>NC_079161.1:71353909-72668076 GCF_947563725.1 Argiope bruennichi | reverse complement strand
TAAAATATAAATGCGTCAAATTTCTTAAAAACATTTTAAAACGAAATCTATTATTTTTTAAAAAAATTAAAAGATATGTAATTTTTAAAAATTTTAAAATATCCCAGACGACTTAATTTTTAATTTTTTCTATTTTTTTTTCTTATTACCCAACGTAAATTTATTTGGAACAAAACTAAACCAATTAAATGCTATTTTTTTAAAGAAATATATTTATGCACTCTTACCGAATTTTCATAGGAATTGTATGTTTTCATGAACTAAACTTGACTTTTAATGAGCTAAAAAAAAAACTCGAAACATAAAATGCATACCCTATTTTATTTTAATGTTTGACCGAAATCTTTAATCAATTTCATTGAATTTCTTCAAAAATTCAACACCTGGAACATTTCAAAGATACTTAAATCTAATTACAATATCATTATAAAAGTCATTAAGATGCACTTTTTCATCTCTTAACCCTTCAAATATTTATTTTATTGAACATTTTATAACGCTATTTTAGTTGAATATGAACTACATTTTGATAACGAAACAATAAAAATAAAATTGCATCTTTTAGTCCATTTTTGATTATTTCAAAGCCCACTGTCTCTTTAATTTAGAAATGCCAGGCAGCTTTAAATAAACTACATCCTATAGCACCAACTGAAAGCATTATTTTAATTATATTTGTATAATAACAATAGATCATTTTGAAGGGCATGTAAAAGATAATATTGATAGACAAAATCTGCTCATTTATTGGAGCTGGGGCTGTGTTAAAAACCTATTTTGTGATATGTCTCACAAATAAAAGACGGAAGATAATGCGCGACAATTGAAGATGTATTTAAACATAAAGAATTTTCGAATGAAATAAAAATTGGCGAAATCGGTATATGATTTACATTGAAGAATTCTGAGCTGATTTTTTCTCATAAAATATGGTCAGGCAAGAAATAGATTTGGCATTTCCCCTTAAAAATATCTATCAGACTGTATTTTTGTTAATAAGAGCAGCGTTACATTTTGATTTGAATCGATTAACAGAAAGGCGTCAAAATGTACGTTCGATTTTTCCCCACTATGTTATTATGAAGAAAATCTTCATTGAAAGAAACTCTTTGAAACTTCATTGAAAGCACTCGTGGCGCCCATGATTTTGCTCTACACACACAGTTTTTATGAGGGGTAGGGGTAATACTTTTATAATAAGCGGTAGATTACTTTTAATTGTGATGAATTATATAAACATTATTTTTACTAATTTAATTTATTAGCCTAAAAGTGATAACTTTTAAACTTATATAATCTAACCTGTTTTCGAAGTTACACAAAAATTAGTTTAATGAAGATACCATAGCCTAAAGTATTAATATCAATTTATAAGTTTATTGTCGCCATAATTATTTACTGAGACATAATAGATATCTTTAACTATATCTATATATTCAGAAATACTGATAGATATTATATATTTATTTATTCAGACGTAGTGATAAGGATTACCATATTTAATTATTCAGATAAAGTAATATATCATCTGCCTCTTTTCTCAAACATATCGATATCGATCAACGTATCGATTTATTCACCATAGAAATCACCATACTTATTTATTCCGGCGTAGTGATAAAGATCATCATATTTAATTATTCAAACATAGAAATAGAAATCATCATACCTATTTAATCAAATATAGAAATAGAAACAATCATACGTATTTAATCAAACATAGTGATATAGATTACCGTATCGATTCATTCAGATATAATGATTGATATCACCATATATATTTTTTCCTCAGAAGTATTAAGTAAAAAAAACCTTAAATGAAGGGATTGTGAAAAAATAAATATACGAGCACTCGCGGTGCTCATGTTCTTGTTCTAATCCAAACATTTTATGCGTGATAATACTTTTATTATAGGGGATAAACTACTCACTTTTGATTGTGCTTAATTTGTTTAAACATTATTGTATTAATTTCATTTTTAAAATAAAATTTTTAATTTTTATAACTCAAATAACCTAATCGTTTTTAGAAGCTAAGCAATTAGTTTAATCACAGTATTGCTGCGGTGGCCTGGTGGTAAGGTCTCGGTTTCGGAACCGGAGGGTTTCAGGTTCGTGACCCGATTCCACTGAAGAACCGTCGTGTAAGCGGCTCTGGGGATATTTAAATCTGTCTGGGCCAAACCTCCTCCCGCTGGTGTGGAGAGGGGGGAGTCAGCTCAGGTGTCGTCCTCGTCCTCCAACCGCGGTTCAAAATTATGAAGTTCGTCACAAAATAGCCCTAGTGTTGCTTTAAAAACGGGGGTTAATGTAACTAAACTAAACTTAATCAAGGTATCACCGACCAAACATTTAACTTAGTAAGTAATTATCGTCAAAACTATTTATTGAGACCTAGTAGATATCTTTCACTAAAATATATTCATTCAAAAATATTAAAAGATCACTCACCATACCTATTTATTCAGATATAGTAATATAGATAATAATAGATATCATTATACATATTTATTCAGACATAGTGATATAGATAATCGTACCTAGAAATTGAGACATATTAATAAATATCACAATATCTCTTTATTCAAATATAATAATAGATATCAATACACCTAATTATTCAGACACCGTGATACAGATCATCGTACCTAATTATTCAGACAAAGTGTTAGATATCATTCACCATAACTGCTTATTCAGACATAGATATAGATCAGCGTATATATATATTCAGATACAGTAATGGATATTATCAAATCTATTAGTTCAGCGTTAGTGATATAGATCAGCGTATATATATATTCAGATACAGTAATGGATATTATCAAATCTATTAGTTCAGCGTTAGTGATATAGATCAGCGTATATATATATTCAGATACAGTAATGGATATTATCAAATCTATTAGTTCAGCGTTAGTGATATAGATCAGCGTATATATATATTCAGATACAGTAATGGATATTATCAAATCTATTAGTTCAGCGTTAGTGATATAGATCATCATACTTAGCTATTCAGATATAGTAATAGATATCATGGTAGTTATTTATCCAAAAATAGTGATATAGATCATAGTATCTATTTATTCAGGTATAGTGATAGATATCATCATGTATATTTATTAAAACATACTGAGTGATATCATCATGTCTATTTATTAAAACATAATTATAGATATCATCATGTCTATTTATTAAAACATAATTATAGATATCATCATGTCTATTTATTAAAACATAGTGATAGATATCCTCATGTCTATTTATTAAAACATAATTATCGATATCATTATGTCTATTTATTAAAGCATAGTGATAGATATCATCATGCCTATTTATTAAAACATAGTGATAGATATCCTCATGTCTATTTATTAAAACATAGTGATAGATATCCTCATGTCTATTTATTAAAACATAGTGATAGATATCCTCATGTCTATTTATTAAAACATAGTGATAGATATCCTCATGTCTATTTATTAAAACATAGTGATAGATATCATCATGCCTATTTATTAAAACATAATTATAGATATTCTCATGTCTATTTATTAAAACACAGTGATAGATATCCTCATGTCTATTTATTAAAACACAGTGATAGATATCCTCATGTCTATTTATTAAAACATAGTGATAGATATCCTCATGTCTATTTATTAAAACATAGTGATAGATATCATCATGTCTATTTATTAAAACATAGTGATAGATATCATCATGCCTATTTATTAAAACATAGTGATAGATATCATCATGCCTATTTATAAAAACATAGTGAGTGATATATATCAACGTATCGATTTATTCAGATATAGTAATAGATACCGTCATGTCTATTGATTAAAACGTAGCGATAGATATCATTATATCTATTTAGTTGGATATAATGATATACTATATCAACATACCAATTTTTTTAGAAAAAATAATATAGATGACCAAATCTGTTTAATCAGAGATGCTGATATAGATTGTTATTTTTTATTTTCTCGTATACGTAGTACAGAAAAAGTATAATAATCATCAAAAAATTAGGAATCGAGATTTTGGCGAATCTAAAGGTTTTAGATCTTCCTGAATTTGAAAAACAAATGTTTGGAAAATGTTCTTCTGTCTATGACAAAAATAACTCAAAAACGCTTTGAGCTAGATGGTTGAAGTTTAGTATACGGTCTTTACACCAAATTTTCAGATTTCTATTAAATTTTGATTAAAATCTGTTCTGAAGAAGTTCGTCTGTCTGGCCATTTTAATAAAATTAAAAACGATAACTATCAAACGAAGAGAGCTAGATAGATAAGATTCACAGATTTAACATCTACAATGGCACTGTGAAATTTTGAGCCAAATACAACAAAAGGTTGATTGTCTGTCGGTCTGTGCGTTCAAAAATATATAAATGCGATAGTTCAAAAAGGAAATGATTTAAATATATCAAATTTGGCACTGGATTTTGTGAAAAAGTGCAGTTTTGCCAAATCTTTGTTCCAATCGTTTGAAAAAAGCGTGTACAAAGTACAAATTCAAATTTCGGATATTACTAATGTCATTCCAGGGATTAATCGCCAAATAGCTCGCCAAGGATGACACGATAGATTTAATAAAAAGGCTAAATTACCGACAAAAGTTGATATTTCTTAACTAGTGTATATCAATGCCATGCAAGGTGCATTCTGGCATGACAAGTATATTAGTGTGTATGCGAGAATGTTTTAGGGAGACCACCACCGCTGGTTATTTATTCAGACATAGTGATAGATATCAACATATCTATTTATTAGGATATAGTGGTATATATCGCTATATCTATTTATTTAGACATAACGATAAGTATCACAATAACAATATAATTGTACTTTTAACTATAGATTATTTACTCTAAAGGGAAAAAAATTACTATATTATAAAAAGAAAATGAGAGTCATTTATCGTGATTAATATCCTTTGTTATTAATTCTGCTATTTTAAGTTTCTAAAGTAAAACTTTGAATTACTAACTTCACAATCGTACTTCCTTCAATTATCATACAAAATCTAGCCAACTTTAATCTTTTCCGCCTCCTCAACAGATCACCCAAAGAATGCTATAAGAATAGGAATTTCCTGCCTTCTTGAGAGTAACCAATCATATCACGGCAAGAAAAGACAGCAGCCACTTAAATCCAGAGATTATTCTTCGAAACAAATTAATGTCTCAAAGTCCCTATCTTTTACCTTTTAGAGAAAACTTTTCCCTCAGTATACTGCAAAAGAAGAAAGAAAAGTTCTTTAACAAGGTTTCCTCAAATTGAAAACCTAATGACTAACGGCGCGTTTGATTTTCTGCAGATAAATCCTTTTGAAGCCCAGACATCTGACTTCTATAATAATCAAGAAGTTCCTAGGATCCAACTGAAATATGGTGCCTAATAAAGTCACTTTTACATGGGAGGCGAAAAGGCGGATTATTATTGTTATTATTATTATTACTTTGCGTTCGAGGATATGTAAGGATATATCCTGGAGGATAATTGCTTTGCTGAAGCAGAGAAGATGAATCGAAAAATCTTAAAAAGAAAACGGCGAAATAGGAATTAGAATCTTGGGGATTAAGTTGGCGTACAGATGAGCGAATTGATTCGTAATTGAAGTTAAAAAATAGAAGATGCCCTCGGAATAAATGGGTTCTCCTTATATTTTCTTAAATTAGATAAATATTTTTTTTCATTATATTTTGTTTTACGACAAGAAGGAATTGATTGCGTTGTTGTGGAAATAGGATCGGAATGAATAGAGTTGTTTGAGATAAAGATAATTATGCTTTTTGAAATTGATGTTGCTGTTTTGTAGTTTTTTTAAGGGGGGAGGGAGGGGAAAGTTTAAATTCTTGCAATTAAATCCAGATTGTTTTCGTTCTGATTCATTTATTTTCTTGTCTGGAATGTCACTGGTGAGCGGGTGAGTAATTTTCCGTATTTTAATTGAAATTTGTTTGAATGTAAAAGAAAAGTCCGAATCTCATTCGCCCAAAATTAAATGAATAACTGTCATGTGATTCAAAAACAAATTACTCGAAACTTTTTTTGATTATGAATATTTATTAATGGCAGCGGAAACAGTTTTGAAATTAACTTTGGTGAACACCAAGCTCCGAACATCGATGATAATGAATAAGAAAATATTCTATGGAAATGCGTTGTGTCATTAGAATACAAGGATTTTAAAACTCTAAATGTTTTAGTAACGGGTTCAGTTGGAATGAATAAAATGGATCAAAAGGCAAAATAAGTTCAAAATTTGGAAGAAATCTACAAATTTGGTGTAAAAAACAAATTTAATCTGACTAGTTCAAAGCGTCTTTAAATTAATGCATTCACAGTCAGACGAATATAATAGTCAAAATATGCTTCGCTGACTTCGCCCTGCTTTGAAGCGTAACGAAGGTTCTTTCTGTATCCAAATATCATAATTTTGAGCCATGATGAGGATGATACCTTAATTATTTTTTCAAACTTCGATGCCATCGTGTCACAATGACAACATGTTATTCTTAATTAACGATATATGTGGAAACATAATTTTGTAGACGAGCGGGAAGAAAAAGGAACTTTTGAAATTTTAACTTCGATTTATTTCACCACGACAGTCATATTATGAACAGAAAGAAAAATAATAAGAGAAGCATCAGTTTACATTGCGATACAAGAGTAAAGTGACAGAAAGTTTCTTCTTCAGTGATTTTACTATAAGGTTCTGATAGGGATTTCTTTGCCTCTTGTCGACTTAAACAAGGGAATCTTAAGTATAAAAATATGTGTAAACGCTTGACATCTCTTTATTCTTGGCTTGAGAACCACGGAATCAGGAATTTTATCAAGCGCGTGTTAAAAGTAATTAAATAAAAAAAGTGGGAATTGTATCAGGAAATAAGAGAACATTTTAGAATAAAGTTAACTTGAGCTAAATTAAGATAAAAATTAGAAAATTAATTAGGATTTAAATTATATTAAGAAATATCAATACACATATATATTTCGAACTTACCAGATATCTTGAGTTCGGCTGTTCCCTGGGCCCCTTCAAGGTCATTGAATACAAAGCATTGGTACATGCCTCTGTCTTCTCTGCGAACCGAGGATATGTGCAACACATCACGTGACAACAGTCTGACACGACTGGAAGCAGACAGTTGGCGCTGGTCCTTCTTCCACGTCACAGTGTGGACAGGATAGCCAGTCACATTGCAATTGAATGTGGCCTCTTGTCCAATATTCAGGACTTGGTAGGGAGGTCGTAAGTGGACAACTAGCGGAGCTGTAAAGAGAGAAAAAAAATGAGATCATAAATGATCTTTGACATTACTCCCATTCATTGAGTATGAAACTTTAAACGATTTATTATCTTCTCGTATGAGAAGTATTTAAAAAGTAACCCAAGAATGCATTCAGCTGGATATATAAATTTTGTTATGTGATCTTTACACAAAATTTCTAGATGTATGCCAAATTGTGGACAAGATGTATTCTGAAGAAGTCTGTCTGTCCGTGCGAATATTATAATTGAAAAATCTGAAATATTAGATGGACAATATTCGGTATATAGTGTAATAATTGGAATTATAGATGTACCAAATTTTAGGCTAAACATATCAACTGGTCGATTAATCAGTTGGTTTGTACATTTCCATTTCTTGTGAACCCGATTATAAAAATAACATAACGAGTTATATAAATGAAATTTGGTCTGTGACCTTTTAATCTACTTTATAGATGTATCGAATTTTGGTTTCAATATGGTCAATAGTTCGCAAACATAAGCGATTCCTCCACTGAATTCGAATGTAGTGATACAGTATGGAACCTTTGGTTTTTCGTCGCTTCGGCTGCATACAAATATTGCACAAAGTTGCATGATATTAAACAATATTCACAGTATTGTATTATAGTACGAAATACGTATTGTATACTATTCATAACAATGTATTGTATTATGAATACTGTTCAAATAAATTTGGTAACTGATACAATTAAAACAAATATTGAACAATAAAATATAATATTACGCAATTTAACAATACTGTGCAACAGACTGTTGCATTTGTTAAAATAATGGGAAAAAAATCTAAGTTGGTACTTTTGATACCCTCCCTTTCACCTAACTGGTTTCAAAATTTGATATAAAAAAATAGCGCACTAGCAGCAAATTAGTATTAAACAACCGTGAAATACAAAGTGCTCAGAAGGAACTCGCAGGATATCCATATTCCGAAAAGACTTCGTTAACTATCCACTTGAGGTCACTTTAACTGCCCACTGATTCCTCGGCTGTGAACCTTTGCTTTTTTAACTGCTCTGACAGAGCATCGAATATTCTAAAAAGATATCGTATCTTCTTTTCTAATCGATATTAAATATTCATAGAAGTCCAGCAGTTTTAGGGGCATTTCGCTTTTGATGCCACCATTAATAAATTTGTCGCAAAACCTGGGGAATACTTGATCTGGTATTCATTCAGCATGTTACAAATGTAAAACTCCCTTCTTTACCATGGAACTAACAGCGTAAGGTAGCAACATTACGCACTTTAACTGCCCACTGATTCCTCGTCTGTGAACCTTTGCTTTTTTAACTGCTCTGACAGAGCATCGAATATTCTAAAAAGATATCGTATCTTCTTTTCTAATCGATATTAAATATTCATAGAAGTCCAGCAGTTTTAGGGGCATTTCGCTTTTGATGCCCCCATTAATAAATTTGTCGCAAAACCTGGGGAATACTTGATCTGGTATTCATTCAGCATGTTACAACTGTAAAACTCCTATCTTTATCATGGAACTAACAGCGCAAGGTAGCAACATTACGTACTTGTAACAATATTTTATGTCTGCAGTAGAAGTTAAAACCTTATTTCTCAAAATATGAAAGCAAAGAATAGAGAAGAAATAAAAGACGATATTAGCTTACCTGTTACAATCAAAGCACTCTCAATTCTTCGCTCGCCTATACTGTTGCGAGCAATGCACTGGTATTTACTGCCGTCAGAGTGGGTCACTTTCTTTATGTTGAGGGTTCCTTGACTTACCCAGATACGTCCATCTTCCTTCACAGGTCTCAAAACTCCGTTCAACCCCTCTTTCATCCATCTAGAAAGAAGAAAGAAGATTTTCAAAAATGTGTTAAGATCCATCTTCTATGCATCCCTTTTTTCTTCTTTTTTAGATTATAAAGTGCTTAACGCATTATGAAGAAATATAGCCTGACATATCCATCTTTCGAGACTTTGAACTTTTTCTGCTTGAATTATTTAGATTTTAGGTTTAAAAGCTAAAAGGGGGAAAAAAAGTTTAATTTTTACATAAATTTACGGTGTCCAGTTTTTTGACAAGGGCGACGAAATCGTTCCAACTGACCAAAAATCTCACTGAAAGTTTGCTATCTTGAATGGCTGAAGGAAATAGTAACAAATGACTTTTACGACTGTAGTGAAGAATGTTCAGAATTTCCACATTTGGCGAGAAATCGCCAATCAAGTTTGGAAAACGGACATTATTCTTAAATCAAGCCAAATCTACAGCAGCCATTTTAAAATTAACCTCTTCTTGCTGTTTTAGAGGTCTATAATTTTCTCAACACATTGTTACTGCCATATTTATAAAATATAAGGACAAAATAAAATTTCAGTTCCTTGTTAGCATTTTCAGTTCGATAAGATGATACGATGATGGATAGTTCATCGTTTCTGATTAAGTTTTGTATCGATTCTGGTCTTTCGATTTCGTTGATTCTAATATTGATTTTCAAACATGTCATTATCATGCCAATCATTTTGCAACATCTACTAATAACAATGAAGAAGGTGTGTCTGTTTTTTGGTGTTTTACTGATAATGTTTGATCTAGAGCTGCCAAATTTGGCCCCTATATTCTTTGGATAACAATTAACGTACTTCGGAGTGTTTTTTTGGAATCATAACTAGTTTTAATTAATTAAAAATTAAGCGTCCTTTTAACATTTTGCTCTATAATTTACAAAAACGTAATTACTTTGCAATAAAATTCTAAATATTTTATATTCTTGGTACTTTTCTATTAGTCTGGCGCAAATGTCGCCAATTGTGAACCAAAAGCGAATTTGGCGGAATTCTACTTTATTTGGCGATTTTTCGCTTGCGCCTCGCTAGTGGAAAAGTACCCTATTTTTATATTAGATATTTAACCTGTGATTGTCTAAAAGCTAAATCAAGGCAAACAAATTTTTTTTTATCACTCGCATAATTTACATGAGGAATAAAAATGAATAATTTCAAACTATAATATAAGTAATTAAAAACTAAATCACTTCGACATCTAAATTTAATATGCAAAGAAGATATTAGGTACTAGATCGATTATATATTATACAATCGATTTTAATATTTTCAATGATCGATTATATATATTTTTAATGATGCAAATTTTGTTGCCATTAATTTTTTTAAATAATTTGACAATTTTGAACAATATTTTTTTTGCATAACTTTAAAGAATCAGTTCTATTTCAATATAATTCAAACCATTTATATTTTTCTTAAATATTTAAAAGTGCGATTTTCGGAAAGTTAAAATAAGGTAGAAAAATGTTTTTTATTATCTGCACAATTTACATGTGGTATAAAAATGAGAAATTGCCAACGAAAACATATATAGTTAAAAACTAAATGAAATTAAATTAACTATGCATCATGGGACTAGATCGATTAGAAAAAAATATTTAACACAATACGCAGAACAGTCATAAGACATTTAAAATAACGTCGCTTAAATGTTTTTAAATGCATTAAATGTAATGACAATTTTATATTTAAATATGTCTTGTTAAGGGAATGTTATGCACAAGATATTTAATTGAAACTAAGCATAACAAATACTTTCAATGATCCAGCTGGTTACTAAAGGTAACCGAAGCCAAACATAATTAAATAGCCATTAAATTAAATTATGCTTTTAAAATAGTTTTCAATGTATTTACTCCTAAAAGTCTTTTTATATAATTAAAAATTGAGCAAATTATTTTTTAAAATTTCAACATATTTGAAAGTAATGTACATTAATGATACAGTATTTACATTTCAAAAAGATATATTATTCTATACATAATTTGTTAATTAGAATTCGAAAATCATTTAAAAATTATTCAGTGTTTTTTTATTAAGTTTCATAACTATCATGTAATTAATTTCACTGAAAGTATTCATTTATATTATTGAATACAAAAGCTAGACTTGAAACATTACTTTATATTATTAAATACTATTTTATATAGGAATTTACCTTGAGATTAAAATATTTCTCTAATTGCTAAAAAAATTAACTGTTTAATTAATTGCCTTTAAGTAGTTAATGAAACCTTTTTATATCCTTTCTTGCAAACAAAATTTAAAGTGCCTACAACATACAAATGCTTATAATATAATAAATGTCACTGTTATATTACAAATCGAATCAATTATTCACTCTGTTGCGCGCTTTATATATAAAAAGAAAAACAAACAACAATATATTTAGTTGAAAGCTACAACGAATGAAATAAACACATTAAAAAAATCCGTATATGATATTTGAATGTTATAATACTTTAATATGAGATATAATGCACAAAATTATTTTATCGTCTGTGACTTACAAAAAAAATAAATTAAAATGAGAATATCAGTAGGACCAAACGATTCTTAAAATTCGCCAGAAGCTCACTTTTCTCATTAGTTTTGAATAATATTTTAGAAATAAAACGGAATTAAATCAAATTTCGGAGGAAAGAATTTATCGACAAATAAATCTTTTTTTAAAAGAAGGTTTTTCTTCAAGTGGAATGACATTTACGATAAAAATATTTTCTATACATATAAATATACAATTTAATTAATATGAATCGAATTATTTCATTAATTATCAGGAAAGTTTCACTTGAATTTTCATCGTATTTATAAATATAATAATATTTAACTTATTATTGAAATCATATAGAAGTGAAAAAGACTCTTTTCAGCTATATAAATCTTCAAAAATAATTTTCTCTATTCTATTTTCTTCTTTGAATTTATATGTAGATAAAATTTAACTTTAGTTAATATCTTGTTTGTTAAGCTTTAGCTGAGCATATATTATTAAATGAGAAATAATGCATCTTTTAATATTTAATCTGATTATTTTATGCATCTTTTGAAAATAAATTCACGGATAATGAATAAAAAATAAGGAAACAAAATTTCATAAACACTCAACACTTCAAAATGCACGTTTCAACACCCTTGCTTCAACAAACATTCTTGCACTTCTAAGGGTAGAAAAAGAAGTTAACTCCATTTTCTTCTTAAAGCAGCCTGCATCAAAACCCTCGATAAATTTTAAGCATGGATAATTACAAACCTTGCCTGCCCTTTAAAAACGCAGCTCAGCCGATTAAAAATTACGAGGGGGACTTAAAAAGGGCTTTCATATTTTCGAAGCAGGGTCCTAAATACTTGACATTCTACTTTCTTTAACGACGGTTCCATACTTCAGTTTCAGAACTTTGACTGTTTTAGAACTCATTTACTAATTAATATCTAAAAATTCTTTTTTTTTTTCTGCTTTCAGTCTGGCTTTTCTTCGCTGCTTGAAAATTCTTGAAGAAACTGGAATATATTAAATATCTTACTACTGATCGTTAACTTCCACTGGAGATCGTTACTAGAGGAAACTGGAGCAATTATCCGGAAGTATAGAGCTGGAAAGAGTGGAGGCTATCTATAAAGAGCAATGAAAATAATCTATCTTTGATAGATTTTGTGAAGATGGCGCCTAATTGCTCTGAGTAAAGTTGGAATCGAACTTTAAAATGCAGGGATGGGTATTAACTGGAAAGATAGCTAGGTAAAAAATATTATAACTTTCTGATAGGATCTACATTTGGTAATAATCATTTGAAAATACAAAGTTTGGACATAGTTTCGAATGTTTTAGCATTCGAAAGCAATTATTTGATGTTATCGAAGTTCCAGAAATTATAAAAGTACAAAACTTAGATATACTTAAGCAAGAATTAAAAATAAATTAATTTCATGGTGTTTATTTTTATTGAAATCTGGGAATGCATGTTTGAATGTATTTAAATATAAGAAAACAATATTTCAATAACCTTTCTCATCAAAATGGTGAAATGGCGAATGAAATATAAATAAAGATTAAGTAAAATGTATCAATTTTGAAACTTACCATCTTTCATGATACTTAAAAGAAGCTAATGTATTTAAAATTTATCTGAAGAGCTATGCATAAATTGCCCATGATATATGGAAATTCCTAAATATGGCAAAATGGTTTTGTATCTTTTATTATGTTAATACAATATTCATAAATAATAAATATACTTTGTGTTATGTTAATACAATGTTCATCTATTATATATATATACATAAAATTAGAAAAACTATGTGAAGAGGAAACATTCTTTGATATTCTTGCAAAAATTTGGTATTTTCAGAATATTGCGATTACATAAAATTTCAGATTTCTAATTATCAAAAGGCAGATAAACTATCAATTACAACATTGTATTTTTACAAACATTAAATAAGGAGAATTGAATAAAACCACATAAGAAAAAGCAATCTTATAGATACTGCGATATTTATGAAGACATATAAATAACTAACAAATTAATTTCATTATTAATTTCTTTCAAAATGCTATATATCAATAAATATTATATCTTTGCTTTAAAAAAATAAGTTTGGGAAAGAGAAATTGAAATATTTTGATTTGCACGATACTAGAAGTGATTTTTCTAAAAAAGGAATAGTACTTTTGAAAAAAAGAATACTTAATTGAAATGGCAAATAAGAACAATGGATCAGTAATAAATGGCTTATTATTTTAAGTGGCAAATAATACAATTCTTTCTGGAACTATGAAAAAAAATTCTTGAAAAAATATTTGATATTGTTTTTGGAACAATAATTTAAATTTCTCTTGATTCTTTGTACCATGGTTCACTTAGCATGGGAATATAATTTTTCGTCTTTTTTACAATCAAATATTCTTGTATTAGTATTTATTGATAGAAAAAACAAAAATTGAGTAGATATTACATAAAATGAAATATTTATAGTTGAAATGAAAGTTTAAACAGTAAACTTTTAGTCACAAAAAAGTACAATCCAAGGTTCAACAGTCTGCTATGATATTTAACGACATGCCATTTATGAATAGCATTTTTCAAAACTTTCAATAGATTAATATTTAAAATAAAATTCCTTTATTAAAAATTAATTTTCTGGAACTAATTGCTTTTTGCTGGTAAAGGCTTACCTTAAAGTTAGAAAACAGTAATTAATTAATAAGTCCTTTCTACTGCAACATAGAAAAAAAAATTAATGAACTTTGGAATAATTATTATCATTAATCATGCCGTAAATTTATCCAGTCTTTATTTTATTCGATGTTTTAAATTCAGATTAAGGTTACGAGTCGGTTTTCCTTAATTGCCAGAGCTGTGATTCCATTAATTTTTTTTTCTTTTTTTCTGATGAATCATTAAAATGAAAGTTAATGTTTGATAAAAAAAAATATAAATGATTCGCATTAACATAAATTACCTGCTAACGCCCACGAGAAAAATTGATCATAAGAATCAGAATATTATATTTGGAGATCGTATTATTTTGATTAAAATTTTCGTCATCAAAAGCGCAAGGTTTTACATCGTTTTCATTTTAATCGTTTAAAGCCCATTTTTTTCTGATTAAAATATATTACTGAATGGGATCAAAATCAAACGATTTAGTTGCGTTTTTTGAATTATTTGCTTATTTATAAGAAATATTTAATAAAAGAAAAATGAATGGAACTTTTAGAACCAAATTTTGTTACTTTATGTAATTATGCTATCTAAATTTAGTCTAAAAATATTTTTTAATTAAAGTATCTTTTTTGAGTTGCTTGAATATGTATCTATCTATATTTAATTATGATAAAGCTCACTGTGTGTGTGTTGGAGCTTTAAAGGTCAGACCGTTTGAGCTAGAGCCCCCAAATTTGGCATATGTGTACCTTGGAGGTCATGAATGTGCACCTAGGAGATTTTTTAAATTTTTAATTAAATCTAATTAATTAATTTTAATTAATTAAAAATCAAGCGAACTTCGACGTTTTTCCACTATAACTTCCGAAATTATTACAGCACAAAATTGATTTTTACATCATATTGAAATTCAAAGAATAATCTTTTCAATGATATTAATATTTTGGCCTACAAATTAAATTTCTATTTTTAATAAATATTTTTAAAAATAATTTAATCATATTTTTCAACAATTTCTCACAAAATACAAATAAAATTTAATCTGCATGACCATGGCAAAAAATTATCTCTTATTAATTGCCATCGCATTTGCAAAAGCTCTGATTAAAAAATAAGTTAATTACTACTGCAAATAAAATCTTGAAAAATGTAATTTTCAGCATATGACTGTTTGGAATGAAATAACTAGGAAATGTGATATTTAAAAAAAATAAATAAATGCAAAACAAAATTTTCTATGATCGTTTACAATATCTTATATTATTTATTCAACAAATCAGCTTTATTTAAGGCAAACATAATTTATTACATAAGAATATCCATTCTAATTCGTTCTCAATATCTAATTTGAAAATATTTAGTAATAAACATACATACTGTTTAATACTGTTAAAATTGTCTAAATGAAGTAAATAATTATATTTTATGTAATAAATGCTACTAATGAATTAAGAGTTTTAAATTTTTTCATACTCTGCTCTGTGAGTCATATTTAACAAAATATTCTTCAGACACTCATATTCTAGATAAAATGAGTTACACCAATCAACTAAATCAATAATTAAAATTGATTGATTTATGAAAGAATAAATATTGCTATTTTATAAAAACGTACGCTTTCATATATTTTCATCCACCATCTTAAAGAAAATACCAATTCCTGACCAATCAGTGCTCGGAATTTCTCCAAAGCTGATAATCAGATGAATGTGTGTGTGCTCTGCACAGCATACCACATGATCTGGAGCTATCACACTTGGTATATACATACTTTGGAGGATAAAAAATTGTACCTAGAGATATTTTTTTGAAATTTTTATTAGAATTTTAATTAATTAAAAATTAAGCTGAATTTTTGCACTCTTCAGCTATAACTTCCGAAAATATTACATAACAAAACTGTTTTCTAAGTCATCTTAAAGTTCAAAATATGATTTTTTTCATTGATATCAATGTTAGAAATTAAATTTCTATTTTTAATGAATTTTTATAAACTAATTTAATCCTATTTTTCAACAATTTATTTCGTACAAAATAAAAATAAAATTGAATTTGCACAAGCACGTTACGCGTGCTTGGGAAAAAATTAGCTTGTATCAAAAGTGTTGCCATCATATTGACAAAAACTCAAATTAAAAAATAAATCAGTTGTTATTGTAAATTAAACATATAAAGATGTAATTTTCAGCACGTGTCTGCATGAAATGAAATAAATATGAAATATGATGTCTTTTTTAAAGTTAATGCAAGGAAATGTTTTCTATGATCTTTTACAATACCTATATTATTAATTCAATTAAATAGTTTTATTTCAGGCAAATATGGTTTAATATATACAAGATGTTTACTCTAATCGGAGCTGAATAGTTAATTTGGGATTCTGTAGTAATCTTCGTACAAATGGTCAAAATGAAAAAAAATAATTATATTTTATGTAAATTGAGTCAATAAATGGTAATAAATAACGAATTTTAAATTTTTACATATATCCTCTGCTCCGGGTATCAAATTTAACAAAATATTCTTTAATAACAAAATATTCTTTTATAATTTGATAAAAATGTTTTAAAGGTTCTTTCAAATTTTCATTAGTCCAGATTATTCATGTTCTTTCTTAACAGATGTGGTCAAACAATCATGAAAAATAAAATATTTAAAAAAACGCTTTATTGGTGTACTAAGAGGAAGAATTTTTAAAGTTTTGTGTTCTTTTTTTTGCTTTTTAATCTCTACTTTTTATTTATGAATTTTTGAAATCATTTGAAAAATTATCAAATGCTTTGATAAATATGAAATCAGAAAAAAGTTATTGATTAAACAGTGATGTTTTCTGAAGATATAAAAATAATATATTATCACCAAGAATGCATATAAGTAGAAAATTTCTTAACCCTAGCACATCAGAAAGTTAGTGTAAAAATTACATCAAATTTCCATGTTTAAAAATAATATTAAGTTAAAATTAAAAGTATGCATTTGAAGTATATAGAGTAAAATGTAATTATTTTTGAGTTTTTTTATAGTCTGAAAATATAGAATAATAAAACATTACAGATTTTGTAAACTGATACCGACTCTCTTTTTAATTATTTGTAAAGATTTTGACATTTTTATTAATAAAAAAACAACTATGCATGGATAGATAGACCAAGTTGTCCATAGAATTGCACCCATTTTATTCAGTTCCAAAAACAGATGTCTGGGATAGCCTGTAGATTTATACGAAAAAATAAAATCACTTGTCTTGAAATATACCATTTCACGGTTATTTTAATACTCGACATCAATTTAAAATTCGCTGAAGCAAGACGTTTTTTTCTTCCTTCGTTGCCATCGAGTCCAGCAAAACTAAAAAGCTATTAATCTCGTCGCATGTCAGTCAAAGTTACCGTGGATAAAAATGCTGTTACAAGAGCAGCTGTTGACTTTTTTTTTTTTTTTTTTTGCCACGTGCCGCTGTAAAAACATCTGCCAAACGATTTCGAGAAAAGTCTGAATAAGCCTCAATTTCGTTTCTTTGCTTAAATCATTAAGTAGAATTTACTTGTTTTCAAACTTCGATATCCTTTTAGTATTTTTTTTAAATATTCTTTTAGAAGTTTGAGTTTTATCAGTAAATTATTTTCTTAAGAAATTTGACATGTATCTTAAGTGCTTAAGCTAACAATTTGTTCTTCATTTTGCTTTTCTTTTCTCATGTTTCAGATGGACTATATAAACATTTTGGAAGTTTTTATCGTTCTTAATGTTTGCAGATTTAGTTTTCAGTCTTTATTTTTTTATAGTAATTTAACGTCAATTAAAAAAATGAAACATATCTTTTTTTTAGGATTTAATAAAGCATTTTTTAAGCATAGTAGTTCAAAGTCTGCAATAGTAAACAAGTATATTGTTGCAGTTTTCTCAAATTGCTGTGTGTAAAAAAACACGCGCAGAAAAATATCTGGCATTTTGATGCAGCAACTAGCAATCATTATAGGCATCTGTTATTTTATGACGGCAAATAATAACATTGCTTGTAAACACCTTTAGAGTAGGTGTAGCTCCTCTATTTGATGTTTCGGAACAATAAAAATATTCGATATATTTGTCAAATAACATTTTGGTATAATATTGATGACATTTTTCTCTTTTTTTCATAAAAACTGAACTACAGTAAAGTACTGTTTGTACTTTATTCAATAGACGACGGGTAAATGATCGACATATAAATGAAGGGGCGTTAATCGGAATTTTAGTAAACAACATTTATTATCGGAAAAACAATTTATTGGAAAGGAATAATTTTAATTTAAGAGAGTTTTATTAAGTTAAGAGGTTATACAGAAGACAAATATTAAATTTTAAACAAAACGTTTATTATTAAAGTGAGGAAAAACTTTATTCATTGCTCATTTTGAGCCCATTCACACAAACATATTACCTTGCAATATAATTATATTCAAAATAATTTTTTATTTATGAGATGAAAGTACTTCTTAATAAATCAATTAAATCCGAATGAAATTTGCTCACACTAGCATATAATTTAAAAAATCATATCATTTATTAAAATAATTTAATATATATGCATAAAATATATCTGTTAACAAAAATTGTCTAATTCGCTACTATTGAAATCAGATAGTTAGGATGAAGCTTTATGTGTGAATTTAGCTTCAATGCAACTATAAAAATATTGTTGAAATTTATGCTAAAAATATTTTTAAAACTGTTTATATTAAAAAATAACCAGATATTTAATCTGTTGTATTTAAATTTATTGTATTACTAGCCGCCTTTGGCGACCAGCCGGTTCGCCAATCTTAATGTTTGTTAAAATTTTAATAATTAAATATTTTATGCCATTCCAACTTTAATAGATTCTTCAGCAAAATATTTTAAAACTTCAAATTTTGATAGTCATATAATTCACTCATAATATTATAAAGGCCTTCTGTCATAACGTGATATGTATCTCTCTCATTTTCTGTTACACCTCGTAGAATTTATGCTTTAAATTAAAGTGTAAATGATTAATCTGCAATTAATATAATAATATTTTTTACTGAAACAAAGCATTTTTTTTAATAATATGATTACTGATAATAGAGTCACTGAGCGTTTAAACTTTATGGGCACTAAAGAATATCTTTCTTAATTTGTGTAATATCTCAAGAATTTGTCAACAACATTTCTCAGATTCATCATGAACAGATCGATTAATTAACAATGTTTAATTTTAAATGCATCAAACACTAAGAAAATAAAATGAATCGTTTAAAATAATCGGTCTAAAACAGGTTTAAAAAAACTACTTAAAAAACGATGTTCTTAAAACTATAAGCATATACAAAAAAATATATAACTAACATAAATACAATTTAATTACAAAAGCATGCAACTAACCTAAAAATAATTTAAATCATTGGAAACAGGTTAAAAAAAACTACTTAAAAAACGGTGCAATTAAAACTATAAGCATATACAAAAAATATATAACTAACATAAATACAATTTACTTACAAAAGCATGCAACTAACTTAAAAATAATTTAAATCATCCGTTGATAGTGGTTGTCATGACAACAATCAGAACAATGCGCATGCGTGAATTTTCTTCGCCAGTTAGGTAACGCAAATGCGTAAATTTTTCTACGCCAGTTGGGGTAACGCTATGCAGATTATACATTTTTAATTTCCTTTATTCTGTGTTATTTTAATTCAAAAGTACTTCAGAATGAATCTGAAACATGGATTAATTAACAATGTTTAATTTTAAATGCATCAAACATTAAGAAAATAAACAGAATCGTTTGAAATAATCCGCCGAAAAATATTAACCCTAGCCTCATTACTGTTGGGAGAAAAAACAACTGAGCCTTACGCATTTGGCGGTGGGGAAAATGGAAGATTAGTTTGGCGGAAAATTTGGCGGTGGGGAAAATGGAAGATTTTTTTGGCGGGAGAGTTAGTTTTTAATTAATAATTAAAATTCTAATTAAAATTTCAAAAAAAGGGACCCCAGGTGCACATTCCCGACCTCTAAGGTATACATGTACCAAATTTGATAGATGTATGCCAAATGACCTGGCCTGTAGAGCGCCAACACACACACACACACACACACATTGAGCTTTATTATAAGTATAGATTATTGTTAGTATTTATTGTATTGTAAAAAGACAATTTTTACCAATTTTAAAATGGAGAAAAAAATGATTATGTGCGATAATATTTAGGAAAACTATTGCGAAAAATCGTAAAAAATTCTATTAATATTTATTTAATTCAAATTATAATGTAAAAAAATGCTTTGAGTCGCATATTTCTAAGCTGCAACTTTTATTCAAATAAAATGGTGAATTCTAGGTGAAAAGTTATGATCTGAATTAAATTTTAAAATGATGTTAAAATGCTTTTTACGCACTCATATTTTCTCCAAACTTTTGATTAATTAAAATGAAAAAAAAAAAGAAAAAGAGCCCTCCGAAGTAAACATTCCCACCCTGCAAACTATATTTATGTTAAATTTGGCAAATCCAGGTAAAATTCTCTCTCTTGTGGAGCTCCAAAGCACGTGCACACAGATACACAAATACACATACTTTCTTCTTTATTATTAGTAGACAATTATCGTCCAATTTTTCTTTTAAATGCTGTTCTAAAGAATTTCATAATTTCTGCACTGTTGATGCTTGATTACTTTCATTTTATAATTGATGTTGTAGATTTATATTTTGTTCCCATTGAACCTATGACATCAATGCAGTTGCTCAAATGTTTCCCTTGCTTATATATTTCTTAGACACTGTTCAAAGTAAATATGTGATATTTTGTGATCTTCTATAAATGTTCATATTCTTTAGCATTCAAAACTTCAATATCCGTAATAATTACACTCACTGAAGTATGACAGTGCCCAACATCGCAAATAACTATAAGCTATCTCGGAAATCCATGTGGTTAAAGAAAAGAACAAATATTACTGAAATATAAAATTAAAAAAAATTCTATGATTAAACGGCAATTGTTTATGTTTCAACACATGCGATGCAAAATAAAGAGTTTGGAGCGTAAAAATAGCAAGCGGATATCTCAGAATCAAAGATACCTTGGCTACCTACATAAAGCATGCAAATCAAAACACCACTTAACCCTGTTTCCAAAGCGCCAAGGAAAGGAAAAATTGCGAAAACAGGAGAAGAGGAAGATCTCAAGAATCTGTTTGAAGTTTTAATTACCATAAATTTGCATTCAAAGTACTTAAGCAGTCGTATACCATTACTTTTTGTGAAAAACATGGCTTAATACCCATACTTTTGGCAGAAAGTGTTAGGGAATATAGAACTATTAGCATACCAAATTAAAATCGATATGTTTGAAAGATGTGGAAAGTAGAAAGAATAGTAAAATTTTGTTAAATTATACAGCAAAAACCCTACACGTCATGGTTATTCGCCGTTTTATAGTTTAAAAATAGATTTGGATATGATTTTGAAAGGATATTACCATTCATATCCAATAATATTTTTCGTGGTAAAGTTGCATTGATATGACGTCACAGTCACAATATAGATGTCAGTCATTATGCTGTCTGGATTCTATCTGCTCATTATTTTACACAATGCTGTAATATTTTATCTTTTTTATGCTACTAATGCATTCTAAATTTTTTACAAGCATGAATCGACATCATCAACTACAAGCCTCATAAATGAACATATCATTTACATTTGTTATGAACTGACGCTATCATCATGATATTCATCATTGATTTGTCATAATCAAATACATGTATCATGAATTGACACCATTTGTTATATCTATCAAAAATTAACAACATGATATCTATCATTATGATTTGAGACCATCCTCACGATATCAATTCTTCTAGTGCAACCGACTTTACCAACTAAAAGCATCATGAAATGATACCATCAAGTGTATCTATCATGAATTGATACCATCAAATGTATTTATCATAAATTGATACTATCAATTGCATCTATCATGAATTGATACCATCAAACGTATTTATCATAAATTGATACCATCAAGTGTATCTATCATGAATTGATACCATCAAATGTATTTATCATAAATTGATACTATCAATTGCATCTATCATGAATTGATACCATCAAACGTATTTATCATAAATTGATACCATCAAGTGTATCTATCATGAATTGATACCATCAAATGTATTTATCATAAATTGATACCATCAATTGCATCTATCATGAATTGATACCATCAAACGTATTTATCATAAATTGATACCATCAAGTGTATCTATCCTGAATTGATACCATCAAATGTATTTATCATAAATTGATACTATCAAGTGTATCTATCATTATTGACGCCATCTTCATGACACATATCATGATTTGCTATAATTAATTACATGCATCATATATTGACACCATGAGTTGCATCCATGATGAAGTAACATAATCAATATCTTTCATCATGATTTGACACCATCACCATGAATTTCATCAATTCTTCTGGTACATCAAATCATGGACATGACTCGACTTCAACGACTACATGCATCATGAAATGGCACTATCAATTGCATCTATTATGAATTGATGTCATCTTCATGAGGTACATTATGATTTGCCACAATTATGAACTGATACCGTCAGTTGCGTACATCTTAAGCTGAAAGGATCAATATATTTCATCGTGATTTGATACCATCATTATGACATCCATCATGGATTAACACCATCAATTGTATCTATCATGAATTGAAACTATTAATTGTAAAAGTGTCTTTCAAGAATTTGATTTTTTTTTCGGTGAGAGATAATTATGAATTGTCTGACTTCAAACTTGACGAATGAAAAAAATTTTTTTTTCCGTTAAGATACACATATTTTGCTACAATTATATTCTTCCCAAATTTCGCAATATATGAGGATTTCAGTATAAATTATTGGTTTTGCACTGCAGTTTTTCATTTATGTTTTATATGATAAATGTTTATGGATCGGCGTATTATCTGACGTCTGTGAAATTCCATGATGCTGTAAAAGGTTTTACTGGCATGAGGTTTAAGAATAATTCTTTTTCTATCTCATAATTACTTTTTTTTATCAGTATGTGCTCATTGAAAAAGAGTTTAAAAAAATTTATTTAAGCTTTATTTAAGGACCAATCTCTATTTTACAGTTTTTTTTTCAATAACCGCAACACATATTATCGAACAGAATCCATTTACATAATAATTCAAAAAACGAGCATTATAATGATATTAATTCTATTACAGCAAAGTTTTTCTCAAATATTAACAGATTTTTCAAAATGTTTTTAAGTATATTTTGCCGCAATATTTTTCATTGTTTCAATAGCTACGTTCATACTCACGCCAGCATTTCAACGCCGTGAAATACATTTTTTTTTTGTATGCTCGTTATTATTGATATAATTAAGAGCAAATATTTAAAGACGAATGAATCCTAAAATTTTACCTTGCTACAATATTAAGAAGTAAGAAATTGAATCTCCTTTAATTTTTTCGTGCTTTTATGCTTTTTATTGAAAGATTTATAAAAAATAAGAAAAGATGTTTTGTAGCAATAGTTTTTAAGTGTTTTGATAAATGTTTTAAATTTTTTTTAGTTTAAAACTTTTTTAATGCAACGGAATTTTTAAAGGTTACGAATTCGTAATACCGTTTCTCATTACTTTAGTTTAAATCTTTGGAGGAGAAATTTGCAGGAATTAATAGATTCCTATTGGATGTCAGGTTAATATTCCTCCACCATGGCAACAATTTGGTGATATAAAGGAAGATTAAAAAAAAATGGAAAAAATATATAGAACTATATCCATTAGAAACTGAGATTTGAAGATCTTTCTAGAGAATTCCATGTCATGTAAGGCCCTGTCAAGAAAGTTATGTAAAACTGAAAACCTGAAGAGATATTATTTTCTCTTTAGTGTTAGAGCTGCATGTTATTGTCGTTTTACAAGTGATTTGTTCCCCGCCTTTATTCTTTTACTTGTTATTTTGTTGTATGCATCTCGTCTGTGTTTAATCTAATTCCTTTGAGGTTCAGATTTACAGGAATTCTTAATAGACGCCAATTGGATGTCAAGTTAATATTTTCATCTCTTGGCAATTATTTAGCGATATATAAAATAATATTCTGAAAAGCGGAAAAAAATGTTGTCTCATCTTTACTAGGAACTAAGATTTGAAAATCTTTCTAGAGAATTCCATATGATACAAGACCCTGCCGGAAAAAAACCCCCGAGAAGCTGAAATTTAGTTATTCTCTCTTCAGAGTTAGCAGTATTGTCTTAAGCGATTTTTTTTTGTTCGTTTATATTTTTTTACATGCTAATTTTTGTGTGCATCTTGTCTGTGTTTTTGTCATTAGTGCTTGGGGTTTCTCTCTAATATTTGTTGGAAATAACTTCATTATCTATTACTGAGTTTGTTGAACTTTCCCGTACTCCAAACCGACAATTTCCAGAACAATATTGCATTTGCAGTTAAAAAAAAAAACCTGGTGTGTCATAAATAATTTGCTAAATATGACTAATTGACTGACTGTGTTTCAGGAATACCTTTATTGACTCAAATAAAATGAAATGTAATTCTTTAAATCATTTAGAGTATTCTTACAATAGGATTCATGCTCATGTTTATATCTACCAGTTTAGAAATTAATTATTAAGCTTAAAATGTACAAAAACTTATGTGATGGATATTAAAACCTGTTAAAGCTTAATTTTCGATTTATTATATGATGAATATTTTAAGTAGAAGAAAAAAAAATCATATTTAAAGTACGTTTCTTTTTTCTTCATTCTTTTAATCCAATTACATATATTTATATTTTTTTTCATTTTATTCTGATTTTTCAACAGAGGAATTATTCTTATGACAACTTATTTTTTTAACGGAGATTGGAAAGGCCATATTTTGATACTAACCGACTTTATAAGGGGCCATTATGCTTTCTACAAAAACGGATTGAAAGAAATTGGCATTTCTTCAATTGATTTCAAATAAAGTTAGGTTTTACCGAGATTTAACTTGTGCTAAAGTAATTGTTCCTGATCTATTTTTTGCCTGGACTGTCGAATTGCGTGATCTCTTTTCGTTTAAGGCAATAAAACCTAATTCCAACCCGAGAAGTAAATGCTGATAACTCCCCGGATTCGAGTGCTATGATTTCGAAAAAAAAAAAAGTTTTATTTTTTTTTCTATTACTACTTTTCAATCTCCGATATTATTTCATGATTTATTGTAATTGCGGCCATAAATTTTTCTATATGAATTTGGCGGAAATCAAAGTAGAAATGACATACTTTTACGTAATTACATATCGTTATTTTGAGATACCTTTTTTATTTATTGCTACAGAAGGTGAATGTATATTCTCAATCATTCTCATCATAAAAAAAATAACTAGCAGGTAAAAGTTTAAGTGGCAACTACAAAGATTAGAGTCGTAATTGACTGCAGAGAACTTATGTAAAAGAAATATCGGAAAGGATAGGAAAAATGCTGTAATCTAATCTTCGCTGCTAATAAAAAAAATGTGTGTATATATGTTTTGGTATACAGAGCAAACTGTTAGACCTAAATGTGCCAAATTCGACAGGGAATTGATGTGGAAGTTGGAAAAGAACTTCTGGAACACATATTTAAAAAAAAATTTAAACTATAAAGTTGTTGAATTAAAAAATAAAATATTAAAGTTTTCCCTCCATAATTTTCAAAAATTTAACAGTAAAAAGCAATTTTCTTTTCAAACCATTTTGAGCAGGAGCATAAAATTTACTCCAAATAAACTTCGGAGCGATTTTTTTTTAATTTTTATTACAACTCGCATTTATTAAAAATTAAGCGATATTTTGCGCAATTTAAGCAAAATTATATGCGTAAATAAGTAACGCATATAATTTTGAATACAATAATAAAAAGATGCAATGAATCACAAAACGGAATGGAAATGATAGTTTTATCAATTTATTATTTTACCGCATAACTCACATTCGTGTTGACACCTTTGGTCCAGCGCTAGATTAATTTGAAAATCCAGACCTCTTAGAAAGTCGTTCTGATGTTGTTCAAATTTCTCATAACTGAAGAACCATTCCAAGGATTCAACAGATGAACATTTGAGGGTGTTAAGTCTGGGCTGTATGGTGGATGCTCCAAAATTTCCTAACCATATCTTTGCAGTTTTGCAGAAATGTGCGTAACTTATTGATATCCCTTTGCATTATTCTAAAAGTTTCAATAATTTTCACTAATAAAGTAATTGTTTAGCTGAAATTCAAATCATTTTCTTTACTTTATCAAAACGTTTAACCTTGTGACTTTCTTCTATGGTTAAGAACAAAGGAAGAATGATTACCGTTTATTATACGGGTACTTTACATGATGAATAAGAATGTTTTAAACTTAATTTTGCCCCGATTATTAGAAGACACGGGAACAGGGCAAATTATGTTTTTAATAACATTATGATGACACAGAAATTCATTGAAAAAGTTCATGTTTAAAATAAATAGAATAAATATGTAATTATTAAAGTAAAACAGCATTAATACTCATATATATCATAATTTAATGTTTAAATATTATTTTGATGAAGGAATATATATATCCATTTATACATATGAGATCTAATCAAAAAACAAAGCCCACACGCACACATACACAGCCAATATTCTTCATGTATCTGTTGATCACCAAAGGTGGAAAGTTCAAAATTAATAAAACATTGAAAAATGACAGCATTTATCACTTTCAATAAAATATTACAATAAAAAATTAAAAACTCGAAAATTTGAAAAAAATAAATAATTATATCTTATATTAATTAGATTGCTTTGTGTCTCATAGGCGAAGATTATTTTTCAGATGGGTTGCAGTTTTTAAAAAAATAGTTTATTTATTCAATTATATGACTTTTATACTAAGTAATTAACTGTATAAGGTCTTTCAATATTTTTTTTTCGTTGAGATTGTCAAAAGAAAACATGCAGTGTATAAAACGGTCAAATTAAAATTTTTTTAAACTTTTTTACGAATAGAGTTTACAGTACAATAACAAATAAAAGATTAAAAAAATGAATAAGAACATAAACAACTTATTTTTTTACTAAAACGTAATAATAAGAACAAAAAGAATTTAATTAAATTTATGCTGGTGAGGAAATTTTGTTAAATTAAATATTTAACTAATTAATTATGAAATAATTTTAATATAGTTATTTAAAAAATCTATACATTTTTTAAAATTTTGACATGTTCTCTTAGATATTGTATTTTTCATTATTGAAAGATAATATAAAAATATCACTTAATTAAACGTAATCAAAAATTTAAATTAAAAATTCAAGAATAAATTTCCCACAGTTAAAAAATATATCGAAATTAAATGACAGTGACAAAATAATGCTATATAATTTACACTTTTTAAATCGAAATTTATTAAATGATTGCTCTGAAAAAGAATAGGACGAAATTTAATTTTTTCACGCATATTAAATTCAATACATTCTTATACATTTTTATAAAAATACACGGGAGAAAAAAATATTTCTTTTATTTCTTAAAAATAATATTTTCATCACATTTAAACTTAATTAATTCGTAAATATCCATTTTAAACGCGCAGGAGGGTAATTTATTTCAAGAGAAAAACGTACCAGCAATTACACTTAGTTGAGGAAGGGAGGAAAAAAAAAAAAAAAAGAGAATGATAATAAACACCGATTAGAGGTTTTGAAAAAGCTATACATTACTTAACGTTGAAAGTTTTCTTTAATCTTAGATAGCGCATAATTACATTAAATTGTTAATGGTGTTTCGCTCGCAAAACAGATTAAAAGATACGTTTAAATTATGCACGGAGGTTTTCAATTAAAAAACTAATTTGTTCATTATTACTGCGCAATCTTAAGAAAGAAATATTGCTGTTTTTTGAAAGAAAGAAAATAGCTATTATTTTCAAGTGCTAATTATTTTCGTTATAAAAATGTTGCTCATTTGATACTTTAGAAGATTTTTGATTTCTTTTCCTTTTTATATTATTTATACTTTTTTTGAAGTAATACTTGTGTTTGGACTCACTTTCGTACTCCCACAATTTTAGTTAATTTTGAATACTTAAATATAATTGATTAATTGATAATGTTTCTTAACAATTTTTTTTTTGAATAAAAAGAGGAGAAAGCCTTCAAACAAAGAAATTTTAAGGTATCCGACTAGGTTTGGAAAGGATTATTAAAAAAAATATTTTAATGTTCATATGATGTTTTTTATTAATATAATAATAAAATTATAAATAAAATTCAAACTATTTAAATATATACTTAGCTTTTGAAAAAAAGGGCGTATTTTAATGTAAATTTTAGCACTTATTTACCAAAACTAGGATTGTTCCAGACAAAAAAATTGTTTTAGTTTTCCATTTTTCTTTGTAACTTTTATGTGTAATATAACTAAAAGTGTAACTAACTATTATTTAAAAGTGTAAAATTTTTGTGTCTAATATAGGAAATTTTGGAATTTGCTTCAAAATATTTACATTAAACAATGATAAATAAATTACTAGTGAAATCAAAATTAAATCCACAGTTCATTACATTTTGCATAGCATGATTAACACTAATTATAAATTTATTTAAGTTATCTTGATTATTCTTGGAGATATGACGATACTCGTAAAGTAGACTTGTTAAAAAGAAACCCTCCTTCTTCAGAAAATGCATTTAACATTTCTAAATGCTTATAATTAAGCACCACTTACATGACAACAGTTTGGTAAAAATTGACTTCTATTTGACAAAGACACAAAATGAAGATATCATTGGAAACAAAAATATACCTATTTTTTAAAACTTAAAAAAAAAAAAAAAAAAAAAAATGCGAATTTTTGTTTAAATTCGTGTTTTAACCGCGTTGGATAATTTAAATTTAGCTGCTAATTTCAGTGCTCTCGCGTTTTAAGAACAGCACCTCTTGAAATGGTAGCGCACGAACTCCGGACAATTTAGTCAGAGCGATGATACAAAAAATGAGCATATGCCTATATCCTAACTAAAAAGCTTTTATTAAACCTGTGACTCGGATGTATCCTCTCAAGCACTATTAAAGAAGATTCATTTGTTTATTTTTAAAATTTTGATTGTTAAATATACCCACAGTGCTGTAGGAAGATGAAGAATTCATTTTGAGGATATTCAACTTAACCCTTTCTAGGGCCGTGGGAAGTGTGCTTCCAACCAAATTTATCAATCTTTGCATGAATTTATGTAGGTTGGTATAAGTTCTGACAAAATTTTTTAGGAAGACAGAAACTTAGATGCCCCAGTTCTTTATATGACACAAAATGAAGTGTCTTGATTTGATACTTAATTATTAATTAACCAAATTAATTAATGAATCAAATTAAATTTGTCTAAAATGAAATCCTTTCAAATGAATTTGTCTAAATTTGTCTAAATGAATCCCTTTTCTTATTTTAATTTCAAGCCTAAACATATTTTAACATAATATGACTAGAAAAAAATGGCCCTTTAAAGGGTTAAAACATTTATATATATTTATTTTTTGAAATATGTCCTTGTATTAGGTGAGAGGGACGCGGTGGCCTGGTGGTAAGGACTCGGCTTCCGAACCGGAGGGTTTCAGGTTAGAGACCCGTTTCCACCTAAGAGCCATCGTGTAAGCAGGTGTGCGCTAAATCCATCGGGGCCAAACATCCTCCCACTGGTATGGAAATTTGGAAACGGGGTGCCAGCTCCGGTATCGCTCTCATCATATGACAGCTGTAGAAAATTACGAGGTCCGTTCCAAAATAGTCCTAGTGTTGCTTTAAAACGAGACGTTACTATAACTGAACTAAACTCTACTTCGATTAGCTGAATAACCAAGCATTGAATAATTTCCTTGAGTGCAACGTGTTAATAATCATAATTTAATGGAAAAGATGTTATGTGCATGCGCTTAGGTTTTATGAAAGTAATAAACCCTTTAATAATGATTCGTTGGTTTTGAATGATAAAATGCTTATAATTTAAATGCGAGAAAAACCTTTTGGTTGCTAAAGGGTTAAACGATTTTGAAAGAATTATTTTCTGCCTGAAAGAATATTTTGATTGATTAATTTCAGTAACAAATAAATAATAACTAAAACTTATTTTATTGAGTCCCATAAAATTATTTATAAAAATTTACGCTTTCTTTGAGGAAAAATCTAAGAATTGAAGCGAAACTCCTTAAGTTATAAAAATAAGAAATTTGAATTGAATTGATCAAAATATATTATTCGGTATTAGATATTTAAAAGTATATAAAGCGATATTGAAAATCAATCAAGCCTCAGAAAAATGCAGAGAAAGATAGTTTCAGTTAACGATAAATATTATAAATTTTAAATATTTTTGGTGAAAGTATATAAAACATAACTGAGTAAAAATCAAAATCTCTGAATTAAGAATCAAATTATTGAAATATTTAAAATCAAAATGGTAGACTGTACCACAATTTAAGATTTAATCATGGTTTGTTATTAAAAGAAACTAAATATAAGTTAAGCTAAATTTAATATAAAAGCAAGAAACTGTGAAGCTCTGAAATAAGCACATTTTATCTTTCACAATATTAGAAAAATGGTATTTCCTTATTTTATCTTCTTTTCGAAATTTATCTTCTTTTTATCTTTTCAATTAACAATTGCATTAAAATTCTAACTTTAAATTAATAAAAGATTTGTTGAAGATGCTATTTAATTGCTTTTTTTTTCAAATAATAATAATTTTAACAACTGTAATTTCTAATGGAAGCAAGTAAAATGGATTATGGAGTAGAAAATAATTATTGGATTACACAAAAGTAAATTTGGATTATGGCAATACACTTAAAATGAATTGACAACTTTCAAAATAATCGTTTTAGCTTTAAAATCTAATTAAAGAGAATTTTCTAAGTAATAGAATGAAAAATAATTGTTAATTTATAATAATATATAAAAACACAACTGTGAGAATTTTTTTATTTTTAAAATAAGGATTTCCAGCTAAGCTGCTTTGATAATTGCAGTTCTCAAATACTCAAGACTCAAATTTCGCTAAAAATTTTAATTGATAATTGCAAACATTAAAAAATTCTTTGTTAAAACCTTGATAAAAATTTCTTAAGGTAGAACATGAACTGGAAAAAGAATCGTTTAAATTTCTAAAACTTGGAATTAATTTAAAGTCATTGATAATATTTTTAAAATGCAAGCAATTATTATAATTTTATCAATTCTTTGATAATAAATGAAAACATATTCAATTCCTTAATAGCAAATTCCTCAGTACTTTTGTTGGATTATAAATAATAGTTAACGGAATGCAATTCAAATTTTAGAATTTTTCCTTAAACCACCTTTTTAATTTTTAAAAAGAATATTATGCATTTTTTTTCGCTTAGTCAGTTATTTTTAAACTTGACGAAAAATATTTCTTCATTTTGCAAATGATTTCGCTGATTTTGTTTTATTTTTAATCGCTGGTTTCAATCAATAATTCTTTTATATTTCCAACATGATTGGCATATATTTTATTTAATATTTTAATCACGCTGGATCCAGTTTCAAAATATTTATTTAAAATTAAGATTTTTCATTTTTAAAAGCGATTCGAAGATAAAATCACATTTCCTTTTAATACTTTTATGAAATGATATATTTTCGCTTTCTCTAGACTATAGGAGAAAATTATTAATCTATATCTATACTTATAATAAAGCTCAATGTGTGTGTGTGTGTTGGCGCTCTACAGGCCAGGTCATTTGACATACAGCTATCAAATTTGGTACATGTATAACTTAGAGGTCGGGAATGTGCACCTGGGGTCCCTTTTTTTGAAATTTTAATTATTAATTAAAAACTAACTTTCCCGCCAAAAAAATCTTCCATTTTCCCCACCGCCAAATGAGTAAGGCTTTATTTTTTTTCTCCCAATAGTAATAAGGCTAGGGTTAACATTTTTCGGCGGATTATTTCAAACGATTCTGTTTATTTTCTTAATGTTTTATGCTTTTAAAATTAAACATTGTTAATTAATCCATGCTTCAGATTCGATCTGAAGTACTTTTGAATTAAAATAACACAGAATAAAGAAAATTAAAAATGTATAATCTGCATAGCATTACCCCAACTGGAGTAGAAAAATTCACGCATTTGCGTTAACGTAACTGGCAAAGAAAATTCACGCATGCGCACTGTGTTCTGATTGTTGAAATGACAACCAACGGATGATTTAAATTATTTTTAGGTTAGTTGCATGCTTTTGTAAGTAAATTGTATTTATGTTAATTATATATTTTTTTGTATATGCTTATAGTTTTAAGTACATCGTTTTTTAAGTAGTTTTTTTAAACCTGTTTTTGACCGATTATTTTAAAAGATTCATTTTATTTTCTTAGTGTTTGATGCATTTAAAATTAAACATTGTGAATGAATCGATCTGTTCATGATGAATCTGAGAAATTTTTGTTGACAAATTCTTGAGATATTACATAAATTAAGAAATATATTCTTTAGTGCCCATAAAGTTTAAACGCTCAGTGACTCTATTATCAATAATCATATTATTAAAAAAAATGCTTTGTTTCAGTAAAAAATATTATTATATTAATTGCAGATTAATCATTTACACTTTAATTTAAAGCATAATTTCTACGAGAGGTAAGAGAAAATTAGAGAGATACATATCACGCTATGACTGAAGGCCTTTATAATATTATGAGTGATTTATATGACTATCAAAATTTGAAGTTTTAAAATTTTTGCTGAAAAATCTATTAAAATTGGAATTGCGTAAAATATTTAATGGTACGACCGGAGTCTAACCCCCTGCTTTGCGAAATTTTTTAAAATCGTCAACAACGGTCTTTCGAAATGTTCGAAAGCAAAGGAGCAGATGTTCAATTATAGTGCATAATAAAGATTGCCAGCTTTGGTGCGTTATCGCAACTTGGCGAAGAAGGGGGTTAAACTCCGGTTCAACCTATTTAATTATTAAAATTTAAACGAACATTAAGATTGGCGAACCGGCTGGTCGCCAAAGGCGGCTAGTAAGTTTATAAAAAAAGACAGATTATTTCCCCGAAATTATATTAGCTATCACTTGAGAGAACATTTCATTATTGTATCATAAGTATTGTTCATCAATGCAAGTACATTTAAAATAGAATATTTACAAATAAGGTATTCATTTATATCTAAGAACTACGAGTTCGTTTGATGCATTGTCAGTTCAGCATCCGATTCAAAATACTTGCGATGAAAAAAATTAATAACTGCACGCTATTACAAATAGAACTCACTTCATGTTTTTGAATATTGACAGAAGGATTCTAAATTCAAAGTTTAAAAGGAAAATTCTGATAAAAAAAAATTGGAAAATGTTTTAGTTTTTTCCAAAACTTTAGAATTTTTTTAAAAATGAACTTCAGATTTGATTAACGATTCTAAATTCTTTGACATTAAATTTAACCATACATGGGATGATACAATAGAACGACGTGAAGAGTAAAATCCGTATTGTTTAGCGTTCCAGTGTTTTTGCTGGGTTATCCGGGTATGCAAATATAAGGGCAGAATCTGGGTAGCTTTTTAAATCGGAGACTTAATAAAAAATTGAACAATTGGAAATTAAATTAAAACCAAATATTATTAAATCGAATTCGTTGTTGAGAAGTGAAAATGTGAAGAAATTGCCAAACTCACACTCATATATCTTTATAATCAGTAGAGATAGAAGCTACATATTCTTGCATATGACAGAAATGAACTGTATATTATTTAGAAATAAAGATAACACGTTTGAATTTTATTTACCGGCAGAGTCTTAGTCGTTTTTTAAAGTAGAAAATTAACTGGAAATAGAACAATTGCAAATGAAGCTAATACCAAGTATTATTAAATAGTATTCTTTACATTGAGGTGAAAATTTGAAAACGATGATACACATATAGATACTTTTATAATCAGTAGAGATGAAAATTGCATATTCCTGTCTATGGAAGAAATGAACGACTGTATATTGCATAGAAATAAAGATAACATATTTGAATTTTGTCTACCGTCAGTGTATTGGTAACTTTTAAAAACAGAAACTTAATGGAAAATAGAAAAATTCTATTTTTCATCAGAATTTGTTGGATTGGAAGGAAGAAAAAATGAATGAAAATAAAGATGACATTTTATAATCTGTAAAGATGAAAGTTACGTATTCCTGTATATGACAGAAATGAATGACTGTATATTGCTGAGAAATAAAGATAACTTATTTGAATTTTATCTACCAGTAGAGTTTTGATAACTTTTAAAAAGAGAAAGTAAAGAGAATTCTTTACTTTGGGATCAAATTTTGAAGAAGATGCCAACTTTGTATACATATACCTTCATAATCAATAGAGATAGAATTCCATATATGTCATATTCCTGTATATGGCAGAAGGAAATAACTGTGTATTACTGAGAAATAAAGATAACACTTTTGAATTTTATCTACCGGTATAGTCTTGGTAATTTTTAAAACGAGAAACTTAATGAAAAACAGAGAAATTATATATATACATTTTATTATATTCTAATTTTCAACACATTTCGTTGAATGGAGATGAAAATTTGAATCAAAATAAAGATAACATTTTATAAACATAGCATTATATAATCACTAAGGAAAAAAGCTTCCTTATTCCTATGTATGACATGAATGAACGGCTGTATATTGCTGAGAAATAAAGATAACTCATTTCAATTTTTTCTGCCGGCAGAGTCTTGGTAACTTTTAAAAAGAAAAATTTAATAAAAACTAGAACAATTCTACTTTTTATGATATTCTAATTTTCATCACAATTTTTTGCTTTGGGATGAAAATTAGAATAAAAATAAAGTTAACATGTTATAAAGATAACATCTTATAATAAGTATAGTTGAAAGCTACATATTCTTGCATATGATGAAAGGAACAACTGCTTATTGCTGAAAAATAAAAATAGCATATTTAAACTGTATCTACCGGCAGAGTTTCGATAACTTTTAAAAAGAGAAACTGAATAAAAAGAAGAACAATTATATTCTATATTTCATTATATTCTAATTTTCATCCCAATTCGTTTCTTTGAGAGGAAAATTTGAGTCGAAATAAAGATAAAATGTTATAAAGATAACATTTTATAATCATTATGGATAAAAGATATAGATATTCCTGTATATGACAGAATTGAATGATTGTATATTACTGAGAAATAAAGATAACATGTTTGAGTTTTATCTATCGACCGTGTCTTAATAACTTTTAAGAAGAGAAACTATACAGAATTCGTAGCTTGGAGGTTAAATTTTATGAAAAATGCCAATTTCGCCTACACATAATTTTGTATTCAATAGAGAGATGAAATCTACATATTTCTGCACGAAAGAAATGAATGACTGTATATATTTGAGAAATAAGGATAACACGCTTTCTTTTATCTACCGACAGGGTCTTGGTAAATTTTAAAAAGTGAAACTTAATAAACAATAAAACAGTTCTATTTTTCATATATTCTAATTTTCATCACAATTCGTTTCTTTCGGATAAAAATTTGAAGAAGAAGAAGCAATTTGATACACACACATATTTTTTAATCAGCAGAGATGAAAGTTACAAATTTCTCTCCTTGACATAAATGTGTGGCTGTATGTTGATGAGAAATAAGGATAACGCGTTTGTATTTTAACTTTGACTTCCTATATTATGTTGGATGTTTCATTCCAAATTCTCTTTATCACTGCTCATTTCATTGTTGCCATCACATTTACTCGGTCCTTATCTCAAGAATTCGTAGACTTATCTTCGAGCTGCAGAAAGCCACTTTTCTTCATAAAACGGATCCCATTACGAAAATGCCAAATTCTTGTTGAGGCTGAACTAAACCCATAGGGCTCCGAGAGGCACAAGTTGTTTCAAATCTCTCTGCGCTCATTGCAGGCATAAATCAATGCAGGGGCAATGATAGTTCTCTTTATTTGGGGGGTGGGGGTGGAAAGAGAATGCGCGTTCCATTTCTCAGATTGTGGAATAAGTACAATTGCAATGCGAGGCATTTTTCATTTATTCTTTGATGCGAAAATGTGAACAACACTAGTAAATGCGCCCGTGCTTGTAAGATGGTTGTTTTCATGGATAAAATGGTATCCGTGTCAAAAACCTTGAGGGTTATAAATTCGCAAGTGTAACCCTTTTTTCAGAGAAAGGTAAGGAGTTATCCCCGAGGTGTTGTAAAACGATGTGTCAGCATAAAAGCTGAATTCGGAGTTTTGCTTTATGTCGCCAATAAAAGATGAAAATTTCAATAAAAAAAAGGAAGTCAAACTGAATAAAGAGATAATTCGACGTAAATGGTTTCTCGGTTTTAGAATTTCTATTATCCGGCATAGCTCATTTCTAATAAAGTGTAAAATAATCATAGAAAGCTGCATTAGATAGTTATTAATAATAGTTAGAAATTTGTTTCAAAGTATTTTCGGAAATGCAATCTCACAAATGCTTTACACGGACATGATATGCTTTTTTTGGTAATTTTCTGAAGATTCTAGGAACTAGAGGGGCTTTACAATTTGTCTTACCGTTTTTAAATTTCTCCTAACACATTATCAATATTCAGCACAAGCACTACTGCGTACATTTTGAAATATCCCCTCCTCTTTGGGATGCGCAAATCCCAGCTTCTATTTTGGAGTTAAGCAACTTATAGAGTTTTTTTTTTAAATTTAAAAGGATTGATTTAGGGTTATCATTTTAAATTAGGTTACGCTTTTTCAGGTTTAAGCGAATAAACCTAAATTAAAACTGAAAATTAAAATAAATAAAAATAAAAAAACTGAAAACAGAAAAAAAAAATTAAAATAAACTGAAAATTTATTCTGTTTCGTTATATTCTCTCTTCATGGACCAAATGGGAAGTTCGACAATGTATAACTACAATAACAATGAACAATATGCATTTACATTTACAAAGATGTAAATGCAGATTATAAACTTCCTCTTGCAGCATCCTCCAATAATTTATATCATTTTATCGTATCTAACTATGCATTTTAGCGAATCACGTTGTTTATCATATCTACCTACGCATTTTTGTCATCCTCCATAATGAATAGCAACAGTGAGCAATCTGTATTTACATTTACAAAGATGTAAATGCAGATTATAAGCTTCCTCTTGCATCCTCCTCCAATACTTTATATCATTTTGTCGTATCTAACTATGCATTTTAGCGAATCACGTTGTTTATCATATCTACCTACACATTTTTGTCATCTTCCATAATGAGTAGCATCAATGAGCAATCTGTATTTACATTTACAAAGATGTAAATGCAGATTATAAGCTTCCTCTTGCATCCTCCTCCAATACTTTATATCATTTTGTCGTATCTAACTATGCATTTTAGCGAATCACGTTGTTTATCATATCTACCTACACATTTTTGTCATCTTCCATAATGAGTAGCATCAATGAGCAATCTGTATTTACATTTACAAAGATGTAAATGCAGATTATAAGCTTCTTCTTGCAACATCCTCCAATACTTTATATCATTTTATCGTATCTAACTATGCATTTTAGCGAATCCCTTTGTTTATCATATCTTCCTACGCATTTTTGTCACCTTTCTTAATGAGTAGCAACAGTGAGCAATCTGTATTTACATTTACAAAGATGTAAATGCAGATTATAAGCTTCTATTTGTCTTAACTTTTAGAGCCTTCTATTATTTCGCTGTATCTAACAATGCATTTTAACTAACTAGTATTTTTTTATCATATCTAACCGCATTTTTATCATAGACCATACAAAGCTGTAAATGCAGATTATTTATTTCCTTTTGACTACATCTCTCAGTACCTTGCTGTACCTTTGTATCTTTTCTCCAGTACATTTGTCGATGCACTTTTTCAGAACTTGGGAGTCGTTGCTTCTTAAGGAATTCCTTTATTCGAGTAAAAATATTGGAGTGAGATAAGTGGAATAAAATGATTACAGAATTACAGAAACTCAATGCTCCGTTTAGTAATTTGAAAATAGGAGAGATCTGTGAACTGTTGCTTTATTTTGATTGCTCTCCCTAAATGGGAAATTTCGAATGTTTATAATAATAAGCAAGACTTACTCATTTATGTGCTTGAAATGTTTTAGACTGGACAGTTACATGATATTTTGTAGTTGTTTTGCAGAAAATAGCATAATTTATCTCTATTTGGGAAAAATTTAAGATGCTCTGGAATTTTATGAATGTAATAGTAATTGAGTCAATATTTATGAGAAAAATATGTATTATTACGGATAAAAAAAATTAGTGAAGTATCTATAATGCAAAAGAGAACATAGTACATCATAAATAGGTAAAAATGAAAAGTAAAATAAGCCATCAAAGGCAAATAAATTAAATAAAGAAAAAAAGTACCTTTCAATTAAAAATAATTGAACTTTCAAACCATCTGTAGATTTATTTTTACCATAGGAAATGTATTGTTTTTTTGTATTGCTTTGTTATTCTCAAACTACAAACGTGAGCTTATATTCTTGCTAGCAAACTTTGGGCAATAAGCCTGTTCTTTTGGAATATTGGCGTTCCCGGATGTGAGAACCCTTAATAACAAATGCATACGTTTAAAATTTTCACTTAGTTATTTCATGAGACAAGTTTAATTAGCTAATTTCAAATTACAGCTCGTGCTGACTAAAAACGGTGTATACTACGAAATGAAAGAGGACGCGGAAATTATTGTTTGACGGTTTTTCAAATCCGGTTTAAAAAAAAAAAAAACGTTTTTTTTAAAGTAAATTTGCCACATTTGAAAACCGGTTTTTAAATTATAAAAATCGGTTTTCCTGAACGCCTAGAAATTTGTCTTCTTAAAAAAAAATGAATTTTATCTGTTGGGACGGATTCGTCTAGCAGCTGAAGGCTTAAACGACGAGATACCAATTTATTGACAAGAAAAGTTATATCTGAATTTCTGTTAAATGAACTAAAAAAAAATAAATACTGAAATAAGTTTGAAATTATTATATGCTTTAGTAAAACGAATTCAAGAAAGAAGACAAGTAGAACTAGCAACTCTTTTGTGCTATTTGCAAAATCCACAAAGCATTTCTAGTTCAACGAAGAAATCTAGTGTACTTTCTTTAGCTTCAAAAACCAAAATTATTGAGTTATCTGGAAAGATACTGCCTAGAATATTTCCGAATTCTTATGTGGAAACCAATTCTGATGAACAGCAAATCGAAGAAACTACTCATCAGAGTAATGCTTTTTTTAAAAGAAGCCATGGGAAAATCAATTCAAAAGTTTCTTGTAGACCCTGAAGAAAATCTTAAAATTCCAAAGACACTGAAAGCTGAATTTTCATTATTTGAGTCAACGAACAAAGGAATAAAAAACTTAGATTTGTTATTTGATGCCATGAAAACTATAAAACCAAGCTCAGTAGCTAGCGAAAGATTATTTTCAATTTCAGGCAATATTGTGTTCAAAATAAGAACAAGACTTAGCTACCGTTCAGTGGATATTTTATTTTTTTAAAAATCCTATTTTCTTAAGAGAAATTAAAATTAGGGAAAATAATATAAATATTATTTGAAATTTTTGTTTGAGTTTTCGTTATAATGTGTAAGTAATATGTACATGTAATTCTTTTCTATTCTATTTATTTTTCTATATGTATTTATATTTTGACTTTGACTCTGATTTCATTTTTTGTTATTTTATATAAATTAAATAAAATATTTTCCCCGATTCAATTTTTTTTTGACAAAAATTCGGAAACCGTCTAAAACCGGTTTTTTGGAAATATTCAATTCGAAAACCGGTTTTTCAAAAAGGCGGCTATTGTATAAACCCTAATGGAAATCCTATCACAAAACAAGTAAATTTTAATTTTAAAATCAAAATTTGCAAAAAAAGATTTTGATCGAATGGTTTCATGAAGCAATGAAATTAGTTTGAATTTTGTCATAAAAATACAATAATATTATAGATTGCATATCGAATTAAATTCAAAATAACTGTTAAAAGTTGGAAATAAATATGGAAATGAAATTCGTATTATAAAAACGGATTTCTTTTTAGTTTAAATTTTCGTAAAATTCAATGTAATTTTTGTGAGATGATATATTTGGAATATATAGATGAGAAACAACCCAAACTTGCATAATTTTTTGATAAATTTTAATTTCAGTTAACTTTTGGGATTCGGAAATAATTGTAGCTTTTGGAATGCGGAATTAATTGTGACCTACATCATATCTTGAAGAACATGTATGCCATATTTCATTAAGAATGGACAAAAATTATAGATTTGTGTAAAATATATACAAACAGGCATTCATCTTTATATTTATAGATTAAAGGTAAGGCTAAAACTAATAAGGCATTCTATAAACAAACAAAATACAAATTCCTACTTCTTTCATGTAAGCTTTTTGATAATATTATTTCAGTGATAATGATATTTGTATTAAGAAATTTATTAAAATATTAAATAATTTTACGGCAAATATTTAAGGAAATATATATTATTAATATTTACAGTAAAATATTTAAATATTATTTGCTATGCATTGTTTGTAGCATTTCATAGAATTTTGAATGAAATTAAAGCGATTAATATCTTTCAATTTAATCTGTCTACAAAGCCTAATGTTTGTCTGTATACTTTTAATAAAAATTTGTAATTTTTGTTCTATCGTCATGACTTTTGGAATACGTGTTCTTTAAGACAAGAAAATGCCATTTCAACTTTTAGACGACAAAAATTTAATTAAAATATAATTCAAAATTGATCAAGTTTTCTTTTTTTCGGCTAAACCTTCCTAAAATATTATCTCCCAAAAATGATTTTAAAACGATTTTCACTTTATAAAAATTACATTTTGCATAATACCAATTTTATTCTCTTGCAATTTATTCTCTAATTTTACTAGTTTTAAAAATGCAATAATATTACAAAAATACAAAAAATATGCAAAAAAAAGTCATGATTTGTTATACACTATTGATGTGAATATACTAATGTCATTAGCATGGAAACGTCAAAAAATTAGTAACATTAATCAAAGTACATTACAAATTTGGTAACATTAATCAAAGTAACATTGCAAATTTGGCAATATTAATCGTGATAACATTACAAATTTAGCAACATTAATCATGATAGCATTATAAATTTTGTAACATCAAATACTGTACACATTAATCTTGGCAATATTGAAATTTGATTTTAAAAATACAAAATATGCAATAATATTTTTATCATGAAGATGAAATTCATAAATTTCAATATTAATTCAAAACTGTATACTTTTGAAATTACACAATTGTATACTTTTGAAATTGCTCAATTGTATATTTTTGAAATTACTTAATTGTATACTTTTGAAATTACTCAATTATAAATTTTTTTACTCAATTGTATACTTTTGCCAATGCATAAATTAAGATGCAAATTATGTTCTTTTTATATTATATCCGAAGTACAATTTTTTTATTTCCATTTATTTTGTTGTGTGTAAACTTTTTAATTTTTATGCTCAGGAGCTTATAAAAAAATTGTTTGCATAAAATTCTTGTTTTTCGGAATAATTATTCAGGTAAAATTTTAAATAAATGCATTCTATATCAACAATTTAACAGCCAAGATTGCTAATATTTTAATGAAAAAATCTAATTTTTTCTCTATAACCATTTAATATCTGATATATTAAAAACTTTATGTTTTTTTTCCTTTTTTATTTCTTATCGAGCGTGTAATTTTATTTTTTATTTAAATGAATATTTGACCGATATTTCCCGAAGTTTTATGGTTTATACAATTAAAAAAAGATAAATGATAAGAAAAATAAGACTTTGTTCAAGAAATTATCTTGTACATAAAGAATAAAAAGAAAAAATATTTCAACCCTACTTTAAAATTCGAACAAAATCGTCTGAATAATGTAAGGGAAGATTTAAATCTGGATCCAGACTGCTCCGGGCATTAATAGTGAAGAACTGCACGGTCCTGCGAGTCACTTTTAAGGCACGACATCGTGTACACGGGCTATTAAGATAAATCACTTTAAACTTGCGTGTGAAAGAGTGATTTTTAAGAAAATACAGTGTAATAAAAAGGCGTCCACGTTTCCGAAAGAAACAGCAGAACATCAAAGTCAGCTAACTGGTAATGAAATATAACTTAACATTCTCTTGAGTCTCAGTTGTAAAGACGACAAAAAAAAATGGGGAAAAGTAAATGAAAAAGGGAAAAAGGAGACGTAGGGGGAAAAAAAGGGGAAATTCAAGGTGTGCTAGAAGGGAAAAAAATGTCAAGAGATGTAGTGGTATAACGTATAACGATGTAGCAAAATAAGAATTTGATGATAACCTTTTGGGAATAATAACCGTGCATTATTCATCCTTTCTTCGGAAAAAATGAGTTGGGAGTTTTGATATTTTTTATGCCTTTTTTTTAAGGCGTAAGGCAAATAACTTATTTCTTTTGAAACAAATCTAATTTTATGTGTAAAATACTGTAAATCTAAATAAAGGTAATGTATGACGCGTGCTTTCTGCGTGAGTGTAATGTGTGAAAATTATAAACAGAATATTTTATTACCGAAATATGCGCTTCTTTTCGAAATGCTTCGGAGAAATAGGCAAAATGTTCCCATGCATTTGAAAGAAGACTTTTAAGTATTTTCATCTGAGATTCAACGAAATGTGAATAAAATTGTTGTACATAACTATTCATAAAGAATAAAATATTTCTTTTTCCCTTTTAAACTACGTATTATTAAAGGAAAGCTGGAATATTCAATTTCTTGTTTGCAATTTTTCATGCCAATTCTATTCAAAGATTTTATAATAAATATTTTGCTTATTAATAACAACCATCAATAAATTGATTATTTTTATTTGAATCACAGATCGATTAAAAAATTATCAAAGAAATGGTTGATAAATTATTAAAGGATTATTAAAAGAAAGCTGGAATATTCAATTTGTTGTTTGCAATTTTTCATGACAATTCTATTCAAAGATTTTATAATAAATATCTTTGTTTATTAATAACAATCAACAATAAAGTGATTATTTTTATTTCAATCACAGATCTATTTAACAATTATCAAAGAAAAGGTCGATAAATTATTAAAGGAATATTAAATTTGTTCTTTGCAATTCTTCATGCCAATTCTATTCAAAGATTTTATGATAAATATCTTTGTTTATTGTTAACAACCAACAATAAATTGATTATTTTTATTTCAATCACAGATCGATTTAATAATTGACAAAAAAAAGGGTGATCAATTCGCAGCCTATATTTTAACGTAAATTACTTCCTGTTTGCTTAATAAATTATTAACACTAATTTTAAGAGCATTGAAATGTTTGAATTTATATTTGTGAAATGATTATCAATTAAAAAGATTTTCGCCATTTAAAAATAAAAAAAAAAATACAAAAATTTTCAATAGAGTTTATTTATTGCCTTTACTAATGTAAATATTTCACACTAAATCACATACTCAAACACTCAATTTATGATTAAAATGTTATTATACAAGTGGAAAGTTAATTTTTAAAATAGAAAGAATCATCATGATACTAGGCTATCATGTTATGGGTTTTTCATGGTAAATTTAGGATGTAACTTTTCACTTTACCAAGGATTATATTTCCTGCACAAAAGCTCTGAAAATGTATTGAGAAACTGACTATAAAGTAAACGTTTTCGAGTGACGTTTACTTTAAAAGTCATTTTTTTCACATTTTTGACTGTATCTTTTAATCTTATTAACGAACATTATACGCAATACCAAAACATGTTTCAGAAGGGTTTCAACTATCAAATGAAATCATAAAAAAATTCTAAAAATAAAAGTCATAAATATTCCATGGCCTATTAAAATATTTATTGGAGTGCAAATAATACTGAGAATGAGTAAAAATTATTTATGGCATAGTATCTTATTTATACTTTTTTTACACTGGACTATGACAAAAGTTAGCCCTTTTCACTTCTGTATCCAGTCTGACCGCTACTGAACAAGATGCATCGTTTTCATGTTCTTGATTGATAATGGTGATTATTAGAGTCGCATAGTAACAAAATCATTCAAATTAATTTTTGAAATTATAACGAATCTACAATTATTTCACAGATTTCAAAAGCTAAAAAGGAATCTTTATACTTACATATGCATAATAATACATATAATCGATTTTTGGAGTGCAAAGCGATTATGAACTGAGGTATGCAATTTTTATCATTTTCTGTTTATGCAGATTTATAATATTAATATTCTTACTTTAGTTGATGGTTATCAATAATATTTTCCTTTAGTATGATTTTTGTTTTGTATCTGGTATTGCATTAATTTATGTTAATGAATCACTATTTGTTTCAAATTGATTTTAGAGAAGAGTTTTGATTGGAGTGTTTGTGAGTATTTTGAATAGAGAACACTCCAAATCATGGAAGCAAAATTCTTCATGTCACCATGATTAATGTTACCAAATTTGTAATGTTACCGAATTTCTAAGATTGAAAGGATTAATGTTACAAAATTCATAACGCTGTATTTAATTATACCAAATTTGTAACGTTTCTGAACTTTTAATGTTGCCAAATTTGTAACGTTACCGAATTTTTAATGTTACCAAATTTGTAGTACCGTCATGATTAATGTTATCAAATTTGTAACATTGTCATGATTAATGTTATCAAATTTGTAATATTGTCAGGATTTATGTTATCAAATTTGTAATACTATCAAGATCAATGTTATCAAATTTATAATACTGCCATGATTAATGTGTACAGAGATTTTGATGTTACAAAATTTATAATGCTATCATGATTAATGTTGCCAAATTTGTAATGTTATGATTAATGTTACCAAATTTACAATGCTAATTTGATTAAGGTTACCAAATTTGTAATGTACTTTGATTAATGTTACCAAATTTTTGATGTTTCCATGCTAATGACATTAATATATTCACATCAATAGTGTATTACAAATCATGACTTTTTTTATTACTTAACCACTTGCCAATGTGCATGAGAGGCTCTGCTATGATTTTTGCTAGTTAATCTGCGTCAATCATTCCGAGATATTTTTTATTATATAACAGCCTCTAGCCGAGTATATTTTATAGAGTTTAAAGAATGAGACATTTATTCTGTTAATAAAACATTAACATTAAAAAATACAAAATCAAGAAAAAACTTTAAAGACTGCGCGTATGGAATGAGAATTCTAATCTGCAGAAAAATCTGTCTTTAAAGAATGAGACATTCTATCTTCTGTCTGGAAATTACATTTATTAGATTATCCATTCATAGCATGCTACTGTACAGCACAATATCCAAGCCTTAGTTACAGTCCAATACATTAGCTTTGACTTGAACCGATTTCCTCTTGATGGAAGCTCACGTAATGCTAGGGTGAGGGAGAGGGTGGCGGTGGAACGAAACATAGGGTAGAGAGAGATAGGGGCGTTGCAAGAGATCGTTGCTGGCAACTAAGATGAATGGCATCATGAAGTAGACGATGCTTTTAGCGGAGGGGAGCAAAGAATGATGAACAGCAGTTGCAGCAACGAACACGCATCGACCACCCCTCCGAAGCTGTGGGAGGGGAGATCCCTCTACCCTCACTTAATTTTTCTTTATCGTCTGCTCTTCAGCTAAATAAAGTAAGTATTAGGAACTTGGCGTGCAAGAAAACGTTTCTCCACACCTTTGTTGGTGTTTGTTTGTCTGGTTCAGAAAACGATTAATAAATGTCTTTTCGATTGTACTTCATATTTTAAGAATTCGGTATTTATTATATTGTTGAAAAGGGAATTTAAGCGAAATTGGTACCTTTAATGTTAATATATTAATGAGTTTAAAAAGGCAACAACAGGTTATTAATTTTAAATTTAATGATGCCTCGGAGAAAAAAAAAAGAAATTGTATCACTCTAATCTGAATTTAAAAAAATAAAACTCACACATTTGGAGTTTTTTTTTCTTTATAATGAGTGAAATCCTTTTTTTTTGTATATATATATATGTTTCTTTTCTTTTTAATTAACTGAAAAAGAAAATCTTCTTTTAGTATCTGCGACATGTTGATCTTAGTTAAGGATGTGATGCGAGAAAGCATTTTTATTTCATGTAATGTTAAATTCATATAATATAAAATCTGTAAGAAAACTTAAATTAAAGCAGAAAGTTATGCCTATAATTTAAGAAGTCTTTTATTTAACTTAATAGCCGTCTTTCGAGGCCAGCTGCTTTTTCTGTAAATTGGCTCAATTTCATTTTTTTTATGCCTCTAATGCACAGCGGTTATACACATGTTACCCTCAAAAAAGAATTTAAAATTATTAAATTGCCATAAACACTAAAACCGTGTGATTTTAATAGCCATACACGTGTTCTGTTTATTCTGCATATGAACCTTCGTAAAAAATTCAAACTCCATTATATAATAGTGTTACTAACATCCTAATTACACAGATGATCCATTTCTTAAATGCACATTGTATTTTTTTACATTGTAAACTCACTTTCTTATACCTCACCTAATGAATTTAAATATCTAGTGTTTCACGGAGAAATAGATTGTGTTTAATTCCAAAAAAGTCTCAAACGTATAATTTGATATTCATGCTTTCCTTTAACAAAACTATTTTAAGAATTAAAGATTGATTTTCATTAAAACCTTGTCACATTAATACGCTTACACTTGATCTATTTAAAGTGTGTATTAATCATTTAATAGAGTGAAGTTCAAACAACCATTAAATAATAAAAGATTCTCTTTCTCTTTTTTGCTTTTTATCAAATAAAGAATATCACACTATTAGATATTTGCCGAGGCATTGAAAATGGTTTGTATTTCAAAGAATCAAATATATATCTTGTTAAAAGTTATGGAAAAAAATCTTTAAATAACTGTTGATATTTAGGGAAAAAGTACACGACAATACCCATAAAAATTCTTTTAAATACTGAAATGGAGTGAAATTCGAACTTGTGCAATAACATTTAAATAATTATGATGGAAAAATTCGAAACCTCACTTAGATTTTTAATTAGTTAAGTTAAAAAAGAAGCAATTGTTCCAAAGTGCATATTCTATGCATACCCACCCACCTATCTCTCTCTCTCTCTCTCACACACACACATACAGTGAGAGAGAGAGAGAGAGAGAGAGATGAGATTTGAGAATTCGCATGCGCTTTCAGCAAAGTTAAAAAAACATTAATACATTTTATTTTATTTACAACATAATGATAAATTAGAGAAATCGTTCTATTGCAAAAAGAAGCGTACACCAAAAAAATCAACTCTGCGAAGTTTAAAATTTAAAAATCAACCGTAACTCAACTCCTTAATTAACTTTCTTCTTTAAAAACTCATATTATATTGTAGGAAAAAATATAAAGCAAAGCTATTGTCGCTTTAAATAATAATAGAACAATCAGAACAAGCAACAATTGCACTAATCGTAATAGATACCAAAACAAAATCTGAGCGAAAGAACTTTATAACGCCAACGTCAAATAACTATATTCTAATTAATTAGTTTCATTCTCCTACCATTGCAAATTAATGTTTTAATTTTTTTTAGCTATTTTTAAAAAGTTCTATAGTGAATCGAAAGAATGTTTCATTTTCATATTCCTGCCATACTTGAATTCGATCAAAACAGCGCTCTTTTTTATATCCGCCTTACGCATTCTTATTGGATTTCTCAAATAATGTATATCAATCCTTCCTCAACCCCTCCCTTACAGCTCGAGCCCTATATTTACATGCCCCCGAAGCTATGCAACAAAAACCCAAAACTTCGCTAAACTCCTTCAGCTTATTTTTAAATTAAAACCAGACGATAACGGTCACGCTCAAACTGAAGTGAAGTGTGTAATTTCTGGCGGCAAGAGGCACTTCTAAAAATGCAAATTCCAGATCTTTCGAGGCCAGTTAAACACGAACTTGGCATCAAATACCTATCAGCAAGAAACGCATAAACAGATGAACCGCTTTTATAACTGGCAGTTAACAGTTAACGGGATTTTTCGATTTATTGGGCCATTTATTTTTAGAGTAGGAACTGAAGTATGGGATCATGGAAATCTTCTGGAAAAGCCATAATATTTTTAGGTCGTTCGCCAGTGAATAATAACATGTTTTGTAAGTCTTAAGTATGCCATTTTGATGTAGTCGGTTTTTGACTGGCGGTAGTCTAGAATTTATTGGTTTATTCTGTGCTTTAAGATAACATTTAGGAAAATGCTACTTATGGAACTTGAAATGGAGTAGACGTTATTAGAATGATTTCGTTTCATGTGCATAAAATGAGATTTTTTTTCTTTCTGAAATTATAATCGCTTTTGTTATAAGCCTGCTCTGATTTTAGGAAGACGTGATTTTATGTCCGTAAAATTAGTTTTCACTGATGCATGTGAAAAAAAAGCCGGATGTTTATGCATATGGATTACTTATGTTCACATTAGAGCATTTTTGTTATGAAAGAACTATTGGTAATCCTTCTTTAAGAATAAAAGTCACATGGAAAATTAAAATCATAATAGAAAATTACCCCAATTAAAATAATTATATTGAGGCTTTAATTTTTTTTTTTTTTTTTTACTTTTTCCTATACGTAGAGTAGAGAAAGTATAGCAATCATCGAAAAATTCGAACACGAGATTTTGACTAATCTTCTAAGTTTAGACATCCCTCAGCATGAAAAACATATTTTTGGAAAATATCAACCTGTCTGTCATTCTGTCTATGACAAAGGTAACTCAGAAACGCTTTGAGCTAGACAGTTGAAATTTGGTATACGGTGTTTACATCAAATTTGAAAATATCTATCACATTTTGAACAAAATACGTTCATAGAAAATCTGTCTGTCCGGCTTTTCGAATATAAATTGGCACGATAACTATAAAAGAAAGAGAGCTAGTTAGATGAGATTCAGTATACAGAAGGCACGGTCAAAGTTTTAATCAAATACGACTGCGGGTTGACTGTCTGTTGGTCTGTACTTTCGTAAACATATAAACGCGATAATTCAAAGAATTGACTTAAATATATCAAATTTGGTAAGCGATTTCGTGGCTACATGTGCACTTTTGTGTCAATTTTTTTCTTCAATCGGTTGAAAAAACGTGTTTAAAAAGAAAATTTGATTTTAGGATACTATTAACGCATGCCAGGATTAATCGCCAAATAACTCGCCAAGAAAGACACTTTAGGTTCAATAAAAATCCCAAATTCAGGCCAAAAGTGAATATTTTGTAACTATTGTACGCCAATACCATTTAAGGCGTTCTTTGGCATGAAAGTTTATTAGAGAGTATGCGAGAAAATTTTGGAGAGACTACTCCTTTTGGTTACTTTCTTGTATATAAAGCATAGTGGAAATAAATGTGGTTCGTAAATAATTCGAACTCTAGATTTTGACGAATCTCCGCGTTTATGACTTCTCTGAAGTTAAAAAAATAATAAATTTTTGGCATCACTTGCTTCTGTCTGCCACTCTGCTTGTCCCTGAATACAATATTTCACAAACAATGTGAACTAAACGGATGAAATTTGGTATACGGACTAACGCCCAAATTTGTAGATTTTTATCAAATATTTAATGAAATCTATTCTAAGAAAATATGCCTAACTGTTATATTGCAAGTGAAATCTATAGTTTCCAAAGACAAAAACCTGTTAAAAACAATTTTGGTACACTGGTTTAGCATATAAAATATTGACTTTTATATATATTTATCTTATATATAAATGTATATAAAATATATAATATAAACTTTCAAACTAGTTGGCATAATTTGATTCTATTCTAATCAAATATTTCACTGTTTTCTTATATTTTCCTTTTTGACCACGAACATGCTACGAACAAATTCAATCTTAACCCCTTAACTGGCTTATTTTTACATAAAGTTTCCTTCGATTTATTTTATTAAAAGTGCAATTTTAATACTTTTAAACAAAAACCAAGCTATTTTTAAATGTTAGGATTTAATGCAAAAAAACTTTTAATATATAGCAATATATATCTCAAGTATTCTATAAAATGTCATTTGAATGAAAATAAAAAAAAATCTACAACGAAAAATTCGATTGTAGAGAAGATAAACTTGTTAAGAGGTTAATTAGGGAAAAGAATGACCTGTAGCATCACAGGTTTTGATAAAGATCACACATACTTATAATCCAGCCCGTTGAGAAATAAAATTAAAAAAAAATCCATCTCGTCAGAGTCGCAATTAAAAAGAGAAGATTTATTTTTTTCTTATTTCTTAATCCAGATATATCAGAAGTCATTTAAAAATTCAATCATTGGCAATGGGTTCTAATAAATAATGGTTTACTTTAATAAACTTTGTGACAAATTTCACGTACCGATTTATACGTCACGTCCCCTGTCTCCTTACCCATTTATAAAACATGTCCCAAGTTAAAATCGGTACTTCGAACGAGTTAGCGGTGCATAATTGTTTGGTTAAGAATCATTATAAGAGGATATGTCTTCCTAAAACCGCGCTGAACAATTTAATTTAAAGCGAAGGTTTAACTTTACGAAAATCTTCAACACACGTAATAGCTTTAGAAACTTCTGAACATTTCCGGTCGTCACGCATTGCCGAGGTTTAATTCAGCTTTAGCGTGATTTCGGAACTTGCTGTTGCATCAGTTGTTGAGTTGCGAAATGGAGGGGGGGGGGGGGTTGAATTGAATTGTGCCTTTACTGGATGTACTAGAAATTGGGATTTTTTTTTGCCTTTTTTGATAATGAATAAAGGAATTAAATCAAATACATAACTCAGCAAATAATTTTCTCGAATCATTTTAGTACTTTTTTTCCTTCTGATGTCGTGAGATATTAGGGTCGAATTTTGCACGCTTTCATCCCTTTTTAAATTTGATAATTGGAAAACTTGTATTATTGACTCATAGCAGTAATTAAACACTTTCGGGTTTGGGATAGGTAGTAATGTTGATTGAAATGTTAACATTTTGCCTTTTTCTTCAATTCAATTTATTTCACTCTCACATCAACGAAAAAAAAAAGAAAATAGAATTCTGTTTTCTTAATTTCTTTTATAACTAGCCGCCATCGATGATTAACTGTTGCTCCTCCATATTGATAGTCATGATTTTATAGTGCTACGCAGCTTTTTTTAATTACATCTTAGCAGATCAGAGAAAATTACTAATTTAAATTATATTCATAAAATAAGCATAAAATACTCTAGGTGATTGCTTATTTTTATGGCCCTGAGGTTTACTTGGCAAGTTTCAGATTACGCCGAGATTCTACATAAGATGCGATTATGATTTCTCCAATATCCATTATACATAAGGAAGATCCGAGAGACAGTATCGAAATTTCTTAATTTTTTCAGCAGATCAATTATAATTTCAAAGTCAAGCTCCAAATACCAAGTTTCTTCAAGATGGTTGCATTTCCAGGTTTATTCTCTAAGCACCATCAATATACAGCATATTCTAACATAAGTGGCGCAGAAATCGATTTTATTACTTGTTGCCGAAGGACAACAATCAAATGTAATAAACCATCATCTCAAGCTGTTTTATTGAACGTTTTTACAATTGCACGTAATTAAGCTTTTCGATTGGCTGATTAATGGAGTTGGGAAATGTTACCAGAAATGCTCGGAAAAGTGTTCACCATGTCACCGAAACCTCCATTCAGAGGAAAGGTTTATAAACAAAATGCAGTTTTCGCCATCAAACAGAAAGTTTATTCTAGAGCAAAATCAGGTTTAACCATCGCCAGATAGGTAATTACGATGATATGCATAGTTAAAATATGAAATTTCGAAAATTTATTACTATAAGATATAAGATATATAGATGATGAAACAACTAGTAATTTGTTGCATACTGAATCTATTTCATTCGTATGTTTCTGCCTAATTAAATAGCAGTCGAAAATTAATCAATGTATTCCACAGTACTACTTTAACTGTTAGAAAAGAAAGTATTCTATACGAGCAGGTGAGTCACCAAATATGGTTAGATATACGTAGGATGCCAAAGCTACTTGAAGATACTTTCATTCCCGCGTTCACTTGACGATTTTCAGAATACGCCAAGATCGCAAAGCCCCATCATACATATGATTTAACATTTAATTAGTATCGTGTGTATACAGCATACATACAATACCAATTTAAAATTTTTCTTCATAAAATTTATGAAAGTGGTATAAATTTACGAATAATTTTAGCCAATTTTATTTTAATAATAAGGAAGGTTATAGGATGCCACATATTTGTAATTAAACATGATTATGTTTGTAACTAATTACAAAGTCGAATGATAAAGTTTATATTATAATTTTATATTTAATTTTACTCTTTCAAATGAATGATTCAATCAAAAACTGTAATTGTTCGCTTGAAAACTGATTGAATCTCTTTTAAACATTTTGCCTCTTCTGAATGGAAAAATATGATTTAGAAAATTTGATGAAAATAGAAAAAAAAAATAAACCTTAATTTATTTTTTATTTTGAAATGACATTTTATTGGCAGTTAATGAAGAGAATAGGAAGAATGTTTCTCACACAATGTTTATTTTTATAATTGTTCATTCAAAATATTTTGCTTTCAAATATATAGTATTTTTAACACTCCATTTTTTTTTGTCATTATTATGATTACTTATTTTGTCTTTGGATAAGACAACTCCATGTCTTTTTCATGTTTCTAAAGAAATAATTGATAAAATTGGAATATTTCTTTTCTCAAAGACCCCAAATATAATGGTCAAAGAAACTATTGTTCGTTCAAATATTTTGTAATAAAATAAGCAATTTAAGATCAGACTATAATTTAAATTTGAGAAAATAATTATTGTGTAAATAAGACACTTTTATTCGAAATGATATTTATATAATTTCTTAAAAACTTACAAAATTGAGTGAAAAAACTCTGTATTTTATGTTTCAAGGAAGTGGATTTGTCACTTGTAGAATTTTAAAACCATGAATTATATATTAATGTGCATTTCATTCAACGAATGGTCTAAAATGTTTTCAATTACATTCAAATTTCAAAATAGAAATATTTACAGTGGCTCCCAAAAGTGTTAGTACACTAAAGAAATTTGCAGAAATTGTGTTCTATACTTCTTAATAAAGCATTTTATTAGTTGGTTTTTTTTAATTAGCATCTTTAAATAGTTCTTAATAAAACTGAACAAATATTTTTATAAAAAAATCAAGGAGTATTGTTCTAAAAAATAAATAAATAAAAAATGTCACAAAATTAGAACACAAAAGTCTTCGTACATCCAAACATTATTTATTTAAATTCATCATAAAAATATCTTTTGCGGATTATTTTTCTCCTAATTGAAAAATACACTAAAATCGTTTGATTTCAGTATTTAATATCACAATTATTTATTCTATTTACTTTATTCTTAGATATGACGCGCATTCGTAAAGAAACGAGTTTAGATGTGCGAAAATTAATTATATTTCCTTTTAAAGCTGCAAAATCCATTAGAGGCATTGCAACTATAACTAATCTACCTCATTTAACGGTGCAAAGCATAATAAAATGTTACAGAGAGGGAAAAAGGATTGCAAACAAGTCTCGTAATGGTCGCCCTCAAATTCTGTCAGCTAGAAGTCAAAGAAATATTGTGAGTAAATTTCTAAAAAATCCACGTCTGAGTGCAATAAAGTTTGCTTCATAATATAATGAATCAAATGGAACTTCTGTTTCCTGTGAAACTATTCGTAGAATTCTTCGGAATGCTGGTATACATGGCCTCTCTGCAAGAAGAAAATTCTTTGTAAGTCAGAAGAACAGAATTGCTAGGCTTAAATTTGCCAAATCTATGATACCAGCCAGAGAGCTATTGGAATCGTGTCTTATTTGCAGATGAAAGTAAGTTTAACATCTTTGGGTCGGATGGGAGAATCATTGTATGGACAAAAAAAAAAAAAAAAAAAAAAAAAAAACGAAGAACTTAATCCCAAGAATTTAGTTGGAACAGTAAAACATGGCGGTGGAGGTGTCATGGTTTGGGGGTGTATGTCAGCTGCTGGAGTAGGCAATTTAGTATTCATTGATGGTATATTGGATCATAGAGTTCATATAAATATTCTCAATAATAATTTAAAAGTGTCAGCACAAAAATTGGGCATTTTAAACAACTTTGTATATTACGAAGACAACGATCCTAAGCACACGGCCATGAATGTTCGTCTTTTTTTACTCTATCATTGCCCTCAAACCCTAAAACACCAGCTCAATCACCGGATTTAAACCCTATAGAACATATTTGGAAAGAATTAGAGGTGCGAATAAGAAATCACGACATTAAATCGAAAATTCAACTGAAAGCAGTAATGATCGAAGAATGGAACAAGATCGGTGCAGAAGTAGCCGACCGTTTAGTTAAATTTATGCCCAAACGTTTAAAAGCCGTGATAAAGAATAAAGGATATCCTACTAAATACTAAACATTTATAAAAATTCAGAAAATTTCATATTTAATGATGTTTTTTTAAAGTGTATGATCACTTTTGTGTCCTATTTTTGTGCAATTTTATTTATTGTCATTTTTAAAAAAATAATTTGCATCGTAATTAAAATTTATTCTTCACTGCTTTATTAAGAACTGTAAAAATATGCTATGAAAAAATTTTCATGTAAAAATAAGAATATATAATGGTAAATAATGAGGTTTTTAATTTATTCTTGTTGGTGTACGAACACTTTTGGGAGCCACTGTATCTTCAATAAGGCAGAAAGAAAAGCGCTGTAACCATAGAAACTGTTATTTATTCCCAAATATATTTCAGCTAAATAAATTATTTTAAGATCAGACGAAAATTTAGAACCTCATCAAATAATTATTGCATAAACAAAATTGTTTTATGACAAAAAAAGTGTTTATATATTCTTTTAAAAATGATTAAAAATGTGTGAATGTTGTTTGCATTTTTATATTTCAAACATTTCATTTCTTATTAATTGGTTGTTCAAGCTACAATTTTGATAGAATTAGATTTTTTTTTTATAAATTGACTAAAAATTTCCCTATCACATCCAAACAAAGAAACAGGAATATTTTCCACTGAAAAGGTTGTAAATGTAGTAACCACAAAGATTATAATTAATTAGAAATCTTTCATGAATTTAAAACTTTTAAACTTGTAAACTTATTTTGAAGAAATTTTTTTTAAAGTCAGACGACAATTCAGAATCTCAACAAATAATTATTGCATAAATGAATTTTTTTATGCCAAACGAGTTTTTATATATCTTTTAACAATTATAAAAAAACACTTAGTGTGTAATTTGCTGTGCTTTTGATATTTCAAAAAGTAAATTCACTATTAGTTGCCACTTCCAACTAAAAATTAAATATTAGTAATTTTATTTCACGAATTACTGAAACCGTTTCGAATTATTTCCATCTTAATACATATACTGATATACATTTAAAAACAAAGATGTGTTTATGTAAAAAGTACATTAATTAAATTTTGTTTTTATTCTATGATTGAAATATTAGTTTTACTGACATTTTCGGTGAGATAAAAAAATCCATAAATATGTTTACATCAAACTGGAAATCCGTTTCCCAAAGCTCTGATTTATGCACACATAAGTTTTTTTCGACAATTCTACTATTTCAAGAAGATGAAAAAATCTATAAAATGTATCGAATAACGGAAGTGTTTACTTACGGAAAGTATTGGGAATATACGTATTTACAGAAATGTCAGAAAGGATATGTATTTGCTCATGATTTAAAGATGAGTTTTTCCTTTTTCCCAAATATATTAAATTTATTTTTCTTACACTTTTCCGTTTGCTTATACATTACATCAATTGAAATATCACACTTTCTGCGATATTGATTGAACTATAAAATTCTGTTGGGAACATTTCTCAATTCTGTATCAGAATCAGAAAGTTCTTGTGACAGAAATATAATTATACATTTGACAAATTATTAACAAGATACATTTTTCTTAGAAGTTACTTTTAAATAATTTGACTCGTTGACTGTCATAATATTAAAAGAAATCATTTTTTCTCTGGCAAACATTTTTGTTATAATTTTTTTAAGGAATATAAAGAAATCAAGCCTTATAATTTCTTTTATTATTTAATTTAAATTGATAAAAAGCTTTAAAATGTGAATCACGGGTGCATCACACGAGCTCTACAAACTTTTTTTTTATTATTTGAGCTAACCAGGGGAAAAACCTTAATTTAATAATGAAAAAAAAAAAAATCCCCAAAAGTAGCAATTGAAAGTGCAAAGTGAAACATGTTTTTTTGGAGAATGCGTTATTTGCCCTTATCTTCCTATTACCGTGATATAAGGTCTTAAAGTTTTCTAATTTATTTATTTATTTTAGACAATATAAATAAATGACATGTTTCTTATTCAGAAATTTTAATATGAGATTAATGTAAAATACAAATCATTGATACAGTAATATAAAAATATGTTACTGACAAATATGGTAATAAAAAAAATGAATGAAGCATAGAAAATTACTGCATCAAAATATTTCATGAACTTAAATCTAGTGTAGTAATTACAATGGTCTACTGCATCAATCATATTCAATCCCTTTTGTCTTATATAGCGTTGGCGACATTTTTACATAGCCAAACATTTAATATTATAGAATAGTCGCTGTAACTTCGTTAATATTCAAGATATCGACATTCTGATCACTGTTTCCTGATCCTTTCATTTCTTGCCAAAAGTCGCCAAATATGGCGACTTTTCTTAAATATCGCCAAACTTTAAGACCTTATATCTCGATAATGGGGAGACGAGAGCAAATGATATACATATGTGTCAAAAAATGCGTGACTAAGTTCTTTCGATTGCTAGTTTTTTTTTTTTTTCATTATCACACTATTTTTTTAAAGCATATGGTGTGTAAAGCATATGGAACTAATGTTAACAGGTTCAAAGTTACAAATGTATATATGTGTACAAACAGATTTAATTATTTTCCTGGAAAAATAAATTTGCTTTAGTAATAAATATTATAGCAAATTATTTTGGAAGGTACGAAATATAAATATTGTTTAGAATATTTTATCATTGAAACGTTCTCTAATAAAGTTTATTAATAATATCAAGTTTTTTCTTATCATGTCTAATAATTTGGAATTTGTCTTTTTAATTTGGAATTCAGTACTTTCAAAAACAAAATTAGGATTTCATGCATTTTAATAAAAATATATTAAAACATTTAGATCATCTTCTATTATTTCTTGTTCATATTACTGAAATTCAAATATTTAATATTTAATATCAAATATATAAAATTTAAGAGGCTATATACTACTATCCTTATAGGGACTGAATTGATTTGAGTCACAAAAAAAACTATGCAGATTCAAATAGATTAATCAATGCGAACCATATATGATTCACGCGACGCATGAGATAACTGTAACTCGAATTATGTTTTCGGTCAGGGTGTTAATTCACCAAGAAATGTTTTCCTAAGAAGTAAATTAAAAAAAAAAATAAGTACGCTTTTATTACTATCTTATAAATTTAAACTCTTTTTTTATGAGAAATATCTACAAAAAATGTAAATGTGGTATATAGATCTGACAGCAAGTCTGTTGATTTCTTTTACATTTTGAATGAAATTTAATCAAAGGATGCCTGCCTGCTTGTCTGTTCAATTAAAAGTTACAATAACTGTAAAGCGCAAAATCTTGATAAATATAATTCGCTATAAAAGTTTAGTTATCTAAAATGTAAGTTCTTTTCAAATTTTAAACAAAATGTCTGTGGTGAATGCTTATAAGCCAGCTGACAGCTACGCTGCACGAGCAAATGCTTTTGCTTTTGTATCATGGTCATGTTACTGGGCTGCGAACCACAAGGTCCAGGTTCTATCCTCGCACATATCAATTAGCCACATGTCTTTAATGGTTGAGTATCTATTAGTAAGTAATGTCTCATAATAACACAAAAACACAATGTATTAAGTAAATGAAATTTAGTATGTTAACCATGTGACTATAATTGTAATTTTATGTCGAATTTTGGTTTCAATATGTCGAAAAGGGCATCCAAAATACAAATTTGATATTCGGTACTTGTGCATTGTAATAATTAATCGTTAAAAATCGCTATAGATCGCACGTCAGATTCATTAACATTGCTAGATACATGCCAAAGATGAATATTTTCTAACTATTGCTCGCCGATGACATGCAAGGTTTTATGCAATGTCCACAATTTTATGTAGGGAAAGGGGATAGGACCTTTATTAGAGAGTATGTAGGAAAGTTTTACTAGGGCCACACATGCTTTTTGTACTTCCATTTTCATTCTTGCAAATATACAGATAAACCCACACCAAACTCTTAAATTAATGGGATCCAAAAATCAGATATACATAAACTATTTAAATGACGAAAATGCATACCAAATTTTATCTACGCAGCTATCTGTGTTTTTATATTCATATACATATGCATGGAAGAAGAGATCGATCTTCCTTGAACGAATTCTATTGAGATTTTATAAGAGATCGAAAAATTGGCGAAAAAAAAATTGTATATGAAATTTCATTCTTATAATTTATTGCGCTTTTTTAATTTTTATTTTCATAGACAGTCGAAAACAATGCCAGCCAATCACCCCAAAATACTCTGAATAATTCTTAATGAACGTGTTTAATCCTTTGCATAAAAAGTCTTGAGTGTATTTGAGTTAACCTGTTGGCAGGCAGACATATGTTACTGAAAATTCGTCTGGTGAGTGTATGTTTACTTGTAATAAATAAACACTCAATAACATTTAAAGATGCTTTTTTAAAATCAAAACACGAATAAGCAGCAAGACAATGTACAAAAGACAGTACTTGCAATAAACAGCAGAACACAAACAGTACGTCGGTATTAAACAACTACAACAGCAGAAAAAATTCAAAGAGAACTCGCAAGATATCAATATATAAAGAAACTTCGCTCAGCTACTTGTTTGAGCTAAATTCAATTGATTGATTGACACTCGTTTGTTCACCTCCGCTTTTATAGGCCTCATGATGGGGTATTGAATATTCTAGACCAAATTGCAGAACTTGAGATCTAAAGATTCTATTGCTAAGAGTCTCGAATATTCTAGGACCCTCATTTTACGGTAAATTCATCGCCAAGTTTATCACCACTACACGAATCTCTATCATTGTCCATTCAGCAGCTACTACTATATCTGCAAAACTATCTTCCTTAACAGGAAACTGCTTAGTGGAGCATTATTATAAATTCGTTATCACATTGTTCCAAATTTGTGTTTTTAGGACTGAAGCAGGAGGGAAACGTGGTGATTGATCCATTTAAATTTATATTTCAATTGCTCTGAAGATAACAACATTTTTTCTTTGTATATATCATACATAACAAGAAAAAACATTGACTCGAAAAAATAAATGAAAAATACATAAGAGAAAATAAAGTCTCGAGGTCAAATTTTTGTGACCATTTACAATATTTCCTGACTTTATACTTTGTATACTAAATGATACGAAACTAAGTACATATAGAAATTTATTGTAAAGAAGTTTAATGTACCATTTAAATTAAATATAAAATTTTTTTTTTCTCCAGATTTCTTTTAAATCGAGTACTGTCGAAAGAATTGCTATCAATTTGACAAACGACATATAAATAAACAAATACACCACTTTATTGCGTCAGGTTAAGCCAAGACGCCAAAGGACCGATTTATAGGGAATAAAACATCCACGACAGTTTTAGAACCGCCAATAAAATGCAACTGCTCGGAGTTTCTACATGAATCTGAAGATACACTGACAGTTTTATACAGCCGATAAGATAGCTTGGCAATATCTTGGACATGCTCCAAATCTAAAAGTATTTGTTAACATGAGTTTAGAGGACATAAAGTAGTTTAGAAATGACATCATTTTGAATTTATTTGAAAAAATGAAGTCATTTAGAAACTGCGAATATTTGCTTGGGTCAATTTAGTTGAAAAATAAAACAAAGAAAATGAAAAACATAAGAATAAAATAGAGGAATAATCTACATTGTTTATTTAAGTAATATTCTATTTTAGTCATTTTTGACTGCAACTTTTAAGTAATATTTTTCTTTGAACTATAAATAGCCAATACAGAAAGTTGTCGATAAACTTATCTTAGGTGCTTTCCTTTTTATCGACCTTTGGAAAATGAATTTCATTACAATGATATATTTTTAGCAGATTTTCGTATTTTAAGAGCTCAGATTATGATAGATTCACTAAAAGGAGTTTTTTTAATATCAAAAGTTAATTTTTTTTAGTGAAATATGTAAGTTCTGTTAAAAGTAATTTCACTGTAAATAGTAAACCAGAGAGTGTAGTCTTCTAAAAACTTTCTTACTTACTATCTAATAAACGTATCATGACAAAGAACGCCTTATATGGCACTGGTGTGCACTAATTACGAAATATTAACTTTTGGCGTAAATTTAGCATTTTGACTGAATATATCGTGTTCTCCTTGGCGAGTTATTTGGCGATTAATCCCTGGCTTGCGCTAATAGTGTCCACAACCCGAATTTGTGTTTTAGAAATTTTCTTCAACTGATTGCAACAAAAATTTGGCACAAAATTGTACTTATTATTACAAATTTCTGTATTAAATTTGATATATTTAAGTCATTGCTTTTTTGAATTATTGCGTTTATTTATTTCTGAAATTACTGACTGACAGACAGCCAACCCATAGTAGGATTTGGCTGAACATTTGACAGGGTCTCTAATGTAGATGTTAAATCTGTGCACCGAATTTTATCTATTTAACTCTCTTCGTTTTGCAATTATCGTGTTAATTTATATTCGAACAGCCGGACAGACAGATTTCCTCTGAACGGATTTTGCTCGACATTTGACAGAATTCTGCAAATTTGGAATAAAGGCCGTATACAAAATTTCAACTGTTTAGCTCACATCGTTTTTGTCACAAAGACATAGATGGACATTTCCCAAAAAAAGGAAGGTCTAAAACGTGGTGATTTTATAAAATTTCGAATTCGAACATTTTAACGATTACTATAACGTATACGAGAAAGTAAACAATAAACATATACTATCTCTATCTTAAACCAATGTCTGAACATAAGCACCCGTTATTCCATGCAGTTCTGTACATATTCTAAAATATAGATGGCGCTATCTACAAGTGAATAGTTTTGAAATTTCATCTGCGTGAAACTGGTGAAGCATTTAATAAATATTCTTAAACATTAATAATAAATATAATTTAACATTTAATAAATATTCTTAAATCATCATTTTCAGAAAAGAAGGGAAAAAATGCAAAATACATCAGTTAATTGGCTATAACAAAAAATAATATTTAAAAAATATTAAATTAGTCTGTAGATACCTTTAACATTAGAAAAACGCTCCTCTTACTCCTCATTATTTAGGCTAAAGAATCATTAACTAATTTTTAATTACTTTTTAAAATCTATTTTTGGTTTATGATGTTTCAAACATTCTTATGACAGTTAATGGCTGAGCGATTCCAGTTTTACATTGCAGTACAATAATTTTTTTTCAAGATAGACTGTACTTCTTTTTTTTTAAAGTAAAATTAGTCATGATATTATAATTACCAGCAAATTTTAATTAGTTGTCATTTGCTCATTAATAATAATAATTAAAGTTCTTAATTAACTTGGGGGCGAAATTAATTTCAGATATATTTCTCTTGCAAAATTAATTACAAAAAAAAAACTTTTTTTTTTTAAAATTTTTATTGGACTGAATGTTCCAAATGTTATTTATTGTTTTGATGTGCTTTGTTTAACGAGCATACAAAGGAAAAGTATAATTAGTTACGTGTAACTTATAACATGTTATTAAATTTTTTACAATCAAATTAAAACAAGAACAACTTTGAAAATCAGACGAATACTAAAATTTTCCTTCTTTTTAGTTAATTTTAAATTGCTAACATTTCTTTTCTCTTTGATACATCAATATATCAAGATGATTCAGATTTATTTACACCGATTTATTTTATTTATACAGATGTGAAGCTATAAATGTTTCATTAACTATTTACACAGATGTGAAACTAGAATTTTTAAAAAAATTCGCTTTATTTATACAGATGTGAAACTAGAATTGTTATTTAATTCACTTTATATATATATACGGAGGTGAAACTAGAATTGTTATTTAATTAACTTTATATATACAATGGTGAAACTAGAATTGTTATTTAATTCACTTTATATATACAATGGTGAAACTAGAATTGTTGTTTAATTCACTTTATATATACAATGGTGAAACTAGAATTGTTATTTAATTCACTTTATATATACAATGGTGAAACTAAAATTGTTGTTTAATTCAACATGTTTATACAGATGTCAGATAAAAATAGTTTTACAATTCACTTTATTTATGCAGACGTGAAACTAGAATTGTTATTTAATCACTTTATTTATACAGAGGTGGAGCCAGAATTGTTATTTAATTCCCTTTATTCATATAGATGTGGAACTAGAATTGCTATTTAATTCACTGTATTTTTGCAGATGTGAAATTAGAATTGTTATTTAATTTATTATATTTAGATGAAGTCATGAAAGTTCAACATGGCTTTCTTTAACAGACATTAATCGTTACCATGGCTTTCTTTCTATTACTGGTTGAGTAATGTGGGTGATGCTAAAATAAAAAAGTATGGACCCTTTTTTTCGTTTCTTTCTTTTTTTTAGAAAACAATTGCGAATTCTAAAAATAATTTTTGATAGTTTGAGGACATCATCATACTTCTTGCAGTTGTGAATGTTTTGGAAAACAATATATACCGAAAAACTACTTCTGTAGATAATCATCTCTATACAGGTACATTGAAAAGAAGAATAGAAGCAGATATCAACTTCCATCTGACTGAAGCAGACTGAATACAAAGTTAGGAGATTATTTCAGAAATCTGATGGTAATATTAATGGCTCTGTCTAAAATTTGGGTTTGAACTTGCAGGAAATTAAAAATTTGTTATATAATTTTAATAAGCAAACTCGAATGATTTTTAAAGATTTTTATATAGATTTTAGAAAAATACATTTAAAATTATCTTATAGGAAATCTTAAGTGTGATGCGCTTTACAAGATTTAATAAGTCAGAAGTTAAAATATTTTTTTTAACCAAAATTTAATCTTTTTACAAAAGTATTAAAATTAAATTATCAATTATATAATGGTGGAAATGTATCTAAATTTATTTATAATATTAAAGTTGGCTGCTAAACAAAAATATATTCATTTGTACCTCATATATAATCTGTATTTATTTCAAATATTATTTTTCTGAAAAACTTTATTTGTTGCCAACACTACACGATAAAATAGCGATATAAAAATTAGCTGTCATATGTAATTTATAAAGTCTTATCATTAGATACACCATTAGATAAACCTTTGTTAGATAATTTATTAGATAAAGCATTGAGAATATGCATGGAGCAAATTGTTTAAAAAATATACCTAATTATACCTAATTTCAATAAAAAAAAGTAAACTTTATAAAACATTTTCCTTAAGTGCCCCATACTATCAATTGTTCCCCCATATTTTAGAAATATTTCTGTAAATTATTAGAGGATTAAACGATTCTTAACTATCACCTGAATTTTCAAAGGAAAAATAAATTTGCTGAAAGTGGCTTTCTAAACACATTTTTGTTTGTCGAAAAAAAGAAGTTTTCACATTTATTTTCTACTTTATAATCTAGAGGCATTACTTACTATCCATTATCAATAAAATTATAGAATTTTGAATTCAAGTTTTTACGAAAACACAAACAGATGATATCAATCATACATAAATAAAAATATAATTAAACAAGTGCATTATTTAATAATTAAATTCTGGAAATACCATATTATCGGTGGTAATACTGAAATACGCTACATTTCTCATTTCTAGAAGATCAAAAATGCGATTGCGAGATTCATCTTTACAAATGGGACATGCATCAAGTAAATGTCTGCATAAAAATTAATTTGTTGCGCTTTATTCAAAATTTTATTTAGTTTTCAAGTGCTATCATATTATTTTTCCATAACATTGTGTGCTACTATTAGTGTATTGAAATAAATTAGCACTCTATTTAGCATGAAATTCCGGGAAAAATGTTAATATGATTTAGAAACTAAATTGTCAAGAATAATTAATTATAATGTGTTTACACTAAAGAACATTTTAGAAAATAAAATCAAATAATAATTAATGGCTACATGATAATAATTGTATACACAAATCTAATACATTTCAATAAATTTTAAAGAAATGAAAAAGGGAAATATTTATATGTATATATGTTCGTTTAATTTTAAATATATATTCAAATTTTCCATTTCAAGTAACATGATGATTTAGATTCTCTTGTTATACCAAAATATTTAGATGAAATTACATTATTCGAATGGATACTTAATAATAATGCTATTTTGCATAGAATCAAATTTCAGTTATAAGAAAAGGAAAGTAATTTGTGTTATGTTATTTTGATAACAATAATTTAATGTAAATATATATATTTAAGAATACATTATTTAAATCAAAGAAAGTATTTATAAAATCTAAAGTTTTAAATACAATAAACTGGCATGAAAAATTAATTTCTTTTTTAAATTTGAAGAATTTTTTAGAAACAGTTACATTTTCTGATGAATAAAAAAAAGAAATAGTTTCGTCTAAAATTTAATTTTGATAATATAAATACTTTTTTCAGAACATTATTATTTTTTAACATAAAATAACATTGCTTGTTAAAATTCAGATTTATTATTAGGCTTAATTTTTCTATATTTTGTATAGAATTGATGTGGAATACTGAGATTCAATTACAAAATTTTAAGAAGGTAAATACCATTTTTAACTTCATTTAGCTCTTCGAAAACTCTCTTACTTATACAATAATCTAATCTAGTTAAAAAGAATCAAATACAATATACTAGTATCAAAAATATATTTCTTGTTTTCAATTTGTCCCAAGTATATATTTTATCTGAAAACAGTTCTGGCAGATAAAAGAAAGGAAATAGCTTCGCCTAAAACTTAATTTTGAATATTTCTATACTCTTTTTCAGAACGCCATTTTTTAGCATAGAAAATTATTGTTCGTTAGAATTCAGATTATTCATTAATTAAATTTTGAAGGAGGTTTAATTTTTCTATATTGTGTATAAAATTGATTTAAAGTGATGATATACACAAAATATAAGAAGGTAAATTCAATTTGTAACTTTATTTAGCTATTATAACTCACGTACTTGAAGTTTTTGTACATCTCTTTTATATGTTTACACTTTTCAATAGTTTTACATAGAAATATGGCATGCATCTCTCTAAGCTTCAATGGCGATTAATCACTAACAAAGAAAGTTTTTCAAGAATTGCACATCAATAAATTGTAAAAGGAGAAACTACTAATAAATATTTTAAATGAACTGCAGCATAACCTGTTACGAATAAAGCATTTAGTTTAAAATTCAATTCTATTACTTATAGAGTACTGAATTTTTCAGAGAAGAATGTTATAATATATTCAAATTCCACTCTTAGATTTTTAATTTTTGTTTCCTGTAGTCATTGAAATACATCAACTGTTATGCCGGTAAGGCGGTCTTCAATAAGAACACAGACGACACAAAAAGCAATCCATTTATTTTATAAGTAAATGGATCTCTTTTTATCGTCTGCGCTTTCAAAATCAGCGAGAGTGATTCTGTAAGATTAACTGTTAAATTTCTTTTTGTAGGATTGTCAATTTTTTAAAATTCTTAATCTGCGAAAGTTTTCTGTATATAAACTTGTAAATAATTATTGTTTGTCTGCTTTAGCGATTAACAGAGTCTTTTTTTATATATCTAGAATTCTATTTAAAAATAAAATTAGTAGATCATATACAGTGGCTCAAAAAATTGAGAGTACACCTTACGTTTACGTGATAAATGCGACTTTCAATATAAATAACACGTTAACGGGAAGTGCAAACTTGTTTTTATTTTTACACATAATAAATGGTTTAATTTAGAGTAAAAATAAAGAAAAAAAAATCAACGAAAATTTCTAAATTGAAAATTTTCAGAAGCATTTTAAATAAACATACGCAGAATTTTGCCTCAAAAAATTGAGAATACACCAATGAAATTTTTGCAATATCACGCATAGAAACAAAATGTCACTATTAAATTGCATGTCTTTTGGCTCTTATAATGGCCTCTAAACGTCATGGTACCGATTCAACCCCTTTTTGGTGGTATCTGAAGATATTTTACCCCATTCTTCTTGCACCACTTGTTTTAAATGAGTTTTGTTTCTAATTTTGTATTTTTGAACCACTCTTTTGAGTATCCCCCACGAATATTCAATGACATTGATGTCAGGGTACTGTGGTGGTGTGTGCAACTGTTGTTTACAATGAAAAAGACATCATATTTTGACGTTACGTGCATTCTGTTTGGGGTCGTTGTCCTAGGTAGGATGTCCTAGATAGTAAATTTAATTTTTATAGATGGCATTATAAATGACACGGTTTACTTGGATATACTTCGCAGCAATCTAAAGGAAAGTGCTAAAAATTCGGGTTTAGATAGACATTTCATTTTCCAGTACGACAACGTCCCCAAACAGAATACACGTAATTTCAAAATCTGGTGTCTTTTTCATTGTAAATAGCAGTTACACACACCACTACAGTACCCCGACATCAATGCCATTGAATATTCGTGGGCCATACCCGAAAAAATTAGAAACAAAACCCATTTAAAACAAGTGGTGCAAGAAGAATGGGATAAAATATCTTCAAATACCACCAAAAATGGGTCAAATTGGTACCATGACGTTTAGAGGCCATTATAAGAGCCAAAAGACATGCAATTTAATAGTGACACTTTATTTCAATGCGTGATATTGCAAACATTTCATTGGTGTATTCTCAATTTTTTGAGGCAAAATTCTGCGTATGTTTATTTAAAATGCTTCTAAAAATTTTCAATTTAAAAAGGTTTCGTTGATTTTTCTTTATTTTTACTCTAAATTAAAACATTTGTTATGTGTAAAAATAAAAACATGTTTGCACTTCCCGGTAATGTGTTATTTATATTGAAAGTCGGATTTATGAAGTAAAAGTAAGGTTTATTCTCAATTTTTTGAGCCACTGTATATCTTGTTCAAATTTTCAATCGCTAATAAAATACTATTTATTCATCCATTCAAGTTCAAATGCATTTTTTAAAGCTTGTAGTGGATGACACTTTATGTTAATACAGCATTTTTTCAAATATTAATTAATTAATTAAATCTATGCGGTAATTTCTATTTGATCGCCAAATAAATTGCCATGATGCCAAACGGTCGCTAAGTTTGTCGCCAAGTTCTGAGATTACTGACACGACATCTGATCATAAATGATATAAGATATATATAAATAATATAAGAAAATAAGTAGAAATTCAATTAAAAGAATTTTACCACTTAATATTGTAATTCTGTCATATGTATATACATATTTATATTAATTGTAATTATTTAATAAATATAACTAAAATAAATTTGTTTTGTTGGATTTTTTTGTTTTTGTTTTTAAGTAGGAATTGATTTAATTTTTTTTATATATATTGCTTGTTTACATTTGTATTCAATTTTCTCTAGAGTTCTAATGCACTTGAATTTATTATTGTTATTCCTTTATTAATATTTGGCACAGTAAATATATTACAATGCAATAATTAAAACAATGATTGCTCGTAATTCTTTAAAACAATTTTTTACAAAAATTGTTTAAATAACAAACAAAAGAATTAAATTAAACAATTAATTAAACAATTTTTTATAAAAATTGTTTAATCATAAAAATTATATGAAACTTTACTTGAACTTAAATTTTTATATGATTTTTATAATAAGTTTATTTCCACATGCAAATCAGTTACAAGAAATATTAAAATACTTTCTTTTTTTTAAATTTTGGAAAATGGAAGGTATTTTTCACTTTTTAACCTCTCAAGATGTAATGAATTTCCACTGTTACCCGATTTTGAGAAATATAAGCAATTTTTTCATGATACATTTGAGCGAAAATTGCCAGCTATCTGTTATATTGTTTAAGGTATAAAGCTCTAACATATGTCCTGACAGTTCCTTTATTATTAATACAGATTAGGGAAATGGATGAAAAACATTTAAGGTGAAAATGAAAGTTCGAGTAGCTTTCGTTTGTTCTTAGATGAAAAGATTTTAATCTATCAACATTTCCCTGTCCAAATTTAGATTTAAAAAATTGATTTATTCTAAAGACTGAAATAATGGCAGAAAAAACGTGATCACACTTTCGATTTAATGATAAAGATTATGATAAAAGCAAGTCTGGAAGTTTCTAAATTTGTCATAAATCTTTACGGTCCTTTATTGTAATTTAATTAGATTTCTTTAAGCTCTTAAATTTTAATTCAAGTGCTTTTAGCAAATTTAAACTAAAAAGGAAAAGTAAACTTGGAAGTTTACTTTTTAATGTGGCAATATAGATAAAGTTAAAAACAGTCGAAGTTAGGGATTGAAAATCACTGTACAGCTATGAACTTCGAGCTAATTATAGCTATTCAAAAAATGTTTTAGTATACAGAAACTGTTCGTTTTAATGAGGCGAAATTCCCCTCAATTTTTTAACTTTAATAGAAAGAAAGTTGTGGGAAATTTAAAGTTTCAATCTCCAATCCTAACAAAATTACTCGAGTTATCACTTTCATATGATAATATGGACAAATATATACAATATATACGTAAACATATTTTAGCAGATGCTTGGCCGAGAAGAAGAAACTTTTGAATTTTTTAGTTTTGATTTATTTAAACCCGGAAGGCATAGTTGATACAAGAAAAAGTGGTAAGAAATGCGTTCGTCTACATCACGACATAAAAAAGACACCGAAATTTTTCCCTTCCGTGATTTTACTATGAGATTTTGAAAGGGATTTCTTTGACACGCGTCGACTAAGGAAAGGGAATCTTATATGTTTTTAAAAGAACGCTGTAAGCATTAGGGTTTTTAAGTCTTTACTTCTCGTAGTGTGAGAAAATATTGGTTAGTAAATTTACAGAGCGAGGGTAGTATAAATTAAATAAAAAAGTGGAAACGGACCAGGAAATAAGTTCACATTCAAAAGGAAGTTAACATGAGCTGCTAAATTAGGATAAAAAATTAGGAAATTAATATATATATATATATATATATATGTGTGTGTGTGTGTGTGTGTCTGTGTGGTATCCACATAATGCATGATTTACCATTGTCTAAGGATCAACAAACGGAGATAACAATAATATGAGAGCTGAAGCATATTAGCAATATTCCTGTAAAAGAAAAAAAAATATTTTTGGAACTTTATGTTAATTCTTAGAAAACTTCTGAAAACTCTCCCAATTCCGAGAGTGGCAATCAACTGAGTGTTCTCAAAGCATTTAATACTATTTCGAAGATTAGAAATCTTCTCTACATGTTCAACTGTTCTAGTATTACCCTTAAATATCCGTGGTGTTTGCTTTCTAAATATAGAACAAACCAGGGTTCTCATCCATTTACTCCCAGCGATCTCTAATATTCCAGAGAATAAAAAAATCTCTCCTCATTTGCCTAATTTTGCATAGAGAGATTGAAATCTCGTCTTTTGTGTAAATTAAAACGCGTCTGATGGTAAACTTCCATGGGAACCTGGAGGGTTTTCAAGAAGTTTATTAAACACTTTCTCATAGATCCCGCTATGTTCTTCTTCTGTATTTTATAATTAGTCGCCGGGAGGCAAGGGAGGCTTTATCTCCTGTTTATCACTACACCGAACGAAAATCTTAAATAATGCACCCCGAACTTTTCGTTAATTGCACGTGATAAGCGAATTCTAATGCGCCCCGTAAATTGATTTTGTACAAACATTGTTTTCTTACTTCCCCGCCATAAACAACTCTAATGATATTGTATTTATTAACAGGAAAAATTAAAGGATTTAGTTACTTTGCATTTAATGGACAACAGTTTTGAAGGTATTTTGTGGAAGTTTTGAAAATGGTCAGATAATGGAGCCTGGAGTAATGATAATCTCCTTATAGAATAAAAAAAAAAGCTAAACAGAATCGGTGGTATATCATTTTTAATATTAGAACTGCACAAGGCAAATTAATTAACTTTTTCTTTTTAGTTTGGGTTAACTATCGAGCAAGACAAAGTTAATTAATTTGTGTATTGTTAACTTAAGAGTTTTAATGTACTGAGAAAAATCCCTTTTATTTTCGAAATTATGGATGAAAATTTCTAAGAATGGATTTTATAAAATTAAGTCACGATTAAATGGCAAGAAAGGCGTTAAGTCTAATATTTCTACATATTTTTAAAATACACTAAAATAGATATGTGGAAAATTATTTTAGTCTATTACAACAGAGATTTTAACTTGATGTTCGTGTACTACTAACAGTGTACATCATATTTGATAATACAGCCTTTGCGAATTTTTTTTAATGAATTTAAAATTCCATTCCTTTTGATATGGCCACAAATCCGTAATATTATTTCCTCTGTGCATATTATTATTAGACACAGCGTATTTCCCAGGTATATCCTTATATGTATACCGGGGGAAATACACAGTGCTTACCCAAGAAATCATGTATACCGGGGGAAATACACAGTGTTTACCCAAGAAATCATGTATACAGGGGGAAATACACAGTGTTTACACAAGAAATCATGTATACCGGGGGAAATACACAGTGTTTACCCAAGAAATCATGTATACCGGGGGAAATACACAGTGTTTACCCAAGAAATCATGTATACTGGGGGAAATACACAGTGAAATCAAGTACAAGGTATTTTCAGGGTATATATTTATATTGCCAGAACATAATAAGAAATAGAAATCTCTGTATATTTTTAATGGTTGGTAAATAGATATCAGATCAGTGATCTCAAACCTGGTGATTTGGTGACATTTTTTGATAAATGGAAGTTTCAAGAAAATGCAAGAATTATGCGATATATCTTTCAGGATTTTTCTAGTGGGAAACTTATAAAACGCTAAAAGTTATGCAGGGTGTCAATTCTCTCGTTGAAGTATTGAGTACAGAGCATGAGTCTTCTCTAATTTGCGCTGAATGGCATGCTGTCTGGTAGTATGTAGTTGATTTCTGAAAGTATAATCATTGCGTACGCTTCGGCAGTATAGTTTGTAAAATAGAGTGTCGTTATCCGTTATCGAATTTGTTGGACTTACATTGTGGCATGTCCCCCGGGAGGGCATCTCGAACCGAGGATGAGATGTTTCCGGTATGGTGGTTGGCTCTCGCCACCCTAGAGGGTACACGAAAAGGTGGGAGTCTGGATTCTCCCAGGATGGGACATACCTCCTTAGGAAAGTATTGTACCGATGCCGGTGGTGGAACTTAGGACTTAACCACAGTTCCCGCCAGTATTCTGTTGCGGTAGTCCGGTCATTCAGTATTTATTTATTTACACTGGTCGGAGAGTCAATACTATATGACTTACATCGTAGTACGTTAAATAAGATGGTATATTATAAAATAAAATCAACTGGACAAAAAAAATGTAATAAAGTTCAAGGACGATCTGCTCATCTGCTTTCAGGGAAAATGTCTTGATGATATTTTTGAACTTGCTCAAAGCACATTGGATGATATTGTAAACTGGGCAAGAGATTACAAAATGGAATTTAACCCGAATAAATCGAATGTTATGGCAATTAAGAAACAGAACGTGGACTTTTCCAGAAAGCAACTCTTTTTTGACAACATACGACTTGAAATGGTGAATGAAATCAAATACCTAGGGGTAATACTTAATGATAAATTCTGTTGGAAAAATCATATTTTATATCTTTCCAAAAAATGTGAAAACATTCTGAAAGGACTTAATCGTGTCTCTTGCAACACCTTTGGATTGAAATCCAATGTTATTGGTATGATCTACAAACAAGGAATTGTTCCTTTTGTCTGCTATGCCTCTAGAGTTTGGGGTAATGCTTTGAAAAAAAAAAGATTAACTGCCGAAACCTTCGTAGAATTTAAAGAAGAATTTTACTTAGAGTTATACGTGGCTACAGAACTGTAAGCTACGAAGCCTGCTTTGTCATTGCGGGGTTTCCCCCAATCGACCTTTTCGTCCTGCAAAATAAAGATTTCAAAGAAAATGTTGTAAAAATTACCCAAGATTCCAAAGTGTTTTTTTCCAATTTTCCACATCCTTCTGAACGTGTTCCTATCGAAATTATCGATTATAAGGACAATTTTCTTAGCAATTTCCCTGCAGTGTGTTTTACTGATGGCAGTAAACTCAACCACCATGTTGGACTTGCTTTTGTTGTGTTTCAAGACGCAGTTGAAATGGAACAATTTATGTTTAGAATTCCTGATGAGTGTAGTGTGTTCCAAGCAGAATTGCTTTGCCTCAGTAACTCGCTCAAATGGATCGTAAACCACTGTACTCTGTCATCCAGGTTCCTTATTTGTACTGATTCTATCTCATCCTTATTTTTGCTTAGTAATATTTCTTCCAGCAACAAAATTGTAGTGAATTTTCAAATGACTCTTTACGACCTTAAAGCAAGAGGAATTAGTGTCTATTTTTCTCATGTCCGAGGTCATTCTGGCATTTTAGGAAATGAAAGAGCCGATTGGCTTGCAAAGCAAGCTACAAAACTAAACATCATTGATCCTGTAAGCTTCCCCAAATCTCACATTCGTAATAAGAATCACAAAAAGACCATTCTCTTATGGAATGAGCTGTACCAAAATTCGTTAACTGCCTCTTTAACCAAATTATTTTTTCCCACAATTTCCTAAAGGTTGAATAAGAAGCATTTTTTCAGTGATTTTAGCTTAACAAAATTTCTTACTGGACACGGTAATTTCAATTACTATCTCAAGAAATTTGGATTATCGAACACTGATCTGTGCTCTTGCAGCGTGGGTGGAGTTCAAAATGCCGAACACTTGCTTTTTGATTGCTCCAATCTTACTGAAGGGAGAAGAGATTTTATTGTGGATCTCGATGCCTGTAATATTAAGTCTCCACCTCCGCTTCATGTTTTGGTCGACCACAAAATGGCCTTTTTCTCATTCTGTTTTTCTCATTCCTTTGTTGTTTCAATTTTTAATTAGTTTTGTTGTTTAATTTTTCTTGTAGTTTTTATCCTTATTTTTATGTGTACATATTTTTATCTATGTATGTAGTTGTTTCTACTTACTTCTGTAAGCCTTGTGCTGTACTTTGTGGTACACAAGGATTGACTTATTATTAATTAAAAAAAAGTTCAAGGAACAAGATTGCAAGAAATCAAATCTGCAAGAGCCGTGGAGATTTTGGGAAACGGCAGGTACGACTTCTCAATAAACGAGTATTTTGTTTAAATGGGTTGATGAAAAACGTGTCTAAAACACAAAATCAGTTTTTGGATACTATTAACGTCATACCTGGAGTAATTTCTAAATATCTCGCCAAGGATTATATGATATATTCAATAAAAATGCTAAATTTATGCAAAAAATTTATATTTTATAATATTGTATGTCATCGTCATGCAAGGCATTCTTTGACACGGCAAGTTTATTAGAGTGTATATGAGATAGTGTTTTTTTTTGGGGGGGGGATTTCATTTCGTCATTTCCTATGTATATGCATATATTACTATTTCGAATGTTTATTTCATATTTTTCTTTCTTTCTATTTTATTTATTTCTTATTTTTGTTATATATTGCCACTTATTTTTATTTATTTCTTACTGTATTGGCATTTATGTTCGTTATATCTTATTTTGTATATTTTCTAAGTATTGCATAGTTTTCTGTATATATTGAACTTTTTGGTTAAGAGATATTATACATGTATGCTTTTATGCCTTTCTGCCTTTATACAAAGAAATTTGGGTTGAGACGTCTTCTCTTCTTCTCTTTAAAAGGCTGAGGACGGATTGGAGTTTCTTGATTAAAATCTTGCACCTTACATCAACCAACTTTTCCTCCTAATAGTATTATGCTATTTTAAAACTTATTATTCATTTATGCTTAATATTTATTATTTTTTATATGTACTTACATCAAAATCGAAACTCATGTGCAAAACATATAAAGTCACGATGGGATGCTAAGAGAATAATTAGTATTATTTTGACAAAAACCTTCTCAACGTCTGACGACATTGATTGATTTAACGATGATAATAATTGGTATTCGGATTAGAGGGTTAATTATCCCGAGGATAGTTTCTGTATATTACCACAAAGTAAACAAATATAGTAATGCAACGATGACAAAAAACGTAACATTGTAATCTCATAAGAAATAGGATAATAACTTTTGCCTTGGGTAACAAAAGACTTTCTCATAAAACCCTCAAACTTATTTTTTTTAATCTGGCAACTTCAGAAATAAAATAAAATAATTATTGTCACATTCTCGTTACTTGTCACAATGTGATTGCATGTCACAATATGATTTGTGCGAGTTTTATTGCAGAAGTGTCAATTAAAGAATGGTTATCAATTTTTTGAATACATTATTATTTACAGTCATATGCAAAATACATAGCCAAAAAACATCTCAATAAGGATATTATTAAATTAAAAAAAATCATGAAAAGTAAGCTTTAAATTTTTTTAAAAACTCTTGAATAAAGGATTAAGCTTAAAATGTGAAATCTTAGTTTTTCTACTAGTTCATGCATTTTTAAACTTGAGGAAAGCCATCCCCTTTAAATATTTATAGCATGCAGATATCCGCTCCCACTTTCAAAATCAAGATGATCTTATAAAACTATCAAAATTATTTTTTTTTATTTGGCTGTTTAAGAGCGGAAAAAAAATCGTACTTATTGTTAAAATTCCTGTGTCTTGCATGTCACAATAAGGTTCGAGTGAATTAGTAACAGACTGTGAACTAAAGAATGATTACCAATTTAATAAGTATGCCGCGTCCTAACACCTTAATCGAAACTCATATACAAAGCATATGGTCATATAAGGTCACAATAAGGATATTTTAATTTATTTCTTTAAAAAAAATTAAGCAAAGTGAGCTTTAAATTTCTAAACAGACTCTTGAATAAAGGATTATGCTTAAAACGTGAAATCTTCGGTTTTCTACCAGTTCATGCATTTTAAACTTCACGAAAGCCAGTTTCGTTCCCTTGAAATATTTATAGCAAGCAGATACCCTCTTTCGAAATCAATGCCTCTTACTTTCTGCAACAACCCCAACCAAAATTAGTCTTCCTATTCTCAACTTCTTACGCCAAAGCCGGGGAAAATTGAATCCCCAGATGCCCAAATTCAAAGCAACCCATTCTTCAACAGCAGTTCCACACACACCTTGCCCAAGAGAACGAAACTTTAGTTTTCGCGAACCCCTGGACAATTGGGCAACCGGAGTAATCAGCATAAATCAATTTTTCTCTGCTCGCAATCACCTACCTGTAGGAGGGGGGCGGGTTCCCCTGGGCCACGCAAGGTAGTTGGGCCGGAGACCCCTCTTCGGATCGCACCTGGGCCTGGTGGAATGTAACTCTGGGCAGTGTTGAGGCGTGGGATTCTGCAAGAAAGAAAAAGGAGTGGATGAGAATGGAAAATTTTGCGATCTGTTTGTCTTCATGTAATTTGGAGCTGGGTTCGCTGTTTTGATTGGTTGGTTTGAACTCGGGGGCTGATCTTAAATGAATTTGCATTGTTGATAGGTCTAAATTTTTTTATTAGTATTTGTGATTTTTTTATGAATTATTAATCAAAAGCTAAATTGAACTTGATTACCTCAAGTTTTTCAATCAAGTTTTTAATATTACAACTTTAAACGAGCAATTCCTGTGTATATATATATAATACGACTCTCACGATTTGGATAAAATCTTATATTTAGATAAAGTTGTGCTTTTTAAGTTCATCTTTCCTGAAAAAATGCGATTTTAAACACAAAAAGAAAATATTTTTTATAACTAACTGCTAGAGCCTTTTTTTAATATACTCTCACATTGACAATGTCATACAGAGAAATCTCGGACATAGAATATAAACGATGTTAGATAAACTGCGAAATGTATACTGTCTTATAGTAGTTTGTTTCGAATAGCATGTTTAACAGTGCTAACAGTGCTTTCAATAGTACTGTGACATCATGGGACTTGAATCTATTGGGATGATTCATTTGCACAATAAACAGAACAAGTAGAAGTAAATTAAAATAATGAATTTGAATGCCGTCGCAAATTCATACTTAAAAATATTTTCTTGGGCGAAGAGGAAGGATATGAAAATAACGTTAAATAAGCAATTTAATAAGCAATATTAAATAAGCAATTTTTTAAAATAAGCAATATTGAAAATAAAAAATAATAACTATTCCTGGCTGACTAGCTAGTTGTCAATGGCGGCTACTATATTTTATAATTTATTCTTATAAACATTCTAGAAACTTGTTATTATCATTTCTTAAACGCACTGAAAAAGCACAACATCTATCTTCGAAAAAATTAACTGGAACCAAACTATGAGATAAAAATTAACCTTCTGGAAATTTTTTGTCTGCCTTGGGAAAGTATAATTACATAACAAACGCATAGCAAAATTTTAAAACACCGATTTACAAGAAATTAAAAGAAAAATCTGTTACCTTATAAATACGAAACACTCGAAATTAAATAAAAGTGTTTAGTAAGTTTCTATTATATTGTTTATAAATTATGTAAATTTTACTTAAGAAAAGATAGTAGTTATTCGCATGTGAGCTCACAGTGGTATATTGGTATGAAAATTTAAAAAAAAAAATGAAACACATGACTAATACTTTTTCTCGATTGAAATTTGATAATTGCATGGAAAAAACTCCATGATAAATTTCATCTTTAGAAACCTGAATCATGTCAAGTTAAACGAAAGATTGTATGGTGAAATTTCCCATTTCATTATTGATTCTAGGATAAATCAAATTGGACAAATGCACATTATTTAAGTAAATGTATGTTAATTAAAATAAAAAAAAATGTAAAAATATTACTTAATTAAAATTAAAAATGCTAAACTATTAGTAAATTTATTAAACAGTATAAAATTAATTAAAAATAAATAGGTTAAAATCTACTCTTTTATATTAATCTATTGCATTTGAGTTCACCGTTTTGATTCACCGTAGTTGGTTCACCGTTTGTGATGACAGAATCTAAAATAATCTCCTCTTGAACATTTAACAGTATAAAATAATCTGAATGAAATATGACTTGGAGGCTTCAACAGTAACAGATGCCGTCCTCATCATCTGCTCGGGGTTGAAAATTATAACATTTATTCCAAAATAGTCAGCGAAAAATGTCAAAAGGGGAAGATAAATATAAATTGATTCGTACTATTTCATTGAGATAATAATGTTTTCTTACCTATAATTAGACCATATGATACTTCTACCATTTTAAAAGCTGGTATATGATTAGTTTTATAGAGACTATTATTAAATCTTCAGTTTTATAGCATTACTTCGGAAACTAGCCTAGCGAATATAATTTTAATCTGACAGATTTTAATCCAAGATTTAACACTGAATAAAAATTCACTCACTGTAAATTTAAATTCGGAAATTATTACTAAATCCATTAAGGTATGAAAAGAATATGAGTTAAAGGATTTACAATCCAACTACATTATCTTCAACTCCAGACAATTCCCAGAACCCAACCATAACTTATAAATATTCTTAGACAGACTATGATTATGATTAATTAACTATATTTAACTATGCAAACTTGACTTTGAATAGTTAGCATGCTGTTAAATATTCAATGAGAGATACACAAATACACTGCTGTTCGAGTATAAACATTACTTGAGAAATTTAGTTTGAAACAGAATTGTTTGCTTGCATTATCAATAAAACTGCAGTTTAAACTCCAGAAGATTAATTTAATGCGTTATAAATATCCAAAGATTTTTAACAAATCTCTACTAATAATAAAAGCGAATGTGTTTGAATAGGGATTCTGTGGATTAAACCTTCTGACTTAGAACTACCAAATTTGGCATATACATACTTTGGAAGATGGAAGTTAGTATCGTAAAAATATATATATTTTTAAATTTTTAACTAAAAACTAAGCAAAATTTCTCATCTTTATTGATAACTTCAGGAAATAAGACTGCACAACAAAGTTTTTTTTAATACCATTTTAATATATAAAAAGAAAGATATTAATATTATATCAATTTAGTGGTTGCCTAGTTCTTTTTTCCATTTTAATAATTTTTAAAATTATTTTTATGCCTAATTTTTAATTATATTTTTTATATTGCAATGAAATTTGAATCGTTTTCATTGTTTTATCTAAATACAGTGTCTCACAAAAGTGATGGGACACTTGTGCTTTACAAAAGGAAACTGTAATAAAATAAATTAAAAAAACATGTAAAAAATTTTTTTTGTGTGTGTTTCATATTTAAAGTTAGTAACAATTATTACATAACATACATTTTGTCAAAATATTAAAATATTAATTTAATAAAAATACAATTGTTTAGAACGGAGCAGAAAATATCTCACATAAGTGTGGGACGCCATTAGATATGCAACAAAAATCGTACGAAATAAGCATTAAAAATATTTTTGGTTTTATTTTTACTTAAAAGCAATTGGCAATAATTTATAAAATCGTCCGCAGTATTTCTTTTCTGTTTGTTTTGGAATTTTCTAAAATTAGTTATGGATTTGCATATTGAACATAGAAAATCTATTAGAAAAACTGCTGAAACAGTTAACTTGAGTCATTCAACAGTTTTCAATATCAATAAACGATATAAAACGAATCATATTATTCAGGATAAAAGAAGACCTGGCCGACCATCAAAGCTATCCAATGGAATAAAGTGAATTATAGATCGAAATATTAAACAAAAAAATCCAAGAAAGAGTGCTCCTAAAGTTGCTGCTGATTTACAAACATTATATGGAATAATTGTTAATCCTGAGACTATTAGAAGGGTAATTCGATCTGCTGGATATCACGGTAGAGTATCCAGGAAAAAATTCTTCATAAGTGAAAAGAATAGAAAACTCAGACTAGCTTTCGCAAAATCCAACATAAATAAGAATTCTGATTACTGGAATAAAGTAATATTTGCTGATGACAGTAAATTTAATATATTTGGTTCTGACGGTAGACACCTGTTGTGGGGAAAACCCAGGGAAGAATTTCGCAAACAGAACTTGGTGCCAACAGTAAAACATGGTGGTGGAGGAGTTATGGTATGGGGGTGTATGTCGTCCGCTGGAGTTGGTAATCTTGTTTTTATTGACAGTATAATGGATCAGTACAAGCATATTGACATTTTAAAGCAAAAATTTGAAATCTTCAGCACGAAAATTGAACCTTCATAATGATTTTAAATTCTACCAAGACAATGACCCCAAGCACACTGTTTTGAACCTTAGACTCTGGCTGCTGTATAACTGTCTTGAAATAATAAAAACACCACCACAATCTCCAGACTTAAATCCCATAGGTAAAAGGAAAGGTAAAAGGAAATCGAACAAAAGATTAAAACCTTTTAAAAAGTAAAATTTTTGGATAAATATTTGATGGAAAAGTAAGTGTCCCATCACTTATGTGAGACACTGTATATAGTTTGAAGCTAATATTATAATGAATTTTCCTTTCTTATTTTTTCGTTCGTATTTTTAAAAGCCCATACAAAGTCTTCTAAAATTTGTAGCAACGGAATTAATAATTAATATGGTTTATATGGTTAAATTCATCATGATGAAATCAATGTATATATTATGTGAAGAATATGAAAGCGATGATATTGAAAATGTTAACACTATAAGTTAAATCATATGACTTATGATCATTATGGATGCTCATGTTCACAGTAAACAAAACAAAACAAAAAAAACCCCACAATACTAGTATAATAATACTTGAAAAATGTTTTAAAATTTGAAGTCAAACATATTACGATTAGAGATCCATAAATATCGAATTATGCACAAGAGATTCAAATGAAATATAATTTAGTTATTATTTCAAAAATGACTAGTTCAAAAATAAACTTTATTTTTATCAAATTTAAAGTCTGAAAATATATCTATTTATGTAAATTATTCAAATAATGTGAATAAAACATAACAATTAAACTTTCCACATTCCAAATTCTGTTTTGGAGATAAAAGTGAGAAGTTTTAACATCACAAAATTACATAAATTAAGCTTCGTTATCGTTGCATTTAGTCATAATTTAATGCACACTCACGAAACAAAAGTATATGCAATCTTCTTATATCTTAAAACTGAGAAAAAAATGTACAGTTACATTTGCAGCCATCAAACTATATCAACCATTGTGCCGAAAAGGTGGTCATCTAAAAGAGCAAACGATTTAATACGGTTTGTTTCCGATGTCAGCAGAAACAATTTGACTACGATAGTCGTTGGATTAGAATTCCCAAGGATTTTTTTTATATATATATTTTTTTATTTTTTATACATTTTTCTGCATGTAATTTCGTAATTATTCATTGTTTGTCTAATTTTATTATTTTGAAGATATTGAGTAATTTTACAATGATTCTTTTACAAATAAAATTAATAGAAGTTTGTATCATTGAGATATGGTTATATCTTTAATTATTGCTTTCTTATTTTATTGTTTTTGATATTTAATAGCTAAAATAATATAGAAAATGGAAAAAAGACACAGAATTATAAGAATAAATAAGGCATCATTATATTAGTACACTATATATCAATCAAATTTCCATTTAAATTTCCTTAATCATCAATTAATTTAATAATCATTTAAATACATGAAATATTTAAAAATTTGCTCTTTCTAACATGCTTCTTAGAAAATGTTTATATAATATATATTATATTAAATATTGCAGAATTGTTGGATTAATTCATAAACTTCAGATTTCAGAAATAATTTAGTTACATGATGTATATCTGATTGAAAGTCTAGGGGAAAAAGAAGCTGATTTAAATTAATAATACGGGAATTAAAATTAGATTAAAAGGCAATTAAAAGCGTAATTCGCAAAATAAGAATCTGGTAAGAGAGATTCATTTTCTAGATCTAATTTAGAATCTTTAATTTTATTTAATGACGAACAACAAGAAGCGGTTAAACGAAGTTTTATGCAATATTCTTCCGATTTTACAACATTAAATTACATTAATTTACCAAGAATACACATTTTAATGCATTACTCATTAAATTTTAAAATTCCTAATTTTCTCTAATTAGTTGATTTCTAAACTATTGGAGATAAATATAAACTTTCAAGTGCAAAAATGCTTCGAATAAAATATAAGATCATATGTTGCATGATTTAATAAAATATGTTTGACACATTGTTTCAGTTCAAAAATCATTCTTTTGCGATTAAAACTGATCGAAATATGAAGGCTTGAATTTCATTATTTTAAGGAAACAATGACCGCTTCAATTAAGGCCTTTCTGTCGATTTTTAGATTTTTTTGAAGGTAATTATTAAACTTGTATATGATAGTGATACTCAAAGCTTTATAACTCGGTCAGGTTAGGTCGCAATGGGGCAAAACATTTTCTATGTGAATATATCAGAATTATTTAATTAAGTGTGCAATAGAAGCTGGAAAACTAAATAAAAGTTTAAACCATAATCTTTTCAACTGTCCATACAAATCAAGGAAAATCAATTATAATTGGTCACATCGCTGAAAGTTTTTTTTTTTCTATTCGAAAATATTTGTTTATCACCAACTGTTCAGAAATTAGCTATTTAGTCAAATTATAACAATTATATTTTTTATTTTATTATATATTAGTTGCCTGAGGCGAATAGCTTGATCTCATGAAATATTGCTTATATTTGATATCAGATAAATCGTTTACATCTAATTTCATGCCCAAGAATATCTAAATCGTCTAACATAATTTTCATGTTCCTATAATTGTTTTACTTGACATTCATTTATAGCATATATGAACTTTCTAGCTGGAAACTAGTTCCAGTGCTCTTAAAATTGTAAATATGAGATTCATCCGTCTTCTAAATTTTCCGGTATTATAACTTCGTGTTTACTCCTTTTTTACATGGCTTGTAAACTATATAAATATTAAGCTGAATCTTCTTCGCTACCTTTCAACAATGAAAGAAAATAAAAACAGATGATTAAATATTGTTACAAAATTTTTTTCTTCTACAAATACCGCCAATCAATCGTAATGACGCAGCGCATTTAATCGCTAGTTCAGCAGCTTGCTTGCTCCAGTTTCTCTACGTGTCGGCGACTCCCACTCTCACCACACACCGCCTCTGACTATACACACGACTTCTCACGATCCACACAACTTCTTCTGACGCTTCAGATTGCCCGTCTTTTATAGTTCTGGTAGGCGGGGCTAGAATCTTCCAGACCAATCAGGGCGTATCTGAGTGTATCTTCGTTATTACTGGATGGATCGTGAAGCTTCTCGAACCTTCCAGTATTATCCATTTAGCCGCCAAACTCGCCAAATTCATTGCCAAGTCGCCAAATGGTCACCAAGCTCAGCACGCACAATACAGATCTTACAAAGATTTTAACGGTTTTTTTCCAGTATGACACTATTCGTGCCGGATAGCAAAATTACAGATTTGTAACAATATTTATTGAACCAGTGAACCAACACGCACGCAACGGAGGAAGATAACAATGTAATCAGTTGCTGGAAATTAGTATAATAAATTTTTAAAAAAAGTTATCAAAATTCGGGGAAACGTTTCACGGTCATTATATTGATATCATTAATAAGACAATTTTTTAAAAATTTTGAAACTCTTAAAATTTTCCCCTCTATAATATCTCCAGAATTTTTCGTTTAAAAATGGGAAAATTTTGCTAATTTTTAATTAATTAAAATTTTAGAACATTTCGCTCCCAGGTGCAAAACCCTAACTTCAGATATATATCTATATCTTCGAAAGTTTTGTAGTTCTAATTCAAAAGATCTACGTAAGTCAAATGGCCACACGTAGGCACGCAAGCACACACACACACGCTTTCATATATATTAATAGTTAGCACGCTTTCTTTTACACACACACAAACGCTTTCATTTTTATTAATAGTTCACATATCCATACTTTCATCTTCATTAATAGTTCACACTCTTTCACACATGCACAAACTTTTCCATTTTTATTAATAGTTCACACATCCACACATTCATGTTTATTAATATTTCACACACACTTTCCCACATACACAAACACTTGTACCTGTATTAATAGTTCACACACTTTCACACATACACAAACACTTGTACCTGTAATAATAGTTCAAACACTTTCGCACATACACAAACACTTCTATCTATATTAATAGTTCAAACACTTTCACACATACACAAACACTTCCATCTGTATTAATAGTTTACACACTTTCACACATACATAAACATTTCCATCTGTATTAATAGTTTACACACTTTCACACATACATAAACACTTCCGTATTAATAGTTTTCACACTTTCACACATACATAAACACTTCCATCTGTATTAATAGTTCACATATCCAAACTTTTATTTTTATTAATAGTTCACACACTTTCACACTTACACACATACTTTCATCTGTATTAATAGTTTACACACTTTCACACATACATAAACATTTCCATCTGTATTAATAGTTTACACACTTTCACACATACATAAACATTTCCGTATTAATAGTTTTCACACTTTCACACATACATAAACACTTCCATCTGTATTAATAGTTCACATATCCAAACTTTTATTTTTATTAATAGTTCACACACTTTCACACTTACACACATACTTTCATCTGTATTAATAGTTTACACACTTTCACACATACATAAACATTTCCATCTGTATTAATAGTTTACACACTTTCACACATACATAAACATTTCCGTATTAATAGTTTTCACACTTTCACACATACATAAACACTTCCATCTGTATTAATAGTTCACATATCCAAACTTTTATTTTTATTAATAGTTCACACACTTTCACACTTACACACATACTTTCATCTGTATTAATAGTTCACAAACTTTCACACATACACAGACACTTCCATCTATATTAATAGTTCCACACTTTCACACATACACAAACACTTCCATCTGTATTAATAATTCACACATCCAAACTTTTATCTTTTTTAATAGTTCACATACTTTTACACATACACACACAATTTCATCTGTATTAAAAGTTCGCAAATTTTCACACATACACAGACACTTCCATCTATATTAATAGTTCCACACTTTCACACATACACAAACACTTCCATCTGTATTAATAATTCACACATCCAAACTTTTATCTTTTTTAATAGTTCACATACTTTTACACATACACACACAATTTCATCTGTATTAAAAGTTCGCAAATTTTCACACATACACATAAACTTTCATCTTTATCAATAGTTCATACACTTTCACACACACTATCAATTTTATTAATAGTTCACACATTTTCATACACACATACATACATACATACATTCATCTTTATTAATAGTAGAGACAGGCGAAACAAGAGTTTATTTGAAATCTTAAAAAATATTCATTTGCGCTGAATTACCGAACTACGTTCTAAACTTTAGTCCTTTTCATTTTCTACGATAATAAACAACGTTAAATTCTCTTACATAATCATAAAACGAAAGCTTAGGTAATATTCCTCTGATTTTAAACCTAAAAAAAAGTTCATTTATCTGAATTACGGAATTGCAAAGTGAAACGTGCTCTTCTGAAATGGTTTCTGGAATAATTGCATTACCTGGAGCGTAAAGTGTTATCCACTAAGTACCAAAATATTTCTCACAGATGAGAATTCCGAATAGTTCGCAAGAAAAACTCGCCCGAGAAAACAGCAACTTTCGAACACATTATGTAAAGAATGTTCCTAATGAAGCCTTAAATAGTTTCCTCTAAAATTGATGAAGATAAACTTGATAATATCCCTTGGAGGAATTTGGAAAACTTGTTACTTTTCCTCAAAATGGGTGACCCCGTTGCATTCATTAACAAAAGCAAGCAGTCTGAATTAATGAGCTTTTGTGTGGTCAGCGTAATTTGAGATCTCGCTTAACCCAAATCATTTTAAGGGAGATAAAGTAACACTTTCCGAAAGGGGGAAGATCGTGGGCGCGAAACTTTTTGAAACTAGTCAAAAGAAAGGAAGGTTGATAAATCAAGTTAAGGCTTTAAAGAAAGGAATCGGTTAAGCCTAAATATTATTAAATTTATCGATCGATGTATATTAGATTAAAAATGCGGCTGCTTCTACTACGATATTTTAAATACAAATGTTTTTTAAACACAATTTGCTAAATTACTTTTTAAATATAATTATGATATTACATTTTAATTTGTAATACGTTCTTTACATTATTGAAAAATGGGAAATATTGTTGATGTAGATCATAGTTCTTAAATTTCCAAAATTAATCAAAAATAGGAAAGAAAATCGATAAATTAAATTAAAATCTTCGTTTAAGTATATTAACTCCTCATGTGAAGGCAGCACGACCCATATAAGGGTAGTTTGGGGACAAACCTCTTGATTATGAAACGCAGTCAATTGACGAGGATGATGCCGGAGCTGGAATTTCCTCTCAAACTTTGACCTTAAATTAGGATATTTAGCCCGCGACATTTGCTTAACGTATATCATACCAGCACAGATGACAGATCATTGATGGAATCGAATCTCGAGCTTGAAGACTTCCATTCCATAGGCCGAGAACTTATCACCAGACTACCGCGAATTAAAGTTAAATAAAATAATTACAATCTAATTTCTAATCAAATCTTAACAATTGTTTTACAAATAGTTTGAAATATTATAAACAAATAAAAAGAAGAAATTTTGGTTAATAAATAAAAAGAAGGTTATGGAAGAGCGAATCAATTTAGTCTAAATATTATTAAATTTAAAAATCGATGCATAGTTCTTATGTCAAATTTTAAATACAAATATTAAAAAAAATTTTTTTTGGTGAATTACTTTTAAAATAAATATAAATAATATAATTACACTCTAATTTCTAATTTCATTCATAATTGTTTACGAAATTCTATAAACGCAATTTGAAGATCATGGTTTTAAAATTTTCGAAATTAATCAAATGAAGAAAATATGACCGATAAGTAAAGTTAAATTTTTGAAAAGAAAAATAAATTAAATATATGAATTGAGTTTACTGATCAAAGTTTTAAATATTTTTAAATGTTTATATATCCGCTTAGTTCCGAATTTTTAAATATGAAATATATTTTTAAATATATCTCTTAAATTACTTTTAATTTAAGTGAAATTTGCGGAACTTTCAAACAACATTTAAAACAGCAAAGTTTTGAAATTTTCGAAATTGATTAAAGAAGAAATTGAGTTTGATATATAAAGTTAAAAGTTGGGAAAGTTATGCTCCGTTTTAGTACTTGTAATGTATTATTTTTTAGAAGAATAAATAATCGCATCCGTTATCAAGCCTTTTGGAATTTTCATTTTACTCCTGGTAGATGGATTTTTCGTGAAAGTATGTTTTGCCCCAACATTATGAGGTCCGTCTTTAAATAAATGAAATGTAGATTTAATACCAGGATTTAAACAATTAGTGAGGCTATAAAAACTACCATAAAACCAATTCTCTGAAATGGACATTAATTTGTTCAATTAAAAGAAAACAAAAATTTATTTTTTTATTTAAAATAATTCATTAAGATTTCCTTTAATGAATTGTCTCATTCATTGATTGGTTTTGGATATAAAATGCCCATTTTATATAACATAATTCCATTTTTATAGTGAAATAACATAGACAGGGAACAAGACTTCTTTTTTAAAATAAATTATTCGCTAAGAGAATAAGGAAAATGATAATAGAATTAAAATATCAAACGATAATAATAATTTACAAAAAAAATTATAATAACGATTTAAAACATTATCTACGAAGAAATATTTTATGCATAAGCTTAAAACTAAATAATTAACATATCGTCTGAATTAGAATCATTGTGAATTTTAATTTTTAAAAAATATTATCGCAATTAACAATTTAAATAATTTGATGGATAGATTTTAGGAAACAGGTAATTTTCCATACATTTTCTAATGCTTCATTGATTCTTGCAATTCAATAAAAAGCACAGAAAATTGAAGAAAAATCGCTATAGTAAGCATAGTTAAATATAAATCCATTTTTTGTAAGTGCAAAAAAAAAGGATAATTAGTATATTTTTAAAAACTGCTATATTAATTAGCACATTTTTGAAAATCACTATATTGAGCTTAGTTAAATATAAATCCATTTTGTAAATATAAAAAAATAATAATTAGTATATTCTTAAAAAGTGCTCATTTCCTTGAAAATTCCATTTTAATATGCATTCCTATCTTATAAAATCAATCAACTTTTAAATTAAGGATATATTTGAATTCTTATTTTGATACCTAATTGATAAAATTATCAAATTAAAAAAATACCGAAGCACCTTTTATTGCACAAATCCGTCTAGACTTCATTTAATTAATACATAAATATTGCAAAGTATTACATATTTCTCAAAACTTTGGGGGCAATTACGTCCCAATGAAATTTACGAACGATGTTAACTATTATAATTTCCTACGTTTTACTTCATTATGAAGGACTTTTAATAGTTACAAGAGTGTTTTTTAGTATCACACAGATTCTCCACGTTTCAGATATCAGTTTGAGACCCTAATTTCATACAGCCTCATAATGTAATTTCATTTTTGTGGACTCACTGTTAAATAACTGCTTGGTAGATCATGAATTATTTTCTTCACTTTCTTGTATAAGAAGTATCGAGGATGTAGATTTTCGAGATTTTTAAGAATCTCCCCATTTTAGATCCTTTTGAGCCACCCAAATTCTTTTTTGCAATTGTCTGTCTATCTATGAACAAGATGACAGAAAAAAAAACTTTTAGCTAGACTAATAAATTATGGTATATGATATTTAGATATAATATACAAATTTCTAGCAAATTTGGAACGAAATTTAGATGGTACAAGTGTGTTTGTCTACCTGTCCCTGTACAAACATGAACATAAAAACTACAAAACTCAAAATGATATGTTATTAAAATTTAGAGCATATCTAAAATACAGATTCGCTGCAAATTTTTACCAAATCTGTCGATTGTTCACCCTCTCTCGGTCTGTTTTTTTCAAATGAAAGCAAGCACAATGATTTAAATCAATGAAATTAGGTATGCTATCTTGTGACTACTACTGTAAATGCGTATCACAATTATTTTGTTAATCAGACAGCAAAAGGGAGTTCAAAATATATATTCGCACGAGAGATTAAATGAAAATGCTAGGTTCATGGATATTATATAAATTTAAGGAAAATTTTAATTTTATAAATATTTCTCATACGTTTTGGAATTCATTTGAACACCTAAATTTTTGATAAGAAAATCTTTTACATTATTCAGTACATTAATAAAAACTGTATTTAAAAATTATTCTTGGTTTATTAAATTATTTCAAAATATTATTTTATTATTTTCTTTAAAATAAATAAATAATTTTCTTTAAAATAAATCAGTTTTAAAATTTTTCAATAGGATCTATCTTACTTTGAAACAAAGCAATTCCATTTGAAATTCAGTACAGAAGCCCCAAAAATAAGTAATGCTAGTAATATATATATATAATTAAAAAATAATCTTATTTTGTTATCTTTTTTGAAAAAAATCAATTTCAAAATTTGTCAACAAGATCGATCTTATTTTGAAACAAAGCATTTCTATTTGAAATTCAGTACAGAAGCATCGAAAACAATAAGTAAAGCTGTAATACAAAAAAAAAAATCTTATTTTGTTATTGTCTTTGAAATAAATCAATTTCAAAATTTGTCAACAAGATCGATCTTATTTTGAAACAAAGCATTTCAATTTGAAATTCAGTACAGAAGCATCGAAAACAATAAGTAAAGCTGTAATACAAAAAAAAAAAAATCTTATTTTGTTATTGTCTTTGAGAAACATCAATTTCAAAATTTGTCAACAAGATCGATCTTATTTTGAAACAAAGCATTTCAATTTGAAATTCAGTACAGAAGCATCGAAAACAATAAGTAAAGCTGTAATACAAAAAAAAAAAAAATCTTATTTTGTTATTGTCTTTGAGAAACATCAATTTCAAAATTTGTCAACAAGATCGATCTTATTTTGAAACAAAGCATTTCTATTTGAAATTCAGTACAGAAGCATCGAAAACAATAAGTAAAGCTGTAATACAAAAAAAAAAAATCTTATTTTGTTATTGTCTTTGAAATAAATCAATTTCAAAATTTGTCAACAAGATCGATTTTATTTTGAAACAAAGCATTTCTATTTGAAATTCAGTACAGAAGCATCGAAAACAATAAGTAAAGCTGTAATACAAAAAAAAAAAAAATCTTATTTTGTTATTGTCTTTGAAAAACATCAATTTCAAAATTTGTCAACAAGATCGATCTTATTTTGAAACAAAGCATTTCAATTTGAAATTCAGTACAGAAGCATCGAAAACAATAAGTAAAGCTGTAATACAAAAAAAAAAATCTTATTTTGTTATTGTCTTTGAAATAAATCAATTTCAAAATTTGTCAACAAGAACGATCTTATTTTGAAACAAAGCATTTCTATTTGAAATTCAGCACAGAAGCATCGAAAACAATAAGTAAAGCTGTAATACAAAAAAAAATCTTATTTTGTTATTGTCTTTGAAATAAATCAATTTCAAAATTTGTCAACAAGATCGATCTTATTTTGAAACAAAGCATTTCTATTTGAAATTCAGTACAGAAGCATCGAAAACAATAAGTAAAGCTAGTAATACAAAAAAAAAAAATCTTATTTTGTTATTGTCTTTGAAAAACATCAATTTCAAAATTTTCCAACAAGATCGATCTTATTTTGAAACAAAGCATTTCAATTTGAAATTCAGTACAGAAGCATCGAAAACAATAAGTAAAGCTGTAATACAAAAAAAAAAATCTTATTTTGTTATTGTCTTTGAAATAAATCAATTTCAAAATTTGTCAACAAGATCGATCTTATTTTGAAACAAAGCATTTCTATTTGAAATTCAGCACAGAAGCATCGAAAACAATAAGTAAAGCTGTAATACAAAAAAAAAAATCTTATTTTGTTATTGTCTTTGAAATAAATCAATTTCAAAATTTGTCAACAAGAACGATCTTATTTTGAAACAAAGCATTTCTATTTGAAATTCAGCACAGAAGCATCGAAAACAATAAGTAAAGCTGTAATACAAAAAAAAATCTTATTTTGTTATTGTCTTTGAAATAAATCAATTTCAAAATTTGTCAACAAGATCGATCTTATTTTGAAACAAAGCATTTCTATTTGAAATTCAGTACAGAAGCATCGAAAACAATAAGTAAAGCTAGTAATACAAAAAAAAAAAAAATCTTATTTTGTTATTGTCTTTGAAAAACATCAATTTCAAAATTTTCCAACAAGATCGATCTTATTTTGAAACAAAGCATTTCAATTTGAAATTCAGTACAGAAGCATCGAAAACAATAAGTAAAGCTGTAATACAAAAAAAAAAAAAATCTTATTTTGTTATTGTCTTTGAAATAAATCAATTTCAAAATTTGTCAACAAGATCGATCTTATTTTGAAACAAAGCATTTCTATTTGAAATTCAGCACAGAAGCATCGAAAACAATAAGTAAAGCTGTAATACAAAAAAAAAATCTTATTTTGTTATTGTCTTTGAAATAAATCAATTTCAAAATTTGTCAACAAGATCGATCTTATTTTGAAACAAAGCATTTCTATTTGAAATTCAGCACAGAAGCATCGAAAACAATAAGTAAAGCTAGTAATACAAAAAAAAAAAAATCTTATTTTGTTATTGTCTTTGAAAAACATCAATTTCAAAATTTTCCAACAAGATCGATCTTATTTTGAAACAAAGCATTTCAATTTGAAATTCAGTACAGAAGCATCGAAAACAATAAGTAAAGCTAGTAATACGAAAAAAAGAAAAAAAAAACTTATTTTGTTATTGTCTTTGAAAAACATCAATTTCAAAATTTTCCAACAAGATCGATCTTATTTTGAAACAAAGCATTTCAATTTGAAATTCAGTACAGAAGCATCGAAAACAATAAGTAAAGCTAGTAATACAAAAAAAATCTTATTTTGTTATTGTCTTTGAAGAACATCAATTTCAAAATTTTCCAACAAGATCGATCTTATTTTGAAACAAAGCATTTCAATTTGAAATTCAGTACAGAAGCATCGAAAACAATAAGTAAAGCTAGTAATACAAAAAAAATCTTATTTTGTTATTGTCTTTGAAGAACATCAATTTCAAAATTTTCCAACAAGATCGATCTTATTTTGAAACAAAGCATTTCAATTTGAAATTCAGTACAGAAGCATCGAAAACAATAAGTAAAGCTAGTAATACAAAAAAAATCTTATTTTGTTATTGTCTTTGAAGAACATCAATTTCAAAATTTTCCAACAAGATCGATCTTATTTTGAAACAAAGCATTTCAATTTGAAATTCAGTACAGAAGCATCGAAAACAATAAGTAAAGCTAGTAATACAAAAAAAATCTTATTTTGTTATTGTCTTTGAAGAACATCAATTTCAAAATTTTCCAACAAGATCGATCTTATTTTGAAACAAAGCATTTCAATTTGAAATTCAGTACAGAAGCATCGAAAACAATAAGTAAAGCTAGTAATACAAAAAAAATCTTATTTTGTTATTGTCTTTGAAGAACATCAATTTCAAAATTTTCCAACAAGATCGATCTTATTTTGAAACAAAGCATTTCAATTTGAAATTCAGTACAGAAGCATCGAAAACAATAAGTAAAGCTAGTAATACGAAAAAAAGAAAAAAAAAAAACTTATTTTGTTATTGTCTTTGAAAAACATCAATTTCAAAATTTTCCAACAAGATCGATCTTATTTTGAAACAAAGCATTTCAATTTGAAATTCAGTACAGAAGCATCGAAAACAATAAGTAAAGCTAGTAATACAAAAAAAATCTTATTTTGTTATTGTCTTTGAAGAACATCAATTTCAAAATTTTCCAACAAGATCGATCTTATTTTGAAACAAAGCATTTCAATTTGAAATTCAGTACAGAAGCATCGAAAACAATAAGTAAAGCTAGTAATACAAAAAAAATCTTATTTTGTTATTGTCTTTGAAGAACATCAATTTCAAAATTTTCCAACAAGATCGATCTTATTTTGAAACAAAGCATTTCAATTTGAAATTCAGTACAGAAGCATCGAAAACAATAAGTAAAGCTAGTAATACGAAAAAAAGAAAAAAAAAAACTTATTTTGTTATTGTCTTTGAAAAACATCAATTTCAAAATTTTCCAACAAGATCGATCTTATTTTGAAACAAAGCATTTCAATTTGAAATTCAGTACAGAAGCATCGAAAACAATAAGTAAAGCTAGTAATACAAAAAAAATCTTATTTTGTTATTGTCTTTGAAGAACATCAATTTCAAAATTTTCCAACAAGATCGATCTTATTTTGAAACAAAGCATTTCAATTTGAAATTCAGTACAGAAGCATCGAAAACAATAAGTAAAGCTAGTAATACGAAAAAAAGAAAAAAAAAAACTTATTTTGTTATTGTCTTTGAAAAACATCAATTTCAAAATTTTCCAACAAGATCGATCTTATTTTGAAACAAAGCATTTCAATTTGAAATTCAGTACAGAAGCATCGAAAACAATAAGTAATATTTATTGTACTTACAAAAATTTATTTTATTATTTTCTTTTGCGAAAATCAATTTCAAATTATTTCAGCAAGAACTCTCTTATTTTAAAACAAAGCATTTCAATTTAAAACTCAGTGCAAACGCTTCGAAAACAAGAAGCAATGCTAGTTGTATTTTTCTTTTCTTTTCGTCATTGAATATCCTCTAGCGTGGATTCCCTGTCTGTTGAATGGATATACGTGGGAGGATTTATTAAGAAAAAAAAATGGGTTTAAGTTTACATACGATACACAAATTAAAAACACAAGAGCTATATACAATACAATATGAAAAAAAAGGAAGTGTTTGGTGGAGAAGTTCATTAAATGTGCTGGTTCTATTCTATTCTTAAAAATCTTATTTTATTATTTTAAAAAAAATCAGTTTCAAAATTTTTCAACTAGAACTATTTGAGTTCGAAACAAAGTATTTCCATTTAAAATTCAGTCCAGAAGCACCGAAAACAAGAAGTAATGCTAGTTGTCATGCAGATGATTGATTTTCGAGTTCCAAATCAGAAGTATGGGAAACATCTTTCTTTTTCGAACAGGAATAATTCATAATATTACTCAACTTCGATTCCCTTCCATTGGAGTCCTGCATCGCAGCATGTGCAAATAACCCATCATTGTCCTGAGGATAAGACAGAAATTTCGGCATTAAATTAAGTCCCTTTTCGATGGTCATGTTCGAACGTGTCCTTCTTTTTCTCCGCCATGACGAGGTTCGCCCTGGAGGCCCATCAATCACTGTCCACAAGCCACTGCGGAAAGGATTGTTTCGTTAATTTACTCCCAGTTGACTGGGGGAAGAAGTGGACAGCTACAAATGCTCTTCGGGGATTGGTTATCACGTGTTGGGAGCTATGCGTTTCCCAACGAATCGGGATTGGGATGAACAGGGATAAGTTTCCAAGCTCTATAAAGGACAATTGAGTTGTTCATACACGTATGCTGTAATTACTGAAATTTAGTTGGGTTATTAGTAAGAATGCATAATTTTTCTAATAATAATAAGAATTGGACATTAAAATTATATGTATAAAATTAATATTAATTGAATTATTTTTCTATTGTCTGTGTATTTTCTATAGGCAGTTCAAGGTCACATTTTCTACCGCGTTACTGGTACCAGACAACCAATAACGAGGTAGATTAGTTTAGTTATATTAACGTCCCGTTGTAAGGCAACACTAGGGCTTTTTTGGGACGTACCTCGTAATTTTGAACCGCAGTCAGATGACGAGGACGACACCTGAGCTGGCACCCCCCTCTCCGCACCACACCACACTAGAGGAAGGACGTTTGGCATGGCGGATTTAACGTGCAACAGACCCTCTTACACGACGGTTCTTCGGTGGAATCGGGTCTCGAACCTGAAACGCTACGGCTCACAAGCCAAGACCTTACCACCAGACCACCGCGGCCCTAACGAGGTAGAAAATGCGACTTTGAACCACCTACAGAAAATACACAGACTATAATAATGTTAAGAATTTAACAATAAATTATATGAACAAAAATAATATTAATTTAATTTTCTAATTATAATAATAGAAGGAATATAATCATGGTTTGTTTCAAGTGAGGTTTTAGCACAACTCTTAAAGTTATTTTTTTGTTATTCTAAGTGGAAAATTTACATATTTACAATGTTTTGCACATTTAATATGTAATAACCTTTTGCTCTTCATTATCTTAGAGCAATTTTGAAAAAGGAAACCCCATATTTGTCATTATATTAAAAATATTTCCCAATAACGAATGTACTAGATAAATTGTTATAAACAATGTTCTGTTTTAATTAATATAAGATTCTTTCAGTCAATTAGCATTTCTTTTTTGCCTTGAGGTGCAAATTGTTTCTTAACTTAAGAAAATATGAAAGGAGGACTTCTTTGCTGAAACATTAAAGCATGATTATTTTTAAAATTGACTTGTCTGTTTTTACAATGTTTTAAAAGCTTTACTATTAATTACAACTGAATGTAATGTTATGTAATAAAAATGCAAATAAAAATGTCTGTAGAAATGTAAATAAAAATGTACTGAATATCATTGGCAAAGAATGTATGTGTAAACGTAGCAACTAAAACAATGAAAAGTATTGTTATCGAATATAAGTCATATTTTTTTTAAAAAAATTAGTAAGCATATAAAAAGTGTGCTGAAATGAACTGAAATTAAATGAAAACTAAAATAAAAATCTAATGATCTTAGATTTTAAAGCGGAATTAAAAAAAATCTATTTTATGATAATATGCTTTGAAATTATTGCAATCAATTAACTGTTATAAGAAACTGGCAATCAGCTACTCCGCCCAGAATTTTGACTGCATTTAACTTCAGTTAAATCCTTTTAGAAAAATTTTCACTTCCAAGAACTGTTATTATAATTGTCTTACATTTTTTCTGCTTATTGTGTACATGAACAATTGTAATGGAGATCAGCACCATAATTTTAATGCACAATTAAAAACGTAAATACACATTTTGAATATCTTTTAAATTTCGAGGTATTGCAACGTCATTTGTTTTCTATTTGTCTTGTAAGCTATTGATATATTAAACGAAAACCTGCTTCTTTAGCTTATAATAATGAAAGAAATTCTCGAGATTAAAAATTGACAAATACTGAAAGCTGTTTTAAATTCCAGGGCAACAATGCAATCTATTGTTCAATATTGAGCAAAAATAATAAATAAATAAATAAATAAAAACAAAAGTCTTAAAAATTGTCAAAATGGAAATTTTTTTTTCACAACTATTAAATTGAAATAATTAAAAAGACAATTATTTTGAAACGGCGCAAAATTAATTTTTGTGCTAAAGTATTGCCAGAAGTTATATCGAAAAATTGTCAAAACAGCGTAATTTTTAATTAATTAGAAATTAAAATTTCGAATCTCTTTCTCTCACTCACACACACGCACAAAATACGCATTGTAATTAATCGATAAAATATTTATATCTTAATGATATAACCACTGTTTTAATTAGATGATATGAAACGTGTATCGATAGTAAACGTTAGATGGAAAGCACAAGTTGAAATTAATTAAAAACAATTATTAACTGAATTATTATTTTAATTCATACGAGAGCATTTCAGTGGAATATTTTGTTGTTATTTGTAGAATTATGTAAAGTTATTGCTAGAAAATTACGGGTCAATTGCTTTATGAAATGAAAGGTTCAATAGTAGATGAATTATATAATTCATTTTTGATTCAACTGTATTAAAAAAAGTGAAAAATATTTTCCTGAATGGCTTATTGAGTGATATGAAATAAATAATGAAAGGAAATAAAAGGTTAAAATAATTTTTTTAATTATTATTTTAATTCGTACAGGAGCCCTTTATCTTTAGTGGAGAAAATCTTCGTCTTTACACGTATAATGATGTAAAATTAAAGCTAAAAAGTTGACTGTCAATTACTTCATCATTTAAAGGGTTACACGGCAGATGAATGATCTAATTCATTTTAAATATAACTACAATTAAGAGACAAAAAAAAACGATTTTCTTAAAAGTCTTATTTATCAGTATGCAATAAATAAGCAACAGAATTAATGAAAGGAAACTTCAAATGAAATAAGTTAAATTAATTTTTAAATGGTATGATTAATCGTTTAATTAAATTATTATTTTAATTTATACAAGAACTTTTTCTGTTTTTTAGTGGAGAAATTCTTCGTCTTTACACGTATAATGATGTAAAATTAAAGTAAAAAAGTGACTAGTTAATTACTTTATGATATAAAGAATTAAATGGCAGATGAATGATCTAATTCATTTTAAATATAACTACAATTAAGAGACAAAAAAAAAGATTTTCTTAAAAGTCTTATTTATCAGTATGCAATAAATAAGCAAGAGAATTAATGAAAGGAAACTTCAAATGAAATAAGTTAAATTAATTTTTAAATGGTATGATTAATCGTTTAATTAGATTATTATTTTAATTTATACAAGAACTTTTTCTGTTTTTTTAGTGGAGAAATTCTTCGTCTTTACGCGTATAATGATGCAAAATTCAAGCTAAAAAGTTGACTGTCAATTACTTCATCATTTCAAGGGTTACACGGCAGATGAATGCTCTAATTCATTTTAAATATAACTACAATTAAGAGACAAAAAAAAAGATTTTCTTAAAAGTCTTATTTATCAGTATGCAATAAATAAGCAACAGAATTAATGAAAGGAAACTTCAAATGAAATAAGTTAAATTAATTTTTAAATGGTATGATTAATCGTTTAATTAAATTATTATTTTAATTTATACAAGAATTTTTTCTGTGTTTTCAGTGGAGAAATTCTTCGTCTTTACACGTATAATGATGTAAAATTAAAGTAAAAAAGTGACTAGTTAATTACTTTATGATATAAAGAATTAAATGGCAGATGAATTATCGAAGCTTCTTTTAAATTTTATATTAAACAGGTCAAAAATAGATTTTTCTAAAAGGGTTATTGAATAGCATCAAATAAGTTAGCAACACCTTTAATGAAAAAAAATCAAATAAATTTATTTAAAAAATTACTAATGAAATTATTATTTTAATTTATTTTGGAGCTCTTTCTCCTCTTTAGTGGAGTAATTTTTTGACATTACTTGCATAATGACATAAAATTAAAGTTAAAAAATTTCCTATCAATTCGTTCCTCATATGAAAGGTTAAATGTTGGATGAATTGTCTAATTCATTTTATATTAGCTATATTAAAAAGGCCAAAAAAGAAAGAAAGTTTCTGCTAAGGCTTACTTATCAAACAAATTAAGAACAGCATTATTGAAAGGAAATTTAAAATGAAATAAAAGGTTAAATGCTTTGAAACTATTACAAAGGCTTTTTGTAATACTTTCTTAGCATTAACTCTTTAGCAAAGTAAATGTTTCATCATCCTTAAATGATAAGCATCTGATCTTCCCAAAACCACTCAAATCATCGTTAAAAGGTTAATGTAATAGCCAAATGAAAGCTGATATTAGAAAGAAACATATCGTAATGTTAACTATGCTTCCTAATGTAAAATTCGTTAGTGAATGACAACTTTTTGTAACGAAATGCGAATTTATAATGTTATTTTCTAAAGATGGATGATGATTTTATCATAAAACATTTTTAATTCCAGTTGTTTGACTTATACATACATGCTATAATCTTTACTTTTTAGTTTTAAAGCATTTAAAAAAAATCACTATTTCAGCTGAAATGTAGCAGTCATAAAATGCAAGCGCATTCTTTTTCAATTAAGATTTCAGACCAATTCTAACTTTCAGAACTCCGAATTTCATATCGCAATGAATCATCAGTTCTACACCATAAAATGGAATTTACGACTGTTTGTTTTTAGTATCTCTAATGAGGCATTTATCAGTGCTCGGAAAAGGATTTTAAGATAAATACCGAGTCAGGATTTTATAGCCCATGAGAAAAACTCGGGGACTTCCCGCTGCAGATGATATTTCTCCATAAAGTGCAAGGGTAGAGTTCATTTAGATACAGTTGGAGCCCTGTTTCAATCCGTATGCTATTAAACGGATTTTATGACCTGGAAAAGGAAGCATGTTTTACTTGGGCACATGAAATCGGAAAAACGGATAAGCTTGCAGTTTTTAAATAATCTTTAAATTTGTGCTAATTATACGGTTCATTGGTTTGGATTTTTTTAATGACTGCTGACTTTATCAGTATGTGAATATTTTATTAAAAAGCTGATTTAAATCTAAAGTACAAAGAGATTTGTTTTGAATTTAATATGTTCTTCAAAATATATATCTTTACTAATAATAAAGGATAATGTATGTGTGTTGGTTGTTTCATAGGAGAGACTACTTAATGTATGATAACAAAATTTGGAACTAAATATTTTAGATAGTAATAATGTGCACCATGAAACTATTTTTTTCATTAGAATTTTGATTAATTAAAAATTAAGTGAGAAAAAAGCCCTTTAATTTTTCGCTTTATATATCCTTTAAAATATATATCTCTACCCTTAATAAAGAATAATGTATGCGCATTGAATTGACTGTTTTATTGAAGCGATTATTTAATTTATAATTACAAAATTTGGCAATTAATATTTTGGATGGCAGTAATGTGAAACATGGAAATATTTGAACATTTTTTTCATTTGAATTTTAGATAGTTAGAAATTAAGTGAGGCTTTGACTTTTTCAACAAAAGCAAGTGAAAATATTATTGTTTAAAACAGAGTTTTGTACGTCTAAAAATAATTTTGCATAATTTTCGACAATTAAAATTCATACAACTAATTGCCTTTGGCGGCTAGCATGTTTGCCTAGATTATTTACTTTTTAGGTTAAAATGTGATGTATTTTTTAATACTTTATCTTGCCATTTAATTGAATCAATGTGTTGCAGATAACAGCGCTTGCAAATTAAAAATTACGGAATAATAATGGAAGTGAAAATCCAACCTAGAAAAGAAAAGAAAACAATTTATTTATCTTGATTTTAGCAATTGTAAAATCATGCGACTGAATGTTTTGAGAGTTGAATTTTAATTTTATCATAACATTAATAGCATTGTTACAAACTGTGTATCAAATTAAACTCATAAAAATTATTAAACGCAAAGAAAAAGGTTACAGAAATGAAATTGATATCATTAAAAATGTATTTTTTTAGAATTTAGGATGACGTAAAATTAATTTTTGTGACAAATGTAGGACAAGAAAATATTTATCTTTTGGAGATTTTGTTTGATGCTAATAGATTTTGTTTGACACTAATTTCAAGCCATCTAAATTTACTAGTGATAAACTACAGATAAGCTAATTAAAAATTTAGGCTAAATAAATAGTTTTTTCGTTCTATTTAATATTTTTAACGCTCTTCTGTGACTGCAAAATATCAAAACGATTTAATGTTCTTTTCACATTTTTTATATGGTTAAATATCAATTCTTTTGCGAATAATAAATTCTAATATTTTTTATACACTTTTTGTCCGTTTTATCATAAGGTTTTATAATCATTATATAAAATTGAAAAATGTTTAAATACTTGTAGTAAAGCTCATCTAACGTGTAAATAAGGAACAGACATATGCAATGCAAAATATAAATCAGCGTGAAAGGTATCTCCGAAATGAAATTGTTACATTTTCTTCACCTCTCTTCAAAAAAAAAAAAAAAAAAAAAGGATTGGTCTTCCCAAACTTTCTCGCTTATTCTTGCATAGATGGGATACAATAGTAAAGAAATAATAACTTGGAATTGGATTTAGCCTTTTTTCAGAATCTATTCTGTCATGCTTGGCGAATTTTTTGGCGATTTATCCGTGGCGAACATGAATTTGTGTTTTAGATGCGTTTTTTCCAACTGATTGAAACAAAAATTTGACAGAAAATTACACTTGTAGTGTCAACATTAAATATCAAATGAAACTGTCCTTGCGTTTTTTAATTATCGCGCTTATATGTTTCTGAAAGTACAAACCAACAGACGGTCAACACCTCTTTGGATTTAAATCAAAATTTGAGAGATATTTACACTTTAGTTTTTAAATATGTGTACCAAATTTTATCCATCTATCTCTCCTCGTTTTCTTATCGTATTAACTTATATACGCCAAATTTATAAAAATATATAAATTTGGCGTAAAGACCGTATACCAAATTTCAACATTCCAGTTCAAAGTGTTTTTAAATTATCTTTGTCGCGGACATTCAGACTGATGGACATTTTTCAAAAATGTGTTTTTCGAGCTCAAGGGGAGGGAGGTCTAAAATGTGGACATTTCTCAAAATCTCACATTCGAATTTTTTGACGATTGCAATGCTTTCTCTCTACTACGTATACGAGAAAGTAATTACGGACTGTGAGATAGGCCTTTAACCTGAAGAGTAGTTAAGAGTTATTTTATCAAACATATGATAATTATATGCATCTCAGGGCAGTGAAGAAAAATGAGTATGGATCTTGGAAGTATTCTTTGATCAATTGTGAACAAAAAATTTGACACTGAACTATAATTATAATATCAAGATTACAGACCAAATTTCATTTATCTACAACGTCGCATTGTTCGAGTTATCCCTTTTACGTACATGCAAAGGAACAGGCTCAACTGAAATTATATATATATATATTGTTACGAAATTTCCGGGGTTCGTTTCGATAGTGGAAGTTATATGGTGTGGAGAACGCTCAATCAGCAGGCGGCAGTAGAAAATAAAACAACGACGTTTATTTACACGAAGACACACAGGACAGCACAAAGACGAGAACTACATACAGCACAGCAGACGATTATCTTCAGCCGAGACGTGCAGACAACAGACTCTAATGCAGACAGTAGAACACAGCTTAGTTCAGCGCTAGCTTCACTCCGTCGTTGCTCCGCTTATCTCTGGAAGGCCGGTTCTTCACTGCGTTTCCGACTACTCTCTCTTAGCAGCTGCAGTCGCTTCCTTTTATAGGTCTCAGGAGGCGGGGCTAGGCGCCTCTCAACCAATCAGGAACGTTCGAGGCGTATCTCCGTTCCTACTGGACGAATCGGGAAAATTCTCGATGTTTCGGGTAAAATCTATTTTGGCTCCAAAGTCGCCAAATTCGTCGCCAAGTCGCCAAATGGTCGCCAAGTTTGTCACCAAGCTCCGGGACCCTCCGACGCGACACCGAACTCCGTACAATACCGATGACTGTAAAATGACAGCCGATGACTTCTTTCCGATGGTGGAACTAACTATGCTGGGAAGCAGCATTACAGATATATATATATATAATTTTACTCCACATTTGAGAAAAAAATTTCAATTTATTGTAAGGATCATATACCAAATTTCATATATCTATCTCAAAACATCTTGGAGTTCTCGTGTTCACAGACAGAGAGATAGAACAATAAGCAAACATAATACTAAAGATTTATTTTTCGTATTAGAGAGCTCTGTAATATGATGATTCGTCAAAATTCTTTTTCGATTATTCTTTTCGAATACTTCGCATACGAGAAATTAAAAAATGGTAATCTAAAAGTTACCCCCCCCCCTCCCCCTCATTTAAAAAAAAATGATTTTTGCTAATTCCATGATCAAAACGTTTTGGATTTAAAAAGTTAGAATGATAGTGAACATATTTAAAACTTTAAATTTAAGTTTTCGATGGTAAATGTGTTTCCAGAAAGGAATTTAGTTTTATTATAATGATTCATCAGTCAACATTATTCCAATAAATTACCATAGCTTTAAAAATGGTCCAATTTGTTTAAATAATGTAGAATTTCATAAGCCTTAAAATGTGTTCAAATACAATCAATTTTCATAAAATACAATAACTGGAATATGTGGCAAAAATACTGCACAGCGTTTTACTTTATCACAATATGTAACTTAATCTCTCCTTTGGTGAATAATGGATTTTGTATGAGGATTTATGTCTAGGATTAGGTGCAAGAAAATTAAGAAGATTAGGTGCAAGAAGATTAACCTTAGATGTTCATTTATCTACGAGTATCAAGTCAAATAGTTAAGCTTAGCAATAAAGTACCCAACAGAACACCTGAAAGTTCTCCGATGGCTCAAATAATTGACTGTTCAAGATTACTTGTTTTAACCTCTTCAATAAAAAGGATAATCTCGCGGAGAGTTGTTTCTTAAAGAAAGATCCTCTTTATTATCATGTGAGAATATGATGCTTTTTTGGTTTGAGGTTTTTGAAGCCACAAAATGCACGGGCAGAAAATTGGCGATTTATCATTTTTAGGGTTATTAGAAAATGATTAATGTCCTCCATGTACCCGATACTCCTGTCTGAACAATAAAGGGCAAGGGTATAAGAAATTATAGCCCGGAGAAGCACAGAGAAGAAAACAGGAATCAATACGAAACAGCGAGTAGAGCTTAAAGGGTTTTTAGACACAAAAAAAAATCACTTTTCTAAATATATGTAATTGCGAAATAACTGTTATGTGATAACATGACCTTTTCCTGATGGATTGACACGAAGCGATTTAAAAAAATAATTTGCGAACATAATAACTTGACATTTGACATAGCAGATTTCATTTTTTCAAATATGAAGTGTTTCAAAGTTTATAAAATATTTTAAATTTTATACAATAAACATTTGATTAAGAAATGTAGTGTCTTGAATTTCTGCTTTGAAAACTAAATTAATTTAAGTAAATTGAATTGAAATGTTATCAGATACGGTGGTTGTCTATGGAAATTAATTAATGTATTTTAAAGAAACTTTATTACTATAAACTGAGATAAGTATATTAAAAGAATTATTTTCATTTCCTATCCATACATGAAAGCACAATAAAGCTATGAAAAGTCCTAAGATGTAGATTGAAATTTAACTTAGTTTCTGCATGTTTTTTTTCTGACTGTGACATTTAATTTAATTGCCGCCTCCAACAACTGTGAAATATCAGTGGCCTGGGGACAAGAACAGATAAAAAGAGAAACAAAACTATTTAATTACGTTCCACTACTATTGAATATTTACTTATAAAATAGTTTTTTGAATACAGAAAAAAATATTTATTACTATTATTTTTTATCAGCATATTTATCATGATTTTTGAAATGTAAAGTACATTTTAATTGCAAAATTTCCATTAAAATGTCAATCTTGGAAAATAAATATGCTTTGTAAAGTGATTGCTAAGCGCAACTCCTCAGCATATATAATTGTCCGCTGTCAACTGTAAAATTGGGAGGAGTTTAAAAACATTCTGTCTCTTTTACCTGTGTCTTTATCGGATACGTAAATCCCATACTTCTGTTTTGGCATTAACCAGAGAAATTTTATGCGATCTAAATGGCTGATTCATCGGCATGTGAATAAATCAAAGCTTGAATAAAAATTAGTTATTGAATCGTAAACATCATGTTCTATTTATGTTATTGTATGTTGCATTGTAACAAAGGTTAATGGACAGAGATCTGCAAATTTTATTATTTTATGTTTAAGCCGATTCATTATATTCTACCCTCATGGACGAGATGCAATTATTGCTCATTTTTTCCTTCATCAGATATTTTTTTAATTTTGTATTTGGCATTAAATTTTTTTTCCTGTTAATGGAGCTTTATTTGTTTTGATCAATTTTTAATGATTAGCTCTGATATGAGTTCTCAGGAAGTTTCTTAGTTCATAGAAATACAGACCTTTATTGTTACTTTTAATCTTATTATATATTTACATCCAAAGCGCATTACAGTTACTAATTCTTTTTTATTTCTTAAACACACTGTGTGTATGAGAATTTCTAGAGCCAATTTCGTTTGTGACAATCAAATCAGTGAAATTATTAATAAGGTAACAACCGTCTATATGGACACATTTCTTAGTCTATTAATTATTTTCAATAAAATAATGTCCCTTTCTTCTCTTCGCTGATTTTGGATTCCAAAATGAGCCAGAGGGAGGTGGTTTCCCAAAAATCTTTTCGTCTACTTGATAATAAAAATAACATTACTTTCCCTCCACATGAAAAGATGAGATTTTTGTACAAAGCCTTGAACACTACGAGTGCTCAAAATTTTTTTCTCTTTTCAGAATCCTGCAGATGAGTGCTTTGGCTTTCATAGTATGGTGAAGAAAATTAAGTATGCATTTAGGATGACATCTACATTCTACCGATATAATCCAAAATTGGACGCAGAATTACAATTCTAGAAGCAAAATCACACATTAAAAACCATTTTTCTGAGTCTTTACGTTTTTGATTTATCGCGTTTAAACGAACTTACTTACAGAATTGTAAATAATCATTCGGTCACTGGATTCGGTTCTTAATACAGATTTAATTATTAAAACTATGCACCAAAACTTTTCTAATGTACGCTTTAATTTTTGTAGTTATTTCTTTGGCATTTACTTGGACAGACAGACACTCGAGCTTTCTTTAATTGAATTTCGAATCAACTCAATAAAATTTAATACAAGTAGGAATGTTTGTTGGTACAAATACTATTTTCCAAATTTGGTTCAAAAACGACATACAAAATTTCATCAATTTAGCTGAAAGCATTTTTGAATGATCATGCGCAGAAATAAAATAATTCCAGTTACGACTACAGAGAGATCTGAAAAATGAAAAATTGTGAAAATTTTGTGGAAGAATATAATTACAATAATTATAATATTTTATAATTACAATTTATAATTATTTAATTACAATATTTTTTTGAATATTTCACATACGAGAAAGTATAATTTAATCAGAGAGAGGTCTCTACAAAACATTCTCGTGCACTCTCTAATAAAGGGTTATCCTTGACAGCATTTTGCATAGCATTGGCGTAAAATAGTTACCAAAATATGAACCTTTTGGCGAGAATTTAACATTCTTATGTATCTATCTTGTCTTCCTTGGTGGTTTATTTGGCAATTAATTCCTGGCATGCAGTTGATAGTATTCGAAAATCAAATTTATTGTTTAGACGTGTTTTCCAAAATCGAAACAAATATTTGTCAAAAATATTATACTTGTAGTTACAAAATAACATACCAAATTTCATATTGTTACAAATCTGTGATGCTGCTTCCCAGCATAGTTGGTTCCATCATCAGAAAGACTGTTTTACAGTCATCTGTATTGGACGGAGTCCAGGTCTCGTGTCGGAGGTCCCAGAGCTTGGCGACCATTTGGCGACTTCGGCTCCAAAATAGATTATACTCGAAACATCGAGAATTTTCCCGATCCGTCCATTAGGAACCGAGATACGCCTCGAACGTTCCTGATTGATTGAGAGGCTTCTAGCCCCGCCTCCTGAGACCTATAAAAGGAGGCAGTCTGCAGCTGCCGGGGTTGTAGTCGGAATCGACGGTAAACAACGGATCTTCCATAGATTAGCAGAGCAACGATGGAGTCAAGCTAGTGCTAAACTAGCTTGACTTGTGCGCTACTGTCTGAAGTAGAGGCTTGTTATATGCTGCACGTCTCGGCTGAAGATAATTGTCTTCTCCATGCTGTATATAGTTTTCGTCTTTGTGCTGTCCTGTGTGTCGTAGTGTCAATGAACGTGTTGTGTGTTCGTCAACTGAAAGGACTGATCATTGTGCTGTATTATCTTCATACCATACACAACCACTAAATACACACAAGTAAACGAACCCGACGGAATGATAGTGATAGAGGGAAATCCGTAACAATATATTTGTCACTGCAATCGTCAACTATCACGTTTCCGTGTTTTTGAAAGTATAGACCGAATAGACGGTCAGTCTATTCTTGGTTTTGGCTCTAAATTTGATAAGTGTCGAATTTATATCGAAATTTATCTATCTAGTTCTCTTCGTTTTCTATTTATCGTGTTAATTCATTTTCAAACTGTTGAACATCTAGAATTCCATTAAGCGGATTTCACTCAAAATGTGGTAGAAATTTACAAATTTGTTATAAAGATCGCATAAAGTTTCATTTGTCTAGCTCTAAGCATTTTTGAGTGCGTGTCATTTTTGAAAAAATGTGTTTTTCGCACTCAAGAAGGTCTAAAACATGGAGAATCAACAAAATCTCGAATTCAATTTTTTTGGCGATTACTATACTTTCTATGTATGCGAGAAAGTGAACAAAGATTGCAATAAATCAGTTCTATAATTTTTACTAACAACAATAACTGATTTTGCTTATGTTCCTCTATATACGAAACATAATTGTTTTTGTTTTATTTAAAGCATAGATTTAATAAACATTATTTAATTGAGTCCAAACGAGACACCTTTAAAGCAGCGCATGGAGTTTGTGATTTAAGATAGATCTCGAAGCTTTCATGTCTGAGGTAATCTGGTGACGGTATTCTGACATTTTAATGGATTCAGCTAAGATGTTGCATAATGCCGAAGAAGTAATCAGATTACTGTTGAATGTAATGCGTTTCGCTTAATACAGAAAGTTGTTTTGATCATAATGCTTATTAAAGTTCGAGGATAAAAGATATAGAATTAACATTTTAATTAAAATTATATTCTATAGAGCTAATTTGAAAATTTTCAGTTTATTTTAATGAAAAATGTAAATAGTATTTCTTAAAATCGCGTATTTAATACAAATTATAAATAATAACCAGTGACAGTGGTCTGCCGACAACTTTTTCCCATTCTTTCTAATAAAGGTGTTATCCCAGAGAACACCTGTGATGGCATTGGCGTGCAATAGTTAAGAAATATTGAGATTTGGCGGGAACTTAGCATCTATTTGGTGATCCTTGGCGAATTTTTTAGCTCTTAATCCTTGGCATGCATTTAATAATATTCAGAAATCGTATTTGGTTTAGTCGCGTTTTCCACGCCAATTTAAACAAAAATTTGACAGAAAAATACATATATAGTCAATGAATCCTATACTAAATTCAATATATTTAAGTCTTTATGTTTTTGAGTAATTACTTTTGCATATTTCTGAATTTGCAGATCGACGAACCGTCAAACGCTGTTTGGATGTGACTCAAAGTTTGACAGATGTTTGGGAGTAAAGAGGTTAAATCTGTGCAATGAATTTTGTTCAGTTTGCTCTCTTCGTTCTGTAGTTATCGTGTTGATGCATATTGGGACAACGGGCAGATAGACGTCCTTTACTCAGTGTTTGCTCAGAATTTGGTAAACATCTACAAATTTGGTGTAGTGACGGTATACTGAATTTCATCTGTCTATCTCAAAGCGTTTTTGATTTATCTTTGTCAGAGACTAACTGAAAAGAACAGACAAAAATATTTTATGAATTCTTGAAGATCTAAGTTTAATTATATTAACGTCCCGTTTAAAGCAACACTAGGGCTGTTTTGGGACTGACATCGTACTTTCGAACCGCGGTCAGATGACGAGGACGACACCTGAGCTGCCCCCCCCTCTCCACATCACACCACACCAGTGGGAGGATTTTTGGTCTTGACGGATTTAACGTGCAACAGATCCCCTTACACGACGGTTCTTCGGTGGAATCGGGTCACGAACCTGAAATCCTCCAGTTCCGAAGCAGAGACCTTACCACCAGGCCACCACGGCCCTTCTGAGGGAGATCTAAAAAGTGGAGTTTAGTAAAAAATCTCGAGTTTGGAGATTACTTCGTATACTAGAAAGTAAATTAGCAATAACAAAAGAAAAAAAAAAAGAAATGAAAAGTCCTTTTTTTCAAGTCAAGCAAAATCATTTTTCAACCACAATTTGGAGCGGCAGGAAATTTACTACAAAACACTTCCTTGATAAAACACTCTGCAAATTATAAATTCTAAAGACACGAGAAAATATTTTTTTAAGAAGTTATTTGTATAAACTGCAATGTCGGTTCCTCTTCAAATTGTGGTTAAAAAAAGGAAATTTACAGACAAAATTAATAATCAGTCAGCTTGTGACTTCCGCCCTTGGATTTAAACTTGAGCACGAATTTTCAATTCTTGTAATTCTGGAGATTTTTAAATAGAAAATTATAGTTATTTAACACGCCAGAATATTTTATATACATTTGAATCTAATTTAAGATTGTGAAGATGAGTTTAATTATATTTGCATATTGTTGCGAATGTAAAGTTGCTTCCTAGACTAGCGTGTACCCTGGTAAGGAAGACAATTTTACAGATAGGCCAGATGGATGCTGGATTTAATAGTCCATTGTTTTGGCGACAATCTTCACACTAAATTGCCGACTTGGCGATGCATTTCGCAAGTTGTTTTTTTTGGGGGGGGGATCTATTTTAGAAATAGTAAGAATATTGGTGAAAGTTTATTAAATACTGAATTACGGTGATATCGCTAAAGCCTTGTTTGCCTTTTCATGGAAATTACGAAAAATTGTGAGACAGAGCAGAAGGCAGGCGAATGTAGAGTCAGTAATGAGATGGCGGTTGAGTTCAGCTCAAGCAAATAGTATCAGTGGAAAGTAGCAGACAATCAGGAGGCATAAATAGTAGTGCGAAATACTTCTGCGAATTGTTGCTTCAACCTTTCTTGTAAAAATCGGTTACTACCGATTTACCACTTGTGTCCTTCTGTGTACAGCAAATGTTTTTCTTGCGTAAGGTTCGGCTGTGCTTTATTACTTGCATATTTGTCTTTTCGTGTAGAATAAAGCATCGCTATTTGTCATTAAAACTGCTTGACTCTGTTCAGTGTACAGTCATTGCACCGGACATTTATTTTCAGGTTACAAATTTTGCATAAAAATAATTTGTCACACTGGTAACGCCAGTTGTTCATTGTCTTTGTATTGAAAGAAGGAACATTATAAAGAGTGGAAACATAGCAATAGTTAATTGCAATGGTTCAGTGTTTTACCACACTGTGAAAATGGATTCATAAAATCTATTTAATAGAATTTACAATGACCACTTTTAAGGAATATGGCAACACGCGTAGTTTTAAGATGAGAAACACAGAAAATTATAATTAATATGTTGCAAATTCATATAGTTAAACGTAGAAAATATTTTAAAGAAATCTTAATATACTAAATATTTAAAAGGAAAAAAAAATCTTTTTATTCAGTTTCTAAATTCTATCTCCTTTTTTTATCACTTCATTTGGTGAAAAACCAATAAAACGAGGCGATTTTTTTTGCCAAATGTGTTCTAAAAATGAAGTAAAGATATGTTCCGGCATATTAATTATTGTCAACCTCACAAGCAATCCTGAATTACAAAAACTGTTGCAAATATATTTTAGGCAGTGGAATACTTTGTTCCTTGAGAATATATCGTAAATGAATAACATGAGGATCATGCTACGCAAAAGAGATTTGTTTGAAATTAAATACAATCATTATTTCTCAGCTAATTTAATTAGAACGCTTTGCATTGAAATTATAGAAACAAAATACAAACAAAAAGCAATTTATTTGAAAACGACCAGTGAGTCTTCTTTAGTAAAACAATTAGCAACTAGTTTTACAACAAACAAATGCTTAGTATTTTAAACCATTCCAGACAGATACTGCACAAAAGATCTTGCAACAAATAAAATATTCATTGGAAGTGCAAACCAATTTATCTCAATAATGAAGATAAAACATTCGAATCTTTGAAATGCTTCTTCGAGGAAAGGATTAAATCTATTCAGATACATCATCTATCACAAGAAAGCCAATGGCAACAAGAGCGTAATTTCATTTCAGGGCTTATCCTCGTGAATTATATTTAGCGGAGTGAAAAGTTCGAACAGTATATTCGACTCATCACAACCCTTAAGAATCTCCCGCGGAATTGGCAAGATTTTGATTAGAAATCTTCTAGGAAGACCCTCGTCTAAGCTTCTCGAAATTCTTAACAGTGCAAAATAAATGTTTTTTGTTCCCCGATGATTTGGACTGTTTTAGGCGTAGCATTAAATCAGGTTTGTTGATGATACGAAGCATGCATCCTTTTCTCTCGGGGATTGTGGATCCTTTCTGGAATTGAAGTAAAAATCTTCCTATTATGCTGAAATATTAGCTTGGAGAGTTTATGTTGGAAGTTTAAAATGAAGAGTTAAAGTTCTAAAGTTCTTGGAGTATGAATAAACATCTCATCACAAATATATCAGGTAGAATTTAACATCAGCTTGTGACATTATAAAGGGGTAAATATCTAAAGTTCAAATTTAAATGAGATTTTCAGATCAGATCGGGAAATGTCGAATTTCATTATATCTGATAAATGAGTATCCTGGAAGTCATATTAGCATCAGTGAAATATTCCTATGCGGATTCTGAGCTATTGACGAATTTCAGTTAATGTAGGATATAAAATATGTCCCTTTCTATTAAAGTATTGGATAAAGCAGCTTTCACTCCCTTAAGGATAGATTCTAGCAATACTTTATTTAGATTATTGTAAAATATGTAGACATTTTTTCACAATTATTAAATTTTGTCATATCCTTTTATGAAACTTAATAATGAATTTCTTTTATACCTGAGTCGATTAATAGAAATAATACAACAAATTATATATTCTATAAAATATTTATAAAATAGTATTCGGTTTTAAAAAATAATACTCCATTGATCGTGAAAAAAAAGAAGTTTATTACATATAAAAGTATTTAATCTTGAAAAATTAAGAAATCTTGGAAAATTAGTAACAGTCTGAATGTTGCAATTTTTATATTTTTGAATGACAAATGTTCGTTTCTTTAAATGTGTTTACTTAAGAAGGATTTATCCATATTTATAATGTATCTTTTTATTCGCAAATTTAAATTTTAACAGTATGAAGAAAATTAAAACATTTCCTATTAATTAAATGGAAATCAGTCCGAAAAGTGGTGCCAAATCACAAATATTATTTCACTATAACATAAAAAACTTTATGTAAACATTTCGTTTTATTCGCTTTGTGATTGGTAGATAGCGAGTCAACTGACCCATGACATTTGAGGTTTGTTTCGTCAATATTGATTGAAATATTTAGTGGAAATTATTATTACGTCATAGTAACTATTTATATTGCACTTAATGGTGAAATGGAGACTAAAAAGGAAAACTAAATAATTAATAACAAATTAACAGTAAATAAGTTTAAAACAATATTATTTGTCAATTCTACTTTTAGACACACTACTTGTGATAAATAAATAACTTTCCGGTGTATTTACCTTTTACAAGTAATGGAGAGTTTTGTATCTTAGCTAGAAATTATCTGAATATCTAAGCAAATACACATGATAATGCTGCATTGTTTTCTTAAATAGTAACGGGGCATCCAGCAATAAAGGAGGAATAAAAAATGCAAAGAAAAATCTATGAAGTATTTGGCAATTTGAAAAGAAACGCTGATAGAGAAACTGTTAAGCTGGCGGGAAACTGTGAAAAATCGATTCAATGTTTAGATATTGGAGATATGAGCAAAGAATGTTCCCATTGTGAGACTTTTAGTTTTGAAATGGCCGCTCGGCACATGTATGTTCTCATTATGGAAAGATTAAGCTTCTAGCGTTGCTTGAATGGTCAGTGGAATTTTAAAACTTGCTAATATGAACTGACGAACATCGTGCACAAACAAAACCAAATTATTTCGGAATCGGAACTAAAAAATTATTTCTGAATCAAACTAAAAAAACAGAAAAAGCACCATTGTATTTAGAGAGCGAAAATGCAGATACTACTGAAACACACATGAATTTAGACAATTAGTAATAAAAACCAAGTTAATAGGAAAATAGAATCAAAATTAAACCAAACAAAATAAGAATCCGGCCTGAAGACTTTCTCAAGGGTCACCTTCAGGCAGGGATTCAAAATAAGGGATTTTTTCTTTGAGGAATCCAGACTTCTCGATTCTTCCCAGGATTTGGAGACTATCAGGATTCCTCACAGAAAAAATCCCTTATTTTGAATCCCTGCCTGAAGGTGACCCTTGAGAAAGTCTTCAGGCCGGATTATTATTTTGTTTGGTTTAATTTTGATTCTTTTTTCCTATTAACTTGGTTTTTATTACTATATATATGTTTTTTTGTGTGTGTGTGTGTGTGTGTATGTGTTTGCATAGCATTTTGTACAAATTGATAATTGCACTTGGCGGAGAATCTATGAATTGAAGATGACATAAAAAAATGCCTGAAAATAAATCGAAAAATCTTGAAAATAATAACTTCTGAAAGAATATTGCCACCAGGTTTAAAATTTATATTTTGACCAGCTAATTTTTAATTTGTTCAATAATAATTATACGGCAATAATCATCGCCCGCTTTTTATTTTTTACTGTCTACTCATATTCTATTTATCTATCTATTTTTATATGCAACCGAGTTTGATTTTTTGAATGAAACATAAATAACACCTTACCCGTTCAACTTATTTTAAAATTGCATATTTCAACTGCAATCCAAAGTTTTCAAATTTATTCTGCATGCAGTAAATATTTCTTTCAAAATAATCCATACCCTCTATTATTAATTTCACAAAGAAAACAATTATACTTTTCCCAAAAAAATTTAGAGATTCCTGAAATTTTCATTTTACACACAGTTTTTGCTACATTGGCGGACCCCAAATACACATTTGCATTTTAGAATGAAATGAAAATTCTTCGAATCTCAACTTACTCCAGTTTGCAACTTCTGGTCTTAATCTTTGTCGAAACTTGCAAAGGTAAAACAAAATAAACCATTTTACCATCTGTAATTCAAATGAATCAACTGTATAAGTTTATCACCAAAACCTTAAGTTACTCACTGTAACTCAATTATAGCAACATTCTTAACAAATTAAATAATGGGCATGCCGAGGCGCAGACGATAATTATCACATTTTCCCGCTTAATGTCACAGATAAGGCGGGAGAAGTTTTAAAGAATTCGACAACGTATTCCTCGGAGATTTGAAATTTAAGGATTTAGACCAATAAAATAACCTTCCATTGGCTGCATGAAAAGTTGAGACAAAGCGAGATTCGGTGCAAAATGGTTTAAGTCATGATACGAAGGCGTTTTATTTGTTCGAAAGACGCTTTCTTTTCTTGTTATTTTAACAGATAGAACGTTACTGTGATGCGATCCTCATGTGGGAGTTTTCAAAGCAGTCGAAGGAATATCATTATAAAGAGATTACATTTCGCTGACAGGAGAAGGGAGAAAGGTTGTGTGTTTTTGATTTTAGAATTCAGTGGAATTTTTGAAATGTCAAAGCTGTATTTTTCTTGATGATACAGGTGCGGTATGATTTATGCATCGATGAATAATGTAACAGAAGTAATGATTACCTAAGATTAAATCAGAGATGGATTTTAGTTCGCAAAATAATGAATAAATGGCAAAATGTAAATTTTTTACTAATTTTCTTAAAACAGTTAACATACTGATTCATGCATCAAGCTCAAATTTAAATAAATTAGATTGTTAATTGAAGTGGAGAGTGTCTTTTCTATGCCAGAATGGGAAACTGAATATATTTTTAAGGCATAATCTTACAATGCTGAATATATTATTTTCTCTCACATGATAAAATTATCAATTTTTTTTTCAATTGTTACTCAATTTGCCTTTTCGTGAAAAAGAAGCCTACAGTACACTCCCGAGTGTTCGATTTGCGACTGTTCGGCTTCTGTACTATTTGGCTAGTTTTATTTTATCGTAATTAAATGAGGAAGGTAAGGCGTCTATGAGGTCATCTATTGAGGACATTTCAAAACGTTTTTTAAACCTTTAAGTTTTGACTCTTTGACTCTCAGGGTTACTCTTCATATCTATGTTATCATTTGTCAGTGAAAAATAAAACCAGTTTCAGCCAATATTCTTAAGAATTAGGCCTACGATTTACAATAATGTTTTCTTTATGTTTCCTACATTTAAGTTATGCATTACTGAATTTATGTTAAAATATGAACAGTTTATATCTTTTAACGTACTTTTTCTCTAATAAATTCTTGAAGTACAGTATGTAAACATATACAGGGTGTTTCAGTGAACCGTTTCAGAACTTCTAAGAGGGGTAGGGTACATCCTGACGAACCAAAATCATATACCCATGGGCAGTCAGAAATGCTTTCCTGACGCGGTAGATGGCGTTGTGCGAAAAGTCCGAGCTTTCGTGCAGGGAATCTTCATTTCACACAAGAAAGCCAAGTTAGTAGGATGGATGATTGATTACACGATCGCAGAGTTAGCCGATATGCATTTGGCGTACGGGGCTGCAAATTGTGGTGGGCCAGCCGCACAGCGTTTGTAAGCGAAACGATATCCGACGAGGCGTACTGTATTTTAGTTTCAATTACTAGTAAGACATTTTAACATAACACAATGAGCTATAGATAAAAGATAACATCTCTACTAATAACCTGGCAGGAGTAGTCTCATCAAAACTTTCTCGCATGTTCATTTATAAACATGTCATGCCAGAGAACGTTTTGTACGACACTGAAGTAAAATGATGACGATGTCGTGTCCGCGTTACCACGAAAAGGGGTTACAGTAGCTTCTGAGGGTAAAGACTCCTGAGCACCCAAGGGCAGAAGTCTGACTTCCAGCTCATATGAAGATGAAACTCACACATTCGCTTGCAAAACCCCCTTTTACAGGGGGGCACATTCACACACCTCAGAGATAGAACATTACTTATGTCTCAAAGTGCAGATAGACACACAGTCAACCCTTTGATGGTTTGTTGTTGTTGTTTCTAATGACACTTGTCTTAGATAAGCCCACTGACTTTAGAAGTCGGCGATTTTAAGCCAAGGGTGCGTCTCTTGTTTTACCGTAGCGCTATCTAGGGATAAGAGTACGACTTAGTTACACACACGTCACAATCCTTTTTACGGGGCGGACTTCATTCATGCATTTCATTCACTCATCCACAGATAGTAATTTAGACCTGAATCAGAGAACGATCACCCCTGATCCAGTACCCCAGTGGTATTACTCTCGACATGGAGGACTGTGTGACTACGATAGATTTATAGGTGCGCCAGCCACCACACACTCGAGGAGTCTTCGGCCGGTTTGGTTCGAACTCGCAACTCAAGAGACGCTATTTAATGGTTTTGCCTCAAACTTTAAAAGGTGTCTACACTATAGAAGATAAATATGTACACTGAATCTTATCAATCTAGTTCTGTTGGATTTGTAGTAATAGTGTTAATTTATACTAGAACAGCCAGACAGACTGATTTTCTCTGAACAGATTTTACTCAGAAAGTAATAGAAATCTGCAAATTTGGTATAAAGACAGTACATCAATTTCAACGATTTAGATTGAAGCTTTTTTTAATTATCTTTGTCACAGACAGACGGACGGACATTTTTTATAAACATGTTTTTCGAACTAAGGAAGATGTAAAACGTGGAGATTTGTCAAAATCTCGAATTCGAATTTTTCGATGATTCCTATAATTTCTTTATGCCAAGAAAGTAAAAATGCTTTTACTTTCTTATATACAAAGTTTAACCCCTTGCATGCTCCTGGAGTATATATACATCTCGGAACTATATACATATATATACGTGGCACTGGGAATCGAATCTCGCACGTTATCCTCGGCAGGTAAGGGGTTAAATGATTTGAGATAAAACTGCACTTGTCGTCACTATTTCCTCTATCTAATTTGATATATTTATGTAATTGAGTTTCAAAATTATCGGTTAACATTTTCTGGAAGTAAAGACCAACAGACAGTCTATTTGTAGTTGTCTGAATGCCTGCAACTTTGACAGGTGTCTACATTATAGAAATTAATCGTGTGTAACGAATCTTATCTATCTAGCTCTCTTCGTTTTATAGTTATCGTGTTAAATTATATTAGAATAACCGTACTGATAGACTTCTTTAAATGGATTATTCCAAAAATTTGAAAGAAATCTACAAATTTGATCTGAAGACGCTATACCAAATTTCATAAGTCTGGCTCAAGGCGTTTTTGAGTTATACTTGTCACAGACATATAGACAGACGGACATTTTCCAAAAATGTGTTTTTCGAACTGAGGGAGGTCTAAAACGTGGAGATTTATTCAAATCTCGAATTAGTATTGTTTGATGTATAGAGTAAGTATACCAAAAAACCTAAAAAGAATAATGTGTGCTTGGGTTGGCACTGTACAAGACAAATTTGATCTGAAGACGCTATACCAAATTTCATAAGTCTGGCTCAAGGCGTTTTTGAGTTATACTTGTCACAGACATATAGACAGACGGACATTTTCCAAAAATGTGTTTTTCGAACTGAGGGAGGTCTAAAACGTGGAGATTTATTCAAATCTCGAGTTAGTATTGTTTGATGTATAGAGTAAGTATACCAAAAAACCTAAAAAGAATAATGTGTGCTTGGGTTGGCACTGTACAAGACGTCTGATATGTAGTTACAGTTTTGGCATAAATATTATTGGACTAATAAAAATATCAATTTAACCCTTTAAAGAGGCATTTTTTTCTAGTCATATTATGTTAAAATATTTTTAGGCTTAAAATTAGAATAAGGAAGGGATTCATTTAGCTTATTAGATAAATTTATTGTGATTAATTAATTTTGTTAATTAATAATTAAGTAACAAATCAAGACACGTCATTTTGACTGAGATAAAGAACCGAAGCATCTAAGTTTCTGACTTACTAAAAAAATGTGTCAGAACTTATGCCAACCTACATAATTTCATACAAAGATTGATAAATTTGGTGGGAAGCATACTTCCCACGGCCCTAGAAAGGGTTAATGAAATTTACTTAATTTATTTTTGTAATTTTAAAATAAGTAAAAATGAATTGAGATTTCGAAAAATTTTCAATAAAAAAAATCATTGCAGTTTAGTAACCGCGTAAGGTTTTGTTCATTTCGTTCTTGAACACTTCACAAATTTAACGGGAAATTCTCTTCGATCCTATGCTTAATCAATGATAGCGACTAATGGGGATTGTGGTGAATTGCATATAAGCTAGTAACAATGCGTCTACCCAGACGGCTGTTTTGGTAAAATTGGATCGTTACTGGACTGCTAACCATAAGGTCCCAGGTTGTAAACTCCCGCGTCATATACCTCTTCATTGGTGACCTCGGACAATGAACCTTCAACCTTCGTACAGCTGTTGTGGCGCCATCTACCCGCAACTAAAGTCACCAGATTCACTTGGCGCATCAGCACCCACACGCGCTCGCCATAACGCTTGGCGCTATTCAACTTGGGTATCGGCCCATTAAGACAACAGCTACTAATAATAACTCAATACGACACCACTCAACAGCCATATCGTTCAACTCACTGGAGGGAGAGTACTGTGGTGAATTGCATATAAGCCAGTAACAGCGCTTCTACCCGGACAGCTGTTTTGGTAAAATCGGATCGTTACTGGACTGCTAACCATAATGTCCCAGGTTCTATCCTCCCACGTTATATACCTCTTCAGGATAAAGATAGGGGAGGGGGGGGGATAAACTACAAGGTTACTAAAGTAATTGCTGTTAAACCAACATTAGTTTTCAAGATTTATTCAACTACAAGGTTACTAAAGTAATTGCTGTTAAACCAACATTAGTTTTCAAGATTTATCTGGAAAACTCCAATTTGATTTTAACTATAACCTCAAGGTGATCATCTAACTAGAAAAAAATACTTAAATTCATTGTGACGATATCTTCCCGATATTATCGGACAATATCGTGGAGATATCGAACAATATCTTATACTGATCGGTCATAAACTAACTTAAAATGTTCTGTATCTTGTATTGAAGAATCCAATGAAATAATATAACATATATCAGTTACGTACTTTTAAAGATTATAAAATCAAAACAAACAGTATGATAGGAGTAAAGAGCAAAGTTCAGGCGTTTTACTCATTGCGTTCGAAATTTAATAAAAATTTACAATTCTAACTAACCTATTTTATTTAATGCGTGTATTTAGATATTTTTGCTAGTGAACTATGATGCTCAATGATTATGAACGGACTAACAGAAAAATCATAAAAGGATTTCTTCCAAAATTTGACAGAAGTCTATACATTTAGTGAAACGAAAGAAAACGTCAAAAACATGTTTGATATTTAAATATTTGAGGTTTTATGTTCAAAATCTGACAGAAATTTGAAATTATAACGATAAACTTGATTAAATGAGTCATTTAGATATTTTTGCTAGTGAACTATGATGCTCAATGATTATGAACGGACTAACAGAAAAATCATAAAAGGATTTCTTCCAAAATTTGACAGAAGTCTATACATTTAGTGAAACGAAAGAAAACGTCAAAAACATGTTTGATATTTAAATATTTGATGTTTTATGTTCAAAATCTGACAGAAATTTGTAATTATAACGATAAACTTGCTTAAATGAGTCATTTAGATATTTTTGCTAGTGAACTATGGTGCTCAATGATTATGAACGGACTAACAGAAAAATCATAAAAAGATTTTTTCCAAAATTTGACAGAAGTCTAAAGTCTATACATTTAGTGAAACGAAAGAAAACATCAAAAACATGTTTGATATTTAAATATTTGATGTTTTATGTTCAAAATCTGAGAACAATTTGTAATTCTAACGATAAACTTGCTTAAATGAGTCCATTTAGATATTTCTGCTAGTGAACTATGGTGCTCAATGATTATGAACGGACTAACAGAAAAATCATAAAAGGATTTCTTCCACAGTTTGACAGAAGTCTATACATTTAGTGGAACGAAAGAAAACATCAAAAACATGTTTGCTATTTAAATATTTGATGTTTTATGTTCAAAATCTGAGAAAAATTTGTGATTCTAACGATAAACTTGCTTAAATGAGTCATTTAGATATTTTTGCTAGTGAACTATGGTGCTCAATGATTATGAACGGACTAACAGAAAAATCATAAAAGGATTTCTTCCAAAATTTGACAGAAGTCTATACATTTAGTGAAACGAAAGAAAACGTCAAAAACATGTTTGATATTTAAATATTTGAGGTTTTATGTTCAAAATCTGACAGAAATTTGAAATTATAACGATAAACTTGATTAAATGAGTCATTTAGATATTTTTGCTAGTGAACTATGGTGCTCAATGATTATGAACGGACTAACAGAAAAATCATAAAAGGATTTTTTCCAAAATTTGACAGAAGTCTATACATTTAGTGAAACGAAAGAAAACATCAAAAACATGTTTGATATTTAAATATTTGATGTTTTATCTTCAAAATCTCAGAAAAATTTGCAATTCTAACGATAAACTTGCTTAAATGAGTCCATTTAGATATTTCTGCTAGTGAACTATGGTGCTCAATGATTATGAACGGACTAACAGAAAAATCATAAAAGGATTTCTTCCAAAATTTGACAGAAGTCTATACATTTAGTGAAACGAAAGAAAACATCAAAAACATGTTTGATATTTAAATATTTGATGTTTTATGTTCAAAACCTGACAGAAATTTGTATTTATAACGATAAACTTGCTTAAATGAGTCCATTTATATATTTCTGCTAGTGAACTATGGTGCTCAATGATTATGAACGGACTAACAGAAAAATCATAAAAGAATTTCTTCTACAATTTGACAGAAGTTTACAAATTTAGTGAAGCGAAATCCACATAGTTTATTTAAAAGTATCTATTTCATCGAGTTTTTGATCGTATTCACAAAACGATCAACAACAGGTTACAATTATTTAAAAATTGCTTTTGGGGATTCAGGGAGGTTTAAAAGGTTTTAGATATAGATTAATCATATTCTAGATTTTGGTGTTTAGAACGATTTCAATAATTTCTTATGCAAGAAAAAAATTTAAATGATTATTATCATACAAAATTTTGTCGGTTTTCGTTTTTTCTTATACTAGATATGGAGAAACTATAGTAATCTTCAAAAAACTCGAGATTTTGACGAACTTACAAGATTTAAGCCACTTTGAATTTGAAAAAAACCATCTTTGAAAAAATGTCAGCCTGACAAAGAATACTAAAAAAAAAAAAAAAAAACAACGTAGATTTCTATCAAATTTTGAGCAAAAGCTGTTCTGAGGTAGTCTGTCAGTCCGTTTGTCATAGCTACAAAAATAAAAGAGCTATATAGATAAAGTTGAGTACACAGATTTGACATTTATAGTGTAAACGTCTGTCAAATTTTGAGCCAAATCCGAATGCGAGTTGACTGTCTATGGGTTTCTACTTTCAGAAACACATAAATGAATAAAATTTTTTGCATTTTTTCCGATTTTTAATGTAGTTATATGTCATTTTATTTTCAATCGGCTAGGAAGAACGTGCCAAGTTTTGAATATTTTTGATCGCCTGCCAGAGATAAATCGCCAAAACACTCGCCAAAGATCATATGATAGATTTAGTAAAAATGCCATATCCATGCCAAAAATTAATATGTCGTAGTTATTGATGCTAATGCCACGCAAGGCATTCACTGAGATAATCTCTTTATTAGAGAGTGTGCGAGAAAGTTTTGGAGAAACCACTTCCATTTTTTTTCAAACGCTAAAAAGAAAATTAGCACTCACAAAATGAAAGTTAATGTTAGTTTTCAAACTCCAGTACAAAGTGGCATTATTTTACCGTTCAAAAATAGTGCTTTATCTCTCAACATTTCTTTATAAGGTTTTAGATTTGAATTATTTAAAATGATTAACAATGTCTTTGATGTTTTTTAAAAATGAATAGTGGTGTCTTTTATTAGCATAAATTAAACATGAAAGTACTTAATTTGTATTATAATTAATGTATTGGCTTTATATAAAATAATTCAAGATTTATGTTATGCAAATGAGATTCATTCAAACCTTTAATAACAATGTGCTTCTTTTTAGTATACATTTTAAGAAAAGCAAATTTTTCTTGTGTGTTATTATGCAATATCTAAAAAGGATAATGAAGTTTTTAAAACAACGAAAACAAAAATAAGCTAAAAATTGAAGAATTAGCATTCATTAATGGATATTTTATTTTTTAAATCGATTGTCAAACGATTATTTGGAATTAAAAATATTTATTTAAATGTGTTGAGTTAAGGAAGAAAATATTTTCGTTTGCCTTAATCCTGAATTTTTCCTGCTCATTTTTCTAATATTTAGTACATCAAACATTAATTTAAATTCAAGCAAATTGGTATATTTAAAGATTTTTTGAATAAGATCATTATCATATTTTCAGAAATTCATATTCCGATGATTCAGAATACAAATGAAATATATGAAAATATAAAAGATAAAAAGCATGATATTATTTTCCCAGCAATAACAACAAAATTTGAAAAAAAGATTGAAAGATTGCATTTTGGACAAATTTGATTTGAAATCAAATAATTATTCGATTCTAAAAATGCTTAAAAATATATATTTATTTTATTTTATAGTGATAGTGATGTTTTTTTAACGTATTTCATAATATTTAAAGGGCCAAAAAAAGCGATTTAAATTTAGTTACTAAAAACTTTCTTGGTCTTAATTTGTGTACAGCATCTATATCACATTTTCACAACTTAAATCCGAAAAAATCATGTTCATAATTTATATGTGAATAATGATTGCTTTCTCTAATTTATCAATTTGAATAAAAAAAAAGTTTCTAAAATTTTGAGACAAAATGTTGATTAAATATCTAGTAATAATCTATACTTATAATAAAGCTCAATGTGTGTGTGTTGGCGCTCTACAGGTCAGACTGTTCGACCTACAGCTACTAAATTTGGCATGCGTGTATCTTGGAGACCGAAAATGTGTACCTAGGAGCGATTTTTTAAATTTTTAATTAAAATTTTAATTAATTAAAAATTTAGTTAAATTTTAGCTTTTTTCCGCTATAACTTTCGAAAATATTACTGCACAAAATTGATTTTTACATCAAGTTAAAGTTAAAAAATTATCTTTTTGATGATACCAATGATTTTATCTATAAATTAAATTTCTATTTTTAATGAATTTTTAAATAAATACTTTAACCTTATTTTTTAACTGTTTATTTCCCATAAGATAAAATTTAATCTGCACGAGCACGTCAATGGAAAAAAATTAGCTTTTATTAAGCGTTGCCATCACATTGATAAAAGCTTAAAGTCAAATATTAGATCTTGGAAAGTGTAATTTTCCGCACATGCGTGTATGAAATGAAATAAATGTAAATTATGATGTTTTTAGAATAGTAAATGCAAGGAAACGTTTTATATGATATTTTTCCAATGCCACAATTTGAGTAGATATCTACTGAAATTGGAGCCCAACAGCTAATTTGAAAATTTTTAGTAATAAACATACATCTGCTGACAAATGGTCTAAGTGAAATAAATAATTATATTCTAAGGAAATTGAGTAAACTACTACGAATATCAAATTTTTACATACATCATTTGCCCTGTGAATCATATTTAATATAATATTCTTCAGACACTAATATTTTAAATAAAAAAAAGTAGCACTCCAATAAACTAAATCAATTATTAAAGCTGACAGATTTATGAAATTTTCAAAATCATTATTCTACAAAAACGGGATCACTTCATTGACCGTGTCTAAGAAGGCAATTATCGCCCAGGATTTCTCAAGTGCCTAGATTATGAAAATGTTGATTGTTCTAACATTGCAATATTCAAAACTTAATAAATCGGTCAGATTTGATCGCAGAAGATGGAAACATTTATTTATTTATTTAGAAGTTGGAGTGTCAAGCATATTTTGCAGAATATGAATCCATGAAGTCCAAAGGACTGTCTAATTTTAAACTTCATAATTTTTGAAGTATATTTATAAAGCAAAAAAAAAAATAATATATTATTATTGACAGCATTTATATGCTTTTAAAAATAAAAATAAAAACTGAATTTTACGAAAAACCCACGAAAGTTTTGTTGAATAATTCTATGAAATATTCAAAATTTTGAAAACTTTTCTGTAGTGCAAATAAGACTTCAATGCCGAACGAGTTTGCTTTCAATTCTCATTTTTTTTTTCTCAGACATGCTTCGATTCAGTAAACAAATCTTCATATTAATTGCATTTTCATCATTTTCACTTTAATTTAAAATTGAATTTTACGGGTGTTGATTGGAAATTAGTGAGAGATCACACAATGAACAGAATGATTTAAGGCTTACATAATAGTATAAATGAATGTTATGATCCTCAAAATTTGAAGCGTAAAAATATTTTGCTCAAAAACCAATTATGAGATCAAGTTATATAAAATATAAATTGAACCTTTTAGCCGGCATTAATACTAGCGAATCGGCTGTTCGCCAAAGGGTGCTAGTAAATAATAAACTTATCACGATATCATGGGGAGATAGTTTGTGAATACAATAAGTATATATTATAGGACAGTCAAAGTTAAATTGTGAATGATAGGAAGTTTGAACACCTTTATAGCTAAAAATATAAAAAAAAATCTGAAAGAAACAATAGAAACATAGGTATATTAACGAGTGGAATTGTTCTTCAAATAAAAATGTCACATCTCTCTTTATATTTGCAGACCTTAGCGGGGCCATAAAAGGCATAAAAGCTGTTAATTTTATTTTCAAGAATTAGCTTATGAGTATTTTGTGCTTCAAAGAAGTAAAGTATAAAGTCAGACTGTCAACCTGTTAAGAGATGTTTTATAAATTTGAAAAGTTTCTGTGATTTAGATGGTAAAACTGTATAGGAAACTGTATGAAATATTTCAGTTATTGCTTAAAAATGTAGGCGGAAGTATCGATAGACAGACAATTAACCTTCCTTTATCTATTTTATTCAAAATCTGACATGAATCATCATTTTAAATATTATATATGTGAATAAAATTATACCGATATAAATTTAAAGTTTTGAAAATATTATGCTCCTTTTTACTAGAACAGCCAGAGTTATAGATTAATTGTTAAGGGAAAATTTCTGTAAATTTCATAGAAATCTACAAATTTGATATAAAGGCTGTGTACCAAATTTCAACCGTCTAGCTCAAAGTGTTCTCGAGTTCTCTTTGTCACAGATAGTCAGACAGACAAGGAGATGGGAATTTTCCAAAAATTTGTTTTTCTAACTCAAGAAGGTCCAAATGTGAAGATTCGTCAAAATCTCGAATTCAAATTTTTTTCACGATTATTATACTTTTTTTCTACTATGCATGAAAGAAAGTAAAAAAGGTTCGATTGTGAAAATTCTTCCAGCATTTTGATACCTGTGAGAAGAAATTACACAAGCATGTTATGGCGAGAATGTACCAGCGTTCTTGAACTATTTTATTACAAAACGTTTCTATATAATAATATTGCGGTCAAATAACAGACTAGTTTTCAATCTCTTGAAAATACATTCTCTAAAAAAAGTGCAATGATTTTTTTTAGCTTCCATAGAGCTTTTTTTATGCTCTATTATATATTTAATTATTTTATTCTTTGGTGTATAAACTTGAATATTTCTTAAAAAATATCATTTCCTCTCGACAAACTTTTGTAATATTTATAATATAAAGTGAGTGCATTATCTAATGCATTTATTGCTCAATAAGCTGAAATGCATAGATTAAAATTTAATTTCCATGCTTTTTTATTAATCAAAAGTTTACAGTTTAATTAACTGAAACAAAAACTTTATTAAAACTTTGCTTATGTTTCAATACTTCGAGCAAAATTTTAATTATGCGTTTCATGCAAAAAAGCTGGACTCTTTTTAAACTTAGTATTCTACGCATATTTAATTTAGCACTCTTCGTAAACACTATTTAAATAATGAAATATTATTTTTAATACAAAATTTTATTTGTATCAAAAAAAATATTCTAATAAATTTTTTTCCATTATTTGCGATTTTATTTTTAATAAATAAACCTTAGAAAACTTTCAAAATCAATAAAAAAATTCCCAAAAAATTAAAAATGTAATTAAAACTGAAACATCACAAATAGAAGTATAAACACGTAATTATTACTGCATTGCTTTGCTAAGTAATGTCTATAAATTTCTTTATTTCGAAATCGTTTGCATTTTTTCAATTATTTATTACATTTTTTTTAAAAAAATAATAGCAGGTATACAAATAAAATAAAAGGAAATTAAATAAAATTTGCATTTTTAACAAAGTAAAGATTTTGAATTTTAAAATCTCATGAAAATATTTTTGTGGTATATTTTGCCCTGAATTTACTAGAAATAAACGGGAAATATTTTGATGATGGTTTAAAATTAATTGAATAATTCATTAATTATTCTTTTTTGAGCAGTATTTTTTCTATGGTCTTTTAATTTTGTTCTATTTGACGTTGTTGAATTTCATAAATTTATTGCTTCATATATTATTTTGACTTAAGCAAAACATTTTTTTTTTCAAAATCCAAGAACAAAATTGTTTATAGAATAAAACTAGAGAGACAATCTAAAATGCACATGGAAAGATAAAAGCAAAATGGGAAAATCATGGAACTATTCGAACACAAAAGAAAAAAGAACATAGATTTCCCAATTAAATAACATAAATAAATGCACCAAAGACCAAAAAAAAAATAATAATAATAATAATTTCAATATTGACATAAAAATGCAAGAGAAGTTTTTGCATTGATATCAGTAAATTAACAATGAACGAAATATTTTCTTGACAATATTTAATTTTATAACAAGAAAAAATATTTACATCCTATTCTTCATCATTATCCGAATTATAGGTCTATGATATTGTATAGTTATTTATTAAAATATCACTATCCATATTACAGGGCTATGATATTGTATATTTATTTATTAAAATATCATTATCCGAATTATAGGTCCATAATATTGTATATTTATTTATTAAAATATCACTATCTGATTTACTGGTCTATGATATTGTAAAGTTATTTATTAAAGTATCATGATCCGAATTAAAGGTTTATGATATTGTATAGTTATTTAGTAAAATATGATTATCCAAATTACAGGTTCTAGGATATTGTATATTTATTTATTCAAATATCACTATCTTAATTACAGGTCTATGATATTGTATGGTTATTTAATAAAATATAATTATCCGAATTACAGGCCTGTGATATTGCTTAGTTTTTTTTTTTTATTAAAATATTTAAAAAAAGAAATTAAAAATTTCCACACTCGATTAAAATCAGCATTACATTAAAACGTTCTTTTATAGCAATATTTAATATAAATACATTAGATACTAATTTTTTCAAGAATTAGCTCAACAAGTGTGCAAATCCACAAAAAAATTAATTGTTACTATATAGAATACTGAATATTTCTCAGGATAAACTTCCTTTTTTGTTCTCATTCAAAATGGCGGCTGTTTTGGTTAGTATTTTAATGGCTGGAACGCTTCAAGAAATTGAAAATGAGATATAGTTCAGTAATTTTAAATCTAAGCTTTGACTGCGACAACGAATTTTTAAAATTCATAGTATAACGGCTCATTTTAAAAAATGGAAAAGTTTATTATAGATCTCAGCATATTGAAAGAACCAATATAAAGATATTTGCAGAATCAACATAAAAGAAGGAACAGAAAATTTCAGAACATTTTAAAAGATTTTTTTTTTTATATCTTTACATTTTTGTTTAAAATTTACTCTTATTTTTATTGAAGAACATAGTGTTGGATTAGATTCTTCATACAATAAGATTTCGTCATTGCAATATTTAGTGTAAACACGCTATTATGAGGTATAATTAAAAAATGATAAATCATCAAATGTGTTAATCCATAAAATTTTAACTCCAAGCTTACAAAACGGAAGTTGAATGTTTCTTAAGCTAAACATAGCTTTTAGCTTCTGTCCGAAATGGTGATCGTTCGGCGAGCATTTTCAGATTGGCGACCGTTTTGCAAACTTGGCAGCGAAACCGTATCTTAATTATATGTTTAATCAAAAATTATAACAACGGAAATTCAAAATCTGGAACAAAATGATTAGATTTAGAATGATACGAAGGTGAGAAAAATTCTTTATAGAACTCTGCATTTTGAGATAATCTATATAAGAATATTTCCAGAATTAGCATTCTATATAGAAACTAAAAATTATGGAGTATTTTTGGCATTTCTATGCGGTATTCCTACGTTTTTGAGCTTAACATTTACAAGAATTCCTGTTGAAGAATTTTCTCAAAAACAAAATTCCTAACTAAAACTAACTTTTTCTAGCTATTTTCAACATTTCTATCTGTTGTTTATAGGCGCGTTTCCAGAGCACCTACTTTGCATGAAATAAAACGAAATCTTTTCCAGACTAAAGCGTGCTTAGAAACTTTACACCACTTTCACCCGGATCGGATGCCTTCTGAATTCGCTTCGCCGTTATTCGCTCCAAACAAGGTTACTCCTTTTCATGAATATCAACTTATGCAGCGCTTGATCAGAAAGTGTTTTATTGAGAATAAGAAACAAGTTTTCAGTTGGACTGAAAAGCGAATTCCGGAAGAGGGGATGGTCCTCTGTCTCACTCCCTGCCTACATCCCCTACTTCCTCGTCTTTTTGTCTATTTCTGTATTCTTCGTCTTGCGCATTTATGGGACAGGACATTGCCTATAATATATGTCGTTACATATGCTGCGATTGTAGGAAGGTCTGATTTATTTTGCCTCTTTGTAAGATACTGACTTCGTTCTATAAAATTGGATAGATGGATTTATGGAACTATGTAAAATAGAATGAGTTACAGTGAAAGTACTATATAAAGTAGCAGTTTCAGCAGTTTTATTTATTCCTTCTGTAAATAAGTCGGCTGATAAATATTTCACTCTATCGACAAAAGGTATCTTTTGCTAGGAATTACATAATCATAGTCGAAACTAACCTTTTCAGTACGTAATCTCTAGCTGACATTCTATTTCTTGGTTTCAGCAAAGCATCTCTCTCTCTCTTTCTCTAATAAACGCACACACACACACACACACACACACACACACACACACACACACACACACACACACACACACACACACACACACACATGTTTGTTCCTCATTTCCTAATTTTTATCTTATTTTTGCCCATATTAAATTCATTCTGAAATGTTCCCTTATTTCCTGATCCAATTCCACCTTTTTTACTTAATTAATGCAGCAGAAACTCTATAAAATTGCTGAACACACTCCGCGTGAAGAGATAAGAATTTATCGATCTAAACAAATTGTGTTAAAAGATCCCTAAAATTCCTTTAATTAAATCGACACGTCTAAATCCTTATCAGAATCACACAGTATATAATCATGGGGTTAAATATTTCATTCTATCTTTTCTCTTTTCGCTCTTGTGTCGTTCTATAAAGTGATCTACCTCAGTTGCTTGTACATAAATTATGCCTCTCGGGATGGAAGTAAGTGAAGTTTAAAAATCGAAAGTGTCTCCTTAAGGCCTACAGCATTCTCTTAAAGATAACTAAATTTCCTTTTCCTAAGACTACACGTATCAAAGAAATCCCTATCAAAATCTCATAGTCAAACCACTGAAGGGAAAATGTCGTTCTCTTTTGTGCTTGTATCGTGATATGAAAAGACGTCAGTTTTGTCATCGCTTCTTGTACATTAAATGTACAGTACTGAAATAAAGCGAAGTTAAAATTTCAAAAGTTTCTTCTATTGCTAAAATGTGTTTACGCATATATAAAGATGGATTTTATTTTTGTTTTACTCTAAACTATAGTATTTCGACTGATTTTGATGAAATTTTGCCACATATGCTCCTCAAGACAAGCGAAAGGTCAGTACTAAAATTTCAGAATCCAAATTAGAATTTAATAATAATAAAACAAATTAAGCAAACATTTGATGTTTTTCATGGAAATCTTCCGAAAATAATTCTCTAAAAAATTAGGTTTTACATTATTTTAAAACTAAACAAAAATACCCTTTTAAATATTTAAATTTCCTTTTTGAAATAATTTTATTTTTTTATTTTGATTGATTTATGATTTCAAAATTTATAACTGAATACAATGACTATAAAGTTAATCTTTTTTAATAATCTTGATTTATAATTCTGATTACAATACATTTTCAAAATTTAATTTAATTCTATATCAATAGAGATTATTTTATTTTTTTATGATCGGATTTAAATTACTTCACTGCACTTTAAACTTCTAGTCTTTTTCTTTATTAAATCTTAAAATTAAAATAAAAAAAAAATCTTTCTAACATTAACTCCAAAGTAGAAGTTCCACTTTTACTTTTATTTTGTATGAAGTGCACGCTTTAATTTGCATATAATTGCCAGTAACTTACAGTAAAATAATTCCGTTTAATTCATATTTCAACTTTAGAAATTAACAAAGTGTAATTTTGATTAAATACATTTCTTATTGTTCAATAATCAGGAAAACCATTTTTTCAAACAAGCAAATTGATCTTCTATGGCAACTAGTATATATTATATAAATAATTTTAAAAATATCTATTTCTTGTAGGATTCTTTCTTTCATTTATATCGTAACTTATAAATATGATTAACAATTTGATGTTGCAATTAAAAGTTTCTAGACCTTTTCAAATCACGTAGATAAAATAAGCTAATATAAGATAAATTAAATTTCCCCCTAAAATTAAACATATATTTCAAGAATTCTTTATTTATGATATATGACAGTAATATATTGTAATTAGACTGACAGATTTTTCAGAACTTGTGGAACCCCTCGCCGTCGTATTTTTAATGAAATCATACTGAATCTAAAGTTTTATTATTATATATGATTATATAATAAGCAAATGGTTTATGTTATTACAGTTTCATTAGTATTTTTCTGTAATTAAACTAATAATATTATAATTATAAATGATTTAGTTTTAATATTTACCAGTTAACTATTTTGACCTCTTCAGAAAATGCGTATCTAAATTACCATAAACCTATATATATATTATATAAAAATTATATAAATATAATAAATAATTAATTATAAATATAATAATTAAGCATTTATTATATAAATATAATAATTATTATTGAATAAATTCGTCATAACGCCAAATGCTCTACTTTTTCCATAACGAGCAACTCGTCAAAAAACAATTAATTGGTTAAATACTTCTAAATTAAAAAGTTCCAGAATTCTTGATCAAGTGTAGAATAAATTTATGCACTTCATATATTATAGAACTAATTATATATTTTTTTATGATAATGCCTCCTTATCTGCGTAAAATTTATTTACATTTCTATTGTTTGTAATCTTATAGAGATATATATTGTTTGATATTTTCAATACAACCATCGTACGATGGAATGTCACAAAATACTTGGATTTATATTTTAGCTAGAGTTTTGAAAGATTTTTTAAGATATTTTAAGTGATTTTCATTACATTGAAAATTTCTTTTAATATAAATTTTTTGAACATTCTAATAATAATTTTGAAGATTGATATGTTTTCCAAAAGCCTTTTAATGCATTTGAGATTAAATTTCTATAAATTTTAAACTCGAAAATAACTGAATTATTTATCCATTTATAGTGATGTCTGGAGAAAATTTTTTCGGGTGTTTTCTTTTATCAGTTTTTTAAAATTTCTTTTCTCTTGTTTTTGTTTATTTTGTAACATCTTGTAACTGCATTTTTTCCCCTTATCCATTTCAAATAAATAATTAAATATGTAAAATAAACAATTTAAGAAAAGTGGGGTGTTGCCAATAAAGAAAACTATCGCGGTTTTTTACAGGTAGAGGAAATTTTTTCAAATAAATACAATATGCAATTTAATAACTGATATCTATAGAACGAATGAGCTGTTTGCCTTATAATCCAGCAAACGATATTCTTTGTTCAGTTTTTCAAGCTAGTTTTTGTTAAATTCGTCACTTTTGTCAATTCCCTTTTAAAGAATTTTATATTTCAAACCGAAATTAATTATTGTTTGATATATAAATAACTGCAGATATTTCTTTTGAATTTAAAATTTACGATTGGGTTATTAGATTTATTAAATTCAGAAAAATATTATAATGCACATACAACACAGTTTCTTCATATAATTACTATTCATGAATTATTTTCCTTAGAAGTAAATTCAACAATTTTTTTCCTCAGAAATTAATTACATTATGTTCTTGATATTTTTGTTGGCAATAGCTAAATTAAAATCTATATTAAATGAGATTTTTTTTTCTACAGTAAATGGAATAACTATTCAACTATAAGTCAGTTGACATTTATTAGCTATTTCATCTAATGTAAATATTAAATTACTAATTTTTTCATTTAGAAAATAAATATGCAATCGCAAACTTTATCACTTCAAAGATTTTTATTGTTTTCTCACAATATTTTGAAATCACAAATAAATTAAGAGTATATTTCTCAAAAACATAAAATAATATCTATTATTAATTTAGTACTAACCACTAAATCTGTCCTTGATTTTCGTTTTAATCGAGAAGGGTGGCAAGAAATAGATATGTAAATCCTCTTGTCTTAAATATAATAATTTCTTAAATTAACTTCATAGGATTGCTTACCAATAACTTTTGCAAGGCTTGTATTTTTATATATATAATTAACCACATTTTTTTTTTTTGACTTTCTAAAACTCACACTACCTTCACTCAAATTACCTTTCCGAAATGTTTTTTTCAAAACATTTTGCTGAGAATTTTGATTAAGATTTGCACTTTTTAATTACTCTTTTAATTCAAAGTCATGTTTCTTTCTTAAAAATAAAAGTTGGACGCAAAATTAAATAATAAACATCACAGAAATCTTCACTTAAATAAGTCTCTTTCGTTTCCATATTTTATTTTTCAGTGAATAAACAAGACTTTAATTTACGTAACTTTGAAGGGAAAAAGAGCAAAAGAATAAAATTCATTTAAAAGCATTTCATTTTAATTACAGTTTAACTAGGTTTCTTTTGCTTCATTTCGTTTGTTTATTTAACTTTGAAAAATTATAAACAAAGAAATGGATAGTGAAAAAAGTCAAACGATAGTATGTTTCAAAAATATATTTGAATGAATTCCTTTTTTTTTTAATGAAATTGTTTTATCTTGTATTTTTTTCTCGTATTTTCTCACTCAGAAAAGTTAGCAGATTATTCATATTTTAGACGTTACGCACAATTAAACATTGTTTTTCCCCCTTAACTTTTTGTTACATCACTATTTCTAGCAACTGTTTCAGGTAATGTAGGCAATTAGGAAGACTTTTATTCTTTAAAATCTGAATATGTTTCCTAGGCTAGTTATGAAATAAAAATTATTAAAGAAAAAAAACATGTTAAAATATGATGCTTAGAAAGTTAAGTTGTATCATATCACACACTATTAAAATTTTACAGCACGAAAGATTTAATATTTTAATGTTGGATTTAATTTTAATATATATATATATATATATATATATATATATATATATATATATATATATATATATATATATATATACTTAAATTTCTGAGTTGAACCGGTTTTTTACCTACATTATTTTTAGTCTATTTATCTTATAAAAGAAGAATAGAATTCCGAAAAAGGAAATATAATATATATTTTATTGCAATTGTACGTTATGTTTTGTTTTTTTTTTGAAAAATATAGTTCTTTGATGGAAATGCTAATAATTTATGTTGTGTATATTCACAATATAACTATATGTACATGCAAGTAATGTTAGAAGAAGCATCTTTATATAGGTGTTGAAAATGTTCTCATTTAAAAAAAGCTTTATAAACTTTTTAATTTATGTACTATTCGACCGTTTTCCTAATCCGCGTTTCTGAAAGAACAATTTGAATTACGTATTATTTCTGAAATATCGTTCAAACATCACTCGTTCAAATAGAGAAACACTTATCCATAAAGACTCGTTCAAAAACCAGTCTGTGATATAAAAGGCAGTCTAAATCAATAAATTTGCATATCTCTGCAACATTTTATATTCGGTAGCATAAAATTGTGTATGCCATATATGAATGTATTAAAAAATATTTTGAAGGGTGTCCCAAAATTAATCCAAGATTTAAATTTGCTATCATTCTTGCAATTAGGCGTTGACAACTGTATTAAAAATCATTCGACAGCTGATAGTTAGTAAAAATGGAGCGTTACATGATGGAACAACAAGTTTTCAATGTTGGACAATATTTCAAAAGAAAAAAAAATAAAAGTCTGGTGGCCACAGTTCGAAAATTTGAGAATTGGCCCCCTAGATCGTGTGACTTAACGCCATTGGATTTCTTTTTATGGGGTTATTTGAAATCAAAGATCAGCCAATAAGCTATATCAACAAGCCCATAAAAACGCTTGCATTGAATGTGGAAATTCCACGTTGCATCAACGAAATACAACCACATTTAGGCAAAATGGTCGTGCAAAATTTCGGCAAAAGAGTGCGTATGTGCCAGCAAAGCTGTGATGGCCATAACCATATTTTAAGTACTTTATGATTTAGTAAAAATATAACAATTTAAAGAAAAAAAAAGAATTAAGGATTTTATTTAATTCAAATCCTGCATTAACACGTTATTCTATCATGTAACGCTCCGTTTTTACTAATCCTAAACTATCAGTTGTCAAATGGGTTTTTTAATACGGTAGCTAACACTTTACTGCACGGATGATGACAAATTCAAATCTTGATTAATTTTGGGACACCCTTTATTAATTAACACTGTTGCGCTATAGGTAACTGAATAAAAATTAAATCTTTTTAAACCTTTTCAAATTGATTCCCTCAGAAGCCAAAACATACAGAAATGGAAATTTTTAATTGAAAGTATACATTTAGTTGCAATATTTTAGTAAAGAAACTTTTTTTCACTTTTTTGGAACCATATATATACTTGCAGATTTTATAATTTTCGCTTCAAAAACTTCTGTTAATTTTTTGTCAGAGTTAATGCTGCGTTGCACAGAAACAAACGAGATCTGGGACTGAATGTGGTCATAGGTTTTTTTTTTTTCGGGGGGTGTGTGTGTGTGTTGTGTTCTGGCATCAGTTAAAAAATTAAGCAAAATTATAGAATGTTTTTACTTCACAAAAGTTTAAACAATTAATATTCGATAATTACTGTGGATATTTCGTCTCACAAAGCTTTTTTTACTATTCTTATTCATTACATCAGTTTGTTTAATTAGTTTTGAAATCCATCGAATTGCAAATTTTTCAGCCTTTTTTGTTGGTTGTTCCTCATTGTTTTTATTGTTTTCAAAATGTTAAAGAATTTTTTGTATGTTATTCTGGTGCATCAATTAGTAAAATGAACAGATTCAAAAAATTTTACACGCGATTCAACTTATTATCTTTTCCATTCAACTTCTAACCATTTACTCTTTTCAGAGTCATAATTGCATTTATAATCGTTTTCACTAAACTCATTCACTGCTGCGTATAGAATCCAGGTTTAAGAATAATATTTCTTGTTTTAGTATTTATGTAGTTTTTAATATTCCAATATTGCCAATAACAAATGTGAAATACATTTAAAATACCTCATTAATTCTAACTGATATCAAAGTCAAGAGAAAAATAATTAATATAAATATTCTATTTAGAGACAGAATTAAATTGTTTGTAATATATATATTTTTTCTTTTAGATTTTTATGCCTACCTTTAAATGCCTCAATTTTTAATACAGAATTTTCTATAGAGATTTATCCTTTTCATCATATGGGTGCCTTTCTTCAGACATTTCTTTTTCAGAATCATTATTTGATACACATTTCCAATTTTGTTTACGAAATAATTTACCAAATTTCTTTTACCTCATCCATTCTTAGTTATCGTTTTCATATAAGCACGCAAATAATAAATCACAAATTGCTCACATCTTTTATGTTTTAATATAAAATATCAAACACATCCAAAGTCCTAGTGATAAATTTGTATGCTAAGTTAAATTTTTTTTAATTATATTCTGTATTTGAGTATTTAGACGGAAAGATTTCCTTTCAAAATATTTCATCCAAATTACAGCAGAAATCTATTATTTGGTATTCCGACTCGTTCTAATTTTCATTTCTCCAGCTCAATGCATTTGTGAATTACTTTGTTTATAGGCAGACAGACAGAATGCAAGGCATAATTTCGAAATTTTTTTTTTCGGAATCAGGACGTCTGAAACTGGAAGATACATGCAAATCTCCAGATCGAATTTCTTGAAGAAACTATACCTTTTCTTTTCTGTTCATCATATACAAGAAATAAAATGTTTGAGAATATAAATACATCGAATTCGTTTATTAAATTTTGTTCAAAAATTTTCAATACATTCTTCGTTCTGTTAACTGATATTAACAACATTATTCATCAGTATTCATCCAAGAAAACTGATGATACTCAATTGTATTCATCCAAGAAAATTAATTGTATTGATGTAAGAATACAATTGATACTCAATTGTATTCATCCAAGAAAATCAATGGATCGTACGCTTGATGATAGATTTGAGAATTGGATTTTATTTCAATTGCCAGATATTTCTGGAAAATTATTATCGGTCTCTTCCTATATTATTGCTTTATTTTTTCTTAATAATGTTTCTATAAATTTTTTTATTTGTTGTAATTTATCACTAGATTTTTTTATAAATTTGATAAATAACGCCTTATAAATAATGCTCTTTATTATACAGTTAGGTTAAAAACCCCAAAATATTGTGACAATATTTTCACGATACTGTACGGTATTCAGAATATCCAACAACATCATAATAATATTGTACAATATCTTGTGATAATCTATACTTATAATAAAGTTCAATGTGTGTGTGTATTGGCGCTCTACAGGCCAGACCGTTTGATCTATAGCTTCCAAATTTGGTACATGTATACCTTGGAGGTCTAGAATGTGCATTTGGGGTCCCTTTTTTGAGTTTGTAATTAGAACTTTAATTATTAATTAAAAACTAACTTTCACACCAAAAAATCTTTTCATTTCCCCACGGCCAAATGAGTAAGGTTGCATTTTTTCCCTCCACGCTAATGAGCTTAACATGCTTTCGACCGAATATTTCAAACGATTCTGTCTATTTTTGTAATCTAGGATGCATTTAAACTGAAATATTAATAATTAATCCATTTTTCGGATTAATTCTGAATACTTTTGAATTAAAATAAAACAGAATAAAGGAAATTTAAAATTTCTATTATGCGTAGTGTTACCCCAATTGGCGTAGAAAATTCAAGTACTTGCGATACCATAACTGGCGGTGAAAATTCACGCATGTGCTTTGTGTTCTGATTGTTGACAACATATTTGCTGTTTTGTTTTATTTAATCTACACACTGTAAATAAATTGCTTTTAGGTTAGTTGTGCATATTTGCATATATGTTATATTTTTTCCCTATATATTTACAATTTTAAGTAGTTTTTTCCCACGCTAACGAGGGTAGGCTTAACTTGCTTTCAACCGATTATTTCAAACGATTCTGTTTATTTTCTTAATGTTGGATGCATTTAAAATTAAACATTGTTAATGAATCAATCAGTTCATGATGAATCTGAGAAAATTTTCTTGAAAACTTCTTGAGATATTACATAAATTAAGAAAGATATTCTTTCGTGCCCACAAGGTTTTAATGCTCAGCGACTCTGTTTTCAGTGCTCATAATAATAAAAAAAAAGCTTTTTTTTCGTAATAAATGTTGTTATATTCATTACAGTTTAATAGTTTCCACTTTAATTTAAAGCATAAATTCTATGGAAACTAACAGAAAATTAGTGAGATTCATATTAAGTTATGGTTGAAGGCCTTTATAATATTATGAGTGAATTATATGACTATCAATATTTGAAGATTTAAAATATTTTGATGAAGAAGCTATTAAAATAGGAGTTACATAAAATATCTAATTATTAAAATTTTAACGAGCATTAAGATAGGCGGACTGGCTTGTCGCCAAAGGCAGCTAGTATGATTATAGTATGATAGGACTTCTATCTGAATCTGGAAGATTTATCAAAATCTTCAGATCGAATTTCTTAAACAAGCAATACCTTTTCTTTTTATACTTAATATACAAAAAAGCAAATATTTTATAAATAATATACAAAAAGCAAAAAAGCACTAAATATTTTGTAATTAAATTTTGACAAAACTTTTCAATGCAATCTGTGTTTTTATAACTGATATTAAAAATGTTATTCAGATTTGTCAGAGAAAATCAATTGATGTATGCTTGATGATGATGCAAGAGTTGGATATTATTTTAGCTGTCATATTTTTCAAAGTTATTGACATATTGACTTTTCCCTTTATTATTGATTGATTTTTTTTCATAATAATTTTTTAATGAATTTTTATATGTAGAAATTTATCACTAAATACTTATTTTTTCCTTATGCTTATTTAATTATAATTTTGTGATAATACCATAATAGTATTACAATATAAATATTTATACTAAACCACATGTATTAAAGATCCAAAATATTTTGAATAATCCGTCGTATACACGACGAAGAATCTATATACTTCAGGAAATTAATAACAGAGCTGAAATCGGGCCCAAACTCTTCACAAAATTCCTTCCGTAACTTATCACAATATGAAACTTAATCCATCTAGTGTCTGGTAATGGATTTTGTATGAGGATTTATGTCTAGGATTAGGTGCCAAAAGTTTAAGCGAAACTTCTCTTTATTAACCTCAGAGGCTCATTTATCTACGAGTAGCAAGTCAAATCGTTAGGCTTAGAATCTAAGTACCTAAGTAGAAGAACCTAAGCCTCAGCTGTGGATCAGGTAGTTGACTCTTCTAGATCGCTTGATTTAACCCCTTCGCTAAAGAAGTTTTTTTTCTTTGATAATGGCTTCTTTACGAAATTTCATTAATATTCATCATTTAAGGTTAAGGAAAACGGTTGAAGTTAATTAAGTTTATAAAATAGTATTTTATTGTAAAATAAAGTATAATGTACCGTTCTTTACTTTAGATTTTTCTCAAAAATATATAGTAGTTTTTTATATGTCTAATAATCTTTACTTATTTATCTTTATAATTTTGAATTTTTTTTATTAATTCCGATTTAAAATTTCCAATATTTTACCTACATTAAAAGTGAGGAATTTCATATATTTTTAGCTTACTATAATTTCGCAAGCATTGTTTATTATAAACGCTTCTTACAAGTATATAATCCATTTATCCTATACTCATTTAATGTTAGAGTTTATAGTTATTCTTTGATGACTAGTTGTTATATTCCTCTTTCATATATATATATATATATATATATATATATATATATATATATATATATATATATATATATATATATATATATATATATATATATATATATATATATATGAGTAACCAGTAACCAATCTATAGTAAGAAATAGTTTGAAAACGAAACAAAACAGTTTCGAAATCGCAACTAAAAATTATTACCTATTCAAACTAAAACCAAAAAAGAACTTCATAGTATTTAGAGAGCGCAACTGCAGCTACTTCTAAAACACAGATGAATTGATACAAAAGTATTAAAATCAAGTTAATAGGAAAATCAAAAAAACCAAATAAAAATTGAACCAAAAAAATATAAAAAAGAATACGCCCTGAAGACTTTTTCAAGGGTCACCCTCAGGCAGGGATTCAAGAAAACGGATTTTTTTTGTGAGGAAATGCAGACATTAGTCTAATAATGATTCCTCGTGACCCGAAAATCCCCTGAAATTAGGCCCAAGAGATATACCATTTTAATAGAAAGGAAAATACAAAACAAAAAATTAGAAGAAAATAACCATTACAAAGTAAAAATACAATAACAAAAATAACAATAAAAAGAAAATAGCACTAAAGGAAAAAACGAAAACGCCAGAATACCATAAGCAGTTAAGGAATTTTTAAGCTATCGATTGTGATTCCCGCTTTCTAAAAATACTAACGGTAAAAATGCTAACGCTAAATTAGGTAAAAAAATTGTAGGCTCCCAGCGCCATCTATTGAGTGATCTAATATGCAAGGAAAGTTCTATTTTTATTTAAGCCAAAGGATTAATTTTTATATTTTTTGGTTCAATTTTTATTTGTTTTTTTTTGATTTTCCTATTAACTTGATTTTAATACTTTTGTATATATATATATATATATATATATATATCTAATATATATATATATATATATATATATATATATATATATATATATATATATATATATTTATATATATTTGCGGCTAGAAATATTTTGCTACAAAACAGTGGTCCAACAAGCAATGTACAAATGTACAGGAAAAATTGAATATCATTGTATCCATTGCAAATGAGCTATGTACAAAACATTGTGCATAAAAACGATAAATAATGAATATAAAACTTGCATCCTCACAAAAATGACGATTTTGCTTATTATACTAATATTTATGAATATTATTGTTTTATTTCATTTTAGAAGATTAAGTAATTTGTTTTGTTACAGTTTTCTATGATATAAAGGGTTATAGTATATGATAATTAGATGAAATAATATTAAAAAGTCTTATATCTAAACCCTACTGAACAGTAGTCCTGCAATGATTTAGTTATTACAATTATTTTATAAATTTTATATCGCGGTATCGAAACGACACCGGCGGACATTTAAGGGTAATCGAAAGCCCGGGCGTTTTACTGTTAATCGCCAAATAACTCGCCAAAGATGACATAATAGAATCAGCAAAAACGCTAAATTCACCCCAAAAGTTAATATTTCGTAAGTATTGTAGACCAAAGCTATGTAAGGTATTCTCTGGCATGACAATTTTATTAGAAAGTATACGAGAAAGTTTGAGGAGACCGTATAGTTATAAATATTATAGTTTCTGGAATAAAGTAAGTACCTACATTAGTTTCTCCTCTTAAAGATTAAAATTTAAATCGTCTACGTGAGCAGTGCTGAATGAAAATAAATTGTAATTCAGAGTTAATAATTCAAACAGTGAATAAATTTTGATTATATATGTATTTCTAACACATAAATTCTTTTTCAAAATAATATAAACACATCTTACATAATTCCAACATATCTACAAAATGTTTGAAATAAATATCATATTAATCGGAGTTATTCGACGGAATTCTTCTCAATAATGAAAGCAAAGCATTCGGAATTTACAAGCAATTCTCAGAATAAAGATTAAATCTACTGAATACTAAAGTGTTCCAAGGTTCGTAATTTATCAGAGTAAACTAATTGCAGTTAGAGTAATTTCATTTTGGAATTTATTCTCTTGAATTACATTTGCTTTAAGTTAAAAGATTGAATCTGAAGTTTCGATACAAGTAGTACCTTTCAGAAGCTCTAGCGAAATTGTTAAGATTTTGATTAAGAGTGTTAAGGCAAGGCTCGCGTCAAAGTTGAAAGACTTTCTCACGCAACTCTAAACAATGCAAAATAAATGTTTTAACATTCTTCGAAGATTTGGAGTGTTCTAACAACAACATTAAGTCTTGCTTCTTTACTGATACAAAGTATACATTCATTTCTCATGAGAGCACCGAAGAAAGGTTGTGTTGTCGTTCCCTCGCTTTAAATATAAATTCTTCTATAACCGAGATATTTGGCAAGAATTTAGTTCTTTCTCATGAAAGTTTAAATAGAAGAATGCAGCATTTCGAATGAAAAATAACACTGCGAATAATAAATCACAAATTGCAGATTTATTAGACAGAATTTTGTGCTATTATTTTATATAATATTCAGAAACAGAGCCTGTTGCACAATACTATTCAATATTTTATTATATTATTCACAATTCAGCAATATTAAATAATATTGCAAATCTTGTTTAACATCATGCAATAATGTATAATATATGAAGGCTGCAAATGCATAGAAAGAAATATTTAAATTTCTTATTGGTAAAAATGATTGCTAAAAGAACAAATTGACTTATTTCATTAAAACACACCATTAGTTTGGAACTTCTGAATAAATTATTCTATAGAAAAATGGTGTATTTCATATAAAAAATGAATGAAAACATCTGTCTCCTAAAATATTCACAATTAGTTTTACTTAACATACAGATTTTGTGCTAGATTTTATTTTTTTAGAAGAAATTGTATTTTACTGCGTTAAAAAATGAAGCAAACCTCAAACAGGTTTTGGATTAATTTTAGCATATATTACAAATTTATCAACTTAAAACAATAGTATTAAAAGATGATTCATATGAAGGTAAACCACTGTTGGATAGAGCAGCAATATTTAAAAAGAATTACTTGAAAAATTTATTCGTTACACTTAACTTCACCAATTTTTAATAATTTCATTCAGGAATACATTTTATTAACTCGTATTCCCTTCTATAATAAGCAATATTTTGCCAAATTAATGTTTTCAAAAAAAAAAAAAAAAAAAAAACTTCTTTAACTTTTCTTAACGTTGCAAAGTTTACAAATTCATTTTGAGGAATATTCCTTCTAAAATTCAATGAATTTCCTTCTTTTAATTTCATAATATGAAGCTTTAAAATTTTTATTTTGAGCTTCAATATGATTTAAATTTCCACATTTCCCCCCAATTTTTCTCTTTTGGTTAGTATAATTGTAATATATGCACAAAGAGCATGATTTATTTGAATATCTAATAAAACTCATTTGTAATTTTCTTTTCACTTCTTTTCTAATGCTGTCAAGTAAAAAACGAAAACGCTCACTTTCCAGTTGTAATTTATTTCATTTTGAACTTTCTTTCTTCATCTTTGCCAATACCAGCAAAGTAAAAAAAGAATATAATCATATGTTACATCCTTAATTTATCGCATTTTTAGTTTTCTTTGTTAATCATTGCCAATATTGTTAATATTGCCAACGTAAAAGAAAGATACACAGCTGCCATCTGCATTTTGTCACATTTTATCATTTCTTACTCATCTTTGGTGATGATACAGCAAATTAAAATGAAGAAACATCACCTGCCATCTGTAATTTGTTGTATTTGTAACTTTCTTTCCTAATCCTAGAGAATAATAGCAAGGCAAACTGAAAATACATTAACTGCTATCTTTAATTTATTCAATTTTCAACTTTCTTCCCTCATCTTGGCCAATAGTAGCAAGGTAAACTGAAAATACATTAGCTGCTATCTTTCATTTATTCACTTTTTAACTTTCTTTCTTCATTTTGGACAATAGTAGCAAGGTAAACTGAAAATACATTAGCTGCTATCTTTAATTTATTCAATTTTTAACTTTCTTTCCTCATCTTGGACAATAGTAGTAAGGTAAACTAAAAATGCATTAGCTACTATCTTTAATTTATTGAATTTTTAACTTTCTTTCCTCATCTTGGACAATAGTAGCAAGGTAAACTGAAAATACATTAGCTGCTATCTTTAATTTAATGAATTTTTAACTTTCTTTCCTCATCTTGGACAATAGTAGTAAGGTAAACTAAAAATACATTAGCTGCTATCTTAAATTTATTGAATTTTTAACTTTCTTTCCTCATCTTGGACAATAGTAGCAAGATAAACTGAAAATAAATTAACTGCTATCTTTAATTTATTTCATTTGTAACTTTCTTTCCTCATCTTGGACAATAGTAGCAAGGTAAACTGAAAATACATTAGCTGCTATCTTTAATTTATTGAATTTTTAACTTTCTTTCCTCATCTTGGACAATAGTAGTAAGGTAAACTAAAAATACATTAGCTACTATCTTTAATTTATTGAATTTTTAATTTTCTTTCCTCATCTTGAACAATAGTAGCAAGGTAAACTGAAAATACATTAGCTTCTATCTTTAATTTATCCCATTTGTAACTTTCTTTCCTCATATTAGACAATAGTAGCAAGGTAAACTGAAAATAAATTAAGTGCTATCTTTAATTTATTTCATTTGTAACTTTTTTCTCATCTTTTCCGCTACCTGCAAAATAAAAAGAAGAAATCACACTTGCCATCTTTAATTTATCCTATTTGTAACTTTCTTTCCTCATCTTTACCAATACCAGAAAGGTAAAACGAAAAACCCCACTTGCCGTCTTTAATTTATTCCATTTGTAGCTTTCTTTTCTTATCTTTACCACTACCAGAAAGATAAAACGAAAATTGTTTAATTACTTGCAAATTTGAAATTTTTATTACCTGAAATTTTTGTAAATTTCTTTCCTCACGTTTGTCAATACTGGCAAAGTAAACCGAAAACACTCAACATGCTCTCTGTAATTTATCCATTTTGTAACTTTCCTCATCTTTATTATTACCAGCAAGGTAAAGATGGCAAGAAATCCCACTTGCCATCTTTAATTTATCCGATTTGTAACTTTCTCTCCTCATCTTTGCCACTGTTAGTAAGGTAAAACGAAAAAAAATCACCTGCTATCTGAGCTCAATAAATAAATTTGATTAAAAAATCTGAAGTTCCTTAATATTATTCAATTATAGCAACATTCTTAACAAATTGAATAATGGATATGGAGTGGCATTAGCACAATAATGGTCACATTTTAGTGCTTAATGTCGTAGATAAAAGAGGAAGAAGCGCTAAAGAATTCGACAGTCTATTCCTTGGAGATTTGAAATTTAAGGATTCGGACAAATAAAATAACCTTCCATTCATTGCCTGAAAAGTTGAAACTAAGAGGAATTGAGGTAAAAGTGGTTCAAGCCATGAAACTAAAGCATTTTATTTGTTCGGACGAAATTTTAGTTTCTTCTGATTTTTACTGAAAAACCATGCTCTGATCTGTTTTAACATAGCAAGTTTTTGGAAAAATCGGAAGATTATTATTATGCTCAAATGACCTTTCGTTAACAAAACATGAATAAAGTTTTGAAATTTTAGACATTAGATATTTAAGTTGAAATTTTTGAAAATGCAAAAGTAGTCAAACTGATCAAACATATAGAACGACTTGACTAAAAAGTAAAATAGTTTTAAAATCCATAAGAAATAATTAGTAAAATTTCAGTTTCATTTAAATGATGATCAACGCTTCTAGTGATTTTTTTTTTACTGAAAAGAAATGGTAATTTTACCGATGTAAGTTTTTGAAAAATCAGAAAAAAAAAATTATTACCTTTCGATAACAGAATACGAATTGTGTTTTTTGACATTAGATTTAAATTGAAATTTTGGTAGAATAAAATTTGCCAGGTTGATCAAGCAGCTGTAGAAAGATTTGTTCTTTAGTCAATAATGTAAGGAAAATAACAGGATTTCTAAAATCTGTAAGAAATTTATATTTATATATGAAATAAAAACGAAATTATAAAACTTCCATTTTCTTTGAATAATGACGAGTATTGTGTATTTATAATGCATTTGAAATGAAAGCAAATTCTTTGTGACTTCAAAGCACGCACGAAATATATGTTGCAAAAAAAAAAGATAGTTAAAATGCGTTATAGTTTAATGAATATAATTTAATAAATGTGTTCGCTCTCGTGCCCCCCCCCATTTAAAATTTCAGTAAGTCTTTCGCAAGGTCGTGAACGCTATATGTGCTCAGATGTTTATTTTCAGCGGCGTTCCACACGTGAGCGTTTTATGCTTCGTAGAATAGTGAAGAAAACGAGTATGCATTTTGGAACCGAATTTGACTCAGAACTTCGATAATAATGATAAGGTCACTTACTAAAATTTCATTACCTAAGTCGTTACTCTTTTACGTTATTGTGTTTACAAGCAAGCTAACGTACAGACCGACAGGTGGTCTATACTTTGACTTATATGGATCTATATTTAAGATGATAAAATTGTATCAAGTTTTTTTTTAACTCCATAGATTTTGTAGTTATTTTTTATTCGGATAGCAGACTTTGAATGAATTCCAGTAAAAAATTATTATAAGTTGGAAAATGTGATGCAAAGAATGCCCCAAATTTCATCTGCCTACCAGCGACTTTAATGCAGTAATCTTTTGATGATAACAATAATGTTTTCTTGAATGTGGCATATACGATTAAGTAAATATGACCAATTATTTTATGAAAGCAATTCTTTTCGCATAGTTTCCCATCCTTTTTTGATCTCTCGAGTCGTTTGAATTTGTGGCACGTAGAGTTGCACTGTAATGCTAAAGATTTTTATTTCAGTTTTTGGAAATTTTATATAGTGCAACGCCACCTAATTTTAAATTATCTTTGTTTAACGTATGTTTTTTTACTTAATCACTGGTGGGTGAAGTAATGGGTTTTCCATTCCAATGACGGAACATACTTCCTACTGAGTTAGTGATGATCCTTTGGACTCAACCGTATTGTCCAAAGTCCTGGACGCTACGGGAAAATCCAGCTTTTTTGCGGTTATATAGAAAACGAATAACATCAAATTCTTTTCTTTCAGTTTTTGTGTAAACAAATTTCCGAGTTCGTCAGGTATGATTTGAACAATCATGTTCGATTGTATTACAATAAAATTATTACTATACAACTGTAATCGTTAATTGCTCTCACTAAAACAGTTTAGGTTATTTTGTTTATTTCAACATTTTAGAAATTTAATTAAATAAGAAAATTGACAAATTATAATGAATTTCTAAGCACGTATAAACAACTTGTCAATAATCTGTGCCTATTTTGTTTTCTTTGGGTAAATTACAATTGTTCTAAAACTAAACATTTTTGATATTTTGATAACTAATGAATTTTATGTCATAATCTGAATTTAATTAAAGTTTAATAAATAAATATCAAGTATTAACTTCTTTGTAATAACATATTGAAATAAATTAATGCAGCAAAAACAGTCTTTAATGATATTACAGATATGAAGTTTCATCATATAAATGCACATAAAACTTTATTGCTTTCAAAATAATTAAATTATAATTATTGCTCTTAAATGTATCAACAAATACGCAATTGATATTTTGCAGTAAAGATGTTGTGTAGTTTTAACTGATAATTAGTTAAAAGATTTAATTCTTTCTGAATTAAATTAATTAATTATGGCAAAGCGTTTCAAAATAATTTGAAATTTTCTTTCAATTTCGTGAAATAAATATGGAAAATTTCGTCAATGATTACTTGATTTAATATACTCGAATAACTTTACATTTAGAAATTTATGTATATGATTGTAAAACTTATAGTTTTACCAAACTATAATAAAATCACAAATATATATCAAACATTTCTTTGACAAATTAAAATAAAAAATTATTTTTTAAATGTAAAACTAACCAATTGCATATACATCTGCGATAATTTTCTGTTTTTGCTAGAAATAAAATAAGTTAAATGAGAAATATACGCAAGTGTTATTATTTTTATAAAAATCCCGCTTATTTTAGATAAACGATATATAATTACTTAAACTATTACTAAACTATTGTTTTGGATGTTGTATTTCTTTTTATGGAATTCCTAATCTAAATGTTTAACTACATTTTTAAAATTACAGTGAAAAAGAGTACATTTCTGAAATATCATTTTGAAGCCCTTTGCATGCAAATATAATTAAGCACTGCACTTTTTAATTAGTCCTCTAATTTGGTGTCATATTTCCCTCTCAAACAAAGTTAACTCCAAAATTAAATAACATCATCAAAATTTTCCCTCAAATTAGCCTTATTCATTTCAATATTTCCCTTTTTGCAAAAACAACTACCACTTTTTTTATGTAACTTGGAAAAAAAAAACAACACGCCAACGTATAAAATTCTTTTTAAAAACTTTTCATTCTCATTAGAATGCAGCGAAGCTTTTTTTAAAGGAAATATCGTTTGTTTCCATAATAGAAATAAAAATTAAATTCAGTTGAAACAAGCAAACGATAAACGTTTAAAAAATATACTTGAATAACTTCGTTTTTTTATCTCTTATGGAATTCATTGATGTAATCTTTTTTATAACTCATTTCCTTAGTTAAAAAATTAGTTTATTAAAGTTCAACACAATTTTTTAACATAATTGAACATTTTTATTCTTTTTGGTTACTTTTCTGTAATTCCATTGTTTCGTGCAATTGTTTTTGGAAGCATGCAATTAAAAAGTTTTTTTTTTTTATTTGAATATGTTTTACTACTAATTTTGGGGTAAAAATGGTTACGAAAAAAAAGTTATATCACATTAAATGTTTAGAGAGTTAAGTTATTTGATTTCTTTTTTACGTGAAAGTTTTTGCGTATTTTTTCTTGAGAAAATTAGTAAGTTTTTGTAAAGGATTATTGGAAAAAAGAAATCTTCGCCCGTTATATCTTTTTTTACAATAATTTTTAATTTGATTAAATATAAATTAGAACTTAATGACAATTAATTTTGACAATTAGTACCAATTTAAGGAAATGAAAACAATCTAAAATTACTTTCATACATATATATGTTTCTTAATTGTCCCTGAAAAATAAAGTTTTGAGAATTGGCAATTAAAGTTAACACCATGTTGAAGTGCACAAGGCATATAATTTGCGTTTATTTCTCCTTTAGGGTATAATTCAGAAGTAAAAAAACAGCCAGAATTATGAATTATTTTTTTATTACAGTGTTTGAAATCTTTGTTGATTTAAAAAAAAAAAAAACCCAAGCATTATGGTAGAAAGGCCATTTCTTTTCAGAATGGTTCTTTGCGTTGCAATAAATTATTTTTCAAGTTCATCGAAGTGAGATGTTTTTAAAGAAATCAAATTGAAAGCTGTTTTTTTACTTTTTACTTATTGTTCATTGCTTTTATAATTCTAAAAAAAACTTCGATTACGATTTTGTGTCATCAATTAATTAAATGAAAGGATTTTATATTTAATCGAAGTGGTTAATCTTATTATCTAACCATTTAATCCTTTGACGGCCATAATTGCAGTAATAATCGTTTTCATTTTCTGCGAATAGAATGAGTAGAATTTAGTTTGAAGAAGAAATATTACACTTCTGTTTTTAAATTCTTAACTTTGCAATATTCTAAATTATTGCAGATTTCTATAGAAATAAGATGACATTTTTATTTGCTTTCACCATAGAAAATCAAGAGAAATAAATACTTAATAAGGATAATTGACGTAAAAAAGTGAACCACATTTTGCCATACAATTAATTAATTGAATAAATTGATCTTACATTTTAATCAAGTTTTAATAATTTTAGCCAAACATTTAATCCTTCTTATAAATAAACATTCATATTAGGTTTTCCCGCCAAAATAGGCAAATTAAAGCTGTTGCATTTTTCGAATATTTAATTTTGCAGTATTCCAGGTTATTATGAATTTGCTTTCAAAATTCAGACTATCAGTTATATTTCCATTTATCATGAAAAGTCACGAGAAAAAAATATTAAGAAAAGATAACTAACACAAAGAAATAAAACGCATTTCATTGTTCAACATTTAAATATTTCATCCTGTGTGTTTTTTAAGTGGATAATCATTTAAGACTTCAGCGAGTAAACTCGCATTCATAAACATTCCTAACAAATTTTCTTTAAGCAAAGTTTGTAGAATTCAGTTTAAAAATTGAAATTGTTATAATTCCAAGTTTTGATTTTTTTTAAAAAAAATTTAGCGGCATTCAATGTTTTGGTGGATTATAAATAAGATTCAGAAAATCAATTTTATTAAAATTCATCTTCGTAAGTTATCAGAATATAAAGTTTCTTTATGACAATTCGCATAATGAAAAGAAACGATTTTAGGCAGATTCCTATAGTAAGACTACCTATTGCAATGGTTCCCATGCTTTAGTTCTTTACCGATCATGGTCTATAATATATGGATGTTATCTTGTGAAGAGAAAAATGAGAGTAATTTCGTTTGTCTGGATTTTAACTTGCTTGGAATATGTAGTTAGAAATGTAAAAATTTCTGACGAGTTCATAAATGGTCCGTCTAGCTCAAAGGAGGTGGAAATGATGGGGAATGATTAAACTTTTCATTTTGCTATAACTTTCTTCATATTGAAAATAGAAAATTAAATCCAATTATTCAAATTAGGGCTTTGTTAAGAGGAACAACATTTGAATTTAAAGGGTTTAGATAACTGCAAGATCCTTAGAAGTTAGCATCTAAAAAGTGATATCTAAGCCTTAATTTTTACTGTTTCCAGCATCAACAATTTATGTTGCCTTATAGTAATTTAGATGTAAAGGAATCTTCCTTTGCCTTCCAGTTTGCAGAAAGGAATTTTTATTATGGTAACTGGCATAAAGGAAAGAATCTCATTTTTACATTCACTGCTACTTTTGTAATAAGTAAATAAGCAAAACAAAAATATTCATTTAATTTTTAATGTAAAATAAATCTTATATGTATTGTAACACATCAGTAATAGCAGTTGAAAATTTTACTTGATTTCTCTCGCTGCTATGAGTATAAAGTAAAAAAAAATATAGGTATATATTAATGCCGATATAAAAAATATATATATATAGAAATTCATATAAAATGTTACAAAATTACATTTATTAAATGGAAGTACAATATCGTCATCTGAAAGACCTAGCGTACGACAATGAATTTAAAATTATTTTCAAATTCATAGACAGATTGGAATTGTTTGAAGATTTTGGAAATGCTTCTTTAATTTTCATTTTCGAATAGATAAATGCCGCATTTCCCACATTTTATTCGATTCTTGCTGCCTTTTCTGATAAAAACCAATTTTCTCCAAAGTATATTATATAAAATTACAACATATAAATTGTCAATAAGCTTTGCATGGAAAGGTAAAGGTATTTAATAACAATTTTAATTAATAACAAATTAGTCGAAAAATGCTAATAAAAGCATAATCAATGAAATGAATATGCAAATTAATCATTGTACATATTTTAATATCATGGAATCTATTGAATTTTATTACCATATATAATTAATTAATTTCAATATAAAAATTAATTCCATTAACAATCTCTAGACAATATCACAGAATTAATGGGACAATTGTTAAAATTCTCAAGCTAATCCTTTAAGCTTTCTTAATTAAACTTTTTAATTTAAGATTATATAGCAGCACTTTAATTTATTGCTTTCATTTTATGACTTATCTAAAAGTTCTTTGTTGGTTTAAACTAACGTAGTTACTGCCTTAAGCATAAAAGACAAACCTCCTTTTATTATTATTACGTAATATTATAAATGGATTATTTAAAATAACTTAAGCTCCGAAAAGTAATAAACAAAAGAAATTATAAACTATATTATTCTTTACAAAATGCTACCACAAAATGTAATTTAATCTTTCCTCTGCTTAGTAATGGATTTTGTATAAGGATATATGACAAGGATTAGATGCCAAAAGCTTAAGCAAATGTTTTCTTTTATTAACTATCAAAGCTTGTTTATATATGAGTAGGAAGTCTAATTGTTTGGCTTTGAACCTAAGTACCTAATAGAAGAATCTAAGTCTGAGAAGTGGATCAAGTAGTTGACTCTTCTTTATTGCTTGATTTAACCTTCCCAGAAAAGAGTTAACAAAATGTTTTCAACATATTTTTTTCTTTGAAGTATTTGGTCTCAATAGATAGGTTTTAAAAAAAGACATTTTAGTGTAAATAATATTGCTTATTGTGCAAATACAATTTAAAATAGTATTTTCTATCAAATTGATAAGATGCAGCTTTTTAATATAACCTAATATAACATAAATCAGAAGGTGCTAATTTATTGTGCAAATGTAATAAAAAATACCAGATTCCTTTCTCGTGACCAAATGTAGTTCATTAAAATTTGCTCAGGAATTTAATTATAACTAAATATCAGTTCTAAATTATCACAAAATCATTTTTTTCAAGTAATATTTCCCATTAAAAGATTAAATAGTAATAATTTTTATTGCCTTTAGAAAATTAAATCTCAAATTTGTTGTTCTGATTCATGCATTTTTCATACGCATTTCAGTATCATCAATACAAACATATATTGTAATAGTAAGCATGTTTGGGGATGTGCATTCACCTTGAGGCTTTATTGTTTGAGAAATCTATTAAAAGTAATTTGATATTGTAAGTGATTAAAACGAGATGCTATATAAAGTTGGAAAAATAATGACGTCATCCTTGATTAAATTATTCTACGCATAATATGATATAATTTCTGTTCCAAAGACATCGAATCAGCATTTTAATTAATTTTACTCCCCCCAAGATTCATTTTCCATTTTGAAAGTTATTGAATGAAAAGATGTGATTAGCATTTCTCACAATAGTGGAATCGATGCAAATTATAAACAGTCTGCACAGTTTGAGATATTCAGGATTCCAAGTAAACTAGTAGAGATTATATCTATTATTAGATTAGATTAGTTTCTGCAAAAGACAGTATTTAGGTTATGTAAAAGTAAAAACAGCAAATTCAATATATATATATATATATATATATATATATATATATATATATATATATATATATATATATATATATATATATATATATATATATATATATATATATATATATATATATATATATATATATATATATATATATATATATATATATATATATATATATAACTCTTGTGTATCTCGGAAACGGTTTGGAACGATTTGGATCAAATAAGGTTTTGCTCTGTAAGTTTGCCTATATAGGTGTCTTTCCAGAAAAGTAAATGTGATTTTATACACACACACACACGCACACAATTTTTTTATAATTAAATATTGAAATGCGCTTATACATGAGCAATAAAAGAGCAGCAGAGATGGAGTAGTGGTTTGAGTTTCGGATTCCCATGTATTTTGCTCATGTTCGATCTCACAATACAGTGAGAGTTCGCTTCAAATGAGTCATATATTAGTATTTTATTTACGATTTAAAAAAAATTACGAGATAAGCTCGGTTTCCAAATACTTTGCATATTATAAAAGAAAACCAGAGAGAGTGTTTTCCAATTCGAGATATTTTTCACTTACTTCCCCTTCCCCCCGCAAAAAAAAATATTATCACCTCCATTTCCTGGCACAAATATATAGATTTCTACTAAAGTCTGAGCAAAATCCGTTCCGAGGAAGTCATTCCTTCCGGCTATTCGAATATAAGTTAACACTATAGCTAAAAACGAAAATGACTAGATAGACAAAATTCAGTACGCCGATTGAACATTTATAGTGTAGATACCTATTCAAACTTAAGCGAAATCCATCAAGGGTTCGACTATCTGTCTGTCTGTATTTTTAGAAATGTGTAAATACGTTAACTCAAAAACACAATAAGTTAAAGAATATCAAATTTGGTATGGAATTTTGTAACCACAATTGTAGTTCGATGTCAAATTTTTGTTTCAATTGGTTGGAAAAACATATTTAAAACAGAGATTTTCGGATATTAATAACCGTTTGCTAGAAATTAATCACAACCCCCCCCCTCGATAATGAAAACAGTATTTCATTACTGTGGTGCACCAATGCCATGCAAGGCGTTCTCTCGCAAGACAAATTTATGAGAGAATATGCGGGAAAGTTTTGGGGAGACAATTCCCGCTAGTTTTCCTCTGGAATCATGTTAAGACTGCGCATAGATATGCAAATAATGTATTCTCTATTATTGTGTATGAGGAAGATGGTCCATTTTGAGTATAAATTTGATCCTATATATTCATTTTTCATGTTCGTAACTTAAAACAGTCCTTCATTGAATTTAAATTATTATTAGTTGCTTCTAATTTTTTTTCATTCTTGTATATATATTTCTAGTTTAATTCATTCTTATAAATATATTTCTAGTTTATTCATTCTTTTATATATATATATATATATATATTTCTAGTTTAATTCATTCCTATATATATTTTTCTAATTTAATTCATTCTTAAATATATATTTCTAATTTAATTCATTCTTATATATATATTTCTAATTTCATTCTTTCTTACGTATATATTTCGAGTTTAATTCATTATTATATATATATATTTCTAGTTTTATTCTTTCTTATACATATATTTCTAATTTAATTTATTCTTAAATATATATTTCTAATTTAATTCATTCTTATATATATATATTTCTAATTTAATTCATTCTTATATACATATTTCTAGTTTTATTCTTTCTTGTATATATGTTTTGAGTTTAATTCATTCTTATATATATATATTTCTAATTTTATTCTTTCTTATATATATATTTCGAGTTTAATTCCTTCTTATATATATATATTTCTAGTTTAATTCATTCTTATATATATTTCTAATTTAATTCATTCTTTATATATATATATATATTTCTAATTTAATTCATTCTTTATTTGTTTCATTTTAATGAATAACAAATGTATATTTTAATGCATTTATTATTCAATAATTTTTTCTAGTATTGTTCAATCTTTTTTATATTTTTTTTTAAATAAAAATTTTCCTATCACATTCTATTTTGAAAAAAATCACAAAAAATATTTTAAGGAAATATATTATTCATTTGTTTAAGGTGTTTCTCATTCAATGTGTTGTTTTTAAACAGTGAATAAAATTTATTGAAACTACCACATATACTGTTTCAGAAACAACAATATCTTTGCATCTCAGATTATTCCAAATACTCTACAATAAGTTTGAAACAAAGAGCCTACTCATCAGAGAATCTCGACAGAATTTATCCGAACAACAATGGTAAAAGATTCAAAGTTTTCGAACATTTCCTGGAATAAAAGATTACATCTATTCAACTCAAAACCACTCTCAAATCCTTAATTCATCACAATAAGCTAATTCCAGCTAGAGAATAATTTCATTTCAGAGTTTATCCTCTAGAATAACCTTTTGCCGAATTAAAATTTTGAAGCTGAAATATCGTTAGAAGCCCAACCTCTCAGAATCTCCAGTGGAATTGGCAAGATTTTGATTAAGGATCTTAAGGTAAGATTCGTATCGAGGTTGAAAGATTCTCTCGCGAATTTCTGAACAAACGCAAAATAAATGTTTTATATTCCCTGAAGGTTTGAACTGGTTTAAGGGCAGTATTAAATCAGCGTCATTACCGATGCAGAGTATGCGCCCTCTTCCCATGAGAGATGTGGTCTACGAAGTGAAGTTTTCGAACCATCTTTTTAACTTTCGGTAAAAATTCCTCTTCCAAAATATTTGGTAGGAGAATGTTTTGGATTTTTCTATTTTAAGTTTAAAATGATGAATGCTGCTGTTGAAATAACTAAATATATTGTTATAAATGGTTTATTCTGTATTTGCAGTATTGTTTTACAGCTCAGTTTTCTCAGAGAAAAAATGAAAAATTTACAGATAACTTTGCGGATGCTCAAGAGATGCCAGGGTAATTATAACTTCTAGCTTTGGTTACAAAAATGAATGTTCTAGAAAATACAGGAGTTGTGGAGATATCTCTTCGAGATACCGAGATCTACATCCATCTAGATCATTCCATACCATGTTGCGCACAAACGAAAGCACCACAAATAGACATCGCATTATACAGATAAAGACTTACTCAATATAAACAAAACTCATGAAAGGCAGATAGTGCTATCGTGTGGAAAAGCCTTGGACTTCAAGGATGGAAATAAAGTTTGAACAGACCCCCATCATAGCCATACAGAACAGCCAGTTCACATCAAGACATCTATGACTCCAGATCAAACTACGTAGATTTGCAGTTTAATATGATTTTTTTAATCTCACTTTATATTACGCCTGCATTTATTTCATAGATTCTACTTGATGATAATATCAGACACACTTATAGTTTGCATAATTTATATCTCACAACATATTTCTAATATCTTTCGTCAATAAAAAAATGATTTTATCGCACATCAATTTTTTTTCTCAATTTGATTTTCGATACTCTCCTATTAATTCTGTAACAAATTTGTTCTGCAAATGATTCTTCAGAATTATTAAATAAGTACAGAATACATTTTAAAAAATCTCGCTTCATACTGATCCTTCATTTATTTTATAGATTCCTTTTTTTTATACTTGCAAATGACATGCTTCTACTTTGTGTAATTGGTATCGCTTTTCACAATTTTGATATTTTTCATCAATGGTGTAGGGACTGGTGTGCAAAAGTGTGTATATGATAAAGGAATCAATACTATGTCCTTGGTATCATTTGCACTGACTACTATAGGAGGAGAAAATATCTTATAATGCCCTGGATCACTGGGAAAGCCTTTTTTTTACGTATAAATTTTGATTCTACTTTCAGGAAATGGATTATTCTGGCAGTATTGATGGTGTTTTTATTACATTATTATTTTATTTAAAAAACAACCACATTCCTTATTTTTTTGGTTGAATTATGAACAAATTACTGGTATTTTTCTGAATTTAATTTAATTTATAAAACAAGGCTAATTAAAAGGTCTCTATTCAATATTTTATTCAATAATCTGCGATAGTTATTCAAATATTTCAGATTGCGATTTGTAGGTCTCGGAAGTTGCTGATTATTCAAGTGGGAAACAATATGTAAATATCCTTGATGTTTTAATCAATGCGGCTAGTTCTTTTGGTTATTTCACCGAAATATCATAAAATTCTACTTTTCTAAGTCCAAAAATTAATTAAAATTTAGACAAATCAAAAATCAGTCAAGATGGTTTTTATCAGTAATATATGAAGAAAGTATCTTCTCGCGAAATGCTTTCTCTAAAATGTCTAATCTTTTTTAAAAAAAGATCTTATCGTTACTTATCCTTTTACTTATACTGATTTTCTTTTCATAAAATTTCATGTAACAAATTTTTAAAAATTTAATTTGATACACAATCTGTATCAATGTTTTTAAGATTATGATAAAGATTTAAATTGATTTTGTCGTTCCATCAAGCTAATAAAATTGATGCTTTTGATAATGTTAAATTTAAAAAAAAAATGTTAAATTTAAAAAAAAAATGAAAATATATTTCTTTGGACAATAATACCGAAATAGAATTATTATTTCGAATTTTATTTCGCAATATTTACACTTCTTAATTTACATCCGCAAACGATTTATCATTTAATAATCTGAGATTATGCATTTATTTAATATCATTTATACACTACTTTTAATAAATATCTAATAATTTTATAAATGATTTCCATGTTAATAGTTTATTAGCCGGGAAAACAAATATTTTAGTCAAACAAGCTGGTGATGAAAAGCAGCTAGTTATTGATGAAATGAGCAAATGTATCTTGTTTCCGCAATATCGATTTATTTTTACGTAAGAGATTTTAAAAATCTATCTACTTGAATCTATTATTTTTTTTATTTCTCACTTTCATTCAGTTTGTAGAAAATTTAATGTATAAAAATATGCTATTTATTAATTTCTACTAGATGATGGAGACGTCAGCTGTCATTCAGATTTAAATTACATCTAGATGCTCTTCGGATTTCTAAAAATAAACATTTTGTTAGTCTAATTTTGTAAAAGAAAAAATTTTGGATTTCATCATTAGCGCTAAGCCTATCAAAACAAAAGTAAAAAGAATGCTTCTTTTAAAATAATCTGAGTTCTTATTCAATAATTAAAAAATTAAATGTTTATATTTTAAAATTTTTTTTGACTTAAAACATCCATAATATTTTATTTTTAAAGTTTTGATAAATTCTTTCTTAGAAAGCAAGTATGAAATACACATTTACATCTTGCGCGAAAAGTGTGTTTTCTTTATATCTCTTTTAAATCCCATTCTCAACTTTCAATTTTCGCCTTTCTAATACCAATGAATTGAAACTAAGATATTTCGTCTGGTATCTGCATCTTAAATGAAGCAAGCAGTATAAATTTTATCCCAATGTCTTAATCTCGTCACTATAATTCAATTATTGCACTTTTCTCAACAAATTGAATAATGGGTAGGCCGAGGCGCAGACGATAATTATCACATTTTCCCGCTTAATGTCACGGATAAAGCGGCAAAAGTGTTAAAGATTTCGACATCGCATTCTTTGGAGATTTCAAATTTAGAGAGTTAGACAAACAAAATAACCTTCCGTTCGCTGCTAGGAAAGTTGAGATGAAACAGGATTTGGTAGAAAGTGGGTGAAGTCAAGAAACAGCGGCGTTTTATTTGTGCGAAAAGACTCGTTCTTTTTTTTGAATTTTACTGACTGAAAGTTGCTCATCTGTTATTTTCATATTGAAGAGAACTTTATAATTTTATATTATACGAATATTATTCTATATGATGCATCAATATTATTATCATTAATATATAATTATGGATAAAATATTCTTATAAGAATATATTATATGTTGATAGTTAAAGTATTAATTTTAAAAATATTTAGATTTTAACTTCCAGTGAATTTTGAAATTGATAAGACATATAAGTATAAGTATATAGTATCAAAGAATTACGAATGTTATGAAATCCAAAATTATTTTTGTAGCGTAAAATAATGAAAGAAAGTTTTGCAATATGAAAGCATTTTCTATACATGGTTGATATTTTTAATGTTGGAATATTCAGGAAAATAATAATTGTTTGAGATACAATAACAAAATCAGCCACATTATCTCTACTAATAAAGGATATGCTTTTGTATGTATTTTTAAGAGTATGTATTAATGATCTGCCGAACACATACTTTGGTTTAGAGCAACAGAATTTGGCATAAACATATTTTGGAAAATTTTAACTGCATAAGTAAGCTAAAAATAATCTAGAGGCTACTTATAAATTAAATAAAAGCTTCTTAAAGAGGTTTTTATTAAAATTTCAATTAAATAAAAGTTGAATGAAATTCTGGTGTTTATACGCTATAACACTCGAAAATATTATTGCATTAAATGATTTTTATGCTATCTCAAAATTTAAAAAAAAGCCCTTTGAATTCCACGGATTTAATTGTATTGTAAATTTAAGTTTTGATTTTTAAAAAAAAAAATTATTTTTTTGAATTTTTAGCTAGTGATTTTACTGTTCCAAAGTAATTCAAACAATTTTTAATGTTCTAAAAAAGTATTGACTATCTTGTGCTGTGTTAATTTTTTGAAAACTAAAGAAAAAGAATACTATTTAATATCTATTTGTAAAGTCTATATAAGGAATAAGAAAGTGAGATCATAGTTTCACTAAATTTACAAAATAGCTTAATCGGAATAGTTTGTAATAGCATTATGAATGCTATTAGAATGGTTTATGTACACAATGAACATATTAGAATATGTGTAAGGTTATTAAATTACAACAGCCATAAAGTTTGTCCCAATTTGGTTCTTAAGATATCAAGTAATGTATAAGAAATTTATTTTAAATCATATCCAATTCTAACAGCGTTGTTATGAATATAAACATAAATATAATTACTTTAGAATATTCTTAGAATTATTTAGTGAATTTATTTCCTAGTTCTAATGTAATTAAATATCGGTCAATAAATAATATCATTTTTTAAAAATTTTGAAAGTCAGTTAAAGCTAAATATTTCATTATCAATAACTAATATTGTAGAAATTTTGAAATTCCTAAATACCGGATAATTAAAAAAAAAGAATGGTATATAGATATTTATTTCTAATGAAAGAACAATAGTTGGCGTCATATCCAATACATCACTGGATAGAGGAATGTTTAAAATTTTAGTTTAGGAATTCGGATTATCCTGATAAAAGTTGTATTCTTGTTTGTTTACAAAAAAAAAGTGATACCTTAGGAAAAATTATTTTGATTGATGTAGTATGCAAAATATAAATTCATTATTGCATCGGAGCAAGCATTTTCTTTTACGTTCAACACAGAGATTCCTCGCTAAAAACAGAGTTGCAATTGCTAAATATTGTAAATAAATAATAGCTGTCTCAACCATAAGAAAACAGTTAAGGATAGATATTACTTATTTTGGTTCCAATCTGGTTAGATGTTATAAATATGAATGTTACAGAATATTACGTTAAATTTACAAAATATTCAGCTATTGGACATTTTAAAGATGATTTTAATAAGACTGATCTTTTTTACAAAATATTACATTTTTTTTTCTAAGCGCTATTTTGCGATCTATGGCGTTTGAAAGCATATTCAAAAGCACACAACTTTACAAAAAATAAAATAATTTCGTTTCCATACTGAAGCGCAATTAAATTTTTTTGCAACCATACAAAAAGACATTTGATGATGAAGTTTCCACGATATCGGCAATGCGATTTTAACTTTAAGTCTAACACTACAATACGAATTAAAATGCGGCCGAAATAACTAAGTTTAAAGAATAAAAAGATCGATTTTTTTTAAAAATCGAATTCAGCGTTTTAATAGAAATGATATAAGTATTTTGTCAGAAACTATTCTCTATGAAGAAATCACAATTTCAGAAAACTTCTGTTATATTTTTAAATTTTCAAATTTAAAATTTACAAGAATTTCTATAGAAAGATGTTTCCAAAGTGAAATTCCTTACAGGAATGTTCATATAAAGATCATTTCTTCGAAAGTTTCTAGTGTATGAGCTTGTTTCAAAGCATCTATTTTGCATGAAATAAAACAGATTTTTTCTGCTAAAGACTACTTATACGCTGTATACCCATTGAAGATGTCATTTGTTTGGCGGGAATTTTAAGGCACCTGTTTTGACAACTTGGCAACGAAATATTACGGTACTATAAGTTTAAAAATAACCAATTATTTCGATAATGAAGATACACAATCCGGAACAAAAGGCAGAAACTTTTATAATCGGACTTTGATTTTTGAAAGAATTAATATAAAGATATTGCAAGAAAAAATATAAATTTTCAAAGCAATTTTGTTAAGTCTAATTCATAACTTTACATTTTTAGACCTAACTTTTACACTTATTTCTGTAGACAATATTGCAAAAGAGATTCTTAATCTTACAGTACACCGTGTAGCATTTGGCTACACGTTTTATTTCCATTTATGCACTTCCCATAACTGTTCCAAAAGTCAACAACGAGTATTTCGTAATCATTTTTAAATGCTTTTTTTAAAGAAAAACATTTGTAAAAGAGTTTAGTTACATTAACGTCCCGTTGTAAAGCAACACTACGGCTATTTTGGGACGGACCTCGTCATTTTGAACCGCGGTCAGATGACGAGGACGACACCGGAGCTGGCACCCTCTCTCCACAACACACTACACCAGCGGGAGGACGTTTGGCATTCCGGATTTAACGTGCAACAGACCCCCCTCACGCGATTGTTCTTCGGTGGAATCGGGTCTCGAACCTGGAACCCCCCCGGTTCCGAAGCCGAGACCTTACCACCAGGCCACCGCGGCCTTCTTCTGCAAGCTGGAAGACAAACCCTACGGCTCACAAGCCGAGACTATACCACCAGGCCACCGAGGCTTTCGCTTGTAGAAGAGACCATATTTTTAATAGCATCATTAGGATTAGATTTAAATTGGACGCTTAGGAAAATACCAGGTTGTTTATTATTCAAACACCTGCGAAATATACGTTTTTGTTTTTTTGTTTTTTTTGCACGGTAAAATTTTATTGGTAAAAGGAGACTTTAAATTTTAATGCAGAATTATTATAATAGGAGTTTTGTCATCGGATATTGTGTAATTCATAATGTAGCCGTATGGCACATTTTAATTTCTCGGCTGACGAATTCAGATATGTCATAGTAGGCATCGAGAGGATAAAAAGTCGCCAAACTATATAGGGTTCCAAACAACGTTTAGTAGTTGAAAATCGAATATATATATATATATATATATATATATATATATATATATATATACAGGAAGTTGGAAACTGTAAAAAATTAATAAAAAAAATAACAAATGATGTTTTAATTATAAAGTTTTTTAAGTGAAAGCGCATTATGAAAAGCTTTTCTTCATGTAAGTAACATGCCGATTTAAAGTTCCAACGGGTGGTAAATTACTGAAAAACGTAAAAGCAGTTTGAAACCATTGCATACAAAAATATTAAAACTAGAAAAAAATAAAAGTTTGAAAATATAAGGAATTTTATACTCTTTAATCTGAAACAAGCATGTAGTGTGAAAACTGAAGAGGTTTTGAAATATTCAAGAAAAATTAAAATGAGAACGAGAAACATCGCTGCAGTATCCGTGCCGATGTTTGTGGAAAGTGTTGTCAAATTAAAAAAAAATAATAAGTTCAGAGTGAGGATAATAGGCATTAAGGAGATGAAAAATTATTAGAAAATATAAGGTCGCAAGTAACGTTTATTCAGTGAAAATCGGAAAAACAGAAGTCGAGAAATTAATGAACCCGGCCCTATGAATATATAGGTAACGAAAAAGGTAGTTTAGAAGAAGAAGCTTTATCGTAGATAAATTTTCAAAGCATTCGATAGAAATATTATTATTTTCTTTATTGATTTTTTACCATTTCTAACAATTCTCGGACTCTCTATATTTTTGCGATTTTTACTTATTAAACGTCATTTGGGACCCTGTGTTGTATGGTGATTCTTTATCTACTTGATGCCTACTATCACCTCTCTGAATTTGTCGGTCGACATATATATATATATATATATATATATATATAGTTAATATTAAAATAAAAAAAACCAAATAAAAATTGAACAAAAAAAAAATATAAAAAAGAATCCGACCTGAAGACTTTTTCAAGGGTCACCCTCAGCCAGGGATTCAAGGAAAGGGATTTTTTCTGTGAGGAAATGCAGACATTAGTCTAATAATGATTCCTCGTGACCCGAAAATCCCTTGAAATTAGGCACAAGAGATATACTATTTTAACAGAAAGGAAAATAGGAAAATACAAAACAACAAATTAGAAGAACATAACCACTACGAAGTTAAAATACAATAAAAAAATAAAAACAAAAACTAAAAATAGCACTAAAGGAAAAAACGAAAAGGCCAGAACATACCATCAGCAGTCAAGGAAATTTTAAGCTATCGATTGTGAATTCCCGCTTTTTAAAAGCACTAACGGTAAAAAAATCTAACAGTAAATTAGTTAAAAAATTGTAGGCTCCCAGCGCCATCTATTAAATGATCTAATATGCAAGGAAACTTCTATTTTTATTTAAGCCAAAGGATTAATCCCAAACCATACCTTGTTTAATTAAAAAATTGACATTACAGTAATTTCTAGGTAATTCATTTTTAATTAAATTTTTAATGAGGTTGTTTGATGCTTCAATATAGGAATTTTTATTATTGCAAACCCTTTTGATCCTGTTAACTTGTGAGAAAATTAGATTTTTGAAAATTTTAGAGTTTAGATTGGAATGGTAGTTACATAGTTTTGTTATTTTTAAGTTGAATTCATCCCTTTTATCGTATATACCAACTATTGTTTTATCATTAGCAATAATTACTATATATATATATATATATATATATATATATATATATATATATATATCGACCCTGCATATATATATATATTGCAAAAATAAAGAAATAAAAAGTCATACAATCGAGGGTTAAGAAGAACTATCATTTTCTGAACAATTTCTTCTAAACTTCTGATATTCATAGGCGTATTCAAAATCAACTATTTTGCATTGAAATAAAATGATTTCTTTTCCAAACTAAGACTCGTTCAGAAACTTTACACCACTTTTACTCGGATTCATTGACTCTGAATTCCTCTTCGCGTTATTCGCTCCATACAAGGTTTGCTCCTTTTCATGAATATCAACTTATGCAGCGCTTGATCAGAAAGTGTTTTATTGAGAATAAAAAACAACTTCACAGTTGGGATGAGGAAAGAATCCAAGAAGAGAGGGCCTCTCACCCTTACTAACATTCTCTATATCCTCGTTTCCCAGCTATTTCAATTCTTCTGATACATTTATAGGAAAGAACGTTGAATGCATTATATATCTTACATATGCTTTCATTGCATGTCAGATAGATTTATTTTGCTTCTCTCTAAAGACCTTATTGAAAATTCTTTCAATATAGCAAAGAAAATGAATTTTGAAATAACCAGAATTGGAAGAATATCTATGAAAGTTGTATTTTATAAAAGTAATATCGGAAATTTTAAGTATTCATACTTTAAATATTCTTGGGTTATTCTCAATATTTTTTTGAATAACGCAATCACTATTTATTATTAACATTTAGTTTTTATTGCATTTTAATATTAAATTCCAACTTTCTATCAGTAATATTTTCAGTTAAATTCTCGTTCTAAACGAATTTTGATAAATGCGTTTGATATGAAATGGCAATATTAAACTCCTTGTTTTCTATATTTTACCTTGTTTCCCAAATTAAAGACTATATAAAAAAGAATTAAAAATCAACGAGAATGAGATTTCGCTCAATACTCACATCATTCGACTCTCTCAACTCAATAGTCAGTCATTTACTTTGTCCCTTGGATTTTTATAATCTCCGTGGTAGGGAATAGAACATTCTAGAATAAAAGTAAGACATTTTGTCCTAATGATACCATTGCTAAAATTCTAGAATATTTTTTCCTTTCATTTTGTCGCCAAAATCATCAAATGTTCGCCAAGCTTATAATTAAGAGAATGGATATCGGATCAACAACTGATCCAGTATCCATTCAGCACTTGTTAGAGCTACAAAACAATCTTCTTTAATAGGAGACTCACCTATTTGTGTTTTTAGAATTGATTCTGTTAAATTTGTTAATACTAATCCGAAGTAAAAACATTTTCCTTTAAATATAAATAAAAACTTGTAATGAAATGAATTATTAAAATGTAATATATGTTACATATAGTGGTTGATTTACCACCTGATTTAAAAGCTTCTAAAAAGAGTAATGTACATCTTGATTACTTGGAATCACAAAGCAATTCTTGCTCGGAAATGCTTCCTAGACACCATAAATGGTGTTATGCGTACGAGAAATTAACGAAATTTCTTTTAAAGACTCTTTATTTCAATATTCCATGGCAAGATTCATTGATTATAACCAATGGGGCCACAACTTTCCGCATTGAATGGAAGATAATCTTTAATCAAGAACTTCAAGTAGACCCAAAATATGGAACCACTATGTATAGTTCACATTCAGAATCAGGCCAAGGTGGCGTGGTGGTAAAGTTCCGATTTTTTGAGCAGGGGTTCAAGATTCGAAACTCTATTCCACTGAGAAACCGCTGTGTAACTGGATCTGACGCATTTTAAATCCTTTCGGGCCCTTCTTCCTCTAGTGAGTGTTGTGCAAAAGTTTGGTTAAGGGGGCGCCATCTCAGGTGTTGTTCTCAGCCTCTGCCCATGGTTCGAAATTACGAAGTTCGTCTCAAAATAGCTCTAATATTGCTTAGAAAGGGAAGATGATATAACTAAATTAAACTAAGCGACATAAAGAACAAAACTGTTTCCGTCTTATGGGTATCAGCATTTTGATCATTGACGACATCAGAGTTTTAATAAATTTTTAATTAAAAGAAAATAACTTTATTTATTTTTCTTTGATTGAGAAAATGTATTTGAATCTCCCATCGCAGGAACTTTATTGCCCGGCCAGTTAAGTTGTATGAGGCATTTTGAGTCAATTTTTTTCTTTCGACTTTGACATGTATTTTGGATTTAAATTGTAGGTCTCCCAACGTCAACTCTGACGCCATTATAATGTTATTTTTTAAACCCCACGGGTGGGGGAGTACTTCAGAAATAAGGATGAGAAACTTCCGGTAGGATAATTGGTTCTCGCCATCTTGGTGTATCGGTTGATTCCTATCGATGACGAGACCTGCTTCCCATGGGAAAGGTTATACCGCGACCGCGTGATGGTCCTCAGGATTCAACCATTGTTCCCTCCAGAGTTGCTGTCGTGGCGATCTGATAAATTAGATTTAATCCGAATGTCTTTGATTATCTAGGGCAAAGTAGCCAGTGTGGTCATATTATTTGTTAACGATTATTCTCCGTTCAATGTGGAAACATGTAGTGTCTGGTTATTTTTATTGAATTTCGCTATGCAATAATTAATTGAAAATTTGGAAATCCCGCGCACCTGCTACGATATCTACTTTGTTCGGGAAGCATTTCTGAACCAGTACTGCTATGTTATTTCTAGTCGTCAAAGTGCATCCTGCTTTTCTTAGACGTTTGCAACCTTCAACATTTTGACTGCCGAGTTACTCAGATTCGTGTGATAGCAAAAGTTCTCAGCCAATGTAGAATTTGATGCAAGTAGAACAAGTCTATGTTTAGTTTATATTTCCTTGTTCTAACACGTTTCTCAGCTAGTGAATCACCTCTGATTCATACATGCTCTCTAATTAGATATTTTCATCTCAACTACGATTAAGAGACCAAAAAGAGTAAGCACTTTATTAAATAGTGGTCTGAATCACAGACATCAATCATGGCAGCGAACTGTTAAGCTGAGATACCAAATTTTTTACCAATTTTATACCAAAATGTGTTTATCTAACAGAAAGTAATTATTAATTTAAATGTTAAAATTTCAAATTTAATTTTAATAAAGTGATCTTGATCATTTTTTTAAAGTTTTGCTTGTGTAATTCAAAGTGTACAACAATTTCTGCAGGCTGTTTTATACCTTGAGGGAAATTAAAATATTTATTTTTGCCTTTTGATTTTGGTTGTTAGAGGAGAGTACCAAGTTTGTTATTGAAGCAAGAACTAATTTCCCCTAAATATTTAAATATTTTTTTACATGTTTTAATTATATCTTTGTGATTGGTAAACATAAATTTCAAGTAAACATTTTAGACTAAATTATTCATTTATGTAGCTAAATTAACATATTTTCATTATATACTATCATGTTGAAATTTCTGTACTGAAATTAATTAAATTCCAATGAGGCTTAATTCATGCAGCTACTAATTTAAAATTCAAATGACGTATGAACATATATACATTATTTAATTTTTAAACAACAATTATTTTATAGAAAAGTTTATTCTCTCACCTGAAAATAAAATAATTAAAATTATTTTTAAATTTGCTATCAGAATTTTATAATTAAAATATTAAAATTACAAAACTTTTTTAGGAATAAATATATGTTTACGAAACTTATAATATTAAAATTGGGATTATAATATTAAGCTGTAATAAACATTTGAGATATCGAACCTTTCCCTGATTATATAATACATATTCATTAAATAATTTCTTATAAATAAATTTCCAGTGTCCATCAAAAAATTTAAGTAAACATTAATTACATTTTTATATAATAAAATGCAAAAAAGAACCATCTCCTTTAAATTTTATATCGGATATTCTTGAGATAGTGTTTTGAATAGTGGTTACAGATATTTGTCCGCATTTTGTACTACGCATTTTAACCTGTACGAACATATATTTTCTCTCAAATATCTTTATAAAATGCTCTTCTTGCATTTATAATTAAGATATGAGCTTGTTAATTACTCTTATAATTTAGATTCGTATTTCTTTTCCAATTATGGAAATTAAAAGCAAAATTAAATATGCTCTCTCATCAGTATTTTTCTTCAAATTGCCCAAATTCATTACTAGACTTTCTTTTTCAATAAAAGCTCCAATCTTTTTTTCATGCAGTTTACATAATAAAAAAACCACATACGTATAAAATTAATTTATAAACATTTCGTTCTCATTATAATTCAGCCAAGATTCTTTTAACATATATTGTTTGTTGTTTTAACTGTGTAAAAATACAAGAATGGAGGTAAAACGAAAAAAGCAAACGATAACATGTTTCAAAAATATCTTTGAATAAATTCTGAAATTTTTTGTCTAAGAATATCTTTCAGGTAATTCTTTTTTTTTCCAGCTTCTATTTTCTTTCGCGGAAAAGTTAGAAGATTATACGAGCTCTTAATGTAGCACAATTTAACATTGTTTCAAGCTTTATTTTTTATTCCTGATTTTATGTTATTTCGTGAGATTTTTTTTATGGAAACAGGTAATTAAAGGAACGTTTACACTTTTTTTATTGCGAAAATGATTTATTTTGTTTTGTGGAGTAAAAATAACCACTATAATAAAATTTTGTTACTCAAACAATCTTAAAAGGGTTAAGCTGTTTTATTTTATCCCTAAACTTTTTATCGTGTAGTCGAATTATTTAGGTTAAAAAAAATAATCACATTTTTGAGAAAAAAGTAGAAAAAATGAATCTGAAAAAAGTTTTTGCATGACTAGTAGGCTATGATTTGCTTATAATGAATTTAAAATTTTTAATAATCGTTTAGCATTTAATTTAAGGAACGGTGGGCCTCACTGTCACAAGAATAAGTTCCGTTTGAACATTATTTGAAATTTTTTCCATAATCATATTCCTAAACTTAATCGGTTTTCATTTATTAATTTTTTTTCGTTTTTCCTAACATTTTTTTACTTGAGTGACCACCATACATTTTATGATTTCTATTTATCTAGATGTGCCTTGCCTCTCTTTAAAGTTCGTTCTCAGAATTTTGAAGTATCCTGCATAATGCGGAAGATTTGAAATTTAAAAACATATTGTTACGAATCTATAATGCTGCTTCCCAGCATAGTTAGTTCCACCATCGGAAAGAATGTTTTACAGTCATCGGTATTGTACGGAGTTCGGTGTCGCGTCGGAGGGTCCCGGAGCTTGGTGACAAACTTGGCGACGAATTTGGCGACTTTGGAGCCAAAATAGATTTTACCGGAAACATAGAGAATTTTCCCGATTCGTCCAGTAGGAACGAAGATACGCCTCGAACGTTCCTGATTGGTTGAGAGGCGTCTAGCCCCGCCTCCTGAGCCGTATAAAAGGAAGTGGCTGCAGCTGCTAGGGCAGAGTAATCGGAATCGACAAAAAGAATTGGCTTTCCGGAGATTAGCGGAGCAGCGACGGAGTGAAGTAAGTGCTGAATTAAGTTGTGCGCTACGGTCTGCTGTGTGCTGTTGTCTGCACGTCTCGGCTGAAGATAATTGTGTGTTGTATATAGTTGTCGTCTTTGTATTGTCCTGTGTGTCTTCGTGTGAATAAACGTCGTTGTTTCATTTTCTACTGCCGCCTGCTGATTGAGTGTTCTCCACACCATATAACTCCCACTATCCAAACGAACCCCGGAAATTTCGTAACAATATATTTTTTTTTATTTATCTATGAAAATAAAAAAGTAAAATAAGAATTATTTTTTTAAAAAAAAGAGAAAATGCAAAACTGATTAGAAATCTGTATTTCGTTTTTTTCATGCATGAAAGGGTAAAATATTTTTCAATGTATATCTTTATTGCTAACAACTTTGAAAAATGAAAAGAGATTCGAACTTCCAGCTTGAAATATTATAGCATGATAGAATTTCAGTTTGGACTCATTTATTCATATTTTTTTTAAATCACTCATAATTTTTTAAAAAAATTATGAACAAATTACGTGTATAAAAAGAAAAGAAAAATGTTTTTCAACATCGTAAAACGAGAGATACAGTAACAATTTCAATGAATATACATAAAAAAATATTGAAAGTAGATAAAAAGAGAAAAATAAAATTTACATTAGACAAAATTTTATTTTTTATACATATTATATTAATATAAAAATGGATTTTGTACAATAATAATAATACAGAGGAAAACATTAAAAAAAATTGAATTTTTATTGCGAATATAATTAACACTTTGAAAACATCCTTCGTATTGTGCAACTACTACCTAAGAAATAATTGCATGTCACATTTGGTAACAATAGCTCCATTAGTTTCTCTGTTGAGCATCTTAGACAAACTCACGACGCAAGATGTAATTAATAAATTGTATGGTAACTTATAAATAGTATTATGATAAAAATTTGATTAGTGTGTTAATAGGTCCATATCCTGTATTCTATATTTCTTATGAATATTAAGAAATATAAGTGTTGCCTTGAATTGCATTTAGAGTGCAAGACTATATATATATATATATATATATACATACAGGGTGTTCATTAATTATTGTCGGGGTTTCCGTACCTCATGACTTTCGAATAAAAAATATTACGCAAAAACCGATTACGTATTCGTAAATTACAACTCAAACAATTTTATTAATGATATTAAAGTGTAAAGCTTGCACAATTTGCACTTTGAAGGTATTCAGCTGAAGGCGATTCTTTGAGTTGTACTTTACGAATACATAATTCTTTGAGTTGTAATTTACGTATTCATAATTCTTTGAGTTGTAATTTACGAATATGTAATTCTTTGAGTTGTAATTTACGTATTCATAATTCTTTGAGTTGTAATTTACGCATTCATAATTCTTTGAGTTGTAATTTACGAATAATTGGTGATAATTTCTTCCAGCCGAAATTTCCTGCATTCTTTTATTTGAAAACGCAGAAGCTACTGTCCTAACCACTTTTTCCAAAGAAAAAAAAATGTTGCTTTTCTAGAAATGAACGTATTTTAAGAAATATAATAATCTCTTTGAATTATTTTGGGAATGTAGGAATTAGATACGCTTCTAACATTCTTTTCTTATTTATTTCCTTTCTTTCAAATTATTGAATGCAAAATTTTCACGGGTAGTTTCGTTTGCTGTGCTGATGAATAAGCTCATTTAAGGGACGCATCCCGCCAGATTATCCAGGCGATTAAACGCGTTATTCAACTATTTACTCTTTTCAGAATCACAATCGCATTAATAATCTCTTCGTTAAATGCACTCATCCAAATTGGTTTAATTTAGTCTGTCGAAAATAAGATTGTCAAATTTGGAATTTTTAAACCTCTTAATTTTGGAATATTGAAAATACTGAAGGGATGCAATTAAAATTCCAAAATCTCAGCTTTAATTTAATGTGAAAACACAAATTTTCAATCAGGAAACTAAGTATGCAATCTATGAAAGGAATAGAGGAATTTTATCAATAAAAATTTCTCCACTTTTTTTTTTCATTTTCAAATTAATTTTAGTCACAAATTCACAAATCAAATTATCATCTGAAATGTTCAATACTATTCGTTCATTGCCATTGAATCCAAATAATTGGAATGAGAAGTAGTTTCTCAAAAAAAAAAAAAAAAAAAAAAAAGTCTGAAATGCTTATTAAATATGGTTGCATTCTTGTATCGAAACTATTACATAAATATGATTAATTATATACAACGTAGTTATCAATTTTGAGAAAAATGAACTTTAAAAAATAAAATAATTGAAATCTGGTGTCGCAAATTTAAAGTTATCATGCGAGAACATTATTTTTTTAAGTTACTTGGTATCAGTCTTACAGAAACACATAATATTTTCAAATGACTCATATCCCGTTATCCCCAACATTTAGAAAAGAGATGGTTTTTGAGGATATCAAATTCAATCGAGTTCTACATTTTTTTTTTTCTAAACAAGAATTTTTTTGCAGTGAAAAACAAGTTTAAACCGTTTTTAAATGATCACATGACTATTAGATCAAGCATACGTCGATATTTAGAAACATATTTCCCCACCATTGTTCGAACTCCATAACTTTATCTCAAAACCCAGAATATATATATATATATATATATATATATATATATATATATATATATATATATATATATATATATATATATATATATATATATATATATATATATATATATATATATATATATAAAACTTTTGGCACGTCTCCTTTCTGCTTCACATTCACTTCCATTTTCTTCTGTGCGCTTCTTCGGCCGATACGACGCTGTCCTTTATAGGCAAGACAGGAGAATCGGGTACCCGAGGGAGATTCGCTCCAAGTTGTAACTTTTTGTTGGTGATAAGTTGCCAAATGTGACAACCTTGTTTATCCTTTTTTAATAAGCCTGAAAGTGAAAAATTGATGCCTCAAAAGCGATAAATCGCGAATTTTCTGCCCGTGCATTTTGTGGCTTCAAAACCCCCAAACCAAAACAACATCATGTTCTCTCATGATAAAAATATTAATTACAGTCCCATCTAAATAACAGGAAAGGAAACATTCCTTTAAATTTATTTTCATATTTTTTTTTCAATACGAGCCATGAGGTATACATTCATTACACTTCATTCCGTTTGAAACACCACAAGATATATATATATCGCGAAAAACTTCCGAATTCTAATTCCGGACAAATGACGAGGTTTACAACTGAACCGGTAGACTCCTCTAAGCTTCAATATCACACCAATTGGAGGGGAGGGGATGGATTAATCCATGACGTAATATTCAGCGTGCAACAAGTTCTTCAGCGGAATGGAGTTCTGAAAAGTACCCTCCAACTTGAAAGTCTGAATCTTACCACTAGGTCACTGTGGTCATCAGATTGAGCACAGATCAGTAAAAGATAACTAGCTGCAGTGGTCACCTTAAAAGTTTCTCGCATACTTTCTAAGAAAACCCATTTCTGTTATCCCACTGAAAGCCTTGCATTGCATTGGCTTAAAAAAAGATTAACCTTGGGACTGATTTTGCATATTTATGAATCTATCATAAAAAAACTTGGCGAGTTATTTGGCGGTTAAAAGTATCCGAAAATTGAAATTGTGTTTTAGATATGTTTTCGCACCTGATTGGCACAAAAACTCCACCAAAACTATCCTTGTAGCTCTAAAATCCCATACCAAATTGGATGTATTGAAATAATTCTGTTTTTAAATGATCTCGCTTATATGTTTCTAAAAGTGCATACCAACAGACAATCAACCCCTTGTTGGATTTGTTTTAAACTTCTATAAGTGTCTAGGCTATAGATGTATAAGAGGACATAAAAAAAGCAAATTTTCTACTTCATGTAATTAATATGGGCAACAAACGAGGGGAGTCTTTCGTGTTTTAGACTAAACGATAACTTCACTGCCTCTTTCAGTGCAGTAAGGATTTCAATAAAACAAAAAATAACAAAGAGATTGAATCGCCAGAACATCTTGTTTGTTTTCGGCAAAAGCAATAACTAAATATTTGAAGGAAAAGACCTGAGGCAAGGATAGCCTGGTTGGTAGAGCGTTGGATTCGCTTCCTTTAGGTTGCGAGTTCGAGCCCCGCCGGCCGAAGATTCCCCGCGTGCATGGTGGCTGACGCGCGTGTAAATCTGCCGTGGTCATAAAGTCCTCCAAGTCGAGAGTAATACCACTGGGGGTACTGGATCAGGGATGATCCTTCTCTAATTCAGGTCTAAATTATGATCTGAGGATGAGTGAATGAAGTTACGCCCCGTAAAAAGGATTGTGAAGCGTGTGTAACTAAGGCGTTCTTTTGCCCCTAGATGGCTCTACTATAAAAACAAGAGACACTTCATTTCCGGCTTAAAATCGGTGTCTTCGTAACAGCGGGCTTGTCCATGGCAAGTACCATAAGAAACAACAGACAAATCCTGGAAAATCATAAGAATTAGATTCTTTAAAGGGTGCTGGGAGAGGAAATCCCACTACTTAGTTTTTGAAGGATTTTACATAGCCTAAATCGTACCGCGTACAGTAGCTGTAGCAAACGATAATAACATTCATTGTCTAATTTCTTATCTTGTGCTTGAAAGTGTTTTCAGTAATCTAATTCGCTGAATTTTTAGAGTTCCAGCTATCTAATTTTAATTGGATGGCTGTAAAAGTCTGTCTGGTATAACGAAGGCAAAAAAGGTAGAAATTTTGCTACTATTCAAAAAAGGAATTTAAATGTTTGCGATTTCTAAAAGGTGCTGATAATTTTCATAAAAATACAATTTTCTGAAAAATGGGGAGTTTAACCAAAAAAATTTCTATATTTAATATCCATAGTTTGAAATGATTAATATTTATCATCCTGAAACCAATTCAAAAATATGATAATGAGTTTCATTAAATAAGAAAGAATTCCATAGGTAAAGCCAGAATTAACCAGAATGCATTGCAAGTCGGTAACATAAAAAGAGCTTTATTACAAATCATCGCACTTTTACAAATTACGCTCAGCCTTTCTTTATCTTTATCTTTTCAATTATTTTAAATGTTGTTGCATTATTTTGGAAAGCAATTTTATGAATACAGATTAAAAACAAGCTGCACAAAAAGTAAACTTTAGAAGAAAAAAAATCCATATCGTTTAAATTACCATGTTTTACATTCTTTTTCCATTTATGGTTGTAGTTTATTTTTAATTTTTTTTTATTTTATTTACTCTTCATGCTATAGAGATTTCGGATTATAAAAGAAAAATTCAGAAGTGATTTATGGGCATTTTGTTTCAAACATTTTTTCTTTACTTTGGCTTATTTCATGATGCAAAGAAAAGATTTTGCATTCTGTGCTTTAATTCTCCACCTAATGGATGTGATATTTGAAATTTTTTGAATTTGTGTAATCTCGGTGATTCAATACATTATTTCAATATTTTCCGAGCTTAAATAGAATATAATTTTATTTTTAATTAAATTAGGGGACATTTTGTAATGACTTGAGATTTAATATATCTCAAGATTAATTTAGTTATACTTGCATCTCATTTGGAAGCAACATTAGGACTTTTTGGGATCGGATCTAATAATTCTGAGCCATGATCAGACGATGAGAGAGACAACGAGTCAGTACCCATCTTCAAATATTCGCATGACTCTAGTGGGTAGATATTTGTCCCATTTGTATATAGCATAGATAAGGTTACCTCTACATTGTCAGTTGAACCTGGTTTCAAATATTCTATTATCTGGTTCCGAAGCTGAGAACAACGAAAACTACAAGTCATGGCCTTTGTCCACTCATAAAAGTTTGTTTTAAGATTTTTTAAAAATTAAAATGAAGCGATATGATAAAAAAATAAAAAAATGATTTTACATCAATTACTAAGTTTAATGACATTTAGAAACTCTAGGCAGTACTATAGGACATCAGCCATCCTTTAAATAAATGGAAACGTGACACTGGTTTCACCTGAATGTGAATCAGTAATGCCAGATTGGAAATACCAGTTATTATTGATTAATAGCCTGCATACGCATGCTGTAATTATGGCTTTAGAGCTTTTTAAATTCGATAGTTACTCTGAAAAATGTTTCTTGACATTTATCCATATGCTAAACTTTTTTTTTTTTTTTTTTGCCTTTTTTAAAATGGATGATTTTTTAAACCTTAGTTTGAACTAGCATTTATGTTTTTTATTATGATTATTTATGTTTTATTATCTATTTATGGATGATTACTTTGTATCATTTTACTCGAAACTGTTATTTTGTTAAGTATAGGAATGAAGGAAAAAAATTTGTTTTAGCATGACTTGCATATTAAATTTTACACCATGAAATTTTTATATAAATGAAATCTATAATACAATAAGTGCGGGACTTTTTATATGAATTTATTTGAATTATTTTATATAATAAGGTGAATTTTCATATTAATTCATGAAACCATGATGTTTTTTTATTAATTGCTTTTAAAACCTATTTTGGAAAAACATGCTTATAATATAACATGTATAACTTCTTGAAAGAAAGTAAATTCACTTTTATTTAACCCTTTTTGAAATTAACCCCTTAGTTTCCAGAGACAGAGCAATGAATGCCAAATTTTTTAATTCGTAAATTTATAATTTAAGTCAAAATAACAACTGAATAAAAAATCTAGAAATGATCTTTAAGCGTTTCGGTGTATGAAAAATCATTTTTATTTTTATATGATATAAAATAATAATAAATATCCAAGACGGGATTTGTTATATAATTAATAGAACAAGTAATATCATTGGTCAAAGTGTGAATTAATATTTGCACCTTTCGAACTCCAACTTCAAGAAAAAAAAATATGCTCTTCTCACAGAAAAAAAAAAAATTCTTTGAATATTTTTACAATAATTAATTTCTAAATAGTATTTGCATAAAATGATTTTATTTATCTAAATAATTGCATGAAATTCTTTTACCAATTTTAATATATGCTATTATTATTTTAAAAAATTGAGCCCGAATAAAATGCAAATATTTTTCGATAAACAAATTGAATCGTCAGAATTAAATATAAGAAATATTTATTGCTCTTTGTCCTTTAATTGATGCTTTTGTGTTCGAGAGCAAAGAAAAAAGAAAAAGATCTAACAAAAACTTTTTTGATTAAAACCTATGTAATCACCAAAGAGAATTAAACTTTCCCGCTGTAGATAAGAATGGGAATTTAAAGAAGGCGAAAACGAAGAAAATTAAATTTGATTTGAGATCTCCTTCGGGGCTTTCGAAATTTTAATCATTTCCTAGTCTGAACTTTTAAAAGAAACAAAACTGCATTCACTGAAATAATAATTTCTTAAAAATCTATAAAGCAATAGGTGAATATTTTCCACTTAATTGTTAATCTATTATTCAATTTTTGAATTAATTTTTCTTTAAATTATCCTCAAAAGGCCGTAAAAGTTATATCGTTAAGTTCGAAAATCTTGTTGAATTTTTTTTTATAATGGGTTTTTGTTTAAACGGTCATATTGAGACATAATGAGAAACACATATTTACGCAAGAATTTCCATGCTGAAATATTTTAAGAAATTATTTAATATTTTTCATTTTTTCAATTAAATGTTATACTACTGTTATCCCTTTGAATTTAATATCACCTTAGATTCCTTTTTACTTTGTTGTATATGAAATACAGTAAAACTATTATAATCGTAACACCATTTTTAGGAATTTCTGTTTTTTTAACCCTCATTGAGTTTATTAAATCATATTTTTACAAAAAGATATCTGTCTGTCAATGGAAAGATAAATTATATACAAATTGAGCTGGTTCGATGAAATTTGGTATACGGTATTTATAACAAATTCATAGATTTCTATCTAATCTTATTCACAATCCATTTAGAGGAAGTCTGCCTGTCCGGCCGTTTGATTATAAGTTAACACGATAATTACAAAACGAAGAGAGCTAGATATATAAGATTCGGTACATATATAGTGAAGGCCTCTGTCAAGTTTTAAGCCAAATCTTCTTAAGGGTTGACTGTCTGTCAATCTGTACTTTCAGAGATACATGAAAGCGATAACGCAAACATACAACTACTTAAATATGTCAAATTTTGTACGTAATTTTGTGATTTTAAATGTAGATTTATGTCAAATTTTTTATTTAAGCTATTGGTAAGAATGTGTCTGATACCCAAATTTAATTTTTGGATACTTTTCACAACATGCCAGGGATTTATCGCCAAGACACTCTCCAAGGACCACAAGATAGATTCAGTAAAACAGCTAAATTCATTAATCGCCAATACACTCGCCAAGGACCACAAGACAGATTCAGTAAAACAGCTAAATTCATTAATCGCCAAGGCACCCGCCAAGGACCATAAGACAGATTCAGTAAAACAGCTAAATTCATTAATCACCAATATACTCGCCAAGGACCACAAGACAGATTCAGTAAAACAGCTAAATTCATTAATCACCAATATACTCGCCAAGGACCACAAGACAGATTCAGTAAAACAGCTAAATTCATTAATCACCAATATACTCGCCAAGGACCACAAGACAGATTCAGTAAAACAGCTAAATTCATTAATCACCAATATACTCGCCAAGGACCACAAGACAGATTCAGTAAAACAGCTAAATTCATTAATCACCAATACACTCGCCAAGGACCACAAGACAGATTCAGTAAAACAGCTAAATTCATTAATCACCAATACACTCGCCAAGGACCACAAGACAGATTCAGTAAAACAGCTAAATTCATTAATCGCCAATACACTCGCCAAGGACCACAAGATAGATTCAGTAAAACAGCTAAATTCACGCCAAAGATTAAAATATATTTATTATTGTGCGGCAGTAATATGGAAAGGGTCACTAAGATAACATCTTTGTTAGATAGTATGCGAGAAAGTTTTGGGGCGAATCATACCCTCTAGTTAAATCTTGAATCTCAACTTGAATCAAAATCAAATTATGGATTTTAAAGATTTCAAAAATGGTGATGAAGAAACCATCTTAATGATTATTTGAAGCTATAAAGAATGGTAGTTAAAAACTGCATCGCTTACAGTGTTATAAAATATTGAACAATGGTACAGTACATTTGAGAAATTATGAATTAAAGTAGATAATTAATTTTATCAAATAATGGCAATAAGGCAATTTTTACTTTTTCTTTAATTAACTTCTTTAATTAATTAATTTCTTTAATTAAGTTTAATATTTCTGTAATTAACTTTTTTAAACCAACGGAAGTGGTATCCATAAATCTTTCTCACATATACTCTAATAAAGATGCTATCCCAGATAAATTTGTTACACAGCACATTGGCGTACAATAGTTAGGAAATATTAACTTTTGGCGTCATTTTAGCATTTTTAATGAATCTATCATGTGATCCTTGGCGAGTTATTTGTGATTAATCCCTGACATGCGTCAATAGTGCCAGAACATCGGATTTAAGTTATCATCGTGTTTTTCTCAACCGATTGAAACAAAAAATTATCACAAAAATGCACTTGTAATCACAAAATCCCATAGCAAATTTGATATTTTTAAATCATTGCTTTTTTGAATTATCATGTTACATGCTTTGGAAAATACAGACCGACAGACAGTCAACCCGCAATTGGATTTGGCTTAATATTTAGCAGGCGTCTACACTATAGATGTTAAATCTCTGTACCTAATTTTATCTATATAGCTCTCTTCGTTTTGTAACTATCGTATTAACTTATATTCGAACAGCCAGATAGACGGACTTCCTCTGAACAGATTATACTCAAAATTTGATAGAAATCTGCAGATTTGTGTATATACCGTATACCAAATTTCAACCATCTAGATCAAAGAGGTTTTGAATTATCTTTGTCACGGAGTGTAAAATTTCATAAAATAAGTATAGATGGGCATTTTTAAAAAATTTGTTTTTCGAGCTCAGTGAGATCTAATATTATAGATCTAGATATTTATCAGAATCTCAAATTGGAATTTTTTGTCGATTTATATAATATTTCTGTATTACGCATAGGAGAAAGCAATAAATTAAATGGATTGGTTTTAGTTATATTAACGTCCCGCTTTAAAGCAACACTAAGGCTATTTTGGGACGGATCCTGTCATTTTGAACCGCGGTCAGATGACGAGGACGACACCTGAGCTGGTCCCCCTCTCCACACCAGCGGGAGGACGTTTGGCCAGGACGTTTAACGTGTACCAGACCTGCTTACACGACGGTTCATCCATGGAATCGGGTCTCGAACCTGAAACCCTCCGGTTCCGAAGCCGAGACCAGGCCACCGCGGCCCCAAATTAAATGGAAGAAACGAATATATTTCGTTACATCCTCATAATAGGTATTTCGATTGTGGATCTTTTTAGATTAATCAAACGGAAGCCATAATTTAATTGTTACTTCTGTTGTACTACTACTAGCTATTGTTTCAATTTCGGTTTTAAATAAAGGCTTAATTACATTAAATAAAATATTCTGGTTAGAAACATGATTGAAACGCTTTATAATGTGTTAATTTTGTTATAAAATATGGCATGTTATTTTTCTAATAAATCGATGTACTTTGATAGTCATAGCATCAAGATATATGCATATAATAATTCTTGTACCAAATAAAGTTATTGTCAATCACTTGCTGAGCACCTCTTAAAACTAACACTTCTAAATTTAATGCTCAATTCCAGATAGTCCTCACCCCAATGTTAACATCGGCCATCAGAACAAGTGGTGTTCTTGTCACGTGCCCCACCCCCTTAAAGGGGGTGCACCAGGAGCTCTAGGCTGTTCTGGCACACACGTGCCACCACTTCTGGATGTCCAAACAGAATCCTAGGAGCAGGCTATGATAAATTGCAGCTATTAATTAACACCTAAGTTCGAACCTGACCATCGAGGTGGATCAATCGATTACTCACGCTGGTGTCATCCCTATCGAATCCCCTTTTGAAGCGCCAACAGCTGCAACTTGCGCCTATCATTAACAAATTATGGATGCCTGGTTACCAAGGGCGCGCCAACAATGCTCTCGGCGCCAACGCATGGCTGGATTTGGTAATTGTTTTAAGAGATTTTAAGTTGCCGAAGGATTGGGAGCAGTTGAGACTTTTAATAAATTAGCAAGGATTAATTTTTCAAAATTGTTAGTTAAGAACTTTAGAGAATTTGTGACTGGGTCTTTAATGGAGGAAAATGATAAACGCTAAGTCACCGAGCTATTTTAAATTTTCAATCCACTGGACATCATACAGTTATTGATCATAAAATTAAAAATAATTTACTTAAAAAAATATTTATGTAATATAAACTAATCGGAAAAATATTATTATTTATAATTCAATACATTTATTTTGATATATTTTATAATATAATTTTATTTTATTCATTGCGAACATAAGAGTGGTGACTATGAAAAAAAAATAGGTTTTTGGTAACAATATCGAACTTTATTTAATAATTGTTCTTATTATTTGCACAGTTTTCTTTATGAAGCTTTTAAAATTTTTATTTTACGTTCATTCTTTAAGAAACTATATTTATTTTATTAATGCTCTTTATATCTTTAAATGCCATTTCGTTGAATTTCAAATTTTGGTGAAATCTTCTTACGAAAGACTTAATAAATTAAAATCAACCTTATATTTTTAGCTCAAATTTAGGATAAAGATTTTTTTCAACATATTTGGCACTTTCTAAACCACAGTACAGACACTCTACATTAAAAAAATAATTTTGATGGTAGTTTCGGTTTTAAAGAAAAACAAAAATCTGAATATTTCATGTTATTTATAAATTAACCCCGAGGATTTACAGATTGGATAAATACAGCGAGTTCGCAAATTGTACAGACTAAGTCTATGGCAAAGGATACCGACGTGCTCTGATTGGTTTAAGCCTTGGCATCTTTTTGACAATGTTTTGCACTCATAATAGTGTCGTTTTCGCTTATTTGGCTCAAACCTTGAACCTTTCATTAGTTTTATGGAAGGTACGAGTTGATATTAACACGATCTAATTTTTATTAGTATAATTGTTTTCCCTAAATATTACTAGTAATACTACTAATACTAATTATTATTAATAATAATAAATATTACTAATAATACTAGTAATACAAGTAACTAATGTTGTTTATGCACAGAAGTATGAAAGTAATTACTCAACATATGATATAGCAATTAAATAATTCTTATTTTTAAAATATGTATTAAATAATTAAGATTTTCTTTCCTTAATTAGACAATTTATGCAGCCATTGAAACTTGTTGCTGAACGTATGTTACTTTCCCATCAACTACATATAGGGAGATGATTGCTTAGTGCCCGAAACGTATAAATATGTAAGCTTTAACGGAATATGTGATTTGTATCTAATTTGTTTTAGTTATATCAAAATGATATTAAAAAGTAACACATACAAAAAATATTTTGAATAAATAGTAATTTTTATATTTCCAGAATTTAGGTTTCAGGATTTGATCTTTTCTGCTGTATATGTGTTCCAGATTAATATCACATGTAAACCGTAAAAAATAGGGGGGGGGTAATTAACATATTTTATTTATTTTTATAAAAATATATTTCGGTATGGTATCTTTTTGCCAAAACATTACCAAAAAGATGCGAAGGCTTAAACCAATCAGAGTACGTCGGTATCCTTTGCCATAGACATAGTATGTACAATTTGCGAACTCGCATAAATACACAGCATAAATCTGACACAGGGAATATATAATATTTTACTTATTTGCAAAATTTTAAACATATCGTTTGATAAATTTCTAACAAGGAAAATGTTCGCTTTTTATCTCTTTTTATCAAAATATCGTATTTTTTTTCTAATTTAAAAAATATGGTTTGCCTTTAACTCATATGCAATTTTTTCATAGGAAATTTTTCAATTTATGTAATGAAAATTTTTTAAATAATAAGCATTTCATAACATTTTTTAAAACTTCATCCCAAAAGTAGGTGTAAAATTTAACAAAAAGATTTGAATTGTTTCTTAAATTTCATCTTATTTATTTTTCGAAAATTTCGTCTAATTTATTTAATATCATTTTCTATTATTTATGAATTTCGAGTAATTTATTGAATATCCTTTTCTATTATTTATGAATTTCGAGTAATTTATTGAATATCATTTTCTATTATTTATGAATTTCGAGTAATTTATTGAATATCGTTTTCTATTATTTATGAATTTCGAGTAATTTATTGAATATCATTTTTTATTATTTATGAATTTCGAGTAATTTATTGAATACCGTTTTCTACTATTCTGAAATTTTGTCTAATTTATTCAACATCAGTTTTCATTATTCCTGAATTTTGATTAATTTATTTTATACTGTTTTCTAGTTTAATTTTGTATAAATCATTTATAATCATCATTTCGTATAAATCATCCGCTATTTCTGAAATTTCGTGCAATTTATTTTACGTCATTTAATATTATTTCTTAAATTTAGTCAGATTTACATAATAAACACTCTTGATCGATAGCATTGCTAAAGTAAGAGCTATTTTTATCAAATTAATATTTATTTTGAGTATATTTAATTTTATTTGAATTATTTTTTTTTACTTTGCTTTTTTAAATAAGCTCACTACTCTGCTTAAAAAAATATCTAGGACTAAACAAAACAGAAAAAAATAAAAGTTAATAAAATTTTATTTGAAATTTCAGTTAATTAAAAATTAAACAGAAATTTATTGTTTCTTTTCTTAAATATTTCAGATTGTATTATCATACGAAATCTTTTCTTACGCCACTTAAAAATATTGATTTTCTATGATACAGTGTTTATTTCAATGATATGTTTTCTTAATAAATTTGCCAACGTTCATATTAAATACAATTCGTAATGCTCTTTATTATGTTAATGAAACACAAATTAATTTTAATATTCCATCAAATTTTTCACTTACCTACTTCTACCACTGTTTTGATATCGCGGGCTTTTGTATAGTAATATGATAATTTTTTTGACCATAAATTGAAAGGCCAAATTTTCATTTTCATTTTTATTCATATGATTTTGGTGTTAAAGATGGCATTGTTTCTTTAAAATACGCAACATAAAAATTGTAATTCCCAGAATTTAATGGTTGACGCAATCAAGCAAACAAAAAGATACAAACAAATCCAGCAAAAAAAAAAAAAAAACTTTATCAGGTTAAATTATTTTAAAATAAGGGTTCAAAATATGAGACATCCTAATGTTTATAAATTGCCAATATTGAAACTCAAAAAAAAAATCGTTAATACTTTACTGGATAAATTAAGTAGAATTTGTATCAAATTTGGAGGAATTTTAGTTTTGGTAATTGATGCCACTAAGAGAGGAGTTTCCAAAACTTTAATTAGAGTGTTTATTAAATATTAATTAATTTTGCCTCAATAACATTCGAATATGCAGTTTTATAAAAAGCAATTTTTGCATCATTTTGAAATTAAAGTGAAATAAGATATTTTGTGAAAATAATATTGTTTTCGTATCCAATTTTTTATTCTAATTTTAATAAATTATTATAAATATGTTTAAGTATATTTCAAAACAATAATTTCCATCTCTTTAGTAACTAACTGTATTTGTATATGCCTGCTTTGCAATAATGAGAAATATACTTTTTTACGTACGTAATTGCTACTACAGATATTTAAGAACAAAATAAAACAAATATGGACACATTTACCTTAAAATATTACCATAATACAGTATTTTTGAATATTCTTTACATTATATTTTCATAAAAACTTTTCATGTGAATGGAATTTCTTAATATTCTCCAATAAAATCAAGTAATTTGTATTGATTAAGTAATCAGACAATTCCTAGCTGAAAGACGAAAAATTTACATTACTCGGAAAAGGTAAATGAACTTGAAAGTTATTCAGTAGTGTTGCCACAAACAGTGTGCTAAATGTAGAGTTAAAAAACAAAATCGTTTTGAACTCATTTGGTGTTAATTAAAGCATTTTTTCACACCATTTCCCTGTGAAGTGCAATATAAATATCGAGTATGATATAATAATAATTTTTATTAAATACTACAAACAATACTGGTAAAACAAACCCCAAATGTCATCTTTCAGGTGACTCGTTATCGACCAATCACAAAGCAAATAAAATGCAATTTTTACATAGTTTTTTTATATAACAGAAAGATAACTGTTGGTAAATTGATGAGTTCTCGTGCGAACATCTTTTCTAATAAATAAGTATATTTTTAGACATTTTTGATGCATCAATACAGATGTATGTCTTTGAATTCCGACTGCAAACACATATTAATATCCCTACGTGCTCCATTACAAATCACTGCACACTAAACATGCATTTAATTTGCCTTGCATACAGCATCCATTCCCACCATTGACCATTCCATGTCCATTATACACAGAACCTAAATACTTCCACCACGGGATTACAAATCTCATTTTGGCAGCAATTACTCTACTGAGACCCAACCAATTCGTAACTTTAACCATAGTCTACTGGACAATGGAGATCTGCCTGGCCAGTAAATTGTGCCTTTACCGTTCTCTTCTGTTCAAAGTTCAGGGCAATTAGCTATCCTGGATAGCTACGCGAATGCTGTTAGAAGCCCTAGAATTAGCCCTATTCTGGCAATTGATGCCCCTAATTGTTATACCTACCCAGCCGGCTGGATAAAGCTCAAGGAATGTGTATGACACTACGCTTCAGAATTCAGTTCTAGCAGATAATCTGCATTGTTCAGTTGGTTTGAAACGGAGCATAACCGATGGTTGTGCAGTTGGGGTATTTGAAGAGGCCCAAATCCATTCTGGAATGGTGTTTTCGATGCGGTTGCTGAGATTTTGACAGGAGGGAACAAATGGGTTTGGAATGAATCTTAGAATAATCGAAGTGGATCTTCTGCGTTTCCTGGAGGGGCATTAATAATGATCCGCCTAATAGCATAGATTTCTATCAATATAGAAATGCATTCAATTTAAATGTTTTACACCCGACTCAGTTCCAGTGTTTTATTTGCTTTCCAGAATATTATGGTTATTGCATTTAAATATTTCATATATTACATTATATTATGCATTCTATATGTATATCTATATATCTATCTATCTATATATATATTAGGTGTTAAAATACAATTATAGTCAATTAATCAGATTATTCAAAGTGAAGGATATTAAAGGTTTCTGGAGGCACATTAATTTCAGTCCTCATAATAACAGAGATTTCTGTCATTAAGGTGTATGTACACACTAGAAGATTTTTAAAAAAATTTTAACTTTAAAAATCCAATTTTTTCACAGCAGGTCAATTATATATGTTTAAACTCATTTCAGTGAAAAAAATCCATATTACACTAATTATTAATTAATTAAATAATATTTAATGAGCTAATAAGCATATTTTTTGAAACATGATATCTTAAATTCTAATTTGTACAGACACATAACTCTAGTTGGAAATGATGCCTAATATTAGTCCTTATGTTGTCTGCCTCAATCAAGTTATAAAAATATATAGTTTTTTTTTAAATTTTTTCATCAACGATGAATAGAAAAAGCGAGATTTTTCTGTCATTTTTACTTTTAAATAGCTATTAAAAATTTATTTTTATAAATACAACTTTGATTGAGGCACAAAGCATCCACTGTTTCATACATATTATTTTGATATATAAATAACTGTATTTGGTTAATTTCTTGGTGAGTTATGATTGTTTGAATGAAGCAACATAGTGGAAAAATATCATTCTTCATAAAATGAGTTTTAAAAACACCGTAACTAGAGTTTTTAATGAAAGTACCTCAAGAAAAATAATTATAACTCGAGAAATATTTCGAATATTGACAACATCTTGGAATCGATTGAAAGCTAAAGAATCGGAGAATATTTTGAAGCAATAGAAAAAAAAATCGATATTTTGAACGATTCTCGAAGTTTTAAGTTTGTACGTACACCTTAAAAAAATGCGGTCGATTTAAATGTTTAATACCCTTACGTTTCTAATGTTTTGTCTGCCTTCCAGCGAATTATTATTATTGCATTTAAGTGTTTCATATATTTTATTATATTGAACAATATATCTATATGTGTAATAGGTGTTATGATTATTTTAATTATAACACCAGCCTGCAAAAATTTCTTGTTTTAAAAGTAATAGTTGTTTTTTATGTATTTTCGCATGCTTATTTCAAAAATAATATCAGTTTTTACGTATCACGTACAGTTTTTTGAAAAGTAAATTTTTTAAATAAGTAAAAATACACAGATTTTTTGCGATTTGGATAGGATAAATTAATAAAGTATGTATGTTTATTTGTTTAAATAAATTCTGAAAACCTCTTACTTCATTGAAATTAAATAATATATTTATATTGAATAAATACTTATAAATGTATTTAAAAAAAACCTTTTATTTTAAAATTCAAAACATTGATGGCAGTTGGATTTTACCGTGAAAAATGAAGTACCTGAAAAATTTAACAAAGCCGAATTAAATGACTTAATTCGTGATTTAGGTTTAACTAAAGAAAATGCAGAATTATTAGGCTCTCGGTTAAAAGAGAAAAATTTATTAACGACACATAAGCCGTTTAGTTGGTAAATCAATTTTTATCATTTTTCAAATCTGATAACTTCTTGGTTTATTGTGCTGACATACCTGGTTTGTTACATGAATTAGAAGATAATATTCCTTATAATCTGAATGATTGGCGACTATTTAAAGATTCCTCAAAGAGGAGTCTAAAAGCAGTTTTATTGCATAACGAATCTAAACTTACATCAGTTCCAGTTGCACATTCCGTTTTCATGAAAGAAACATATGAAAGTATGGAGATGCTTCTCACTAAAATAAAATACACTGAACACAAGTGGGCAATATGTGGTGACTTAAAGGTTATAGGTCTGCTTCTCGAGCAGCAAAGTGGATTTACTAAATTTTCGTGCTTTATTTTTGAATGGGATAGCAGGGACAGAGAAAGTCATTGGATAAAAATGATATGACTGAAGAGACAAGAATGGATTCCTGGTAAGAAGAATATTTTAAATGAATATTTAATAGATCCACACAATATTTTACTGCCCCCACTTCACATAAAATTGGGACTCATAAAGCAGTTTGTGAAAGCTTTGGATAAAGGTGGAAAATATTTTGAGTATCTTATATTGAAGTTCCCAAAATTGTCTAGCGCTAAAATTAAAGAAGGTGTATTTGATGGAACACAAATAAAGAAATTAGTTAAAGATTCCAATTTTAAATAATGTATGACAAATAAAGAGAAGCAGGCTTAGGTTGCATTTAAAGATGTCGTAGAAGGGTTTTTGGGAAATGAGAGAAAAGAAAATTACAAAGAACATGTAACTGAGTTATTACGTACTTATCATCTTTTGGGGTGGAGTATGAGTATTAAAATTCCTTCACTCACATTTGGAATACTTCCCAGACAATTTAGGAAAAATGAGTGACGAGCAAGGTAAAAGATTCCACCAGGATATAAAGGAGATGGAACGCAGATATCAAGGACGGTGGGATGTTAACATGATGGCCGATTACTGTTGGTCTTTAAAAAGAGACAGTGATGTGGACCATAAACGAAAAACTCGAAAAAGAAGCTTCTTGACTTCAAGAAAAACACAAAAGTTATCATAATATTGTAAATGAACAACATTATTATGTTTAGTTAATAGTAACTACAGTTGCAATTGTATGCATTATACTGCATTTTGTTAATTTTTTCATCGTCATTTGTAAAAAAATCCTTATGTGTTACATAAAATTTAGTTTGCATTTTGGAATGACATCATCATTGCTGATATAAATCAATTAAAATTTTACAAACAAAACAAATTTCTTTTTTTTGAAGGCTGGTGTAATTATAGTAAGTTAATTGGTGTAATCGAAGAAGGAGGAGGTATTCTGGTTTCTGGAGTAACATTAATTTCAGTCCTCCTAATGACATGGATTTTTATCAAAGTATTCAATTTAAATAATTTACACTCTTACATTTCCAGTGTTTTATCTTTCATTCAGAAAATTATTGTTATTGCATTTAAACATGTCATGTATTATATTTATTATATTGTGCATTCAATATATATTATTTTTATAATTATTTTAATTACAAATATATTATCTTAAAATAATCGAATTGGATGAAACCTGCATTTCTGGAGCAGCATTAGTTTTGATCCTAATAATAACCTGAATTTTTATTTATAAGATAACATAATCAATTTAAACGTTTTATATCCGATTCAAGTTCATTTTTTTATCTGTCTCCCAGCAAATTATAATTATTTGTATTTAAATATTACATATATTATATGATAATATACATTCTACATACATTAAGGGCTATTTTTGTAATTCGTTTAATAATAATTACAGAAATTATCCTTAAGTAAGAGTAATTGAGGTAGATAGGATATTTTACGTTTGTGGATAAATATTAATTATTATCCTATTAATAATAGGAATTTTTATCAGTAAAAAAATGTATTCTATTTAAACTTTTTACATTCAGATTTAGCTCCAGTTTTCTTTTATTTTTCTTCCATCAAATTATAATTTTTAATCATAATAATTTAAATATAACACATATTATATTATATTGTACATTCTACATTTACCTATATTAAGGGATAATTTTGTAATTATTTTAATTACAATAATTTGCAATTAATTTTAGAGTAATAGAAGCGGACTGGATATTTTATATTTGGGAATTAGCATAAATTATGATCCTCTTAATTCTACGAATTTATATCAATAAGAAAGTATATTCGATTTTCACCTTATTGTATTCCATTGTTTATCAGTCTTCCAGCAAATTATGGCTATTACATTTAATTGTTATATTATATAATATTAAATTGTGAATTTTACATATAGCCATATTAGGTTGAATCTTTATAATTATTTTAATTACAATTACAGGCAATTAATCTTAGAAAAATCTGAGAAGGATATATGCCACACTTGTAGAGGTACATTAATTTTGATCATTGAGATATTATTTATCTTTATCACTAAGGAAAATATATTTGTGTTAAATGTTTTAAATCATATTCAATTCCTTCGTTTTTTTCTTTAATTCAGCGAAACATATTTTTTTATATTCATATATTACATGTATAATTGTTATAATACATTATATATCGAAATTATAACTGTAAATTATGTATTGCCCACATAATGATTTTAATTGCAACTAAAGTGAATGAATCTTAAAATTATCGAAACGGTGGGATCTTCTTCATTTGTAAACAAGCATTAATTTTGACTTTTTTAATAATATGAATTTATATCAATAAAGAATTATATTTACATTAAATGTTTTGCACCGGATTCGATTATAAATTTCATCTTCATAACACTGCATCCTTATTATTTCTGTACTACAAATATATTGATTACATACAGCATATATATTGATTTTAAAACTATAGTATGTGTTATATCTATAATTCTTCTTTAAGAATTGTAGATATAATTCTATTATATTTATAATAAAGAGGAAAAATCTTAAAATAATCGAAATAAAAAGGATTAAATGTTTTATATTTTTGGATCGGCCATAATTTCTAACTTTCTCTTAACATTTTCATCAATATGGACATTTGCTTTAAATGTTTTATACTCCATTCAATTTCATTTCTCCGAACCATTATTATTTTATTTATGTAATACCCATGTAATTATTACAAAATATGATTTTGTAACACACATAAAACTATAAAATATGTTACTAATATAACTGTTTCATGACATTAAAAATAAAGAAATGTATATTGATTTATTCATTTATGGATAAGAAATAATTTTCACTTTCTAACAATAAGAGAGATTTCTAGTGGTAAGAAATATAATTAACTTTCAGTGTTTTCTATTTGATTCAATTCCGGAGTTTGCTTTTAATCTTATCCCCCTATGCATTTTTTTTTTCATTTTTCGTATGATTTACGTGATAATATTTGACTTGGTTTGTTTCATGATTAAAGATTTGAAAGTATTTAAAGATAAGATAATTAATTAATTAATCAGTTGCACAGTGATTTGAAAAGATTAATTTGTAAATAACAATGGATTTGAAAATCATTAAATAGAAATAATTTTATTCATTTCAAGAGAAATTGAGGTTCAGAAGTTTGGAAAATTATTATGTTTCCCCAGATATTATAACATTTTATATTTTTTGCTATTTAATTATCAATTAATGGAATAATTTTAATTAAACTTTATTCTTATATGAGAATTCTCATTCAATGAGAATTTTGCCTCAAATTAATTACAAAATTTCTTATCATGTATTACAATTAAGTATGAAAAATATTAAAAACTAAAATATATAAAAAAGAATGCAAAATGAATTTCAAAAAAAAAAAATATTTCTGCGTTTATAAAAAAAATATTTTTTTTAATAAAAACCGGGAAAAGCCAAAGAGATTAATAAAATTTTAAGTATATTCAAAATAAAACTATTTGCATTTACAGCTAAATATAATACTATAACAAAGAAACTTCTGGGCATAAAAATTAGAAATATAACTGTATTTGTTCTGTTCATCTTAAATATTTTATCAGCAGCTGCTCCTTTTGCGATTTTGTTTTGACTTCTATACTCTTTATTGTAAATGTTATTCTTTTCTTTTCACTACTTTAATAAAAACCCGTTTTTGAATAATTTTTGATGTACTTTTTGGTAAAATTTTATGTTAATTCATTAACAATGGAATCTGTAATAGATGCACTTTGTTGTTACAATTACATATCCTTATATAGAAATAGTTGTCTTTTGCCTGTTCTACCGTTAAAGCCAATTCCTAAGAATTTGGAACATATATTTATATGTAAAGAAATAATTTTTGAGCAGTTTCGGGGCCGTTGAGAGAGAAGACACTTTGAATTTTAAAACTTCGCTTTCATTCCTAGGCATAATCTATGTACAAGAAACACGCGACAAGGTGCGTCAACATCATAACACACGAGCGAAAAAAGAAAAGAGCCAACGAAATATCCCCATGATTTTATACTATGAAATTCTGATAGAGATTTCTTTACAAGTATCGATTTAGGTAAGGGAATTATAGGGATCTTTTAAAAGGATTTGTTTAGATCGCCACATTTTTATCCCTTCACTCGGAGTGTGGAAACTTGTCGATTTCAGCAACTTTATAGAACTTCTGTTGCATTAATTAAATAAAAAAAGTGGAATTGGATCAGGAAATAAGAAATTAATAATATGGGCTAAATTAATATAAAAATTAGGAAATTAATTAGGATTTAATTTAGATTCAGAGATATCATTGCATATATGTTGGTTTAACTGTTATGATTTTCAATTCCAAGCTCACCCTCTTAGTTTGAAGACGTGCTTCCTCTTAGAACTGGTGAATTGGATGTTGAGAGAAAATTTATCCTAACAGGTGTCAAACACTTTGGTCTAGGACATGTAAAATTTACCAGAATGACAATTGTCACAATTGGTCCTAAAGTAACAAACTTGTATCTCCGAAACCAAATCCTATGCATAACCTCTATATCTTAAAATATATATAAAAATATCGCTTTAAAATTTGAATTTTCCGTTATGTTTAGCAAATTTTTGTGCGAGACAAATGTTATTTATAATTTTTCTCGTGGTGAACACAATTCTACAAATAGTATGATAGATATTTCTTAGCTTTCAATTATTTGAAAAAAGAGAAATTATCTTTCAGTTTATTTATCATTATCAATGTCAGTGACTGAAATTTCTTCAAGATATATTTTATATTTTTAACCAATAAAGAATAAAATTAATGTTTCTAGATTTGAGCTTTAGGACCGATTATAATTAATTAGAATTTACCTTCCTTTTTCCGAATTTAATACGTTTTAGTATGTCTAGTATCCTGAGCAGGACTTAAATGGCATAACAATAAGTATTTAAATAATATAACAATGCCTTTCAGAAATGTTTTAGAATAATTTATAAATATTATCATGCAAACAAGCATAATCTAATATTCATAATTTTCTATAACGATACTGTTTAATCACATTGTTTCACAATTTCTGCCGTCATTGCTAATTCGGCTAAACTAACGATTAAACTCCATAATCGCTTAAGTTGGCATGCATATCGCATTTATTATCAACTTGAATTCACGCTTCCCATATCCGCGCATGAAGATTCATCTGATTATTTCCATAATTTAGGATCCGCGCATAATCTGAGTGTTCTTTACACGTAAATGTAAACACATGCTTTGTTCTCACAGGTATCGAAGTAATCATTGGACGGGAAGATATGCTTCTAGAACGCTATATTCGTTCCAGAAAAGGGATTTCATGCCCACCGTCTTGGCGGTAGTAAAATGGATTGACACAGCGTCTTAGAGATCTATTTCATATTCATAAACTTTAATGTCTCGCGCACAGCGACGCAAGACAAGCAGTTTCAGCTGCATTTAGTAGATAGTTTGTTTGAAATAAATTATAGGCATAATTATCTGAGTTATTGATTTCAGTTTCGCCGCCTTGGAAGTCATTAGCATGCTGTGCTAAAGCGATCTGAATAGTTCTAAAGCTCAACTGTCATATATTGTTGTAAACTTTAGAAAAAAAAATTCTTTGTATTGACAGTACGAAATAATGTAAAAATCGAAAAAAATTTCACTTCTAATTCCAATAATTATTTCTTCATTAATTAATTATTTAATCCTTCGTTTTTAGTATTTTTATTAATAATGAAGGAAAATCTGTATGTGATTGCGTGTGTGCTTATGTATATATATGCGTCAATAGTACAGATTGGTTGACCTGTGACTACCAAATTTGGCAAATATATACCTCGAAGTGCAAAAATGTGCACCTCTGATTGAAGTTTTCCAATTTTTATTAGAATTTTAGTTAATTATAAATTAACTTTATTTTGGACTTTAACCATAATAAGTCTGAAAATATAATTTTCCAAAATGAATTAGTACACTAATTTTAAAAAGCCATGGTTGCCTAGTTCCCCGTAAGAATCATCGGGTAAGCGGATTTGGTGTATGCTAAGTCCATCGGGTGCCCTACTGCTGGTGTTGTGTGGGAGTTTAAAGAGGTATAGTTCTGCCAACTCAAAAGTTGCCCTCGTCATATGACCAGGTGACACCTGAGATGGTCCGGTATATTGAAAATTATGAGGCCCGTCCCTCAATAGCTCTAGTGTTGCTTTAAAAGGGGAGGTTAATATAACAAAATCAAAATACATCTTTTTTTTAAAGAAGTCATTACGTCGCAATTTCATTAGCATTAATTTAATAAAAATAGAAATTTTTCCAGTATTTCAAAGATTTTTTTTAAAAAAATATTTCTTTTTAGCTTTTAAAGTTAGGTTTCTTTGTTGAACTAAAAGTCAAATAGCTTTGATTATTTCTTCAAATAGTTAATCGTGTCATTTTTTAAAGCAAACGATAAAAAATATCGTGTCTAACAATGTGTAGTTTACATAAGGAATAAGAAAATAAAGTTTTAGTACCACGGAAGAAAATATATAGATTACCTAAACACCATGCTTTTTAAACGGCATTGTTTTCATTAGGATAACTTGTATATAAAAATACCATAACAGATGCAAGGATAGTATAATTCAATGCTTAGAAATATTTTGTTAAAGGAATCATAAATTTCAAGTTATGTATAAAACATTCAATTTAAATGAAACCCGACAAAAATTCCCGGCGAATCATTTGGTAGGCAAGGGCTTTTAGTATCACACATTGACTACTACTTGGTCACATTTTTAGTATCACACATTGACGACTACTTGATCGCATTTTTAGTATCACACATTGACTACTACTTGGTCACATTTTTAGTATCACACATTGACGACTACTTGATGAAATTTTCAGTATCACACATTGACTACTACTTGGTCACATTTTTAGTATCACACATTGACGACTACTTGATCACATTTTTAGTATCACACATTGACTACAACTTGGTGACATTTTTAGTATCACACATTGACTAATACTTGATGACATTTTTAGTGTCACACATTGACTATTATGACTTGAGGCACACAAATAAATCTAAATTACCAGAACTCCTCGACAGCATTGGAGGGAACTGAGGTTGAACCCTTAGGCCTATCATTAGCTAAGGTACAACTTTTCCCGTTGGGAACACGTTCTGTCAACCATAGGAGGTAGTCGACCCCACACCATATCTGTACCCACTCATATGACAAGAACCAACAACCATGTCAGAAGCTTTTCATCCTCGTATCTGAAGTGCCCCCTCGCTATGGTGATAATCGTAACTATAAAAATAAAATACCCGCATTTAATTAACAATAAAATATTTTCCGATGACCTTTGTAATCAAATATTAAAATTGTTCTAGGTATGGAGGTAATGTATCTGAATGTTGTAGAAATTACGACTAGACGGAAAATGAAATGGACTAAATCTCAATATATTTTAAACCCAAAATTTTCAAAGTATTATTTTATGAAATATTTCCTGTACTGAAAATGTAACTTCGATTCCCACTTAAAAACGAAAGAAAGAATAATATCTGCCTGTTTCAATTCTTTGTAATAAATCACTCCGATTTTGCCTTAAAAGTATTAGAATGAATCGATACCATTTTACAAAGATATCTCTTTCATTTTTGATGAGCTAATACAGGGCAGACAAAAGCAAGTACTCTCTTAAAATAATATATGAGTTAAAAATGAATAAATAATATCACCAAATGCTTTATGAAAATTCGATTCAAGTACAATTTCGCTACATTCATAATATATGAATTCTAAAACGAAAATTCCAATTCCGAAATACTTCACAGCAAGCTACTACGAGCAAATTTAGTGAATTGCTTTCATCTTATATTTCATTCAAGTAAATGAAACATGTAGTCACGAATTTCATTTAATTGAAAAAAATAAATCATAAATTTATCGTTTGATGTTATTGAATTAATAATGTAAAGATGAAATAGAAACCCGATTTCTTTATTTAAGTTGTATTTTACTGTAATAATATTTAACAAAAACTAAAGCGTGAACTTTGATATCTACGAAATGTATGAAATATTGATTGTAAATTAGGGAATAAAATAAAAATTATCTAATTATTCCATTTAAACGCAAATTTACTAAATTTACAAAAAATAAATAAAGATAGATGCAAAATATTTTTATCTATCATATAAATTTTTTTAACGAAATGTTAGTAAAGATTTATATTTATGTTAAGAAGTATGGGTTCGTAACTGTACTAACATTTTGTTTAAGATATTGTCAAGATGATATGATATGAGAAATTATTGAACTAATTTTTTATCTGATATTCTATAACATTCGAGTTCATGAAAAATATGTAAGCAATAACTGAAAAGGTTCTAAAGAAAAATTTTACCATGTAATTGTAGATGGATTAGTATAAAGGCATTAAATTCCTAATCATTTTCACATAGTTCTCAATAAATTAAAATAAAAAAAAAAGATAAAATCTTGATTTCATGTAACCTTAAATGAAAAAGAATGAAGGAATATTAAATTTATAATTAATGTAATTGGAAATAAATTAGATTAAAAGAATATTAAATCCAGCTTTATTTTTTATAACTGCAAATTCGGTGAACTACCAGAATATTAAATCCAATTTTTTTCATAACTGCAGATAAATTAGATTAAAGGAATATTAAATTCCTAATTATTTTATATTGTTGCAAATTAATTAGACTAATGGAATATCAAATTCCAATTATTTGAACTGTTGCTAATGAAATAGAATAAAGAAATTTATATACCATTACGTTTTTTCATGCATTATTTCATATGATATGATTGAAAATATCCATAAAATTAATCAAATCTTAAAATTAATATTTTAGCTATACAGCTTATACAAATATTACTAAGAAATTCTCATAATTTATAAAAATTCATTAGCTTGAGAATGAACGTTTTATAAAAATAATTTTCCTACAATCCATTTCATGTATTCTCACCACCAAAGGAAAGAAACTATCTTTTCATATCATTCCATAACAAATATTGAATAATCCTAATGTTTTTAAATATTTTATTTATCTTTAAACCATGTAACTGTTCAAAATAAAATGAAGCAATCAGATATTAAGTTTAAAAGTAAAAAAAAAAAATCTTAATGAATGACGGTAACAAATATATGGAATAGTTGTAGGAAAATTTAGCATTTTAAGAACGGAAACGATAATAATCTTCGACTTGTTGAATGATTTTTGCAATTAACAAAAAAAAAAAAAAAAAAAAAAAAAGACTTATTATTTTTTTTTCAGGATCATTTAAAGATTTCTAATTAAAGGAATAAGGCAGAAAATTAATTATGAAACTGGCAAAATGTGCGCTCTAATTCATTTGATTGGCGTTTATAGTTATATCTTTGAGAAAGTGTTTGATTTTTTTTTCTTATTTAACGCAACGGTGTCAGGTTCAATCACATTATAAGACATTTAATATGATATGATCAGAGAAACCCTGAACGTTATCTTAATATTTTATGATAATATTAATAAAATTAAAAAAACTCTTTATTAAAAAAAATGTTTTCCAAAGGAAGAATATTTTACGAATTCAATAGAGTCGTAAGATGAAAACTATGAAACTCATTAATTCGTATTGTTATATACTAATATAACTGAAAACCTCATTATGAATATGATATATATACATCTTATTCATATATATATATATATATATATATATATATATATATATAAAGGATAATTACATCAATAAATATCCATAAAAATATATAATTTTATTAGGAAAATCTCTCTCTTTCTATATATGTATAACATTAAAGTACATGGCACAAAAATCCAGCTCATTGCTACTTGTCGAATGACAACAATATAAATAAAACATCATTCGAATATAAATAAAACATCATTAAATATAAATAAAACATCATTAAATATAAATAAAACATCATTAAATATAAATAAAACATCATTAAATATAAATAAAACATCATTCGAATATAAATAAAACATCATTAAATATAAATAAAACATCATTAAATATAAATAAAACATCATTAAATATAAATAAAACATCATTAAATATAAATAAAACATCATTCGAATTTCAAACTTCTTTATTCATTGAACATTTCTACATCTGCACTGAATCAAACGCTTCACTCTTAGCTGTTTAACGGAGCTGCTAAATATTATTAGACGCTCTGAAGATAGCTCGACATGTCACCAAACAGAACAACCAGTCAAAAGAAAGAAGATATAAAAGAAATCAAGAAATATATTTCAAACGAAATGTTCAATCAAGCACAAAAACGGGCTTAACTAAGACTTAAGATTAATGTACGGTTTCTCGCCAAGCACATCAAAATCGTGCCAATCGTCCAAAAACTCTCTAAAAGTCTGCAATCCTGGATGTATACCAAAGATGCTAACGAATTGCTTTTCAATTTGCAATCAAAAATTATCATGTTTATATTTGGTGAGAAATTGCTCAGTTTTTTTTTTTTTTTTTTCAATTTCGGCACCTGTATATTAAATTTAAGTCCAGCTGCCATCGCTATGATTTCCCTTCTGAAATCGGTACTCAAATATTCCCAAACTATTATTTTATAAAAAATTCTTTGTTTTATGTGAAGGGAAAATAACCCTTTATAATGTCATAAATTTCACTTTCGTAGAATTTTTCATTCAACTTTAATTATATTTAAAATTTATTTGGGTGCATTATCAGAAACAGTGTTTTTACGGTGATCGGACTCTCCATCAAAACATCCAGGTATTTTGCCAATCATTTAACTCGTAGTAGAATTTTCATTTCATCTTTTATATATACACTTTAATACTCACACGTAATATATATACTTTTTAAATTGCAATAAATTGTTTTAATTGAATTTATATGTATTAGTCATATTAATTAAATAACTAGGTTGAATGTTTTTTTAAATGTATCTCGTATTAATAATTTAACAATCAAATAATTTAATATTCTGGTCGAACAAACTTATTGCCAAAGGTAGTAGTAGGATATAAGTTTTCAAAGGAGATTACACAAAATTTGATAGTAAATAAAAAAATAAAAAAAAATTAGGTATAGAACTTGGACTGCAATCTGCATAGCATTCCAGTGCCCATTTTGTCTACATCGCAACTGCAAAAATGTCTGCCACCGTCATAATATAAAGAACATAAAATAATTTTAACTTTATTTCAGTTTTATTTCTCCACTATTTTAAATCGCTCAACTGTTCAAAGTAGAACGAAGCGATCAGATCATTAAATTTTGAACTTAGAAAGCAAAAAGTTCTTGCAAGAAATGATCACAATAATAATAAAAATCAACTTGCTAGAGGAAAAACTTGCATTTTAAGAGCGGAAATGATCGCAGTTTTCGACCTGGCGAACGATATCTGCAAATATCAAAAGAAGTTGTGTTCCAATGTTTTCCGGCTCATGCAAAGGTAAAGTATGCATCTTAAGAAACTACTTTTGCATATCTTTGAAGCACCTAGGTGCTTCAGCCAACTTACACATTACAGATCCAAAATTTCTTTGGAAGGAATGCGATACTCACGGATTATTACTCGAGCCGTGTAACGCAAGGGTCATTAAAAATACTGAGCCATGTAATGTCAGTATTTCGCTTTGTCGCTGAGTCTTATTTTCGGACTGCAAGTAATTCGGAATGGTACATTTGAGAAGCATATGGGTTTTCTTACTACGAGTTTGTAGTGAGGAATATTTCCGTGAAAAGTTATACATTGGTTTTTATATTCTGTTTTGAAATAAAATATATTTTGAAATAGAGTAAAGGTTGAAAATAGACTGAGTAAAATTGCCTTTCTAACCAGTTTCGATTGCTCAAATTGAAATACCCATGCATTAAAATATGGTAAAAAAAATGTGTAATGTCTAAAATGTCCTTGAAAATTTTACAGAGTTTTCTATATTCTGTTTTGAATTAAAATACACTAACCGCCTTTGGAGACCAGGTTGTCGCCCAGATTATTAACTTTTCAGATTGTTAAATAGATTATATGGGATGCATTTTTTAAAGAAATATTTCACATAGTAATTTAATACTACTAAAGTACATAAATTCAATTAAAACAGTTTACCCCAATTTACAAAATGTATATATTATGGTGTAAAAGCGAAAATGAAAATCCTACTATAGATGGAATGATTAGCAAAATTACGTGCCTGAATATTTTAATGGAGAATTTGAATTCCATCATTTCATTTAGATACATTATTTCAGATAGTGTATCAAATTGAATTACAGGTATTATCAAAGTTAAAGGAAAAATTGTGCGGAAAATATACAAATAAAAGTTTTATCATTAAAAAGATAATTTTGTTTAATCTTAAGATAATGCAAAAAGCATTTTTTATAATTGTTTTGGAAGATATGAGTATCAATTTCCGATCGCAAGTCATAACGATTATGGCTAGACTTAATGCACATGCGCAAAAATAGAAACGTTTTGGAGAGATTTCTCTCCAATATTCTCATGGCAATTTTTTATTGTAATTTTAAAAGTCTTTTGTTGGCATTTCTGGTATATACGCAGGATAGCAGCCTTTTAGAAAGTTTTTGGATGGTTGGCATGATTTTGATATGCTTGGCGAGAAACGGTACATTTATCTTAAGTCTTATCACGATTAAAAATCTTTCAACGGTTAAGCCTATTTTTGCGATTTATTGAACTTTTTGTTTGACGTCTGTTTCTTGATTTCTTTTACATCTTCTTTCCTCTGAATATATGCTTTCTTTAGTGACATGGCCTTCTATCTCCAAAACACTTTTAATATTATTTTGCAGCTCTATTAATTAGCTAAGCGATTCGTTTGAATCAATACAACTATAAGCATGCTCAAAGAATGATGCAATCTGAAATTCTAATATGTTTTGCTTATATTTGAATGGTGCATTCAACAATTAGTAGTGATCTCGATTTCTGTGCCACGTCAGTTAGTGTTTTTACATATGGACTTTGAAATAATGTCAAGGTTGGAAATAGACTGAGTAAAATAATTTTTCGAAACAATTTCAAATGTCCATATTCAAATGCCCATGGATTAAAATATCGCAAAAAAGACTGCTATATCTAGAATAAATGCAAATAAAGGGATTTTTATATTTTAATGTTACACTGATTCGAAGCGTCATTAAAGTATTTTATTTAAGATATTTAAAGGTGATAGTGCCAGTACTGCCATGTGACGGTTTCAACTTTCACAGAGAATGTGACTGCTATTTTGAAAACAATGTGCTATATAAGCACGCTGAGTTGAATTAATTTAATGACATTTCTTGTGGATTATACAAATAGGGTTTCTGTGCTTTGTACAGTGGTAATAGTTGCCCTGGTAAATTAAAACTAAAAATCTGGTAAATTAAACCTTACTATTTAGATTTCCCCTTTAGTAAATAAACCTTTTATTCTTACAGATTCAAAATTGAAGAATATTAAGGCACGATTAGTCTTTTAAAAATTTTGAATAATATGTGATGAATTTTTACGAATATTAGATTTTTTTTCGTGAAACAATAAAAGATATCATTAGTTATAAAAAAAAATAAAACCAATAATGATAGTATATTCCCAGAACTGTTATTAAATGAAAATTCAGGAACTATTTTTTATATTCTTATCTTTTTTTTATCTTATTGTTTCTTAATTTGTCCTAATTAAATTATACGGAGTGAAAACATTGTAATCATAAAAAAAACTCGACATTTTTGCGAATCTCCGTGTTACAGACTTACCATGTTACAGAAAAAATGAAAAAAAAAAAAATGGAATTATATATATCTGTATGAGGCCATAAAATAAAATTGAAAATTGCTATTATCATGTGAGAACAGATCCTTATAAAATTTGTTGTGAATGTCAAATGATTAACCGCCTGTCTCTCTGTACCTTTACATGTATGCAAATGCAATGAATCAAAAACAGCGATTGAAGTAAATGATTTGGTATATGATCTTATTAATAAAATTTTAAAACGAGGCTAAATCTTGTTTTCTATTCGTTGAAAAAATATGTCTAAAATATATATTCTGTTTCATTTGCCACCACAAAGCACAAAATTCTCATTTTATGAAAATTCTGAATACTTGCGACTTTTACGGCTTTGTCCAAATGGTAGAGTAACTTGATGAGGAGGAAGGGGGGGGGGTATTACAATTTTAATGGAAAGCAGGAAAAAAAAAAAACTTTTGAGGCACCACTACCACTGGTTTGGAGGTGATTTCAATATTTTTGATCTTCGAATTTTTTTACCGTATTTAGAATATATATATATAAATATATATTATATTTCAGAAAATTTTTTCATTTACTAGTCGAGTTATTTTTATCAGAAATAAAATAAATAAATAAACATTTTCTCTAAAAACAACATATTTTGCTTTTTTTTTTTATCGTTGCTTCATTTTGTTTAATGGGGATAAAATCAATAAAAAGGAAATTATCGGGAAAAATTTTAAAAAGTAATCGGATTACATTCATTGGCCTTTTTACATCAAAAAAAGTGTTTTGTAAAATTTTAAATTTAGAAGTAAAAATAAATAAATGGAAATAAAATTTTTTAGAAAATTTATAGAACTTAATACCTACTTGATTTTTTTATTTTGTAATAACCGCAATAATCAAAAATGTTTGTTCATTTAAGTGAGTATCGCTATGTTGCTACTAGATTCTTTACTTATCCAAAACCTGTATATTAATTAAGATTATAACTCTTTTCTTAAAAAAATTCAGTTGTTCAAATTATATAAATTTTAAACATGATAAATCAAAGCAAATATGCATTAAAAATGGAACTCCCATTGGGCTTGTTGGTTATTAATGATAAAAATCAGATTTTTTTTTAAACTTAAAGAAACAAATAGTACTATATGCATATACATACTTAAATTTCCTCTTTTCATCAATAATGCCATTATCATGAATGTAGCTCGAACTAAGAGTTACCATATTGCTTTCAAATTCTTTCTTTATAAAACTAAGAGTTACCATATTACTTTCAAATTCTTTCTTTAGAGAACTAAGATTGCCATATTGCTTTCAAATTCTATCTTTTGATAACTAAGAGTAGTAATATTGCTTTCAAATTCTTTCTTTAGAAAACTAAGAGTTACCATATTACTTTCAAATTATTTCTTTAGAGAACTAAGAGTTACCATATTGCTTTCAAATTCTTTCTTTAGGAAACTAAGAATTACCATATTGCTTTCAAATTCTTTCTTTAGAAAACTAAGAATTACCATATTGCTTTCAAATTCTTTCTTTATATAAAAACTGCATTATAATAAAGGTTAGAACTTTTCTTCCTTTAAAGTTTTTTTTCAGGTGTTAAGATTACATAAATTTTATGCATGATAGATGGAAGCATATATGCATTAAAAACGGTATTCCCACTGGCCACTTGATGATTAATGTTTCTGTGAATTCATGCTCATGTATTTTTGAAAATTAGTTAAATTTCGTGTACTGTGGATGTGTTATGGATTGTGAAAAAAGAGAGGAAGTGAGAGAGAAAGAAAAAAAAGTTGGATGAAAAAATGTTAATAATTTAAACGAATTTAAAACTAAACGAATTTAGACGAATTAAAATTAGTTAAATTTAACATCAAAATTTTTTTAGATGTTTTCATTTGCTTAGATTAAATTTAGAATCTAATAAAAATTATATAGCTATAATTATAATTTGCTATATATATATATATATTGTAGCTATAATTATAATTATAATTTGCTATATATATATATATATATATTGTAGCTATAATTATAATTATAATTTGCTAATTATCAGCTCTCTTATAAGCTGCATTTACTATTTGATCGATCCGATGTGCACTAATTCATCCAAAATTTGGCAAAACTCTGCAATTTTATTACAAATTGCACTTATCAAATTTCAAGGTTTTAGTAATTCCAGTTTATGAATTAATGTGATTATAAATGGACAGAAAGACTGACAAATAAGCATGACTTTAAAACTGCTAATGTTTCGGATTCAGAAATTTAAAACTAACGGATTAATTCGCAATTCGAAGTTGGTCGTCTTTGAAAACCAAAACGCTTTTACTTTGTAAGCAAAAGTTATCCGTTTGTAAGATCCTTCAGTTTTCAAGGAAGCAGTAAGTGCATAAGGTTATTAAGTTTTCACCCATCCTAAACTAACATCTAATAAACTTATTAAATCCCTTATTAAACACTGCTGTGACCGCGAAAATTAATTATGTCTCACAAATCTCCTTACTTTTAACCTCTTTCAACATCCCTCAGTACCGTCAACATATATCAAAAGTCACAAGCTTCGCAGTGCTTGTACAAGCACTCAAGGCCACAACTCAGCAAGCCAGGCAAGCGTTATGGTGGAACGCATTTATTTTCCCCAATTTCACCGCCTATGAAATAAATTAAGGAGTTCCATCCCTTGCGTCTGCACTAAAATCAGGTTAGCACTTAATTAAGGCTCAAGATCCAAAGTCGACCCCTACCTCCTTGGCAAGGGGCGGAAATGGAGGGGTTTAAAGACATCCGGTACCTTCTGGGGCCACACATCGAAACTGTCTGGAATGGAATTGCTGTTTCAGGCTGTAAAGAGGGTTATTTCCGTGGCATTATGCACCCAGAATGGGTTGGGGATCTTAAGATTCATTCTTCTTCCATAGAATGTGATTATGTTTAGATTATCACGGAAAATAGGTTTGGGTTTAGTATCTCACAAACTGATTCCGGAGCGCCTTTCTACAAAAGAACGGTTTTATTTCCCTTTTTATATCTTCGTTTGTTTTGTGGGATTGGAAAATGGCGTTTTTCACATCACTTAATAAGCATTTTGTGCTGTTAGATATGTTTTTGTTTCTTGTAGTTGATATATATATGAAATGAAATTTCGTAAGTTGATTATTGTTTCTGGTTTAATATCTGTGCAGACTTTATCACATACCTACAAGAAGATTGAAATTTTTTCTATTATCAAATAAATGGGAACTGTAATCAGGAAATATAGCTGCTTTTTCAGGTGTTAATGTACGTAGGGTGACGTATAATCTATGAGCATGACATACAATCTATGTTTGCGTTTTTTTCCCCTTAATTAAAAGAACAAAAATTGGGAAAAGATAATTCAGTTATTTTTATGATCCCTATGTTCTTCTCTATTAATGATATAGTTTTTATAGGTTGACATATAATTTTTACACAGATTTAGGCATTTTGCAGACGTAGACAGTGCATACTATGAGGTCTCTATTTTAATAAACTGGTAACATCCATTTCACATGTCAAACATAACGTAACCAATATAAAATATTCTTAATATAGTCAACGTACTAATTAATTTTAGTTCCACATTTTTTTCCTTCATTTTAAAAAACTTATTAAAAGGTATTTAAATTTATATTATATATATTCTACTCTTTTAATGCCATAATGTTTATAGGTTGTCATATAATCTATAAACCTAGTGGCGGATTTCGGCATTTTGCAGCCATATGCAATGCATATTATGAGGTCTCTATTTTAACAAACTGGTCACATCAGTTTCAAATTTCAAACATAATCAATGCATTGTCTTAACATAATCAATGTATTAATAGTTTTCTTTAGTTTTACACTTTTTTTCTGATTTTCAAAACTTTATGAAAAAAGTATTTCAACTTATATTATGAGCTCTATATTCTGGTCTTTTAATATATATATATATATATATATATATATATATATATATATATATATATATATATATATATATATATATATATATATATATATATATATATATATATATATATATATATATATATATATATATATATATATATATATTACCGTGAAAGACCGAAATCAGAGAATGTCAACATTCACCGGTGAATGTCGACAAACACCAAATACGTCGGTGAAAAATCGAATATTTCATTACATTCTTGTACATTCGGACCCTCACCGGTGTATGTCGACAATCACAGCTATACTCTGGTGGATGTCGAAAACAGAGGAGCCGACAAAGAGGCGACTGGCTGTTTCTCGCCAAATATTACATATGAAGTTGTAATGTTGTATTTAAATCTATGCAAACAGTGTCAAATGAAACACAGTGCACCTAAGAAAGGTATTGCTGGGAAACCAATGATCGGTTCTGAGTTAAACTCAAGATGTCAAGTTGATCTGATAGATCTGCAGTCAAACTCAGATGGTGAATATAAGTTCATAATGGTGTATCAAGATCATTTAACTAAGTTTGTCCAGCTACGACCTTTGAAAACTAAGAGGGCTGAAGAAGTAGCGTATCACGTTCTTCCAATATTTTTAACATTTGGTGCTCCAGCAATATTACAATAAGATAATGGTAGAGAATTCAGTAATCAAGTCATATCCGAAATATGCGCTATGTGGAAAGATGTTAAGATAGTTCATGGAAAGCCTCGTCACAGTCAAACACAAGGCTCAGTTGAAAGGGCCAATCAGGATATACAGAATATGCTAACTGCATGGATGAACGATAACAATACAAATAAACGGTCAGAAGGTTTACCCTTTGTTCAATTTGCCAAGAACACTACATACCACGAAGGAATACGCCAAAGTCCTTATGAAGCCATGTTTGGCATTAAAGCGGAAAGAGGCATAGCATCGTCTTTCGAAACTGAGGAACGACTTGAAGGAATTGCCAATACTTTTGAAATCGAAGAACAGCTTGAAAAAACTGGTAATACTTCTGAAAAAAATTTGAAAGGTGGTTAAACCGAAAACCAAACTCCAAAGAAAAATATTGAAGAGGACTTGCAATTTACCACGTCTTCACATCAAGTTAAACTTGCGAATAAAAATGGTACCCTCTATAAACTTGCGAATGAAAATGGTACCCTCAAGCAGCTTTACACACGTAATCAGTTCGAAATTTGTAAAGAAAAGCTCCTTTCCATAGATAAGACTTCTTTTCAAGAAATTTCGCTGAGAGAAGCAGCTGCAGCTAATTCGAGAAGCGGTGAGCAAGGCTATACACGCTGTCATTGCAAAAGGAAGTGTTCCACAAATAAATGCAGTTGTAAAAGCAAGGGCCTCTTGTGCAATTCAAAGTGTCATAATGGTTTAAGTTGTTGCAATAAATAAGATTTGATTCACTTAAAAGTTTTTTATTACTATTATTTTATTTTCTCATTTAGAACGTACTGTATAATTAAGTAAGTTTTTTACTTCTATTATTTTCCTTTCTCATTTTGAAAGTACTGTGTGTTTTAAGTTCTTAGTTATTCCTCTCAGAAAGAGAGGCGAAAAATTTATCGCGACTGAATTACGGAGAAAAAAATATAAATCTCGGACATGTTCAACATTCACCATTAGTGCATGGTGAATGTCGACATTCACCGGTGAAAGTCAGAAATAAGGGTATTTAGCAAATATTTCGGACATACACCAAGCGACTATCTGTTTCTCCAGATTTCGGGGTTTCAACTAATCGAACATATAATCACCTTTTCATTTTTATTTCATGAAATATCGATATTATACTTATCTTTAAAATTCATAGATTTTTTTTTGTTTTATTATTACTTATTTATTATTATTTTATTATTTATTGTTGTATTTTTTAATTTATATATTTGGCGACTATCTAATAATATATTTTAATTGATCTAACTTCAGCTGCTCTCAGCTCAACAGCAAGATGGAACTGCATAGCTAACTTAGTTGAAGTTCCGTCAACGTATAACCCCCCCCCCCCCCGCACTGCATTTTCTCAGATTTTTCTTTCGTTGACGAAATCTGAAGAAAGTGGATTCAGTTTAGCATCTGTGTAGATTACAAGAGAAATAACAAAGGGAAGTTGTAACATTATGAGGTTTAGTAGATAAATGAATCATCCATTTACTTTTTTATAGCGCTGGGATGTTATGGGACTAGTCGCCTTTAGGAATGTTCATATACAGAATGAAAGGAACATATGCATGACGTATGGCTTCAATTCTTGACGATTTGACAGAATCATGGTTATGAAATTATGTCTATGCAATTTAAGTGAAATTAAATATAATGAATATGCAAAATAAACCGGTTGGTCTCGAAAAAAAATATTATGAAATAAAAATTGGAGAAATTAGATCAATGGTCGGGGTTGGGGGACTAATATATTCCATTTTGTATTTATGTCCAATAAATTTACATTCATTATTATATACTTTTCTTTTATATTGCCCTTTTATTAGTCTCTGCCTCCAAATAATTATTCATATGTATTTTTATGCAAAATTAAAATTCGCTTTTCTTGGTTTAATTTAGTCTAGTTTAGTTATATTACCGTTCTTTTTTTTAAACAACACTAGGGCTATTTTGGGACGGACCTAATTTTGAACTGCTGTCAGAGGACGAGGACGACACCTGAGCTGGCAACCCCCTCTCCAGACCACGCCACACCAGCGGGACGACGCTTGGTCCTGACGGATTGAACATGCAACAGACCCCCTTACACGACGGTTCTTCAGTCAAATTGGGTCTCGAACCTGAAACCCTCCGGTTTCGAAGCCGAAACCTTCGAAGCGACCGCGGTGACCATGAGGCCACCGCGGCCCGTCGATTTTCTCGGATTCTTCCTACTCTGTTTCTTAGGCCCGACCTTCTGCATTGGTTCGGAATACTGATCTGTTTGGAACTTTGTTTTTCTTTTCTTATGAGATATCAGCTTTTTAATTTTTATTATATGTATTGAGATTGTAATTTTTTTTAATGTATTGCGTTTTATTACGTCTTGTGTTCATTCATTGATATTTCTTGTTCCCATGCCCCCCCCCCACACACACACACATTTTCATCAAAACAACTCATGCCGAATTAAGATAAAAGACAAGATAATGACATAAAGAATTGAATAGTATATGGATGATAACTCGAGAATAAAAATATTTTCATAACCATTGACACCACAAACTTTCTTATTACTAAAGAAGCGTTTTCTGTACAGACTTCGGTATTTTAGCTCTCCTATTACCACTATAAATCGTAGAAATGCAAGATATTTTGCTTAAAAGAGACATTAAAAACAAAATATACTTTTAAATACATATCATTGCTAAAGTTTGAAATTCTTTATTTCATAAAATATAATCTGTTATTTCAATCAATATCTAGGAATCCTATTAAATAAGTGGATTATTAACATTAACCCTTATGTTCATTTTGTATAGTATACCATACATACAACTTTATAAAAATATACTACCAGTATAAAATAATTGTTAACTTAGTTTTATTAAACACATGACATTTCTAGACGTTTATTTATACTTCAAAAATAAAAATAGTAGTTTATATGTCGTAATTTTAAATCAGTTGTGAAAAATAACCGTCAAAATGCGCCGCTCAGGTTTATCTAAGGTAAGTTTTATTTTATTTTTATTTTTGTTTGTAGTAAATATGCATGTTTATTATGTTTGTTTTTGTTGTTTGTAGTAAATATGTATGTTTATTATGTTTGTTTTTGTTGTTTGAAGTAAATATGTATGTTTATTATGTTTGTTTTTGTTGTTTGTAGTAAATATGTATGTTTATTATAAAATACACATGCCTAAATGTTTGTTCTTACACATTTTTATATATGCATACCTATATACATTTAATGGCAAAGTATATTGCAAAATTCGTAGAATAAGAAAAATGTATGTCATAGTATATATTATCGGTTCTATTTGTCTGAACATATCTTAGCGATCTTAAATAAAAATAACCCCTTAAAATTAAGCGAAATACTTCATTTGATTTAGATAGGTGTTGTTTTTTTTTGAAATAATATTAACAGAATAAAAATCTCATGATATTTATTTCCAAATTAGCATCAGTATCCACTTGTAAAATAAATAATTATTTAAAACTATTTACATACTTATAACTTTCCAAGCATATCTATAACCATATTCATAACTTTTTTACTAACTGAAAGAGTAAAAATTTTGGAGCTACCATCAAATTATTAAAGACACCAGAAAGATTATTCTGTTTCGAAGTATCTTTGATGAATACTCAATGATTCGATATTTTTTGATGCAACATTTTATAAAGCAGCAAAAGCAAAATTTCAAAAATGAAATGGTGGTATATCGTGTTATTGACCTTTGACCTCGAGCAGATGAGTCCATTTATTAGGAGGGAGAAAGGCGTGGTAATGAGAGTAGGTCACAAAGAGATAATAGGGCTACTAAAAATATAATTTTGCTGATCTCAATGAATTTATTATCCTACATTTCAAAAGGAACACTTATCATTCTTAATTCTTGTAACCTTCAGAGTGCTCAAGATTTATTGATAGCCAGGTTCTGGTGATTTGGCGAAGTACGTGCAAAACGCGTATGATATTTACTATCAAAACACGCACGTTTTAATGCTTAAACTACAGATCATTAAGTCTTCGTGACAAATAAATCATTCTATTTTCAACGAATTAATACATATATAACACACATCTCATGGGTTTGATAGCAATTATTCATTTGATACAAATTCACGCAAAAAATATTTCCCACATTCAACATGTACTTTCGCAATAACCTATTCAATACAGAATCCTTTGATTTCTAATTCATTGTAAAGACGCCTTCAAAGGGCTAAATAGCCAGTTTTAGCCAATTATCGCAATTATCTCTAAATAAGGCACATTTATTATTTAATCTGACTGTCAAAACAGTCGACCGAAAGGTATTGTGCCTCGCAACTCTAACCGCGAATCACGAATGCCTCTCCGTAGGAGCCGGAATAAAATTATTGATTAAAGTCTCCCTAATTTAAGGCAACCCAAACCCCATCACATCCAATTAAAGGCCCCGGAATGAGCAAGTGTCGACCGTTAAATATTCAAAAAGACCCCGACGAATCTGGAATACTTATCGTCATTCAATGAGGTGTTAATTATGTGTTGCTAATTGGGATAATGCCTTCCGTGATTTGATTATTTGGGGTGAAAGTAATTTCGGAGTAATTATTTCTTGGGCTGTAAGAGTCTCCGCAATCGTTTATATATAATAAAAGGGGTTTAAGGTACAGGATTATTGCTTCATTTAGGAACGCATTATGCTCTGAAGACTTGAAAGTCTTTTGTAGGCTTAATGCGTCCGATTTCGTTGGAATGCCGATAAAAATAGCAATTTCCTCCAGTTACTGGAATGTAAGAAGATTTCAGTTTTGCATCGTGTGATTAAAGTAAATGTCATCGGAGAAAAATGGAAATTTGCTTCCACCTTTGTGATACTCTGGAAGACAAAATATACTTTGTTTGCAATTTCGAGGTTCCAATACATAATATGTTTTATAACTAAACGAATTGTGGGCAAAAATATAGTTTACCCTTTCGGAGTGTTAATATACAACATATTCTATACCTAGGAAAATTGTAAGTAAAATTATACTTTGCTTGCGATTTTGGAGTTACAATATATATTTTGTAGCTAGGCAAGCTGTAATCAAAAACTATGCTTTGTTTGCAACTTCGGGATTTCAATATGTAATATGTTTTATAGCTAGGCAAATTGTATTCACAAATATGTTTTGTTTACAACTTCGAGGTTCCAATATGTAATATGTTTTATAGCTTTGCAAAATGTCTGCAAAAATAAGTTTTATTTGCAATTTCCGAGTTTAATATACAATTTGGTTTATACCTAAGAATATAATAGGCAAAATTACGCTTTGTTTGCACTTTAGGGGTCTCAATATGTAATATGTTTTATAGATTGTAAATATAAACATACTTAAGATTTCGGGGTCTCAATATATAATACGTTTTATAACTATGCGAATTTTAAGTATAAATATATTTTACAATATCGAGATTTCAATATTTAATATGTTTTATAACTAGGCACATTGTAATAAAAATATGCTTTGCTTATAACTTCGGGGTTTCTTAATATGTAATATGTTTTATAGCTGACAAACTGTAATAAAAAATATTCTTTGCTTATAACTTCGGGGTTTCAATATGTAATATGTTTTATAGATCGCAAATTGTAATAAAAATTTGCTTTGCTTATAACTTTGGGGTTTCAGTGTATAATCTGTTTTATAGTTAGGTAAATTGTAATTAAATTATACTTTGTTTGCAATTTCGAGGTTCCAATACATAATATGTTTTATAACTAAACGAATTGTGGGCAAAAATATAGTTTACCCTTTCGGAGTGTTAATATACAACATATTCTATACCTAGGAAAATTGTAAGTAAAATTATACTTTGCTTGCGATTTTGGAGTTACAATATATATTTTGTAGCTAGGCAAGCTGTAATCAAAAACTATGCTTTGTTTGCAACTTCGGGATTTCAATATGTAATATGTTTTATAGCTAGGCAAATTGTATTCACAAATATGTGTTGTTTACAACTTCGAGGTTCCAATATGTAATATGTTTTATAGCTTTGCAAAATGTCTGCAAAAATAAGTTTTATTTGCAATTTCCGAGTTTAATATACAATTTGGTTTATACCTAAGAATATAATAGGCAAAATTACGCTTTGTTTGCAATTTAGGGGTCTCAATATGTAATATGTTTTATAGATTGTAAATATAAACATACTTAAGATTTCGGGGTCTCAATATATAATACGTTTTATAACTATGCGAATTTTAAGTATAAATATATTTTACAATATCGAGATTTCAATATTTAATATGTTTTATAACTAGGCACATTGTAATAAAAATATGCTTTGCTTATAACTTCGGGGTTTCTTAATATGTAATATGTTTTATAGCTGACAAACTGTAATAAAAAATATTCTTTGCTTATAACTTCGGGGTTTCAATATGTAATATGTTTTATAGATCGCAAATTGTAATAAAAATTTGCTTTGCTTATAACTTTGGGGTTTCAGTGTATAATCTGTTTTATAGTTAGGTAAATTGTAATTAAATTATACTTTGTTTGCGATTTCGAGGTTTCTACATATATTTTATTGCTTGGCAAGCTGTGATAAAAAATATGCTTTGCTTGAAACTTTGATGTTTCAATATGTAATATGTTTTATAGCAAGGAAATTTGTAATCAAATAGGTATATGCATTTTTCACAATTTCGGGGTTTTAATATATAATATATTTTATAGCTTTGCGAATTGTATGCAAAAAGTGGTTTTATTTGTAATATAGGCGTTTCAATATATAATATGTTATTCAATAAATAATATGGAGAATTGTAGGCAAAAATATATTTTTTTTGTAGTTTTAAGGTTTCAATATTAACATGTTTTATAGCTAAGCAAATTGTTGGCAAGAATATTCTTTGTTTTCAATTACGAGGTTTCAATATATAATATGTTTTATAGCTAGGCAAATTGTCAGCAAAATTATGCTTTGTAATTTTGGGGTTTCAGTATTTAATATGTATTACATCTAGGCAAACTGTCGGAGTGTCAATATTTATTATGCATTATAGCTTGACAAACTGTCGGGGTTTCAACATTGAATATTATTATATCTAGACAAATTGTAAGTGAAAATACACTTTGCAATTTCGGATGTTTGAATATATATGTAAGCTACATCAACCGACGTAGCATCTTTCATTAAGACAGCAAAATTACAGCATTTCTTAAAACCGTTTGATTATATTCATATGTTAAATGCTCCATATATAACAGCAACCAAAAAAGTGAATATTTAAGCTAGATCTGTTTTATGAGCAGCCCTAAAAAATATCAAAATTTGCTCTGCGTGCCATCAATGTTCTATAAGAGAAAATCGAAAACGAAATTTATATTGGTTGCTTTGATCACTTGTCAGGACAGACGCTCAGTCAGCTGTGATATCCATATATTAGTTACACTTTAACATAATTTACAACATTGTGTCTTAAGTCTATAAAAGTATGCATAAATAATTCAGAAATCATATGCAATGTATTCATATGTAAAATTTGTGACATTTGAGATTAAATGAATGAATTTTGTTGATGGTAGTATCTTCTTTGTTATGATTAATTATCATGATGATTATTCTGTTAGTAATATGCCCCAGGAAGGAAGCAGTTGTCCGTTTCTTCTGGTTTGATGCTGTTTCTGGAATGAGATTGATAAGGGTTTTTCCAAATATTGTCAGGACTGTGTTCTGTCTAACTTGAAGACTATTAGCTTCAAAACTTATTTCAATGGGTGTCTCTTTTCTATAGCTGGCTAATCAGAATTTTTTCATCTCATGGAGTATACAATCTGGAAGGCCTCTGGGATAAAGCCACTGCAAAGGTAGGATGTCGGGGAATGACGGAATAGTAATTTTTGTTCAAATTCTAACTTTGCTTTACTTTTGCAGAAAAAGGAGTATAATTTTTTGGATTAATTAAATAATTAGATCACTACTGGGTATCCTGTTTCAATTGATATCTCATAATGAATAACTTAATAACATGAACTGTAGTAAGAAAAATAAAAATGTAAAGCAACGGTACCAAGAATATGCTTTTCATCCCGGATATCATTGCGAGTTCGCAAATTGCATTGACTAAGTCTATGGCAAAGGATACCGACGTGCTCTGATTGGTTTAAGCCTTGGCATCTTTTTGGCAATGTTTTGCTCTCATAATAGTGTAGTTTTTGCTTATTTGGCTCAAACCTTGTACCTTTCATTAGTTTTATGGAAGATACGAGTGAATATCAACACGATCTAATTATTATTAATATGATTGTTTTCTCTGAATATTACTAGTAATACTACTAATACTAATTATTATTAATAATAATAAATATTACTAATAATACTAGTAATACAAGTAACTAATTTGTTTATGCACAGAAGTATAAAAACTATATGAAAGTAATTACTCAACATATAATGCAGCAATTAAATAATTCTTATTTTTCTATGATTTGCGTGCCTTTATTAGATAATTTATGCAGTCATTGAAACTTGTTGCTGAATGTTTGTTACTTTCCCATCAACTACATATGGGAAGATGATTACTTAATGCCCAAAACGTATAAATATGTAAGCTTTAACGTAATATGTGATTTCGTAGACAATTTTTTTAGTTATATCAAAATAATATTAAGGAGAAACAAAACACAAAAAATATTTTTAATAAATTGTAATTTTTATATTTCCTGAATTTATGTTTCAGGATTTGATCTTTTCCGCTGTATATGTGTTCCAGATTAATATTACATAAAAACCGTAAAAAAAGGGGGGGATTCACATATTTTATTTATTTTTATAAAAATATATTGCCAAAGATGCCAAGGCAAAACATTGCCAAATAGATGCCAAGGCTTAAACCAATCAGAGCACTTCGGTATCCTTTGCCATAGACTTAGTCTGTACAATTTGCGAACTCGCGATATCATTCATCAATTTCCAAAAACGATATGACGTTTGCACGAGTTAAAAAAAAGAGCGAGAGAAATTTTACGTTTTTATCAATATTACTTTTGGTTTCTTCATTTTTAGCCTTAAGATTGCCTTCTTTAAGTTGATAAATGAGGTATTATAACTTTTAATTACTGCTTAAAAGCTCAAAACCTGTTCACCATTGTTGATAAACATATCTCATTCATAAAAATTGATAAACTTGTTGTTATTAACTCACTCTTATTATGTTTGGCAACGTGAAATATTTCCATTCATTTCGCCACAAAATGAACCCGTTTCATAGCTCAGTTCTCTAATTTAAAGCGGGCGATCGTGGCAGCCTGCCTCGAGAGCAGTAATTATACGGAGTTGTTCGTCAAACTTTCCCTTTGAAGTGCAACCAGTGAAAGACAGGCAACTAATTACTTGCTAAAAATTGCAATCAATTTAAAATTTCCCTGCTCCACCGAATGTGCGCTCTGGGAATTTGATAGAGAGCTATTTCATGATTGATATCACCAAGAGTTTTATAATTGGGTTTTTGTTTGGGAGTATCGTAATTTATAGAATCGTTATTTGAAACTTGAGAGCTATTTATAGATTCTTTATTATGCTGTTTTGTTTGTTAACTGGGTTGTTTTCCTAGACTAATTAAATGTGTTACATCATGGTTCAAGTTACTTCAGCTCAAAAATTGCATCATATAATTGGCTTTAATGGACGCTTTTGAAACTAAAGAGCTATCTATAGAGTTTAAATAATACTGCTTGTAAAGCCCTAAGAATAGATGAATGTAGTAGTTAACTCTTAGGAAGTCAATTTTATAATTGGCTTCAATAGGTGATTTTAATGAAAATATAATGTACAATACTAATTATTGACTTTTATAAGAAAGCTACATAGTTGGGTTTCGAATGAAATACTAAGCAATTTACAATGTTTATAGTGAAAAACCATTGATAGTTTAGGCTTATTTCTTCAATTAATGAATACAATTCTAATTGACACAAAATTCAGTTTGTTGTATCAGGATTAATCAACATTTCTTCATTTAATGAATGCAATTCTAATTAACACAAAATTCAACCTCTTGTCCCGAGAACATAGAAACGGCACGCCTACATTTCTAAACATTTTGGGCATACTGTTTTATATTTATACTAATTATTTTTATTTGAAAATTATTTGGGTACATTAATAAATGTTGCATATAAAAAGAGTTATTGAAAACAGACGCAATTTCACGAAGAAAGAGTTAAAAATATCTCGATGTTAAAGTTTAGAAATACGATGAGTGATTATAATGAAAAGTTTAGGTTAATTGTGAAAAATATGGCGTTATTTGGTATGATATAATAACGTTTTAAGGTATACAATATGAAATAATGATGTCAAAATCTGATGGTTTTAATTTATACAAATCATACTATCAAACTGTAAATAAAACATACTTGACTTTAAACAATCTAATTATAATCTATAAAGATGATGCGAATTTTAAAATGGTTGAACATTAATAAATGTTGGTACATTAATAAATGTTGCATATAAAAAGAGTTATTGAAAACAGACGCAATTTCACGAAGAAAGAGTTAAAAATATCTCGATGTTAAAGTTTAGAAATACGATGAGTGATTATAATGAAAAGTTTAGGTTAATTGTGAAAAATATGGCGTTATTTGGTATGATATAATAACGTTTTAAGGTATACAATATGAAATAATGATGTCAAAATCTGATGGTTTTAATTTATACAAATCATACTATCAAACTGTAAATAAAACATACTTGACTTTAAACAATCTAATTATAATCTATAAAGATGATGCGAATTTTAAAATGGTTGATAACTTATCCCTAATCCTTTAAATTTCATGAATAAGATTCTAATTAACACAAAGTACAGTTTCTTGTCTCGAAAACATAGAACGTATTTATCAAACAAATTGGGCATAATATTTTACATACGTATTAATTAGTTTTGTTTGTAAATTATTTGGATGCATAAACAATTGTTGCATATAAAGAAATATTGAAAACAGACGTGATTTCATAATGAAAGGGCTAAAAATCTCGATGTTAGAGTTTAGAAATGCGATGAGTGGTGATAATGAAATGTTTAGATTAAATTGGGAGAAATAGGAAGTTATTTGGTACAGTATAATAGTATTTGACGATATGAACTCTAAAAGAATGATCTCAAAATCTGATGCTTTTAATTATTACAAATCCCACTATTAAATTGTAACTAAATTTAACTAAAATATACTTGACATTAAATGATTTAATTATAAATTTAATCTAAAAAGATAACACGAAAGCTAAAGTGGTTGTTAATTTATCCATATTCCTTTAAATATGATGAATACAATTCTAATCACCACAAAGTTCAACTTCTTGTCTCAGAAACATGGAAACGGCACGTCTCATTTTGGATATGCTACATATACTTTTGGAATACTATTTTGCAAATATTATTTATGCTTATAAATCATTTGGATCTGTTAATAATTGTTATTGAAAAGAGGCGCAAGAAAGAGTTAAAATTATCTCGATGTTAGAGCTCTTAAATGAGATGAATGGTGATAATAAAAGGCTTAAGTTGATTGTGAGAAATATAGAGTTATTTAGGAAAATATAATAACATTTGACTGTAGGAAATCTGAAAGAAAGAAGCTAAAATTTGGTTCTCTTAATGAATACAAATCGTTTTATCAAACTGTAACTAAATTCAACTAAAATATACTTAACTTTAAACAATTTAATTATAAATTTAATCTATAAAGAAAATGGGAAATTTAAAATGGTTGATATTTTATAATTATCCCTTTAAATTTGATGAATACAAATCTAATTAACACAAAGTTCAATTTTTTTGTCTAGGGAACATATAAACTGTACATGTACTTATCCATACATGTTGATATATTTTTTTGAATGAATATTAATTAGTTTTACTTATAAATTATTTGGGTAAATCAATAATTGTTGCATATAAAAAGATATCGAAACTAGACGCAATTTCATAAAGAAAGAGTTAAAATATCTCGATGTTCGAATTTAGAAATTCGATGAATGATGATAATAAAAAAAAACTTAGATTATTTGTGAGAAATATGGAATTATTTGGTAAGATATAATAAATAATAATAACATTTTACGGTATGCAATCTGAAAGAAAGATGTCAAATTCTGATGGTCATAATTAAGGCAAATTAATGTATCCTAAAAATAATAAAAACGTAATTGACTTTAATCAATTTACTTATAAATGAAATCTATAAATATCATATGCAATTAATAAGGGTTAGAACATTTCAGAATAGATATGGCAAGAGTAATTAGATTGAAATATGCGATAAAAGATAGATCAAGTAGCAAGCTGTTGATCCTTAAGTAAAATTGATCCTTAGGTAAAAAGGATAGCATTTCTCATTCAATTATTTATGTCTCAAGACTGAAAAGCTATTTTATCAATACCGCAATATTTTACCTATTCAAAGATAAAAAAAAATATGTGTGCTTATAATGTTTAACAGATTATTGCATTGATATCTTAAAGTGAACATTTCACAGTCAATTTTCTTATAAATATTGCACAACTTATATATTAAAGTCATTTTGACTGTAACCGCGTTTAAATCATTTTCTGTCAAATATGTTAAATGCGAGAGCCATCCTCCTCTCTCGTTTAATTCTTGGAATATTCTTGGAAGAATGCGAAGCATCTCGGTGTATTACAGGCAGCCGCGATAATCTTGTATCAATCTTGACAACTAAGATAAGAGGCTTTCGTGCAGGAACTCATTAATCAAAAGCATCACGTGTGATTGAATAGTTGTTCCTCCTACATAATCATACAGTTTATACGATAATTAATTTCTGAACTGTTCTAAAAATGACATTGAAAAATATCGTGCTTTCAAGAAATTTGCTTGCAGTTTGGATGTTAGTACAGGCACTAAAAGGCATTATTATTTGTTCTATTCTGTATAGTTAAAAATGAATATAATTATGCCTCAGCTACCTCATTCTATTTGTATCATTGTTAAATTTTGTTTTACAGAAATATTGTAGTAAAATAAGCAATGTAGGAGGGGATACGATATTTTTGACTCTTGTTAGGTTACTACGTTGAAAAGTCTATTTTTTAGCTAAATTATGAAATGTTATTTATTTAGTATTATTAATGTTTGAAGAGGTTCCTTTATAAAATCGAATTTTTTTCTAAGTCTATTTTTGTGGAAGGTACATTGATTTTTATATTTCCATTTATATGCATTTTAATCCTATTTATACCTTTAGACACTATTTTCTCAAATATAGAATATGATAGAATTTTCTTACGAAGTACCTCACAAATTAAAATTCAAACTTATTTTTTTGTTCAAATTTGGTATAGTAATTTTTCAATATATTCTGAGGTTCCTGAACAGGATAATGAGTTGGTAATCTATTCATTACCGCTTAATTACTCATATTTTATAGTTGTTACTAGTACTTTGCAATGAGCATGTAGTGAAAATTATAAGCCAGTTAACAGCTACGCTACACGAGCAGTTGCTTTTGTATTGTGGTCATGTTACTTGGCTGCTAACCATAAGGTCTCAGGTTCTATCCTCGCCCGTGACAATCTTCCACAAGCAAAAAAATGAGAATTTCTTATTATTTATCTTTCGGAACCTCAATATTTAAAGAATGATGAGAAACACATATTCTTTTTTTAAATTCAGGAATTGGATAATATATTTATAAAGCTCTATGCAAAATTTTCATCGAATTAGTTGATAATCCTCTAAACTAAAAAAAAAAAAAAAATGCTTCATGCCTCTTTTCAGTCAACAGAAAAAAAGAGCATTTTTTTCCAGTTTTTTTAAAACACTTTTTCTTCTCAACTGTTATATTTTGTTTTCATAAATGATTTTTCAATCTTTTTTACGTAAATATTCAAAAAAGAAACAATTTTCGAACGTTTATCAAAAAATTTATCCCGAACATAGTCATATACCTTAAATTCGCTTTAACAGCTTTTTATAATTAAAAATAACAGAATTTAAACAATACGAATTAACACAGACACCTAATAATTTTACTATTCTTGAAATCTATATAATGGTATTATAATACTCATAATTATAATAAATGATATTATAATCGTCAATTATGCTGCTGCATACAGAACTTTCTTTGTAATAAATGTTTTTTTTTTCGTTCTAAAAACATCATAAATAATATTTAGTAATTTTTCAACTTTGTAATTTTAGTATTTTCAACTTCTACTGGTTTATACTCATAATTATAATAAATGATAATATAATCATCAATTATGATGCTGCGTACAGAACTTACTTTGTAATAAATGTTTGTTTTTTTCGTTTTAAAAACATCATAAATAATATTTAGTAATTTTTCAACTTGTAATTTTAGTATTTTCTACTTTGTACTGCTTTATACTCATAATTATAATAAAGATAATATAATCATCAATTATGCTGCTGCATACAGAACTTACTTTGTGATAAATGTTTTTTTTTCGTTCTAAAAACATCATAAATAATATTTAGTAATTTTTCAACTTTGTAATTTTAGTATTTTCAACTTTGTAATTTTAGTATTTTCAACTTTGTAATTTTAGTATTTTCAACTTTGTAATTTTAGTATTTTCAGCTTTGTTCTGGTTTATACTCATAATTATAATAAATGATAATATAATCATCAATTATGCTGCTGCATACAGAACTTACTTTGTAATAAATGGGGCTTTTTTCGTTCTAACATCATAAATAATATTTAGTAATTTTTCAACTTTGTAATTTTAGTATTTTCAACTTTGTACTGGTATTTGTATCTAAACAAGTTTAACTAAAAATTTACCTGAAATTATTTAGTTGTAGAAAAATATGTCCTTAAAAGCGATATAATATTGTGTTGATAAGATGAAAGTAAGCTTTGGAGTGACTTATCACCTCATCATGACTTATCATCATCATCAATTCATGATACAATTTTTTCAAAAGTAATTTGTTTTCCAAAGTAAAACATTTTGATAGTACGGATTTGGAATGCTGAGTTTTAAAAGAATAAATATTGCATTTATATGATATAAGGATATTTTTGTGTACATAATATTTAATATTCTTTTCAAAGTAAATGCGTTAATTTTTTGATACATTAAAAGATAATAAAATGGATAAAACTATTCTAAATGGCATCCAAGAAGAACATTTAGAATTTAGGCAGCATTATACTGATAAGACAGAAAATGCTTCTGAAATATTTTAATTCATTAATTTTAATTAATGAAATAATTTAATTTTTATTCCCCAATTAATTTAAATTTAAATAAATTTTAAATGTAGAACCAGAAACGTATGCATTTTTTAAACATAAAACTCTATTTGTCTAATCTTGAGTAGTAGTTAGCAATCGTAAAAACTAAAATCATTTAAAATTTTTGTATAATATTTTATTGTATGATATTTATTTTTATATAATATTTATTTTTATAATATTTAGATATTATTTTTTATTATATTTAAAAATATTTTTGTATAATATTTTATTGTAAAGCTGAAAATACTTTTGAAATGATTCATTAACCAATTTAAACAAAATCTTACATGTGAAATTTAAAAATATTACATTTTAATATCAAATCATATTTGATTAATTTTAAAATAGTTATCGTAATAAATAAAGCAATTCAAAATTTACATTTAAAAAAATAATATGTTAAGACGATAGAAAGAGATTCTATAACTTTTTATCGCCCAATTTTACCCGAAAGGAATTTTACTTTAGGAATCCAAGAAAAAAAGAATTCTGCTTTTTGCATATAACCATATTTTACCAATTTTGACAGCTGAAATAGTCATGATAAATAAAACCATTTAAATTTGCCTCTAAAAAGAGCGTTTAGATTTTAAACAATATTGTACTAATAAGTCATAAAATACCTTTGCAATGTTTTATAACAATTTTAATTGAAATGTATTTTGTTTCAGGGATCTGAGAAAAAAAAATAATTCTTTATATTTCATATAATTATCTTTGACTAATTTTGAAAGCGGAAATGAATTTAATAAATTCAAGCATTAAGCATTGACTTCACAAAGAACATTCATATTTTAATCAGTATTACACTGATAATGTATTGAAGTAATTCTATAATAATTCAAGCACAGATTTCAACTCAAAGAAATTTTACAAAAAACAAAAACAAAATCAGCTTTTTTAAAATGTAATAATATTTAATTTATTTTAAATTAGTAAACAATTGAGTCATGAAATTTGAAACAGGATAAGTAAAAAAAGATCTTTAGTTTTTAAAATGATTTTAGGTTGTTCTTTTGTTTTGGTCAGATAATTTAAAATCGTATTAAAAGCAAACGAAACAATTCTGTATCACCCTTAGATCGATACCGAAAAAGCTTCAGAATTGTTTAGCTTCTGTGACAGAAAAAGGGAAACAGTTCCCCATCAATACCAATCTAAAGGAATTGTTACCTGTGACAATGATTTTTCCAGAGCTGACGCTCGTAACCATTTCACCCGTAAGCCGGTGCCTGGTTTGACATCGGTAACTCCAGTTCGAATCTTTCTCCTGGATTTCGTGGATCAGGAGCTCTCCGGATCTCAAAACGGTGTATGATCGGGCTGAAAAGGGATAAAAAAACAAAAAAAGAGTCAAAACACATTGGCCAGTGAAATATTGAATTAGTATGTGAAAGTGACAACACTCGATGGAAACTGACAGATTCGCTTTCCACTGAAAAGTGCTTTTCAGGTGAAATCTGAAGAGGATAATTTTATTTTGTGTGAAGACGGTTTTGGTGGTGCTTGTGTGTATGTATGTATTATATGGTCATGTTGCGTGTTATTTCTTTTGCTGCCTGTATCATTATTGTTGGTTAAAGATTATTTTTCTGTTTATGGTTTGTGATATATAAAAATGTTCTTATAATAGGGGGAGATTTTAATTTGGAAGCTGTAAATCGATCTTCAAGCTATTGAAATTACTAATATTTTATATGCGTGGTCTCTTTTACCTGTTAACATGGATATACATATTTTTTTCAGTTTGATGTATATCTGGAACAGATACGTTGGGAACTACCGTTTCGTGTGAAACCGTTAGAACTGCCGTTTGACATCATTAGTGAAAAGTAATTTCTCAATTCTTCACTACTTTGATAGTATGGTTAAAATTGTTGCAAAGAGAATTGTTTAGAATATCTTGTAGAATCTTTTTTTCTCTTAAATGAAAGTCTTAATAGTTTTTATTTTACTTAAATCGTTATATCCGTTTCCTTTCAAACTTTTATTTGGGTCCTGCTATCTGCTGACGAGGTTATTTATATTACTATATCTCCAAATTGAGACTGTGTAACACATGGCACTTAATAAAATTCGGAAGTCATAGGCATTTACTAAAACCAATATTTTGCGTAATTTGAAATAAGTTGAAGATAGATTGCCTAAAACGATTTAAAGAATGCAGTAGTTAAGCATAATCTTCACTTAGATGATTGATTGTCCCTATTATTGTGAGTTTATATATAATATATATGTAATGGTATTTTTAAATCTAATTTAAATCCTAATTAATTGCCTAATTTTTATATTAATTTAAACCCATATTAACTTCATTCTAAAATAGTCTCTTATTTCGTGATCCAAATCCATTTGTTTTATTTAATGAATGCTGTACGAATTCTGTAAGAATGCTTTAATCGGAATTTTCCCACACTCCAAGTGAAAGGATAAAAATCTGTCATGGTAAGTAAACGCTTTTGAACGATACATATATTTCTCTTTTCTAAGTCCACACGTGTCAAAGAATCCTTATCAGAATATCATAGCGTTTACTGAAGAAAAAAATTAAAATTACTGAAGAAAAATATTTCGGTCTCTTTCTGCTCTCTTGCCCTTCTCTTGTAAACGTATGTCAGTGTCATCGTAGCTTCCTTTTTGTACACACACACACACACACACACACACACACACACACACACACACACACACACACACACACACACACACACACACACACACACACACACACACACACACACACACACATGTAAGCATTATTTTATGTAAAGTAGAATGCAGTTTCGAAGATAGTGAAGAAACTCTCGATTTCGTGACGTCGTTCTATTTCATCTTGAGAAGCAGACATTATGTACAAGCAGGAGCGACGAGCAACACACGCAACACAGAAAGAAATGAGGAAAACGCTCTCGCACATTTTATTCCTGGTCTTATATAACCTGAGATATGGATAGGAAAAATACTTCTTTACAGTGCTAATATAATATTAAGATTTCGATAGGGATTTTTGTGACACGCATTGACGAAACAAGGGAAAGAACAGGGATCTTTTAAGAAAGAATGTGCTTATTGGACATTTTTCTAGCCCTTCACGCAGAGTGTGGGGAAGATAGGCTTTTAGCCGATTCAGAAATTATACAAACCTTCTCTGGAATTAATTAATTAGTGAAAGTGGAATTGGATCACGAAATAAAAGGATATTTTAGAATGAAGTTACTATGGGCTAAATTAAGATAAACCTTTGGAAATTAATTAAATTGAAATTAGCGTTTAAAATATCATATATATGTATATATATAAGTGTGTGTGTGTATATATATATTATTTCTAATAATATTCCAGTTCATATTTTCAATAATCAAAAATGTCAAATAATCATAAATTCAGTTTTATATTCTTAGCATATGTAGGATATCTTGTGAATGAATGTTGAAAGAAGTGATGCTTTTATTTCTTAATAAACTCGAATCACAATAAGTCCAAAAAATGCAAAACACAACAAAAAGTGCACTGTGTACACAAAGAAAAATCTGTATTTTGAATTTTAAAAAAAACTCAAAAAATCACTATTGATACATAGTTAATTTTTTGATTAATTTCACAAATGCTGCCTCAAATGTTCATCGATTCATATTCATGAATTGAACGTTTCACAACATTATTCTAAAATATTCTACTCATAAAAGAGTTTTGCATAGTTTAACATAGATAGGTTATATAAAAAGCATTAATATAATAAACGCATTCTTTAAAACTGCTTGTTCAAGCGTAAACATATTTTCCTTTAACGAGCATATAATAAAAATATATTGTAAGCCACTTACATCATTCAGACAGCAATTTAAGCTACAAAACAATTTCAACACACTCTATAATCTCGGCAAAGTGTTTCAACATAGCTAATTTAGTGAATCAGTTTGAAAAGCTTGAACAGAATTTTTAAGTCATATTAAAGTTTCTTAAAAATATCATAAATTACGGCATTAATGAAAAATTTCGAAACAACTTCTTCAAAAATTTTTATTCGCATAATGTAGTTAAATATATTTTATACAATGGATTTTTGTGAATTATTATTATAATAGTTTTAAACCCATATCACGTTTATGTTGTTTATTTTACGACTGGTGTTTAAGAAATTGCGCAATTTCTTTAAGAAGATAGTTTCATTTATATATTTTTAGCAATTTTTGTGCGCAGTAAAGTGTTGAACATAATGCATAGAAAAAATTATGCGACGCCTACATTTACTTTTCTGGAATGTCTAAATTTTACGGTCTCTTTAGAAAATTTTGAACTTTTTTTTATTTAATATAAATAGTAAAATTAAATTGCTTTCTTTTGAATATATAGAGAATGAATAATAATTTGGATTTTATGTAAGAAACGAGTATACTATTACGGAAAAACTGAATATTCTTTTATGTATTACTTTTATTACTTTAAAAATAAATGTTATTTAAAGCATGTACATGAATGTATAATGTATGTAAAGCATGTATAATATGTACATGAATTGATCACGCATCTTACTTAAAGGATTTGAAAGCAAATTTATCTGTAAAGTCTGGTTAAAAATAATATGCAAAAGGTACATGTAATAAAATAAATTTTTCTTCGATTACGAATTCAAAGTCAAAATTGTAAGTTAAATATTGCTTCGGGTTCCTATGTTAAGTAATATGTTTTAACCCTTTAAAGGGTCATTCTTTTCTAGTCATATTATGTTAAAATATTTTAGGCTTGAAATTAGAATAAGAAAAGAGATTCATTTAGCTTATTCGATAAACTTAATTTGATTAATTAATTAATTTGGTTAATTCATAATTAAGTAACAAATCAAGACACATCATTTTGTTTGAGATAAAGAACTGAAGCCTCTAAGTTTCTGTCTTTGTAAAAAAAAAAAAAATTGTCAGAACTTATGCCAAACTACATAATTTCATACAAAGATTGATAAATTTGGTGCAAAGCATACTTCCCAAGACCCTAGATAGGGTTAATTCAGGCAATAAGTGTATCGGCACAATAGTTTTCGTAAGCGCTTACTACCGAAAAAAATATCGGTATGAGTTTCTCACATTTCTTTTGATTTTTTAAAGATTTTTTTAAAGATATTTACAATGAGGAGTCTATAAATTTAAAAATATATTTTTTAATGCAAGTTATTTCAAAATTTCCACACACACACACAAAAAAAAAAAATTATAAAACTTTATCAAGGAAATGAACATAGAAAAGGCGGTTGACAAGCATAGGCGATGTTCAATTACAACTAATTTTTATTAGTGTTACAAAAAGGGGGAAAAACCCTTATTTTCACAATTTTCAACTTTAACTCGTAACTCACTTTTGTAAATATTACGGCCGGGATAGCCTCGTTGGTAGAGCGTTGGATTCGCGTCCCTTAGGTTGCGAGTTCGAACCCCGCCGGCCGAAGATTCCCCGCGTGCTTGGTGACTGTCATGGTGACTAAGTCCTCCGTGTCGAGAGTAATACCACTGGGGGTACTGGATCAGGGGTGATCATTCTCTGATTCTAAATTACGATCTGTGGATGCGTGAATGAAGTCCGCCCCGTAAAAAGTGTTGTGACGTGTGTGTAGCTAAGTCTTTCTCTTGGTCCTAGATGGCGCTATTATAAAAACAAGAGAAGCTCCCCCACAGGCTTAAAATCGCTATCTTCGTAACAGCGGGCTTGTCCAGTGGCAACTGCCATAAGAAACAACAACATAAATATTACAGGTACTTATGAGCGAATTATTTCCCAAAACGCTGTCGATTTCTACCATTGCGTTTTAAAAGGAGTGGGATTAGTCTCCTTAAAACGTTCTCGCATCCACTCCAATAATGGTCTTTCCTTCCTCTAGCTTAAAATTGCTTACATTTGATAAGTATGAGATTGCATTGCTGGCTGAAAATAATTACAAAATATAGATTTTTGGCATGAACCCAGCAATTTTATTGAGTTATTTTTATTGCTATGCTAGTATGCACTTTAAACGTCTTTTTTCATTAATGATTGAAATCAAAATTGGACATGTAACAATATTTGTAATCACAACATCTCATACTAAATATCATTGATTAAAATTATTGATTTTAAATAATGTGAAAGTATAACACGACAGATGGTCAATTATTTAATAGCTTTGGTTCAAATTTAATAAGAAGATGCAATTAGATGGTTAATGTGTGCACCAAATTTCATTTATTTAGCATTTTTCGTTTGGAAGCGCCGCCGTTGTGATTTAATTGTTAATTTAAGTAATCCTGAATATTAAAATAACCCCATTCATATTTATAATTAATTTTCTTCTAAAAATTAAATTATAATCCAGCAACAGGTGAATAAATATTTATTTTTGCATAAAAAACGAGAAACATTATAATTTAAAGCTATTTGTAATTTGTTAAATTAATTTCAAATAATTTAGAAAAAAACAAAAAAAAAAAATGCAAAAAAAAAAAAAAAAAAAAAAAAACTAGCCTGGCGCCGAATACTGTTCCCCGGAATGCCAAACCGATTCTTTATCCACTATACTAATCGAGACTCGGCAACGGTGGCGTTTGATTAGTATATAAGCTATGCTAAAATTTTGAGACTCATTTTCCGAAATTGTATGGTTGTTGGCTCGAAACTGGATGACTAATATTTTCATGATTGCATATTCTAAATGCATACTACCATTATACTAAATCTCATCCCGAACTTCATTTTCAACCACGTGCCATCTCCTTGTAAAATATATATACCAAATTTCACCTGTCTATTTCATAGCACTTTTGAGTTGTCGTGTTCATAGGCAGAGAGATATAATGTCAAAAATCCTCTCCTTGTAAAATCTATATACCAAATTTCACCTGTCTATCTCATAGCACTTTTGAGTTGTCGTGTTCATAGGCAGAGAGATATAATGCCAAAAATCCTCTCCTTGTCAAATCTATATATCAAATTTCACCTATTTATCTCATAGCACTTTTGAGTTGTCGTGTTTATAGGCAGAGAGATATAATGCCAAAAATCCTCGCCATGTAAAATCTATATATCAAATTTCACCTGTTTATCTCATAGCACTTTTGAGTTGTCGTGTTCATAGGCAGAGAGATATAATGCCAAAAATCCTCGCCATGTAAAATCTATATACCAAATTTCACCTGTCTATCTCATAGCACTTTTGAGTTGTCGTGTTCATAGGCAGAGAGATATAATGCCAAAAATCCTCGCCATGTAAAATCTATATATCAAATTTCACCTGTTTATCTCATAGCACTTTTGAGTTGTCGTGTTCATAGGCAGAGAGATATAATGCCAAAAATCCTCGCCATGTAAAATCTATATATCAAATTTCACCTGCCTATCTCATAGCACTTTTGAGTTGTCGTGTTCATAGGCAGAGAGATATAATGCCAAAAATCCTCTCCTTGTAAAATCTATATACCAAATTTCACCTGTCTATCTCATAGCACTTTTGAGTTGTCGTGTTCATAGGCAGAGAGATATAATGCCAAAACTCCTCGCCATGTAAAATCTATATATCAAATTTCACCTGTTTATCTCATAGCACTTTTGAGTTGTCGTGTTCATAGGTACAGAGATATAATGCCGAAAATCCTCTCCTTGTAAAATCTATATACCAAATTTCACCTGTCTATCTCATAGCCCTTTTGAGTTGTCGTGTTCATAGGTACAGAGATATAATGCCGAAAATCCACGCCATGTAAAATCTATATACCAAATTTCACCTGTCTATCTCATAGCCCTTTTGAGTTGTCGTGTTCATAGGTACAGAGATATAATGCCAAAAATCCTCTCCTTGTAAAATCTATATACCAAATTTCACCTGTCTATCTCATAGCACTTTTGAGTTGTCGTGTTCATAGGTACAGAGATATAATGCCGAAAATCCACGCCATGTAAAATCTATATACCAAATTTCACCTGTCTATCTCATAGCACTTTTGAGTTGTCGTGTTCATAGGCAGAGAGATATAATGCCAAAAATCCTCTCCTTGTAAAATCTATATACCAAATTTCACCTGTCTATCTCATAGCACTTTTGAGTTGTCGTGTTCATAGGCAGAGAGATATAATGCCAAAAATCCTCTCCTTGTAAAATCTATATACCAAATTTCACCTGTCTATCTCATAGCACTTTTGAGTTGTCGTGTTCATAGGTACAGAGATATAATGCCGAAAATCCACGCCATGTAAAATCTATATACCAAATTTCACCTGTCTATCTCATAGCACTTTTGAGTTGTCGTGTTCATAGGCAGAGAGATATAATGCCAAAAATCCTCTCCTTGTAAAATCTATATACCAAATTTCACCTGTCTATCTCATAGCACTTTTGAGTTGTCGTGTTCATAGGCAGAGAGATATAATGCCAAAAATCCTCTCCTTGTAAAATCTATATACCAAATTTCACCTGTCTATCTCATAGCACTTTTGAGTTGTCGTGTTCATAGGTACAGAGATATAATGCCGAAAATCCTCTCCTTGTAAAATCTATATATCAAATTTCACCTGTTTATCTCATAGCACTTTTGAGTTGTCGTGTTCATAGGCAGAGAGATATAATGCCAAAAATTCTCTCCTTGTAAAATCTACATACGAAATTTCACCTGTCTATCTCATAGCACTTTTCAGTTGTCGTGTTCATAGGCAGAGAGATATAATGCCAAAAATCCTCTCCTTGTAAAATCTATATACCAAATTTCACCTGTCTATCTCATAGCACTTTTGAGTTGTCGTGTTCATAGGCAGAGAGATATAATGCCAAAAATCCTCGCCATGTAAAATCTATATATCAAATTTCACCTGTTTATCTCATAGCACTTTTGAGTTGTCGTGTTCATAGGCAGAGAGATATAATGCCAAAAATCCTCGCCATGTAAAATCTATATATCAAATTTCACCTGTTTATCTCATAGCACTTTTGAGTTGTCGTGTTCATAGGCAGAGAGATATAATGCCAAAAATCCTCGCCATGTAAAATCTATATATCAAATTTCACCTGTTTATCTCATAGCACTTTTGAGTTGTCGTGTTCATAGGCAGAGAGATATAATGCCGAAAATCCTCTCCTTGTAAAATCTATATATCAAATTTCACCTGTCTATCTCATAGCACTTTTGAGTTGTCGTGTTCATAGGCAGAGAGATATAATGCCGAAAATCCTCTCCTTGTAAAATCTATATACCAAATTTCACCTGTCTATCTCATAGCACTTTTGAGTTGTCGTGTTCATAGGCAGAGAGATATAATGCCAAAACTCCTCGCCATGTAAAATCTATATATCAAATTTCACCTGTTTATCTCATAGCACTTTTGAGTTGTCGTGTTCATAGGTACAGAGATATAATGCCGAAAATCCTCTCCTTGTAAAATCTATATACCAAATTTCACCTGTCTATCTCATAGCCCTTTTGAGTTGTCGTGTTCATAGGTACAGAGATATAATGCCGAAAATCCACGCCATGTAAAATCTATATACCAAATTTCACCTGTCTATCTCATAGCCCTTTTGAGTTGTCGTGTTCATAGGTACAGAGATATAATGCCAAAAATCCTCTCCTTGTAAAATCTATATACCAAATTTCACCTGTCTATCTCATAGCACTTTTGAGTTGTCGTGTTCATAGGTACAGAGATATAATGCCGAAAATACTCGCCTTGTAAAATCTATATACCAAATTTCACCTGTCTATCTCATAGCACTTTTGAGTTGTCGTGTTCATAGGCAGAGAGATATAATGCCAAAAATCCTCTCCTTGTAAAATCTATATACCAAATTTCACCTGTCTATCTCATAGCCCTTTTGAGTTGTCGTGTTCATAGGTACAGAGATATAATGCCGAAAATCCTCGCCATGTAAAATCTATATACCAAATTTCACCTGTCTATCTCATAGCACTTTTGAGTTGTAGTGTTCATAGGCAGAGAGACATAATGCCGAAAATATGTTTTTTTTCTTCCTAAAATCAAGGAAGGTTTAAAAAGTGAAGTTTTTCAAAATCTCGAGTTCAAAGGTTTTGACGATAATAATTCTTACTCTATATTTCATATTCCAGAAAATAAAAAATGGTTATTGTAAGTATATTAAGTAAAAGTATATTGAGTTTTACAGTTGCATCGCAAAAAAAAAACATAAGTATGCCATATCAGAATTCAGTAGAAAACCCGTTATAAAATTCTACTGGAAATATGGGGAAAAAAATAGAAAAATTCGAAGTTGAGATTATTACGAATTGTCTCATTTCAGATATCTCTGAATCCAAAATTGTCTTTTTGGAACTATGTCTGTTTCATTATCTATGAACAAAATAACTTCATGAAATCCATACTTCCCCAAATTCAGTATCCGAGTGTGGGACGATTTAACTATGAAATGTAAAACGACATTATACATCAGAATAGGCAAGTCCAAAATCAGATACAATTTCATAGTATTTATCTGCTTAGAACAAAAAGGCTGGAAGCTTATCATTCTAAAAGATTTCAAGTACTTGATTCCGACTACCAAACACTGAAAGAGTACATCCAGTTTTAGATGCCACATTTCAGTTTAAATCCTCAAAATAAATATTTTATTAGCATAAATTCTGCTTTCCTTTGGGAAAATATAAATATTTGGAGTCCTTATCCGAGATAGTCATTTCTGCACAGAATAGGCTAGTCGAAAATCAAATTTTAAATTTCGTAACACATTTATCTTTTTGGAGATAAGTATCCTGAGTCTTATCATTGAAACTGGCTTCCGGTTATCAAACATCGAATGAGAACATCCAGTTTTAAATACGACAAATGGTACTTCAATTTAAATCTCTGTAATAAATATTCTACTAGTACACATTATGGAATTTCCTTCTGGAAAAAACTAAATGCATTCAAGTCTCGATAGAGATTTATATTTCAACCCTAAATAGTCTGGTCGAAAATTAGATTTTGAATTTCTTACCACCGACTTTTTCGGAGATAAATGTCTCGAATCTTATTTTTCTAAAACTTGATTTCAGCTACCAAACATCGAAAGAGAATTTCCAGTTTGAGATACACAAATAGTAATTGAAATTTTAATCGAAATAAATGTTTTACAAATACACATTCTAGGATTTCCTTTAGGAAAAGTTAAATACAATCAAGCATCGATAGGGATGGACGTTGTCACCAAAAATAGACTCGAAAATCAGATTTTAAATTTATTATCGCTGCCCTTTTAAGAGATTAGTATCTAGAATCTTATCGTTCTGAAAGAATCTAAATATTTGCTTCCGTTTACCGAATACCGTATGAGCACTTCCAGTGTTACATACAAAAAAATAGTACTGCAATTTGAATCTTCGTGATGAATATTCTACTAGTACACATTTTGGAATTTTCTTTTTGGGAAAATTAAATCCATTTAAGCCTTCATTTACGCTCAAAATAGGTTAATCGAAAATCAGATTTTAAATTTCTTATCGCCGACATTTTTTGGAGATAAGTGTCCCGAATCTTATCATTCTGAAAGAGTCTAAGTACTTGTTTCCGTTTACCAAACATCGAATAAAGACTTTCAGTGTTAGATACCGCAAGTACTTAGGTAATGTTAATCAGTCTCCTAAATTACTAGACCCCCCAATAAAAATAAAAACTTAAGGTAATTTACAATCCAGATTAATTGGTGTCGTCTAGCCTCACCATATTATCCAATATTGAACTATAATTAACTGGAAACAAATTGTTTCGCATTAACCGACAGTAGCTTCCTTTAAGACCGGCCTTGAAAGAAGAAAAGAAAAACGTTCCAGAGTAATGCGAGGCACCTTACTGAAGTTCCTCTCAATCAATAATACGAAAATTTATACTCTTTCCTTTGATTCATTTTAATTAAGCTTAAATGGGCAAACTGGTGCCAGGCATTAAAAATTAAGCAGGTGAGGAAGCTATTACTGGAAATTTATGGCCGCCTTGAGAATAATTTGGAGGACATGCAATCGATCCTTCCATTTGCAAGGAATCAGTTGCGCGTTTTAACAAGATTTTATGCCAAAACTAATTTTTTTTCAAGGCGCAACATCTTCATTGTTTCGGACAGGGATATTTCAATTTGGCTTTAAAGCTTGACACCGAAAGAGGGAAGTATCGGAAGGAAAGCCTCTAAAAGCCGAAAGAAAGTGACTTCGTGCCTTGCACAGTTTATTGTCAATTACCTTGGCTTTCCCTTTGATTACGTAAATTTCGATTAAACCAGTAGATGGGGTAGTGCACTGGCTTTTTTAAATTTTAATTCCAAGGCACTCTTTTACTTTTAAGCGATTGACTTTACTTTCTTTAGATTTCTCACAAAACCCTTTTAATTACAACAAGCATAAAACAAGGCACACTGAACAAAAGTACCATCCTGATCGAAATTGGTAGAACGCGCTTAAGTATTTTTGCGATACGCTATTATTTGAAAATAGTACTCATAATATAATACAATTATTTTTTTATTTTAATTAGTTAATTTATGTATATATTTTGTTTATTTGCGTTGGGAAAATATCACTGGGCAATAACTTGTATTGTTATTACCTATTAACCCATTGCATTCAAATGATTCTCCTCAGGCATCCTTCAAGACGGTGTATCATTATGACGCTTTATTTATTTGTTTTCAATTTTTATTTTTAAAAATGCCTACAGAATGATATAAAGACGTAGACTAATTTTTCGGGGAAATTCAACTTGAAGGAATCATATATATGTTTACTTTTTGGTGCAATAAACAAGCCCTTGTATTGTTTGACAACGGAATCTAAAACATTCTGCGGTCTTGCGCAGGCGTTAGGATGAGTTTAATTTTACAAAATAGGGATGAAATGAAAGATAAAAGGAGGAGATAATATTTAACAATAAAGTGAATTCCGGAAATTTGCACATTCTTCCATGCCACAGCCCTTAATGAGATGGAATCGTCGAAAAGTGGTCGTTATACAGAAACGAACGGTATTGAGTGGATTATTATGCCTCGAATTACTTTTCCGAGTTCAAAGGTTACTGTTCAGCAACGGATTATAAAACCGTCCGAGTTTTTGCTCATGCGTTAGATTGGGTTTAGACGCATGCGTTAGGTTGGGTCCTTCAAAATAGGGGTGAAAGGAAAGATGAAAGGAGGAGATGTTTACGTTTACTAATATCTAATAGGAGAAATCCAAAGTCAAAGGGAATACCGAAAATGCACTCATCGTTCATCGTCTCACCCCTTAGTGAGATGGAGTCGTCGAAATCTGGTTGTCTCAGAATCCGTTGACGAACAATAGTAAAATATTAATTGGCCCAAACATTTGGAAATACCCAGTGCTCATAAAACCTTAAACAGACGTGAGAGTTCGTGAATCTCATATCATTTAACATTTGAATTTATAATGCACATAATAGATCTATGCTAGTGAAGATATAATCATGCGATATCAACATACTAGGAACAATTGAAACTCTAATCTCAAAAAAAAAAAAAAAAAAAAAAGGCTAGAATAAATATTTAAAAAATGAATTTTTTCATCTTTCATTTTTGCATATAATTACAATAAAAAGTATTGCTCTGACATTGAAACTTTTTATTGATGATGACGTCGTTCCCGCGTTACAACGGAAAGAGGGATGTAGTAGGTTCTAAGGGTAAAGACTCCTGATAACCCGATGGCAGAAGTCTGACTCCTAGCTCATATGAAGATGACACTCACATACTCGCTTGCACAGCCCCTTTTTACAGGGTGTGTGGGGGGGGAGGGCTCTTTCACACACCTTAAAGGCAGAACACAGGTAAAGTACAACCAAGCCCGAAACAGAACTCGAATCCGGGACGGGGAAGACGCGCTACTCCTAGGCCTTGACGCCGCGAAACTTTCTATTCTTTATAATAATTTTGTATTACTATTGTGTAATAAATTTCGAACAAACTCCGTTGAAAGAAAATCAGTCTGTTCAAATATAAGTTAACTCATTAACGACAAAGTGAAGAGAGCTAGATAGATAAAATTAGGTACACATATTTAACATCTGTAGTGCATACAACTGCTAAATTTTCATTCAAATCCAAAAAGGGATCGACCGTCTGTCTGTCTGTATTCTCAGAAACATGTAAACGAGATAACTCAACAATGCAGTGACTTAAATATATCAAATTCGATTTGGGGTTTTCTGACTACAAGCCCAATTTTGTGTCAAATTTTTGTAGCAATCCGTGGAGAAAAACGCGTCAAAAAGGCAAATTCGGTTTTTAGATACTATTAATCATATACCAGGAATAAAACGCCAACCAACACTCACTAATGATCGCATGATGGATTCAGTAAAAATGCTAAATTCACGTGAAAGTTTAATATTTCCTAACTCTAAATATACTCTAATGCCATATAAGGCGTTCTCTAAAATAACGTTTTTATTGGAATGTATGCGAGAAAGATCTGAGAAGACTATACGAAGGCAACACATTTTTATATAGAGAAAAAAAACTATTATCCACTATCAGATACAAAATATTGGATCTGAAGAACTATTGCTCATTTGAATCAATCAAATCACGTTCTTACTATCAATTTCTATCAGACAAACCGCTTAAAAGCAGATGGAACTGGTTTAAACCGGTATCAGATATCCGCTGTCCATCGCATTGCTGAATCGCTAAATAACTGAACAGTAGAATTAATTTATAAATGTAGTATAATTCTGTATCCAAATCGGGTAAAATTCATCGTTGGTATATGTTAATAATTAAAGTAATGCATATTAGTTATTTTTAATCATAATTATAAACGTATTGCAGTTTCTGTTTTTTATATTTAAGACAATAATAAAAAGGTAGAATTTCGAAGCGTTTTAAAGCAAAAAAATCACAAAGGAGGATTCTTGAAATAAACTGGAAAAAAGACAAAAAACGCCAATGAATGTAAGGAGCTTGTACTATCTGTCAGAACATCTTTGACAAAAAGATGAACATAATACATACAAAGCTGAAAATCGAATTTTTCAAAAAGTTCGGGAACCTAAGAAAACTGAAAAGAAGGATTCCATGATTAATGATCCAGGAAATATGACTTCTTGTTCTGAAAAAAATTCTAACTCGGGGAAAACGAGCCAATCAAAGAGTAGTTTCTGAAAAATGTTCAAGCCAGGATGGATAATCTATTTCGACTTCAAAATACTGAACGATTCGATCAATTCGATATGGTGGACAGGGATACTGTTTGATATATTAGGAACAGATAACAGCATATTTTCAAATAATACAAAGAAAATCTTTATAATTTCTGCAGAGTAATATAATTGTAATTACATTTGCTTATTATTGTAATATAATTGTAATTACATTTGCTTATTATTACATTTTGCTTCATAGATCAGTTAGATATTAAATCATTACCATTCTCATTTTTACAAATTAGAATTACTCAAAAAGAAAATACTGTAATCGTCAAAATATCGATATGTAATTTTTATGCCAAAATTATTGCCTATTATCGAATTTTGGGTTAAAATTCTCAATAGGAAATCTGTTTATCGATTCATTTGTATAGGTATAAAAGCAGCAATCTCAAATATATATGCTAAACAAATGAGATTTAGAATGCTATTTTAAGAGAATTTTAAATTTCTAAATAGAGTTTTGTTTCGAATCCATTGACTGTTTGACTATCTGAATATGATATCTCCGAAATGTAAAGAGCAAGTAAAATGGAATTTGGTATAGTATATAGTTAGAATTAGGGTCATATGACTGATATCTGATATGAATAATTGATATAATTATGAAGAAATGATTTAAATTTGGTCTGACATGAGCATTAGTAATATGTGTCAAATTGGTGGTCTAATTTTGAATGGAAAGGCTTCCAAAATATATACTCGAAATCTTCAGTCTGTTAAATCCAAAATGTATTTCTGAAAAAGTGAAGCGGAGAATATAAGGCCTGGGGGGGGCGACAAGTTTTATTTTCTTTAACATTCTTTGTGTAAATTATTATATTTAGGAGGGGCATTCCGAAAGTAAGTTTCTCATGGTCCATAAAAAGAGGCAAAACATAACTGCCTGAAACAATTTATAGTAGTAAATATAACAATTGTTTTGAGACTTTTCAACTTAATAACCACTGGAATTATAACACTTGTTGTATTATGGAATAAATTTCTGTAGTTCAGTGCCATAGAAGTGTCCAGCTTGCACCAGTATGTTGCATTTTTATGCTAGTATCTGTAGTAAAGCCATGGCTGAACAGGAATTTTTTTAAGTGCAAGAACAGGCAGAAGTTGCAAGGAGCAAGATCTCAACTATAGAGCTGATGGTAAAATAGCGATTTGCAAAATTTCTGCAGTTGAATTATTTTGGAGAATCTGCCGTATGTAAGGGTTGTTGTCGCGAATCAACTCAACACTATTAATGCGCCTTCCATGCTTCTTTTCTTGAACGGTTCGTTCTAGATAATCTAGAATTGTGATCTAACATTTAGTGTTGAGGACCTAACTTCGCGATAAATTGGATAAAGGAACAGGGATGGATATTATAGGAAGTCTTCGCACTCTGCAACGATATTGAGCAAACGATCATGATGTTGAAACTGCCGCATACGATAGCCTAAAACTCACAATTTACTTGGCTTCTGACTTTTCATTCCATGCCTTATATAGAACCATTTTTAGACTTTTTGAAACTGTCGGAAGTTTTCTTCTTTTTTATGATTCTTGTATATAATTGTTGGTGATTAAATATTTATTTTGATGAATATGAAATTTTCATGGATATATAATCAAATCAGCAGAAATGGTCTCCCGGAAACTTTCTATTAATAAAATTATGAAACATCGGTAAAACTGCAATTGTCTTGCATGGTATTAGCGAACCGTAGTTACGAAATATAGATCTTTGGTGTGTTTTAACAGTTTTACTGAAACTATCTTGCGAATTTGTATTTTGAATGCCTCTGACCGAATAAAATCGAAATTCGAAATGGAACTAAAGTTGCAGTCATAAGCCGAATATTGCATTTATGTACTTGGGAAAATACACACGGTCAACCCTTTCACAGATTTGGTTCAAAATTTTATATCTTAATTTTAGCAATAATTCAATTAAATTCATCTGATTTTCTGCATTTCGGAGTTATAAATCCAGAAGCTCAATCAGACGGACTTCTTTTGAATTAATTCTATTCCTAATTCGATAGGTCTGTACAAATTTATTTGAAATTCCATATACCAAAATCCAGCCATTTAGCTGGAAGCCAAAGAATGAGGTGTCCATTGAGATTAATATGGAAGCTTAGTGATTTTTAAAAAGATTTATAATGCCCCTTGATGACTTAATTTTTATTTACTTCTTTAAAAAATGCGGTAGCTTAATTCTTATATTGCATGCGAACGGTTTAATTAATCAACAATCAATTGTTTTAAAAATATTACTCCTCTGGCTAAATTTTTTAAGTCCAGCAATACTTAAGGGAGTTTATTGATATATTGCTAATATCTTTCTATTTAAAAAAATACCTATTATTTTAGTTAGTTCTAAAATCTAAAATCTATAAACTTCAATTAAGAATTTATGAATTATATTTTTTATAAACACACACATATCTTATATCATATTTTTTCCTGAACTAAAAGTAAACTAAAAAAAGATTCATTTCATACATAGAGATGTTGAAATTTCATATATGCTTGCATTTTTTGAACTAAAGAATCTTCTTTTTCTAGAACATTTCAAAATAGTCCAATTTCTCTTTGATCATAAGTTTTGGTTAGAAAATATGACCGCTTGATGAACAAGCTTCAAGAAATTATTTATTGGGGAAACGTATATTGCTGACTCCGGTTTCTTGTTTCTTCAAAAATAAAAATAAATAAAAAAAAAAGACATAAGATTTCTGGTATTTTTTTTCGTTCAACTTTAGTATTCTTCTTTCGCATTGCAATATCTATTTATTTTCTGCTATCTTTCAGAAAAATCCCTGTTTCGCTCTTGGCTTTATATATGTATTTGCAGAATTTTTTATACTTATATTTTCCAAGTTTGTTGACTTGTGTAAACAAATTTGTATTAAATAATATACATTTTGCAAATCTTTTTTTAAAATAAATAAGCAAAACAATTTTCAGAGCTTATTTTGATTCATAATCTATGCAATTAACTGAAGTAAATTGGAAATCTGGAGCAACCAGCGTTAAAACCAATACACAGCTGATAACAGAAACCTTCGTAAAATGGAAATATTATAACATCTTCATAAATTATATTCTTTTACCAGAATTCTATTTGTGAGAAGGTAAATGCTATGTTCGAATTGCAAACTGAATTTCATTTTATCAGTATCAGTAGGCTTAATTATTTCCTACTGGAACTAATATATTTACCTTTTTTTTGAAATTTTTGAATTAGTTCAAGTTGAATCTTAGTTATAATTATATGGTATTTTAGATCAAAGGTCATTTATATTGTTATAGGATTTTATAAACAAATGTCATTTCTAAAAGTACCTCTATTCAACATCAAATCTTAGATATATACATTTTCAAAGAAAAAAATAAATATATATTTAATATAGATCAAAAGTTATATCTCATGCTGCTTAAATACAATCATCAAATTTGAAAGATACGCGTCTTTAAAAAGGCATATCTTCAACTTTAGCCATTAAAGTATAAGCATATGATACAGATCAGAAATTATATTTCTGACTGTTATTTTGGGCATTTTATAAAATGCTGGGGAAGGCATCAAGCCTGAAGAATGTAGTTTTCCAAAGTCTCTTTTTAATTTTAATCACCAGTGTGTACAAATATGTGATAGATCAGATGTTTTGCGATTATTGGGCATCACATAAAGTGCTACAAATGTGCAATAGTTATCAGAATAGCATTTTTGACAGGATATCTCTTAATTTTTGACACTTGTGTATATGCATATGAGAGAGATCAGAAATTGTAATTTTTACTATTATTGGGCATCATATAAAGGGCTGCTAATAGGCATAAAACCACAGAAATGCACTTTTTCCAGAAAGTCGAATTAATTTTTGCCAGTAGTGTATAAGCATATATATATATATGTATATATATATATATAATATTTTTTTAATCCGGTCGACTAAATAATATGCAACATTATTTTGGTTGAAACAGAGTGCATGTTGAAGACATAGACGAGACTTTGTGTTTTTAATTTCGTTTTATTCTCTCTCTACCACCATCCAGGAAAGCATAATTATTTACAAGAAGGCACAACGCGACACAAAAGCAGAAGATAAGAAGAAGAGCAAAAAGGGACGAACAAATGATCACTAGTCTTATATAACATAGGATTTATGGTCATTCAATACACGTGGTGACCTTTGACACCTTTTCAAGGGTGCCGAAGATATCACTTTCATTTGAGACGTAAAACGGATGACGCATTAGTTTTGCAGAGGAATTAATTAAACCGAAAGTGGAATTGGATCACGAAATAAGATAATATTTTTAGAATGAAGTTACGATGGGCTAAATTAAGATAAAGTTTTGGAAATTATATTGGATAAAATTAAGAGTTTAAAATATAATTTTATATATATATATATATTAATAAGAAGTTATATTTATTGATCTTTGACATCAGTGTTTCGACGCATACAGTTAATCTAACAGTACAATGGATGTACAACAGTACAATCTAACAAAACAGTTAGATGATCAAAACAACAAAGATGCTTCTTAGAAAAAAAATTGAAAAAATAACAATAATTCACAGACAGACAATGGTATGTTTTTCACCATTTCTTAGGAAGCAACTCTTTGCCGGTTTTCGGGGGAAGGAACTATTGTTCAGCGAAAGAAAAATTGGGAGATTTTACCAACAGGAATCGAGAGGCCTGTTGTTTGCCCCTTGAGATTTCGAGAAGCTGGACTCGAGAGATCCGAGAGCATTATTTTAAAACTTTTTAAGCAAACAAAGACAAGCTATCGGAAAATTCAGCTGGAGAATGTGGAAAACAACAAAAACAAATTAATCTGGAAAAGCACCAAAAAAAAAAATTGGACAAAAGAATTGAAAGTCGCAAATAACGAAATCCACTTTAGATTTCTTTTTTATTTCCTTTGTCAGCGTTTTCTTTGAAGTTACTGGGTCATTCAATTGTTGCGAAGGCGGGCATTTTTTTTTCTTTCCATCCCGTTCTAGAAGTGCTAGAATAATGCTTTTAGAATGATGTTAATCCAGATACGAATTGCTTCGGCACTTGCTCTTTTTTTTTTTTTTTTTTTTACTTTTTTTCTCTTTTTTTTTTCGTGAACAAGAAGACGAACTGTTGCAAATTTCTTCTAAAGTAGTTACAAATGCAAATTCGTAAAGAAAAAGAACAAAAACTCATTGTAATTAATTAGTTTTGTTCAAAAAAAAACAACTAAAATTTAGCAAATTACACGTATTAGGATGCACGTACTCTTAGAATTGAAGTGCAAAATACAAGAGTGTCTCATGTATTTTTTTTTTCCCTTCTTTTTTTTACTAAAGTTAATTTAAGTTAAGAAAATAGAAAAAAAAAGAATTGTTGAATTTAATTTTCTTTGTATACATGAATTCTAATCTTTGAATATCGTAATTTTTAGTTGCTTTAACGAAATGATGAATGAGAAAGTTATGATATTTTACACGTTTTGCTTCATTTTATGTATTGATATAGTTTTAGAGAATTTTTTCATAATTTGAAGTATTTATGGATCAACTATCATAGCATTCATATTATTTTATGACGAAATATAATAGCGAAATTTAAATTCCATTTTCTGAATAGGTTTTTCTTTTTGAATATGTTTTTGTATGATATACGAATAAAAACTAATCCAAAACAATTTTTTTTTCTCCTTTATCTGTAAACAACGATTAAATGTTAAAATTTTTTTTGAGAATAAAATATTCAAAATCCCAATCACAGAAAGTGTTGAAAACAATCAGAATTACTTATTATTGCTTAAAAAAAGGATGCATAGAAAACAACTTTGAGAGCAGCATAATTTTAGATTTGACGGAAAAAGTATATGATTATTTCCTGTATTTTCTACGAAACTAATTTAAAATTATAAATAGAAAGTGATTTTTGTAAATATTATTTATTTCTTTTATACATGTTTATAAAAAAGAATTTGCAATTATTTTCATATATGCTTACAATAAAGAAGACAATCATATTTCATGTCTATTGAAGTTAATTTAAGGAAAATATAGTAGAATATCACCATTATTCTCTCTCTCTCTCTCTCTCTCTCTCTCTCTCTATATATATATATATATATATATATATATATATATATATATATATATATATATATAGGATTGTAGGTTTTGTTTACTGAAATTAATTGAAAAGTCATATGTAGACACAAATATTAGCTTCAGGAAAATAGCATTTTCCTGCCTTTTACATAACTTTAGCATGAAAATTGAAAACAACCCTCTTGAAAAGTTTTTACTTTTCTTTCTCTAATATATTATGAGATAGAACAGCATATTTATATATTTCAAGAATAAGTAAATCCAAACTTATATGCATTTTGACGAAGATACAACTTTTTTTAAGTTGGAGAGTTCAAGTTATTTGTTGATACATGCAGTATATTGTTACAAACTTGTAATTTTGCTATCCGGCACGGCATGCTGAGCTTGGCGACCATTTGGCGACTTGGCGTTGAATTTGGCGAGTTTGGCGACTAAATGGATAATACCAGAAAGTTCGAGAAGTTTCATGATCCATCCAGTAATAACAGAGATACACTCAGATGCGCCCTGATTGGTCAGAAGATTCTGGCCCCGCCTCCCGGAACTATAAAAGACGGGCACTCAGAAGCTACGAAGAAGTGTGTGTATAGTCAGAGGCGATGGTGTGTGAGAGTGGTCGGAGTCGCAGACGAGTAAAAAGATTAGAGGATTAGCAAGCAAGTTGCTGAACTATTAGAGATTAAATGCATTACGATTGATCGACGGTATTTTGCTGTATAGAAAAATTTTGTAACAATATGTATTTGCTTTTATGATTTGTTTTTAAATTGAAAAGCTAAGTATACAGAATGTTTTCACTTATTAACAATCATCAAATTTGATATCATTATCTGTTGCATTTTAAAAAACATAAAAGATTGTAAATATGCAAAATAATTTCTGTTCCATAGCTAATCACACATGAACACCAAATTATTGAAATGTGAAAATGTGATGTTTATTTAACTCTTTATTTCTTCAAACCAGCCGAAATATTATCCCCAAAATTTCATCATAATCTCTCTCATAAAGATGCTGTCCCTACACATAACATTACGATCTTAGGAAAGGGCTCCGAATATCTCGTGTGGTAATCGCATGATTACGAAACATAGATTCCAAATGCCTTGTGTGGCAATCGCATAATTATGAAATAGAGATTCCACATGCCTTGTGTGGTAATCGAACAAGTATAAAATATAGATTCCGAATAACTTGTGTGGTAATCGCATAATTACGAAATAGGGATTCCAAATGTTTTGTGTGGTAATCGCACAAGTACAAAATATAAATTCCGAATAACTTGTGTGGTAATCGTATAATTAGAAATATGGATTACAAATGTCTTGTGTGGTAATCGCTTAATTATGAAATATAGATTTTTGGGGTGAATTTTTGTTGAATCTATCTCACGAATATAGAATTTTGATATTTTTTTACTGAAGAATTGAAACCAAAATTTGTTTTGAAACTATAGTTGTTATCATAGGATCAGATGCAGAATTTTATTGATTTAAGCTATTGCTTTTTTGAATCATTGCATTTATATACCAGCGAAAGTATAAACAAACACTCGTCAATACTGTGAAAGATTCGATTCAAAACATGATAAAAATCTAAACTTTAGATGTAAAACATGTCTAACAAATTCTATTTATCTCCATCTTATGTTTTATTGTTGTTAAGTTCTCTTGGATTCGGATAGATAGATAAAACATTCTTTCTCTGGATGAATTTCGTCAATATTAAATATAAAATTTATTCGGTCTAACGGGCATTAACGATATTTTATCTTTTTAACTTGAAGTGTTTTTAAGTTATTAGACTCACAGACAGACAAATGAGCATAATAATAACAACAGATTTGTTCAATGACAGATGGACATAATTCAATAACAGACGAGGGGGTCATTTCAAATTTCCCAGAATAAAAAATGTGCTTTTTGGATCAGGGCAGCTTTTAAAACGTGAAAATTTATCAAAATTTCTCGAATTTTTTGACGATTCCAATGCTTTCCCCTTTTTATACTTTCCATACTAGAGAGTAAAAATAAATAAATAAATAAATAAAAAAATTGAGATTTTGATTTTAAAAGAATGATTTCTGCTTCAAAAATATATGATTTTTTTAAACGTGCTTGTCATTTTATGATTAATACATAGACTCTAGATATATCATCATGCTCGCGTATATCATCATGCTCATGTATCTGATATATCATCATGTTCATTTACCTGATATATAATCATGCTCATGTATCTGATATATCATCATGTTCATTTACCTGATATATAATCATGCTCATGTATCTGATATATCATCATGTTCATTTACCTGATATATCAATATGCTCATTTACCTGATATATAATCATGCTCATTTATCTGATATATCATCATGCTCGTTTATATCATCATGCTCATTTATTTGATATATAATCATGCTCATTTATCTGATATATCATCATGCTCGTTTATATCATCATGCTCATTTATTTGATATATAATCATGCTCATTTATCTGATATATCTCATGCTCGCTTATATCATCATGCTCATTTACCTGATATATAATCATGCTTAATTATCTGATATATCATCATGCTCGTTTATATCATCATGCTCATTTATTTGATATATAATCATGCTCATTTATCTGATATATCTTCATGCTCGCTTATATCATCATGCTCATGTATCTGATATATCATTATGCTTGCCTAATTTTTACACCTTATTTTTACTTAATTTTTTTATTGCTGTTGTCAGAGTCCCGTGTATTAATGCTTTTTTGCTTCATAGAGTAGCAAAGTAAATCGGAATGCATTATTAATACGGAAATTTAGATTAGAACTACAATTCTAGCAATGAAAACATAAACTATATAAATTGTCGCACTTTTGCATTTTCTTATTTATATGAATGCAAATATTTATACAGACAGACGATCAAAGAATTTATAGATTTAGTTAAAAACTGGATACAGATATGCATTTCAGATGCCAGAACTTTGTATCGAATTTTATTTGTAGAAATTTTAGCTTATTGCGTTTTGTTCAATTGCTTTGAGATAGCCAGTCAAACAGACATCTTCTGAAATAATTTAGTCCAAATTTTGATTGAAGTCTAAAAATTCAATGTTAAGATTATGTATTGAATTTCATTTACCTATTCAAAGCATTTTTGAATTATTATAGCCCCAGACAGACAGATCAATAGTCATATTTCCAAAAACGAATATTTCAGGTCCGAGGAGGTTTTAAGTGTTAAGATACGAAAATATAACAGTAGTTTTTGATAATTCTAATACGTTTTTCTTTATATATTGTACAAGGAAACAAAAAAAGGTAATTAGTAAATAGTGAAATGTTAAGAATGGGTTTTGACTTACAAATTATACATAAAAGACAAATTTTGTATTTTCTTGATAAATGAAAAAAAAGTTCAAAATGGACATTCGGTTCTATTCCGTATATAAAGAAGTTAAAAACAAGTCATAACAAATTACAGACAACGTATGGAAAATTTGAGAACATATCACTGTTAATGATTATTCATTTAAGCTGGCATGGAAAAAATTAAAATGTACATTTTGAACAACAAAATCAGAAAATTGCGAGAAAAAAAAACCTTTAATGAAATATATATATATTAAAAAAAAACTTTAAAGGAAATTTGAATCTATTATGTTTATCTCCTTTTCATTATCATTTAAAAATTTTTCTCCTTTATTACACTATTTTCTAAAGTTTTTTTTTAATTCGTAACAGGACAACTTTATAAATAAAGGGATAAGTATAATTTAATACGGCAATACAAGACTCAAGCGGATAAATTCATCAATTAAAACTACAAAAATATATTTATAAAATCTAAATAAATATGGTTTTAAAATCTATTTAAGATTGGATAAAATATTATAAAGAAATAAAATTTTTATCATTGTAAACCAATATTAGGTTTTAAAGAGACGCTAAAAGGACTTCTGTGATATATTCCAAAGATATTGAGGAAGAAAGATACATTTTCTGTTAATGTTCAATTAAAAATAAATAAAATGTTAGTTTTTAGGTGATAATATGTTCTAAAGATAAGGAGAAAAACGTTAAAATTTTGATTAATTTTTTGTTAAAGAAATTTTATTAAACTTTCTCTTCTACTTAAGAGAATCTATGACCTAAGAATTAGCGACGTGCCAAATTTAAAAGTTTTATGTAAAACTGTCTACTCCATACAGCATTTTGAATGACAGTCATGCAATGTTTAAACAGCATATCAATAAGTATTTTCAGACATCCTCTGAAGTTTTTTAATTAGGCTTAGAAAAGTCAGGCTCTTTTGTACAAAATATTTCATTCCTATTATATTGTAATATTTTGATATGCAAATTAATTTCTTATTTAATCTTATATATCCGAAAGTATAAACAATATATTCCAAGCTTTTACTTGGAAATAGATTTAATTGAATTTTCTGATGAAAAAAACAGCTTTATTTTCTTTTGATTCTGTATATTTTGATTATAACTCTTTTCTTTTTACTTTCACTGGAAAACTAAAAAGCACCAAATCATAAAAATCACTACAGAACAGAACGCCGTCTCATACCCCCGTATCCGTGACCATTCTGGTCACTGAACAGTTTGGTAGGCATGCTACGGGAATTTTATTTAATTAACAAAATATTTACAGTAGGAAAACGAAACAAAAATAACTATTTACAGAATTTAAATTATATAAGAAATTATATTATGATGAGACCGTTTACATAATTTTTCAACTTAGACATATAATTTGTAGTGATAAACTTAGAAATATAATGCAGATTGAGAGATAGAGATAAAATTTGTAAGAATATACGTATAATCTGTGTTCACTTATTTTTTATGATATAGTAGATCAGGATGCAGTTAAAAAAATCAGATGGAAAATAATTTGAGAAATGGAAATGAAGACAGTCTCTGTTTGATTGAAATGTGTGACAGGAGACTGCAGTGCTTGTTTTTTCCCTTAGTCTTTTATGGTATGAGACTTGATGTTGAGTGCTAGGGAGGCAAGAATAGGTCTCTATTTCCACTTATGAATTTGATTATACTGTGGATTTTTTGCCTGGAAAGGAAGTTGCCGGCGACTCTTTTCCGCCATTCCTAAAAATCACTACAATCTTGTTTTATATAATTAATTGAAAAAGATAAATTTCAATTCGGTACAATTTTCGAATAATAATAATAATAAATGTCATTTCTTCCTGTAAACAAAGTTAATAGATTTTCATGAAAGCTATATCAAAAATATTTATTAAAAATGTAGGCAAATTTATTAAAAATGTACAGAGCTCTGCTATTTAAATTTGTTTTCCTCGCTTGAGAAAATATAAGATTCAATCGAACTTATCTATATATTGTGAAACAATTTATTCATTCCTGTTAATTTGAAATACTGAGAATAATATCAATTTCAGCAAGATAAATACTTTATTCCTTACTTTTTAATGACTTCTATTTAAAGTCATATATAATAGTCTATATAAAGAGGATCTATCGAATTCTTCTATATTTTCTTGAAAATCTTCCTTTTAGATTTTAATTCTGCTGTTTAGCTCTTCCGTTTTGATACTCTTTTTTAACTTCTTCCATATAAATCTATATTAAAAATAAGGATGAATTTGTTTTTGTTTATTTGTGTTAACGCTTTACAGGTTAGACCGTTTCAACCAAATTTGTAATATATATAACTTGGAGGATAGAAATGTGTACTTCAGAACAATTTTTTTGAAGTTTTAATTAGAATTTCAATTAAATAACATTTAGCTCATTTGACTTACAGCTACCAAATTAAAATATATATAACTTGGATTATAGAAATGTGTACTTCAGAGCAATTCTTTTTGAAATTTTAATTAGAACTTCAATTAATTAATAATTAAGTTCCTATACGTTTTGATTAAAAATTAAGTAAGTAAATTTAGGAATTTTGGTCTATTTCTTCGACAAGTTCTGAAAGCATTATTGTACAAAAATTAATTTTACACTATTCCAAAATGTAAAAAAAAAAAAAAAAAAAAAAAAAAAAAAATGTCTTTTTAATGATGCTTTTTAAATGTAATGTACCTTTAAATGTAAAAATGCCTTTTAAATGTAATACATTTTAAATGTAAATACCTTTTAAATGTAAAAAGGTCTTTTTAATAATTGTGGGAATTTTTGTTACATTTTGGCAACTAAAATTTTTTTACCAACATTGGATTACAATGCTATATTGAAATTCAAACTATTTTTATTATTTCATCAAATATTTGATCACATGATTTTTCTTCCACTGTTGAGCGCTAAGGAAGAGAGATTCTGTTTAATATCTGTATAGTCTATGAGACAGATAAAAGAATGAAATTACAGTATTGTGAGCTTAAGATGATAGGTGAGCGGATATTTACTTTTTTAAAATCCTATGATGTTATGGGACTGTCTCCATTAGAAAGATTCATGTGCATAATAAGTAGAACCAAAGTGAGACAATTAAAATAACACGAAATTAGCGCCAAACAACCAGGCGAACAATTCTCATGAATATATATTTAAACAATTAATCGGAATACAAATATAATTAATATTCCAGTCGAACAATAATAAAATAGTCTTTTTGTACTGTACTAAATAGCAAATAATTATACACGTTGTTCACTCTAATCTTGAACAAATAATGAATTTTTAGACCTTTAGCTTGAGAAGCATATATTACTATTTGTAATTAATGGGAATTATTTTTCAAGCTTTCTTGCATTCTCTCTAATAAATATATTTGTGTATTATTACCCATATAGCATTGGCCTAGAATAGAGACGGAAGAGGTGCATTTGATCTTTGACGATATACAGGGTGATTATAATTAAATTTCCCCTATAAACAGTGTCCTACAACGCAAACGGATGAATGGATTGCAATGAAATTTGGTGCATAGACTATACACGAAATGCGCTCAGGGAATTTCCAGAAGAGTAATTTATTCCAAAATGTTCACCAGATGGTGCCTTTTGAGGAAAAACATTAAACATAAACAATATTAACACTTATCGACTAGTTTCTGATCATCTCTTCATCGCACCACATTAAGTAAAAGTAAGGAAAAAATAATAGTAGGCTATTTGAGGGAAAAAAAACAGTTCAATTTGCAGAAACAAGAACAGAGTAGGACAGAATTGCGCAAGAGGAGCAGTTGTTAATCGTGTCCAGGATGATATAAGGAAAGGTGCTCCATGTGACCACCTTCATTCGCCTGCAACATTTCAAGTCGATGGACAGTGTGTTCAACAGCAGATCGTAACTGATCAGTTGTGATGCTTCGCACATGAAGTGTTGTGGATAAGTCATTCAATGTCACAACAAGAAACTGTCATCATTGCAGCCGGAAACATCGACATAAAACATGACAACGACTGCAAACGTTTTTTACCGTAACCTGTTTTGCATAACGCTTCCTCTTCTTCATAAACATGCAAATCTCGACATTTTTTCCGTGAATTGACAGCTTTTCCCGTTTTACATTTTATCTATATCTATATCTATACTTATAATAAAGCTCAATGTGTGTGTGTGTGTGTGTGTTGGCGCTCTACAGGCCAGACCGTTTCACATACACCTACCAAATTTGGTACATGTATACCTTGGAGGTTGGGAATGTGCACCTGGGGTTTCTTTTTTCGAATTTTTAATTAGAATTTTAATTATTAACTAAAAACTAACTTTCCCGCCAAAAAAATCTTCCATTTTCCCCACCGCCAACTTTTCCGCCAAAAAAATCTTCCATTATCCCCAGAGCCAAACGAGAAAGGCTTCAGTTTTTTTTTTCTCCCAACAGTAATGAGGCTAGGGTTAAAATTTTTCGGCGGATTATTTCAATCGGTTCTGTTTATTTTCTTAATGTTTGATGCATTTAAAATTAAACATTGTTAATGAATCAATCTTTCAGATTCATTCTGAAGTACTTTTGAATTAAAATAAAACAGAATAAAGGAAATTAAAAATTTCTAATCCGCATAGCGTTACCCCAACTGGCGTAGAAAAAAAATCACGTATTTGCGTTACGTAACCGGCGAAGAAAATTCACGCATGCGCATTCTGTTCTGATTGTTGCCATGACAACGTTATCAATGGATGATTTAAATTATTTTTGGGTTAGTTGCATGCTTTTGTAAGTAAATTGTATTTATGTTAGTTATATATTTTTTGTATATGCTTATAGTTTTAAGTACATCGTTTTTTAAGTAGTTTTTTTAAAACCTGTTTTCAACCGTTTATTTTAAACGATTCGTTTTATTTTCTTAGTGTTTGATGCATTTAAATTTAAACATTGTTAATGAATCGATCTGCTCATAATGAATCTAAGAGAATTTTGTTGATCAACTCTTGAGATATTACATAAATTTAAAAAGATATTCTTTAGTGCCCATAAAGTTTAAACGCTGAGTGACTCTATTTTCAGTAATCAGATTATAAAAAAATGCTTTTTTTCAGTAAAAAATATTATTATATTAATTGAAGATAAATTCTTTCCACTTTAATTTAAAGCATAAATTCTACGGGTGCTAACAGAAAATGAGAGAGATACTTATTACGTTACTACTGAAGGCCTTTATAATATTATGAATGAATTATATGATAATCAAAATCTGAAGTTTTAAAATATTTTGATGAAGAAGCTATTAAAGTAGAAATTGCATAAAATATTTAATTATTAAAATTTTAACGAACATTAAGATTGGCGAACCGGCTGGTCGCCAAAGGCGGCTAGTTAACTAATAATTCTTGATCTGGATTGTTAATAATATTTCTTTATTCCGTTTAAGTAATTTATTGTGTTAAATTTAATGTTTTTCAGGAGAAAGTGTCCTCTGGTGGACATATGAGAGCTAAAAATTATTTTTCAAAATTCCGTGAGTGCATCTCGTGTATAGTCTATATATCAAGTTTCGTAGCAATCCGTTCATCCGTTTGCGTTGTATGACGCTGTTTATAGGGGAAGTTTAATTATTACCACCCTGTATTTTGAGGAGTAATCATTGGGGTACAGTTATTCCACAAATGCCAAAAAAACCAAATGTTTATTCTGGATTCATTTTTTTTTTTTGACTTATTGGAACCAAAATTTGATAACAAACTGCAATGGTAATCACAAAATTACGTACCAAATTTCACATATTTAAATCATTGATTCAGAAAGGTCTAAAAGTGGACGTAAAAATTCTATTTTGTTATTGTTCATGAATTACTTGCTGAACAAATCTTGAAGTTTACATTTTTACTCAGAATTCTAGTTCGTTTAGCTATATATAGCAGAAGTTTCCTGGATCATTAGTATTTTATACAAAAATATTTCCATTCTTTTGCAACTAAAAATGACCGAGTTATAAATATTTGAATATTAATTTCAGATTTTTTTAGACTATTTCAGCTGCCACCTGAAACACGATTAATCAAAAAATGAATGACGATTCCTCGAAGTGCTCATGGATTACCTTGATATAATGAAATTCAGACTTTTTTAATTCGGTTAATTTTAGTAGAAGAATAGCATAAAACTGATTGAGGGATTTGTCATGAATATTTTGATAATCCTAATTAATAAGACTGAAGAAGTGCATAAAAATTTAAATTTATATAACAGAATTTTCCAGCTTACTAGGATTTTAAGCAAAAAAAGCTCCATGCTTCTGCAACTAAAATAACTGAGTTATAAATCTTTGAATATCTAAGTCTTTTTTCTTTTTAGACTATTTCACTTGCTACCAGGAATAAGATAAATAAAAAATGCACGGCGTTTCCTCGAGCTGGTCATAGATTACCTTGAAATAATGAAATCAAAACTTTATATTTTGGTCATTTTCGAAGAAGGATAGTACAAAACTGATAGTATTTGCTATGTATATTTTACTAAATATTATAAAGACCGATTAAAGACATACAAATTTTGATGGCGTAATTTTTTTCACTAGTCCCTTTATTAATTTAGACACCAAAATCATAATTTATTCCATTTAAAACATTTTATTTTTTAAAAGTAATATATTTGGTTTTAAAATTAGAAAAAAATTATTATCTGGACACCTATAGATTGAAAATTCTGTATAAAGACAAATAAATGTCTTTCAAAATGTAAGAAAAATATAATACCGATAATTCTGTGTCTTTGTATGAAGTGTTTCAATAAAATATCGTCTGAAGCAAATATTCTGAGAAATTTCATGGACAACTTTTCAGAAAAATAGCTTTTTATTCTACTTTTTACTGGAATGTAGAAAAAATTCGATGTTCTGAGAAAAGAGCTTAGGTCAAATTTGTTTCTGACTGTATCCAGAAAGACGAGAAATATATTTTAATTGGTTATCTAAATTGTCATTTTTTTGCTTCATCTGAGAAAAGCAGTTGCCTTCTATATTCTGAAGACATTTTATAATTTCTACTCTCAAATTTCCCTTTCTCAAAATATGTTGAGGCAGCCGATTTTAACGATAAAAATCACTTTAATTCATGGAATTCGATTTTTTAAAATATTAATATAAATATAGCATTCAAGAAATAAAAAAGAATAGAACCAAAATTTAACCAAAAAAGAACAGAAAACTTAATTTTCTGCTTATTATGCTCTTGCAAAGTTTTCGAAGAATTGACTTTTAAAGACAAAAATTCCGAAGGAATCTGATACTTTTAACAGCGATAGTTAAATAAATTAATAATTATATAGGAACCATAAAAAAAAGCTCTTAAAATCAGTAAAACAGCATTTTTTTTTTAATTTATGCAACAGCATTTGAGATAGAGCGCTGTTAATCTATTCAATATTTAGGCAGGTTGTCTAATATTCGAAGTTTGATTTCGGAACAGATTTTCTAAAGAAATGACGCTTCTCTGAGTAATTTACAGTTTCAACTTGTGAACTGAGGAGGATGTCAAATTTCTATTTCATTGTTTCTGTTACAATTATAATTATAAATCTTATATATAATTCAAAATTCAGAAATTCAAACCAAAAATCTTTGCAAATAAAGAAAATCTACATGAATATTTTACATAACTATAGAAATTATAATAATTATTTTTCAATGCTGTAATTAGAAATTATATATTTTTTTAAAAAATTAATCTGTAAAGATTATTCATAGCAGTGCTTAATATTTTCTCATATACTTAGTACAATGAAAATACGTAGAGTAATCGTTGTGAAATTCGAACGCGTGATTTTGATGAATTTCCACGTTATAGACTTCCTTTAGTCCAAAAAACACATTTTTGAAAAATGTCCCTCTGTCTGTAACAAAGATGACGCAACGGCTGAAATTTGGTATACTTCTTTTACACCAAATTTGCTGATTTCTATCAAATTATAAATAAAATATGTTCCAGTAATATATGAAGAAAGGAAACTCTCCTGTCCGACTGTTCGACGACACTGGTGGTAAGGTCTCAGCTCGTGAGCCGTAGAGTTTCAGCTTCGAGACCCGATTCCACCGAAAAACCGTCGTATAAGGGGGTCTGTTGCACGTTAAATCCGTCAGGTTCAAACGTCCTCCCACTGGTTTGATGTGGTGTGGAGAGGGAAATGCCAGCTCGGATGTCGCCTTCGTCATCTGGCCGCGGTTCAAAATTTCGAGGTTCATCCCAAAATAACTCTAGTGTTGCTTACAAAAAGACGTTAATATGACTAAATTGATCTAAACTGTTCGACGACAATCAGTCAACACGATAAATACAAAACGAAGAGAAATAGATAGATAAAATTCGGTACACCTATTTAATATATACAGAGCAGATACTTGCCGAATTTTGAGCCGAATCCAACGGGGGGGTTGTCTGTCTGTCGTTCTGTACTTTCATAAACAGGTAAACATGATAATTCAAAAACAGAATGATTAAATATGTCATATTTGGTATGTAAAATAGTGATTACAAATTCGATTTTTGGATACTTTCAAGTCACCAAATAATCGCCAAATAACTCGCCAAGAATGATACGATGGATTAAGTAAAATTGCTAAATTCACTCAAAAAGTTAATATCTGGGTAACTGTTGAATTCCAATGTCATATAAGGCGTTCTCTGGCGTGACAAGTTTGTTAGAGAGTATGCGAGAAACTTTGGGGAAGACAACTAACGCTGGTTTTTATAAATGAGAATTGGTAACATTTTAATAAAATTATTATAATATCTCTTTAAATATGATAAGGATCTAAAAATTTGGGTTAAGTCCATATATCAAATATTATCATTCTAGATTCAAAGCATTTTTGAGTTATCGTTATCACAGACAGGCAGACATAAGGTCAAAATTGTACTTTTCGAACTCTGGGTGATCTGAAAAGTAATTGAGTGAGTTCAAATTTTTAGACGATTATTTTACTTTCTTAATAGTTCTTTTACGATAAAAAGAAGATTTTAAAAAAATTATACAGCACACTATTTGGTAGATATTTTGGCTTTTTTTAAAAAAAATTTGAAGGTAAAGGAAAATTTATTTTTGTGCTGTAATAGTTTTCGAAGTTATCATGAAAAATCGCGAGTTTCGCGTTATTTATATTTTATTAAAATTCTAATCAAAAATTCAAAATATTTTCTTTAAAGTGTGCATTTATTACTTTCAAAGTATTTGGCCTATTGATGCCAAAATTCACAAGGGCAAACACAAATTAGAGATTCATTATCAAATCTCATTACAAATTTGAATGAATTTCCGAAATCTTACCTTTCTCTTATGGGACATTATATTGGTAAATTAACATAATATTAGCATAAGTAAACCATCAGATTAAGTAAGTAGAAATAATATATTTTGTTCCAGATGAGGAAATTATTTTCACTTAAATTTGTTCATTTTTAGGCAACATGATTCACGTTCACCCTGTGACTGAGAATTGCTTGTGAATGGATGACGCAAGCGAGTCTCAAGGACAAACATCATTTTATGTAGATTCACTTCACGCAGAAAAGGAAACTACATTATTGTAATTCCTTGCAGCATTTTGTTGAAACTGAAACAAATGCCTTAATAAGAAGTAAAAGGAACCAAATAGTCTTCCAAGGAAATTAATATATAAAGTTACGTGAAGTTTTTCTATTCGAAGAAGATACAGTTCTTACTTAGCATGACAAGAAAAATCCTTCATCAAAAGTTGCGGAAGTCTGATTATTTAAATAATTCTTTTCCGTCATAAGCAATCTTTTTCAACAGCTTCTTGACACGAATCGAAGTCTCATCATTAAATTAAATGAAATCAAAGTAAAAAATAAAAGGAATCAACGAACTTTGTTAGATATAAGATTACTCATTTCAGTGAAAAGCAACTTCTATCAGTACATTCTAATCAGAATCAAAGATCTTTAACTTGAGCTAATAGAAATAAAGGAAATGCCTTCATTAAATTTATGAGAAATCAAAGAGCTGTAATAAAATGTAAAAGGAATCAAAGAATTTTTTTAGGTATAAGACTCATTTTCTTAAAACGTAACTTCTATCACACATTCTTATCAGAATCAAAGATCTTTAACATGAGCTAATAGAAATAAAAGAAATGCCTTCATTAAATTTATGAGAAATCAAGGAGCTGTAATAAAATGTAAAAGGAATAAAAGAATTTTTTAGGTATAAGACTCATTTCCTTAAAACGTAACTTCTATCGCACATTCTTATCAGATCAAAGATTTTTAACTTGAGCTAATAGAAATAAAAGAAATGCCTTCATTAAATTTATGAGAAATCAAGGAGCTGTAATAAAATGTAAAAGGAATAAAAGAATTTTTTAGGTATAAGACTCATTTCCTTAAAACGTAACTTCTATCGCACATTCTTATCAGAATCAAAGATCTTTAACATGAGCTAATAGAAATAAAAGAAATGCATTCATTAAATTTATGAGAAATCAAAGAGCTGTAATAAAATGTAAAAGGAATAAAAGAATTTTTTTAGGTATAAGACTCATTTCCTTAAAACGTAACTTCTACCGCACATTCTTATCAGAATCAAAGATCTTTAACATGAGCTAATAGAAATAAAAGAAATGCCTTCATTAAATTTATGAGAAATCAAAGAACTGTAATAAAATGTAAAAGGAATCAGAATGTTTTAGACATAAGATTAATTTCCTTGAAACGTAACTTCTATCGCGCATTCTTATCAAAATCAAAGATCTTTAACATGAGCTAATACAAATAAAAGATCTTTAATATGTTTCTTAGAAACGAAAGACTTTTATTACATAGAAATAAAAGCCCTTTTGAATGAAAGGTAATGCCTGGAAACCTTATCAAAATAGAAAAAAAAACATTAATAAAATATAAGAGGAATCAAAGAATCCTTATAAGATATAATAATCAAACTTCTTATAGCGCTACATTGACAAAATAAAAAAAAAACTTCAATATGATCTAATATAAATCAGAGCGTCTTAATATGATAAAATCGAAACTAAGAGCCTTATTAGATAGAGAAACTAGCGGAAGTGATTACTCTAAAACGATCTCGCATTTTCTCTAAAAAACTTGACAGGAAAGATAACGCTATAATAGTTACGAAATATTAACATTTGGCCTAAATTTATCATTTTTACTGAATCTACAGCATTATGCTTCGCGAGTTATCTGGCTATTAATCCATGGTATGCTATTAATAGTGTCCAGAAACCGAATTTGTGCTTTAGACATGTTTTTCCCAAACAATTTAACCAAAAATTTGACATAAAACTGCATTTGCAAAATCGAAATCTCGTATCAAATATTGATATATTTAAGTCAATGTTTTATATTCAACTGGAATTATCGCTTTTACACGTTATCTGAAACTACAAACGAATAGACCGTCAACGACATTAGTTTGACATGGTAAATTTATGTACCGATTTTTATACATATGACTTCCTTTGTTTTGTAATCATCGTCTGAAATTATATTTGAACAGCCGAACAGACGACCTTCCTCAGAACAGACTTTACTCAATATTTGATAGGAATATGCAAATTTGGTGTAAAGAGAATATGCCAAATTTCAACCGTTTAGCTCATATCCTTTATGAGTGTTTTTTTTGTCACATACAGAGAGACAGACTGACATTTTTCAAAAAATTTGGTTTTTGAATCTAGAGAGGTCTTTAATGTGGGGATTTGTCAAAATTTAGAGCTCAAATTCTTCGACAACTATAAAACTTACTCTATTTATCGTATATAAGAAAGCAAAAATGATAGATTTCTTATAAACTAAGCACATTATTTTTTAAATATTATTTTATTTACTGGGCATTTAATTTAAAGGGAAGAAATGTGTCTAGTTGACAACTTCGTTTATTCAATACTCTTACCTTTGTTTTCCGTTATCTTCAGTATATGACCGTCATTTCGGATCCAAGAGTCGACGACGACATATTCTCGGACGAAAGACGGCAGATGGCACTTCAGGACTGCAGTGTTGCCTCTCACGACGAAATCATCAAACACTTGAGGTGTGAAGTGCTGCTTCATCACTGAAAAAGAAGAATAAATAAAAGATATTAAGTATTTTTTTTTTCCGTATCAGCATATTATAGCAAAAAAATAGTCTTAATATCAATGATATATTTAATAAAGGTTAAAGGTTTTGCACTTTTTTAGATATTCGCTGCTAAAATGAATATTCAATAGCAATAAATAAACAAAAAATTGTAAAAAATGAAAAAAAAGGACAATAACAATAAAATAGAAAAAATTAAATATTATTTTTTTCATCCCAAATTAATTAATTGCATTCATAATTAATTAAAATATTTCATTCATCATTCATTTGTGCATTAATCGAAATGAACATTCCTTAGTAACACTTAAATATATAAAATGGAATAAAAGGAAAAACGCAAAATAGGAATAATTGCTTTGGAGTTAATTATTTATCCCAGATTAATTAATTAATTGCATTCATAATTGATTGAATAATATTCATTCATTATTCATTTGTGTGAAAATCAAAATGAATATTCATTATCAATAAATAAAGAAATAAAATGAAAAAAGAAAATAAAGAAACTGAATAGAGAATCTGAGCTTGATATTATTTATTCCAGATTAATTGACTAATTGCATTCATAATTAATTTAAATATTTCATTCGTTATTTCATTTTGGCGTAAATGAAAATGAATATTAATTAATAATAAATAAATAAAATGAGAAAAAACAATAACAACAACATGCATAACATTAGTTTGATATTATTTATTTATTCTAGATTAATTAACTAATTGCATTCATAATTAATTAAAATATTTCATTATTCATTTGTACGTAAATCGAAATCCATATTCATCAGCAATAAATAAATAAATAAATAAAATAAAAAAATACAATAAAGAAACTAAATAGAGAATCTTAGTTTGATATTGTTTATTTACTCCAGATTAATTAACTAATTGCATTCATAATTAATTAAAATATTTCATTCATAATTTGATTTCTGCTTAAATTAAAATTAATTATCATTAATAATAAATAAGTAAAATGGAAATAAAAACAATAACAGCAACAAGTAGAACCTTAGTTTGATATAATTTATTTTAGATTAATTAATTAATTGCATTCATAATTAATTGAAATATTTCATTCATTATTCATTTGTGCGTAAATCTAAATGAATATTCATCGGCAGTAAATTATATCTTAGTTTGATATTATTTATTATTCAGATTAATTAACTAATCGCATTCATAAATAAATAAAATATTCATTCATTATTCATTGTAGCATTCATTTCATTGTATTCATTAGCAATAAATAAAGAAAGAAAAAGAAAAAAGTGCAATGACAACAAGATAAAGAAATTCAGCTCGACATTATTTATTTATTATAGATTGATTAATTAGTTTCATTCAAAATGAATTAAAATCTTTCATTCATTTTTTATTGATGCGTAAATCGAAATGAATATTCATCAGTAATAAATAAATAAATACAATGAAATAAAATGAAAACAACAACAGTAATAACAACATATAGAAGCTTATTTTGATATTATTTATTTATTCTAGATTAAATAACTAATTGCATTCATAATTATTTAAAATATTTCATTCACTATTCACTTGTGCTGAAATCAAGTAATCGTATATGCCCCAGTAGAGCCTCTTTAACCCAAATTAACCCAGGAAAGCGGCGTTAAAAATATATCATAAAAAAATTTATCGTAAGCTATATTCAACTAAGGCATTCTACAGAAGAGAAATAGTATGGATTGAGATCAGAACTGCATATTGAATATTTTTGGGTGACCAAAATCATCGCACGAACTAAATGTGCAAATTTTAGACTCTATCAAAACTAAAAAGAAATGCTGGAATCCATTATTTTTCACTTTCTTTAAATATAAGAAATGTGCTTTATTTTTTATAAATATAGTTAATTTTTGTTTAAAAATAATTAAACAGAATTTCTGAAATAGAATTAATCTTACACCGCTTACTCAGCACTGAAAAAACATTTCTTTTGCCTCATTGAAAGTTCATATAAATTTGAATATTTTAATATTAAGTTGCTGTCCAAATTTCGATTAAAATTTTTTACATGCGTTTATTATTACAGAACCTGATTATGTGAGAAGAATGCATTTAAATTATCTGTTATTAATAAAAATATGTGATCGATATTACACACAGTTTCAGTGTAGATATAAAATATAAAATTACCAATTTAATATAAGCATATTCAAATATATTATAGGTATTTCTAATGAGCAATTTACATAAAAAAACAAGTAATTCAAATTTTCCCAAGAGTAAATATTAGCTATTTAAAACCTTAATACCCACACATATTTACTTAGCGCTTCCTTCTGGAAATAAAATTCAAACGCAGCCGTTCATTTATTTAAATGGTGCACACAATTTTTCAGAAACATTGAACGCATGAATGAATCTTCTTTGACTTTTAAAGTCCTTGCGTTTGATTTTCACGTCTCTTTGATGTTACTGCTTATGTGGCCTCTAAATATATGTCGCCCTTTAATTTAAAAGAAGATTTTCAAAGACACTTAGTCAAGTATCTTTTAGAAATTCACTGCAATCTAACTGCTTGATTAGGAAAGCAAAATTACACCGTAAATGGAGTAATTAATAAAATAATACCCTTATTATTTGAGGTTATTTGACTGCCATTAGATGCCTCATTTTACTGGATTAAAATTTTACCGTTAAAAATCGTTTGGTTTGCATTTTAAGGAAATTTTTGAATAGAATGTTGTATATTTGGTAATTGGAGCGTGGATTGAAGTTAAATGGCTTCTTTATTGTGTAACAGAAAATTGAATAATGCAGAGAATATGAGAGTTTTCTTTAAAGTTAATGGAAAGTAATTTTAAATCCATGCAGTTTAGAGTGAGATTATTCTTGTGGTTATAAAAAGAACAATAATGCATAATAAAAGACAATGTTTTTGAGTTCTAGTAAAAGTCAAAACTCTACTTTTAAAGTAGTATTAAGTATTATTCACTGATAATTGCTGAGTTTCTCAGCCAAAAATTTCAGAAAATGTACAGGGTGTTTCAAAAAGACGTTTATAAAAATTAAATGTCGAAATTCTTCTTACAAAAATATCAATAATAATTTATAAAAAATAACAGTGCTAATTGCTCACAGAACTTAGAATTCCATATCTATCTATCTATCTATCTATCTATCTATCTATCTATATATATATATATATATATATATATATATATATATATATATATATATATATATATATATATATATATATATATATACTTATAATAAAGTTCAATATATTTGTGTATGTTGACACTCTACAGTCCAAACTGCTTTACCTATATCGACCAGATTTGGCACATGTATACCATGGAGGTCAAGAATGTGCATCTTGGAGTGAATTTTTGAATTATTTAATTAATTAAAAATTAAAAGAAATTTCGACGTTACTTCGCGATAACTTCCGAGAATATAATGGCGCAAACATGATTTTTATATTAATGTTCAAAAAAAAAAATCTTTTCAACGATACTAAAGTTTTAACCAGTAAATTAAATTTCTATTTTTAATGAATTTAAAAAAAATGATTTAATTATTTTTTAACAATTTATTTCTCACAAAATAAAAATAAATTCAATCTACACGAGCACATTGCGATTTCGTGGGGAAAATTAGTTTTTATCAACTCGTTGCCATCATATTGACAAAAGTTCAAATATATATATATATATATTAATTATCATTGGAAATTTAACATACAAAAGTGTAATTTTTAGCATGTGTATGTATGAAAGAAAATAAATATGAAGTATGATATTTGTTGAAAAATAAATGAAGGAAACGTTTTCTATTATCTTTTACAATACCTATATTACTAATTTAACGAAACAGTTTGGCAAACATGGTTTAATACGTACAAGATATCTACTCTAATCTGAGCTCAACAGTTAATTTGTAAGCCTTTAGTAATAGACACCCATCTGCTAACAAATGGTCTAAATAAAATAAATAATTATATTTTATATCACTCGAGTCAATAAAGATAGATAAACTACTAATTTTAAATTTTTACATACATCCTGAGCCCTGTGAATCTTCTTTAATAAAATAATTTTGGGACACTAATATTTTAAATAAAAAAAGTTGCACTCCAATCTACTAAATCAATCACTTAATCTAACCATTTATGAAATCTTCAATATCACTATTCTATAAAAACGAGCGACTGTCTGAAAGAAACCAATCATCTCTCAGGGTTTCTAACGAGCGATTGATCCAGATTATGAAAATGTTGATTGTTCTAATATGGCATTATTCAAAACTTAATAAATCGGTAATATTTGATCTCAGAATATAGAAACGTCTATTTATTTATTTAAAAGCTGGAGTGTCAAGAATATTTTGCAGAAATTGCGTGAACTTTTTGTTGAAAAATTCTTTGAGATATTATAATTTATGAAAATTATTCTTCAGAACACATAAGACTTCAATGCCGAACAACTTTGCTTTCAGTTCTCATATATTTTTTTAAAGAATGCTTTTATTCAGTAAAACCTTCTTTGTACCAATTGAAATCTCATCTTTCCCACTTTAATTTAAAATTGAATTTTATGGGCTCAGATAAAAGATTGGAGAGAGATACGTAGTACAATGAACATAACGACTTAAGGCCTACATATTAATATAAGTGAGTGATATGGCTATCAAAATTTAAAGCTAGGTAACCGACTACGTTCGAAGGAATATTTTTGAACAATTGGATTTTTTAAAAACTATTTATGGATTTTTTAAAAAACTATTTATGGTTTTTAGATCTTTTGTCAATTATAAACACTATAAATACAAAAAAAAAATAGTTGGAAATATAATATATTTTGAGAAATAGGAAAATGTGTAGTAAATTTTAATGAAATTTAACTAAAACGGTTAACACTCTATACAAAATTTTATTGTAGCAATCTTATTTTTCTTTGTACACAAGTTATAGAATATGATGATGAATGAAATGAACCAAAATCTAAGAAACATTTTGAGATGCAAAGAAATTATGGGTAAAAATATACGTATATATACATTTTTTCGATAAATTTAGAACTTAATTTTTCTAAAAACACCTATAAATGAAAAAAATATTTCACCAACAATAAAACTTTTGGTTCATTTCATTGCCCACAATATTTAAAACACACGCTGAAATTTTTATGTAAATACCTCTATTAGTTTTTGAGATATCATGTTAACGGTGAATAATTTTTATGAAAATTAAAGTTTGAGAAAATTGAAGTTAAATAATTTTTTAGCTAAACTTTTTCTTTAAAATTCTCCTGGATGATAGGGCAGACCTTCCTTTTCCTAGAAAATACTATTTTGGAAAGAGGAAAACCTGAACTACAAGAAATAATAATAAAAGAAGAATTCGCCAATGTTGTCGATAACCAGTGTTTTCAACGTAGTCGGATACCTTAAAATATTTTGCGGAAAAACCTATTATGAGACCAAGTTACATAAAATATTAATTGAGCATTTTAAGCGCCATTCGTACTGTCTAACCGACTGGTCGCCAAAGGCAGCTATTGGACAAGTAAAATAAAATATTTTTTTTACAGTTAATTACAGAATTTTTCATATAAACAACAGTCAAAACAATACAGGGTATGAAAAAAAAATCTAAATTTCTGAATACTAGAATCTATAAGCTATTTTGTTGTAATCAATTGCAGGATTACTCAAACAAATAATAAATTATAAAAACTATAAGGATGCTCATATAAAATCGTTTATATGATTTTCAGATTTGATTAGGCATGTAGAAGCAAGTGTTTTATGCAATAGGATATATATTTGTTAACGCAAAGGTTATAACTATTATGTGTGATTTGTTAAAGAATTATAAAATGCAGTGGGGAACCAAATAGATTTAGTGAGAAGCTGATAACACTACTAAAAAGACCATGTAATTACCAAAATAGCTCACAAAATAGCTGATCATGTCTGGTACTAATGAAAGCAATTCTATGAGTATGTGCTGTCCTTCTACAGTTTCAAATGTTTCATTTAGAATTATACAAAAAAAGTTTGGAGGCCAGGAATGAATAAATCGAGCCGATTTCATTTTTAGAACTTTAACCTTTAAATGCCATTTTTTTCTAGTCATATTATGTTTAAATATTTTTCGACTTAAAATAAGAATAAGAAAAGGGATTCATTTAGCTTATTAGATAAATTGAATTTGATTCATTAATTAATTTGGTTGATTAATAATGAAGTAACAAATCAAGACACATCATTTTGTGTAAGATAAAGAACTGAAGCATCGAAGTTTCTGTCTTTCTAAAAAAAATGTGTCAGAACTGATGCCAACCTACATAATTTCCTACAAAGATTGATAAATTTGGTGGGAAGCACACTTCCCACGGCCCTAGAAAGGGTTAATTAATTAAAAATTATGCTTACTTTTTGGAAATTTCTCAGCATAGACTCTAAAAATATAATTTCAGAAAAAGGATCTTTAAATAGATAAAATTTTTAAAGGATATGAATTAAATTATAGCACAATTTTTCTCTAAAATACTTTTTTACAACAATACAACCCATTGTTCTGAACAAATTCAAAACCTTTACTTTCTTTCAACAAATTTTTAATAGAACGATTTTTCTCCATTTCTAAAAGCTGAAGGGAGGACGATTCCATTAATTTCTGTATAATCTGCAAGACAAATAAGAAAGTAAATTTACAGCACGTGGAAAGCAGACGTGTAATCAGAAGATAAATCACCCTACCATTTTTGTTTTTAACTGTACTACGATATCATGTCAACCACTAAAAAAAACTTTAAATACAACATAAAGAGAACGAGTATAAAGATATTAAGCACTTTTCTCTATCGCAGTTGCTTACTAATATTTTGTTAAAGGAATTATAAACATAAAGTTTATAATTCAAAGGTTAGCCCAAATATAAATTGGAGGGTGATAATGCATACTTATAAAAGCACCTATTCGTCGAAGTTTTGATCAGAAATTTAATTAATTAACAATAAAGCAACATTATGGCGGTTTTCGATGATAATTCTTCTACCATTATTATCATACGATAATTATTTGAATACCCAATAATTTTAGTTGTAATGTAATTAATAATTACATTACAACTAAATAAATAATGTAATTTTAGTTGTGGAATTTTTTCTGTAAGTTTGATAAATTATAAAAAAAAATTTCATATGCATAATATATTACAAAATAAGTGATACATAAAAGGTTTAATTGCATTTAAAATAATAATACCAATGACCTAAATGATTCTTAAGGCGGGTAAAGTTATATAAAATCTAAAAATAAACGTCAATGATTGGATTTATTGTAAACGATTGAATTTGTATTACAGGGGTTTCTATTTTGTCCCACACTTTAATAAACAGCGTTTTCCTAATTCTACAAATCGTAATATGCAATAATGGAACAAATGTAATTTTCTTGGCTTGACTATTTGAAGCTAACATCGTTACTTCGATGATGGAAACATTTCGCTTACACAAAATTAGCTCTTGGTGCATTGTATAAATCTTTGCCTACTGCTCAACAAATCATGGAAGGGCAATTGATATTAATATAAGAGGCGCCTTTTGGGAGTATTCTGAATGCTCGTGGGATGGTGAGCATTTGTTTCAGTGATGACCATAAGATTAAGGAAAATAATCTGGTTAAGGCACCTAGAAAAGAAAAGCAATATGTGAGTATATTGCTCGACTGCCTGTATATTTCTTTCCATTACCTTCTATACCCCGTATGGAAATGCTATTTATAATACGATTATTACAATCACAGTTATAACAGTGAGGACATGTCTTTGTCAACTATCGAACATACTTTATATAATAATATCTGTTCTTATATAATTATAATATTTTCCGGAAAATGAACAAAGAGTATGTTTTTTCGACTACATGGCGTGCTCCATATAAGTATGTCAATAATAATATGAAGCGAAAGTTGACTGTGCTTATTTTATTCAGTGAAATGTCCACCCCTGATATCATTAAAATTCTTTTAAAGACAATCAAAATTACCTTTTTAAATGATGCTTTGATTTTTTATGATATATCGGTATTTTAATATTGTGTGCCGGTAACTTGGGAATACATATTTCTAAAAAAATTATTTTCAACGTTATATAATTAAACATTATGTTTTTAATGTTAATGTTTGATAAGTTAGCTATCCTTTCTTTCGATTTCCACAGTTTACAGTTTATGTAATTATTTTTTTTCATACATAATTTTCACCAAATATTTCACTGCACATCTGTATGGCGATGATATTTTACAGAAACACAAAGTGAAAATGTTATAGAAAATTGCTCTTAATTTGGAATTACATATCATGAAGAATTTCTAAGCACTCAAATAAATCTTGATGTACACCAACGTAGCAACATAGGAAGGAACTGGGGATGGTGTCGTAACGAGCCTCCTTGTCCCATCATTGGGATACCCCTTCTTTCATTAGAGTAGAACTACTACAGCACCATATTATAGTTAAACACATTGTGAAAGTAAGACCCTGTTTCCTTATATGACCATTTCTGACCTATGTACTTAGGGCACCACCTGTGTTAGTCTTAATTCGATATTTTTCTTTAATTGGAAATTTGTCCTATCGCCCATAGGCATGCGAATCCCATTTTGATACCTTAAAATATTACTAGTAATTCTTTTATATTTTTCAATTTCATTCATAAAATTGATATTTATCTTCTTTGTATGGGTATGAAAACATATAGACGCTCATTGTATCAAATTATAATTTCTTTCCATACCCAGGTATCACAGAATCCTGCCCAATGTTGTAGAATATTGTACGATAATATATTATCCAATATTTTATAATATTGCGAATACTGTTTAATATCATAAAATATTGATGATAACTGGTGAATCTACATGAAAGCATATTTAAAATTATATCATCTCAATAAAGATGACTTCGTAAATGATTGAAATTAAAAAATAAGATAAAAACTGAAAAGAAATTTTATTTTATTCACGCAAAAAAAATTTTGAAATTTTAGCTAGTATTCCTTTACTATTGGTTAACAATACTATCTCAATTAAAATGAATGTATAAATGACTGAAATTAAAAATATAAAAATTGAAAATAAATTAAATTTTATTCATTCAAAAAATTGCAGAAAGTTTAGTTAGTATTACTTTACTGCTTATTAAGGTTTTTTTTTTACTAAAATATAAATTTTTTGCCATGCAGTTATAAGAACTTCATCATCTGAAAATACCCGATCTATCTACATTCATGTTTATAGAGATCTATATATCACATGACAAAAGTAAAATCGATCTCTTTCTGTAAAATACACCATAAACAAAATATACATTTTCAGCACTTAATTCAATTCGACAAGTACACAGAACAGTACATATTGGAAATACATATCACTGTAAGACCTTCTATTTGTCAAGTATTTCATATCCTAGTGGCACACATATAATGTATAATATTGAATTACATTCAACTATACTTAAAATATTTTATAATATTGTTGAATATTAAATCATATCGCACAATATTATATAATATTCTCGCGCAATATTGTATAATATTGTGGCACAATATTGTATAATATTGTGGCACAATATTGTATAATATTGTGGCACAATATTGTATAATATTGTGGCACAATATTGTTTACTATTGTGCAACAGGATGTGCTACTTGAGTATAACATATAAATTCAATGATTATTGTATAGTTTCTTTCTTTTACTAGTTACAACAGTTTTGTTTTAATCTCTAAATTAATGCTAAGTTTCATTAAGTATGTGATAATGATTTTGTTATGTCGTTTTGATGACATTTATAAAATCTTAAATTAGGAAAATAGATGAGCGTATTCTTGAATATATTTTACTGAGATTACCGTTGTGAAAAGCATTCAGGTAAACTTTTCCAGAGGCTAAATTCCTTCACTGTAAAATCTATTCAAAAATCAAGCAGAAGTTTTCAGTAGCATTTGTAAATTATAATGTCTTAGTCCAGTGCGCTTTTATAAGGAAGAAAAGGAAAACAAAAACAACATGAACTTGAAGTCTTTTTCATTTGCTTGAGTTCTCTTGAATTAGAATAATGAATTATTCATCCGGATTGTAACCACTGGGGTGAAATGGGTAGGGAGGTGGAGTACATTGGGGAAATTTCATTCCATTGTTCGAAAATAATGAGTTCTGTCCTTCAAAAGCATTCTTCACCTTGCTTATATCTTACCTTTCCCGCTGTCTGATTTGGAGTTGGTTTGCATCCTTAATTCTTTTCAATGAATGGACGTTGATGTGTTGTCATTTGTGGTTGTCAAATACAGTTAATTTCCAGCGCACGTGCATTATGCCTTGAGGACGTAAACGAGGGTGACAATCGTTAGCAAAAGGTTTATAGAAAACTGTCGGACACATTTTTAGTTCCTCATTTGGATATTTATAGAATGAGCCATGTTTTGTTTGCAGATTCACGATTTCAATCTAATTTCTGGATACTTTTCAAGAACTTTAGCTTTTCCAAAGACTTTTGAAATGTTGATTTAAATTGTCTACGGAAGACGCTGGAATTTTTAAAGTTATTCGGTTGTTTTCAAGAAAAACAGTTTCTTTCTTAATTTTTATATTTATGAAAAATTAAGAATACATATCATTTGGTTGATTATTAATGATATTATTAACGTGCATTTTAAATATGAATCATTTATAAGTTTTATTTTCAGTAAATCTCTTTGCTCAAAATGCATTTAAATCAAATTGTCAAAAAATGCATCGTGAAACTTCATACAAAACTGCAGAATTAAAGGAAAAAAAATAAAGGTATATCTCTACTTTATATGTAAGATTATAAACTATGTAATACCTACTAAATTAAGAACTTTTTTTTAAATTTAAATTTAATTCTCGGAAATAAATTTTTCTACTTTACATTATAAATAAAATGTACGTTTCAACTGAACTCTATATTAGTTACAAAGACTTTATTAGGCAGACTTATGCTTACTCTTATCTTCAGTCATCTCTACTAACAGCAAACAAAAAGTTTCATTTGAGGATTATTAAATTTCAAATTTGAAGGGTTGCTGTAGAAATTTTGTATCTTACCACATTTGGCAAGTTATTGCTTAAATTATATCATACTGTATTGCATATGTACTGTTAGATATTGCAAATAATGGAAGATTTAGATTGTAAATGAGCTTTGAACTTTGTGAAAATAAAGACTTCCAATGCAAATGTTTATCAGTAATCTTTTTATGATTTTTTTAAAAATTTAGTGCTTATTATAAATTTATTATACATTTTCGAATCATAACACCATTTCTTGTTCACTCCATCAACATTATATTAATCGATATCATCAGTGAAGTCCACGGCAGATGTAATCATCCAGCAATTAATTAAACATTAGACATTTTTGAATCAAATCAAACAAATTAATTGTTCTTTTCATTAGTCTTATATAATTTGATGCTATTAGTGAAGCTCATGGTAGACATCATTTCCAAGCTATTGACTAATTGGTAGACATTTCTGAATATGAACCATAAGGTGCTCGTTTCTTTAACCTTTATTGCTAATGACTGGAAGAAGATGATTTTCATTTATGAAATAAATTTACTTGTAACAGTAATTTCAGTGAAGAATCGATTTATTTTATGTATAGAACTAATCATAACCAACAGACAATAAAACACCCATCTAAACCGATGTTTTGGGTTTTTTTTTTTCATAGCAAATGGCACTGGAAGCTTAGTTTTTCTTAAAGTCATGATGAATTATGAGAAATACATTGAAATATTATGCGGTAGGATTGTTCCATTCATGGAAATATCTGACAGAACATTTCAACACGACTTGGTTCCACGTCACATTTCGAAATTGGTCCATACTTTTATGCGGGGAGATAAAATAAAAGTGCTTTGTTGGCCTGGTAATTCACCAGACCTAAATCCCATTGAGAACTTATAGCATATTCTCAAAAATAGTTTAGCTAAGATGAATTGCACGACACCAGAACACATGATAAAAAAACTGATTTACAAGTAAGTGTTGTTCCACGATGATGAAGTCAAGAACATGTGAGCTACAATAGTGGAGGCAATGCCAAAACCTGTTAGAGAAGTCATTTTTGCAAAAGGAGGACATATTTCGTACTAATATAGAGATTTATAAGTCTACTTAAGGTACATAATGATTAAAAACTAAGGTTTTAGAAAAAAAAATCTTTTTTATTTTTTTTATTTTTTTTTTATTTGTCACAATCAATTCGAATAGTATAGTATTAATTGATGTTAGTGGCGATGTTTTTTTGTAGATGAAATCTTCCAGAAATTGTCAAAGTTGTAGATATTTTTGAAAATTGTTGTCCCTTATTGTTCATTATATCAATATTTTATTAATTTATGTTAGCGGAAAAATTCAAGGCAGATGCAAGGCAAGGCAATTCTTAAAACTATTGACCAAGTGCTAGATATTTTTGAATCTTCCCCCCAATTAATTGTTCATTTAATCAATCTTTTATCAAATGATGATAATGATGAAGCTAGTGATAGAAACTTTCTGAAATTGGCCAAGGGGTAGATGTTTCTGTATCATATTATACATTATTTGCCCATTTTGCTATCTGTTGGTTTGCATTTATCTATTTTTGAGGGTGCATGATATACAATTATCGCAGAATTAATTTAAGTTCCACATTTGGGAACTATTTGTATAACGTCAGGTACCGCGAATATTGCTTGGTGATGTGTGAAGGGTTCAGTATTTTTTATGCGCGTGTTCTTCAAATGGATGTTTAATGATACATTTCTAAAAAATTAATAATATCACTTATATTTTAAATATTTGAATGGGCTTTTTCGATAATTTTGAGCTGGCATAGTGAAAATCCGGCGAATCTAGTTTTGATAAAATCAGATCGAGAAAATGATTTTGTATTATTTAAAAGTTCTCAACATTAAATTCTTTAGATTTCGTATTGAGCATTTAAGTACATCAATAATACGTGTTCAATTGCGCTTACATTTATGTGGCAGAACTGTTGAGATACATAAACCCTAGTTCCTGTTTTATTTCAGTTTACATTATCAGCGCCAAACAATTTAATTACCACTTTGAAAGATTTCTCACTTTGCAAATTGTAGTCTTAAAAAAAATCTGAGTATTATTTTCAGAGTTTTTTTTATGCATGATTAATTGGTTGGTTTTCGGTGCTTTAAAGTTATATTACAAAAAATATCGCATATTTTGTACACATTTCTCCATTTATCTCTAATAACTAAGTTTTCGTGTTGCATTAAAAATGACAGATATTTAAGTTTTTGCATAAAAGAGCACAGGCATATACAACATTGCAAGTTTATCTAAAAATTTAAAAAAGTAATTTTAAAATTACTTTAGATTTATTACTAGTATATGAAAGAAATTATTTTATGATATATTTTGGATTAAAACTTTTTTTGAAAAGGAACAATATTTAAAATAAATCTAAGCCAAAACAACATCATGCTGTGACATGATAAAAAAATCGTCGAAAATTATTCGAAAAATTACCGAAAATTTCAAGTTATCATGTAAGAACATGTTTTTGAATGATGTTTTAGTGAGGATTTTTTTTAAGTCACTTGGTATCTGACACTTGATCTGGACAGAAAAGCATCATGTTCTCTCATGTGTCATATTTCGCAATCACCAACATTAAAAAAAGCGACGGTTTTTCGACCTCTCAATATCAATTGAGTTCTAAAATTTTTTTTTCGAGATCAGAAATACTTTTTTGAAAAAACGAGTTCAAACTGGTTTTAAACAATCACGTGGTTATTAGATTACTCATGCGCCGATATTTAGAAAACGATGTTTTTCTTTTTTTGCGAAAATCCGGTTTAAACAGGTTTGGAATGCCTACGCAATTATTGTATTGCGAAATCGTTCGGGCCAAGTTGTAACTTTTTTGTTGGCGAAAAGTCGCCAAATATGACAACCTTATTTATAATTTTCTAATAACCCTGAAATTGAAAAATCGATGCCTCAAAAGCATTAAATTGTTAATTATTTGGCCATGCATTTTGAGGCTTTAAAAATCTCAAACCAAAACAACTCCATATTATCTCATGGAAATATGTAAAATTATAGTAATTTATTGAGGATTGCAGAACCATTATATTTAGAATCTTTGATATTAAAATATATTTTTAATAAGCAAATAATTCCTTAAATTAAAGATAAAAGAAAAATTAACTAGATTTCCTGAAAGTACAGGAATGAAATGTAAAAGCCACCCTTCTTTCAGAAATATTTTGCATTCAGTAATTACTATAAGAGGTCCATTTGTAGGAGAAATCAGAGCTACGACACGTTCGGAAGTTGTTAGAAACCTATTCTAAGAAAGATCTCTTACTATTGATCGGTAGTCTAATGACACCGAGGATATCTGAGTCTGGCACAAAGCCATTTTGTGCCAGACTCTATCTATGTCTCCAAAGAAAATGTATTATAATATGAAGGAAGTCTAATTCAAGAATTTGACGATTCCACTTTCGGTATCACTTTTGAGTATCATAAATTTCTTTTTGGAATTGTGTCTATATTTCCGTCCCAGTTGAAGTATGTCAACATGATTAACTCAAAAGCAAAACTATCTGGGTGAATGAAATTTGTCTTGTGTGTATTATTTTGCATCTTATGATGACAGATCGGTCTGTGATGTAATTATAAATCTAATCGGCAAAGATATTGCCAATTTTTAGAATCTGGTCTTTTATAAGAGCGCCTTATCTCAAAAATACAACGAGTTGGAGGAATCAGGTGCTGATTAGTCTTGATATCGAAAGCTTTACAAGTCTTCCATAAAATTCATTAAAGAATAGGCTGTGCTATGTGCCTGTCTAAACACATGTTAAAGCCATATTTCAAAACATCAACAAATTAGAAGAAAGAATTTGGTGCCTGATTTTGAAATAAAACATATATATGTTTTTCTATATTTTTTTGGTTGAATCAATCAAATCAAATTGTAGCTGATCTGTAACGGACATTTCCTCTCCTGTCACAAACAGATCTATCTCTCATGGTGCCTGTACCTGTCTGTGCTGTTGTCTTAAAATGTAATTATAGATCTGAGAGCCTTTACTGCCCTTCTACCAGCTGTTTTATAAATAATAACACTTTATCTCAAAAATACAAAGAGCTAAAGCAGAGGTTCCCAAACTTTTTTTTCTCGTGGACCACTTTCAAAGTTTTACTATTTTCGGTAGGCCCCTTGCTGCTACATTTCTACTGTATTCCCAAAACTCCTGAAAAATATCACCCTAAATGGGGGCTGTTAAGAAGAAAAAAAAAGTAGCACATTTTCTTGTGTCCTATTTATTAAAATAATACTTGTGGTTATACAAAATTATAAACATTTATCATTACAAACAATCAACAATTGACAAAAAAATCAACAATGAACTCTGAAATGTAAATCAACAATAAAAAATAGTCATACTTTTAATGAGACAGATGTACTTGATGAATTGACAGCAAATTATCAATATTTGGCTTCAGTTTTGTAAGAAGTAATCTCAAATCACCCCGTTCTGATATGTTCAATCTGCTCCTTTTTTTTGTTAACAGGTTGGTAACGGCACTAAAACTTCTTTTGACAAGTTATGACGAGGGAAACGCTATCAAACATTTTCTCGCAATTTCCCACTATTCCCCACTTGTACTATTATCTATTGTTCTATTCAATTCTGTGTTTGAAATGAGTCTCGAATATTTTTGAGTACCTACCTAGTGAATGATGCTACCTTCCTACGTTGATAGGTAAATCATAGTCAAAATTTTTGTTCTTTATTATGAAAACCAAAAAATTTTTCATGGACCCCCACTTACAACGTGTGAACCCCTATTTTCTTTTCACGTCTATGTGAACCCCCGTGTGGTCTCCTATGGACCCATGGGGGTCCACCTGGACCACTTTGGGAACCTATGAGCTAAAGGAATGAAATTCCGTACATGATCTTCACAACCAAATATTTCTATGTTTTAGTTAAAATACATAAAAAATAGAATGTCTATGTGTCTGTTCTAAACGTATGTGAAAGCAAAATTTCAAAACTCCAACAAACTAATCGAGATGAATTTGGTTCCTAGTTTTCAAACAAATCTTCTAAATGGTTTTCTAGATATTTTGATTGAGTCGATCCATACAAATCGATGTTGATCTATAAAACGCAATCCATTCTCTGTCGCAAACGGATCTCTCTCGCATGATGTCTGTACTTATCTGTGATGTTGTATTAATATGTTATTATAGATCAAAGAGCCATTAAAGATATTACCAACTTTTATTTGCTTTTTTATAAATAATTGCATTTTATCTCAAAAATACAACGACAGGAATGAGATTCCATTCATGATTTTGACAACCAAAGCTTTTCAAGCTTTGACTAAAATACATTGAAGAATAGACTGTCTATCTATCTATCTTACCGCATGTGATAGCTTTAATTCAAAGCTCCAACAAATTAGGCGAAAAGAATTTTGATACCTTACTTTAAAATAAACCTTCTAGATGAATGTCTCTCTATATATTTTTTGATGAAATCGATCAAAGCAAATTGGCGCTGATCTATAAAGCCCATTCCATTCTCTGTAGATAATATATCTATCTCTCAAGATTCCTGTACTTTTCCGTAATGTTATCTTAATATGCAATTATAGATTTAAGAGCCATTAAATGTTATTAGGGTCCTTTTTTCTGCAATTTGTAAAAATACTACTTTATCTCAAAAATACAAAAAGTTAGAGGTATAATATTCCATACATGATCAGAACAAACAAAGTTTTTAAGTTTTGGCTAAAATGTACCAAAGAAAATACTGTCTACCTGCTTGTCTAAACGCATGTGAAAGGTGAAATTTAGATCTCGAACAAACTATTCCAAAAGATTTGAGTATCTAGTTTAGAAACAAAAATTCCAAATGGTGTTCAAGATTTTGATTGAATCCATGAACTGAAGGAGGGACTTCTTTAATTTCTTTTCACTAATAATACATGTTAATAATGTCTGTTGTTGTTGCTAATCTCCATGGTCTGACTTAGTCAGACCAAATCCAAAAATCCGTTGACAAGAAGAAAGTCAAAAACGAGGAAGGGAGAAGAATAAATTTCTCCCCAATGAAATCCTAAACAGTCCAGAATATGTTCAGCAGAGGCCTGATGCTGGCAGCATTTCGGGCAAAGAGGGTAAAATTTTTCACCCTGAGAAAAGAAAAGACATATAAAGTGGCCACTGGCAAGGCGCGACAGGCAAGTGTTGGTTTTTCTATCACAAGGAAGAACTAAGGACTGCCCCGGCTTATTGGCTCTATACCAATCATGAGTAGAGGGAACCATCCAATTCTTCTTATTTAGGAATTTCGCCTGAGAGAACAGTTCTAAGTATGTGAGCTCAGTAGAAGATGAAGTCGCTAGGCTGCTTCCTTTCTTTGCAAGCCTGTCTGCTATTTCGTTACCAAGTAGATCCACATGAGATGGGATCCACTGGAAATGAATATCACGTTGAAGTGAAATCATTGTCTTCTAATAATGTCTTCTGTGAAGTTATACAATAAAATGAATAAAAAAAATCTTCTACTGATTTTAACTATTTAGTATACGAAAGAAATCACAAAAGTTACAGGCTATTTGAGACCAATAGATTTAATATCCACGAATCGTTTGAATCACAAGGATTCTATGTTCTGAGCATTCAACGCAGGATCCACAACCATACCACTATTGATCATAAGAAGAGCATAATATATTATTGAAATGGTGTCCATCGAGCCATTCAGTTATTTTATCTGGATTCAAAATGAGTCATGTTATTCTGAAGAATGGCACAAAACTCAGACAGGGTATTCATTGCTATAATGTTCAAATATTGCTAAGGCATTTCATTTTTATATATTTGCATTGGAAAACGCTACAATATTCATAAATATTGTTAAGGTATTAATTTTTTTATTTAGTTTTTAAAGCCTCTATAATGTCAGATGCTGTGAAGATATTTACTTCCAATGCATTTCCGAAGTAACGCAACATGTTTCATAATATTGTACACTATTGTGCGATGTTATTTTGTATTATTCAATATTAAACAATATTATAAAATATTTGGGAAATTGTTTAATATCATACAACATGATAAAGTATATTATGCCGCTGGGATTAGCAATGATTGAAAAGCAATAGTCATTTATTTTTAAATAAGAATAGATATTTGCATGAATCACATTGTAAAATCTTTTTGTTTTACAGAAATAAGCAATAGTAGTTTCCCTAAAAAAATTTCCACTGCAGCAAAATCATTGAGGGCATGGTAGGTCTAATTTATCAATATAGCATAAAATATAGCGTTTTCCCTTAGGCTAAAAAACATGGTGTCATTTAGTAGGCTTTCCAATGGTAAACGAAAAAGATTCATTCATTGTTCCAGAAAGAAAGCCGAAAGCGCACATTTATGAATATCTTATCCTGCCTTAGAAAAGTGCTATGAAATAACCCCCCCCCCAAGTATGGTAATCCTAATTGCTCTAGTAAAATAAACTTTTATATATCTTTGTATAAAAGAAGTGTTTGTATGCTATATATTAAAAATAGGCATAGCTCTATTGATGATACTGATTTTTTTATTGAATGAATTATTCTTTGAGGCCGGGATAGCCTGATTGGTAGGGCGTTGGGTTGCGAATTCGAACCCTGCCGGCCGAAAACTCTCTGTGTGTTTGGTGGCTGGCGCACGTATAAATCTGTCGTGGTCACAAAGTTCTTCATGTCGAGAGTAATACCACTGGGGTACTGGATCAGGGGTGATCGTTCTCTGATTCAGGTCTAAATTACGACCTGTGAATGAAATGCATGAATGAAGTCCGCTCCGTAAAAAGGGTTGTGATGTGTGTGTAACTAAGTCGAACTCTTGGTCCTAGATGACGCTATTGAAAAACAAGAGACGCACCCTTGGCTTAAAATCACTGACTTCTAAAGTCAGTGGGCTTGTCTATGACAAGCGCCATTAGAAACAACAACAACAACATTTTTTGAGGGAATTGTTTATATCCGAAGGAATTAGAAAACGATAAATTGTTATTTAGCTATCCAAAATTTATAAATGGTTGTCATGCTTTGGACTGAATGAATCAAATCCAGAGAGTTGCTATTCTGAAATGTATGTTTTATTCTCTTTGCTGTGTGGCAGATATAAGCTAAAAATGTGCCGCCTGTGGAATTATACAATAAAATGGGGAACTTCACCTACTTTTAACGAAATTTAATGCCAGAAAAAAAGTTACACAGTTAGGAAATATTTATTCCCAGTGCCTTTAATATTCACAAGGCTGTTTGGTTTGGATACACAATTATCGGATTAAACAAGCGAAAAGGTTGATCAGAAGAAGTATTCATTCATTGTTAAGATAATTGCCGTCCAAACAGGTATTCTATTTTCCTAGCAAACAGTCATTGCATTTTTTAGCATTGGCCAGAATCGTATAGAAAATTCGAATTTTCTTAAAACTTCCAATTTTTTTTATTCATTTAGCAATAGAAGAAAAGTAATATTAATTTCCTAGTTTCTTAATTTCTCGTATTCGTCGCATACAGAAAGTATAGTAATTGTCAAAAAATTCGAACTGGAGATTTTGTCGAATCTCCATGTTTAAACCTCTCTGAAATCGAAAAACATATTTTTGGAAAATATTTTGGCGTCTATTTACGACAAAGTTAACGCTAAATCAGAATCTGATCCGGAATCAGATTTGAATCTGAGATTTTCAGCTTATACTCCTCACCAGGCGTTTGCAACCAAAACAGTGTACGCTTTAACTGACCGTATTTCATAATTGTTGAAGATAAGGAAGATTATACCTTTCGTGCCGGCGTCCTGGCATAGGGGTAGCGCGTCTTCCCCGTGATCTGGGCGTCCCGGGTTCGAGTCCCGGTTTGGGCATGGTTGTTCTTCTGTTGTTCTATCTGTGAGATGTGTGAATGTGCCCTCCTGTAAAAAGGGGTTGTGCAAGCGAATGAGTGATGCGTGAGTAGCAAAGTCGTACTCTTGGCCCTAGTTGGCGCGGCTATAAAAAATAAGAGACGTTCCCCTCAGGCTTAAATCGCTGTCTTCGTAACAGCGGGCTTGTCAATGGCAAGTGCCATAAGAAACAAACAAACAATACCTTTCGTACACATGGAAGCTATTAAAATGCATTTATATTATGCTTAAAGAAGTTTTTAGACACGAATGTTTAACATTAAGCATTTAACAAAAAGTTTAGTTCAAGGACGTATTTTATTTTAACCAATCGTAAGTTTAATTGAAGTGCAGCTTTAGAAACGTCATTAACAGAGCAGCTGCTCTAAGTACAACTCGCTAAACGTATTTATAGCTGTAACAGATACAGATAAATTAGATTATCTTTAAATTATGCAATTATCGAAGAACATAAAATGGAAGGAATCACGAAACAAGGCAATTCATCTTAACGGAAATCGATGTCAGAAACGTTCATTTGTAGAAACCCTCCAAACTAATAAATCGATACTCGCATGAAACTAAAAACTTAAGATTACAGGTGCATAAAGCAGCAAAGTAAAGAAAGAATATAGCCAGTTATGGTGATAAAAGATATTCTAACAAATGATTGACAGCATATTCGTAAGCGTTTGCATAATTTATGTCCGCTGACATTGATAAAGATGATCCTGGAAATACCATTTTCTATTTCATTCTTTTTATAAAACAAAACCAAGGAAACTGAGATTTAGCTCATTTATTTAGATTTCTTTTAAAGAAAACCAGCTAATTTTCATGCTCATATAATAACAAACCATGATTTTTTTAAAAAATTCTATATGAATTTAGGCAACAGTCCAAAAACTGGTTTTTTTGGGAAGATTTCTGAAATTAATTATTCTATGAATTTTTATGTATCCGCAGACTAAAACAGACAAGATAAAGAAAAGCAATTAAATTAACTGTGCGACTGCAACTTAAAATTAATTTTTTTTTCAGGAAAATTTGTAAAAATATAAAAGGAGTTTTAAAAAGGACAATATGAAAGTGCTTCGGTCGCGGTTAGTCTTTGAACTTTATAAAGTTCTACAAGATTTATGGTAAAGGAAAAAAAAATAGAAGTCTTCGGGGAATGTGAAATTTTTAAAATGTATCTGGATTTCTGTTCAAAAATTTTATATTAAGAACTTCTAGAATCTTTGGTGCTTTTTATTTTAATCCTTATATGAAATGGAATTGTTCTGAGATATGCAGGATGATGCCAAAATAAAAACCATATGAATCTTTCGTTTCAAAAAGATTTATTTTGAAGTTTAATTCTTTTTTTTTTTTTTTTGAAAATACAATAATAAGTAAGAACACAAAATTTTACTCAAAGATCATATTTTTATTTCACTTTATTTTAGCCGAGGAGAAAGTTCTCAAGTTGTATTCTAATCGTTTTCATTGTTTCTAAAATTAATTCATGCAGACATTTCCCCCATTCTTATTGATAAAGAAACAAAGATTTTACTTATTTTCCCATATCTAGGTTTCATTTCATTGAAGGTATAATTTAAAAAAAGTTTTGAAATTTTGATGCACTTTCAGCTACCTTTTAACTTTAGAATCAAGCAATATCAAAATAGTTATTTTTAAAAAATGAGACCATTTTTAAGTTCCTAAACTATAATTGGATGCATTAATATATAGACAGAAAAATAGGAAAATGCATAACATAATAGATAAAAAGGGTGTAAAGCCTCTAAAACGGTATGAGTTATCAATATGATCAATGGGCCGCGGTGGCCTGGTGGTAAGATCTCGGCTTCGGAACCGGAGGGTTTCAGGTTCGAGACCCGAATCTACCGAAGAACCGTCGTGTAAGCGGGTCTGTTGCACGTTAAATCCGTCCTGACCAAACGTCCTCCTGCTGGTGTGGTGTGGTGTGGAGAGGGGGGTGGCAGCTCAGGTGTCGTCCTCGTCATCTGACCGCGGTCCAAAATTACGAGGTCCGTCCCAAAATAGCCCTAGTGTTCTTTCAAACGGGACGTTAATATAACTAAACTAAACTAAACTAAACAATATGACCAATGTTTCGGAAAGTTTGAAGTTTAAAAATATTTGGCTATAGAAAAATTAGAGGGAAGTATAAAAATAGTTTGATTAAAAGTTTTAGTAATTATTATTTCTGAAGAATCAAAAATCGCCATAGACGGTTAATTTATAATATATGGATAGGAAGTTAATTTATTTCTAATTATTTCTGTCTGCTAAACAACCAAGTATTAATTAAGTGTTTATATTTTCTACATTCCGAATATTATGGATTGTATGCTTTATATTACAACGTTTCTTCTTTTATAACTACTATAATTTTAATTATTACTTAATTAATTTAAAGTAATGATTTGCAATTCTCTTTGTAAATACAGTTCGTATGAATATTCAACGCGTTTTTTTATAGCGCTTATTTAACTTTAAACCTATCTTTTAAATTAAAGGAAATTATTTCTTTATTAGTGCTTTTAATATATTAACAGATTTACGATGTATACTTTCATTGGTTTTCTCTTTTTTGAAGTTTGAGCAAAATTATAAGCTTACTTTTTGTTTCTTTTAAATTTTAAGTGGTCTTGTCTTCTGTTTGAGCATATAACGTTAAAATTATTAATGCATTTCAGATGGTCTCTTTTATTTTTCTTTATTAAAAGAAAGATTATTAGATATGCCATGTAATCCTGTAATTAACGCGAGTTCGCAAATTGTACAGACTAAGTCTATGGCAAAGGATACCGACGTGCTCTGATTGGTTTAAGCCTTGGCATCTTTTTTGGCAATGTTTTGCACTCATAATAGTGTAGTTTTCGCTTATTTGGCTCAAACTTTGTACCTTTCGTTAGTTTTATGGAAGATACGAGTGAATATCAACACGTTCTAATTTTTATTAATATAATTGTTTTCTCTAAATATTACTAATAATGCTACTAATATTAATTAATAATAATAATAACAAATATTACTAATAATACTAGTAATACAAATAACTAATGTTGTTTATGCACAGAAGTATAATAACTATATGAAAGTAATTACTCAACATATGATGTAGCAATTAAATAATTCTTATTTTTCCAAGATTTTCGTTCCTTTATTAGATAATTTATGCAGTCATTGAAACTTGTTGCTGAACGTATGTTACTTTCCCATCAACTACATATAGGGAGATGATTACTTAATGCCCGAAACTTATAAATATGTAAGCTTTAACGGAATATGTGATTTGTATCTAATTTGTTTTAGTTATATCAAAATGATATTAAAAAGTGACACATACAAAAAATATTTTTAATAAATTGTAATTTTTATATTTCCTGAATTTAGGTTTCAGGATTTGATCTTTTCTGCTATATATATGTCCCAGATTAATATTACATGTAAACAGGAAAAAATAGGGGGGGGGGATAAATTCACATATTTCATTTATTTCTATAAAAATATATTTCGGTTTGGCATCTTTTTGGCAAAACATTGCCAAAAAGATGCCAAGGCGTAAACCAATCAGAGCACGTCGGTATCATTTGCCATAGACTTTGTCTATACAATTTGCGAACTCGCACAATTAACTACTTGGAGTGCTCTTCTCAGAACTTTCTCGCATACTTTCTAATAAATTAATCATACCAGAAAATACCTTACATAGCATTGGTAAACAAAAATAACTAAATATCCTTTGGTGTAAATTTCACCGTTTTCGTGAATCTATCGAGTCATTCTTGGCGAATTATTTGGCGATTAATCTCGGCTGCGTTAATAATATAAAAAAACATTGAATATTTGTTTTAGATACTTTTTCCACAACAGATTGAAACAGAGTCATTCTTGGTGAATTATTTGGAGAGTAATCTCTGGCTGCGTTAATAATATAAAAAACACTGAATATTTGATTTAGATACTTTTTTCTCAACAGATTGAAACAGAGTCATTCTTGGTGAATTATTTGGCGATTAATCTCTGGCTGCGTTAATAATATAAAAAACCAATGAATATTTGTTTTAGATATTTTTTTCTCAACAGATTGAAACAAATATTTGGCATAAAACTGCACTTATAGTCACAAAATCTCATACCAAATTTGATGTATTTATGTTTGTGTGTTTTTGAATTATCTAGTACACTTGCTTCTGAATGTACAGACAGATAGTCAATTGATGATGTCGTGTCCGCGTTACCACGAAAGGGGGTGCAGTAGCTTCTGAGGGTAAAGACCCCTGAACACCCAGGGGCAGAAGTCTGACTTCCAGCTCATATGAAGATGAAACTCACACAATCGCTTGCACAACCCCTTTTTACAATGGGGGGGGGGACACATTCACACACTTCACAAATAGAACACAGATGAAGAACAACCATACCCGAACCGGGATTCGAACCCGGGACGTCCAGATCACGGGGAAGATGCGCTACCCCTATGCAAGGACGCCGGCAGGCAGTCAATTCGTTGTTGCGTTTGGTTCAAAAATTGACAGGTGCCTGCAATATGGACATTAAATCTGCATGACGAATTATATCTATTTAGCTCTCTTTGTTTTATAATTTGTTAATTTATATACGGAACGACGGACATACAGAATTATTCTGAGCAGATTTTACTCAAAATCTGAAAAATTAGCATAAAGACAGTATACCAAATTTCAACCAATTAGCTGAAAGATTTTTTGAGTTATCTTTGTCACAGACAGACTGACGGACATTTTCCAAAAAAGTGTTTTTTGAACTCAGAGAGGCGTAAAAGATGGAGCTTCGTCAAAATATGGAGTTTGAATTTTTTGACGATTACTATATTTCCTCTATACTAAGTATACAAGAAAGTAAAAGTGACATATAAAAATAAAGTTATTACATCGTTTTCTACAGTTCGTCGGGGTTTTTTTTTCCGATTGTTCAATTCTTTTCTTTTAGAATTCACAAATCTTACAACTTTTAATACTCGAATCTAATTTCAATAAATGCAGTGATACCTAACATTTAGCCTTAGTCACTTTGGATGCAATCAATTGGAATGTGGTTTTGTCTAAATGGACATCAACTATTCTAACTAGTCATCCTTGTAAATTCAGATAGTCCACTTATTCTGTCAACTAGCATGCCACTCACCTGGTTCTCTACAGTCAATTCATCCCCTGGCAGTTACATATACTATTCAGTTATCTATGTCCGCTCACGGATCAAGCGAGCCATCGCAATTAATGCGGGGCACTGCGCATCATTTGATGCGTCCACTCAATTATCAAACAGTGCACACGTTTCCGAAGTTACCCGATGAATTACGTATCAAGGCGCTAGCAGATTATTGAGCCAATAAGCAATGCTAGATAATTAGTGTTGGCCACTTTGGATCAATAGTCAGTGATTGTGCAGTCCCGTGGTGTTAAATGCTTGTAATCTCTCAATGGCTTGTTGTATAAGTTTATTTTAAATTAAATTATGGACAGCTTCGGAGATGAATGGTTTGGGAATCATAAAATGATATAAATTCGAATTTTTAAAATAAGAGATTATGTTAAAAATAATTTTTTTTTTTTTTGCAAAATTATTAATCATTTTTATTTTATAAAACCATAAAAAATTATTTCTAAGACCATTTTTTTGGGGAGTTTCGCGGATTTATATGTTTGCATTTTTATGTGTTGTAATGCTATTTTAAATTTTTAAATGAATAGTGGGTGTGTTGTGATTTTCTAAGGAACTGCCCGGTTTTAAATACACTATTTTTAATTTCCACAAACACTTATTATTACAGACACACATAGAAAATTAGGTTAAAGAAAACAGTATGGTGGAGGGATTCCACGGTTTCCAGCCGAAAGCATTCGGCGTTAGTGCAAGGGTTGCGCATTAGGTAAAAAGTAGACCTCAGGATGCAGGTCTGCCGTTCAACTGCTTGTCTTCTGTAAAACGCCACAAGAGGGCGCTCTCTGCTCAAGGGAAAAAGAGGTGATACATGTGTTATTTTCTCAGTTCTGATTTGTGGTATAATTGTCTTACGAAAAACCTTATAAATTAAAATCAAATGCATGTTTTTTTTTAAATTCAAATTTGGTACATTAACTTTTTAATATTTCCAGCATTTTATGAAATAGAGAATAATATATCCATTCATTCAGAAAACTTTATATATTTTTTAATGTTTAACAAAATAAAACAAATTTTTTTTTTTAAACTGAAAATTTCAGTTATTTCAGTTTAGTCTCAATATTTAAAGAGTGGATAAAGTTTATTCTTTAGATCAATGAGTAGGTAATATACAGGGTGGTTATAAAGTTCCACTTTGAAATGGTCATAAAAGGAAAAATACTGAACCAAATTCTATCAAAATTGCTAATAATCTGAAGGTCATGGGAGTTTCTATTCCACCCAAAAAAAAAAAAAAATCACCCCCGGGAGGGGGGAATGGTGCTCTATCAATATTGCCACATTGAAAAGAGGCAGTCGACTCTCCATGGCCGAATGGTCATAGCAATGATTTCATAATCAAGCGATAATAAGTTCGAATCCCGCTAGAGACAATCCGATGCACAGTCTGCGTAAATATTTAATTCCTTTATTTCATGTTTCAGCAGATTCTGGACCTTTCTTTAATTTACCAGAAAAGTGTTCTGGACTTTTCTTACTGTCTCCAGAAAAGTATTCTGGAACTTTCCCTGTTAGTATAAAAGCAGAAGATCTGCCAGTCACTGAGTTCAGAGTTGAGTTAATAAATTGGTTTAGCTCTGTTTCTTGTGTGTGACATTGAGTTCCACACTGGAGAATATTGTTAAGGAACGTGAGAATACTGTTAAGAAAAATAGGACACGAAGACACCAATTTAAAATGTGTTTAATCGTTCCTAAAACTTGTTGTGGAGCATGTTCAGTTCATGTTATCTCAAAAGCACTGTTTATGGTGATACTCTAAACAATTGTGCGTAACTTTCCTACTGATATACTGAAAGCTAATGTTGAGAATGCAGTAATGCGGTTTAATTTGCTTTCAGAAAATGGTGGAAGCAACATTGAACATTCTTTGTAACACGTTTCAGAAACGATTAAACACATTTGTAACTGGTGTCTTCGTGTCCTGTTTTGCTTATCAATATTGACAGAGCGCCATTACCCCCTGGAAGTGAGATTTTGAACCTTTTTTTTTCTTTTTGGCGGAAAAGAAATTTCCATGTCATCCTTCAAAATATAGCCAAGTTTGATAACATTTGGTCTAGTAGTTTTCCTTTTATCACTATTTCAAAGCGAACTTTAATTATAACCACCCTGTATTTCTTAAGTTATCCTCAAAAGTTTAAACAATTCATTGGAAAAGCTTCTAAACTAAAAGATTTTCGTTTTATACCCTCTTTTAGCCATCCTTTTTTTTTTCAATTTTTTAAAAAAATTCTTATCATTTAAATGGTATATTTTAATTTTATAGAAGATTTTTTCAATCTTTTGTATGCCAGAATTAAAAAATATAACTATTTTCGAACATTTAAAAAAAATCATTCCGAATGTAATCACAGAAAAAATGGATTTAAAAAAAAATATGAAACAAAAATATTTCAGTTAAAATCCAATAGAGTATTGGAAATAGCTAAAAAAAAAGCAAAAATCTTTTAATTTATAAATTTATGAAATGATTTATTCCAATCTTTGTAAATATAATTTAATGTAATGTATTTAAAAATAAAAATGTATCTCTATTCTATATTTAAATATTGTAGTTCTATTGATAAGTAACAGAAAAAGTTAATTTTTTTTTTTGAATTTAATGCGTTAAACAAAATGCCATTTATACGAGAAGATAGTTTTTGGCGTTCAAAATTTGCAAAAGATACTAGCTAATCAGTACCAAATTTGGGCATAGAATCATTATCAGAGTGTTATTTATGAGGTTTGGTTGAATATACTCTTTAGAGGATTTATTCAAAATTTGAAATTTGAGAAAAAAGCATTTAAAAATGTAAAATAACATAAAAATGTTAGCTATATTATAAAAATGAGTGTAACATCCCAAAGAATGAATATAAAAACAAGATTTTAAAAGTTTTATAAAGAAATCAGAAATAAATAATATTGGAAAAAAAAGTATTCAATATGTTGGCGAAAAATGTAATTGTGTTTGTAATTATTACAAATACAATTATTATTATTACAAATACAATTTCATTTTTTCTTCCTAAACAGAAATAGAATTGTATTTACAAAATAATTTAAGCGTCAATTTTTCTAATTCAAAGAAAAAGAAGTTAATTTACGATTTAAATATTCTTTTTATACTATATAATATACTTTCATTTCAGAATCATGAAAGCTCTTAATAATTTCACTTTCGGTATTATATCATTAATATTTTACTTTAGGAATACAATTATTATTATTACAATTATTTCAAACATAATTCTATTTGTTTCCATGTAATTTGTTTGTGTAATTTTATTTGTAATTAATTTAATTGTGTTGTAATTTTTTTCTGTAAATTTTATTTGTAATTATTAAAAATAAAATTTTTATTATTGCAATTATTACAAATATAGTTCCATTTCTTTTTTTAAATAGAAATAGAATTATATTTTCAAAATAAACTTTCCGTTCTATTTCTCTTATACAAAGAAAATGGAGTTGGTTTACTATTTAAATACGTTCTTTACATTATATAATTTACTTTCAATTCAAAAACATTAAAGTTTTTAAAAATTTCACTTTTAGTATTACAACATTAATATTTTATTTGGCAAATAAATTCTATATATCATATATTTTAATAAAATTGGGCATGTTAATAGTTGTCTTGTAAAATTGAATAATATCATTTTTCCCAACCGTTTTTAAACAATGTTCCATTTTATTAATAACGAGATATTAACAGTGGTTAAATGTCCATGGACTTGACATTTAAAATAAGTAGTTATGAGTTCTTGAATAATATTTATTGAGTCTTCTCCCATTGATGCATTATGGGTAATAACTTAAACAGTCAAAAATTTTAATGTCATATCAGCAGACAAATCAAATTTAAGTTTTTAGAAATTTATAGAAATTGTAATTTACCAGACGAATGCTATTTAATGTAAATGAAAAGCAAAATAAATTCAAGGCATGATTGGAGATTATTATGCTTGAATATTCTTGAATTAAAATAATGAATTATTCATATTCAATGTAACCGTTGGTGGAAAGAAAGCGAATCAGAGAAGTTGCAGAGTCAGGAAATACATCACGGCAATTTCATTTCCTAATGTTAAAAAATAATTTTTTTTTCTTTCAAAAAATGATATTATCTTTTCTAATATCTTATTTTCTAATTGTCTGCTTTGATTTTTTTTTGAGCACTGTTTATTTTTTGGTTCTTTCGGGTAACTGGACTTTGAAGTAAAGAGAAATCTTTCCAATTCTTTTTTTTTTATTACATGTTAAAAATGCCCTGCAGGAATTTAATTAGAATGTCATTTTCAAAAGATATTTATAGAGTAAATGTCAAAAGCATTTTGAGTTTTTTTTATATATATATATATGAGTAGAATTTGTCTGAAAATTTTCAGTTCCATTCTAAATTCCAGATATCTTTATTTTAGTATACCAAAGAACTAAAGTATTTCGAAAAGTCACTTTCAATGGATTGTAAATTAACTAATTTTGCTAAAACTACAATTTTGAATTAAAGCAACAATTCAAAGCTATATCCCCTGGTTTTTAATAAAGATGAATTTATGCAGTTTTTAATTAAATTTAGAGTGGTGATTTTACAATAACGATTCGACAATTTGAATTACGTACTTTGAAAAGTGTTCAAAGATTTCCATTATTTTTTTAAACTATTTAAAATATAAATTTAAAATTTCAAAATTTTATTTTAACTTATTGTGATGATTTCCAACTGCTAAAATAATAATAATAATAATAATAAACTAAATAATCTGTATCTGTCTGTATCTTTTATCTGTTTCCTATCTGTCTGTATCTTTATAACATTTTCTTAAAATGATCTTCATACAGGGTGCAACAGAAATTTTTTTAACAATTTTTTAATATAACTTGATTAAAAATATATAACAAATAATAAGATTAGATTTTCAGAAATAAATAAATTTAATTGGTTTCAAAGTGACCGCCTTTTGCAATGATGCAGAGGCGCAAACGCTTATTGACATTTTCAGCAAAGGGCCGCAAGTTTTCTACCTTTAATCATTCCCATTCCAGCAGAAGCCATTGCTTTAGAGATACCAAATTTTTATGTTGTTTAGTTCAAGCCCTAGACTCCGAAATGGGCCATACGCTGTAATCATGGGCTTGAGATTCGGCGAGTATTGTGCCCACTCTCCAGATGATATCACGTCCGGAAATTGCACCTTGCACCACTCTTTTGACTTTTTAGCCTTGTGAACTGGAGCGGAGTCTTGTTGTACTCCCTCTTTACATTGCCGAAGTGAGTTTTGGCCCACAGAAATACAAAGGTTTCTAAAATGTGCCACTGGTGCAATTTTGATTTATTTTAAAGCCCTCATCCACAAGAACCAGAGATGTTTTGATGCTTGAGCAAATTCCGCTCCAGATTATGACCGACTTTGGATTTTTGCGATGTTCAACAATTGCTGAAGTGCTTGGAGCGTCTACAGACTAGATCCTATATTTCTAGGAGTTACGAGCTTTTGAATGGTAAAGAGCTTCTCATTAGTGAAAAGGGATTTCTCTCAGCGCTGACTTGCGGCCCGTTTCAAAAGTTTTCGACATCTTTGGAGCCGCACGAGTTTCTTTTCTTCAGTGATAAGCTGAGCTTTTTGGAACTTGAAGGGTTTTAGTACAAGCTCTGTTTTTGCCATTCGTTGCACTGATTAGTTCCTTATTTCCAGTTCACGAGTGATCTTTCTCATGGGAAACGTCGAATTTCATTGAACTCGCTTTTTGATAACCTTACGGCTATTGAAAGTGTTCACTATACTTTTTCTTTCACTTCCTGGTTCTTGAACATCATTGCTAAGTTCTTTGAAGCGATAGATTGCATTAGATACTGTTTGTCGAGGCACATAAAGTAAACGAATAATGAATGTGATACTCTTCGTTTTCCAAGTCTGAAATAGCATATCTTTTGCTTGGCATTGTATAAAAGCCCCCCCCCCCAAAAAAATGTGTAAACTAAAAGATACATTATAAAATATGTTCTAATTGAAGTGATAGACAAAAAGAAATGAACAAAAATAAAAAAGAAATTAATTAACTTCTATTCTTAGATGAAATAACTTTTCCAGAGTTTTTTCTCCGCTCCCTGTTGAATAAGATTTTTTTAATTGAAATAAAATTAGTTTATTCTTTAAGACAAAGGGAGTGACTTCTAAGAGTTTTACTCAATAGTAAAACGGTAAAAATCTCCCCCAAACTATGTATAAAATTGTAGATAAAGAACAAGGTCGCTAGCTTCATAAACATTCATATCTCCACAATTGAGAGTTTCATGCTTCGTACTAAGACTAAGATATTATTTTGACCTGATTATATCCACAATTTACAAGTCAATCCGGTGATATATTTTGAAGTTATCCAATCTTCCTTTTACAATGAACCTGAAATAAACTTCTATACTAATTACAATATATTTAAATTAGTGTTTGAAAAAAAGAAAAAGTGCAGGTTAAATATGATTCAAGTTTAATTGTGCTAGAAATTGTGTTCCACTAGAAGCTGTAACTTCTAGTGGAATGGCCTTAAAATAAATCCAGCTGACAGTATAGAACCATTTTGGTTAGTGGAACATTTGCAATCAATAGTTGTTTGCCTTATTGGTGTTTATTTCGTTTTAAGCGTAGAAAGGCGTTTTAACATTTGCCATTCAAGGATCCGAAACATTTGACAGAAAAAAAAATCTGATACAAGAATTTATTTTTCATTTTATTTCCATTGAATACCCACGAGTGAATTACCTGTGGATCCTCAACAGTATAGAGCTTCATAGTAAGACTGTCACAAATATTTAGTAGATATATTTATTCGTTATCGTTTAAATCAATAAATACAAAAATGCTAGAACATATTCATAGTAGTAGACTTTCCTGTGAGACAGAAAAACTATAATTTCATCAATATAAATCGAAACTATAAATCGGGTTTTTAATTAATTTGTTACCAAAGTAGTTCATTTCGCAATACCATATACGAAATTTAGAGAAAATATTTTAATGATTAAAAAACTTTAAACTCGAGATTTTGGTGAATCGCCTCGTTTCTTCAGAATTCTGGAACGCCTAAATTCCCTTCTCAAAATACCAAAACAATTCCTTACCCCTCTTCAAAACTAGTTCTGGCAATCTATGTTCTTATGGAGCTGATATACAATTGAGGTTCCCTTTAAGTGAAGGTTACAAGCAAATGTATACTCGGATATTTTTTAACCTTAGGAACCCTCTTTTATCCTGAAACCCATTTGGTTGAAAGTCTCTAACGAAAAAAGGACTTGCCACAAGTATTCAGTCAATCAACTTATTGAAAAGGGAAGGACATTTCTCAATCATATTTAGGCGTCTCGGGTGCCCACCGTAATTTTATTAAGAGGGCGTTTGGAGTCTTTCAGTACTGAAAGACTCCAAAGAGCTTTAACTAAGATATATTAAAGATTTTATCACTAATGTGTGTTTGGAAAATTTTTGTAGGATATATTTAGCGTGGCAATGTTTGCAATCAAACATTTCCAAAGGAGCGATTGATGACTTACATCATTTTCACCATGGACATCTGGTTCCGTTTGGGCTTGCCATGAAAATTATTTACTAGAATAGCTAAATTAAGTTTCTGAGATGTGCGCAAATAAATTAATCAATCAACATATTTAAGAAACTTTCAATAGAAGGAAAATAATTTAGGGAAGATAATTTGTTTTCTTAAAGAGGAAATTTCATTATGCAACGTATGTGGAATATTAAATGCTTAGAACTTCAAATATCACAAATTCAAGAATTGCTCTCGGACTGATTTATAATGGAGGTTTGAATTATCTGAACACACTGGAAAATGATGCTGAAAAGAAAGCCATAAAATATAGAAACTAAATATATTTGTTCACTTACAAAGCACTTCAAATGTTTTTTTTTTAATTACATATCATTATTAGAAATTTCCTCTGTAATAAAATTAGGAAACAAAAAAGATGCATAATTAATTTCATAACAAATAAAGAGAAACAAAAAAAAATCATGCGCAGATATTTCGATAGCGTTGTTGTTTCTTATGGCACTTGCCATGGACAAGACCACGATTTTAAGCCGGTGTGGAAGCGTCTCTTGTTCTTTTTAGCAGCGCCAACTAGGGCAAATAGCTACTCACGCATCACTCATTCGCTTCCACAACCCCTTTGTACAGGAAGACACATTCACACTTCTCAAAGATAGAACAACAACCATGCCCAAACGGGTACTCGAACCCAGGACGCCAAGATCACGTGGACGACGCGCTATCCCTAGGCCATGACGCCGGCATTTTGATAGTAAATAATTTGAAACAATTATTCAAAACAATTAAATATTGTTACCAGCTATAGAAATAAATATTATTATATATGTTTTTGGTAACATTGTAAGCATAATAATTATTAAAAGAATAAAAGCAGAAATGTATAAAATAAATAAAACACCATAGAATAAAATGTTATTATAAGAAAAAAAAATATTTCGTTGTGATTCAATGGGACATGGAATATTAACATGACATCTAATAATTCTTTATGCAAAAAATGTGGATTCAGAAATTTTCTTACTTAAGGGTGTTATTTGAGTGCATTTAAAAAAAAAACAAAGTATTGGAATAAACAGTAAATTTCACAAATTGGATGCTCTTAAATTAATTTAGAAGTTTTACGGTATTTAATGGAAACGCAAATAAATGTTTTCGCCTAGCATAAACGGAATCTGTACCTTTACCGAAACCCTTATCATTTATGCATAACAACATTGTCTTACATCTGTTCAAATTAAATTGATACATAGCTAGTGTTGCCTATATTTACAAAGCATTGTTCACTTCATAAACAGCAAATTTCTTGACGATTCCCATCTCTGACGTAAAAGTACAAAAGTCATAAATATTTTCGTAAAATGAGTTAAAAAAACTAATGAAATTCGCCGAATTGCTTCTTCTAACATTCGATAACGATACAAGGTATAGCACTGCTTAAGTAACGATATTTTTAATTAAATATTCAAGTACGACTTATTAAATTATACAGGTAAAATTTCATACATCTTACATTTTGAAACTAGAAGTTAGATGATCTTTGTTTATTGCACTTTCTCTGAAGAAAAAAAACACTTTCAGGAATTCCCACAACAGCCTAAATACCTTCAGCGTAATATCGTCGCAAAAATCAAGTTACAGCTCCCAGTAATATGCAAATTAGAATGTACTAGACAAATGCTCTTTTATACGGAAGAAAAGAAACAACATAAACAACAAGAGCTTAAAAACTTCCTCTTATGCTCGAGTATTCCCGAATTAGAATAATGAATTATTCATCCGGCCCATAACCGTAGCGGTGACGGGAAGTGAGGGATAACCAGAAGAGTACATCGGGGGAGTTTCACTCCATTGTTCGAAAATAATGAGTTCTGTCCTTCAAAAACGTTCTTCACCCTGCTAATAGCTTCACTTTACCGCTGTCTGTTTTGGTTTTGATTTGCATGCGCGGTTCTTTTGATTTGCGGAGGCAGATGCTTTTCTGTTGAAACTCGTCACATCCTGTTTATTTACTGAGCAGACGCAGAATGCCCAGAAGGAATATAATGGGGGTGACACTCGATTGAAAAAGCATTAACAGGGGAATGTCAAAAACATTTTCGGTCCCTCATCTGGTACAAAAAATACATAGAAAATGTTACCTTTTGTCTGAAGGATCGCGATTTCGTTCTAAATTTTGCTCCTTGTATAAAGTTAAATAAATTTTTGTTTTATAGAAAACAGAAATTTGTATGAAGTTGAATTGAATAGATTATGAAATGAAATGCTGATATTTTATGAATGATTCTGATATTTTAATGAAAAAAAGAACAAAAATTCTTTTTAGGCTTAGTGATTCTAATCTGAATAGAAAAAATTATTACATTTTGTTAGGGACATGACTACATTTGATATTTTAGTTTCCCAGTTGGCAGCACCTGTTTAAAGTTAGTTTTTTGAGAAAAATAAAGAGATATCGGTTGATATTTTTCAGTCTAATACCCACAAATTCATAAGTCATACTAACTTGTTAATTTAAAATTTCGACATGAACCCGAATTATACTATAACCGTTAAAGAAGCTTGATTTATTTAAACGTAAGAGTACAACACTTCGAGCAGCCATTACATTGCATTTTTGCTAAAACAAAAGTATTGTTTTAACAGAAACAAAAATCAAAATACGCTGGCGTCCTGGCATAGGGGTAGCGCGTCTTCCCCGTGATCTGGGCGTCCCGGGTTCGAGTCCCGGTTTGGGGATGGTTGTTCTTCTGTTGTTCTATCTGTGAGATGTGTGAATGTGCCCTCCTGTAAAAAGGGGTTGTGCAAGCGAATGAGTGATGCGTGAGTAGCAAAGTCGTACTCTTGGCCCTATTTGGCACTGCTATAAAAAATAAGAGACGCCCTTTTCAGGCTTAAATCGCTGTCTTCGTAACAGCGGGCTTGTCAGTGGCAAGTGCCATAAGAAACAAACAAACAACAAACAAAATCAAAATACAGCTTTGAATGAATAATTTAATTTTTCAACTATCGATAACTATTAAAATTTAACAGAATATTCTAGAATAACGTAGTTATAATAAATGAATGTAAATAATTTAAATTATTAAAAATCTTAGAATTACATATTTTCTAGCCATTTGAATTGAAAATGCATATAAACTTTTGAGTTGAGCTGAGCTCTGATTTTCCCAGATACTTCAAAGTAAAATAAAACATCACGATGAATATTAATTGTCCATTCAGATTACATTACAGATTCTTAAAGTAAACTATGGTTAATGATTAATCGGTTATCGTTAATAACAATCGGTAAAAGCGGTTAATCGATTTATAACATTTAGTACTAGTAATTAAGAGTTATTATTGATATTAAAGGAAATTATTATTAATAATTATCGGTTAATCACCGTAACCGTAGCTTCTATAAGACAAGTTCTCCTTTCAGAAATTCTACGTTTATTTGACGAAATAACTAAAATTCCTATTTAAATCCATATTATCTTTACTGTAAGATTTTAAGTATTCTTTCCTCAAGGCTTTATGTCATCACATTGAACTAGTCACTTCACTTAGCATTTAATTCCGAACTATTTAATCGTAATCATATGTCCCTGCCCACATGATAACCGTCATCCAATCGGTAAGTCGAGAATGTTTAACTGTAAATATATTCTGAAAGTCTATTCTTCCAAATAAATGCATTTAAAAGTATTCTTTGGCATCCATAAAGTAATTGGATCGCCCTATCATTCGTTTAAATTCCACGGTGAGGTCCAAAAGAATCATCATCAGGTCAGTAGCATTTTCATAACCAGGGCTGTTGGTTTAGCTACTTTTCTCTAACATATGAATCATGTTCCTTTTGTATCCAAACAAAATTAAGCTTGTTGCTGTTCATTCTCAAATTTGGAAACTTATGCGTTCCGAGTCACATTAAACTGTAGCTCCTGCATGCGTCGCCAGGTGTTTATTTTGTCAAACCAGCGGGAGTGATCTAGCAAAACCTCCTCGCATATTATTCCTCGCTGGGAATGCCTTACATGGCACTGGCATACAGTAGTTACGAAATATTAACTTCTGCCATGAATTTAACATTTGATTGAATCTTTCATATCATCCTTGGCGAGTTATTTGGCGATGAATCCTTGGCATGTGGTTAATAGTATCCAAAAACCTAATTAGTGTTTTAGACACGTTTCTATCAACCGTTTGAAACCAAAATTTAACATAAACTCGTACTTGTAGTCACAAAATCTCGTGGCAGATTTGATATATTTAATTGCTTCTATTTTTGATTAATCACGTTTAAATGTTTCTGAAAATATAGACCGACAGAGGATGATTTCTTTATTGGATACGGCTCAAAATTTCATAGGTGTCTGCACTATAGATATTAAATCTGTGTACCGATTTCACCTATCTAGCTCTCTTGGTTTTATATTGTTACGGATTCCACCACTACTACTAAGTACGTAAAGTCACTGGGTTCATCTATAGTGAGTGAACGGTGTAAAAACAACCAGCAGGCCTCAGTAGAAAACAACGATGTTTATTTAACACCAAGGCACTAATACAAGACGGCAAATACACAGCCGAGACGAACACAGGACAGCATACAGCAGCACACTACAGACGACAGTAGTCCACAAGTAGTAATCGACCACAGCACACAAAGCGGCCAAACAGAATCCATCAGGAGAGGGGATCCTCGGAGCTTCGCTCTATGATCTCTCCAAACGGCTGAAATTCTCCACTGACTCCTCGCTTTAGGTTTATACAACTGCCGACTCACTACTCCACACACGACACGACGCTGCTTTTAAAATAGACAAAAAGACTAGGCACACAACAGTTCAGTATTTGCTTGAGCTCCACTTAACGCTGGACTATTCCGCTAATGATTTGTTTCCCCTCGACGACTCGTTACTTGTCTACGTCTCCGACTACGATTCAGTTCACTGCAGCTTGAGACTGCCGTCCTGTTATAGTTCCCGGGAACCTTCTGGGCCAATCAGGCGTATCTAAGTTCCTATTGGATGGATCGTAAAAATTCTCGAAGTTTCCAGCATTATCTATTTTGTTGCCAAAGTAGCCAAATTCGGCCCCAAGTTGCCAAATGGTCACCAAGATCTGGGAATACTGGCTCGGCGCCCAAGAAGCATCCAAAACAGATTATTGTTAATCGATGTTTCCGGTGATAGAACTAATCATGCTGGAAAGCAACTATATAGGCTTGTAACGATATTTATGATGTTAATTTAAATTCGAACAGCAGGATAGACGGCCTTACTCAGATTAGATTTTACTCAAAATTTGACAGAAATCTGCAAATTAGGTGTCAGGATCGTATCACAATTTCAAATATCTAACTCTATGCATTTTTGAATTATTTTTGTCACAGACAATTATTTTTGGACATTTTTCCAAAATGTGTTTTTCTAACTCAGGGAAACCTAAAACATGGAGATTCGTCAAAATCTCGAGTTCGACATTTATGACGACTTAGCTGTTCTAATTATACAAAAAAAGTATAAAGGAATGGGTGGGAAAACGAAAAAAATACGATATTTAGTATAAGATGAACGTAACTTAGAATTAGAGAGTACTCATAGAATTAGAAAGGGTATTAACCACTCATTTGTCTGCATGCCCCTCATTAGCGGAGAACGATTATAGCAAAGGGCTGCTCGCGAAATCCTTAAACGGATAGTTCTTTCACTACTTACATCTTGTTTTTAATATGAATTGAAAATGTAACTGCACTATAAAGAAATACAAAATCCTTTTGACGGTATTATAGAGATTCAAATCTCCCAATGACCTTTCATGTGCCGTTTTTCCTATCAACTAAAACCCAGAACATTTTCGACCAATATCCCTTGTCCGGGACTTATCCCTGTCTATTTCCTATTGCTAGAAGCCAGACAATTTAACATCCGCTATTCAAAGATTCAATGCCTTATAAAAAGCAACTTTAGAAAATAAAGTCTTACTTACACAGAAAAGGTTGAAAAGCGAGACATCTTTTTTTTTCGTTCGAATTCAGAGAATTTCGACATGCGAGCTATTTGGCGAATCTTCGATAGTAAGCAGTTTCCTGACAAAGAAAATCTCGCACGGTTTGTAAGATTATTTTATCGTTGTTGCCATGCATTTTTCAAGTGGTTGGTTAGAGTTTTCGAATAGGATTTTACACTGGAGGATAAAAAGGAATCTTCCAGTTTAAAATAGGCAGTAAGAAATAAAACTTTGTATTCCATATAAAATTTAAAACGTCTGAGATCTCTCACTAAGGATTTAACTGTTATTAAAAATGTAGTGATTGTAAACTTTTCTGGAATGGATATTTGAGTAATACAAGAAAGTAGAAAATTACATAAATTGTTTGTAATAATTTTATTTACCACCTACAGTAAACGATCGTTTGAAATAATATTAATTATATTAAATTGATTATATCAATCAAATTTGACGAAAAATTTCTTATAACTGAAAAAAATTACTCATTATCTTAAACTAAAATTGAATAATAGATATAGAAGAAATCAGTCCATTTGTAAAAGTTGGAGCTGCCAACATTTTGTTTTGAGATAAATTTTGGAATTTTTTGACGGTATGGAGTTGTTGACCTTTGATGTAATGATCATGAAACGTTTATAGTGATCATGAAATTTTGAAATATTCAATGTCCAGAGTTACGTCATTATTCTGATTGCCAATTCTATAGGTTCATGAAATTGGTAAAATAATTCAAATTATAAGGAATAACAGGAATTATAGCGTACTTCTTTCGGCTATAAAAAATTTCACCGAGTGGCACATTCTCCATTTGATGGCTATCATGTGACCACTGGAATGATAATTTGTTTGCTATAGAGGTTTTGTTTACTCGGGGGAGGTTACAAATCTTTTGCATGGCATTGGCAATGAATAGTTACAAAATATAAATATTTGGCGTGAATCTAGCATTTTTATTCAATTTAGCATGTGATCTTGGCGAGAGTTTGGCGTTACAGAGTACTTCAAATGTAGTTGCAAGATCATATGCCAACTTTCATTTATCTAAGTAATTGCGTTTCTTTTATTACATTTGCATGCATGTGAAAGTACAGATAGACAGACACTTAAATTTTTCTCAGATTTGGTTCGAAATTCTATTAAATGCTAAACTGTTTACCAAATTTTAATTTTCGTTATTTAGGCATTGTAACTATTGTATTCATTTGCATTGGGACAACCAGACAGATAGACAACCTCTGAATCAATTTCATTATAATTTTGACCGAAATCTTCAAATTTAGAATATATATCATATACCAAATGTCATCTGTATAGCTCAAGACATTTTTAAATCATTGTGCTCACAGATATTCAGAATAATTTTGAAAAATATGATTTTTAGATTCAGAGAAGTTTGAAACATAGAGGTGGGTCAAAATCTCGAGTTCAAATTTTTTAAAAAATCGAGTAGATTTCTCTGTATATTTCGTATGTAAAAAAGAATAAATAATCACTAACATTATATTACATTTTTTTTTTTAAATTTAAAAGCAGATTTATTCAGTTTGCCATATAATCACCATATATATATATATAGGTTAATAAATTATTAAATGTTTCAAACATATAATAAACATTTACAGCCGTTTTCTTTTAATTTTCCTCACTAAAACAGTTTTTACAAATTATGAATGTTTGAGACCATATAGATGCATTTAAAAAGCAATTAACAACCATAGAACTACTTAATGCACTTCAATTCCAAAGAATATATTTAGATTTCTTTTATAAGTATTCAGTCTCTTGTAATATTACTTGCTATTACATAATGACTATGCAGAAGATATTTATAACTCCCAGTAAAAATAAAAATAAAAATAATTTTACATAAAAATGTTTTTTTTTAAATTGTTTATTCGCTTTCAGCAAGTTTTCCTGCACTTTTTTATTTTTTAAAGACGTTATTTGTTAATTTCTCGCTGATGTCGTTTAATCAAGAATTTCAGAACATAAAATGAATACAAAACAAGCATTTTTTTAAAAAATTTATTAAACTGAAATTACTTTTCAACTATTTTATTTTCAATTTTACAAGAATCTAAAATTAAGTATGTTTGAAGGAATTTTTTTTCAAGAGAAGTCGTTTAAATGTGTTTTCTTTTTAAATTACTTTCAGAAGAATGATTAAAATGAAATGTTTGCTCATTACATCCTTATATTTCTTGAACTATAATATAAACAATTTTTAATTATCCATATGTTTTGAATCAGATTTTTGTTTTTTCACTTTATCTTAAATTAAATAAATTAATAGGAAGTACTGCTAACATAAAAGAAAAATGTAACCATCAAATTCTTATAAATTTCCTACTTTATGCCACATTTTCATTAAGTCACCAGAGATTTAAAAACAACCATATGTTTGAATTTCTACGAGTTTGATAACTGCAAATCACAGCAACCTAGGTGAGTGAAATTCTGCATGCTGTTTTTATATTAAAATAACATATTAATTCCATAATTTGGAAGAAATTTCTCTACGAAAAGCCTCTATATGAATACGAAATAACTTTAAAAAACAGCAATCTAATGATTCAGCTTATTTTTCATTTTGAAATGTTTCTATTTAAAGCAAGATTTTAATAAAAGTTTTGAGTATTATGACAAAAGTTATTTTCAAAAATAAGCAATAATAATTATTTATTTCATTATATGAAAACTGAAATTTGAAATTGGAAAGTCCTTTGATGATTAAAAATCCTTAAGATTACCACAATAGATTTAATTGAAATATTGTGTAATACAGCGAACCAGTTTGTCGCGAAACTCAGCTAATTTTATAAATATATGAGTATAGTCTTTTATTTTATTTTGCTATTTGCAATGCAATGACATGGTAAAAACATCTAAAGTACAGAAACTTATAGTGACAGCTTTAGGTGAAATTTATCATGATAATTTCAGTCAAAATGAGCCATGATAATATAAATTAATAAATACATCCATATAACTGATTATCTATATAAATCCTAAATATGTAAGGAATTATATACTTTTTGCTTCCCATGGTTTTCTAGTTAACGATATATGACTTACAACAGCGTTTCTCATCCTTTCGGTATTCGTGGCCCAGTTTTCTATCATAATTTTCATCTCGCCCCTCCCATCGCTTACTATAAAAAGTATGCAACAACAACGTATATTGAGTATTTTGTATTCTGTTTTGAAATATTTTTTAACTAACTACCAAAAAAAAAAAAAAGAGTAAAAGCGAGTCAACATTGGCGAGAAACCACATCTGGCATTTTGATGAGGGAACAGATGAAGCGAATTAAAGCGGGGAAAATTTAAATATTATATTTGAAATGAAAGCCAAACAGGGAGATAACGTTAAAAGAATATGAAAGTAGAAAATATCGTTAATGAAAGTTAACCTGGACGGGGTGAGTTAAATTTAGAAACTGGGAATACATATTTTCGGATAATAAAAGAAATAAAACAGAAACATGACTAAACAAAAGAGAAAAAATAAGTAATGTTTGTGGAAGAGAATCCACACTACCGATGCCGTCTCGAGCATGCGCAGATGTTTTCTCATAGGAAGAAGGTAAATGTTTGATAACGCAAGTTTCAATTCCAGCCAGTCTCATTCGAGTCGATCTTTCTATCGCTATCGAATATATCGTGAATGTGTATGTTATATATGTTTCCGTATTAATTGCAATTCACCATATTAAATATTTACGGCAGCATATTTATGCAGACTCATGGATAAATTTTTAAGCGGAAGTAAGCGAGCATTAGACGACAGTCAAGCATCAACAAGTATACAGACGAGCGTGGTTCCGAAAATAAAATCAAGAAAATATTCTGAAGAATTCTTAAATTTTGGGTTTACCAGTATTGAAGTAAATGAAGAAGAAAGGCCCCTGTGTATCATTTGCTCAAAAATGTTGGCTGCAGACAGCATGAAACCTAATAAACTTAAACGACATTTGGAAACGCTTCATAGTGAGTACGTCAACAAACCCAGAGAATTCTTCGAATAAAAATTAAAATCATATAAAAAACAAAAATCAGTTTTTAAAGAAATTATTTTGTCTGTGAATAAAAAAGCTTTTGTTGCATCTTACAAAGTTTCATATAAAATAGCCAGATGTAAAAAACCTCACACCATTGGTGAAGAACTTATTTTGCCAGCAGCAATTGATATTGTAGAAATTATTGTATTATTGTATTATTATTGTAGCATTATTAAAAATTGCAGTCCATACCTGTTACAAAAGATACTGTTGCTCGTCTAATTGGTGATATAGCTAAAGATGTACAGAGTCAGCTTTTCTCGGAGTTGCGTGACAAATTGTTTTCAGTTCAGCTTGATGAAGCAACAGATAGTAATAAAGATGCTCATTTAATTGCCTATGTTCGATTTTGTGATAATACGTCAATAGTGGAAGAACTACTTTTCTGCAAACCAATAGAACTCAAAACAACGGCTCTCGCATTATTTGCTATTTTAAATGATTTTATGAACTAGGCAAACATAGAATGGATAATTTGCGTCGGAATATGCACCGATGGTGCTCGTTCAATGTCGGGAAGATTCCAAGGTATACAAGCACATGTAAAACAAAAATCGCATCAATGCACACATTGCATGATCCACAGAGAAGCTTTGGCTTCGAAAGAAATGAGTCCTTTTCTGAATATTGTGTTAACTACGGTTGTAACCGTAGTAAATTATATAAAAATGAGACCCCCTGAAATTGAGAATCTTTTCCGCACTTTTTAAAGACATGGGTTCAGTACATTCAGCTTTACTATTTTATTGCAAGACAAGATAGTTATCACGTGGGAAATTTTTGCAACGGGGAAGCCGAGAATTTTCGCAATGATTTATCTGTGATGAAATTGAGCAACTTGGTCGACATATTCGAGAAATTAAATAACTTGAATCTTCAACTCCAAGGAGCAAATACACATATGTTGGATACGAGTGATAAAGTTAATCCTTTTTGTAGAAAACTGGAATTGTGGAGCAGAAATTTAACGCAAAGAAATCTAACAATGTTTGCAAATGTGGATGATTTAACTAAAGCTTACAAGTCTGAAGATGAACATGTAAACGTTGTTTTTGTAACCACTGAAAATCATTTAGCCATGCTGGCAAAGAATTTAGAAATTATTTTCTTGCTGACAACAAACTGATAGCAAGTTACGAGTGAGTTAGTGATCCATTTCATAAGATTCCTGAAGGACTCTCAATTGATGAGGAAGAAAAATTCATAGACTTCACGACAAGTGGTGAAACTAGAAGACAATTTAGTAATAAATCACTATTTGAATTTTGGGCAGGAGTAGAGGATGATTTTAATTGCAGTAAAAACAAGGGCATTTCGCATTCTATTACCATTTTAAACTTCCTACCTTTGTGAAACTTAATTTTCTGCTGTGGTTACTTTAAAGACAAAATATAGATATCGGCAGAACCGAGAGTGGCTATTTCTAATATTAAGCATTCCTTCGAAAAACTTTGCTCTGCAAGACAAGTCCCTTGAAGTCACTCATAATTATTAAATTCGTTTTAATTTTGTAGGTTTTGATTAAATAAGTTTTGATTTAGTAAGTTGTTTTACTTTAATAAGTTATTAAATATGTCGAAATGTATTTTGCTTTCTATGTGTATGTGTGCTTTCCTTTCAGTCAGTTAATCATTTTTTTAAATAATATTTTGTCTTGGATATTCTCGCGACCCTCCTCGACTGTGCTCGCGCCCCCCTAGGCTGGCGGGCCCCACAGGTTGAGAATCGCTGACTTACAATCTTCATTTCGTTTTCAAATGTTTCAAATGTTTTCTTATGTGTTTAGAACATTTGCGATCTATACTGCAGCTTAAGCCTATTTTCCATCCATTTAAAATTTTAGAACATTTAACGTCCAACACTGAAAGATTTGAAACCTCAGAAAAAAATGTGTAGATATATAAAAAAAATTAGGTAGAAAAGTTTCAAATAAGATTTTTTGTCCCCCTTCTTGAAGAATTTCTACATGCAAGTTATTGGTCGAGTTTCAATAGTATAGAATTTCACAGTAAAGAAAATTTTCTTCGATTTCAAATGTTGCCTCGGATTTTTTTCAAACTTTGGAAATGGCCAGAGGCGAATTATTGTACAAGGTTTCCAATAGCACATAAAAAAAAACTGTCTTATCGTTAAGATTTTGGATAGCGAAGGTACATGGACTCTAGCGTGGGAAGGAGTATCTAATTTCTAATAACTTTTGAAAAGTTTGACATATGTAACACAAAGTTTTCTAACAATATTTGAGAAATGAAATAATTTTATTAATTTTTTGAACTGATAATGCCATGAGTGAAAATAGGATTAAAATTAAAATGGTGTAAAACATCATCTAAAAAGAATAATTTTGCAAAATCAAATTTTAAACTAGTTGAAGTGGTTTCCCGAAAAATTAACGCATATTTTCTAATAAACTTGTCATGCCAGAGAAAATCTTATATGGCTTCCGTATACAATATTTACAAAATATTAACTTTAGACGTGAATTTAGTATTTTAAGTGAATCTATCATGTCATCCGTGGCGAGTTATTTGGCGATAAATCCCTGGCATGCGTTAATATTATTCAAAAATCGGATTTGTGTTTTAGACAAATTTTTCTCAACCGATTGAAACACAAATTTGACATAAAACTGCACTTAAGCCAAAAATTCCCATATCAAATTTGATATCACTGGGGCGTGGTTATTCTACAAATACTAAAAAAACCGAATGTTATTTTGGATTCCTTTTATTTTTGGCCTACTGGAACCATAATTTCATACCAAATTAAAACTGTAGTCATAAAATCCCATTCCAAATTTCGCTTATTTAAATCTTTGCTTTTTTGAATTATCGCTTTTATATTTTCAAAAAGTACAGACGACAGACAGTCAACTTAAAGTTGGATTTGGCTCAAAATTTGTCAGGTATCAACCCTATAGATGTTAAATTTGTATACAATTTTATCTGTCTATTTCTTTTTGTTCTCTTATAACTATGGTAACTTATATTTTAATAGACGGACTTCCGCAGAACAGATTTTACTTAAAATTCAAAAGAAATCTGAAAATCTGGTCTAAAGACAGTATATCAAATTTCAACCGTCAGACTCAAATCTTTTTTGAGTTATCTTGGTGACGGACAAACGGGCATTTTCAAAACATGTGTTTTTTGAAACGCATGGTTGTTTAAACAATAGAAATTCGTCAAAATCAAAAGTTTGAATTTTTTTACCAATTACTATTCTTTCTCTATACTACATATACGAGAAAATAAATGACTGTTGGAACTGTAAATTTTTTCATGCGCTAAAATGAATTTTTTTAAATTAATTATTTTTACGTTTTAATTATGTTATCTATTTCTTCCAAAACTCCCTGCTAGGTGACGCTCTTACATATGAATCAAAATTTCATTTAATTAATGATTAGTTAGCAATTATACTCTGAAAACATAAAACTGGGACATTTTCTTCACTTTTGTACAAAATTCTAAATCCCTATAGTATTAAATAGAATACAATTTGTATTAATGAAGGAACTGTGAAGAAAATCGACCACAAAATACAAATTTGACAAACTCGAAACAAGTTAAGTTAAATAAACGTATTGAAAAACAGCATGAACCTCATTCATTAAATTTGAAATTTTTTTCATACTTTTGAACAGAAACCTTCAGATATATTATCAGTAGTTGCAGGCTGGACACATTTTTCCTTTTTTTAAAAGTTTCTAAACAACTGCTTAATGTGGAGTATTCTATCTATGAGGAACGGCAACAAAAACCCATTAGCCATATCTATTGTAACCATTTCAAAAATTTCTATTTCATTTCCTTCTGCCCTTTATATACATCATCAATGAACGTTTGTGCCATACCATTCTTTTATTTCAAGAGATGTCTCTAGATAAAACGGGCAGAATGTCCAACTTTGATAAATTAACCGATACCACCAATGTTTTGCCTTTCTTCAAGCTCAGCTAATCAATCAGACAATTCTATGAGCAAGATTCTTCTATGCAAATTTCTATTTCATTTCAGTCTGTCCTCTATATACATCATCAATGGACGTCTGTGCCATACCATTCTTTTATTTCAAGAGATGTCTCTAGATAAAACGGGCAGAATGTCCAACTTTGATAAATTAACCGATACCACCAATGTTTTGCCTTTCTTCAAGCTCAGCTAACCAATCAGACAATTCTATGAGCAAGATTCTTCTATGCAAATTTCTATTTCATTTCAGTCTGTCCTCTATATACATCATCAATGGACGTCTGTGCCATACCATTCTTTTATTTCAAGAGATGTCTTTAGATAAAACGGGCAGAATGTCCAACTTTGATAAATTAACCGATACCACCAATGTTTTGCCTTTCTTCAAGCTCAGCTAACCAATCAGACAATTCTATGAGCAAGATTCTTCTATGCAAATTTCTATTTCATTTCAGTCTGTCCTCTATATACATCATCAATGGACGTCTGTGCCATACCATTCTTTTATTTCAAGAGATGTCTCTAGATAAAACGGGCAGAATGTCCAACTTTGATAAATTAACCGATTCCACCAATGTTTTGCCTTTCTTCAAGCTCAGCTAACCAATCAGACAATTCTATGAGCAAGATTCTTCTATGCAAATTTCTATTTCATTTCAGTCTGTCCTCTATATACATCATCAATGGACGTCTGTGCCATACCATTCTTTTATTTCAAGAGATGTCTCTAGATAAAACGGGTAGAATGTCCAACTTTGATAAATTAACCGATACCACCAATGTTTTGCCTTTCTTCAAGCTCAGCTAACCAATCACACAATTCTATGAGCAAGATTCTTCTATGCAAATTTCTATTTCATTTCAGTCTGTCCTCTATATACATCATCAATGGACGTCTGTGCCATGCCATTCTTTTATTTCAAGAGATGTCTTTAGATAAAACGGGCAGAATGTCCAACTTTGATAAATTAACCGATTTCACCAATGTTTTGCCATTCTACAATCTCAGATAACCAATCAGACAATTCTATGAGCAAGATTCTTCTATGCAAATTTCTATTTCATTTCCTTATGTCCTCTATATACATCATCAATGGACGTCTGTGCCATACCATTCTTTTATTTCAAGAGATGTCTCTAGATAAAACGGGCAGAATGTCCAACTTTGATAAATTAACCGATTCCACCAATGTTTTGCCTTTCTTCAAGCTCAGCTAACCAATCAGACAATTCTATGAGCAAGATTCTTCTATGCAAATTTCTATTTCATTTCAGTCTGTCCTCTATATACATCATCAATGGACGTCTGTGCCATACCATTCTTTTATTTCAAGAGATGTCTCTAGATAAAACGGGTAGAATGTCCAACTTTGATAAATTAACCGATACCACCAATGTTTTGCTTTTCTTCAAGCTCAGCTAACCAATCACACAATTCTATGAGCAAGATTCTTCTATGCAAATTTCTATTTCATTTCAGTCTGTCCTCTATATACATCATCAATGGACGTCTGTGCCATACCATTCTTTTATTTCAAGAGATGTCTCTAGATAAAACGGGCAGAATGTCCAACTTTGATAAATTAACCGATTTCACCAATGTTTTGCCATTCTTCAAGCTCAGCTAACCAATCACACAATTCTATGAGCAAGATTCTTCTATGCAAATTTCTATTTCATTTCCTTATGTCCTCTATATACATCATCAATGGACGTCTGTGCCATACCATTCTTATATTTCAAGATATATCTCAAACTAAAACTGGACTTCAACAAATTAACCGATTCCACCAATATTTTGCCATTCTTCAAGCTCAGCTAACCAATCAGACAGTTCTATGTGCAAGATTCTTCTATGCAAATTTAATTTTAAAAGAGTAGTTTTCGTTGTTATGTTTATATGCTTATGAAATTTGGTCGATCGTATGATCATTCTGCCGTCTATATACATCATCAATGGACGTCTGTGCCATACCATTCTTATATTTCAAGATATATCTCAAACTAAAATTGGACTTCAACAAATTAACCGATTCCACCAATATTTTGCCATTCTTCAAGCTCAGCTAACCAATCAGACAAATCTATGTGCAAGATTCTTCTATGCAAATTTATTTTAAAATAGTAGTTTTCATTGTTTGATTATATACTTATGAAATTTGATCAATTCTATGATTAATACAATTAATAGGATTGGTAGACAACTGATTGACGAAGGCGGACTAGTCTAGTTTTAAAATATCACTAACAAACTAGGTTATAAATTACACGTTTTTTAATTGTCTAACTGTATAATACCGGATATTTTGCTTATTTATTGGTGTTTGAATCTATTTTTGAGTGTAAAAGTCCTCTGAAATAGCATGTGGAGTATATTTTATATGGAAAACTAATTATCTCTTTGCCTTAATTACATATTTAAACATCGGAAATTGGATTTTTCAATATAACAGCCAAACTCGTTTTTTATACTCAATCGAGTTGCGAAACTGCAGACGCCAGTAAGTTTTCTCAATAAAAATTATATATTTGAATAACTGAACCTCTTATTTCAGAATAGAAGTTTTAAAAAATCATAATTTCTCTCTGTTTTATAAAATTTTATATCAAATATTTTTACCTATAATAATTTTTATTAATTATTGCATCAGTATTTGAATGAAATGAGGCAAAATAAGAAAAATAATATGAATTACATCGTTCTTCTTCTGCATAAGGGAATTCTGCTATTTCAATCATTTCGGGATTCGCTATTATCATGTGACAGACTGGAGTGATTAATCGCTTGCCCCAGAAACAATGACGAAAATGCCCCTTTATGAATGAATTTTTCCCAACGAAATACGTCATGAAATGGCTTATTGCTATCTGCAGTTCCTATCATTCTTCAAATAAGCAGTTTGATGTATCTATGCAGGGAAAGCGTAGATTTTTGTGATGTATCATGAGCCACTCTCAGGTGCCGTAAACAAAAAGGATATATATTTAAAGACTTTCAATAAAAAGTGATAAAATATTATGAGTATTTAATACTTTGCAATCTATAGATCAAAAGATGTACTAATTTGATATGCTGCTTTCCAGCACATTTAATCATTTGGTAAGAAAAATAGTCTTAAAGATATAGATTCGATCTTAGAAACAAACTCGGCAATCATTAAGCAATTTAGCGATTGATTTGGCAATTGTGGTAACAAAAACAAAAGAATGAAATATTCGAGACATTTGGCGTTAACTCTGATAGGACTCAATTTCCTGCGATTGTTCTCGAGGCTTCTTTGCCTTTTCAAGGAAGCTCTAATATCCTGAGGGACGAATCAATAAGTGTAGTAGATGAGTCGTGAGATGTGAGTAGTTGAGCGAAATCTCTCTCCCGTGAGTTTTCTCTAAGAGCTTAGAACAATAGCTGCTTTATATTACCAATTTAATAAGCTTATGTGCTGCTGTGTATTGCGAGTTCTGTTTTTGTGTTTTGTCACCGGTGTTATGTATTTTTATGTAGAACAGGCATCGTTATCCTATTTTTGGATTTTCACTGAACAACCCACTGACGGAGTTTGAAAAATTTTCCGTAACAATAATCTTCTGTTGGGAAAAAAAAGTCAAACTTAATTTTTAAATATTTAAATAGACAAAATTATATTAATTTTTTTTTTTTATTAATTCGACCAAAAAATCTGGTAGGCCTTATTTTTTATTTAATTTTATCCTTCTTCAAATTGCAAACACAACTGTAATTCTCGCGATTTTTTTAAAAATTAATCGTTTGATAACTCATGTTAAAGAATCCATCTGAAAAAAAATAAATATCCTATTTCATATCGCCTATTTTTTCTAATATTCATTTTAATAGCTTTAATTATTTTAAAAGAGCATTGAATTATATATCCTGATTTCTCAAATATTTTTTTTAGTATATTAAAATTAAAATCAACCGTAAACAATAATGGTGAAATTGATTTCTATTAAAGAGTTCTGAAGTGTAGTATTCAATTCTTACAAATTATCAAGTTTACAAAAGTAGATTATTTTTACATTTAAACTTGACCAGCTTCGAGAATCAATATAAATATTTCAAATGTTATTTTTCATGAATACTAAAATAAAATTATAAACCATTCACATTCGGTTCAAAATATTACTATTTTTTTTCTTTTGTGCGTTATTGAAACTACTATATCTATAATCCTTACCTTACTTAAGTATAAAAATAATCACTATTTTAGAACCTACAAATTTTGAACTTTAATTTCAGATCATAAAATAAAATTTGACTTGATTAGGAAAAATTACTTTTATAACCAAGTCTGACGCATCAACATGTGGCTAATTACTGTATACAGTTTTTATTTAATTCCATAGCATATTCCTTGTATTTCTGATTCCATGCTGTATTATGATAAACGTTATTTTTCTGTCTCATATACCATTAAAATTTATAAATAACTTTTTGAAATAAAATGCACATTATATAAGCATAAATATAAAGAATACTACAGTGTTCATAAATTAAATATTGTTATTATATATGCGTTTTATTTTTTATATATAATTTATAAGATGAATAAGATACTGGTCCTCTTTTATAAATTATATTTCATACACTGATTTCTAATTCATTAATTACATAAAAAAAATTAGTCTAATATTTAGAATTCTTTCAAAAGAAAGCGATTATTTTCATAAAATTCCTGTTAATTATCTGAAATTCAGACAGAATTTATCATAGGAGTCTGGGCGTTTTAATTTATATAAAATGTATTATCTCCTCTGCACGATTTGTGTGCGGCAACGTAGGGAAGTAAAATATGCTGCAATATATTTTTCAAATTAAAATAAAAATTTTGGCAACTTTACAAATTTTGTTTCAGCTGGGAAATCTCCGGCACTAATTATAACAAGAATTTCTGTCTCTGTCAGACTTCACCAAACAAATTTTAGCAAAGTGAAAAAAAAAAAAAAAAAAAAAAGAATAATTCTGCATAAAACTGCAGTCGCAAAGATCAATACTTTTCTACCAGGCTTTGCAATATTTATCAGATCTTTTAGAAGCACTACTTGGAAAATGTTTGTCGGCACTAAACTTTGAATTTTACGAACGTCTGAATATTTTCCAGAAAAATATTTTTAAAAAAATGTGATAAATTTGTTTTGAAATACCTTTATAGGATGTAACGCCTATACTGTGTACTTATCAAAATACTCATCCAGTGAAAAAGTCGGATCATTTCGTCTGTTTACATTCATATACTTGATATGAGGGGACAAGCTATAGGATAATATCACGCTTTGTGTAGGATGTCAGTAATATATATATATATATATATATGTATGTATGTATGTATGTATGTATGTATATATATATGTGTGTGTGTGTAATGATATTTTAAACTTTAATTACAATTTAATTAATTTCCAAGATTTTATCTTAATTTAGCCCATAGTAAGTTCATTCTCCTATTTCTTGATCCAATTCCACTTTCTCTACTTAATTAATTCAAGAGAAGCTTCATAAAATTGCTGAATCGGCTAAACGCCGACATTCTCACGCTCCGCTTGAAGGGCTAGAAAAATGTCCAGTAAACACATTCTTTTTAAAAGATTCCTGCGTTTTCCTTACTTGTGATTGACATGCGTCAGAAATCCCCATCAGAATCTTAATAATATATTAGCACTGTAAAGAAATATTTTCCCTATCAAAATCTCATGTTATATAAGACGAGAGATAATTTATTTCGTTCTTCTTCCCGACTTCAGTTTTTGTGCCGCGGTGTGGCGGACGTTCCTTGTCCGCATCTCTGCTTGAAAATAATTATGCTTTCCCGAAATGGATATTAAAACTATTTGAAAAATGTAAAAAGTATTTTCACTGTTTTCAAAACTGCATTCGGCTTCACATAAAATAATGCTTATATATATATATATATATATATATATATATATATATATATATATATATATATATATATATATATATATATATATATATATATATATATATATATACAAGACCAATGATACATTCCTTATCATGTACACATAGGTACTAGGCATTACCTGATGCTTTATTTCTGAATTAGCAAGCAAGCTTTTTTTAAAACGATCTTGAAAATTTGAATTTGTTGTCAGATTATATGAATAATGACTGACACCCCTATGTAGAAGCTTTCGCATATCACGAATGACGATTCACCGACAATAATTTTAATAGGCACGGATTCTTAAAATACGATAAATCGTCCCGGCATCGAACCTAAATATTCGTCTTTAAAATAGAGTCTATCTAAACAACCGTGGTGTCCTGTTTTGTTGTAATTCAAACTAATATGTAAATATTCATTGAAATGTTCTTATTTCAGGACAGAAAGTTTTGAATCTTAACGTCACTTGTTTGTTAGCTATATAAAAAAAAATTCTTAGTATAGAAGTTGCTTGTACTATGACGAGATACAATGTATGCTGATTGCGATAATTCGCCCCAGCCGAATAACGTTTCTATCTTCACCATTATTTGAACAGAAGTTGATTGTAGAGCGTATTAGGTAGAGCATGATTAGGTAGAGCGTATTACGATTACGACTATACCTATTATTCAAATGAAAATTCTATCTTCAATATCCGCAGTACAAAAGATAATTGTACTTCCATTAGGTAAGTTGTACTATGACTACGATTATTTGCCTTATTCGAATAAAAATTCTATCTTGGCTATTCATTGTAGAGGAGAGAAAACTATTGAAAACTAGAAAGGAAATCAAAATGAAGACAGTGTCTAATAGTGGTTAAGACACGAAGGAAATCAAAACACAGGACCCACTCGGACGCTGCAGATTTCTGACTCTACAATGTTTGTTTATATACTTATGCATGTCATACAGACGTTCACAATGTAATTTATCAGTTTTTTTTTTCCTTTTCAGTTAGTAATCTCGCTTCCCTGTATGTTCAACCCATGGTCACCATTTGTTTAAGTATTCTTGTTCCCTGCATTTAGTTATTACTTCACCATAAAATAAAAAAATTCTTAGTACAGAAGTTGTTTGTACTATGACGAGATACAGTGTACGCTGATTGCGATAATTCGCCTCAACCGAATAACATTTCTATCTTCACCATTATTTGAACAGAAGTTGATTGTACATGATTAGGTAGAGCGTATTGCGATTACGACTATACCTATTATTCAAATGAAAATTCTATCTTCAATATCCGCAGTACAAAAGATAATTGTACTTTCATTAGGTAAGTTGTACTATGATTACGATTATTTGCCTTATTCGAATAAAAATTCTATCTTGGCTATTCATTGTAGAGGAGAGAAAACTATTGAAAACTAGAAAGGAAATCAAAATGAAGACAGTGTCTAATAGTGGTTAAGACACGAAGGAAATCAAAACACAGGACCCACTCGGACGCTGCAGATTTCTGACTCTACAATGTTTGTTTATATACTTATGCATGTCATACAGACGTTCACAATGTAATTTATCAGTTTTTTTTTCCTTTTCAGTTAGTAATCTCGCTTCCCTGTATGTTCAACCCATGGTCACCATTTGTTTAAGTATTCTTGTTCCCTCCATTTAGTTATTACTTCACCATAAAATTGAATACAGTCGTGTAGGATTTGACTCCGATGGGATTCTCTCTGGTGATCCCTGGATGGTTTGTCATCTCTTTCTTTCTTTTAGAATCTCTTTCTTTTTTTTTCTTCCTTCTATCTTGTGCTTATACAACTGGTTAGATAACTTAGTGTTATAGGCAGCCAGGGGACAGGATGGCGTTCTGTTATGAATTTGTGGATATTCAATAAATTCGACAGCTACAGAATTTTATTAAATTCCGATAAACAAAGCATATTAAAGCTATCATCAATGGTTTATAAATTATTCCCAACCAAGTGCATTTGTTAATCTCAGGAGAACACTTATTCTAGGTAAAACAGCTTGCCAATCACCTAGTTGTCTGTGATCAATTTATCCTTTGACAATTACAGATATCCTCTCCAATATTTAGTTATCTCTGTCCACTCATGGATCAAACGAGACAACCTAGTTAATGTGGGTAAATGCCCGTCATTTGATGCGTCCACCCAACTATTAAACAGTTCTCATATCTCGAAGCTAATCGATGAATTGCATATCAAAGCATTAGCAGATTGCTGCTTATTTGGCCAAGATACACTGGGAAATAGTTAATGTAGACCGCTTTGGATCTATAGATACAGCTAGAAGCGATTAAACGTTGTCATAGCTGCCAAACCGTAGACATCTAAGCATCTTTCTTTGCATTAGTAGATTAAAATGCAACTGAATTTGTATAAAATATGTTAGAGACTTGCCTTGTAGACATTATTTTTTATTATCTGCGTATAAAGTTCCGATATATCCTTTCAAAACTGTTTATTTTAATTGAAAAAAAACGCCTTATTTCATTTGAAAACATTTTAAAAAATGATCCATTGTATGTTTTGAATTTAACCTGTTAACTGGATAGGACGAAATATTTCAATGCAAAACGAATTGAGTATAAGTTAATTATCCGGTTAACAGGTTGAACGAGATTGCTTAATTTTCTCGTCCATCATATAACTGAAAAGGCTGCCACTGAAAACTACATTGTGAGCTACATTTTGCAATAACTGGCTCCGATACTTTGGCTTGATTTTGCTTGGCTAAAAGAAAAATATCATATCGGCATTTTACCTTAAAGAGTTGCCTCAAAAAAAGCGACTTTTCATTGGCACTTTAGTTTGAGATATAATTAAAAGTCTATTAAATAGTTATTCTGAGGAACTATATACTTCCGCTATAAACAGCATCCTACAACTCAAACGGGTGACCGAATTGCAACGACATTTGGTATGTAGACTATTCACGAGGTGCGCTCGTGCTCACGGAATTTGGAAAAAAAAAAAAAAAAATTCGCTCCAAAATGTTCACCAGAGGGCGCCTTTTCTCGAAAAACATTAAATTTAACACAATACACGACCAAAGCTGAATACAGAGACAATATTAACAATCCAGAACAATAATTCTAAGTAATAAAATGTAAAACAGAGAAAAGCGTTCAGTTTTAAGAAAAAAATGTCGAAATGTGCATGCTTGCAAAGAAGAAGAAGTTTTATACAAGACAGGTTACGTTAAAAAACATTTGCAGATTTTGCCATGTTTTATGCCGATGTTTCCGGCTGTATCTTTAGTTAAATATACTTTATTGGTGAAGCCGTTTCACGAAAACAAGGGGAAGGCATCTGCTGCAATTCGTGAATTTCGTCATGTAAATAATCTAAGGTGTAGACCAGAGGTTCCCAAACTTTTTTTTCTCGTGTACCACTTTCAAAGTTTTACTATTTTCGGTAGACTCCCTGCTGCTACATTTCTACTGTATTCCCAAAACTCCTAAAAAATATCACCCTAAATTGGGGGTGTTAAGAAGAAAAAAAAAGTAGCACATTTTCTTGTGTCCTATTTATTAAAATATTACATGTGGTTATACAAAATTATAAACATTTATTATTACAAACAATCAACAGTTGATAAAAAATCAACAATGAACTCTGAAATGTAAATCAACAATAAAAAAAAGTCTCGACATGTGGTGTACACTTGTACTATTATCTATTGTTCTATTCAATTCTGTGTTTGAACTGAGTCTCGAATATTTTTGAGTACCTACCTAGTGAATGATGCTACCTGTCTACGTTGATAGGTAAATCCAAGCTAAAATTTTTGTACTTTATTATGAAAACCAGAAAATTTTTCGTGGACCCCCACTTACAACTTGTTACAACCCCTGTTTTCTTTTCACGTCTATGTGGACCCGCATGTGGTCTCCTATGGACCCCTGGGGGTCCACCTGGACCACTTTGGGAACCTATGGTGTAGACCAATGAATACTAAGGGTATTCGGGCCATGATAAAGTGATTTGACTTGGACACTTAAAAACTGTGGTGTATTGTGGAGGTGTTGTTACGTTGAAAGACTTAAAGAACTCCATAATGCTTCATGTGCGAAGCATCACAACTGATCCGTTACGATCTGCTGTTGAACACACTGCCCATCGACTCGAAATGTTGCAGGTGAATCAGGGTGGTCACATGGAGCACCTTTCCCTACATCGTCCTGGACACAAATAAAAACTGCTCCTATTGAACAATTTCGTCCTAAGCTGTTCTTGTTTCTGCAAACTGAATTTATTTTTTCTTCCTCATACAGCGTAGTTATTTTTGCCTTACCCTTACTTAATGTGGTTCGATGACAAGGTGAACAGAAACTTGTCAATAAATGTTAATGTTGTTTCTGTATTCCATTTTGGTCGTTTATGGTGTTAAATGTAAGGTTTTTCCGGAAAAGGCGCCCTCTGGAGGACATTTAAAATTGTTTTTCGTAATTCCGTGAGCGCATCTCCCGTATAGTCTGTATACCAAATCTCGTTGCAATCCGTCCACCCGTTTGCGTTGTAGGATGCTGTTTATCGGGGAAGTTTAATTATAACCACCCTGTATATTACTCGATACAATTAATACATGAAACGATAATAATAGTTTATTTCCTGCAATTTTAAAAGTTTTCTCTTACGTGTAGTAAGAAACATAGAAGTTATGTTTAAACATATTAAAGCAAACAATTTAGATATATAGATTGCATTTTTAAATAGAATAAAACCTTTATTTTCTTAAATTTCCTTAACTATTACTGATAAGAACTCAGGTATTCGAACGAATTCAGGTATTCGGTTACGAATTATAAATATTCAATTTCTTACTAATGCGAAAATAAATTGACTGCACTGTTAACAAGTACATTTGCGATCAAAGATTCAGTCATTTGAAAACGGCACCGAGCCTTTACATTCTCCAATTTAAACTTTCAACAGAAAGAATCATGTTCCCTAACCAAATATTTTAAGGCAGTCGAAATATTTTTCTTCAACCTTGGATCGTTTCCTCATAAGTCAAGTTTCTCCTGGGAAAACGATGTATACTTTCTGTCATCAATGAAACAGAATTAAGTTTACTTCTAAAGCATTCCTTCTTAGGGGAATACAACACATTTATTTTGCATTGTTAAGCGTTTCGAGAACGTATCTTGTGTGAAACATGACTTAAAATTCTTAATCAAAATCTCACCAATTACACTGGAATTTCCTAAAGGTTGTTGTTCCTCTTGTTGAATTACCATTTGAAACTTTTAACTCGACGAAATACGATCCAGGAAGGTAAACACTGAAATGAAATTGCACTCTAGTTAGGAGCTGACTTTCTGTGATAAATAACTAATTTGAGATTGCTCCGAATCAAGTTTTGTTTAATCCTTTCCTTGATGAATGATTTGAAAAATTGGAATGTTTTATTTTTATTATTGAGATAAACTTGTTTGCAATTTCGATGAATGTGTTGTGTATTTGAAACCTTCAAAGTATTTAGAACAATTTGAAATAGAAATCTACAGTTAGTATGAAACAAATGCGTAGAGTTGATATTATTATGAAAAAAAATGTTGTAAAATTCAAATATTATTGCCTAGAAGGGTATTGATTCTAAATTGTCCAAATGATAAATTTCGAATTTATAAACAATCTTTGGCGATTAGTTCTTTATACATCATATTAAACCTTTAATTATTAGGATCATTCGAGTTCAATTATCTCAGAATATTAGAATGGCCGAATATCTCTTTGAAACGATCATAAAAATTCTCCCCATTAAAATTATAATGGCAACCTGTAGTCTTAAAGATTGATATACAAAAGAGACCCCCGCTTAGCTGAAATGTTTGAGCAAACGCGAGAGGAGATCATTTGATAGTTTGTTCTCAGAAAATATCCTTATTCCCTACAACCATTAAGCGAACCTCTCAAATGGACAAAGAATGCGCTTTTAGTATTGAATCGATTCCAACTAATGAAAGGATTAGGAATTTTGTAATGATATCCAAGCATCTGGGACATTCACCGTAGTTTCGTTGAAAAAGTGTTTTGGGCCTTGTATGTTTTTTTTTGTATTTTAGAAAACAAGGAGATTCTCCAAAATCTAAAGTTTAAAGTCTTTACCGACTTCCACACTTTCTCTTTGCAAATTTTGTATTTAAGAAAGCAAAAGAGAAAAATATTTCCTGTTCTTGATGCTAAAATTTAAGATTTATCTAAATGTTAAAGTCAATTAGCTGATGGTAAAAGATTCAAAATTAAGATTTATTTTATTAGTTATTTATTTTCTTAGTTATTTTTACTCCCTGCTTTAAAAAAATAAAAGCAAAGCTTGTCTTATATGGATATGAGTTGAAATTTAGAGCATATACATTAGTTGACATTAAAAAAATTTCCAACCTAATTTTTGTTTTTATTATATTTTCAGAAAATTATTCTTTTATAATTTTATTCCCTTAAGGATGCAGTAAATTACTGATGTAAGCGATATTAAATATATTTTCTCATTCAAATACGTTGGAAGATTTCAAATTATCATTTGAATTGACAGCTTAAATTTAAATGTTAATTTGCTGCATTTTGTCCTCGGGCTGTAACTACCATTGTTGTCAAAACAACTTTCCTGAACTTATTTAAAACAGTTCATTCAGGGGTTACTTCATTACTTCCGTAACTTTATATACCAACGATTTAATCCATTACGATGTCAGATTACCTTTAACAGATTACCTCGAAATTGGAAGCCTCGAGGTTTATAATCAAACTTCAAGTCCACGCATTTTTGTAATCTCTTGCTTGTCTTCGGTTTAGAAAGACTTGTTCCCACGAGGAAGTTGGGGCTAAAATAACAATAAATGTCCTGGAGCAACAAATTGAGGAACACACTGATTTATTAATAATATACGGGGACTGAATAGATTAAACTTTTGTGATTAAGAATAGTTAAAATTTAAAAATTCTTTAAGGATTTGATTTGTGGAGATATATTCTCAAAGGGGCATATATTGGTTCTTTTGGCAATTAATTCTGGCATGCATTAAATATAGAAAGATCTGCAAGTAAATTGGAATTGCAGAGATCTTCTTTGAATGCAAGTCATTCAGAAAATCAGAACATCCTGCATAAATAAGTGAAATTTATTGACACTACACGATAACAAAATAAAGTGTTAAAAAATCAAAAAAAATCAGTACTTTATTATCTATTGAAATATTAGTCATATGAATATCATATGTAAGATATCATTCGAAACATAATGTCTAAAGGCTATATTTGTCTTTGATAATTTATCGATTAATCGAACATTAATTGTTTGATATTCATAAATTCAAACATTTTTGGTTTCTGATTAAAGAACCTTTATTTTTAACCTCTTTTTAATAAAACAATAAAGAGTCGTTTAAATTAGAATAAATTTTATTATAAATAAAAAAAATACGGAATCTGTTTTCAAATGAATTATTTTTATTATATATCGAAATATAAGTCAAATGATTATGTTTAGGAAGTTATCAATGGAAACATAACTTTCAAAGGTTATATTTGCTTATGATCATTAATCAATTATCACTAATTATTAATTGATTATTATTCATTAATTTCAAGCATTTTTTTTTTTGCTTTTGAGGTTTAGTTTTATTTTATAAAGCATTGCCACATTAATTATTGTTATTATCCATAGAAGTGAAATTAATATCTACCGTAAGTTATCATTCGTAATATAAAAGTCAAATACATAGTCTTTTTTGAAAATAAATTGAATATTTGAAAATTAATTGCTTGACATTCATTAATTTCAAGCGTTTTTGATTCCTGAATAACGAGTTTTTTATTTTCTTTTAGCCCCTTATTGATTAAAAAATATAGGATCGTTGAAATCAAAATATTTATTGTTAAAAATTCAAAAATTCAAAATCTATTTCCAAATTAATTATTGTTATAATCCATTCAAATATTAGTCAAACGAATATCATTCTTAAGTTATCATTGAAAACATAATTATCAAAAGCTAAATATGCTTTTAATCGTTAATCAATTATTATTGTTCATTAATTAATTTTTGTTCTTAAATTTCAAGTACTTTTACTTTCTGAACAGCGAAACTCTATTTTTTAAAACGCTGTCAAATTAATAATTGTCATTATCTATTAAAGCCTAAATCAAATGAATACCGTCCCTAAGTTATCATTCGAAACCTAATGGTTATATTTATCTCTTATCATTAATCCATTATCATTGATAATTAATTCATTATTATTTATTAATTCTTATTAATCTTTAGTTCCTTAACAATAAACCTCTATTTATTAAAACTTTGGCAAATTTTTAATATCTATTAAAATCCTAATTAAATGACTATCCCTAGGAAGTTATCATTGGAAACATAATAGTAAAATATTGTATTTGCTTTTGATCATTAATCAAGATAATGAATTAATTATCATTGATCATTAATTGATTATTATTCACTAATTTCAAGCATTTTTAGTTTTTGGGTAACGAGTCTTTTTATTTTTTAAAGCGTTGCCAAATTGATTATTGTTTTTATAAATTGAAATCTTAGCCACTTGCATATAATCTGTAACATAATGGTTAAAGGCTCCATTTTTCTTCGGTAATTAATCTTTTATCAATAATCATTAATTGATTATTATTATCTGATTTCAAGCATTTTATGATGTGGAGCAACAAACCTCTGTTTTTTAAGTTGTTTTTAAATTAATTATTGTTATTCTGCATTGAAATCTTAGTTATATGAATATCTTCCGTAACATAATGGTTAAAGGCTCCATTTGTAGTTAGTAATTAATCATTTATCAGTGATGATTAATTGATTATTATTAATGGATTTCAAGCTATTTGAGATCAGGAGCAACAAACCTCTATTTTTTAAATTGTTGTTAAATCGATCATTGTTTTTTTAATGAAATCTTACTTATTTGAATATCCTCCGCAAGTTATAATTCGAAAGATTGTGGTAAGAAACTATATTTGCGTTTGAATATTCAGTCAAGTCTGTAGAATATGAATAGGAATAAAAAATTTTTGGCGAAAACGGTGGTCTTGAAATTAAAAAAATAAATAAATTGCAGAAAGTCCAGCCATAAACCACTTGCGCTCGCAACAACCTTTCCTTATTTGATCGGCGTGACTGAACAAGACACGGATGTTTAATCTGACTATCCTTTCCTAGTAAGGTCCAGCTTGAGAGGAAAAAAAATGAGCAGCTATTATGACTGAATGCGGTGTTAATCTTCTAAAAACGTGAGAGGGCAAACAATAGAGAACACGATCGTAAAACGTTTAAAAACACCGTCTTCATGCTACAACCATGAATCATGAAGAGCTGAACTGTGTCTTAACAGGAAGAAATAAAGAGCAAAATAAAGAAGTGAAGTAAAGAAAGGAAGGGAAAAAATGATGCGTACAGTGAAAAAAAGGAAGAAAAAAAAGTCTTCCCATCCAGTGGAATTAGAATAATGCATAATTCATTCCAAGTTCCCTTCTACATTAGCGAAGTGTTCAAGTGAATAGGGGGGGGGGATGGGGGAGTGTTCCAAAGTTCCGTTTCGTCAATCAGAGCTCTTGATTCTTTTATTTAAGAAATAATAATACGATTTGTCCGGAAAAAAGGCATTTAGGTTTTGTACTCGTTGTTTTATTTTTTTTTCTCTATGCAATAGGAACTTGTTCTGTCCTTTTCGTAATATACTTCAATTGTTAGGCAGGAATTTTATTACGAGTTTGCGTTAGATCATTAATAAGAATAGATGACGTTGTTCTGTACTGGGAAATCATTAACTCTCACTATATATGCAAGCTTCTGAAGTTTTTCATTTTATCAGTCATGTTCCGTTAAATTATTAAATGTACCGAATATATAACTGCATTGTGTTTTGATTATTTTAAAATAAAACTGTGTTCTTTTTGATGTTTTTATTTCATGGAATAGATATGTCACAGTAGTAAGCATTCACAAATATATTTCTTTTTATTCGATTTTAGAAGGGAAAGGGAAAAACGAATTTTTCCAACGGATAACTCCTTTTATTATATTTGAGCATCTAGCATAAATATGTGGGTTTATGTTCATATCAGAAATGAAAAAGAAAAAAAAAGTTTAACGAATTTTTTATTTGTTGACAACATTTTATTTATTTTTTTGTTCCTCTCCCCAAATTGGAAAATTATTTTGCTTCCAATGACAGAGGTGCCGTTGGAAGCGATAATATGCTCGTGTTAAAAATCATCAAATTCGCCGAATTAAGTGTAGCTTTTGAATTCGTATCTTATAACAAAATAATTGCTATTATTTCTGATATTTTTTAACATACGGTATGAGCATGAATTCTAAATATTAATAACAGAAGTGAGAAAAATGTCTGTAAAAAACCAGTTATTTTTCTTCCTCTTAAAAAACTAGAAGAAATTGAAAGAGATGTCGTTGATTGTTGAGCGTTGATATACTCACGTTAAAATAAAATCATCAATTATCCCGAATTAAATTTCACTTTTAAATTCGTAGTTTATTACATAGAAATCACTGTCATTTCTAATATTTTTTTTAAGTTGTGGTTTGAACAAGATCCCTTATATATTCCTACCAGAAATAAGAAAATTCTGTATTCTTTGCGAAAAATTCACTTACTTTCCCTGCCTTTTCTTTAAGAAGGGAGAAAAATAGGTGAAAATAAGAAAGGACCAAAATGAAATAAATCGCTATTTTTACCAATTCATCGGATACCTTTGATGACTGGAATTCAACATGCACTTCTTTTGCCTAAATTACATACGGCGAGTCTAATTTGTCATTAAAATTAGAGCAAAATCGAACATCAAAAATATTTTTCATGACAAGAGAAATTGGGTGCATTAATAAGAGGATGATTCTTTTCAAGTATAAATAATATGTATATCATATCATTCAAATAAATGGATACTTTTGCAACATCTGCTGCCTTTATTTACTATTCTTCGCATCAACAAATTTATTCCTTTCCAATCTTTTCCATTAAATCTGCACCCTAGGGCTTAATGGATAGTACGCTCACTTAAAAAAGGATCCTGATCAATCAAAAAGAGTGTGACGTTTAAATTCGTACACATAGCACATGAAAAAAGAATATTTTCGATTTTTTTAAATTATTAGGCATTTACAACAGACATATATTCCTATAAAATAAGAATGACGAATTCACAATTTCAGGAGAATTTTATTTCTATTTCCTCCGACATTGTTTACCTTAAATGTTTATTGTTCCAAATGCATTTTGGTTTTATTTAATATTTGTTCACACCCATCTGTTTATTTATCTATTGTTGTCATAACTTAATGCTGTCGAATTCCTTAACTGATATACTATCTGACAACTTAAGAAAACTTCAAAAAATAAATTTAAAAAAAGGAATGAAGCAAAATTGAGCTACCCGAACAAACAAAAGATGTACAGCCAAATTGAGAAATCAGAATAACGTGACAGTAATAAAAGTCTTATAACGCATCACCGACCACGGCATAACCTATGCTTAAGGAGGTACGACCGGCTTCCACAAGAAATAACGTGGTTCGTTTGGTTTCACTTAATGTTTTTTCCTACCCATTGTTTATTTTATCCATTGCTATTATTAATTAAAGCTGTTATATTCCTTAGCCAATATAGTATCCGGCAACCTCAGAAAACTTCAGAAAAAAAAAGACGAAAGCAAAATTAACTACCCTACCAACACGAAAATACACTATTCAATTGAATAATCAGGATGTCGCAATTGTTACAAGAGTCTCAAAGGGCATCACCGGCCACGTACAAGCTATTCTTAAAAAGGTACGTCCCGTCAGCCGCAAGGAGTAACTTGACTCCACACCATTATTATGCCCATATCATAATGAAGAGAATCAACCATCATACGGAAGCTTCTTATTACCACACCTGAGGTGCCATCTGGTGGAATAAACAAAAAGGAAGTCAATCATCATTCAAATTAACACTTTCGTAAATTAAAAGAATGCTTATAATATTTTTATTTAATTTTTTTTTTCAATTTTTCTCATTATTGAAAAGAAAAATTCAATGAATGTAAAAAAGAAAGGTTTAAATCAAGTGTGATTATTTTAGAATTTTAATGTTGAAACTAATATAGACTGTTATCCATTATTTAAGAGCAGCATTTAGATGTTGGTCTGAAATTCGATGCAAAGTTTTGTAAATGTCTAAAAATTTTGTATGACTACCAAATTTTTTTCATTATTTCCATTCATTCACTCTTCCCTCCAAATCGCAAAGAGTCTCGCATTTTTTCTATACAAGTCGGGGACCTTCTACAATAACTTTCTGCTCGCCATTTCAAAAATGCATGCATAGAAAGTAGAGATAGAAAAAAAAAAAAAAAAAAAAAGATCTTAGCAACCCGGTAAGATTTTTGTTTGCTTTGGAGCACCTTACTGTTGAAGATCAACCAATAGTTCGCACGTCGGAATTCTCTGAAAAGAGGATGAAAAAAATGTTTCAGACTTTCTTGTGTGAGCCAGACTTTTGTTAGAGTTACATTTTGTGAGACTTTGAGTGTTGGATGTTAAATTGTGTGGCCTCTAGCAATATGGAATTCTCAGGCACAAAGTGAGAACTTCTTCTATTGATTGCAAATGCCCTTGCATTAAAAAGGTGAAGATATGGAAGAGATACAGTTGTTTTTTTTCAAATGAGAGATGGAAATTTCGGTTTTAGGATAAAAATTTTAAAATGGGTGGATAATTTCTTCAATAGTTAAATTGCATGCTGGATTTTTATATCAATTGTGCTTTAAAGTTCATTTCGAATTATAATTCAAAAGTAAAACACCTTATTCAACAACTAGATTTTTTTTTGTGACAATGAGACGATTGTTGTGAGCACATATAAGAGAAATTACATATCCCCATAGGAACCTAAATTATCGCTAATAATCCTAAAGATAGCAAATATAAAATTCCATCTATGTTTGAGAAAAAAAAATCGAAACTCGTCAGAGTGCTTCAACGAACAAACCATGCGCTGCTATAATCCCTCTTAAAGGGAAAGATGTAAATTTCATTCCGGGCGTTCTCAGTACTTCGCATGATCGGAAGTTTCGAGCATTTTGGTACTGAAATATATTGATGCGACCCCTCTATAGCTTTTAACACGGTAAATTATTTTTTAAATGACAAGACAAATTATAAAGACTAAAAGAAATAAATGAATTAAATATAATTAGAATAATTTTTTGAAAATTTATTCTGCCATATTTTTTTATTCAAAAATTTGCTTCATAAAAATATCAGACAAGCCATTTGAATGAATCATAATTTTTGTTTAACTAAGAATTCTTATGTTCTTCTGTGCAGACGTTTTTTTTTTTTTTTTTTTTTTTTTTTTTTTTTTTTTTTCAGACCATAACAAATAAATAGTTGAAAACTTAGATGAAATTTCATTAGTTAGCATTATGATTCAAGCTGATTAAAAATCAATAAACAATTCAAAAATTAATAAAGACAGAGATAATATTATTGAAGATCGATGCGAGTTGAAATCGCAGGTAGGAAGATTCTTTTTAACATTTAAAACATCTTAATGCTATACTAAAAGATGGATGATACGAAATTAATCACATGAGGATAATTATTAAAAAAATGATTATTCAGTGAATCGGTTGTTTGATGTGTAAAAATATTCTGAACCGGTGATAACAGATCTAGTTTTGATATTTGGTACTAAATACGAACATGAAAAATGAACATTAATGCCCGTTTATTAAACAATATTATGGCAAGATAGACAAGTAAATGAAAACACGCAAAATAACAAAAGTATTATATTAAGAATGATGGATTAAAGGACACTATATATGGAGCGATTGATTAAATTTCCTTTCGAATACCATAATTCAATACCACCTATGTGGTGAAAAAAATGAACATTTCTCTTTAAATTTCAAATTCCTTTTCAGATGTTTTTATTACTCTCTAATTCGCAGTGGCTACATATTTTCTGGAAATTGTTGAACCAAAAATCAATGAATATGTTGACAAAAGGATTAAGAACAATAAAAACATTTATTTTTTTCAGATTCTTTATGAAGGGTAAATATTTTTTAGCATAATTTTGTATGTACTATATTCAACATTAGGCAACAAATTAGAATCTCAAAATAAATTATCGAGTTTAAAAGAAAAGGAAAACAGACGCGAAGTATCCTGCGCCACAGCAATGAGACTAATGATAAGGTAAAATAATTTTTTAACGTTAATCATTAGATAAATAATTAATGTTATTTTATAGTTATTTCTGGAATTAGTACATACGCTTTCTGAAAATTATTTGAATCCTGGTTAACTGGAGTATCACATATTTCTAGAATGGTTATAAACTATTTTAATAAGTGGAATTCAGTTAATAGACTATTAACTGAAAAAAACTAACACACTTTATAATTGTTGAGCAATGCCATCTAAAATTTTTAATTAAATTCTAGAGACTTGGTGGGACTATCCTGATATCATGGCAGAGGATTTGTGGTTCTAAACCCTATTTTACTGAAAGTGCGAAAAATATCTTGATTTGATACACGTTAAATTTGATCTAGAAAATCAGAAATTCCTCACTGGTTTGATAGCTAAATTTAGAAAAGGTTCGTATTCCTCATATAAAAAAAAAGTTATTAGATCTGACCATAACAATTATTGTACTCATTTAAACTTTAGATATTAATATGAAAAGAGTAAAAATATTTAAAATTGATTATCATTTTGAACGTTTGTTCTTATGACATATGGAACAGCAATATTCTATAAAATCTTTAATTTAATATAAATTATTTTAACTTTTTGAATCAAAACAAAAAAATAACAAACGATTTACAACAGTTTGACAGGGAAAGATAAAATCTCTGAAAACAAGGGATTTTTATTTGAAAATTTCATATAATTTTGAAAATTTTTTGTTGTAAAAGAAACATCAGTATTCTTTAAAAGGCATAATTTAAAATGAATTATTATAACTTTTTAAAATAAAAATAAAAATTAACAAACGCTTTGAAAAGAGTTAAGAATGGAATAATAAATCTCTGAAATCAAAGGATTAAATATTCAGTATGTGTCGAAATGAGTAATCAAAAACAGAACTGCCAAACGATTATCACTCCAGATAAATTCCTTCGGGACATCTGGCATCTGCGCCGTGAATGAACAGGACTTAACAAGTCTTCATGATAATGCATCTGCATCCAGATGCCAAAAAGAAGCCAGCTTGCAAATCAAAAACAAACCAATTACGAACCAAACAACGAAGAAGTTAAGATACAAGCAAGGTGCAGAACGTTTTGGAAGGACAGAATTCATTATTTTCGAACAATGGAATGAAATTTTTCCCTGTACACTCCAGCAGTTCTTCTCTCCCTTCCATTTTCACCTCTACGGTTACAGTTCGGATGAATAATTCATTATTCTAATTCAAGAGAACTCAAGTATAAAAAGAACTTTGTAAGCTCTTGTTTTCTGTTCTTTTCTTTATATAAGAGAACTTGACTGGTGAGCCCTAATTTACATTTGGTTGAAACTGCTACTTGATTTTTAGGATGATACTATCGTGCAGGAATTTAAGCTGTTACAGGATTACCCCCAAATGCTTCAAGGGGAGGAAAAGCATAATAAAATATATTCAAGAGGTTCTCTTCGCTAATTTCAGAATTTTAGGTGGCGGATGTTTCATTCGTATAACTTATTAAGCCATTCTAGCATATTTAATGAAACTGGGAACTTTTAAAGTCCTTATAATATTATGTCATTAAATAAAACCAGTAGCCATTCGAAAAATTTCATTTAAAATTTATTTTCAGATTTCAGCCTTTACATTTCGAGTGTTAATGATGTGATTTTTATTGTGACATATTTACTTTAGAAAAGTGTATGTTCCCCTTGATGGTAGAAATTTATATCAAAATATATCAATGTCATGTAACTTAGTTTGAAAAAAATATTTTTTTTTTCTTATTTTTGGTAAATAAAAAAAAATTGTTTTTTGAAATAAATTATATTGTTAGCACTTAGAACAATTGAAAAACGTAATGTATGAGCAATTAACTGCTGAAACTACATTACTCATTTCTATGAGCTGCTTTTAGAAAGCCTGATTGTAGTATTGAAACCATTTCTGATTGTACCATTGTCAAAATTTCGTATTGATTGTTTATATGGCTAAATCAAATGGCAATACACTGTAACACTACACGAAACATACAGAGTGACCATAAAATAATTTTCCCTGTTTGCAGTATCTGCAGTTAAAACGAAATGAAACCACATTTCAGAAGCAGACTGAAAAACATGGAAAAATACATTCCGCAGAAAAATAGTACCAAAAGTTACCGATAGGCGAAATACTGGAGCTGCAATCACGTACGAACGAGGAAATTGGCATATTGAGATGAACTATGTAAAATCCCTAGTGCCTGCGTGACAGCAACGCCATATATTCCTTGTACAAAGAGAAGAGAAAATGGCATGTTAACAGTTCTTTCTTGACTATTGATGTGTTCTTGACTGTTGTTCGTGATTGATTGTTGATGTATGTCAATATAGGCCCTACCTTACCTCAGTATGCTTTACTGGTAAAACTGTTCTACACTAGACAGTGTAATGCCGTGGCTGCTCTTAACCAAATCTGCATGTCTTATGTGCAGAACACAACTTATGAACTGGCTGCTATGAACATCTAAATCAACAGTTTAGATGCAACAGTGGAGAACGTCATACACTGTATGCAATATGTTGCACACAGGGAAGGTCAGAATATCGAAAATGTTGCACTGAGTCCAGGGGACTTTAATATTGATGAATGAAAGATTATTTTCTGTGAGCTTCATGAATTAATTTATAATTGCACTCCCAAAGCGAAAGTACTATTTTCCCTGTCGGCAAATTTTGGCACTAATGTATTTTTTCTACGGAATTTTTCTTCCTATGCTTTCAACAATCTGTATATGAAATGTGGATCATCCGTTCCAGCTGCAGATGCGGCCAAACCAAGGAAAGTTATTTTATGACCACCCTGTACTTTATATAACATTTTAAAAGTGGCTGCAATTATCTATCTTTTTTGTTAATCTCAAAGTGTTATAAAAATTCCAATAACAATTAAAAAAAATTGTTTCAACCTAAAAAGTTATGATTATTTTGCAAAAGAAAAAAAAAGTGAATTGCCAAATTTTAAGAACAGCAATCTTCCATTTATTCATCAGAATTTAAAATTTAGATCCATCACAGTAAATAAAAATTGCTCTAAAATATTTTATTGTAATATCTTTTTCTGACACTATAACGAGTTATCTCCGTGTATATAATACGAGTTCATTTTATTCTTAATTCCTATGTCTTCCTTTCATCTTTCCTTTCACTCCTATTTTGACTAAATTATCACATCCTGACGCATGCGCAGAAGTACGGATGGTTTTAGAATTTGAGAATGAACTGTATGTTATTTAGGCATGAAGAATAACAAGAATTGTTATTTAATTTTCGAAAACGTAGGTCAAAGGGTCATGTGTAACGAAAGTTTATTGGCGCACAAGCTGACGAAAATGATGCACAGAAGATTCAAATATACGCAACGATGAAATAATTACGAAATATTTTTCTCCAAAATAACTATTATAAAAAATGAAATTCAAAACTATTCTATTTACTATAAGGGTGAATTGTTAAAGATATTTTAGACTATGTTCATCTGAAACGAAGATTAGTACATTCTACGGCTCACCATTTTTTTCAAATTTCACAAATTCCATGATTTCCGATTTTATTATTCTTTTCGATTGCAATCATAAACGTTTGGGATCACATTCATTAAATGTTTATCTTATACTTGAACTGATACGCATTTCTTCTTAAGTTTTGTATAAAATTTGATCATGCACTATAGTATATACTACATGCACTATAACCCTTATATAAGTATAAAAATTGAAAGTAGAATGTAATATTTATTATTTGTATTTAATATTTTGTACTATTATATTTTATACTTACTATTTTGTACTATTATATTTTATACTTAACATTTTGTACTATTTTACTTAATATTAATTATTTGTGTACCATGAAATAAAGATTTCTAAATTTATTCTAAAACACATAACGTTATTTTAATTCGATTAAACTAAATATGAATTTCATATTCTGGATTTTAAAAAAATCTACTCTTACAATATCCTTTCATCAGCAACAGAATATTTCTTACTTATACGATTACACAAAGAAAATCTTTTTAATGGTTTTCTTTTCTGTCTATTCTATGTATGACAAATTCATTAAGTACCACGTAAAAGTGCTTTTTTTGTGCAGATATATGACATTAAGTTATAAAAGAATGATGGAGAACTCTCGATAGTAGTAGTTCATTTCATAAGGTTTCTATTGGGCTAAAAACGCATTCATAAAAGATTATTATTCAATTCTTTTCTTCTACAGAAAGCGATTAATCATGTCAGTCAGTCACGTGATGTTCGTCAATCGGAAAGCGTGCTGGTTGGCAGACTTTTTTCAGACTTAAAGAAAATGTAATAACTCATGTTATTTCTTGTTTTCCTGATTTCACGGCCGATTTCAGACTAACATTGATTGTCAGTAAAAGAGATTTATACAGCTGAAACTTTCAGATATCGAATTCCGTTAGAAGAAATCTTGTAATATGTTTCCGTGCCTGTTCTTAAATACATGCAGAAATAAAAAAAAGAATATCTTATTTAAGCCTTCCGTTTATAGTTTTAGATAAGTTTATTGTCGTATCCTTTACAGCTGTGTTTTCCATGATATTATTTGATATTTGATTACAAAAGTGTGATTGGCCGTAAGAAACATTTAATAAAATCTTTTAGAAGAGAATTGCTGAAAAATGGATTATTTAATCGTTCTATATGAGCTAAGGAAGCTATCGGAATTCGTCTTTGCATTTTTGTTATTGCATTAAATGCCACAACTTATTTCAGAGTCACAAAAAATTAATGATTTGCTGCCATATAATTTAAAATGCATTTCATATATTTTGCGATGAATCGTTATATCTACTTTATAAGAAAGCTATTTTTCATGTTATCGCTCAAAGTTTATCTTTTGTAAGTTTGTGATTGATTGTATTAAAAACATAATAAATTCATTTTGAAGCAAAATACTGAAAAGTTAAACGTTTAATAGTTCGATAATGCTTAAATATTTTCGCTATAGGAATTTTTCCTTCTAATTCTATTATTGTATTGAAGTCAACTTTTTTTCCAAGCTACGAATTAAAAAAAATAAGACTCAGATAGTTCGTTTCTTTTTATTTAAAAAAAGTGTTCTCGCTTTTTGCATATCTCGGTGTAAATGGTGATAATCTCAATTTCATTTCGCTCAACATATGTATCTCTATTCAGTTTGTAAACAGGTGGAAATGGTCTAACCGAAACTTTCTCGCGTACTCTCTAATAAGCTTGTTATGTCAGAGAATGTTTTACATAGCATTGGAATACAATAGTCAGGAAATATTTTTGGCCTGAATTTAACATATTTCCTGTATACATCATGTCATCTTTGGCGGATTACTTGGCGATTATTCACTGGTATGTGGATAATAGTATCTGAAAATCAAAATTATATTTTAGACATATTTTTCTCAATTGACTGAAACAATAATTTGACATAAAACTGCACTTGTGGGCAAAAAATCCTATACCGAATTTGATATATTTTATTTTTGCATGCATTATTGAATTAACGCATTTACATGTTTCTGAAAGTACAGACCGACAGACAGTCAATACGTACTTGTATTTGGCTCAAAATTTGATATATGCCTACACTATAGAAGTTAAATCTATATTAAGAATTTTATCCGTCTAGCTGTCTTCGGTTTATAACTATCCTGTTAATTTATATTCGAATAGCCGAACTGACAGAATTCCTCCGAATGAATTTTATCAGGTTTCGATAGGAATCTGCAGATTTGGTGTATTTGTTAGGACCAAATTTCATCTATCTAGTTCTAAGCATTTTTTATTTGCCTTTGTCACCAAAAGGGACACGAGCATTTTGCAAACATGTATTTTTCGAATCCTGGGAGATCTAAAACGTTGAGATTCTACAGAATCTTTAATTTGAATTTTTGAAGAGTACTGTAATTTCTCTAGACTACATATACGAGAAAGTAATAAAATTAGGCAGATTGCTTCGATGAGAGGATTATTTTGTGGAATTCTGGGAATATTTTCAGAATCATGGGAGATCTAAAACGTTGAGATTCTTCAGAATCTTTAATTTGAATTTTTGACGAGTACTGTCATTTCTTTAGACTACATATACGAGAAAGTAATAAAATTAGGCAGATTGCTTCAATGAGAGGATTATTTTGTGGAATTCTAGGAATATTTTCGGCTCATCTCAAAAAGAAAATAAGAATGGAAAGCTTTAGATTTCTTCTGCTATAATTTATAGGAACCCAGTATTTTTAGTTGCAAAATTTGGTATGGAAGAAAATATAAAGGAATCAATGACCTAAATATGCAATCGATATATATGACACCATCTCTCCTTATTGACACCAAAGCACTGATAAATAATCAAAGTCTGTTGGATTATTGAATGTAAGAAAGAAAAATTGAATGAAATTCAATAAATTTGTAACAGGAATTCAATTAAAAGTATATAAAAAAAATAAATATATTTTATTCAAACATATCTATTGAAATTATTTTAAACTAAAGAGAAAAAAAAAACATTTTAGAAAAGCGTCTGGAGTTAAGAACAGAATCAAATGTTCTTAGACAAAAGATGACATTTTCTATAAATATCAGAATGAGAAAATAAAATTGCCTCCGACACTTCTCTGAAAATGTTTTTCTCTTCCAAAAAATTGCTTCAGGAAATTCTGCGCATGCGTGAAATAGAAATAGGATGTGACAGGATTTCAGTTAGCATATGAGATCCAGTTACTAAATTGAAAAAAAAAATATTCCAATCAAAAACGACGGGAAAAATATGTCATAAGAAACGTAAAGCATGATATTGGACGATAGAAATCAGTATTTTTGAAAAGTGGAAGAAAAGTTTTCTAGATGTGCTACTGGGATCATAAAATATTCGGAACAATTCATTTAAAGCGTGTCTATAATACATATGTTTTTTTTTAAATATCATCAAATATTTTCACGTCTATAGCTAATAACAACGGACAGAAATTTATTTCATTTTGCAGTCTGAAAATAAATTCGTTTTTAATGAGAAAAGAGTCTCAACCGTTTCGATGGCGAATGTAATTGAATATGGAATATGGATTAAAATTGGTCTGCTGAAAGTAATTATTGTGACAAATATATTTGTAATGTTTAGAAAAAAATACATCGAAATACAATTGCTTATCCAAATTAATAGTGTTTAAATAATATATTTGAAGAAACTAGACATTTCGTGTTAGATGAATTACGCTGTAGGACACCATTTTCGTCGTCCTATTATCCAACATGCAGATCAGAAAAATAGCGGCGATCATGATCATCATTTAATTCACATGAAGTGAATCATAGAAGAATTGAATTGTGTTGAAGATGTACTATAAATAAGTTAAATTAGCATTCCATCCTTCTAAAATATTGTTACGAAATTTCCGGGATTCGTTTGGATAGTGGGAGTTATATGGTGTGGAGAACACTCAATTAGCAGGCGGCAGTAGAAAATGAAACAACGACGTTTATTTACACGAAGACACACAGGACAGCACAAAGACGACAACTATATACAGCACAGAAGACGATTATCTTCAACCGAGACGTGCAGCATAGACAGCAGCTCTACTCCGTCGCTGCTCCGCTAGTCCCTGGAAGATGAGTTCTTCACCGTCGCTTTCAACTACACTTCGACTCCACTGGTCCACGACTACTTCACCGTCAATTCACCACTCGACTCACCACTGCCCGGCAGCTGCGGGTGCTTCCTTTTATAGGTCTCAGGAGGCGGGGCTAGAAGCCTATCAACCAATCAGGAACGTTCGAGGCGTATCTCCGTTTCTACTGGACGAATCAGGAAAATTCTCGATGTTTCGGGTATAATCTATTTTGGCGCCAAAGTCGCCAAATTCGTCGCCAAGTCGCCAAATGGTCGCCAAGCTCTGGGACCTCCCATGGAACCCACTATGTTGTGAAGACGCATCGCAAGTTCGTAACAATATTCAATCTTTCTAATACTTATCAAGCTGTGGTGTATTAAATTGCTGAAGCATGTTATTGTAAACGTTTGTTGAAATATTTCGCTGAAGAATTTACTTCTTAAATTCTTATCTTTTTATCAGTGATCATTCAATACAACCATTTGCAACTGGAATAAGAAATCTTATATTTTTTCTATTATATCAGGTGCAGTTACTCTTTAAATATAATCTTTGTATCATTGTTTGTTCAATAGCTACTACCTTTTATAAATCTTAACAATATTGAATTACCTGTATATGAGGATTTGGCGATAAATTTCTGTACTTTGGCGACAAAATAGATTATACTGGAATCTTCCAAAATTTTGGGGATAGAGCCAATAGGAACTGATATACGTCTGATTGTTAAAGAACCTTCTCTGCTCTGGTCCGGAAACCATAAAAGGTCGGCAGTCTAATCTGTAAACAGTTGTGGAAAAAATCGTCGAGAGATTTAGAGTCGCAAGCTAGTCAACGGCGAATTAGTTGGATTAGTTCAACGAAGCGCATTTTTCAGTGGAACTCAAGCGATTGGTGAATTGAATTGTGGGCCGAGTCCTGGTGTTTACTGTGGAAACAGCATCGAGTCGTGTGAGGTGTAACTAGTCGAGAAGTAGTAAGTCGACAGTTGAATACAGCTGATTCGAGGAGACATTGGAGAATCGCAGGCATTTGGTTTAGTTTAGTTATATTAACGTCCCGTTTGAAGCAACACTAGTGCTATTTTTAGGACGGACCTGGTCATTTTGAACCTCGGTCAGATGATGAGGACGACACCTGAGCTGGCACCCCCCTCTCCACACCACACCCCCCAGTGGGAGGACGTTTGGTCATGACGGATTTAACGTGCAACTGACCCCCTTACACGACGGTTCTTCGGTGGAATCGGGTCTCGAACCTAAAACCCTTCGGTTCCGAAGCCGAGACCTTACCGCCAGGTCACCGCGGCCCCGCAGGCATTTGGAGAGACCGTAGGGAGTAGCTAGGAAGATTCCCTCTTCCTGTTGAATTCTGTCTGGCCGCTTTGTGTACTGTGGTTGTTATTACTACCGATTTCTGCTTGTGCGATGGATTTTGTTATAATGTGCTGCTATGCATCGCTTGTATACGTCTCGGCTATGCATTTGTTGTCTTTGTGTTAATAAACGTCGTCGTTTGTTGCTGAGGCCTGTTGATTGTTTTTCTTCATCACTAACAAATCGAAACATCCAGAAATTCATAACGAAACATATGAATGAAGCTACTTATTCAATCAAATCTTTTATCTTGGTTTATTTAATAGTAACAATCGTTCTAACAATGACAATAACTTTAAGTTTCGCATATATTAGGATTCTAATAAGTTATATAAATGAAACACTGCTTAAATTTTATCTTTTTTGTCGTTTCTCACTAAATATGTTTCATCATATGAGACTAGGACAATAATTTCGTATTATCCTATATATTGAATATCTGATAATGCATATTTTTGAAGCTATACCTTAAATCTAATGAACAGTTACAACCGTTTATAGCAAGGATAGAAATTTTGAATTCCTGAATACCAGAATCTACACAATGTATAGTAATTAAAACAGCTCTTTCTTTTTCTTATCTTTTTGCTTATCTTGTCTCATAATTTTGCTTTTTTTCAGATATCAAATCTTTTTGCTCATTTAATATTTGTAACCATTTGCAACCAGGGCCATAATTCAGTATTACCATGTATATTAAGCTTTTATAATGTATATAAATGAAAAAACTACTGTAAGCTTTCTTCTTTCTTCCATTGTTCTTTAAATAGTTCCAATTATTTGTGACTATAACAATAATTCCGTATTGCCCTGTATATTAACTTTTTTTAAAAAATGCATTTGAATAAAACAATTTCTAAAAACTTTTACCTTTTTACCATTGTCCATTAAGGTATACGTACACACTTGAAGATTTTTTTTAAAATTTTAACTTTAAAAACCCAGTTTTTTCACAGTAGGTTATTAATATATGTTTAAACTCATTTCAGTGAGAAAAAACCATATTACACTCATTATTAATTAATTAAATAATATTTAATGAGCTAATGAGCCTATTTTTTGGAACATGATATCTTCAATTCTAATTTGTACAGACACACAATTCTAGTTGGAAATGATGCCTAACATTAGTCTTCATGTTGTCTGCCTCAAACAAGTTATAAAAATGTATAGTTTTTTTTAAACAATTTTTTCATCAATGATGAATAGGAAAAGCGAGATTTTTCCTGTCATTTTAACTTTTAAACAGCTATTAAAAATTTATTTCTATAAATATAACTTTGATTGAGGCACAAAACATCCGCTATTTCATACAGATTATTTTGATATATAAATAACTGTATTTGGTTCATTTCTTGTTGAGTTATGATTGTTCGAATGAAGCAACATAGTGGAAAAATATCATTCATAAAATGAGTTTTAAAAACACCGTAACTAGAGTTTTTAATGAAAGCACCTCAAGAAAAATAATTATAACTCGAGAAATATTTCGAATATTGACAACATCTTGGTATCGTTTGAAAGCTAAAGGATCAGAGAACATTTTTAAGCAATAAAAAAATATTCGATATTTTGAACGATTTTCGAAGTTTCAAGTGTGTATATACACCTTAAATAGTTGCAATCACTTGTGACTCAGGGAAATAATTCCGTATTGCCCTGTATATTAAACATTTAAATAAAATCTTTAAGTTTTTTACCTTTTTAGTATTGTTCATGTGTGACTTTTGTGACTAGTGCAATAATTTTTATTACCCTGTATATTAGGCTTTTTATGAATATGAATGAAAAAAAAACTTTTATTATACACATGAATAAAAAATATGAATTTTTTAAATGTTTTTTATCATTATTTATTAAATAGTAGTTACTTTTGTGACTAGGGCAATAATTTTATATTGTCACATAGGTACTTCAGTATGTAACTCAATGACACAAACAAGAAGTAGAGATAAACCAATTTATTAACTGAACTCTGAACTCGGAAAACAGTGACTGACAGATTTTCTGCTTTTATACTAGCAGGGAAAGTTCCAGAATACTTTTCTGGAGACAGTAAGAAAAAACCAGAATACTTGTCTGGTAAACTAAAGAAATGTCTGGAATCTTCTGGAACATGAAGTAAAGAAAAACCTAAAATCAAGGAATTAAATATTTACACAGACTGTGAATCGCATTGTCTCTAGAGGGATTCGAACTTACGATCTCTTGATTAAGAGAACAGTGCTATGACCATTCGGCCATGGAGAGTCGACAGCCTCTTTTCAATGCTGCAATATTATCCTGTATATTAGACTTTTTTTATGTATTTGAAGGGAAAAACGTCCTTTTTTTATACGAATGAAATTATGATAGAAAAAGATTTTATCTTTTTGTCATTATTCATTAAACGGTAGCAACTTTTTGAGAATAGAAAAATAATTTAGAATTACCCTATACACCTGGTAATTAAAAATATAATTATTTCTTACAGATTATTTTCCATGTTACCTTCAGAAAACACTAACTGTATTTATAAAATGAAGGTTTGGTTGAAGTATAGTTTAGTGTGCCCCCCGAGTTTGTTGCCAATATGACAACTCAACGAAACGATCTTCTAACAATCTTAATGCTGTTTTGTTTATTACTTTTTGAAATGGTTGAATTGTGCATAGACTACAACTATTTTATGAAAAATGTTAAATTAAAAATAATAAAAACATATCTATTAAAGATTTTAATTTTGATCTTTATTATAATTAAAAGTTTTTGTACAACTAATAAGACACTGCAATTTTATTTTTAATATGTATACGAACAGAAAATATTTATTCTTTTGCTATTTTTAACTGCCAGTATGCGCTTTCAAAAATCGTCTGAATTCTTACTTTAAAAATCGTCTGCAATGGAATTTATCGCAGTTCTAGTAACTCTTTTTCTGCTCTGATGGTTCCCTTGCTAATTTGTTATATCAGTAATTGTGAAAGAATGGATGTGTGGTGAATTGGATGGCAGGAAGTATTTTGAACCTGTAGAATGGATGAAGGGTGAGTAGAATATATATATATATATATATATATATATATATTACAAGTTGATGAAGTTCGAAAAGGATATCTGTCTGTATGTAGTGTTCCTGCTACCCACACAGTCTTTACGTTCAATGTACTAGCAAAGCTATTAGGTTCCCGCTCCCGCTGCTAGCAAAGCCGTAGGATGTTTGTTTGTTTTAAGTTAAAAAATTCTGCCCGGTGCCTTCCTCAGATGCCGAAAGGCATCCCACGCTCTAAATTTTGTTCTTTACACAACAGATTGGCGCAGCCGGTTTGAAAAATTTCTTTATTTCAAAATTGTTAATATATTTAGCAATACTGATCCCAAAGATTAAAATAAATGAAAATTAAAAATATCAGATACAGATTAAAATAAAAGTGGCATTACTTATCAGTAAAGATCATAATTTTAATACAGAAAATGGTAACCGTAATTGTTTCACATTTTTTTTCTTTTTATTTTGTCCGCCATCTTTATAGGGACTTGGCATCCTTGTGCAGCAAGGAACACACTAATCTGCACTACTTTACTACACTAAACTTTCATTTATATCACTGTACTCTACTTGCAGTTTCCGAAAAAAAAAGAAAAGAAAAGTGAAAAATTTAGAAAACTTTGTAAGATTGTGTTTGCTGTGGAACTCATCACTATTCATGATCCACCAATAGCTCGGGTTTAGGATTTCTTTGTATCAAAAAGAAAAAAATATATTTTCTGACTTTTCTGTAACACCTACTTCTTTCTTAAAAGTTATTTTTTGCACGACTTCGAAAAGTTGAATTCTGACCTCAAGCAATATGAAATAGACGGGGATAAGACATGAACTCATGTATTGATCGAAAATGTTCGGCAACTTTGAGTATTCGAAAATGGAATGACTATTGTTTGCATATCCGAAAGCGAAAACTAGTCTCTGAAATCCTTAGAATCCTCGGAGTATATTGTGGAAAAATATCCAATTTCCTTTTTCAATGGATTTCCTTTTTCAAGAATATGTTTTAAATGTTAGTGAACTGAAAGCCATGTATCAGAGCATAGGAACAAATTGTGGTTTCTTAATATAACTAGTTATATTAAGTTAAAGAGCTAACATTATGGGTATGATTTTCAAAAAGACACTTTAATAACTCATTGAAAGAGGTACATACGTAAGATTCGACAATTTATTTATAAAATCAATGTACCGTCAGTGTGTTTCCCTTCTAAACTTTAAAAAAATAAAGGATGAATATTTATAGTAAAATTTAATAATGAGACCGTTTTCAATGGTTTTATTCTTTATATACAATGTTTTTTTATGCTTTTTTTTGCCAGTATTCATCAAATACGATATGTGTAAAAGGAAAGTCTGCTATTTTCCTAAAGTCCAAAAGTTAAATAAAATATAAATTAATTAAAAAATTTTAAAAATGTTATTTCATAACTATGTTATTTGTAAATAGTATATGACAAAAATAATCTTTGCACTAACTTAAAACTCAAAAAGTATTTTTCTAATGAACACCGGTTACATTACAGTATAAATTTTTCAGAAGTTTTAATTAATTTATTTAACGCAATCTGAAACACAGTTTATAAAAATTTTATTCTTTTGATGGAATTCAAATTAATTTCATCGTTTCCATCAAGCCACTTAATCGCCAATATCAAAATTAATAAAAATAACAAGTAATAATAATCTTCTCAAAATTTTCTTGTATTCTCTTAAATCAACTTATCATGCCAGAGAACGCCTTCCATGGCGTTGGCGTACAATAGTTACGAAATATTAACTTTTGTTGAGAATTTAGCATTTTTACAGGCTCTGTCTTGACATCCTTGGCGAGAATTTTGGCAATTAATTGATGGCATGCCATAATAGTATTCAAAAATCGAATTTTGTTTTAGACTCGTTTTTCTCAATCGATTGAATCAAAAATTTGAACTCAAACTGCACTTGCAGTCACAAAATGCCACGCCAAATTTGATATATTTAAGTCATTGCGTTTTTAAATCATCTGTTTTCATGTTTCTGAAATGACAGACCAATAGACAATCAGCCTGTTGTTGGATATGACTAAAAATTTGAAATCTGTGTACTGTATTTTATCTACTTGGATACCTCCATTCTGTAATTATGTTGTTATCTGCAAATTTATTTCGATGACTATATATCTAATTTCAACCGTCTAGCTCTTAGCAATTTTAAGCTACCTTTGTCACAAACAGTAAGCCAGATAATTTTCAAAAAAGAGTTTTTCTAACTCGGGGATTTCTAAAACATGGATTTTCGTCAAAATCTCGAATTCGAATTTTTTGACAATTACTGTACTTTCTGTGTGCAAACAAGAAAGTAAAAATTTCATTCGAGGGTGTTTACTGAAAATTAGGTACTCGTTTTATCTTTTAATGAAAATTATATATGTCACGATGGATGTATTAATTGAGTGATTATGCATAATTCCTGGTAAGTATTCATAATGACCAATAAGCTTAATGGTGATTATGAATATTTGTAATTAAGTATAATCATCGGATTATTCCCATTAACCATTCACCCATTTACCATAATCACCAATACGCTTAATGTTGATAATGAATATTGGCAATTAAGTATAATTACCGGATTATTCCCATTAACCATTCACCCATTTATCATAATCACCAATAAGCTTAGTGGTGATTATGAATATTGGTAATTAAGTATAATCACCGGAATATTCCCATTAACCATTCACCCATTTATCATAATCACCAATAAGCTTAGTGGTGATTATGAATATTGGTAATTAAGTATAATCACCGGATTATTCCCATTAATCATTTACCCATTTACCATAATCCCATTTACTTATTTATCATAATCACCAATAAGTGTAGTGGCGATTATGAATATTGGTAATTAAGTCTAATCACCGGATTATTCCCATTAACCATTCACCTATTTACACTAATCCCATTTAACTATTTATCATAATCACCAATAAGCTTAGTGGAGATTATGAATATTGGTAATTAAGTATAATCACCGGATTATTCCCATTAACCATTCACCCATTTACCATAATCTCATTTGCCCATTTATAATGATCACCAATAAGCTTAGTGATGATTATGAATATTGGTCATTAAGTATAATCACCGGATTATTCCCATTTATCATAATCATCACTAATATTAGTAGTGATTATGAATATTGGTAATTAAGTATAATTACCGGATTATTTCCATTAACCATTCACCCATTTGCCATAATCCCATTTACCAATTTATCATAATCACCAATAAGCTTAGTGGTGATTATGAATATTGGTAATTAAGTATAATTACCGGATTATTTCCATTAACCATTCACCCATTTACCATAATCCCACTTAGCCATTTATCATAATCAGCAATAAGCGTAGTGGTGATTATGAAAATTGGTATTTAAGTAGAATCCACGGATTATTCCCATTAACCATTTACCCATTTACTGGCGATTATATTTATATACCGGTGTGTTAATATATACCATTTTTTTCTGCCCATGCAACAACTGGCAGTCCATTCATTCCCTTAAGTATAAGACTTTTATCCTTATTGAAGAGGAAAGCGAAATTTTAAATAAATGATTTCCATATTAATGTTGAATAGCAGGAAAGTCATTATTCCGGTCTAATAGGCTAGTCGTCGAAGGCTCGCAATTTATTATAAAATATATATATATATATATATATATATATTTTTAAAGATTAAGCAGTATAAATGCATACCAACGCATGCTATAAAATGCCTAGAGTATCTAGTAGGTTGATTAGTTAGTCAAATGATGGTAAGTATAAATATTTAACTAAATTGCGGAAAATTAATGATTAATGCGCAGTAAAGAAGAAATAATTTAGAGAGGAGGAAAGTTCTACAAAAATGGCTCTCAGGTAATTTTCATTCCCATCATTTTTTCAATCCTTTGAAAGGCATTTTTCTTAATTTGCGATTAAATACTTTTTTGATTTTTTTAGAATTCGTCACCACTTCATCAAGCATAAGTAGGAGTGATATATATATCTAACAGTTTCAATCAGATATATCTAACAGATTTATTACAAATAATTTTCAAAGAATTGACTACGATTGGTGTTAAAGCATAATAAATACTTGAGACGGTAAGTATTGATAACTCCCTGACCTTAGCCTTGAAATCATAGTCTTAGATTTGAAATTTGGTTTCACAAAAGATTTCCCATATATATGGTTAAATTCAAATTAAATCTATAGTCGAGGTTCATACTTCCTGTATCAATTATTGAATGAAAAAATTAATTATATATTAAATATATCATTTATCCACGTAAGTTATGCGTCGTCTCTTACTATGCATCGAGGACTATGCAGGCAACGTAAGGATGTTGTCTCACAAAAGCCCTTGTATTGTTTAAAAATGAAATTTATATTACTCAAAAATTATGCACACAGTCTTTAGTGCTGTGTTGGTAAAATTTTAGCGCCAAAAAAAGAAATTTCTTGGATCAATGCCAGGAATTATTGCAGAATCGTTATGTATAACAATTAAGTTCATGTCTTCACATTTATGCGGAATGAAATATTGAAGATGTAAACGAAAATTTAGAGAAGTCATCATATTATGACAGCTAATTTAAGGCCAGTTAATCATAGATAAATATGAACAATTAATCATTGTGCATATGCTGATTCATATCTCATGATCTTATACATAAAACATATGCATTATACTAAAATATTATTAATATTTCGTTAATCAGTTCAAAAAATAAATAAACATTCATCCAAACTCCACAGAAATTTCAGAGCTCATTAAAAGTAGGAAATAAAATATTTCATATCAGATTTAGTTAAATTACATTGCCATTTATTTTCATAACAATGCCAAGTATCATTTAATTTTCACTCATGTATAAATTAGACGCGTCAGACAAAAACACGTAAGTCGGCAGCCATTCATCCAAATATTCCCTATTTGGCAATGAGAGGATATCAATTAGACTTTATGTTGCTCAAGAACGAGGGTGTCTTTGGCATAAATAGATTTTGAACCCGAAATTAAACCTTTGAAACAGAAGCATGCATCTCTCTTGAGAAGGGAATAAAAAAGAACACACACACACACACACACACACACACACACACACACACACACACACACACACACACACACACACACACACACACACACACACACACAAACACACACACGCATACATACACATACACACGCACATACACATACACGTACGCACACATGCACGCACGTGCACACACATACGCACACATATACGTACACATGCACACACGCACAAGCACACAGACACACGCACACGTACACATACATACGCACACACACACACACGTATACATACACATACACACACACGCACACATACATATATACATATACACACACGCACACATACATACACGCGCACACATATATACACACACATACATACACACACATACATATACACATACACACGCGTGCGCACACGCACACATTTACACATACACATACACACACACGCACACATATACACATACACACACACGCACACATACACATACACACACATGCACACATACACATACATATAAACACACACATATATACACATACACACACACACACACACATATGTATGTATATTTAAATGTAATTTAAATACTAATTCATTTCCAAAGTTTTATCTTAATTTAGCTTATAATAACTTCATTTTAAAATGGTCTCTTATTTACTGATCAAATTCCACTTTTTATTTAATTACTTTTAACACACGCCCCAGAAAAACGCTAATTCAGCAGTTCTCACGCTCTGAGCGAAGGGATAAACATTCTTGATGCTTACAACATTCTTTTAAAGGTATCTAAATTTCCCTTTCCTAAAACAACACGCATCAAAGAAATCCATATCACAATCTCACTATAAAATCACCAAAGAGAATAATTTCGGTCCCCTTTGCTCTTCTGCTGTTGTGTCGTGATGTAAACTGGCGCAGAAATTAATTTGAGTTTTAAAATTTCAAAGTTTTCTTCTTCTTGGACACTCATCTGCTAAATTATGCTTATGCTTATATATCTGTGTATGTGTGCGTGAGCGTTTGTGTGTGCATGAAAACATAATATTTTTTGCTATAGATAATGAAAATATAGCTTCTTATTTTAATATATTACAATACAAATCCGCCTGGCGATTTACATTGAAATATGTCACAATCTCAATGACAGTTAAAGATGATTTATTCCCAATAAGACTAATTCTTCTTTTACGTACAGTTTCCTAACATGGTAGGGGATTTTCGAGAAATATCTTAAGGCTTCTTAAGAAAATATTTTCATAATTCTTGTATTTTCTAGATTCTTTATTGTTTCGTCAAAGATCCCAAATTCATCACTAGGTTACCAAATATATTGCCAAGGCCTGGAATAATTAATTTGGCAGCCGTTCAGAATCTAGTAAGAATGTCTAATCCTCTCTTCCTTAGAGCGAAACTGCACGTTCTGAGAAGCAATGTTACTGATTCGTAACAACATCAACAAACACTCAGTAAGTCTCGAAGTTGAAATTCATTCTCAAATTTTCAAAGTTATTTGCATCCTAATTTATTCAACAAATTTCAAAGATAACTTTTTCATCAAACTGTTCTGATTTTGGAGTGAAATAAAGAATTCTCGAAATTTCTGACAATAGGCCTCGTTTCCTATGAATATCCAAATGAAGAACCATAAACTCTTTCCTAATGATTGTCTCTATGCACTCCCACCCACGCTTATAAAGTCCTCCAGGATATTTTGCAAGTAGAAACTAAACAGGATGTGACAACTTTTCAAAGCAACACATCAACGGCCAGTTACTAAGAAAGAAACAGGCATGCGATTCAAAACCAAAGCAGACAACGGAAATGTTAATATAAACAAGGTGAAGTACGTTTTTGAAGGACAGAATTCATTATTTTCGAACAATGGAATGAAATTTCCCTGATGTGCTCCACCAGTTCTCCACCCCCTCCTTTTTCACCGCCACTGTTACTGTCGGGATGAATAATTCATTATTCTAATTCAAGAGAATTCAAGCATAAAAAGAAATTTTAAGCTCTTGTTTTGTGTTCCTTTTCTTATATATAAAAGAAAACTTGACTGGTACTTTCCAATTTACATATGCTGCAAGCTACATCTTGATTTTTGCGATGATGTTGCAGTAAAGAAATTTTGCCTGCTTTGGGAATTCCTCAATATGCTTCTTTAGGAAGGAAAAAAAAATTATTCAGAAACATTGTCTTGGTTAATTTAGTAAATTTAAGATGGTAGAAGGTTTACAAATATAACTAAATAGCTCATACCCGAATATTTTGTGAAATATCACATCACTAAAACAGATCTCAACAAAATCAGCGTTTAGAAGAATTTTGAGGGTCAGAATATAATGTTGTAACATGTGATTTTTCTGATTGTGAAGATTTGATTGAGAAAATTGATTACTTTCAATATCAAAAATCTTAGAAAGAAAATTTTTAGTCAGTTAAATCACTGAAAAACTGACATGATTAGAAAGAAAATTAAAATTAAAAAAAATAATTAGTTTTCTAACAATTAAAAAATGCCAATAAAATTGAAAATGTTTTTAAAAGCATTCTTTTATTAAAATATTATTAAGAAAAAAAAAGACATTTAAAGTGTATATATTGTTTCATCAAATATTTATTGATGCAATTTTCTATTCAAAGCTAATCAAGAAAAATTACTGAATTTAGAAGAAATTTTGTGGTTAGGTTAATAGATTTTTGATTTAAATAGGACTATTTTGTCATGGGACTTCTGTTTGTTAGGGAGATTTAACTAGAGAAGCACAACAGGTATAAACCTATTAAAATATAATGACATTAAATTTGGTGCTTCATAAATACTTTGTTGAAAGAATCATATACATTAAGTTATATTTATTTAAAATCAAATAAAATTAATATTCCCGACGTTTCACCCGATCACCAAAGACAGCAACCTTACAAATATTTTAGAAACGTTTCATAATTTTCAATAACAATACTATGTATCATTTCATATAAAATAGAAAATTGGATAAAAACTAATCAAATTAAGCCCTGTAAAAGGTTACTTTTTGCATAATCAGAAAAACACTCAATTGATCAAAATTATAGGATTTCAGTACACTAGATAATAAAGTTTTGACAAAAGGTAAAATTCTACATTACCATCAAGAAAACATGGAATTAGAAACAAAGTGCGTGAAATAAACACATGTTCTTAAAAGCATGCGGAGAAGTTAGCCTTTTTTTACGTTCATACGATTCTAAAATGACTCACTAAATGAGAATCAATAAAACATATATATATATATATAAGAGAGTGGGCTCTCTACAAAATACTCTCACATAATCTCTAATAACGATGTTAAAGCTGTCTAGGAAAAAATTATGGTCCTTGGACAATTCTTATTTTCAGGTTTCACACACTTTATCTCCCGTAGAACGATTAAAGAATATGTTTAAAATTGTAAAACATTAAAGAATTCTGTGCTCCTTAGAACAATAAAAGAATATATTTGAAATTGTAGAACAGTAAAGAATTTTGTGCTCCGTAGAATAATAAAAGAGTATTTTTGAAATTGTGGAAAGTAAAGAATTTTGTGCAGCGTAGAACAATAAAAGAATATATTTGACATTGTAAAACAGTAAAGAATTTTGTGCTCCGTAGAACTATAAAAGAATATCTTTGAAAGTGCAGAACAGTAACGAATTTTGTGCTCATTAGAACAATAAAAGAATATCTAAAAATTATAGAACAGCAAGAATTTTGTGCTCGTTAGAACAATAAAAGAATATCTGAAATTGTAGAACATTGAAGAATTTTGTGCAGCGTAGAACAATAAAAGAATATATTTGACATTGTAGAAACGTAAATAATTTTGTGCTCCGTAGAACAATAAAAGAATATCTTTGAAACTGTACAAAAGTAAAGAATTTTGTGCTCATTAGAACAATAAAAGAATATCTTTGAAACTGTAGAACAGTAAAGAATTTTGTGCTCCTTATAACAATAAAAGAATATCTGAAATTGTAGAACAGTAAAGAATTTTGGGCTCCGTGGAACAAAAAAAGAATATATTTGAAATTGTAGAACAGTAAAGAATTTTGTACTGCTTAGAATAATAAAAGAATATATCTGAAATTGTAGAACAGTAAAGAATTTTGTGCTCCGTGGAAGAAAAAAAGAATATATTTGAAACTGTAGAACAGTAAAGAATTTTGTGCTGCTTAGAACAATAGAAGAATATATTTGAAACAGTCGAATAGTAAAAAATTTTGTACTCCATAGAACAATAAAGGAATATCTTTGAAATTGTAGAACCGTGGAGAATTTTGTGCTCCGTAGAACAATAAAAGAATATATTTGAAACTGTAATACAATAAAAAATTTTGTGCTACTTAGAACAATAAAAGAATAATTCTGAAATGTAGAGAAACAAAGATTTGCTTTCAGACGATTCCAATATTAACCGCTAAATAAGAATAAATAAAATATACAAACCAGAGAGACCGATCTCTTGACCAAACATTCTCGTAAACTCTCCGATTAAGGTGTTATTGCTAGTTGGAAAAAACTGTGGCCTTTGGGCAATTTTTATTTCCAAGTTCCATAAACACAAAAATTTTGTGTTCTATAGAACAATAAAAGAATATGTATTTTTTAAAAAAAATACTTTCTAACAATTGAAGCGAAAATTTACTCAGTAATGTTATTTTATTAAAACATATCATATATATATATATATATATATATATATATATAATTTTATCCATCAATTTGTACACATTTCTTAATTATTGGGTTCACTATTACTCAAATGGCCAGGTGAACAGAATTTTTATAAGTAAATTTCATTTAAAATTTTATAGAAATCTAAAAATTTTGCTGTAATTTTATACGCCAAATTTTAGCCGTCTAGTTCAAAGTGCTTTTAAATTAAAAATAGACAAGCACAGAAAAAAATATCAAAGATATATTTTTAAACATAGCGATGCCTGAAATGTAGAAATTTATTCGTGGAAAATCTCGAAGGGAAATTTTTGAACACAGTAACATTTCCCATTTTATACTTCGTTCACTAGAAAGTAAAAACATCATTCTTAACTGACATATATTAAACTAGCATAATATCTGGGAAACCAGGCTTCGCTCAACATTTTTTGTTTGTAAAATCGTGTTTTTTTGGTAAAAATATTTAGATACGAATCACATACTGATTAAATGTGAATATTTTTCAATCTTACCTACGTATTTAAATTTTAAAAAAAATCATGAATACACTTAGTATGAATGTTATTCAAAACAATCTGCTATATTACAGTGTTCATTTTACAGTTTGTCTATCATTACTCTTATTTCTGAACTTAATTCAGTTTTATTATGGTGAAATCGGATCCGAAATTACACTGTTTAACATTGTCAGCATGAGAGCAGATTGAAAAAGGCTCTTATAGTTATAGAAAAAAGCTACTTTTTAACATAAAATCGCATTTTTTTTTTCAAGAAAAACACTTATGTAAATAAAATTTAAAAGAAAAAAAAATGTTAAATATAAACACATAAATAAAAAATAAAGCAATTAGCGCGACTCGAATTGAGGACTCGCAACACGCGCGTCATTCACTGCCTACACTTTGAAGCGGAAGTTGAATATACCTATCCAAATAGTTCGTTATAATTTCTTTTGTGTGTAAAACCGAGTTTTTTTAGCAAGAAAAACACCTATATAGATGATGATGATAATGTCGTGTCCGCGTTACCACGGAAAGGGGATGCAGTAGCTTCTGAGGGTAAAGACCCCTGAGCACCCGAGGGCAGAAGTCTGACTTCCAGCTTCATATGAAGATGAAACTCACACAAGCGGTTGTATAACCCCTTTTTACAGGGGGGGCTACTCACACACTTCACAGATAGTAAGTACACAGATGAAGAACAACCATGCCCGAACCGTGATTCGAAACCGGGACACCTAGATCATGGGGAAGATGCGCTACCCCTATGCCAGGACGCCGGCATCCGTAAAGATAAACTTAAGAAATAAAACCTTATTTAAATATACAATTTAATCCAAATCTTTAGAGTTATTTCCACGATATCGGAAATAAATTAATTTACATTTATGCTCGTTTAAAGTTAAAAGATATATATATATATATATATATATATATATATATATATATACAAACCATCCATTCTCAGTCCAACCGTATATGAAATGATATTCTGGTTAACCCAAGGCACAAATAAAAGCACTCCATCCTAGAAATATTGAGGATGATTATATGAGGCGCCTCTAATAATAATGCCAATTGTTCCTCCCCGATTTGCTGAGTAATACGTCTGGGATATCAGTTCTAAGAGGTAATTTCTAGAAGGAGAGCTGTTTCTCCCATCCACGTAACGATGTTAGTTCCAAACAGTCAAGCGAGCCCAAATGAAGATTATTCAATTATTGAGGATTACGATTTGCAGATCTCGGGGAATGGTTGCTTATTCTAGTGGGGAACAATATATAAGTGTCTTCGATACGCTGGTTAATAACGGTATGAGTGTTGAGGGCTCTTTGTTAGCTTACGGAAAATGACTGTAATACCTCATTTTCTATGTTCACAAACGCATAGAATCTATATATCGAGATGTGTATGTATATTTTAATTATTTTTATCCTTGTGAATGATAGCTATATAGATAAAATTATTGTTTCATTTTACCCGTAACTGGAAACGAACTCCGCGTCATTCATTGGCTCTGATTACCACGTGGTATTTTGTCCTTGAATGCAATAATCTCCTCAGTGCTTTCAAGTTGTCTTTTCAGCAGTATGTTGGCATAAGTCTAATTATGAACAAGTGCGTAAAACTGAATTATTCTTTTTCAAAGTTTTTGTTGTTATTTATGGAGTCATTGACTTAAAATCTCTCAAATTGCTTTCATTAGAATAACACGAACAAAATTTTTAAAACAATATTTTAAAATATTGTATTCTTTACATTTGTTTGTTAAATTTTAACAGTTATTAATATTAGTGTAATTCCCTAATATGTAAACGAAGTAAATACTTAGAATGTTTAGACTTTATTTATAACATCTTTCCAAAATTTAATATTATAACATTCCTATCTTTTTAAATATTTTTGGTGACTACATGATTTCCAGAATGTACTGTGTTTCCAAATAAATTCGAATGCTGTTTACAAATGACAAAAAAAGAAAAATAACAATGGAGTCATTTTGACCCATTGACCCCTGACCGAGTGAAGAAATCCATGCCTCCTGTTATGGGTTAAGATTATTGATATATCGATTGTATTTATTATTGATTATCCATATTCATAAAAATATAAATAATTTTAATTGAAATAAGATATAACCCTCTCCAGGGGATGCAAGGGATTCTGAGAATTTACTGATTTACATAAAATTCAGCTGTAATATTAATAATGCTGTGCTCTAGCTTTTGATATTTCTTCATTATGGTAACTTTTGAAATACATCAATGTATTTTTTTGTCCCTTATTTTTATTTTTATTTTATTTTTTCTTTGCAATCGTATAATAATTTCGTTAAAATCTTGTATTTTCTTAAATTAGCGGCTTTAAATTATTATAAATAAAATATGGTATTATATTTACTGCAATAAAAGATTTTCATTTTGTCAAAAAGCTGAAATGGTCTATACGAAAATGTTTCGTATTCTCTGAAGTAAAAACGATATTCGTCTTCATGATATAGTGGTATATTTTGAATAGACACTTCGTAACTTAAAGAAAAATGAATGTTATTTTGTGCTTTAGGTAGTATTTTGATATTTTTTATGGCAACGAAAATACGCCGTTAAGAAGTATTCAAAAAAGAAGGTTTCATAAAAATGATTACGGATAAATGTATATAGTCATTATATAATAAATTATATACAGTCATTCTCTAATTTTCTAAATAATGGGCAAAAAATTCGTACGACCCTTCCAAATAACATGTTTCTTACATGGTAATTATCACCATACAATTCCTTCTGGGATTTTGAGCATGCAAAGAAAATATTATCAGGACATGAAAATATCCCATAATACATATTCAGTGTCCTAAATCTAAAATATGCAAATCAGACTAAAGCAGACAACTTGAAGGTTAAGACACAACAAGCAAGGTAAAGGCCTTTATAAAGGGCTGAACTCATTATTTCCGAACAATGAGATAGAATTTCCTCGATGTATTTCATTATTTCTTTACCCCTTTTTCTTTCACTGCTTTAGTTATAGACCGGATGAATAATTCATTATTCTAATACAAGAAGACTCGAGTATAAAAAGAACTTTTTAAAATTTAGTTGTTTGTCTTTTACTTGTATTTAAAAGGAGCGCTTGACTGGTGCATTCCAATTTACATATGCTGCGAGCTAAAATTTGATTTTCGTGATGACAACGCAGGTAAAAGAATTGCATCTGCTTGGGGAATTCGCCAAAATGCTTCTTCCTGTTATGAAACCGCAATAAAATTTATTCAAAAGCAGCTGTTTGCTAATTTCAAAAATTAAGCTCGTGGAAATGCTGCCGGTATAACTTAATAAGCTGCATTTGCATATTTAATGAAACGGAGGATTGCTTGAGTTGAACTGCAAAAGACGAAGCCATCAAATTAATGGAAGAGCACTTCTATAAATTTCATTTAATATTTATATGCCATATGCAACTCATTTGTCGGTTGTAATATTGATGAAGTATTCTTTAAAGTGACTTTTGCAATTCCGAAGATTGTTTGCCATTTATTATATGAAATAAGACGATGTTTCGTGGCTACAATTTCGATAGCATTCTTTAAAGAAATAAATCAAATTTAATTTTATGTCTATAAAATGAAAATAGTGAATAATTAAGAAAGGTTCCAATTAGAATATTAAAATTGTTTTTTGCAGAATTTAAATTTTTTTTCCCTCCACAACACTTTTGAAATCTTTTTATATGCAGAAACTGTATATATATATATATATATATATATATATATATATATATATATATATATATATATAAACTCTAATTTCAATTTAATAAATTTCCAAGGTTTTATCTTAATTTGGCCCATAGTAACTTCACTCTAAAATATTCTCTTATTTCCAGATCCAATTCCGCTTTCTCTAATTAATAAATTCAAGGGAAGCTTTGTAAAATTGCTGAATCGGCTAAAAGTCTCACTTTCCCACACTCCAAGTGAAGGTACAAAATACCGCTGAGGTGACAAATTCTTTTTTAAAAGATCCCTCCGTTTCCCTTGTCTCGTCGGCGTGTGTAACGAAAATCCCTATCGAAATCTCATTGTATATAAGCAATATGGAGAAATATTTTCCCTATCAATATCTCAGGTTATATAAGACCAGGGATAAAAAGTTCAAGAGCTTCCTCATTTCTTTCTGTGTTTTGTGTGTTCGTCGCTCCTGCTTATACATTATGCGTGCTTCTCCAAGACGAAATAAAACGACGTCACGAAATCGAAAGTATATACACACACACACACACACACACACACACACACACACACACACACACACACACACACACACACACACACACACACATATATATATATATATATATATATATATATATATATATATATATATATATATATATATATATATATATATATATATATATATATATATATATATATCTGTGGGCATAGTTTCAGAATCAGATCATAATTTTTCTTATTAATCAGTCAAACCTATTACCCTGGTCATTTTTCAACCCCATTTTGTAACTCGGAATATTCACTTTCACAGTTGCTAAAATATTCGTAAGGGAAACCTTTATTTGAAATTTCCATTTGCTATTTGGTAAAGCTGAAAATTATGACCTTCATGGAATTTGTCTGCTGCAAATTATTATAGGGGGGGGGGGGGGAATTAAAAGTATAGTTCTATGAAATAATAGCTGAAGTGAAAATGCTGATTTGATAAGCAAGAAAGCAATTTTTAAATTTTCATTTTCATCCCCATAAAATCACATGATTGCATATAATCAGTCAATCGTCTTAGCAGGAGTAATTCCTTTAAGTGTTGCACATCAGCACTCTTATTACTTCTATTCAATAGATTATTTCTATAACCAATATCACACTTTCTTAACTATCACAAAGCTTATAGAGGTGACTAAGTTATTGATAAATATGATTTTTCTACCGACTTCTGGCATAATATAGTCAGTTATATGCTAAAATGCATTACTTGGAGCAGGGGTATCTGATTATTCTCCTATTTCTAGACACGTATCATATCTATCTAAAGATATAGTCTTTAGTCAAAATAAATGTGTTCTATCCCAGAAACAAATGTCATGGCGCCTCTTATAATAATACTAATTGATCTTACGATATTTGCTGAGTAATGCACGGGATGTTATATCGGTACTAAAAGGAAATTCCGCGTAAGTTTACTGCTCCTGTAATCCGCATAACGATGTTAGTTCCAAATAGTAAAGCGAACCCAAATGAAGATTATTCAATTACTGCAGATTACGATTTACAGAGCTCTGGAAATAGTTGGTTATTGCAGTTCTGTATTATATACGATTGTCTCTAATTCTCCGATGAATAAACCCTCCAGCATTTAGTGTTTTCTACTTTTACTGGCCATATGCGGTAGCGTCTGCTATCCGAAATCGATCAAATCGACCAGCTTGCAGTATTTGGAAGGACATAGATTTCTGAATTTAATTGCAATTTCGGTTAATAAATGATAATGGTTTTATAAGATTCTAAATATAGTTTACAATCGTATTTGATGAATGATTTTATAAGATCTAAATAGAATAAGATCTAAATAGAATTTATAATCTTATAAGGTGAATGATTTTATAAGATCTAAATAGAATTTATAATCTTATAAGGTGAATGATTTTATAAGATCTAAATAGAATTTATAATCTTATAAGGTGAATGATTTTATGACATTCTAAATAATAGATTATAATCTTGTATGGTGAATGATTTTATAAGATCTAAATAGAATTTATAATCTTATAAGGTGAATGATTTTATGACATTCTAAATAATAGTTTATAATCTTGTATGGTGAATGATTTTATGACATTCTAAATAATAGTTTATAATCTTGTATGGTGAATGATTTTATGACATTCTAAATAATAGTTTATAATCTTGTATGGTGAATGATTTTATGACATTCTAAATAATAGTTTATAATCTTGTATGGTGAATGATTTTATGACATTCTAAATAATAGTTTATAATCTTGTATGGTGAATGATTTTATGACATTCTAAATAATAGTTTATAATCTTGTATGGTGAATGATTTTATGACATTCTAAATAATAGTTTATAATCTCGTATGGTGAATGATTTTATGACATTCTAAATAATAGTTTATAATCTTGTATGGTGAATGATTTTATGACATTCTAAATAATAGTTTATAATCTTGTATGGTGAATGATTTTATGACATTCTAAATAACAGTTTATAATCTTGTATGGTGAAGGATTTTATGACATTCTAAATAATAGTTTATAATCTTGTATGGTGAATGATTTTATGACATTCTAAATAATAGTTTATAATCTTGTATGGTGAATGATTTTATGACATTCTAAATAATAGTTTATAATCTTGTATGGTGAATGATTTTATGACATTCTAAATAACAGTTTATAATCTTGTATGGTGAATGATTTTATACGATTCTAATATATAATTCCTTATTTTTGGTGGTAACAAAACACAGCGATCAACCACAGAAATCATTTAATATTTTATACTATTTTTTCTTCTGTTGAATTAAAAATCAGCTAACAATCTAAAAACTGTGAATTGAGAAACATAGGGTTTATCTAGTTTTAGTTCATATAGAAATCATGTTACTCGTTTAGTTGTCTAAGGATGATAATTATCTAATTTTGTGGTTTAATTAATGTATTGGTCTTTGTTGTATAATTATGATAATGTTCTCATTATAATAATAGACTAATAATTATAGTCTGGCTATAATCATCTGTCTAATTACTATATTGGTCTAATATGATATAATTATACGGTCCAATAATGAAAAATGTTCTAATCATGCAGTTTAATTATGATTGTAGTCTAATCTTGTGATCTCCTCTAGTTAAAAATTTGGTTTTCTTTAATGATGGTAATTGTCTAATAATATACAATAATTATGAAAATGTTCAAGTCTTATTACATAATGATGGTATTCATCTAATTATCTGTTGTTTAATCGCAGCCTGATTCTAAACGTGCGGTATAATTAATGTACTGGTCTAATATGATCTAATTATGCGTTCCCATTGCTCTAGTAATTTAGCCTTACTATGATTCTAGTCTAATCTTGTGATCTCCTCTAGTTACAGATTTAGTTTTCATTAATGATGGTAATGGTCTAATAATATACAATAATTATGAAAATGTTCAAATCTTATTACATAATGATGGTATTCATCTAATTGTCTATTGTTTAATCACAGCCTGTTCTAAATGTGCGGTATAATTAATGTACTGGTCTTATAAGATCTAATTATGCGTTCCCATTATTCTAATAATTTGGTCTATCTATGATTCTAGTCTAATCTTGTGATCTCTTCTAATTGCTAGTTTAATATTCTTTAATGATTGTACCGATTTAATATTATACATTAATTATGATAAGGGCCAGATATTATTGTATAATGATGGTATTGATCTAACCATTGTCTAATCATGTTACTGATCCAATTTTACGATTTAATAATAGTATTGATCTAATATTAGAATCTGATTATGGAACTAGTCTAATCATTCAACGTGATGTTGGTATTTGTTTGAACTTGTGGCCTAATTACGATACTGGTCTATTCTTGAAGTGTAGTCACTGTAATGTCAGAATCAGAAATTGGGAGAATCCGCGGATGGTAAGATTTGTCAGCACACATGACGCCTTATTTTGAGTATTCTGTCTTGTATCTCAATACTAAAAGAATTGGAATTCGTGATTTATTCAGTAGTATTCTTGAACATATGATTGCAATATTCATAGGAATATAATTATTTTTAATCTGTTTGGGCAATTTGTTTATTGACCATTAGCTAAATCGTAAGATAATAATGCTAATTAGAAACAGCCTTGCCTTCTAAGGTGGGCCGAAGAATCGATGTTTTTATAACTGAACTGGATACCTTACCAAAGGTTACAACATGACATCAAGACCACTCAACTCAACAACGATGACAACCCAATCATTGATAACTGATCCAATGCGGTCACAGCAGGATTTGATCTACAATTCATTGGGTAACTTCCGAAATTAACAATTCAGTACTATTCGATAATTGAAAGAACTCATCGAATAACGCACAGTTTCTTCCCTCAATTATTATATCTCATTTGATACAAGAGAAGCCAAAAAAGCTACTCATCAATTTGGAGTCAGCCAACCACGGGAATACATATGTTTAAATACAGTAATGGAGATTTGCAATTGCCAGAGAAGGAATTGGCAACATAGAATCAAAGGGGAGCCACAACTACTTGACGAAATAAGGAGCTTACTAGCCACTAGTTAAGATAATTAATCTAATCTACTCTCTATTAAAATGAAAACTCAATTAAAAATCGAAACTGGTGGAATTACCGAATTAAATAGGATTAGAATTAAAGAATATTGTTAGGGAAAGAATTGACTAGAGAGAGGCAGAAGTATGGCATGGAGTTTGCCGCAGTGAACAAGCTTTAGCGATATATAAGAGTGATCAGTTAGGAAAATTTATCATCATTTGCAGTGGTATATTTAATTTCCATTAGTTGGAACTAAGTGAGATTAATGTGGATTTTGGATATAGATTTTGGACTAACAAACTTTACTTAATATAATATGATTAGTCAATAGTATTATCTTAAATGTGTACTGAAATAATTAAAAATCGTTTGCAAATTTCTCCTCTACGATGCATATTCTAGTCCTTACTCTTTTCATCAATTAGTTTATGAACTGGTATGATTAGTTAGGATAATTTATCATCATTTTTGCCGTTGTATATTCCATTTCCGTCAATTCGATGAAAATGAGATTAATGTGCGTCTGAATCTAGACTTTGGATTAACAAGTATTGATTAATATAATATCACTAATCAATGACATATTAAATGTTCCTGAAACGATTAAAAATCGTTAGTAAATTTCTCCTAAGCGATGTATTTTCCAGTACTAACGATTTTCACCCATTTGTTTATGAACTGGTGTTAGTTTTGATGACAAGAGAATATGAATTTAAATTCCTCTCGGGAAAAATATTATTTACAAACTTTAGTTAGAAATAAAGTATTATGAAAATGCGTTAGAATAGATTAGTTTTTAATTATATAGCATTAATATAGTCAGCACAAATATTGATTTTTAAAACGTACATGAATATAAATCAAATAATTAAAGCAGTGAAAAGGTATCTTGTAAAATGCATTTAGATATTTCTGATTTATTAAAATTAAGAGAATATTCTACGGATATAAAATTCATCTCATTGAAAAGCTTATTTTTTTAATAGATTGAACCTTCTTAAAAATTCAAGATAAAGTTGTTCTGGGTACAATGGCATTATAGTGTAATGTGGAGATCTGCAATCAAGGTCTCGCATAAAGCTTCAGAAAAAAAAAGCAATATAACAAAATTATGGTTAAGTAACTAAGTTAAATAAAATTGCCAGTGTTTGAAATATTAAGTTGAAATTTGATGCAATTTCTAGCTAAGTTTTAAATAGTCTGTCTTTTTACATCTTTATAATCTGTATTTATGATATATTCGATTATAATGCTTTCATGTTTAACTTAAATGAAAGGAAATTTGCTATTTCTCATCTAAAATAAAGTTTTTATGCAAATACACTAAAATGCTTTTTTTATTCAAAATTTTTTACGCCTAAGTCATATTCAATCTTTATCCCAACACATATGGATTAAAATTAAACTTGATGAATCCTTAGCGTTATACTTCGTCTGAAATGGCAGACACGCTAGTCATATGCAAAAAAGGCTTCTAAATTTTAATTTTCTACAATATTTACTTTCTTTTGACATTTCAATTTTTATACATTTGTTTTAAAAACTTCAAATAACATTTGTTTATCTCTCCTGAAATATTTACACACAATTCTCCACTATTCTTAGAATTTGAATGAATTTATCCTGCCCTTTTTAATATGTTTCCCCAGAGATAAGAGTAAACAATTCCCAACTTAATTTATAACTGAAACGATGTAATTTTAACCAGTATTTGTGCTGTTGCCAAAATTTAAATGGTAATGCAGGATGAGAACTTCATTTTATACAGCATGATATATTCATATATTAAGTAATTAAAGTAAAGTCTGTTAAGTAATTAAATTCGTTTTGGAACATTTAAAACTCCATTTGAATATGATTTATTGTAAATGAATATATAAATGTAAATTACATATATTTTAAGCTTCATGGACATTAAAATACTACAAATAAAGTATCTTGAATATTTATTTTAATATTATAAATGAAGACAAAATGTTTTTAATCAATGTAATTAAAACAAAAGGTTTATTAATAAAATAAAAAATCCCGTTTGAACATTTTTATATTCTATTTGAATTACTAATTCATTGTCAGTCAGCGTATAAAACAAATTTTATTGATATATGTTTTATGTATAGCTAACTATTTCACTAAAATATCTGAATACTTATTTTAATATTATGACTAGACATCTGAGTATAGTCCATAATATTAAAAAAATATCTGTATATCTACTAACTAATTCTTATATTTAATTTAAATATAAGTATCTACTAACTAATTCTTATATTTAATTTAAATATAAGTATCTACAAACCAATCTATCTGAATTTGATGTACACTGGTGTGCAAAATTTAAGAACTGGTGTTTTTTTTGCCATAGCTCCACGAGAAATCATTCGAGAGACATGAAATTCAGAAATGAGAGACAGCATTTCGTATTTAAATGATGAAGAAAGCACATTTGCTCAAAAATGAATACAATGCATATAGTATCTAATTAAATAAAAAAAGCCTTTAGTATCGCTACACATGATTGTCTGTCCAAGAGGAAGAACGATAAGCAGATTCAGTTGTTGCTTCAGTTGTTGGGTGTTCCGAGGAGGAATTAATCATGTCGCAAGGCGTCTTCCCAAGGCACCCCACACATTTTCTATGGGATTTAAATCAGGAGAGAATGTTGGCCAAGCCATTCGAGTGATATCTTCACTTTCCTGTAGCTTCTGAACATTAGCAGTCGGTGCGGCCATGCATTGCCATTCATGAAAAAGAAGTCTGGTCCAATATCACCTCGGAACAGACGCACATGGGGGATGATCATCTCCGTTCAGTAGCGATCTACGGTTACAGAATCTCTGTTGAAAACATGGAGCTCAGTCCATCCGTTCAGGATAATGCCTCCAAAGTCGACAACTCCAGGACCACCGTAGTGGTCTCTTTCCATGCTGTTGCTGGGATGAAACATAGTCCCGACCTCTCTCTAAATCAACTGAAGTTGAGAATCACTAGTGACACTGAAACGACTCTCATCCGTAAAGAGAACATGGCTCCATTGACGATATGTCCATTTTTTGTGCTCCTTCCACCATTCTAAATGTTGTCACTGATCACCAACTTTCAAAGGGAGGCAGCTTTCAAGACGGTGGTCGAATCGACCACCTTTGTGAAGGCATCTAGCGACACTTGTCGTCTTGTTGCTGTACACAGTTGCTGAGCAGTGGCGCTTGCTGACTAGTATCGTGCTCTTTTTGCCTGTAGAACTATGCATAGGTCATCTAGTAACCAGTTGTTTTCCTAGAGAGGCTACCACCAACATTTCTAACGATTATACCTATGTTTTGGAAGGCCTTCCAAGGGCTCGAAACCACACTTTGTTGATTCCGAACTCGTCAGCTACGGCGGTCAAACTGCTCCCCTCCTCCAGCTTTCCGATCATTCTTCTACGTGTGAAATCCTCCAGATGATTTCTTCTTGTTATATTTCACGAAAGAACTCGCTTGAATTTGCAACGAATGTCTTTAATTGCGCCTCCATCCTTCCTTTCCTTGAAGTCCTAAGCTGCGCGCGCCGACTGCACGCTTTTTGCGTACACTAATGTCACCTATGACGTTTTGTTCCTGACATTTTCATACGCATCACCTTTCCACTGAATTGCGTATTCATTATACTGATCGTAATAACCCCTTTTTTGCAATTTTTTGGCTACCTGATTAAAATATACAATGTTTCTTAAGTTTTGCACACCAACGTACTTAAGTCATCTCCTTTTAGTCTTAGTGTTTACATGCTCGTGAAACAACAGATCGGCACTAAGTCAACATTTTGACGTATTTGGTACTACAATTGATTAGAATCTGTAATCTATAGATATATATTATATTTTATATATAAATATATATATCAAATTTCATATATATATAGTTTTCTTCGTTTTGTAATTATCACGTTACATTGCCTTAGGACAGCCAGACAGATACGCTTCTCTCTGAATGGATTTTGCAAAACATTGGATAAAAATATCCAAATTTAGTGTAAAGACTGTGTAATAATTTTATCTTTCTGCCGCAAAGAATTTTTTTTTAATTATCTTTGTTACATACAGAGAGATAGACATACATTCAGATATAATACCAAAAATGTATTTTTCGAAATTAGGAAGATCTAAAATGTGAATATTCTTTAAAATCTCAGGTTCGACTTTTTATTATTATTATTTTTTTGTGGCTACAATATTTTTTATATACTTGGTATGCGAGAAAATAAAAAAAATACCGGCCCAATTTATGCACAGCGTTTTTTTCTTCTGTAAAATGACCAGTGTTATTTTGAGAACATTTAAAGATTTTTAAACTCTTGATGTGATTAATAGAAAAAACAATTCAGACCTATTATGCATTAGATAACCATAAGTTATCTAATGCATAATAGGTTATCTATAAATTAGATAACCATTATTTATATTTTCATGAAAATACACTCAGAATTCCGAACAAATACTAAAAGCATCACGGATAAGAATATAAATTAAGACGTATAAGTTTCATGCAAAGCATATAAAATTATTATTCAAAAACTACTATGTTGAGTGCATACATTTTTTCCCCTTCCGGATTGATGCTAATCTGCATATACATAAAAGACAATGTTCACGTTATGTTCTTTAAAAACCAAATGAACCTATAGCAGTTGTAATATTTAAATGCACTTCTCACGTTGAAGTCTATAAGGTAAGAAGTGCGTTTGCTCATTCGTCAAAGTAATCTCGAATGTATTTACGTTTTGACTTTTATGAAGGGAATTTCAATTTTCATAAATCACCATAATATTCAATTTTTTATGTTTTCTAAATTTCTTAATGTTCAAGATCAATTGTAATATTTTTCTGCTCTAAAATATGAAATATAATCACAAGAACAGTCGTTGCAAGTATGTGGACTGAATTTGGAGAATCAATGCTTTCTTACTGACAATTAAATGTTGCATGCTCCAATGTAGGAAAACTAAGGGGATTTGGTAGTATATATGTCAAATCGAATTACCAAAGACCTTGTAAATCTCAAAACATTACATAGTCTAATGTAGGAAAGCCAAGGGAAATTTCTTGTGGATATGTCCAATGGAATTACCAAAAACATAGAAAATCGAAAATCATTGCATGCTTCCATGCAGGAAATCTAAGGAAATATGCTTGTATATATGTTAAATGGAATCACCCAAAACATCTTAAATCCAAAAGCATTGCAATTACCCGAAACATCTTAAATCCAAAAGCATTGTAATTACCCAAAACATCTTAAATCCAAAAGCATTGCAATTACCCAAAACGTCTTAAATCCAAAAACATTGCAATTACCCAAAACGTCTTAATTCCAAACGCATTGCATTCTCCCATATAGGAAAGCCAAAGGAATTAATTTGTATATATGTCAAATGGAATTGCCAAAAAATTTTTAAATCGAAAAACACTGTATGCTCCCATGTAAGAAAGCCAAGGGAATAAATATGCTTGTATATAAGTCAATTGGAATTACCAAAAACCTTATTATAAATCCCAAAGCATTACATGATCCCAAGTAGGAAAGACAAAGGAGTATGCTTGCATATATGTCAAATGGAATTAACAGAATCACTGCAAATCCGAGAGCATTGCTGTAAAACTTAAAGTGTAATACAATAGTAATTACAATGTATATAATCTATAACAAATAAATAATACTGTGCATATAAATATCTAATTTTAACTAAGTTCAATAATTGATATGAGACTATCAATTGTGTTTATCTGTACTATAAATATACTCAAATTTAGCAATAGCAACTTATTACCGGGTTCAATTATTACATTAAAAATACTTTTCTTAATGCTTCCACCCAATCTTTCATACGGATTTCAAATAAATCCATTGAAATACGAAAATATACAAGAAGATAGCCTTGTAAAATTTCTAGCCATTTCAAAAATACTTGAAACGCATTTTCTCAGAAACCGCTGGTATTTTGTTTGCTACTGAACTTCATGCTGCTGAAGCCCATCCAATAGCTAGTTGGCATGTCTAAATTCCCTCAGAAAGGGGCGTGGGATGTCTAGCTTCAGACCTTTCAGTGCGAATCCAATTTTTCTTGGAGCTACAGTTTGTGATGCTGCAAACCTTTGAATGGTGGGCGTTAAACTGTCTGGACTCTAGTAATACGAGATAGACATGTGTAAAAGACGAAATGTAAGTATTGATCGGAAATGTTGTGGAACCAATAGGATTAGGAAATGGAATAGGTATTGGCGGGGCAAGTAAAAGCTAGTCTAAGAACTTTTAAACTCAGAATGTCACTTTCAATAGAAACCCGTGTTGTTATTCTGCTTTTGGCGACCATTTTGGTAGCTCAGATTACTAATTTTTAAGGCTATTAAGTGAATAATATGGAATACGTTCTTAAAAAATTTCGTCTTGTTACTTGACATGAACTGAAAGACATGAATTCGATTGAATAAGTTTATTGCAACTCAAAAAGTATATTTATTATAAAACAAAAGCGGAAGTAAAATTTCTACTATTGAGTTAAGCAGCAGAAACACTCTAATGAATATTTTGATGAATAAGTTTGATTCCATCAAAAATTTAAAAACATTACTAGGTAGGCATATAGCTAGGCTGTAGGTAGGTTATAGGTCGTTCCTTTAACAGATTAAAAAAAATATTAAAATTGAAGGAGAAAATTGTATGAAAGCGAACTGATGCCATTAAAAAGGTTGATGTTTTACCATGGATATCAAAACTATTTATGTAAGTTAATTGTTTTGGAAGGTATGATCATATATTTCCACATTCAAGTCATAACGCTTATCCATTTGGAGACGATTATGGTCAATAAACTTTCTACTTGAAAACGATTTCGTATTTTCTTTCATATCTTCATTTCTATGATTGAAGGGACTTTTTGATGATACGGCGAACCCATTCATGAGCATTTCTAATAAAATTTTGAGCCTCCATTAATTAGTTAAGCTAATCGTGGTAATCAATGTAGATGTAAAAACGTTTAAAGAAGCAGTCGGAAATTCGTAATGTGATTAATTACATTTGCTGTTGCCATTCAACGATAAGTAATAAGAGCGATTTCTGTGGATTATCATTTTATATATGGATATGTGCTAAGAACAGAGCAACCTGATTGAAAATATCATCCGAAATATTATCTTAAGCAATCCTTTCGTCAATGATATATATATCAAACACCATATGAATCTGAAATAATATAAATCCAGATTATTATATAGTACGACATAGATGTTTTTTATGAATGTATGGTTTGATTGTAAATATCATCTGAAATAAAATTAGGTCAACCCTGTCATAGATCATATATCAAACATAATAGTGATGCCCGAAGTAAAAAATGTCAGTTTATATAAAATATAGAAAAATATGTAAATGATTTGCACATTTTTGAAATTCAAATTAATGCTGGAATTTTATGTAAATTTTATTAAAGTTTCATAATAATTTATTAAATATATTTTCTTAATTTAAATATATGTTAATTTTTTTGCGCAGATTTATAACTTTTGCAGTAAATACAAGCTTGACACGGATTGTAACGTTTCAACAAGAAGAGAAAAAAAATTAAATTAGGAAAAAATAAAATAAAGTGCTTTAAAGAAAAATGAAAACGATGGGGAAAAAGAGAATATGAGCTAATTAATGATATAGAAAATGATTGTGACAAAAGAATAAATAGAAATGATTAAAAAACTGAAGAATTCAACTATTTTCAGTTTGGTCTTGACATTCTTGTTAAAAACAATGTTTCCATATGTAGAAGATGATATGCCTCCTTTCGCATTGCCATTCCTATTTAATAATGATGTTACTGATGATTTAAATTATTTTTTACCTTTGTCTCCAAATTAATATTCACAATATTTAGTTAAATTGTGCATAATTTAAGTAATAAATTATAGAGTTTGCACATTTCTTTTAAATCGTTTGGTATTATTTAAGGGTTTACTAGAAAATAGGAGGATTGAAAATTCTTATGTCATGTTATTATTTTAGTAAAAATTAAATTGCAGGAAGTAAAACAGTATTTCGTGAGCAAAATTATTTTGCTGGAAATTAAATCATTTTTATAAAATAATTTTTACATTCAAATATTATATATACATATGATGTTCTATTAATTAAGTTGGCGTTGATATTCTATCAAGAGTGGATATTAAAATTATGCTTTTACCACATCAGCATTTAATTATTATAAATCTAATATTTTTGTAAGTATACAAAATTTTGTTCTTAAGTATGGAAGTATAAGGAATTCTGGTTAATTTTTAGCATCAATTGACTCAATAGTTCATTTTTTTACTAATTAGAGATTTAAAAATAGTTTCGGCTGCAATAATACGAATGGAAATGAATTTAGATTAAAGTGGATTATTTCATGTTATTGATATATTGTTGTCATAATCTGGCAATAACCTCGTCATTTTCAGATAATTCAAAAATCGTATATTTTTCTGGTATTTAAAGCATTAGATATTTATATTTTGTTATGTTTCATTATGCTAATTCTTATATATCTTTAATAATAAACTAATATTAATAATTCATATATATTATTAATTATATTAGCATTATTATTAAAAAATGGTTTGTAAACGTATTTCATTTACATTTAGAGATGCTTTGAAAATAAAACCTTCAGGTAAAATATAATTTATATTAGAATTAGAAAACCTTCGCCTTCATTTTCAAGAAAAAAAAAGGATGCAAATGACAATTTCTTCACTTTCTGAAAATTCCAAAATCTTCTACTTTACTTATAATAATTTTACCAGATATGAATATTTTATAGTTTTTTATATTAATGAATATATTTTAATTAAAAAATCCGAACGTATATTTCACTGAAGGAAAAGGATATTTGAATGTTTTATTTTTCATACAGCACCTGAACGTATTTTGCATTTAAATCTGAAAACTTTCGTTTTAATTTTGCAGAAAGTGCAAATAAAAATATCTGATTTCTTAATATATCATTCAGCAGACATTTAAGGCTTTGTTTTAAAATTAAACGTAACATTCTGAAAACTGATAGCCCTTTTCCTATTCTCTAAAATATATTCGTCAAAGGTGTTTCTAATCAAAACAAACGGTAAGCTATTTTATAAAAGCGTCTCAGTTTAAAATGAAAACAGAAAATCCCCAGACGAAAGATGATATATTCTATAAATATCCAAATGAAGAGTAGAAAATTCTTCTGACATCTTCCTGTAAACGCTTTTCCAAGTTTGTTACCCCCCATTAAATTCCTTGAGGTATTTTGGACTTGCGTTGGAAATAAACAAAATGTGACAAGAACCGGGGGTAACAATTCAGAGTCCAGTTACCAAAAGGAAGAAAGTATGCAAATGAAAACCAAAGGAGACAATAGAAAAGTTAAAATATAAGGAAGATGAAGAACGTTTTTGACGGACAGAACTCATTATTTTCGAACAATGGAGTGAAATTTCCCTGATGTACTCCACTGATTCTCAACCCCCACACCTCTTCCTTTTCTACCGTTACGGTTACAGACCAAATGAATAATTCATTATTCCAATACAAGAGGATTCAAGAATAAAAAGTGAAGTTTTTAAATTTGTTGTTTAGCTTTTTCTTGTATTTAAAAGAGTTCTAAACTGGTACAATCTAATTTCCAAAGACTGGTAGGAAGTTATAATATGATTTTTCCGATGGTATTACAGTGAAATTATTCAAGCAGTTTTGGGAATTCGCTGAAATTTTTCTGGGGATGGAGGGTTAATAAAATATGTTTGAGAACTCCTGGTGGCTAATTTCAAAATTTAAACTTTCGAATGTTTTAACGGCTTAACTTCATCAACTGTGTTCGAATATTTGATGAAACGAATAATTGCTTGAAAGGCCATGCCAGCTAATTAAGGAGGAACGTTGAGTTAAATTTTATTCAAAATTTATGGAATGCTTGCAACTGATTTGTTAGGTAAAATATTAGTGAAATGTTACCTAATTCGACTCTTGGCATTGTTTTAGATAGTTTGAAGTATACGATAATGTAAAGGGACGTCTTTTAAACGTATTTTTTAATAATGGATTTTGTGAAATATATCAAAATAATGTTCTTTCAAAGAAATGCAATACTTTGTACAGAAAAATTTAAGAATTCTAATCAGAATATGAAAAACCGCTTCAGCAAGATCAAATATATTTATGTTCTTATTTTCATTTTACCTATTTTGGTCTTTTATGCATCTTAAAAGTACTGAAAAATGTGTTTTCTTATGGCTTGTTGTTATCATTAACATTACAACATTTTAAACTGTAATAAGAAAATGTTAGAGTCTACTTAATTTGGTATAAAAGATTAAAAAAAATACTGTTAGCAATTTTGGTCGATTTTGTTAGTAAAATTGAAAGAAGCTTTTCTTTTTTCTTCTATTAGATGCCGAATCCTATGTGAAGTTATTTTCAATAGAACATTATTGATTATTACCAGGTAATTTGTTTTTTACTTTCTGGTATACGAAATATAGAGAAAAAACTGTAATCGTTAAAAAATGTGCACTCAAATGATTGATGAATCTCTTTTTTTTTATTGGAATGTATTCTGTAAAGGAAAAAAAAACTATTAGTAGCGATGGAATGGTATCTGTAGTACAAAAATCGCCAGCGCTAGACAGGCTAAGAAAAAAAGAGAAAACAACTGTAGTGTGCCTAACAGAAATGTGAAGTTCCACAGATTTCTTCGGGTATGGCACGTACTTTGGTTCTAGGCACCATCTGCCAAATATAAAGTGTCATCATGGTTGAAGTAAATCAAGCAGAAAATTTGTGAAACACAATAAAAAGTTTTTTTCTGTTGTTTTTCTGATGTTATTGGTTAATTTCTCTTTTCTTGTTAGTCTGTCTAGCGCTTGTGATTTTCGCGAAACAGGCCTATTTAATTTTTTTATTTTGTTATGGAGAATGCATTCCAATAAGAAAAAGTTAGTGTTGTCATTAGAAAATTTTGAAATTTGGTCGATGTAATTGTAACAGTTAGAGCTTAACTGCTGTTTTTCTGATGATTCTTGAGCCATTACCTCAAAATACTTTTTAGGGTATGATAGTTACGGTCTTATATATAGGGATAGTTTTTTGACAATCACCTTGAATATACACATTTCCTATTAATAATAAAATATAATAAGTTATGAAGTCATAATGTAATATGTATTTAGTGTTCAGACTATATAACTATATTTCAGCCAAGAAAGGAAACCATATATGAATTATTTATTATAATAAGGCGTGAAGTCATAATGTTATCTTATATTTTTAGTACTTAGACTATACAATTATGCTTCGGTCTTATATATAGGGATAGTTTTTTGACAATCACCTTGAATATACGCATTTCCTATTAATAATAAAATATAATAAGTTATGAAGTCATAATGTAATATGTATTTAGTGTTCAGACTATATAACTATATTTCAGCCAAGAAAGGAAACCATATATGAATTATTTATTATAATAAGGCGTGAAGTCATAATGTTATCTTATATTTTTAGTACTTAGACTATACAATTATGCTTCGGTCTTATATATAGATATAGTTTTTTGACAATCACCTTGAATATACGCATTTCCTATTAATAATAAAATATAATAAGTTATGAAGTCATAATGTAATATGTATTTAGTGTTCAGACTATATAACTATATTTCAGCCAAGAAAGGAAACCATATATGAATTATTTATTATAATAAGGCGTGAAGTCATAATGTTATCTTATATTTTTAGTACTTAGACTATACAATTATGCTTCGGTCTTATATATAGGGATAGTTTTTTGACAATCACCTTGAATATACGCATTTCCTATTAATAATATAATATAGTAAGTTATGAAGTCATAATGTAATATTTATTTAGTGTTCAAACTATATAACTATATTTCAGCCAAGAAAGGAAACCATATATGAATCATTTATTATAATAAGGCGTGAAGTCATAATGTTATCTTATACTTTTATTACTTAGACTATAAAATTATGCTTCAGCCAGGAAAGGAAATCATTACTTCTTTGAATCCAGAATTTAACTAATTTAATCATGTTACTTTACTAAAGAATAATGTTTCATCAACTTAAAAATTCACGTTGAAATGGCATTAACTACTTCGTTATACATATGCTATCTGCTCCTGCTCGTACAAAATAATAGTCTTTAACTCTTTTCTTCTGATAATCTTATTGTCCACATATCAACATCAATGAAAGGTCTTCATTCCAACTAGATGCGGTGCTTCCGAGAATAATCCTGAAAGGCGACTTATATAACAATATCAATTGTTCTTCCCAGATTTGCTGACTAGTGCGCAGGAGGTTATTTCGATACTAAGAGGTAATTTCGTGCAGGCTAACTCTTTCTGCAATCCACGTAGATATGTTAGTACCAAATAAACAAGCAAGCATAGATGAAGACTATTCAATTATTGCGGATTACGATTTGCAGATATCTTTAATGGCTGTTGATCCTTATGGATAATAATGTACTGTTGTTTTTGATGTTTGAGAAGGGAAATTCTGAAGATGAGTGTTCCTTACTTTTATTGGACATATTCGGTTTTATCAATTTTACTAAATTGATGAAATGTAAATACTATTCATTTACATTTAATCAACTTGAAGACATTATTTCATAATAGTTAATATAAAACTATGTATTTTTTTAAATTCATTCGATAAATATAATTGTATTTGTTGTTTTCGATTTGCAGATATTTTTAATAGCTGCTTATCCTTATGGATAGTAATACGATGTTCCAGTAGGGAAATTTTATAGAATTGAATGCTACTTACATTTATTGGGTATATTAGATTATGTAAATTATACTAAATCAATAAAATAAAAATACTATTTAATTGCATGACAGTTAATTTAAATCTGTACATTTTTTAATTTAACTGGCTAAAGATAATTTTATTTGCGGATTACGATTTGCAGTTATTTTTAATAGCTGCTTATCCTTATGAATAATAATACACTGTTTTTCCTGATGCTCAAGTAGGGAAGTTCTGTAGATATGAGTTTGATTATCTTTGATAGTTAGATTAGCTTGTTGACTTATATTAGGCACAAGCCAGTTATTTTAAATGATCAATAAAAGAATAGTATGCAAGTACTGAAAAATACTTCAAGTATTGTGGATGGCTTAACTTAAAAAAAAAATTATAAAATATTTTAAATAAAAAGTGTAATAAACTGTAGGCAAGGAAGTCCTTTTTGTACATAAGAAACGAGGATTTCGAAAGAAAACCTTTTTCGGACGTTATTCATATGTTTTAAAGGTATTTTAAATAATTTTCGTTAAGAGTTTTAATAAAGTATTTAATCTAAAAAAGTCTTGTTGAAATAATTCTTAAAATAAAAAGAAATGCATTTAATTTAATTTTATTATTTTCAATTATTTTTCAACTATATTTTTTAATAAAATTAATTCATTTATTTTTATAAGTCAAATGACAAAAATCGCTACTTTGAAAAGCACTAATTAATTCAAATGTGTTATGATAAAAAAAATATGGTAATGATTTTAAATTTTTAATATCTGTTTTAATTTAAAATAAGTTTTAATGAAATTGAGAAATGAATTAATGGAAATAATGTTCGAATACTTTATTAATTCAAAGCACAAAAAATCGGTTTAATATTTTAATTAAAGTATTATTTCATGGATATTTAAGTACAATTGATCTTCACAGCAATATGAAAACACACGATTATCCTTTTTTTTTACTATTTGAAATTCCTGCTTTGCGTAATAAATTCATATTTGAAATTCGATTTTTAAAATTCTCATAAAATTTATTCCAATAATACAAATGATTTCAAAAATATTTAATGAATATTTATAAAATTCATTCAAATATTTTTTAAAAATACTATTAGTATAATGGAAAAATTTTATCTCAAATATTTATTACAGTTTTAGAAATGCTTTTCGTTGAATTCTGTGTCATATAGTATATATTTTGTTTCTGATTAAATTTTTATTTAACTATCCCTTATATATTAAAAAATGAAGTGTGATATTTTTGAGAATTTTATTCTTTATTGAAAAAAAAAAAAACCTAATGAAAATAAAAGCACTTACACGAGTTAATTTCTTGTAATTTAATTAGTTATTTGCTTTTTGTTTTGAAAAATTTGCCAAAAAGAATACAAAACTTTAAAAATTTATTAATAAATTAAAAATGCTTATAAATTAATTCCAGATATAACAAACGGGTTCATTATATGACTCACATTAATAAATATATTACAGAAGATTACTGCAAATTATGCAAAATACACATAAACCTAAAATAAAAATCGTTTGGCTTGAGAGACTTTTTTGTTATGCAAAAATAAAGAATGAATCAACTTTCATCAAATTATTCGTTATTTATAAAAACATAAAATAAAGAATCGTTTGGTTTTAATGTATTTTTGTTAATCAAAAATAAACAATTCACCAATTTGCAAAATTCATATATTAAATAGTATGAAAGCATTTTTATAAATTATCTTGGAATTATTAAATTTGATCACAATGTATTTTTGTAAATACATATTTCTATATGCATTTGTTTCAATAGACAAAAGCATGCTTATTATATTAATTGCACCAAGAAATATTTGACAAAATAAACAACGATTTGTGACAAAGATGATTAGTATGAATGTGAAAATGTGATGACAAAAAAGAACTTTTTTCCTGATATTTATAAAAAGAAAGATAAATATATTTCGCTTAGAAAATTCTAATCTATTCTTGTTTATAAATAAATAAGGCTTATAAATGTCCCATTTTGAAAACTATTATTATTTAAGTCATTGCTAACCCACTTATTATGAAAACTAAATAAAACTAAATATTCTGGATGTCTCGTCATTCAAAATTCCATTAATATTAAAGGAACAGTTTCATTTAAAATATTTACTATAAACTCGAATTTAAATAGAGTTTGAAATGTTATTGTTTTACATTACATTATTTATATATCTTTAATATCATTTCTGCAATGCATTTTGCTTCGAATGTAATAACAATTATACCGTTTAATAATGGAAACAAAGGAATAGATATATTTCAAAATTTATATAAATATTTAAGACTGTTCATAAAATTTATTTTTATAATATATCTGTTTAATTATTTTGGAACATTTTTAACACAGAAAACAGCCTTGCTAAAGGAATAGTATAAAAGGGAAAACAAAATGGATACAACTACATTGCCCAGCGTTCCATACAGGTTCACTCTATAGACAGAAATATTTTTTTGAATAGCCGTGAGAAAATACTTCACTATGGGTTCCCAGATTTCTTTGAAGTTTTTAAAAGACTGAAGAATTCCTCGGGAAATATAAAAATCTGACAAAGACAGTTGAGAAAAGTCTTTTTTAGTATATGTCTAGCATACACATCAAAACTGTTACACAAAAGAAATACCCGACCTTTCATTCTGTTTTCTTTAATATGTGCTTTTGGATTGAGCTACAGGCAGAATACATTATATGAGCCCAAAAATGTATCTTTTGTAGTTTCCTTTCTAGAAATGAAGCTTAATTTATATTTTGAAAAGTTGCTGAAAAAAGTGAAATTAAACAGGATATTATAAGATTTCATTTAGACTTTCTGTACATTTTTTTTTTTTTTTATCAAGATATTTATTCAGTTTTCATACTGTGATATATTTAAATTCAATAAACTTAAAACAATTCTTAGCGATTGAGAATTCTGCATACAAATTATTAATGAAATAGGAAAGGTAAAAAAGAGAATAACTTCAGAATGTGCGCCCAGAAATATCACTTGAATCAGCTAGAAGACCTATTAAGATTCATAGATACCAGTTAAAAATAATTCTTTGTGTGGAATTTACTATTTGAATAGTATGCGCATAAATAGAGTTTGCACAGAATTCTTGTATGGTTTGTGCATGAATTGAGTTTGCACAGAATTTTTATGTAATATGTGCATGAATCGAATATTTTACAGAATTTTTATATAATATGTGCATGAATGGAGTTTGCACAGAATTCTTGTGCATGAATTGAGTTTACACAGAATTTTTATATAATATGTGCATGAATGGAGTTTGTACAGAATTCTTGTGCATGAATTGAGTTTACACAGAATTTTTATATAATATGTGCATGAATGGAGTTTGCACAGAATTCTTGTGCATGAATTGAGTTTACACAGAATTTTTATATAATATGTGCATGAATCGAATATTTTACAGAATTTTTATGTAGTATGTGCATGAATCGAATTTTTAAAAAAATTTTTATATAATATGTGCATGAATTGAGTTTGCACAGAATTCTTGTATAGTTTGTGCAGGAATTGAATTTACACAGAATTTTTATATAATATGTGCATGAATCGAATATTTACAGAATTTTTATGTAGTATGTGCATGAATCGAATATTTACAGAATTTTTATGTAGTATGTGCATGAATCGAATATTTACAGAATTTTTATGTAGTATGTGCATGAATCGAATCTTTTACAAAATTTTTATATAATATGTGCATGAATTGAGTTTGCACAGAATTCTTGTATAGTTTGTGCAGGAATTGAATTTACACAGAATTTTTATATAATATGTGCATGAATCGAATATTTTACAGAATTTTTATATAGTATGTGCATGAAACGAATTTTTTACAGACTTTTTATATAGTGTGTGCATGAATGGAGTTTGCACAGAATTATTTTCTTTTGCCAGAAATTCCATTTGGATTAGTTAGAGATGAAAAGCCTGTAACAGTTGAAACCTCTTTATTTGGTAATATTTTTTATTGGGAAATACATGTAAAAGTCCACTTCTCCTATAATTACTCAAACTTTTTATCACTTAATGATAATCCATCTGGATTAACTAAATGGTCCGTCAAGATATAAAGGCAATAACGAATGTCAGCTCTTCATTTAGTGAAATTTAACACTTGGATAGTAAGAGCATGACTTCAGTTTCTCTAAAACTAGTCAAATCCCTTGTTATTTTACTAAGAATGCCACATGGATGATCTAGAGATTTATTACGGTGTAAACCCAGTAACCGGTGTAAATTTATTGGTAATATTTTACCTTTGGAAATTAAGTGCATGGATTTAGTTTCCATTAAGCTGCTCAAAATTCTTTTCATTCGCAATATTATATGTTATATAATATTGTGAATTATATATATATATATATATATATATATATATATATATATATATAATTTTTTCTAATTTGTTGTTTTGTATTTCCTTTCTGTTAAAATGGTTTATCTCTTGAGCATAATTTCAGGGGATTTTCGGGTCACGAGGAATCATTATTAGACAATGTCTGTATTTCCTCACAGAAAAAATCCCTTTTTTTTGAATCCCTGCCTGAGGGTGACCCTTGAAAAAGTCTTCAGGCCGGATTCTTTTTTTATATTTGTTATAATTTTTTTGGTTTAATTTTTATTTGATTTTTTGTTTTTCCTATTAATTTGATTCTAATACTTTATATATATATATATATATATATATATATATATATATATATATATATATATATATATATATATATATATATATACATACATACATCAGATGTGATGCATCGTGTGGTAAAATTAATTGAGAATATTCAATATGTCATTCTTTGCATATGAGAAGGATATTTTTTTAACGAGGTCGACATAAGCACCATTTCAACTTTTGTAAACTATCACATTATATCTGAACGTAATTGAAAATTTAATTGAGCCGAATTGAAATGTATTAAATTTTTTGTGATGATCTTTTCCTTTCGATTATCCATTTATTGTTTTTTTTGTATTGTTTTCCTCTGTGGTTTCGGTCTATTCCTGTGTTTCTATTTCTCTGTAGTATTTCATTTTCGAATAATGGCTCAGGTTTTATAAGTTTTAAGACAAGATAGACATAATCGGGTGATTTTATATTACTCGCTACTTAATGTAGATTGTTGCATGTCTAAAGTATTCACAGTGTAAAGTTTCTGCATAATTTGCTCAAATTTGTTCGAAGATTTTTCTTTATAGTCTGGATTCTTTTTCGTTGATTTGAGCTCATTTCTTTTTATCCCAGGAACTTTGACGTAACATTTTTTGGAAAATCAAATAAAGGCTAAGGAAAAATACAAACTTAATGACTTATACATAATTCTCTTAAATTCTACATCATTTCAAAATGAAACTCTCATCTATTTCAACAAAATTCATAAGCTTTGGACCAACAAACAAAGCAACATTTTCAATTTACTGTACATCCTGCTGTAAGATGACATTATAAAATGATTGTTATACAATGTCATCATCATATAACAATCATGACCAATATAATCATGCATGTAGGACAATACTGGCTGTTTTGAAAAGTACATTTGAATGCCTCTTCACTTCTTAGTCATATTTCTCTTGTCTTTTTCACCAAATGTATTTTTTTGATACTTGGGAATCAACATTGGTTTGCTAATTGGTAAGCAAAGTTTGAAGGTACAGTTTTTTCGAGAAGATTATGAAACAAATATAAAATAGTCTCTTCATTTCTAAGTCATTGGCAGAAAATGTTTGTCATCCATAAATGAATAGAAAGAGGTCTAGCCATCATACATGGCATGGTGTATTTTAATAATCATTTGATGTTATCTCAAGAATAATTTACAATATTTCCAGCGATTGTATTAAGAAAAGAAATTATTATAGCCTACCTTAAGATGAAACGGATAATTCGTAATCCAAAGGTGTATTGAAAGGAATAGGCATCATAATAAATAGGCATCATATGGAAATTCATTCCATATGAGAAAAAAAAAACTTAGAAAAATTTCATCTTTCTTTATTGAGAACATTGCAATAATCTATATCTATACTTATAATAAAGCTCAATGTGTGTGTGTGTGTGTGTGTGTGTGTGTGTGTGTGTGTGTGTGTGTGTGTGTGTGTGTGTGTGTGTGTGTGTGTGTGTGTGTGTTGGCGCTCTACAGGCCAGGTCATTTGACATACAGCTATCAAATTTGGTACATGTATACCTTAGAGGTCGGGAATGTGCACCTGGGGTCCCTTTTTTTGAAATTTTAATTAGAATTTTAATTATTAATTAAAAACTAACTTTCTCGCCAAAAAAATCTTCCATTTTTCCCACCGCCAACTTTTCCGCCAAAAAAATCTTCCATTTTCGCCACCGCCAAATGAGTAAGCCATCCGGGTTTTTTTCTCCCAACAGTAATGATGCTAGGGTTAGTATTTTTCGGCGGATTATTTCAAACGATTCTGTTTATTTTCTTAATGTTTGATGCATTTAAAATTAAACATTGTTAATGAATCGATCCTTCAGATTCATTCTGAAGAACTTTTGAATAAAAATAAAACAGAATAAAGGAAATTAAAAATTTCTAATCCGCATAGCGTTACCCCAACTGGCGTAGAAAAAAAATCACGTATTTGCGTTACGTAACTGGCGTTGAAAATTCACGCATGCGCTGTGTGTTCTGAATTCCGCATTGTGTTGACGAATTATTATCAACCGATGCGGACTGGATATAAATTTTTTTTAGGTTCGTTGCATGTTTTTGTAATTAAAATGTATTTATGTTAGTTATATATTTTTTGTATATGCTTATAGTTTTAAGTACATCGTTTTTTAAGTAGTTTTTTTAAAACCTGTTTTAAACCGTCTATTTTAAACGATTCGTTTCATTTTCTTAGTGTCTGATGCATTTAAAAGTAAACATTGTTAATGAATCTAAGAAAATTTTGTTGACAAATTCTTGAGATAATACGTAAATTGAAAAGGATATTCTTTAGTGCCCATAAAGTTTAAACGCTGAGTGACTCTATTTTCATTAATCAGATTATAAAAAAATTCTTTGTTTCAGTAAAAAATATTATTATATTAATTGCAGATTAATTCTTTCAACTTTAATTTAAAACATAAATTCTATGGGTGCTAACAGAAAATTAGAGAGATACATATTACGTTATGACTGAAGGCCTTTATAATATTATGAGTGACTTATATGACTATCAAAATTTGAAGTTTTAAAATATTTTGATGAAGAAGCTATTAAAGTAGGAATTGCATAAAATATTTAAATATAAAAATTTTAACGAGCATTAAGATTGGCGAACCGGTTGGTCGACAAATTCTTGAGATATTACATAAATTAAGAAAGATATTTTTTAGTTCCCATAAGGTTTAAATGCTCAGTGACTCTGTTTTCTTTAATCATGTTATTAAAAAAATTAACATTTATTGACGAACACGAACACACTGATATTCACCGTTACTCTGATTAGATATTATAAAATCTGAATAGATAAACATAAACGTGTAAACAGCTGTGCGCCAGTTTCTATGGCAACACAGCTGGAAAGGGAAAAGAAGTTTCCGAAGAAAATTCACGCATGCGCATTGTTCTGATTGTTGTCATGACAACCACTTTCAACAGAGGATTTAAATTATTTTTAGGTGAGTTGCATGCTTTTGTAATTAAATTGTATTTATGTTAGTTATATATTTTTTTGTATATGCTTATAGTCTTAAGTACATCGTTTTTTAAGTAGTTTTTTTAAACCTGTTTTAGACCGATTATTTTAAACGATTCATTTTATTTTCTTAGTGTTTAATGCATTTAAAATGAAATATTGTTCATTAATCGATCTGTTCATGATGAATCTGCGAAAATTTTGTTGACAAATTCTTGAGATATTACATAAATTAAGAAAGATATTCTTTAGTGCCCATAAAGTTTAAACGCTCAGTGACTCTATTATCAGTAATCATATTATTAAAAAAAATGCTTTGTTTCAGTAAAAAATATTATTATATTAATTGCAGATGAATCATTTACACTTTAATTTAAAGCATAAATTCTACGAGGGGTAACAGAAAATGAGAGAGATACATATCACGTTATGACTGAAGGCCTTTATAATATTATGAGTGAATTATATGACTATCAAAATTTGAAGTTTTAAAATATTTTGCTGAAGAATCTATTAAAGTTGGAATTGCATAAAATATTTAATTATTAAAATTTTAACGAACATTAAGATTGGCGAACCGGCTGGTCGCCAAAGGCGGCTAGTAATTAATTAATAAACGTCGTTAATTGAAATCGGTAAATCCTAATAACAATTGAATTCGCATTTGCCAGGGATATAACGGACTGCTCTATTCCTGCCAATTCTATAATATATTATCCAAATTAGTAAGCCTTCTAAATCTCGATATCCAACCTATTCCGTCAAACTGCATGTCTCTCACGTGGTTCTCTATAATCAATTCATCTTCAGACAATTACAGATCTCCATGATGTCCGCTTACGGATCCAGCGAAACATCACAATTAATGCGCTAAACTGCACATTATTTGATGCGTCCACTCAATTATCAAATGGTGCACATGTCTTGAAAGCTATCGATGGATTACGTATCACGAGGCATTAGTAGATTATACCTTATTCAACCAAGACACGCTGGGAGATAGTTAATGTTGACCACTTTGGATCAATAGTCAGTGATTGGACAGCTCTAAGGGATTAAACACAGATCTATCTGAATCTCAGTTTAATTTGTTTCATATTATTGCACTGGATTGCTGTTGAGGATATATTAGGATTGGTCGACTTTGGTTTATAGTCACAACAATTCTGCGATTGAATATTATGTGATAGTTTAGAAGTGATTATTTTAGTAGAAATATTGCAAAAGATAGAGATCAAATTATGAAGAAGTGTTGTTCTCTTCAAACTCTTTCACTGATATTTGTTTTTCTATGTTACTTGAGCTTTTCTTTGTAATTTTTGGTAGTCAATTTCGAAATGTTTCTTTTTTTTTAAATTTCTAACTACTACTACATTTCTTATACCATTTAATTACTTTCATTGGCTTTTCAGATGATATTGCACCTATTAATTGTCAATTTGTTTTTGAAATTTTTGGTCGGATAAATTATATATATGGACAAAAAGTTATGCAACAGCTTAATCATATTTACATTATGTTTTGCTTTGAAAATATTTGACGCTTTTGAAAACGGTTATCGTTAGAAAACAATCAATAAAAAACAAAAGACTAATATAAACATATTTTTACTATAAGCTCTAAATTATGTATTTTTGAATATATTTCATTATGATATGAAAAACAATCAAATATGCAATGCTTCAAATATGACAGTTCTGTTCCATTAAATTAACGATGAATTTTAAATTTTCTCGCTTGTTGTAAAAAAATTAAGCACATAATGCACACTTTCTGCTACACACACTATATATATATATATATAGTAACCAATAATATTAGCATTAGGTAATAAAAACCTATAATTAAAATAATCTAAATTGAAAATAATTTGGAAACGAAACTAAAAAAAAATTCTGATTCAAACTAAAAACTAAATAAAGAACAGGAAAAACACCATTGTATTTAGAGAGCGCAAATGCAGCTACTACTAAAACACAGATGAATCTAGACAATAGTAATAAAAACCAAGTTAATAGGGAAAAAGTATCAAAATTAAAACAAATAAAATAAGAATCCGACCTTGAATTCGTTTGGTCCTAAGAATTGGTTTAAGTGTTATTTTATGTTATTGAATTTTTGCTTATTAGTGGTCGTATTCTTCTAATTTATTGTTCTGTTTCCTTTTCTGTTAAAATGGTATATCTCTTAGGCTTAATTTCAGGGGAGTTTCGGGTCACGAGGAAATCAATAGTAGGACTTTTTAGTCTGTTTTCCTCACAGAAAAAAATCCCTTTTTTTAATCCGTGCCTGAGTGTGACCCTTGAGAAAGTCTTCAGGTCGGATTCTTATTTTATTTGGTTTTTTATTTGGTATTTTATTTTGATACATTTATCCCTATTAACTTGGTTTTTATTACTATATTTTATATATATATATATATATATATATATATATATATATATATATATATATATATATATATATATATATATATATATATATATATATATATATATTTCAATGTTCCTACGATATTCCTTCCTTATTTTTTTGTCAAGAATTATTTTTTTGTTACATATTTTTTTAGATAAATCGCTTAGAAATGACATCGTGTCCATGATTTCAACAATTTTTTTAGCATTAAATCGTGTTGTTTATTTCTCATCTTAACTTTCACTTTTTTTCTCATGAATCTCTCTAATTGGGACAGCTCCATGGAATCATAATGCTATTAGAAACGTAATCCAGTTTATCTATTTGCTAAATGTATTGTTGTAATTTTTCTTTTATTTTATCTGTAGTGTAAACTACACAATTATTAAAAAATTTTTCCTCCTTAGCTTTCAGCAGAGGAAGAAAATTATAAGAAGAAATATTTGATGAAACAATGAAAACTGTTTGACTTTCAGTGTAAAAATGCAATATTGTTGGAAATTAGACAAAAAGATATTTAAAAAAAATTATCAAAATTCGCCAAAAATTCTTACGATTATTAAATTGGTATCATTAAAAAGAATTTTTCTATAATTTTAAACATTGTAAAATTAATTTTGTGTAATTTATATTTTCTGAAAGTATCGCGAGAAAACGCCGAAATTGAGTTAAATTTTTAATTTATTAAATGCTTAAAAATATCAAAAAGTTCTTCTGAATTGCACATTCCCATATCCCAAGGCATAATGGTTCCAAATGTTTGTGGCTGTCCAGAATGGCTGAATTGTAGCACACACACACATACACACACACATATATACACACGCACACATACACATACGTACACACACACACACGCATACACACACACACACGCATACATACACATACATATACACACGCACACATACACATACACACACGCACACACACACATATATACACACACGCACGCATACATACACATACATATACACACATACACACGCACGCATACACACACACGCATACACACACATGCACACACACACAATTGTATTATTAATAAATATATAAACAGGGACAGCTCGCCTTTAATTTTGCATGTACTCATCTATCACGAATTAAAACTTTACTATTTTAGAACACAAAGACAATGGCAGGTACTGAAATTAGATAGGGAATATGGTAAGTTTGTTTTCGGCCAGCTTTCTTACGCACTTACGAAAATGCCATTTTTCGCTTTCTACCATCTATTGGTTTATTATTCATTTCTTCTTTCTATACAAATAAATCTGTACACCAGATGCATGTTGATATTGTTCCGCATATGAGTACAAGTTTATATTCTGATTTTAGGTAACATATCACATAATGGATTCACTCATCCCTTACATAATTAAATTTCTGGGTTTTCATTACATTTTTATATGATTTATCAAATAAAATTATAATATGGACAAAGGATATAATATAGAAAAGGGCACGATACTTTCTTACAATGTGCATGTGAGATAATGTTACATTGTCTCATATGTTCATTTTATGTGATATATTATATTAAAAGATTCATTCATTATTTCCATGATTATATAATCTATGATATATGACACGATATATATGTATAGTATGGATACACGATATAATATGGTGAGGCACATTGCAACACATTAATTGCATGATTTTATTGTACTTTTATGTAATATATCATGGAAGCTATATATACTGCTGATAATATATCATGGATATCAACTTTATGTAATATTATCTTTTATTTTACTCTTTATTCCATATCGTTTATCTAACATATCATGGAAGCTGTATTATAGATATTACAAGCAGAAAGATATCCCATTTCTTTAGAAGATTAGATTTGAATGACGTTTTTGGATATGAATATGGTAGAGATTTTACACTTTTCTATCATAATATGTATGAAAAAAAATGATTTGTAGCGGGATTTGTATTCAGTTGCCAAAAAATCTTTTGATCTGGCCTTTTGATAAGAATGATACCAATAAAAAAACTATTGCAATAGCGAAATGGCATCTAATTGGGTCGCCATTGAATTTGGCATTATACAGAATTCGTAACGTGACGTCAGCGGTAGCGACATACGATTTCGGGAAAACTTAATAGTGTTTGTGATCGAATTAAAAGTTCTAATTCGAATGATTACCGTGAATTTTAAAGCAGAAGCTTGGAGAGAGCGGAGGAGATGTGATATTGATATCGCATTTTATTATTTCACCAAAGTAAAAGATTTGTTCCTAAACATGTTTTGTTCAGCTTTTAAATATGACATTTATGTAAAACAAGATATGTGTTCAAAGTATCAGTGACGGCTCGTAATAAATGGATAGTAGGATTCACTAAAATTATATGAAATTTGGTGTGAATAATTCTATATAACCTTGACTTGTGAACTTTAATGAACAGAGAATTCAGCTCAGTTCAGTTATATTAACGTCCAATTTCAAAGGAACAACAAGGCTATTTTGGGATGTTCCTCGTCATTTTGAACCTTCGTCAGACGGCGCAAATGACACCTGTGCTCTCATCTCTCTCTCTCTCTCTTTAAATTTCCACACCACACTACCGGGAAGGTGTTTGGCCCTGATGGATTTAACGTGCACCAGATCCACTTATTAGACGTAATTGGATCATGAACCTGAAACCCTCCGATTCCGAAGCTCAGACCTTCCCACCATACCACCCAGGCCTCTTAACGAACCTGGAGGTTCACCAAAGTTATGCTGAGCTAAAATTTAAAATGTAACCGAAAAAAGAAAAAGGTTTGATGGATATTTTCATTTTTTTTTTGTTACATTTTCGTTTCTGAAGGTCCGAAGCTTAAGATTTCGACTAAACTCTACGTTTCAAACTTCTCTTAGTAAAAAAAAAAAAAAAAAAAAAAAAAAAAAAAAAAAAACGTTTGACATTTTAGAATTATATCTGTATGTCTGCCTATCGGAGGGTCTGACCATTTGACTGCAAAAATACGATTGCTGAGAAATGCTTTGCGGCTAAAAAACATTAAAAAAAACAACAAGATTAATAGAAATTTGTCATATGTTCTCTAGTAATTTGCGTTTTTCTATCAAATTTTGAAATATGTCCTTCGCAGAAAATCTCTCTGTCTGACTGTCCAAGTACAGATGCACGCGATAATTTAAACAAAAATAAAGAATTAGATTAATGAAACTTTAAAGTTTAGTTACGTATCCGCATTTTGAATCAAATCCGTGAAGTGACTGATTACCTGTCGATCTGCATGCATCTTTGTAAGTATGTAAGGATGTTAGAGTAATTAGTAAGCATGCAAATACGATCGATAAATGAATATTTTCTGACGGATGATATTTGACGATAGATGCTGAGATAAGTGATATTTGATATTAGTTAAGGGATATTATTAATTAGTATTTAAAATATAGATTTATTTCAAAATTTAAATTTAATTTGTTAAAGAGCTGGCCTTCTTTCGGTCTATTCATTCGCATTCATTTAAACGTGATAGTTTGGGGGAAAAAATGCAGGATTGCATTTTGGTTTAAATGGTCAAAAAATAATCTAAAATGAATATCCGACTGTCAGATAATTAGACAGCGAGGTCGGTTTCCGAAAATCTTTCTCTTATATTCTGCAATAGTTTTAAAATTCCGTTATCTCCATATAAAATTGTTGTCATTGACCAAAATCGCAAACACCTTGCATGGCATTGGTAAACGATAATTACAAAACAAAGATCTTTAGTTTACATCTATTATATATTTTTGAAGCCTACATATCATGTTTTTGGTCACCTTTTTACCGGCATATTGCCGCATTCAAAAGAGGCAGTCGACTCTCCATGGCCGAATGGTCATAGTACTGATCTCTTAATCAAAGGATTGTAAGTTCGAACCAAGCTAGAGACAATGCTATTCACAGTTTGTGTAAATATTCCATTCCTTCACTTCATGTTCCAGAGGATTCGGGACCTTTCTTTAGTTTACCAGATAAATGTTCTGGGCTTTTCTTACTGTCTGCAGAAAAGTATTCTGGAACTTTCCCTGCTAGTATAAAAACAGAAGGTTTGTCAGTCACTGTGTTCTGAGTTCAGATTGAGTTAATAAATTGGTTTAGCTCTGTTTCTTGTGTGTGTCATTGCGTTCCACACTGGAGTACCTCCATAACTATATTAACATTAAAATTCGGCATGGAAATATCATTTCAGTCACGTGCACAAATTTTATTAGTTGACGCTATAATGTTTACATGCATGCGAATGTACAGGTAGACAGATGGCCAACTGTTTAACATATCTGGTTCAAAATTTGGAAAAGTTCTATATTTTAGATGCTAAACTTATGTACCAGATTTTATCTGCCTAATTCTTGTGTATTCGAGTGCCCAAATTCACTTGTATTCGAAACAAGAATCAGACAGACAGACAGATATCATACAAATAGAATTAATTCAAAATTTGACAGGTATTTTTAAATTTGGTTGTTAGCTCTGTGGTGAATTGGTATGAGCGAGGATAGAACCTGGGACCTTGTGGTTCGCAGCCAAGTAACATGACCACAATACAAAAGCAATTGCTCGTGTAGTGTCGCTGTTAACTGGCTTATAATCTTTCACCACAGACTCTCCTTCCAGCGAGTCGAACGATATGGCTGTTGGGTGGTGATGCATTATCAGCTGCTAAGTCTAATGCGCCAATCCATATACCAAATTTTGTCCATCTGTCCCGAAATGTTTTTGAGTTATCGCATTTATGGACAGAGAATCAGACATAATGCCAGAAATGTATTTTTCGAACTCAAGAATGGGTGAAATATAGAAATTTCTCAAAATCTTTGATCCTTACGATACTTTCTTCATACTTCGTATAGGAGAAAGTAAAAGTGGAAGAGTGTAGAACTGTAAATAAAATATTACTTCAAAAATAGAAATATAATTGATTTTAAATTTGTATATAATAGTTTTACACATCATTATTCAGCAATTTCGATACTTTCTTTAGTTGAGAATATAATTTGAAATATTACATCGATTCCCTCCAAATTCAGGAATTCTTTCTTTCTTTATAAATATATACGATTCCCATAAGACAGAAACTTCTTACAAATGCCATTTTTATTCTCTGAAACTATAATTCTTGGAACAAGAATCCTTTCTGGCCGCAATATCTATAACCTTCCCTCATAATATATCACAACAAAGTACCTTCTTTGTGCATGGATACATAGAACTACATTTTGTAAGAACGATCGAGAACGCCGATAGCAATAGGTCATTTCATAATGTTTTTCTTGTGCAAGAATAGGCTTTCATAAAGAAGCGGTTTCCTTCTTTCATCTGGAGCGAGCGATTAATCACTCCAATCTGTCACGTGATATTCGTCAGTTGGGAAGTGTGCGAGATGACAGCATACTTTTAGGCAAAGGGAGATAGTAATCAATCCTGTTTTTTCTTGTAATCCTGATTTCCATCCGATTGTATACTTTCATTATTTAGATATAAAAATATAAAATTGAAAATCTGTTTCGTTATTTACATGAATATATGTCTGAATCTTATACAATTCCACACTTTGTTTATCTGTATGCCTGAACTTTATACAATTCCATACATTCTTTGTATATAGGCCTGAACTTTATGCAATTCCCTACATTGTTTGTATATATGCCCAAATCTTATTCAATTCCACACCTGTTTGTGTGTATGTATATGTGTATGTCGGAACCTTATACAATTCCACACTTGTTTGTTTGTCTGAACTTTAAACAATTTCACTCTTGTTTGTATATATGTCTAAACCTTATACAATTCCACACTTGTTTGTTTGTCTGAACTTTAAAAAATTTCCCACTTGTTTGTATATATGTCTAAACCTTATACAATTCCACACTTGTTTGTTTGTCTGAACCTTATACAATTTCACACTTGTTTATATATATGTCTAAACCTTATAGAATTCCACAATTGTTTGTATATATATCTGAGAATCTTATACAATTCCACATTTATTTGTATATATATGTCTAAATCTTATACAATTCCACACTTGTTTGTATATATGTCTAAATCTAATACAATTCCACACTTGTTTGTTTGTTTGAACCTTATACAATTCCACACTTGTTTGTATATATGTCTGAATCTTATACAATTCCACACTTGTTTGTATATATGTCTGAATCTTATACAATTCCACACTTGTTTGTATATATGTCTGAATCTTATACAATTCCACATTTGTTTATTTGTTTTTTTTGTCCGTATGTATGTATATCTGAATCTTATACAATTCCACATTTTTTTTTTATTTGTTCGTATGTATGCATATCTAAATCTTATACAATTCCACACCTTTTGACGGATTGAAATTCTGAATCCCTGTTCCTTAATATACTTAAGGATTTACTGAAATATTAAACAGATTCTATGACCGTCTAAAAAAGATAAAACGGGAATTGAAAGGTTTTATGTCCGTGCTAACTTCTGAATATTTCACGGTACAAAAATTAAATTTACACGACCTAAAAAATTAGAAAAATATTTTTAATAACATAATTTTCAATTCTAAATAGTTCTTATTTTAAGTTTCATTATAATAAATTTTTAAAAATTAATTTTGTAGATTTATTATAATGTCTTTTTTATCTTTTGAATTATTAAGCTTATTTTACTGTTTAATAACAATTACTAATTTTAATGGCGCACTTTTTACAATGCTAAAATTATTTATTTTTTTCGAAAATTTTTATTATTATTTTTGTTATGCAACTATTTTTGTTGACTTTGTTACGAAGCATAGTTTGGTATTTGTTTTAAAATATTTTATCGATGTTACAATTTTTTTAAATGCTTGATCTAATTTTCTCTTTTTTTTAAATTTTAAAAGTTTAACATATCAAATTAAAAACTACCAGTTATTTTTGACATGATTTTTAAACCCTCAATTTTTTTTGAAATAAAATTCGATTTCAAAATATATAGACACAATTAAAATATTTTATAAATGTATATTTATCCGCGTTGGCATTTCCAATACTGAATGTTTTTTATCTGAGAGTGAAAATTATTTATATATTTATTATATAAATTTTATCACTTCCAGAATTGTGTTTTTAATGTGTGTTTATGGACTGCCATTCCTACAATGGAACTAACTGTTCTGGGAAGCAACATTAGATTCGTAACAATATATATTAATTTCGATTTCTTTAAATTAAGGCATTGCTTTCTTTGGCTAAAGATATCAATTATTACGTATTTAAAAAAAAATAAAGAAATTACTAAGAGTCTGAAGCTTAACGTTTTTAAGTTGCCTTCTTCTGATGTTGTTAATCTCTTAAGTTATGATTCTATCTGTAGAATAATCTAGAAATTTCATTTTTCTCTCTTGATCAATTATCTATTGCCAATTTCTAAAGTAGTAACTTACATTTATACATACGTACGCCAAACATTGACGCTAAAAAAATGTTTTCTAGAGTAGTAATATATTAAAGTTGAAGTTAAAATCGCTCATGGACTGAATATAAAAACTCTATGACTTATAAATATATGTGTGAGAACTTTTTCTACATATGTATTGAGCAAATAGCTATATTGCAGGACTACCGGCAGTTTATCAATCTATTAATATATTATGGTATAATTTACCCTTATCGAAAACCATGATAAAATGATTCTCATAGTATGAATTTTTCAATTTAATAATATTTTTTCTCATTCTATTTTTATCATGCATCATTAACTTACAGATATTTTGCATTAATAGTCATAATCGTCTGCTAAAATGCTTGAATAAGAAAAAGAGGTGCGATTTCATTCCAATAATTCATTGATATATTATATCATTTAAACTCTTCATTTTCTTCCTTTCAAACTTCCCGAGATTTTGAACCAAACTTACAACTTACATCAGTCATTTTGACTAGAATCCCTATAATGATACAGATATTGTATTGTATATTTCATAAATCATGCAATTTAAGATTATGAAAATGTTTACTCATGATTTAGAGGAGACATTTCGCATATTACATTCATTTTGCCTGCAAACTCCCATTCCGAAGATATTCAGACTGTATAAATTACATTTTATAGAGGGTATTACAGAACCAACCTGGATTCCCATTATTCTTCTATTAAAATAAATTTTTAACATTAGTCGGATATATATCAATATTAAAATTTAAAAAAAAAAACGTTTTTGTGAAGTGCGAATCAGTGTCGAATTCATAATCTAGTGACAGACTATATATTATGGTTCCTCTAGAGTTCATTTATTTTCAAATAAAGCGAAATCAGTTCTGTGATTTGTAACTAGGTTAATTTATTGGGGGTATATACTGGAAAATAATGAACTGTATTTAATGAATTTCTTTCGAAAATTGTATATACCATAAAAATAACTATATATATATATATATATATATATATATATATATATATATATATATATATATATATATATATATATATATATATATATATATATATATATATATATATATATATATATATATATATATATATATATATATATATATATATATATATGTATGTATATGCGTGTGTGTGTGTATTACCGTTAAAGTGTATAATTCAATTATTTCATAGAATAATTGTTTATTTCATGAAATAACTAGACAAGTCAGTTAAATTATATAATAGATGAAGAATTTCATATTTTGCCTAGCTATTATTCTATGAAATAACTAATGATAGACCGTTAAACTAAAAAATAAACAATTTCAAAATTATTTTATAAATTAATTGATCATAAATAACTAAATTCTCAAGAAAAATACATTTTTTCCCTATTGTTGATGATTAATTGATAAATAATAAGGAAAAGCAGATTATATCATTTTTATTGCTGATATTGCTAACATTAGTTAAACAGAAAGAAAAAAAAGAATATATTCCTGAAATAAGTAAACAACAGACATAAATACACCGTCTAAAAGAAACGGAACTAAGCTTACACATACACATGTCTTTGCAAAGCAGCTACATGCGATTCAAAACTGACTAAAAGCAGCTACAAAGATTTCTTCGAATGTCATATTTCATACTTTAACGATCAAGTAATCATTATTCTATAGAATATCTAGTTAAATCGTAGAATTCCATAATTTTATATACTTTAATTGACTTGTCTAGTTATTTCATGAAATACCTAGTTATTCTATGAAATAACTGAATTATATACTTTAACGGTAACACACACACGCACATATATATATATATAATTTTATGATAGTCATTTTTTTATTGACAGAAATAATACATTACTTATCGGACAGTGATAGATTTTTCGATATTCTAGATTATTCATAGAAAGTCTTAGTTTTCTATTCAAGAGCTTTCAGCCATTTAAAATATTCAAGAAAATGTTTCGTCGCATTTTGCATTTGATAAATTGAAATTCTCCTTTTCTGTTTATATTGGTAATGTAAAAAAAAATAAATAAAAAAATCCCCTATTTTTTTTTTTTAGCTTAAACCCTCTTAAGATTGTTGCTACCTTTAGGGTAAGGAATACTGTGTGCTTTTTTTATGCAGGCTTTTTTCTTTATATGTGTGCATGTGTGAGAATTTCCGAGTTCTTTTAAATTGTTCTGAGATTTGAAACACTTTCTTCTGACGTCAAGAAAGGTGCTTTTAAAATGCAAAGGTGACATTCTATAGGACAGAATCTACAAAACCTTTTTTTTTCTGCCGGAAGCTGTTCTTTCGTCTTTAGTCTCAGTTCTGTAAAATAAAGCTTTTCCTCTGTCTTTGCAAAAAAAAATATTTATTGAGAAACAAACAACGGGCTGGATGAAATAAGGCAGAAAAGATATTGTCTATACGTCAACAGTTTTTTCTTAACATTTTTTTAAATACCAAGAGAATGTACAGAAAGTAGAGAATTTTACAATCTATCTAAAAGCTTAAAAACTATTTTTTTCACTTACGAAATTTGTACTCATATTTACACAAAATTAGAAAAAAAAAAAAAAACCTGCGCAATCAATAGAAAAGAATTGTATTTATTGAATAATTTTTTTCCATTGCCTTTATATATTTATTTTTCAATTTTTTTCATTGTTTTTATTCATGGTTTACCATTTTTACTCTTTCTTAAAATGTATTAAATAAAAATAATTATTTATTTAAGTAATCATAAAGCAATATAATGCAGAAGTTTCTTATGCATCTAGCATATAAGGAGGATAGCACATTGGGTATTCTTACACATTTGAAAGATGATAGAGCATTGGGTATTCTTATGCATATAGTGTAGAAAGATGATAGGGAATTGGTATTATTACACCTATAATGTAGTAAGATGACAGTACATTGGGTATTCTTATGCGTAGGGTAGAAAGATGATAGTACAGTGGGTATTCTTATGCATATAGCATAGAAAGATGACAGTACATTGGGTATTCTTATGCATATAGTGTAGAAAGATGATAGGGAATTGGTATTCTTACACCTATAATGTAGTAAGATGACAGTACATTGGGTATTCTTATGCGTAGGGTAGAAAGATGATAGTATAGTTGGTATTCTTATGCATATAGCATAGAAAGATGATAGAGAATTGGGTATTCTTATGCATATAGTGTAGAAAGATGATAGGGAATTGGTATTCTTACACCTATAATGTAGTAAGATGACAGTACATTGGGTATTCTTATGCGTAGGGTAGAAAGATGATAGTACAGTGGGTATTCTTATGCATATAGCATAGAAAGATGACAGTACATTGGGTATTCTTATGCATATAGTGTAGAAAGATGATAGGGAATTGGTATTCTTACACCTATAATGTAGTAAGATGACAGTACATTGGGTATTCTTATGCGTAGGGTAGAAAGATGATAGTATAGTTGGTATTCTTATGCATATAGCATAGAAAGATGATAGAGCATTGGGTATTCTTATGCATATAGTGTAGAAAGATGATAGGGAATTGGTATTCTTACACCTATAATGTAGTAAGATGACAGTACATTGGGTATTCTTATGCGTAGGGTAGAAAGATGATAGTATAGTTGGTATTCTTATGCATATAGCATAGAAAGATGACAGTATATTGGGTATTCTTATGCATATAGTGTAGAAAGATGATAGGGAATTGGTATTCTTACACCTATAATGTAGTAAGATGACAGTACATTGGGTATTCTTATGCGTAGGGTAGAAAGATGATAGTATAGTTGGTATTCTTATGCATATAGCATAGAAAGATGATAGAGAATTGGGTATTCTTATGCATATATTGTACAAAGATGATAGTGCATTGGTATTCTTATACATATAGTGTTGTAAGATGATAGTACAGTGGGTATTCTTATACATATAGCATAGAAAGATGATAGAGCATTGGATATTCTTATGCATATATTGTACAAAGATGATAGTGCATTGGTATTCTTACACCTATAGTGTAGTAAGATGACAGTACATTGGGTATTCTTATGCGTAGGATAAAAAAAAATGATAGTACAGTGCGTATTCTTATGCATATAGCATAGAAAGATGATAGAGCATTGGATATTCTTATGCATATATTGTATAAAGATGATAGTGCATTGGTATTCTTATACATATAGGGTTGTAAGATGATAGTACATTGGGTATTCTTATGCGTAGGGTAGAAAGATGATAGTGCATTGGACATTCTTATGCATGCAGCATAGAAAGATGATAGAGCATTGGATATTCTTAAGCATATAGTGTAGAAAGATGATAGTCCATTGGTATTCTTACACATATAGTGTTGAAATATGATAGTACATTGGGTATTCTTATGCGTAGGGTAGAAAGATGATAGTGCATTGGACATTCTTATGCATGCAGCATAGAAAGATGATAGAGCATTGGATATTCTTAAGCATATAGTGTAGAAAGATGATAGTCCATTGGTATTCTTACACATATAGTGTTGAAAGATGATAGTACATTGGGTATTCTTATGCGTAGGGTAGAAAGATGATAGTGCATTGGACATTCTTATGCATGTAGCATAGAAAGATGATAGAGCATTGGATATTCTTAAGCATATAGTGTAGAAAGATGATAGTCCATTGGTATTCTTACACATATGGTGTTGAAAGATGATAGTATATTGGGTATGCTTATGCTTAGGATAGAAAGATGATAGTACAGTGGGTATTCTTATGCATATAGCATAGAAAGATGATAGAGCATTGGGTATTCTTATGCATATAGTGTTGAAAGATGACAGTGTATTGGTATTCTTGCACATATAGTGTTGAAAGATGATAGTATATTGGGTATGCTTATGCTTAGGATAGAAAGATGATAGTGCATTGGACATTCTTATTCATGTAGCAAAGAAAGATGATAGAGCATTGGATATTCTTAAGCATATAGTGTAGAAAGATGATAGTCCATTGGTATTCTTACACATATGGTGTTGAAAGATGATAGTATATTGGGTATGCTTATGCTTAGGATAGAAAGATGATAGTACAGTGGGTATTCTTATGCATATAGCATAGAAAGATGATAGAGCATTGGGTATTCTTATGCATATAGTGTTGAAAGATGATAGTGTATTGGTATTCTTGCACATATAATGTAGAAAGATGATAGTACATTGGGTATTCTTATGCGTAGGGTAGAAAGACGATAGTGCATTGGGTATTCTTATGCATACAACGTAAAAAGGCGATAGTGCACTGTACATTCTTTTGCATATAACGTAGAAAAATTATAGCGAATTGGGTATTTTAAAAATAATAACTTTTGAATTATAAATTACTATTATTTTTTGAAGCCTCTAATTGAGCTTATGTTTACTTTATAGACATTCCATGTCTTGCAAATGCTGAAATAACTCTCAGTATTCCCGTTTGTTATTAGTTGCTCTCGTTAATTTGCAAAATAACATATAATTTGATTTAATGATCAGGTTTTGTTCAGATATAATAAAATAAAAATAATATCAATAATTAAGAAATGTGCGGTTAACTAACATATCGATTGATCTCGAGTTATTAGATGAATCAAAAGCTTATTTTTGAGTGAACACAACATGATTAAAGCTGATATTTTGAAATTTTTCATTTATAAAAATAAAGTGATACACGAGTTTTTCTTCCATAATAACTTTAGAAATATTACTGTACAAAAATAATTTTAAAGCCATTTTAAAATAAACAATAATTGTTTCTTTAATGACAAGTTAATAGTTGTGCAATATTGTTCTGAAATTCCAGCAATATTACAAAAATAACTTTATTGATTAATTTTAATTAAATTATTTTTTTAATGTTGTGATAAAATTCCAATTGTTTTCATTGTTTTAACAAATATTTAAACTGCTTCACTTTCTTCAACTGGGAATATTTAAATATACTTTTTTTTTTATTCTGTCCGACGGATGCTAGGAAAGAAAATGAAAGTGGAGTTTCAAAAAGTGTAAAGTGGAGTTGAAAGTCGTAAAAAATAATTTTTAAATGGAAGACATATTATTTGATTATTTCAATTTTTAACTCTATGAACTGGAACTCCCATATCATCCTATTCAGCAAATTTCTTATTCGGACGTTTCAGATATGTACTTGAAATCTTAACACATCATTAATACACTCGCACACATATAAAATGCCTTTAAATTACTTGAAAAGAGAGACTGTTCTGACTGTTTACTTTTTGACTGTTACCTTGAAAAGAGTGATTTTCTGAATGTTTAACATTCATATTCTTCTAACGAAATTATTTCTAAACTAATTCATTGCAACTATCATGGATATTTTAATTTAAAAAACTAAAACGAACCTAGTTTTATCCCTGTCAGCCATTTAATTCTAGCAATTGTTTAATCCCTTGAAAATGTCCAATCACTGATTCTAAATCCAAAGTGGTGCTCAGTACTAATTACCTTCCGTTGTGTCTTGGCTGAATAAGCTATAATCTGCTAATGCCTCGTGATACGTAATTCATCAATAGCTTCAGAGATGAGCATTATTTGATAATTGAGTAGATGCATCAAATGATGAACAGTTCCTCTCATTAATTGTGACGTCTCGCTGGATTCATGAACAGATAGACATACTGAATACATGAATGGATATCTGTATTTGCTAGAAAATGAAATGACTCAAGATAACGAGACGAATAACATGTTGGCCAATTGTGTAGAAATTTGGTGGACGTCGCCATTTTTAGAAATAAATTTATAAAAATATTCTCAAATAAATATTTTTTTTATAAAAATATTGTTTCTCTGCAGCGTTTATTCATAGTAATAAAGATATATACTCAGAAAACTCCAATGGGTGCTGAATGGATTCCAGAGCAACGACCCTTTCTGTTGGTGGCCTTTTAGCAACAGGGAGAAGTATTTGGCGGTTTTCATGACAGAAAAGTTAAAGTTATATAAAATACAAGAATTATGACGATATCTGCAATATGAGCGAAGATCCATACATTCTTCTGGAATACTCGATACTTTTTCAGGGGACTATTTCAGTGCAAGAGAGCTCAAACAGGTAAAACAAGTAAGCCGAGTGAATTTTCTTTTTAGATTGTTAATCTTGGTACGAGTTTATATATATATATATATATATATATATATATATATATATATATAATCCATTATTCGTCGTGGTCTTTTACGACTAATTAAACTCCAATAGAAAAGAACATATGTCTTCCGCATCTGAAAGAAAGTTCAGCGCGTTGAGAATGGAGTGAATCCTATAAATTCGGTTTTAAAAAAAGTGAGACATAATATTTAACCTTACCCTAGAGGAATGCCATCTTTATTTTCATAGGTGAATTTTTAAGTTTTTAAAACTTGCAAGCGCTTGATTCGCTTTAATGGCTATGAGGACAATATGGCTTATTTCAATTAATGATATAAAATTACAAATTGGACAACATGTTTTATTAGATATTAATTCAAACATGGATGTAGTGCATATTAAAGTACACGAAAAGATGAAGAAATCTTGCAAAGAATTTCAGTTTAATTTCCGAGACTGATTTACTTGTTATTGTATCATTCTGGTCTCGAAATATAATTTACAGATAACTATAGTTAAATTCTGTAGAGAATACCAAATGTCAATAAAAAATAATAATAGGGTTCATGTGATTAACAACATGCCATTTGCGGATGTAATCTATAGACTAACATGTCACATGACAATTTTTTAGCAATTAATCACTTCGTTTAGATTGTCAGAAAGTCTTATGTTGTTGCCAAGTTTGTTTTCTGGTTGTTTCTTAATATTTTAATTCTTTTAAAAATTCTACCTTGATTAAATGTCAGAGAAAATAAAAGTAAAAAAAAAAATTAAATTAAATTTAAAAAATTACAAATTTTTATCCTATATGTTTCAATTGATCTTCTAAATGTAAAATCGTTTTTATTTAAATAACTTATTATCATTTATTATGTGCCGTATCGCGACACCACCTGAACTCACATGCGTTAAAGTAAATAAAGCGAAAAGATTGTTCTTTACTTTGTGCAAAAGTTTTCATGTTCAAGCTTAGAATATATATAAAAGAAGATTCCTTTCCCCAACTATCTTTTCAGACTTTTTATATTTCCTAGAAAGGCGGCAATATTTTAAAAAATTCAAAGAACATCTTCGAGTCTACAGGGAAGCATTTTCACTCAGTGCTTCAAAAAGACTTTCTGAATATGGTATAGTAGTTTGGAGTATACCGAACTATACATATTTCTACTATACATTTGCTATATACTTGCTATACATTGCTATTTGCAAACTATACATTTGCAACTATACATATTTCTTCTTTTCCATTGTACTGCCTCTTCATTGAACCTGTCCGCTAAGCGCAAATAATCTCAAAATAATTAATAGAAGATATTAAATTTTAACTTTCAAAATACATTTGCCGAAATATGAATACTCATAAAAAATCAATGCAATTAAAGAATTTTTAAATAGTTTTTAGTAGAAGTAACTTTGTTAATATACAGTATTGAACTCGTCTATTAAAAAAAAATGAGAAATTTCAAGCTATTTTATTTTAACTTATTTGTAAAAGAGGAAAAATTATCGTCTGGAACACCGATCATAATTTTGACGTGTTGAAAACATGATTTATTTTATCGTTTGCTTTTTCATTTATAGCAATCGTTTCCAAATTCCTAAAATAAAAAAATAAAACACACTGCAAAAGTTCTCGACTAAGTATGGAAATTAGATATTCAATGAAATATGCGTGCAAATAAGAGTTATAAATATTTTTTTTTCCTTGAAAGAATTTCTTTTACATCATATTTTAAAAATGCTAAAGCTTTTATTTTTTCATTTTAAGATACAGTTTCAAATTTCTTGAATTTGTTTATCATTAAGCATATGATGAAAATTGCATGGAAAAACATACATCGATTAAATTTTTATAACATTTTGAGAAACTATAATTAAATTTGTAATACACTATTCACTATTCACAATATGACACTATTCAGCAGTGCTGAACAATTGCGAATAGTGTTTTATATCATAAAATATTGTAACATATATTTGTGCAACTGGGAAAGTAAATATTGAGGGAATCGCTCATGTATGATTTTTCTTTTTGATAAAATGATTTCAGGCATTCAATTTTTTAAAAAACATTATACAAGTTGAAATAAATTATATATTAATTTGCTTCAATTAAAAGCTAAATCTTAAATCCTTAATTGTCTTAAATGCAATCATAAGCATTTCCTGATATATGTTAACCACATAAAATAATGATTTTATTATATAACTATTTCATTCCTCTTGGTTATGAATTACCGAATAAGAATCCTTTCTGCCTACAATATCTATGACCTGCCTTCATGACATATCACATAAAACTACTTTCTTTGCTCACAGACGTGTGCAACTACATTTTATAAGAAAGATGGGAATTGCCGATAGCAGTAGGTCATTTCATGAGGTTTTTCTTGAGCAAGGAAAGGCATTCATAAAGGAGCATTTTTGCCCTTTCTTCCAGGGCAAGCGATTAATCACTCCTGGCTGTCAGGTGATATTCGTCAACTGGAAAGAGTGCGAAGCGAGAGATTTTTGGCCATAAGGGAAATGTTTCCGATTCCTGTTATTTTTTGGTCCATTTCACTCTGACAATGAGTTGTCTGGAAAAGTTCTTTATAATTTGATTTTTTTTGTTAAAGACATTCGTAGAGGCATTAATATTAGTTACTAAAATATTTTTATTAGATATAAATTGTAAAATTGTACTATTTTATAGATATATGATGTCTACTATTGGTGTTGAATTATTGTACTATTGAAGTTGCTATAAAAGTAAATAGATTCGGCAGTTTATGTTCACGAAATCTATTAACCCTTTCAGGACGAGATGTCTGTATACTAGACACACGTGTCGGACGGAGCGTAGGCTAAAGGAATCATCCCACAGGACGAAAGTTTTTCGTCTCAAAGCCTAACTTTAAAAAAAATCACAAAAAATATAAATTAAGTCTTAACATAGTCATTTTTGCAATCTTTTTAGATTATTAGTTCATTTATAATACGAACACATTCTTTCTCTCACAAATCGATTTTTTTTGCCATAATATACCAAAAAAAATTCCTTCCGTAATAAAAAGAGAAGAGCAGAATTATATCGTAAAGCTACGCAAAATACAACAGAAGTGACGGTAAAAACCCGAAAAGACTACAGCTACACAGTAATAATAGAAAAAAAAAAGAACGAAAAGGAAGATTGATTGAAATGATCAAGTGGAAAGTATTCAATCCAGGTAACTCTTTATTTATATTACTCTTACCCTCCACCCCCTCAACAAGATTTGTGAATCATGTTACACTCATTTTGAGTAGAGTGTCAAATCTACAGTGGCTCCCAAACGTGTTCGTACACCAACAAGAATCAATTAAAAACCTCATTATTTACCATTATATATTCTTATTTTTGCATGAAAATTTTTTCATAGCATATTTTTACAGTTCTAATAAAGCAGTGAAGAATAAATTTTAATTACGGTGCAAATTATTTTTTTAAAAATGACAATAAATGAAATTGCACAAAAATAGGACACAAAAGTGATCATACACTTTAAAAAAACATCACTAAATATGAAATTTTCTAAATTTTTCTAAATGTTTAGTATTTAGTAGGATATCCTTTATTCTTAATAACTGCTTTTAAACGTTTGGGCATAGAGTTAACTAAACGGTCGGTTACTTCTGCACCGATCTTGTTCCATTCTTCGATCATTACTGCTTTCAGTTGAATTTTCGATTTAATGTCGTGACTTCTTATTCGCACCTCTAATTCTTTCCAAATATGTTCTATAGAGTTTAAATCCGGTGATTGAGCTGGTGATTTAAGGGTTTGAGGGCAATTATAGAGGCAAACAAGACGAACATTCATGGCCGTCTGCTTAGGATCGTTGTCTTGCTAATATACAAAGTTGTTTAAAATGCCCAATTTTTATGCTGACACTTTTAAATTATTATTGAGAATATTTATATAAACTCTATGATCCATTATACCATCAATGAATACTAAATTGCCTACTCCAGCCGCTGACATACACCCCCAAACCATGACACCTCCACCGTCATATTTTACTGTTCCAAATAAATTCTTGGGATTAAGTTCTTCGTTTTTTTTTTTTTTTTTTTTTTTTTTTTGTCCATTCAATGATTTTCCCATCCGACCTAAAGATGTTAAACTTACTTTCATCTGCAAATAAGACACGATTCCAATAGCTCTCTGGCTGGTTTATCATAGATTTGGCAAATTTAAGCCTAGCAATTCTGTTCTTCTGACTTACAAAGAATTTTCTTCGTGCAGAGCGGCCATGTATACCAGCATTCCGAAGAATTCTACGAATAGTTTCACAGGAAATAGAAGTTCCATTTGATTCATTATATTGTGAAGTAAACTTTATTGCACTCAGACGTGGATTGTTTTAGAAATTTACTCACAATATTTCTTTGACTTCTAGCTGACAGAATTTGAGGGCGACAATTAAGAGGCTTGTTTGTAATTCTTTTTCACTCTCTGTAGTGTTTTATTATGCTTTGCACCGTTGAATGAGGTAGATTAGTTATAGTTGCAATATCTCTAATTGATTTTCCAGCTTTAAAATGAAATATAATTAATTTTCGTACGTCTAAACTCGTTTCTTTACGAATGTGCGTCATATCTAAGAATAAAGTAAATAGAATAAATAATTGTGATATTAAATACTGAAATCAAACGATTTTAGTGTATTTTTCAATTAGAAGAAAAATAAGCTGCAAAAGATATTTTTATGACGAATTTAAATTAATAATGTTTGGATGTACGAAGACTTTTGTGTTCTAATTTTGTGGAATTATTTATTTATTTATTTTTTAGAACAATACTACTTGATTTTTTATAAAAATATTTGTTCAGTTTTATTAAGAACTATTTAAAGATGCTAATTAAATAAAATGCTTTATTAAGAAGTATAGAAAACAATTTCTGCAAATTTCTTTAGTGTACGAACACTTTTGGGAGCCACTGTATATGTGTCTATAACCATATGGACTTACAATGTCATCTTGTGCCAAAAGTTACAGTTTTTAAAATGTTCCAGGTCACTGGTATAAATGTATGACGGCCGGGGGTGAGCTAGAATACTCTCTGGTACGCCAGCGTATCGGCCGGGAAATGAGTGCGTTTCTTGCTGGCACGTATACCGGACAGCCGGCGTGAAAGTGTTCAGTATATTATTCTATATATAAATTATAACTTATCATTTCATATAGAATACGGAAGATTTAATTCTCTTTCTTTCAAAGTAAAATCATATAAAGCCTTGCATTTTTGGAACTAGCTAATATACTCAGCATCTTTCAGTACAAAATTCTCAACTAAAAAGAAATTGAGGGTTAAAAAATTGTCTCAAAAGCTTCATTAACTATTTGCTTTAAACTTCAATAAATTTTCAGCAAAATTTTAATTATGAGACACATGCGTAAATACAGGAATCAGTTTAATTCGTTCTCAGGAAATCAAAAGATTCCATTAACAAACAATTTTAAAGTAACTGCATTTTTTTAATGCATAAACCGTTGAAATGAATAACAGATTTGAATGTTAAGATAATATAATAAAAATGTTGGATGATTTTCTCTAAAATTGCGGTAAATTTCTAATTAATGGAATATTTAATTAATTTTTGCACTTTGAAAAGTTGTCATTATTCTTTCTCTTGTCATAAATAATAAGCGTTATAAGTTTGGATATCTTTATTTAAGAGTACAGGAAAAAGTTTCGGATAGACCATACTCGCTAGTTTTTATTAAAATTATTTCGAGAAAATGCCTACGATTAATGTAATTATTCATTTTTATTTTAAATTATTTAATACATTTTACCATCAGATTTTAATTTATTAGAATGAATAAAGTTTCAGAACTAAGCGTTTCTTTTTTTTTAGTTTCTAGTATACGTAGTCTAAAGAAAGTCTAGTAATCGTTAAAAAATTCGAACTTGAAATTTTGATGAATCTGTACGCTTCAGAACTTCTTCAGTTCAAAAAACACATTTTTGGAAATGTCGGTCTGTCTTCCTGCTACAAAGTTGACTAAAAAACAATTCGATATAGACGGAAGGAATTTGATATAAGGCATTTACACCAAAATTTGTAATTTCTATCAAATTCTGGGCAAAATCCACTCAGAGGAAGTCTGTCTGTCCCACTATTTGAATATAAGTTAATATGATATCTACAAAGCGAAAAGAGCTAGACAGATAAGATTCCGCACACAGATCTATAATGTAGAAGCCTATAAAATTTTGAACTAAATCCAAGGAGGATTGCTCGTCTGTCCATCTGTACTTTAAGAAACATGTAAACACGATAAGTTAAAAACACAATGACTTAAATATTTCAACTCTGATATGTGATTTTGTGACTACAAATGTAGTTTTGTTAGAAATTTTGGTTCTAATTGATTGGGAAAACCGCGCTTAAAACATGAATTTGATATTCGGATACGATTAACCGCCAACAATGTCGCCAAGGATCACACGACAGATTCAGTAAGAATGTAGTAATTTCTTCCCAAAACTTAATGTTTCATGATTATGCTACATCATTGTCATGCAAGACATTCTCTGGGATAATACTGTTATGAAATTTCCGGGGGTTCGTTTGGATAGTCGGAGTTATATGGTGTGGGGAACGCTCAATCAGCAGGCGGCAGTAGAAAATAAAACAACGACGTTTATTTACACGAAGACACACAGGACAGCACAAAGACGACAACTATATACAGCACAGAAGGCGATTACCTTCGGCCGAGACGTGCAGCATACAACCAGATTCTACTGCAGACAGTAGCGCACAGCTTAGTTCAGCACTAGCTTGACTCCGTCGCTGCTCCTCTAATCACTGGAAGACCAGTTCTTCACCGTCGATTCCGACTACTCCTCTCTGTCGCTTCCCACTACGAGTCTTCGACTACCACTCCTCTGTCGCTTCCGACTACTACCCTTCGACTACCACTATTCCAGCAGCTCAGACTGCCTCCTTTTATAGGTCTCAGGTGGCGGGGGAAGCCTCTCAACCAATCAGGAACGTTCGAGGCGTATCTCGGTTCCTACTGGACGGAGCGGGAAAATTCTCGATGTTTCGGGTATAATCTATTTTGGCGCCGAAGTCGCCGACTTCGTCGCCAAGTCGCCAAATGTCGCCAGGTTTGTCGCCAAGCCCCGGGACCTCCAACGCGACACCCGTACTCCGTCCAATGCAGATGACTGCAAAACATTCTTTCTTATGATGGGACCAACTATGCTGGGAAGCCGCATCACAGGTTCGTAACAATACATATATCAGAAAGTATGTGAGAACGTTTTATGGAGATTCTCACTGGTTTAGAGATAAAATTTTAAGCATTTTACGATTGTATCCTTGTTAAAAATTATTTTGCTTTCATGTGTTAAAAATTGTGGCGATGCAGAACTGTTAGGTAATGTTCTGATTTTAGATTGGACAGTTAAAATTTCGAAAACTCATTTCTATCCAACATTCGTGTTTTGAGGGAGAGGATCATGTTAAATCTGACCTTGAGTGTCACAGCACTTCCTACTGGCGGAATGTAGAAGTTAACATACAAGATGGCGTTACATATGCAAACCTCGTCATGACTGAAAATTACCACACCAGTCCCGAAATATTTCCCGAATCAATTCAACTAAATATAATTAAAATTACATCTTAGAAATGACACTTGTTGCTAGTTTTATAGATTTTAACAGATAAAAGAAATCGAAGATATGAATAATTATTTTCAATTGTATTGATAAATAAATATTGTTAATTTGAAACTTATTAAGACATTTCAAGAAAATCTAAAACCACTAAATATACTGTCTATAGACTATTTTTAACATATAGACCTACAAAATCTGGGGTTGTATTCAATGCATAGTCTGGTTTTTTTCAAAGATTTTATGTTAGCTTATGTTATGTTTGTTGTTGCACTTTGGTAGTATATTTTATTTCAAATCTCAAAGAAATAAGTTATCTTTATAAAATTTTATTTTTGTATAATTTTGCAAATTGAATGTTTAATAACTGATGCCTGTAAAATGCTGCATTTCCAAGTTTCTTTAATTAGTTGTCACTTTATAAATGGCTTTCCATTTTAGAAATTATTATTAATTTATTGCTACATTACCATTTTTAATATTTTTCTCATTTTCATTTTCAAAATCATTTTCAACTTAAAAAAAAAAAGAATTCGAAAGGCTGAATATCTTCATTTATTCTGCGTTGAACCGTTTTATAGAAGCAAATAATTTTGATAAAATTACGTGTCTTATTTCTGAATTTTTTCATTCAAATTCTAACTTTAAGACAAACATTGGTTGCATTTGGCCAAAAAGCTTTGAAATTAAATTAAACTTCTGTTCGGTATTTTCATTTATCTTAATTTTCTAAATGTTAAATGTGTATCTATTATGGTTCTGGAAATAAATTCTAAAAAAAATCTCAAATTTATAATCATTTGGACGATAATCTTTTCTTTATATATATATATATATATATATATATATATATATATATATATATATATATATATATATATAACCTTTTAGCTGTCGGGAAGATTTTTATTTGATTCGTTAGCTCCTATGTTAAAGTAAATACAGACTCCATTCACGAATAGCACCAAAAAATCTGTCAAGAGGTAAATTGGAATTCTAGTGTCGAACTTTATTTGGAATAAACTCATCCGAATGTCAGTTGTTTTTTTTATTTAAGCAGTAATCGAAAATTTTCTTTCAGAAAACAAAAAAAAAAAAGCTTTTTTTTATGACTAAAAAAAAATCTGTAATGGAACAATTCATGCTTTGTGCAGTGTTATATTTCAGTCAAAATAATTACTCCTTTTACTTCTATCCTAAAACAAACAACAAACTAGTACAGAATTCATCTCAATGTTAGTTAATGCTAGTTAATTAAGAAGATTCCTTTTGGTTTTCTATAGCGTAACAGCCATGAAATTAATTAGTCTGAGCTTTGACTTTTCGTTTGACATAGCGTAATCAACTTGATTGCTTTTGAGTCATAAAAAACTCAACCCAAATCTTAATTAATTAGAGTCACTTCTATGAGATGAACTCTTCCACTAGATTATTTTAGGTAAGAAAATTCGGAAATGATGATAAATATTTTATATAACTATTTCTAGAGTTGCATAGAATGCAAGGTAAAACTCAAAATCCCAAAATATTCATATCTTATTAAACAGCGTACTAGCAAGTTGAGCAAAATCAATGTACAATGTGTTCTAGAAGTATACATTTCTATAGAGAATCGAAAAAATTCCTCCTATGGTTTACAAATAAATATATATGGAGTAAGAATCAGAAATGAATTGTGTAAGAGAACTCTGAAATTGCAGACATATGACCAAATGAAATTCATTGTGTATTTACTTTTTTCTCTATGACTGCATTTAACTCATATGAATGCCAAAATTCATTTTTTAGGTTTATTTAGATTCATATTAGTCTTTGAAGTAGTTGCTCATTTCCTACGGTAATCATTCATTAATTTCTAATCCTATTCATTCACCCTTTTATAACCGCATTCTTTATTCCTCTTTAATTTTTTAATTCTTCTATTAATTTTCTAAACTTCCATTCCATTCATTAATTCTTTTGTAATTTCATTCATTCTTAATTACATTAATTTATAATCTTATTTATTTCTTATTCCATTCATTCATGCATTTCTAATTCCGTCCGTCCATCCTCTTCTTATCTTATTTATTCCCCAACTTCTTTTTTTTTCATTATTTCTACTATTATTCCTTCATTTCTAATCTCATTTTTTTCCTTTTATTTCCAAGTTTTATTCATTCATTATTTCATTCATTTCCAATCTCCTCCTTCTATATATTTTAAAAATCATTCATTTATTCTTTTCTAATATTCCTACATTCAATTTCAAGGTTATTCATTCATTCATTGCTAAAATCCCTCTTTCATTGAATTTCTAAGTTATTGATTCATTCATTTCTAATATTATTCTTTGATTAATTTTCAAGGTTATCCATTCATTCATTTCTAAATTCTTTCATTCATTTTCAAGGTTAATCATTCATTCAATTCTAATGTGATTCTTTTATTCAGTTTTTAAGTTATTGATTCATTTATTCCTAACATTATTCTTTGAATTCATTTTTAAGATTATTAATTGAATATTAATATCATTTTTTAAAGATAATAATTATTTAAGTGGGAATTTTAATATTAAATGCCACTTAAATAATTGAAAATAAATATTTGTAACTTTTTAATTTCAGTCGATATTTTGTTACTTTACAATCAAGGAACCAATTTAAGAAATTTTAAAACAATATTTATAAATTATATGCATAGCATTTATTGACTTATTTCCTTAATTAAACAGATGTTTTGTAAAATAACCAATGAGTAATTCATGAATTCAGCGAAATATTTTACGTCTGATAAATTGAAAGTTACCTTTTTGTTTGCATAAGTGTAAGAAAAAAATTCAAAAGTTTCTTTGCGTTTAAATCCTTTTAAGAAATGTTGCCACCTTCAGGGTGAGAAATGTTTTTATTTTTACAGTTTTCTTCTTCTGCTTTGATTTCGGAGCTCTTTTAAATTGTTCTGAGATTTGAAACACTTTCTTTTGACAATGAAAAAAATACTCTTAAAATGCAAAGGTGACATTCTATAGGACAGTCTACAAAAGTGTTTTTTTTTTCGCCAGAAGCTGTTCTTTTCTCTTTAGACTCAACTCAGTGAAATAAAGCTTTTCTTGCGTTTATTTATCTTTCAATATTTTTTGTATAAGTAGGAGCCTGGATAAAATAAGGAAGAAAAGGTATTGTCAATAATGTGAAGCGTCTTCATTCCTTATTATTATTTTTTTCAATTTTTTTGGAAAGTTGAACATCAAATCTTGCCAGGAAATTTAAAATCTCAATTCACTTGTTTTTTCAATTACAATGATTTTATTTATGTTTACACAGATTCAGTAAAAAATGATTTAAAATGATGAAGCTGGTTGTCAAGAATTTTCCTTTTGTCTCTCACATTTTTTTATAAAATTTTCAGCTATTCTCAAATTTATTATTCAAATATTTGTCTCTATTTTAGAACACATAAAAAATTATTGTTTATTGTTGCAACCAAAAATAAAAATAACGAGTGTAATTTTATGCTTGAATTTCTGAATGATAAAAATAATCTGAATATTTATTTTTAACCAGCTGCTTTAGTTAACCAGCTGTTTAGTCAGTAATATTTGTTTTGTTAAATTTAGATTAATTATCTTATGCGTAATTTGACAAGCAGTATTCTTTTAACAAAGAAAGAGTTTATCAAATGAAGAAAAGCCCCATTCCATCAAAGTGCTGTTAAAAACTTTAGAGTTTATGAGTAACATATTGCAAATTGTCTTTTGAAATAATGTAATTTCAGTGTCTGATTTCTCGTGTAAACAGCGAAGGTAATGATCATAATTTTTCTTTCTTAAACTTCAAAAATAGACGAAAGTCACCCGAAATTACATTAAAAAAAGTGATCAAATTATATTATTAAAAATTTAATGAAGTAATGGCAACTATTTGTATTCATTGCAATAAGTATGTTTGGGGCAAATTATGCCAAAAATTATTTTTAAAAATTAACAAAATTCAAGAAATTTTGCATTGTAATGAAAGTGGCATCATTAAAAAGATATATTTTTTAAATTTTAAATGCGCAAATATATATATATATATATATGTGTGTGTGTGTGTGTGTGTGTGTGTGTGTGTGTGTGTGTGTATGTGTGTGTGTGTGTGTGTGTGTGTGTGTATGTGTGTGTGTGTGTGTGTGTGTGTGTATGTGTGTGTGTGTGTGTGTGTGTGTGTATGTGTGTGTGTGTGTGTGTGTGTGTATGTGTGTGTGTGTGTGTGTGTGTGTGTGTGTGTTTAAAAAAATTATATGTTATATTTTTGAGAAATTTTGCTGAAAAATGTGAAAATTGTGAAAATGTATCTTCTTTTGTAATTAATTAAGAATAAATAAATAAATTTTTTTACGAAATTTTTGAAAACAAAATTATAAAACAACTCCGAGATGCACATTCTTGTCACCCATATTATATTTGTGCCAACTTTACAGCTTTATGTCAAGCAGTTTTTTCTTTAAAGTATTCGTATAAACTTTATAATAAGTAGGTATATGAATATTTCTTCAGATCAGTTCCGAAAGGAATGTCGTTGTTTCTAGAAGGGAGTACTCTAGATTGAAGACCTGCCCACTAACCATCCTATGATTTTGAAAGCCAAGTTCGCATTAAATCTAATATCAAAAATCAAACATTTTGTCTCTGATGTTCACAAAAGTGTCGAAAAGAGGATTCGCTCAGACGCATTTCTTCTTTATTTGACTTAGTCTCGAAATAAAAAGGTTTGTCACAATTTTCGTATGATTTCAAAATTGAATTTTAACATGCATATATTAAATTAATTCCATACATGCTTACGCCGATATATCACAATGTTCAAATAATTTTTGGTCAAGCGTCATATCTTAGAAATTTGGTGGGAAATATTAGACCAAATTCCTTCCTTGTCAGATGATATAAATTAAAATGAGACCTGGGTTAAAAATTGTATGGGACTTTGAAAAGAAACAAGATTAAGCCTTCTGTAATTTAATGTCACATAAGAATTAATCTATTATATACTTTAAACCGGATGATAGCATTGAAATAACTATTACTAAACAGAGGAGATGAATTCAAATTTTTCTTAACTTTTTAGTAGAAGCATGAGCAATTTTTATCATAAATCTCATTAGAAAAAAAAGAGAGAAGTGAGAATTGATTTCTTTTAACACCACCAGTAAATACTACAAATCAGCTACTAAACCACATTTTTGCTTTCTCGATTACAAATCATAGATAAAGTAATGTAATCGTCCATAAATTTGAATTCGAGATTCCACGGTTGTCTACGCTTCAGACCTCTGAGTTCGGAAAACTCTTAATGACAAATAAAATTTTGTCATTATGTGTTTCTGTGAGTACATTATCTCAATACGACACTCTCTTCTGTGAATACATTATATACATTATCTGTGAATACATTAACTCAAAAGCGTTTTGAGCTAGACGGATGAAATTTAGTATATGAACTTACTTTCGAATTTATATTCTCTCAGATTATAAATGAAATCTATTCAGAGGAAATCTATGTGTCTGGCTGACGAGTATAACTGAACTCGATGACTATAAAACGGAAGTAGTTACAGATATAAAATTTTGTAAAGAGATGCAGCACCAAAATTATAGATTTTATCAAATTTTGATTTAAATGGGTCAGAGAGTCTGCCGTCTGCTCTTTCGCATGCATTTAAACACAATAAATCTTAAGCGCAATGACTTGACCCTTTGATTACTTATCCGGCCCAACTGCACATTTTATCCTGGGTGGGCGGTTTATGATTCAAAAAAGAGGAGAAGGATGTAAAGTTAGAACAAGTTATCCACATCCTGCGTCCCATATTTGAAACAGAAATTGTCCTACTAGGATAGAATCTGCATGGCTGGTTGGGATGGATCAATAACATAAGGGTTTTGATTCAATGAGATTCTGTATGTGATGTGATTGCAATAGTATAATTTTGCATCAAATTTTATCTTCAATCAATCGGATAAAAAGGTCTCTAAAATGCATATTTTCATGATATATTCATTAAAAATACTATATTCCCTCCAAATTATATTTCGTAACTATCCTTCACCAATGCCATGCAAAGAATACGCGATCTGAGCCAAAGTCCATAATTTAATGCTGAGAGAAACTTTTATTAGGGATTAAGCGAAGAAAAAGGGATAAACTTTTATTAGGGATTAAGTGGAGAAAGAGGGATAATACTTTTATTAGGGATTAAGCGAAGAAAGAGGGATAAGACTTTTATTAGGGATTAAGTGGAGAAAGAGGGATACGACTTTTATTAGAGATTAAGCGAAGAAAGAGGGATAAGATTTTTATTAGGGATAAAGCGGAGAAAGAGGGATACGACTTTTACTAGGGATTAAGTGGAGAAAGAGGGATACGACTTTTATTAGGGATTAAGCGAAGAAAGAGGGATACGACTTTTATTAGGGATAAAGCGGAGAAAGAGGGATAAGACTTTTATTAGGGATTCAGCGGAGAAAGAGGGATAAGACTTTTATTAAGGATTAAGCGAAGAAAGAGGGATACGACTTTTATTAGGGATTAAAAGGAGAAAGAGAAATAAACTTTTATTAGGGATTAAGCGGAGAAAGAGGGATAATACTTTTATTAGGGATTAAGCGAAGAAAGAGCGATACGACTTTTATTAGGGATAAAGCGGAGAAAGAGGAATAAGACTTTTATTAGGGATAAAGCGGAGAAAGAGGGATAAGACTTTTATTAGGGATTAAGCGGAGAAAGAGTGATAAGACTTTTATTAGGGATTAAGCGGAAAAAAAGGGATAAGACTTTTATTAGGGATTAAGCGAGACAGTTTCGAGATCACTCCCTCTTGTTATCAATAAGCCATAAACTTGGTGATATCTATCTATCTAGAGAATAAAAGTCACAGAAATGACTTATCAGAAAATATGAATATCAAACTAGCAAATTCTGCAATGGCAAACTTTTCTAATAGGCATAAAATGTTATTCTTAATTAAAATATTCAAAAAGAAAAGGTCCTTTTTTTTTAATTTGCTTGTATATCTTCAAGACGACTCATGAATGAGCTATAAAACTACAGACTATCTGTCGATTCTAATCATTATGCTATTAAACTATTTATAAAACAAAACAATCCAAGACACTAATAAGAATTGGTAAATTTCAAACATGCTGAAAACTCCGGTAAAAGTCTTTTCTAAAATTAACATTTGTAAAAAAAAAAAATCTAAAAACCCTTATGTCTTGAATATGGCACACCATAAATCTATGAAGACAAGTTATTTTATGTCATAATCAAGGAAAAAAATCAAATTCGACTATATTTAAAACACGTTTAACACCCCAGTAGGAAAGTTTCCTGAAATCAATGAATATAAAATTTATTCCCTTCAAAGAATTTTAAAAGAAAATGTATGGTCCCAAACCCTTTGCGTGATTTCAAATGAAAATGTAATTAATCTATCAAATTCGATGTAGTTTCAGACTATCTGTTTAATCTATTCAGATTATGTCTTATATCTATTATGTCTCCCTAAGGTTTGCAACAATAGAATATGGCAAAGGACAGTTTGAATCTATGAAGATAGAAGATAAACGTTAAAAACCACATATGCCTGATGTTTCAATAAATTTTTTCTGGGAAATTAACTTGCTCCAAAAGTCTTCGATTTGTATTACACTTTTTAAATGATTCTACGAAATACATTAGAACAAATTTAGACTCAGAAAGGCTTTGTGCGTCTTTCAGGGAATGCATAATTAGTGTTTCAAATCATGTACCAATCCATTAAATCCGTGATTTCCGGTATTGGAGTTTTTTTGGAATTGAGGTCAGTAAATAAGTAATCGGAATAGGTTAATTCGAAATATATTTAATCCTTCTTCGAATTTAACAGATTCCAAAATATGTCTGTAGAGTTCTTTGTCTTTAAATTATTTAAGGAAATGTATTAGTAATCAAATATCGGCCTGAAAAGGCATATAGTTAATGTATTAACCATCTATCTATCTATTTTCATATTAAGGCCAGTCATTTCCGGGATTTGAAAAACAATTCAAAATTTATAAGATTAGGTGAATCTAAATTATGTTTAGAACTACAGGAACTATTTTCTCCGGAATTAACAGATTCTAAAATTGAGATGTAGAATTCTTTTTAGTGCCTAAATGGAAGTACATTAAAGAATTAAATTCCGGTTCCAAAAAGTCTTATGGATTTTTATAAAAATGCTTAATTGATTTGTCTATCAAATATATATTTTCGGTGTCGGACTTTTCATGGAAAAGAATACAATAAAATTTCATCAAAATAGGTGAACTGAAAATATGTTGAATATTTCTCGGTAATGCACTCGAAACTTTTTAAAATTTCATATTTTTAATTCCTTATGGAATGACATTAAAAATGCATTGTAGCAATGTAAAATTAAAGTATCAAATGTTACGGTTATTTGAAAATTCTAGTAATTGCTCTATTAGACTATTTATAGAATAGAAGGCAGCGAAAAACTAATCAGAATAAAAGAGTTAAAATATAATTAATGCTTTAAAAGAATATTTCTCAGAAATCAACACATTCGAACGCCTAAAAATTCCTTTTTTAATACTTTAAGGAAAAATATTAAAGAGAAATTTTCCAACCGAAAAATGTTTGATGCGGCTTTAAGTGCTGCAAAATTAATTTATCAAATTACATGGTTATTAAAATGAAGTAACTTTTTGAATTTTTAGATTATTTATAGAATAGAGGACAGCGAAAGACTAACCGGATTAAGCGAGTTTGAATATGATTAATGCTTCAGAAGAATACTTTTAAGAAATTAACAGATTCGAATTACTTATGATTTGTTTTTTTAATACTTTAAGAAAAAGCATTAAAAAGACAATTTCTAACTCAAAAATATTTAATACGTTGATAAATAGGAAAAAATTAATGCATCAAAGGAATTTGAATAATTTGACATTTTCACTCTTAGATTATTTATAGAATAGAGGACAGTAGGAGACTAATCAGAATAAGAGAGTTAAAATATATAAGAGGCGTTCAAATGAAAATGTACGAAAGGACACTGTGGGTATAAACGAAGACTTTATTAAAAGTCTATACCATACGTCTGAGCACAACGATCCCATTGATTAACGAGCCGAAGGATTCCTTGTTCCAAGAATTCTTGTGGCCGTGTCGAGATTCACAGCGCCCTTGAGTTCACCGACCAAGGCCCGCTACTTGTTGAATTCCTCGAGCACAGAAGAACAATTAACTCCGATGTGTATACTGTAAGACGCTCCGAAAATACGCTGGTCCATCAAGAACAATAGAATGGGCCTACTCAAGGAGGGTGTGGTTCTGCTCCATGATAACGAGCGTCCACACGTCTCCAAGGGCACACACGCGGAGCTGGCCAAGTTCAAATGGAAGCAGCTCGAGCATTCGTCCTACAGCCCGGATATGTCGCCCTACGATTTTCATGCGTTTGGTCCCCTGAAAAAACATCTGAAAGGGAAGGGTTTGAACTCGGGTGGCGAACTGAAGGACGCTGTGAAAGGTTGGTTCTCGTCACGGCCACAGGAATTCTGGGAACAGGAAATCCTTCGACTCGTTAATCAATGGGATCGTTGTACTCAGGTGTATACTTTGAATAAAGTCTTCATTTATATCGACAGTGTAGTTTCATACCTTTTCATTTGAAATCCTTTGTAATTAATTCTTCAGAAAAATTATCCTCAGAAACTAACAGATTCAAATTCCACAAAATCTGTTTTTTTCAAAAATATTTTAAGAAAAAAAAATATTAAAGATACATTTTCTGTCCCCCAAAAAATTAATGCGTTTTTAAACGAGAAAAATTAATACGGTGAATGACATGGCTGTTTGAATAATCAAACATTTGCTCTCTTAGACTATTTATAGAATAGAGGACAGTGAAAAATTAGTCAGAATAAATTAGTTAAAATATGGTTGATACATCAGAAGAATACTTTTAAAAATTCAACAGATTCGAATTTTTTAAAATTTGTTTTATTTAATCCTTTTAGGAAATACATTAAAAAACAAATTACCGGCTCAAAAAGACGTAACACTTTTGTAAGATTATTCAAAATTAATTAATCAAACGATATGGTTATTTGTATAATCTAATATTTGCGCTCTTAGACTATTTATAGACTAGAGGACAGCGAAAGACTAATGAAAATAAGCGAGTTAAAATATGATTAATACATTAGAAAAATACTTCTCAGAAATTAACATATTTTCTTTAAAACTTGTTTTTCTTATATTTAAAAGGAAAAACCTTTTCTTTTAACCAAAAATTGTTTAATATATTTTTAAACGAGAAAAACTAATGCATAACTGATATGTTTATTTAAATAATCTAACATCTGCTCTCTCAGAATATTAACACCTGCTCTTTTAGAGGGACAGCGAAAGAGAATGAATTAAAATATAATTAATTCTATAGAAGAATACTTCATTGAAATTGAATATAATTTCTTAAAATTCATTTTTTAATACTTTAATGAAATACATTACAAATATATTCTGGTCCAAAAAAATGTTTAAAGTTTTTTTTAAGACGATACAAAATTAATTATCAAACGATATGGCTATATGTATAATCTAACATTTACACTTTTAGACAAGAGGACAGCAAAAGATTAATTAGAATAAGTGAATTTAAAATGCGAATAATTCATAAGTAGAAGAATTCTCGTAAACTAACAGATTCGAAGTCCTCAAAATTCCTCTTTAAAGAATTTAAACACAAACTTGACTTGAAGCCCCTTTCTGTGTCTTCAAGACTTATTTTAATTAATCTATCATACCCCTGGTTATAAATTATGAGCTCTGCAATGTCAAAGCATTCATTAGATAGAGGATGCTAAAAGACTTATCGTAATTCAAAACATGTTTGCTTCTGTAGTTGTTGATGTCTCGTAAACTAAAAGACTCGAAAATTCTTCGCTTTAAAGAATTAAAAAAAAAAAAAAAAAGAACATCAGATTTAAGAATTATTTACTTCAAATGCTTCTTCGTTTATGTAAGACTCCACCGCAATTCCCTCTCTCCGTTTTCTTCATTTAAGTAACTGCACATTCTTCCATTTAAGTTCATTAACTGAGAGTATTATTTGCATATTCTATGAAATTACACCCAAATAGTCTGCCTGGCAGGAGGTGCGTTTCGCATTAATTGTGGTTTGGGGGAAACATAGCCCTTGGTGAAACGAATGGATAAATCGAATCAATGAAGAAGGGAGAAAATAATAAAGAAAATAAAAAATACTCCAAAGAATAAAGAATATTACTTTAAGAGAAAGTTTTATTAGTTTAATCTCGAGGGAGAATTAATTTAATCCAAGAGATGAATCTATTAATGAAAAACTCGGCTTTCAATTTGTGGTTTTTATTATGCAACTCGAAATTTGCTTTATTGGTCGTTTTTTGATATAAAAAAAGTGAAGTGTTCATTTTCTGGAATTCTAAATCATTTTAAATTTTTATATGAAATTTGCAAGCTTCATTAATTAAAGAGGGGACTTTTTCTCAAAGTGTATCTGATTGAAAAAAGACTTTGACGTAATTTGGTTTTAAACCTTGTTTCCATTTTCAAGAAATTATTTATTAAATCGGATAATTTATTTAAAATGAATACGAAATAAAAAAAATAAACCACAAGGGAAACAAGAATCAAGTAACTATCATTTTAATTCTTGAAAATTTAAAATATTTTTCGAAAGATTCGACGATACTTTTTTAAGTTAAGCTCTACATTTCTTTGAATGGAATGCCATTATTTTATTCCATTTTTATCATAAGAAAAATTTCAGTATGAAGATTTTTCCCAGTGTGCTTCTATTTTGCAAAGTATTAACACATTTGATATTTTGTTCAATAAGGCGGCTGGATTAGCTCGTTTCATTTGTTGAAAATTACTACCATCTAGAAAACACTCATGGCGTTCCCTATTACTTGCGCCGGTGAAGAACTGATTTGTTTTCTCCTAATAATTTAATGGGTCTCCTTATAATTCAAATAAAATTCTAAATAAAACAAACCATACCTTTGAAACTTCAGGAAGAAATAATATCTTTAAAGAATAAGATTAGACAATTTAAATTAATAATATATTGCAAAATATGCAAATAAAAAATACCGTCGAAAAAATTGACAGTGAGATTTTGAAAAATATCCACAATTTTATCATGTGAGAACATAATGTTGTTTTGGTTAGAGGGTTTTGAAGCTCGAAATCGTGTAGGCAATATATGCAACATTGAAGCTCGAAAGCGCGTAGACAATGATTAAAGTACTAATGGCAGTTTTCATCATCATCTTTTAATCGCATCTATTTTTTCACCTGCTTTTACCAGAATTGCATTATTATTACGTTTTCTTCTTTAAATGCAGATGCATTTTTAAAATGTTGACCTGCTTTTACCAATATTGCTTTATTATTACGTATGTTTTTTGGACGGCAGATTTAAAAGGTTGACGTAGAACTAAGACATCGTAGCTGTTATTTCATCTCAAAATCGGTCGAGCTCCAAAACTTTATTTGCCAACTAGAAAAATTGAAAATGAAAGTTAAAAAAGCCAAATGAATAATGACTTTAGTTAAGTAAGACAAATGATGATTTTAAAAATAAAGTTAATTATAATAATAAATAATAATGTTTCACACGATAACTTGAAATTTGAGATAGTAGATTTCAGTTTAATTCTTTATATTTTTTAAATTTACTAGGTCTTAAAATATACATCTAGACTCTAGACATATTTTTGAATTATTGTTTGTCTCTCTGTCTGTGAACATGATATAACTCAAAAGCTCAATGATTTAAAGTGTTAAAACATTATATTTGGTTTAATCACCAACTATATATGATTTTTCAAAGTGTGGAAGAAATTCATGGATGGGGAGTCTGTCTGTATGTTTGTGAATACGATAACTTGAATTTTTCAGGATTTATATCAATAAAATTTGACATGAAGATTCGCCTCAAGAACTGTAGATCTGCAAAATTTTTTTAACCAGACATATTGAACGGTTCCGCTTATTGGTCTGTACATTCATATGTATGTAAAAATTGTAACTCAGAAACTCAGCAATTTTGGTATGGATTCTTTGGGCCAAATGACGGATCTATGTCAGATTTTAGATCCGATCGGTGTAAATAAAGAAATCCAAGGTACGCGTACAGCTATCTTCATTATATTAAGAACTAGCCGCCTTTGGCGACCTTCCGGTTCGCCAATCTTAATGCACGTTAAAATTTTAATATTTAAATATTTTATGGAACTCCCATTTGAATTGTTCCTTCATTAAAATATTTTTAAACTTCAAATTTTAATAGTCATATAATTCACTCATAATATTATAAAAGCCTTCAGCCATAACGTAATATGTATCTCTCTCATTTTCCGTTAGCTCCCGTAGAATTTATGCTTTAAATTAAAGTGGAAAGGATTAATCTGCAATAAATATAATAATAATAATATATATATATATATATATATATATATATATATATATATATATGAAGCGAAGCATTTTTAAAAAAAATATGAGTACTGAAAACAGAGTCAGAAAACAAAGAATATTTTTCTTATATATATATAATATCTTTAGAAGTTTTCAACAAAATTTTCACAGATTCATCATAAACAGATTGATTAATTAACAATGTTTAGTTTTAAATGCATAAAACACTGAAAAAATAAACGGAATCGTTTGAAAAAGTCTGTCTAAAACATATTAAACCTTCAAAACCAAGTCCATATCCGTTGAAAATAGTTGTCAACAATCAGAACACAATGCGCATGCGTGAATTTTCTACTCCATTTGGGGTAACTCAATGCAGATTAGAAATTTTTAATTTCATTTAATCTGTTTTATTTTAATTCAAAAGTACTTCAGAATGAATCTGAAAGATCGACTAATTACTAATGTTTAATTTTAAATGCATCAAACATTAAGAAAATAAACAGAATCCTTTGAAATAATCTGCCGAAAATTTCTTAAGCTTAAATTTTTTAATTTCTTCTCTTTAGCGTGGGAAAAAAAATTGAAGTCTTACTCATTTGGCGGTGGGGAAATGAAAAGATATTTTTGGCGGAAAAGTTAGTTTTTAATTAATAATTAAAATTCTAATTAAAAATTCAAAAAAAGGGATCTCAGGTGCACATTCCCGACCAAAGGTAGGCATGTGCCAAATTTGGTAGCTGTAGGTCGAACGGCTTGGCCTGTAGAGCGCCAACACATATACACGCACGCACACGCACACACACTTTGAGCTTTATATAAGACAAAACGCGTCTGATCAACTCATGTACGCACTCACTCTTAAGGATGGTCACTATTTTGGAGGGTCTATCGCATCTCTTCTTTTACAGAATAGCCTAATTTATCTGTCTTCTGCCCCAACCTTTTATATGTTTACCAGATGCATAGGCATTTATTTTTTTCAAAAGAATTTATAAATATGAATAAGATGAATAAGAAATCGGAATTTATAAATATTATACAATGCATCCAAAATTAACAATAAAGTTGACTATACTTGGGTTCTTTATAAAAGTTTAAAAAAAATCATTTAAATTTTCTGACAATTCTGCGGTTTTCATGGCAGAAACGATCGCAGTTGTGAAAACATTAAAACTAGAAACTATTTTTTGGCTTTACTGCTTTAAAAATTATTTCGATAACAATAAATGAAAAATTTACGAACAAATAAAAAAAAACTAATAATTTTGTATAAAAACTCATAAATATTTTAACGATAGAGTAGATGAAAAGTGCAACAAAATTAAAATATTTCGATTTACAATTTTAAACCATTAAATGTACAAATCAAAAAAGAAGAAGATAAATATCTGCAAGCAAAATACAATGAGCTTTTGGCAACAGATATTGGGAATGCCTATTAAAGAAATTTCGACTGAAACTTCTTTGGAAAAGTTTCGACCAAGTCATTACAAGAAGATTTCTTCTTAAATAAATTTATGTAAAGCATGGATCATTCAAAACACAATAAAAAAGGTTTTACTGAAAAGCAAAAGAATTGTGTTGAAGCTATGAGCACAGTTATTTTATTCCACTGAAATATTTCGAAAAATGGTAGAAAATCGTAACCTGATTCCTCGTATAGATAATAATTTCAAGTTTTAATGGAATTCTAAGCTTTACGTTCATCCCTCAAGGACACTGACCACAACATTACTGCTCGTACACTTTATATTATAATGTGAACCAAACTTTCACGAATTTTGATTCTTTCGTGAAAATTTAACAACTTTCTGAACTTTGTAATTCTACATTTTTGTTTGATTCTTTTACTTTTATTTATTTATTATTTACTTTTATTTATTTTATTTTATTATATTATACAATATAACGTATTCTTTAAGACACTTATATAATTTAATATCTTATATTCTTTAATTTTATAATAGAATATAATTTATTATTATTTACTTTTAATGGTTTATATATTAATAATTTTATATTATTTATATATTTATTTTTTTACTCTATATACCGGCTCTCCTATCTATTTGTCTTAATTATGATTTCTCAATCCTTCCCATTATGGACTTTAGTAAATAGTGATTAGTTTTATCTTCAAATTTCTTTTTTTTTTCTAAAATTATCTAAATTTTATATAAAACTTCATTCTTTAAATTCTTTCAACATGAAATATGAAATGGTTGTTTTCATTAATCAGTAATTCTCTCAGTTTTTATTAATAATTATCTCTTGGCTGTGGGGAGGGGGAGGGTGAAGACTTATCGTTTGCTTCTACAGCTAAAGCCCCTTTCTGACGACCGTTTCTGGAGACAGGCACTTTTTCCGTTCTTTCCGCTCTCTTGTGGTTTACCGAGGTTCTTTGATGTCCATTTTATCGCCATTTTCAGAGAAAGTCCGGACTGATGGTTGTGCGGTACATGCGCTCAATAAATTTCTTTTTTTTTTCTGGCCCTGCACTTGACAAATAATATTTGTGGTTTTTACTTATTTTTGTATTTCCCCCTTTATTTAATTTCCAAAATGGAAATTTTTTAGCTTTGATTCCTTTGGAGTAATTTTTTTCACAGGATGCTGTGCATTTTACTTCTGCAATTCCATTCCCTAATTAGCTAGACCGGAAATGCAACTATGCAAAACTGGGTTTACGAATAAACCGTCACCCCTCTAGATGCGCGCCAAGTTTTCTTGCCAAAGATCCAAATCCCAGTAAACCTACAATGCAACAGGTGGTAGGGAATAGTTTATTGAGCGCAAATTCCCCATCCCCGGACCGACGTCCGCAGACAGGGGTGATCCAACAATCGGTCAGTTGGCAGATTTATGATCAAATCCGTAAGGCCACAGAACGCGGCTTTAGGCTGGACTGGGGCTGCTTGGTGGCGGTTCATCATTTTCTAGTAAACACACTAGGGTGAACTTTGCTTATCTATATATGCGTATCTGTAAATAACAGGACAAATTTTATTTGTCTAGTTTACTGCATTTTATAGTTTTTTTCTAACAAACATTTCCCTCAAACAAACATATTTCCTTTGAAATAATTTCTTTCAAAATTTCAAGGCAACTTACAAATATGGTATTAAGATTGCACACCAAATTTCACTCATCCATTCAGAAATGTTTTTGAACTATCGCGCTCTCAAATAGATAGACCGACAGACTTAATAAAATGAACGAGTTTTTCGTATTCTTAGAGGTGCAAAATATGAAGATTCATCAAAATTTTGATTTCGAACTTTTTGGCGATAACTAGTATATCTTTCTTTGTGTCCCTCTTACAAAGATAAAAAGAATTCCCTTTTTCAGTGAGTTTTTTTTTTATTTATTTAAAACAGTTTGCGACTTTTTTTTCATCCACTTTAACATAGCAATCATATAAAACTCCAGCAAAGGATGACATTTGACCTTCAAGCTTAAATTTAGCATGCTCAATCCCAAATGCGCGATTGAAAACGGCTGGAATTGGATTTCAAGGCTCCTATCTCTCGAAGCCAATACTCTGCATATTTACTAAGAAGCACGAATCGTTCCAAAAATGGAACGCAAAATTTAAAGATGAGCACTAGGCCCTTTTTCTTTTTATCGTTTCAAAACATCATTCCAATAATGTGCTCATTGGACTGGTATCTTTCTTCTTTTATTATTCTTTTTTTTTGTATCGATGGCCGTAATTTTATTTTCCATTGCAAAGACAAGCAGTTAAGTTTAAAGTTTTTCAACTCTTTTTTTTTTTTTTTTTACAAAGCAAAATTTAGAACAAATACCAAATAATTCGAATCGCGTTACGGTACCTCAGTAATCGAATAAAAAAATAGGGTTCAAACGAAAATACCGATTCTTTTTCCAACGAATATTGACCAAAGGAAATCGATACAGTTGTATTTCTTTCCTTTTTAACCCTCTCCTACCCTCCTCCCACTCACTCTTTCGAACAAATACCTAAAGGCACTCGAATTCTGTGAAGATTTCTTTCACCATTTAGGTTAAAAGAAAAAACATCGTTCCCTGGATAAAGTGCGCCATTTTTTTATTGCTCATACATCTGTAAAAATAACAAACATGACAGAGCAGATTCGCCGCCTTTGCAGTTAGTATTGGCTTTCGTATAAATTTAATGATTTTTCATTTGAGCGGGGGAAAAAAATAGAACTTTTCATTCTACGAGAAAAGAGTTTTCTTACTTTTGGTTTCATCTTTTATTCTCTTTCAGGTGTCAGATTAAATGGTTATTGTATAAGATTTATTTATTGCTTTTCTGGTCATATTCATTTTTTTTATATCTACCTTGTCTATCAGATTTTGAATTTGAAGAAAATAAGTAAATTCGTGCTTTTTTTTTTATAAGATTGCATTTTTTTTAAAGATAGAATTACCTGTCGGTCATAAATCATTGGCGGAATTGGCATTTCAAAGTCATCAAAATCGTTTAAATTTCTTTTCGTTCCCCATATTTCTTTTTCTTTATTTTTAAAGAACATCCATAATGTTTAAAGATTCAGGTCATCTTTTTAAGTGGGAGATTGGTGTGACCAAAAAGAAAAGCATCTTCGATTGTGGAAGAATGATGTGGCCAGTATACACACTCAACAATAATTTCTAATTAATTTACTTCTAAAATTAATTTTATATATTTCAATAATAATGTAATTAAATATTTTTGCGAATCTGTGAGGCGGCTTCCCAGCATAGTGGGTTCCATAGAAGATCCCAGAGCTTGGCGACAAACTTGGCTACCATTTGGCGACTTGGCGACGAATTTGGCGACTTTGGCACCAAAATAGATTATACCCGAAGCATCGAAAATTTTCCCGATCCGTCCAGTAGGAACGGAGATACGCCTCGAACGTTCCTGATTGGTTGAGAGGCGTCTAGCCCCGCCTACTGAGACCTATAAAAGGAAGCAGCCGCAGCTGCCGGGAGTCGTGAACCGCGAAGCGGTGAATTGAGGAGAATTCGGAAGCGACAGAGCAGAGTGGAGCGGAGCAGAGTAGAGTGGACCAGTCGTGAATTGGAGTAGTGGACCAGTGGAGCCGAAGAGAAGTCGGAAGCGACGGTGAAGAACTCGTCTTCCAGGGACTAGCGGAGCAGCGACGGAGTAAAGCTGCTGTGTATACTGTTGTATGCTGCTGTGTATGCTGTTGTATGCTGCACGTCTCGGCTGAAGATAATAGTCTTCTGTGCTGTATATAGTTGTCGTCTGTATGCTGTCCTGTGTGTCTTCGTGTAAATAAATGTCGTTGTTTTATTTTCTACTGCCGTCTGCTGATAGAGCGTTCTTCACACCATATAACTTCCACTATCCAAACGAATCCCGGAAATTTCGTAACAATATATTATGTCACTCTAATTCCTACACTGCTCGAGTTATTATTTTTTCCACGAAACCAAAATGCTGAAACGGCAAATTCTTTTCTGAAAATGCCTAAATTTCGAAAAGTTTCTCATAATTTCACATTTATAATTTTAGCCATCTTACGCAATTCTCTGTCTTGCGATCGGCATTACGTGGACAAAGAAACTTTGATGAAGGCGTCCTGGCCTATGGGTAGTGCGTCTTCCCCGTGATCTGGACGTCCCGGGTTTGAGTCCTGGTTCGGGCATGTTTGTTCTTCATGCTGTGTTCTATCTGTGAGGTGAGTGAAAGAACCCCCTGTGAAAAGGGATTGTGAAAGCGAGTGTGTGAGTGTCATTTTCATGTGAGCTAGAAGTCAGATTTCTGCCTCCGTGTGCTCAGGGGTCTTTTCCCTCAGAAGCTACGCTCCCCCCTTTTCGTGGTAATATTTCTTTGTGCGGTTCTGGGCTGCGAACCACAAAGACCCAGGTTCTATCCTTTCTCAGAACATCCGCTACAACTTTATTCAATCAAATAATCTCCGCCTATACTAATGCGCTTAGAAACCGCTGAGGTCAAACCAACTTAGTTGGCCCACAATACATAATAATTGAAACTTTTTATTCTTTTCTTTTTCGGCGAATCATCCATAAGCCTTGAAGGTAAAACATTTCTTCGAAACTGAAAGAGTTCTTATGATTTTCAATTCCTGCTAATGCTTTAGTAAATGAGTGTCTTGACTCTATACCCGTTCTAGATTCGACTTATAATGCAAAGATGGCGACCTATTTATATGGCTATATATTCAATACTCAATTCAATCAGAAATCCTTCTACTATTTCTACTATTCTAATGCTCGAAAAATCATTTTGATAAAATGCGCTCAGCTGATCAGCAATTCCAAATTCTGAAATTCGCATTCTCCTCTTATTTCATGTCCATACTTATGTTTGTTTAAATTGAAACATCGGAACATATATGTATTACTACCAATTCAAGAATCTATTAAATTAAATATAATTCTCGTGATCAAACGCCCTCATTTGGTGAGAACTTTAAATGCTCTATATCACTTTGAATTTTTTTTTTTCATTTTGAAAGTATAAATACGCAAGTCAAAGAATGTTATGTTAACGCTGTGATTTTCTAGCCATGGTATTATTTACATTATACTGAAAACAATTATGACATGTGGCGATAAATGTTGACTTCAATTTAATTAAATTTAAATTGAATTGTGACTTAATTCAATTTAAACAGTCTTCTTTTCCGATATACCAATTAAGCTTCTGCTGTTGTTGGAACAGCTGTTAAAACTGCTATTAAAATTATGTATTCTGAACTGAATTATGTACTATTATTGAATAGCAGTAGCAATTCAATAATAATGCTGATAACTACTGATATTGCTGATATTTAAATTATCAGTCTTTGCTTTAATTGCCTGATTAATTATTTTACTGATCTGCTTTGCTCAAAATGTGATGATTCGATTTATTGTACAAGGGGAATATTTTTTATAAATTTACAAAGAGATAAAAAAAATCGCATTGTTTATCTTTAAATTAATTTTTTAATAGAAAATCTTAAAACATACTTCTCTTAGCGTGTTAAAATTTTGGAAATTTTTTTTATAAAATATATGTATGTTTAATACCTGATATCTCAGGCCATCCTCCTCGAAGTTTACCCGGGTGGGAAAGATACTGGGAACGAGATTACATACAATATTTTAATTTTTCAGTTGCCAGCAACTGTTAAAAATTAGTTTGTTTTTTGAAAAAAATAAGGTACTGACATCGATACCTTTCAGTATAATTTAATACCTACAAGTTAACAATGTTAAAACTATATCATGAGTAAAATTGAAAGAAAAAAAACTCTAAGTAGAGTAGAATTTAAAATAAATTAATGATGTATTTTTAATTTTTAATAAATGTATAGATCTATTTTTTAATAATTTTCTTTTAACTTAATTTCCTTATAATATATTTTCATTGTCTCAAGTTCTTAATAACGTTTTAATCTAAATTTGGCAACTAAAAATTATTCCCCACCTTTTAGATTACGAATGAAAGAGTGATTTCAATATATATATATATATATATATATATTGATATTTTCTCTTTTTAAATCTTTAATAAAATACAATATTTATTTATTATAATTATCATTGGATTATGTGAAATCACTTGCCACATAACGCCACTAAAATGAATTTAAATGTTAATATAATCAGATAAATAAATTAAAATTCAGCTCTGAAAATATTACATTGTTTTTATTTTCATAGGAAAACATAGCTGCTCAATCATTTCCGGCAGTGATTGAAAAATCGTTTGCGATACTTTCAAATGTAAAGGAAGTAAATTTCAGTCACATAATATGTAAAAATAAATCACGTAGAATAAGCGGAATTCTGAAGATCCCCCTGCCGGATAGCAATGAATTAATTTCCACCTTTTCATAAAATTAAATCGATTTAAAAATTCCAAATCAAAATCGTTTATGCAGATATATAAAATATCAAAAAATGATCGACAATTAAAAATGGAAATATTCTCTCTTATGAGAAAATATTCTCTCTTTCGGTAAAATATCACATTCCAAACGATTTCTATTCATCTTAGGCTCCCCACCTTAAGAAGTTGAAAGGTGAGAAAAAAAGAAATCGGAGCTCTTCTCATCAGATTTTTGGCAACAGACCCTTCCACCCTTACTAATCTGCCTCCTAACACCCTCTTAAGCACTCCCACCACCAAGAAAATTCCTCTTCCTCCCCAAAGCCCAAGAAATACTTCCTTGAGCCAATTTGCAACTGTTCGTTAGCATCATTGGTTTCAAGTGTAAGACTGCTGGTCGATGGGTCTGGCGCTCGATATACTAGCTCGATACTACTTTTCCACCCCCACACCCGATCCCTCTCTTCTTCTGTTCTTTCTTTCTATTTATTTTTCTTCCTCAGTTGCGAAGCCTATTACTCTACTCCCTTCGGGAAAAAAAAAAGGGGAAAGGGCGGGGAAAAAAAAAGGTAGGATTAAAGCAGTGTTCGGGCGAGGAATTTTTCACCCACTGTGAGAATAGTTCCAGAGTTTAACTTTCGGCACTGGATGAAGGATATTGGTTCTTTGAGGGGGGTGTATGGAAAGGATTATGTATTCTTTGCGCGGATACTGCAGGAAATACACAGATAGTCGGCGAGCTTTAGCAAGGATTTGGAGGGGTTGAATATATTTTCTGGGATACTAGCTGTTGAAATGTTGATATTCTGGTATCACAGGAAAGGGTGAATGTGATGGGAAAAGTGAAAATTTAAATCCATATGCTTTGTGAATGTGTTGCTTTGAAGTGAAAAGTCATTCTTCTTGTAAATATATATTTATATATGTAAATATATATATCAGAAAAAAATTTATATGCATGTATTTGCTTGTTTATAAATTAATAACTAGGGCGCTTTCCGCTGCAACCAAAATGTTGTCCTCAAGTTAGTGTAGTTTTTCAGAGGGATTGATTCCCTAAATCCACTAAACCCCCGGGGGAGGCACCTCGATATGAGGATGAGATGCTTCCAGCCTGGAGGCTTCACAAATTGGTGGGGGACTCCTGACGTACTTCCTTCGGGGAGAGTTGTACCGTGGCCGGTGATGGCCCTTAGGACTCAATCACAGTTCCCGCCAGTGTTGCTGTTACGGTGGTCCGGTCATTCAGGCTTATGGTTTAAATCCGTGTGCCTTCGTGGCTGGTTGGAGAGTCAGTTGGTTGACTTCCCTAATTCTAAACCCACCAGTAGGAATCTCAGAAAGGAAAATGAGAAGATTCCGGTATGGTGGTTGGTTCTTGTCACCCTGGTGTCTACAGAAATGATGAGGATTGGCTATCTCCTATCGATGACGGGTGCGCTTCCTATGGGCAGTGTTGTACCGTGGCCGGTGATGGTCTTTGGGACTTAACCATCAATGTTGCTTTGCGATGATCTGGTCTTTCAGTTTTTACCGTGTCCCTAACGGCAGGTCAGAGTAGTAATTTCTGATTCCCTTTTTCTAGACAACAAAAGCAAAAGGGAACAAACTGCTTTAAAAATGTCATGAACAAAAAAGCTGATTTCCAGATTTAAAGGAAAGAAGTATTTTATCAGTTGTTATAACTCAGAAGGGATCTCATAATAATTTTAACTATCGTCGCTGGAATAAAATATTAAAAAGTAATTGAAACCAATTAAATAAAATATTTCTTTCCGTAATATGAAATTGATTATTTTACCGATTTGAAATATTGAACTTAATCATTGAATTATTTAGTGAGATCTTCTTTCTTGTAAATTTTATTTACAAATATTTTATACTTTTACTAAACTATTTAGGCGAAAGTGTGAGAAATTTGTTTTTCCCTAACCTTTATATAAGATAACGACATTTTAATCAATGGGAAAACAAAAGGAATAGGAGCCAAAAAAATTGTTACAGAAGGTATTGTGAGGGCATGGGGAAAGAATTCCTATGAACTACATAAAAGCTGACGGCGGTTTATTTCACGAAATAACAAAGGGGCAGAAGTGACTAAAATTCAACGATTACATTTTGTACTGTTACAGAAACATTCTAGTGAATGTATAAGGGACGAATTTCTCAAAGCTCTATAAAAGCTAACGGGAAAATAAACGGGGATACAAGAAGAACATGCGATAAAATTTCAGCCGATATATACATAAAGGACAAAACTTGCAAAATTCAACAACAGACAGGCAAACAGCAAGTCGCTGATTAGCATAAGCACAATCAACAGTTCTCGACAATACAAAGTGTACTCAATTTGTGAATAATATTCCAAAGACAGAATGCACTTGATTTACTTGTTTTAGATTCTCGAATTTAAATTGGTTCTCCGACAGGGTGTAAAATTTTCTAGAAGGTTTCTGAATCACAGTTCCAAATAATGAAAGAGACAAAATTCTTGTATTTTCCGGAACCCTAATTTTTATTACCAACGCCGCCATATTTATGGCCAATGTTTGAAAGGCTTTTGCGTGTTCGGTGGATACTGACATTAATCATTCAGTATCTATTAAAAACATCCTTAAATCTTTCTTCCTTACTATCAGAATAATTATGCAGGGAAGAACTATTAAAGATTCATAACAATATCTGAACTGTAGATTGGTCCAGAGAATTCTTCCCCACAATTACTTTCTTGATTGGCTAGTGGAAGCACTTTTCGTTCTAGTTACCCAATCTAAATTTACATGTTACTATGCTGTGTTTCTCTCAACTTTTGTCATTTCATTTTTAAAAAAATTAATCTTTATTTTCTTCATTTTTGTGTTGCTCCCTTTGTACATAATTATCGACAGCTGTAATTCAAAAAGTGCAGTTGAAAGTCCTAATCGATGGCTAACGTAATGCAGCACTGCTTTGCAATTTCACACCACATCTGTTCTTCTCTGATGATATAAGTAGTAGCACATATAGATAAGAAATAAAGTCCTTTTTGGTCTCTGTATCTGTTTCTTTAAATTTTTGTCGCATAATTTATAGACACCCTGTATATACTGAAGTTTTTGTGCAAATCTTTCAAAAGTAAAAGAAACAATTCCTAATCAAATCGAGTCAAGAAGTTTTGAAGAATGTGTGGTTCGAAGCCAATGGAAATATGTAATTATGTCGAGAATACTTCAATGGATTTCTTTCCAGATAGAATGATCAGAGAGTTCCATTTTACTAAAAGAAGAACCAAGATGGCTTCCATGAAGTTATTTTATTTCTATCCTTAAAATAAAAATACATATTTCTCTATTTTTTCCAATCATATGTTTGCTTCTCCGTCGAGCCAAAAGTCACGTTCATTTTCCTTATAATTGCATTTCCCCTGTTAAAGGTAAAGTCCAGAACTACAGGCAGCTAACTATAAAGGCTCAAACCGAAAGTAATTTAAAGGAAGAAAAAATTATATAGATATATTTCGAAAGTTTCTTCCTAGGTACCTGAAAGGAAAAAAAAAATCATTTTGCCCAGATTACACACATATCCAGCAGAAAATAAATTCTGGTCACGTCCAAAATCAGGCGTGTAGCCGCAGCAGCACTAGAAGCCTTGGTTCGATATAAAAGGAGCAAAAATAAAAGATATCTTTTGGTGGAAGGATGCTCATTCCCAGTACAGTGGAATACACCTCCCTCTATTTTACGATCTTGAAAGGAAGGGGCATGCTTGTAAATTAGATTATAACATTTCTAGGAACTAAGTTTCGGATTTCATTTGAAGCGTGAATATAAAGTAGGCTTGAGACTTTGAGTTAGAATTGCAAGAAGAAAAATTACTTCTTTTTTTTCTGGGCCTTTATTTTTGCTTTTTTTTTCCACTGTGGAAGTTAAGTATGGTAACTATTTTCAAAGATCATTTGAAAGTCTAAACAAATGTCAAGCTTTCAGAGTCTTGTATATTGTGATACTCTTTGTAAAAAGAAATCTATAAATTATAATGATCTTAAGGAAATATTTTAGGGCTTTTTTATTTTGTGTTCGACCAGGAACAGGGGATAAAAAAAAGGCAAAGGTAAAAGTTTATTGAAAACGTTTGAAAATTTCAGTTGATCATTAGAATACGAAATTCGATGCGATGTCTTTTTATTTTGTCACAGATATGCAAATCACCAGGAGGGTATAAACTGTAAGCGAAAAATGAAAAGAGTTTTAGAATGTAAATTTTCTCTTTTATGTATAATAGAATCGACTTTACAGTGAGGAATTTTCTTGCCACTGTTTATTAAGTTTCAGAAAAAAATATGCAATATCATTTGTGATGAATAATAATAGAATTCAATTGGATATCATAAAATATAGAAAAAAAAGACTTACTTTTCAAATTATTAAAGTATTTTTGCTATAAATATACATTTATAATCTTTTATTTAGAATAAAAAGTTTAAACTTGGAAAGGGCTGTAACCATAAAGTTTTTAAAATGTCATTTCAAATACATTAATATTTAAAAGAAACTCATATAATATATATCTGATATAATATCTGACTCATATAATATCTGATTTTAAATAATACAAGAAATACATTAACATAAATTCATTCTTAATAAATTTTGAATTCTGGCCCTCATTTAAAATGCAGCCTAAGAAATATAGAAATATGCGGGTTTATTATGTCATCGTTATTACATTAATGATTCTCTACTGTTCTGAGTACTGATTTAGTACTGAGAAAAAAAAAGTAGTTATTTTTCTCTGACATTAAACACCTTAAATAATGTCTGATTTTTTAAAAAAAAAAAAAAAAAAAAAAAAAAAAAAAACCATCAAAACGTCCGTTACATAAAATCATTATAATAAATAGATCATTATATTTAATAGAAACGTTCATTTCGAATCTAATTTGAGCAAATTTTGCAATAAATAGGTTTACAATTTTATCCATATATTATATTAATGGTTCACCATTCAAAGTTAAATGAACATAACACTAAATGAAAAGATTTTAACAAGAAAAAAAATATAGTTCTTGTTTACTCTTTCGTATTCTTAATATAGAAAAAGTATACTAATCGTCAAAAAAATTCGAACTCGAGATTTTGACGAATCTCTATGTTTTAGACCTTCCTGAACTCCAAGAACACATTTTTGGAAAATGTCCATCTATCTGCACATCTGTCATAAATAAAACACAAAAACTCTTTGAGCTAGATGGATGGAATTTGGTATACGGCCTTTACATAAAATCTTTAGCTTTCTGTCAAATTTTATGCAAATTCCATTCAGAAGATATCCTTCTGTCCATCTGTTCGAATATAATTTAACATGATAACTGCAAAACGAAGATAGTTAGACAGATAAAATTCGGTACACACATTTAACATCTATAGTGTAGGCACCTATCAAATGTTGAGCTAAATCCAATTAGGAGTTAACCGTCTGTCAGTCTGTACGTTCATGAACATATAAATGCGATAACTCAAACGCGCAATCAGTTGAGTATATTAACACGTCCAGCTTTTTAACCAATTTTTGTTTCAATTGATTAGGAGAAAAAGCTCATCCAAAAATAACAGATTCTTTTTTCGGAAGTTATTAATTACAGGCCAGAGATTAATCGCCAAATACCTCGCCAAAGATGATATGATAGATTCAGCAAAAATGATAAATTCGCGCCAAAAGTTAGTATTTCTTAATTATAATACATCAATGCCGTGCAAGACTTTCTCTAATACGAGAAATTGTTGAAGAGATCTCTCCTACTGGTGTTTCAATTGGTCCTATAGTGATTAATTAATTACTTTTGGTTCAATTAGAGGCTTATTTTTAACGGTGAGGGAAAAATTTCATTATTAATTAGTTTAGTTGACTATTGTATTTTACATATTTTATAAAGAATGCACTCTTTGATATTTAAATTTTACCCATTGATTCATTTCTATAATTTAAGAACGCATAAAGAAAACGGTAATTGGAATCTCCAACTTCCCCCGTTTTCTTTCCAGAGGGATTCATCAAGTGAAACCACGGACAATCAAGTGAATTCCTGTTTCTCCTAGTCGGGATATGGGGTCGAATTATCTCCATTCCCATACGGAGCCTACTTCCTGTCGTCAGAGACATTAGTTCATCTTGAATTCCCAGTCTTCTTTTCACGATTCTGTATGCATAAGCATAGAAGAGGCAATATTTTTTTAGGTATAAATAGGTAATCCTATTACTTAAGGTATTATTTATGTAAATGAAAGCTTAAATGGACTAGACGTAGAAATTATATGAGTATATAATAGAAATCATATATCCTATAAAGACGACAGACGGTTGAAATCTACTTCAGTATGCCCTTTCTGTTTGTTGCCAGTGTAGTAGTCAATATGCGCAAGCTGAATATTTTCAGCAACAGCCTTAGTTCCAGTTATTGCATATCTGATTGCTTTCTATGATTTTTTACTACGGCGACTTGGCATTGTTGGCGACTTTAAAGATTCCCCATTAAACGAGATTTCGTTATGAGTTTTTAATGTTGTTTTTTCACCCCACGTAATTCCCTCGTAAAGAAGACAGTTTTACAGACAGTTCGGGTGGAAGTTCAATGGGTGGTAGATTAATAAACCACGGCTTCAGCGTCTATTATTATTATTATTTAATGACTATGAAGACGAATTTTGTGACGTTGGCGAGTATTTGGCAATGGACTTACAATTTTACCGAGTGTTAGTTGAGCTGAGTATTTGGTCGTGTACTCAGTAACCAGTCAGTGATGGAAGGGATATTTGGTTCGCAGTGAGTTGGCTGTTGAGTTGGAGGGGAGTGAATAGTTGTGTGAAGTCGCTCTTCTAGTTGAGTTCCCTCTGCCAGCTTTCCTTCGTTACGAGTTTCTATTGCCAGTTTGCTGCTTGTGTACAAGTGTTTGCTATAAGTGTTGTAGTTGTGAGTCTTAAGTGAGTGCGTTTATGTGTTCGTATGTCTTTCTTTGTTATTGACTCTGTAGGAATGTTTAACTGTACAGCCACTGCCCAAAACCCTTGGATTTTACACATTTTTGGGGTGGGAATTATTCTTAACTATATGTTTCTATGATTTTTATGATCACCTAAAGAAATTTATCAAATTGAAAAAATTTTTAAACAATAGATTTCTTAAGTGTCATATCGATTTCTTAAGCTGAAAACCAAAATTTTGTGATGACGGATAAATTCTTTTATTGATGAATTCATAAGTTGGAGTAATCAATAAAGGATGAAACATTACATTGCTTTCGTCTAAAATTGTAATGGTTATGGTTATCATATCAAGGAGTATATATACATAATAACTATTAGAACAAACAAAACTCCTATTTTAGCCAGAAAAAGAAATTATTTAGTATTAGAACATGCTTATGTAGAGAATCATAATAATGTGGTTGCACCTGGAAGTTTTAATTTGGTATATAATTTTTGTTTATTTGTTGGAAGGTAAATATGAATACCATGTTAAAAGTAAGCACAAAGCAAGAATAACAAAAGATTTTCCATTTCATCTATTTGGAAGATATTGAGACCAAGATGAATGAGAAACCCACTGCGCAATAAAGATTCAGTGAAATCTGAATCAACACTAAGAGCATAAATTGTTGGTGTTGTTGCTTGGCAATGCAAAGGAAATCCTTGCAAACCTTGTATCTATCTGCTATTTTGATTTCAAAGATGGGATACAGCCTCCAGGTAACTCGAATCTCAACCCGTCCATCCCTTCGGGTCTCTCAAAAATACATTATGCAAATGTTGCTTTCCAACGGAGCACGTCGTGCAGGATGTGTTATATGAGTGGTCTGATGTCACCCTACAATTTCTTCTCATAGAAAATACATACTCTTGCCGTACAAAAAGCATCTAAAAGAAGACAATATTTGAGAAATAAGGTTTATTAAACTTTAAGCCATTAATTGCGACTTAAAAAGAAGAAAATGGCTAACCAGTATATTTCTGTAAGAAGATTTTGCTAAGTTCTAAATGTATACATATTCTGTATGAAATATGAAATCTTTTTCTTATAAAATGAAGTGTTTAAGTATGTGTGTATATTGGTGTTTCAGCAGTCAAGACAAATCTATCGCGTTTACAATTTTGAGATTTAGCATACTGGACATCGTAATGGTGATTCGCTTCACTCCAAAGTTTGAATTTTAAAATTTAAATTTCAAAATATTTTATGTAATATTTTGTATTTTTTGGATGAATTTCCAAAATGTTCTTTCATTGTCTTAAAAAAATACTGTAATTTACAAAGAAATCAAGCAATTGCAGTTCTATTTTTTTACATCTTTTATATAATTTCCTAAATTTCGAGAAATGTTAAAAAAATAATTATTTTTTTAGCTTTTTCTTTTTTTTAACCTTTTTAGAATTTAAAAAAAAATTCTCACTTTCGGCATCTTAATTCCATCATGATTTTTAAATTGTTTCAGATTCGAGCATTTCTCTCTTACTAAAAATATGAAAATTAAAATTGCTGTTTAGTTAATTATTTTCCAGGTGAGTTAAAAAATCGAGATGAATATGCAGACGATTTATAGATGAATGCTTAGATCCGTTAACAGAAGATTTAGTTTTTTTGTGTTGTTGTTTCGGCATGAAGCCAAAATCATGAAAACTATTTTTATACAATTTAAATTCTCAGAGAATCGTTTGCCAGACGCATTGCAATTTCATTTTCTCTCACTTTTTATTGGGAATCTTCATTTTCAATTCTTTGTTTTGATTTTTATCTTTCTTTCATAGTTCACTAGACTGAAACGAACCAATCGCTAATTGTTATCGAACAGAATCTATATAATTTTTTTCTTCCTTTTACTACATTTTAATATTTAATGCTTTTGGGAGCAAGTCCAAGAGATTTCTGTAGTTATTTAACAAAATATTAAAATCATCCAACATATAAAAATATATATACGTAATTTTTGTATTTCGTTTACTGCAAATAATTCTTTCTCACTTTTATAAAAAATAAATGTTTTCTTAATCAAAAAATTTCACGATTGTTTGTTTTCTTCTCCTTTAAGAAATACAATTTTTTCGGCTTATAAATAAATCTTTCTCTCAGTTTATTTGTAACCCAAATGTTACAATTTTTTTCCTATGATTTTCCGCAAGAATTATTTTACTCGGTTACTCCATGCTTCTATGCTTGCCATTAATCACTTTCCAAGGAGAGAATGTGGTAAAAAAATACCACTGATGACAAACACTAGTAAGTAGCGAAACACATTTTTCCACTGAAGCAAAATGTTACAAATAATGAAATTGAGTTTTTTTTTCTTTCATTCAAGAAATCATTGAATAAGTAAGAACATGGATTATTCTTAACAAATTGTTATTGATGTTGGCGAGAAAAAATGCTCAAATTCGATTTTGTCTTAAAAAGAATAACATAACTAGTGGCATATACTTTATACATGTTATATAAAAGAAATTTTATTTAGATTTTTTTTCTTAGGTCTGCAATAATTTTACTGATTTTGTTTTTGCTGTTTCATTTCTTTGATATGAATGAATGGAAAAATTTCTGCTCCTGTTATCAATTAATTGCCTAGGCTAATTAGTCAATTGAACCACATTTTATAGGATTGAATAGGATTTCTTCAGTGTCAAACTATTACTAAAAATACCTTTACTTAAAATTACAGCCTTTTAATTGTTAACGATGAATAATATAAATTTAATGAAATCATTCAACTATGAATTATTGAAAGTGCAAATTTTAAATTTATATACTATGTAATGAAGGCAGAAGTGAAATTCGACTTATGTTAAGGTTTCAGCTACACGACCGGAGGGTGCAAGTTCGAGACTCGGTTCCACTAAAATACTGTCTAATAGGTGAGTCTAGTACATGTTAAATTCGAAGGGAATAAACGCAATCTCCTTCGTGTGGTATGAAATCTTGATAAGGGAATGTCAATGCAGGTGTTGCTCTCGCCATCTTACAGAGGTTCAAAATTATGAGGTCTGTCCCAAAGTAGCTCTAGTGTTCCTTTAAAATGGCACGCTAATATAACTAAACTAAATTTCTTTGAACATTAATTATCTTAAACTCAATATGGGGAAAGGTAAGCAATTGTATGCCTTGATGGAGCAATGAATTTAATTTGAATTTCATTATTATTGTAAAAAAAAAAGACTGCTATAGATTGTAACTTAAATTATAGTTTGAAAGTTATTAAAATTGGAAAATACTGTACAGAAACTTAAAAAAATAATTTTTTTGAATTTTAAAATGCTGTAAAAATTATTTTTTGTGATAAAACATTTTTAAAAAAGCATAGCCTTAAAACAACTAAACTTTACTCCGTATTTAATATGCTTACAGTAGTGGCCAAAATTGTGGAAACATTTTGGACAATGCACAGTTTGGAAGTTTGAGGAATTATAGCAGCAAATTTTTAAGAGGAAAATCATAAATTTCTATATCAATTTCAAAATAATTGAATCAAAAATTAAAAAAAAATAATTTATATCTGACTAAGGGGTTTCGACCCTTGCTCGCTTTTGTTCGTCTACCCTGAGTTTGTTCGACAGTGTACGCAATGATGGTTACTTCCATTGAGCAAGTTTTTAAACTTCACTGGCCATTCGTTCAATGCTGTAAGAGATGAGATGCCATGATGAGAACATGCATTTTCTGATCGATCTACTTCTGATTCAAAACTCAAAGCCCCAGAATAAGAGCATTTTTTGATTATATCTCCAATATTGAAGCCTTGATTTAATAAAAACAAATACACTTCTAAAATAGTTGGAAATCCCTTAACTTTTCGAAACAGAACACATGATGAAAATACTTGTTGGAAATTGATTCAAAATTTGATAATCTATAGTTTAAATATTAAAAACATTTACCGAATCATACTGATATTACTTTGTGCATTTTATCGTTATTGCAATCATTTGTTCTTTGGATTGCAATTGCAATCATTAGATTATACTTCGAAATATATTTTGTTGAAATGTTATAAAAATCTGCAAATATGGCGAGAAGAAGCATTTTACCTCAATGTGCTTGCTGAAACACTAACTGACATGGTTAAAAAAAATTATCTATTTTTTTTCAGTTTCTCTCTCAAACATAGATATTCTTAATAATCTTAAGATTTAATTTCTTGAAGACAACAACACTTTCTCTTTGTATACTTCGAATACGGCAAAATAAAATAAAAAATAATGCCAATGCCAGAAGTAGGGAATTTTCACAGAAAGAGTATAAACTATTTACAAAAAATATTTCTAATGGAACTATTCTTTAACTTTGAAGTAATTTTTAACATTCACCTATAAAGATTCCAACGCATAAATACAATTCTTCCTATCCAACAAAGCCTCAAAGTTCCACACTATTGCAAACGATTTTTTTTAATTCAAAGTCAAAAGTTCAAATGGCTGAAGATTGATAGCTAAGTAGTTAGTTAGAATTTTCTTTCATCATCCAAACAAATAAAAACCAAACGACATCAATCTTTGTCAACCCCTAACGGTAGAAAGCTTTCATTTCCGAGATTATCACCTAGTTAAATGATTCCTGCCGACTGTAGGCTACCATTTTCCTCAGATCCCTTGAGCCACAAGTTAGTGGATTACAAAGGTTTTATACTCTTCTAGTCTTTAATAGTTAAGGAAGAATCATTTTCTAAAGTGTGTTTCTTGATCTGTAGAAAACTAGATTATGTTTTTGATTGTATGATCTTTTGATTGATTTCTTTATCACAAGACTGGTTTTTGTTTTTGATAATTGTTCAAAGTAAAATTCGCTGATGAACTGTTTATTTTAGAAATATGTTTTATAAAAAGTCCATGTATTAATTCTGTGGTCTTTCTTATGCGAATAATTTAATAATTCAGTTCTATAACACAGGAAGTAAATTAATTTTTACTTTTTTGATACTACGAATTTTTAAAAAAAATGTTCAAAGAAAAAATGTCGTACAAATCAAAACCTGAAACAACTCAGTTTTTTGAAGAATCTCTATATTTTAGACCTTTCTGACTCTTAAAAAAGCATATTTTTGGAATTACATCGATTTTCCTGCCGTTTCTAAATGTCTGTTTTGTTAACATGAATGCTGAAAAACACAATGAGTGAAAAACATGAAATTTGTTATGTAGTTTTTTGTAGATTGTAGATTTCTTTTTGTAGATTTCATTTAAATTCTGAACGAAGTGCATTAGTAGAAATCTTGTTTCTCTGTTCATTCTCTATTAAATGCAATAACTACAAAACATAAACGATCAGAGCAATGGTGGACGATAGTTATGAAGTCTAAATCTTTGTTTTGAATCTAGCATTTATACTCATCTGCTAGGAGAGGACGTTTGGACGTCTGGTTTTGGAAGACGTTTCGCCCCTGAATGACACCAAAATTTGACATAAAACTATAATTGCTTTCACTAGCTAACATGACGTTTTATAAATGATTTTTGGCATTTGGTTTTTTCCCCCTCATATTATAAATCTATATTAAATGTTCGACCAATGTTAATGGATTAACTAACGGCCTTTAAATTTTTGTATGAGAATACGATAATTTAAAAAAAAATATATAATTAAAATAAATTAGTTTTTGACATTTATATTAACGTTATGCACCTTGAAAATAAAGTCTTCCCCTGATACATGTATGAAACGAATAATTCTTTTCGTTAATTTGTACTTAACAGCTTAGTAAATTTCAACATATATTTCCCTGGCTTGAAAAATACTAAAGTTCTATTCCAGTTCTTAACGTAGGTTGACCTATAAATGTTATGTAATTCAAGACATAGCATCCCTTATACAAACCTTCAATGATTTCTGAAGTGGTCTGTTTAATATCCATATTTTGTCTATTCTTTTTGAAACAAAATGAGTGATTTCATTCCATAGTATCATAAGAAATGAGCTTTTTCTCTTTATCACATTTTATTTAAAAACTAAAATTTTGTTAATTTTTATTGTAGAGATTAGTCGCTTCACGTGTAAAATGTAAAGAACAGGGCTATTCAGTGTTAAATAAAATGTGCATCACTATTTTCAAAGATTATTTTATACTAATATTCTATCATACCGGCAACATTTTCTGTTCACCTTTTAGATCTATATAAAATGCTGATGTTTTAAAAATCATATGTTGTTTCTTTTCCATATAATGCAAAATTAACACACATGTTGCCTTGTATATATATATATATATATATATATATATATATATATATATATATATATATATATATATATATATAGGAAATTTTGAAGTGAAAGAAACGAACCATTCATTAAAATCTATATGTGTGTATAAAGAATGATTAAATTAGTCGATTAAATAGAATTTGAATCATAAAAACTACATGAAAGAACCTGAAACGATAAAATAAAAGTAAGGTATATAGTTAAAATTGTGATAAAAATATCACGCATTTTGCAAAATATTTTAACAATAACAAAATCGCGTCAAAAAAACGATTGAAAAAAAATTAAAGTATTTTTAAAGAAATTCGAACTTTTTGTTATTTATTAATGCAACAACAACAGTTCCAAATGATTTATTCTTTACATAAACTATAAATATACATTTTTATACTTTAACTATATTTACTGTTTTTTACGGCGAAAGAAAATAAACAGCAAAATTTCTGATGACACCATAGGCTAAGTTTTACATGGAATACTAAATATCCTTCGAAACTCACCTTAAACGAGCGAAATAAACTTTTAAACGCGAGAAAACTGATGCCCAAATACCGGAAGAGTAAAAAAGTAATAATAAAAATACATCAAACGCAAAACAAACATTAATAATAACAGGGTCTTCTTTTGCCAGTATTTTTAACGAAAAATATATTCAATGATTTCACTTTTGCGTGACAACACACACTCAAATAACGCAAAATCTCTTCAACTCAGTAAAGCAATATAAAAAATAAATGCAGAAAACCAAAAACAATGCAGATTCCAGCTGCTTGTTTAGGTAAACATTGTGCATATGTTTATTCTAGTAGAAACGGGAAGTTAACGGCCATTTGTTTATTCGGTTATTTTAGAGCGCTTATTTCTTTCTGCCCATGCTTGAACCCGGGATTGTTTAAAATGTGGAAAGAATAAAACAGATAGTTTTGTTATCAAAAAAAATAAAGGGAACAAAAGAATGTCGTATTTCATGGCTGTTTCAGCTTCCATTTTGTTTCTTTTTCTTCGGATAAACTGAAACCAAAGCGGAAATTCTGTGTCTTTTGACAATGCCAATAAAATAATGGTATTATGTAAGTGCTTTTGCCGTGGCTTTAAAATAAAATATATCGTATGATATATATAGTTTTCTTGCTGTTTTTTTTTCTCACGATTTATGTTGTCGGTTATTTAATAATTCTAGCGGAAATTCAGATAGCAAAGTGATGCATCAAACCGCCGAATAAACAAAGGTAGACTTAGAAGTAATGAGTATAATTTATTATCATGAAAAGACATTTTCTCAAATGTTTTTTGAGAATGGAGGAGGAAGAATCAGAGCTACATTTGAATATAAACACCTGTTATTAACTCCATAAATTTTTTTAAATTCTGGAGTGGTAGAAAATTTTAACGAGAATAATATTTTATTAGAAATAAGTATAATTTACATTTTATAGAATTATTAATTTATTCTATATTCAGTGAACTAATATTTTTAATCAGAAAATTGCACTTATTGTTTTTAATAAGTTTGAGTATTATAGTCCCTTTTTCTGTGAAAATTTCTTTATGTTCTATTTGTAAACCCTTTTCAATTTCAGAAAAAAATCCACAATTTTTAAATAACCAGTCATATTTCGAATTCAGCTTGATTCATAAAAAATTCAATTAATTTCAACTGCATTTTTCCTGCATAATCTGATATTTATTTTACCTTGAAATAGGGTAATTTTGATTTTCAAATGATGATAGATATTTATCCCCTGATTTAAACAAATATTTCATATTTTCTGTCCATTGTCTGTATGACGGTTACTAATGGGAATTAGAATTATTCGCCTTATAAATGTCTATTTATGGATAACCAACATCAACATTTTATTTTTCCTCGTGCAAAATATGTATGGCACAAAAAGTGAACGAATAGCTGCGCTCAACGTTAGGTTAACTGAATTAAGACATACTGATTAAAAAAATAAAAAAAAATAACAGCCTTTATTTTGAATTTACAGGATATGGTTCGTAATAAACTTAATATATTAGAGGACTTCATTTAATAATTTTACAATAAAATGTTGAAAGAAAAAACGAAATTAAAATTAATAATATTGTTGCATTAAATTTCAAGAGCAACATGAAATTAGGCAGTTCTATAAATATGGAAAACAATTAAATTCTTTTGCAATGATGAAAAGTATAGTTTCTAACTTTTTTTTTTATGAAATATGTATTCGAAAATGTTTTAAATCAAGGAAAATATTTAAATGCGGCTAAATTGTTATCGCTAAAAATTAATTTTATGTATTTTTAGGTGAATTAAAGTTTTATTTTCATACAATATATGTATTTTTTAATTATTGCAAAAATATCGATTTATTCCAATTTAATTAATTAAAATTTTAATTAAAATTTCAAATTATCGATCCAAGTTAATATTTTTATCTAAACTTTATTTTAGCTACATTTGATAACTCTAATTCAAAAATTATACCTGTAGGATGATGCAAGCCCAGACAGACAAATATATTTTTTATTTATATACTTTCTTAACAAATTGGAGCTTTCTACTGTCCGTTTGAATTATAATACTTACCTGCTCTTATAATGGCAGTATAATCACGTAATTGGAGGAATTATTAGGGGGATGCTTACAACTCAAAAATGCATCAAAACATATAAAAAATTCAGATGAGCTCTCAATACACCATTAATATTCATGTGTGAAGATGTAATAAAAAATTGCTTTCAACATTTTTAATCATCATCAAATATAACAAATCATCAAATTATATTTCAACAATTGATTGCCTTTGTAAGTTATCAAATTTTATTCACAGCTGCTAGTTGTATTAAAGACATAATGATAGGCATGCTTTGTGAATAGATTAATTAATTAAAAATAAATAATAATATATTAATATCAATAGATTTTTATTCTGTTAAAAATTTGCATTTTAGAAAATTGGTAAATATAAATGAATTTATTATGAAATTTGGGGAAATTAATAAAATCATGATAGCTCAAAATAATTAAAAATAATATGCATATTTTTATTAATTCTAAAAATAACAATATGAAATTTCTTGAAATAAAAGTACTGAGTTTCATAGATATTTTTTATATTTTATGAGTTTTTCACATTTTGAAACAAAATGCTTACTTATATAAATTAACATGAAGTCATTAAATTCGGCCAAATGATTTCTTCTTTGCAAAAGAAAGTGACAATCCAGACTTCCGTTTAGTTAAATGCGGAAGGCAACGATTTAAAATAATTTATTATGATTATCAGAATACTTACACTTCGTATCGGTCTTAAAATTCTGCAAAAAATATAATTTATAATTAAAAGAAGCTAAATCAAGATTTAATTTATTGTCATATAACACTTGATCAAAATACGTTACCTCTATAGAGATCAATGATTTTTAACGGAGCAATTCAAGATATAAATTCAAAAATTATTAGTAATGATTTGTGATATGTTTTATATTGCATTTTGAAATAAATTAATTTCCAAAATCTAAGTACCAATACTTCATATTTTAATATTCTACAAAATGCCCTCAAATGATGTAAAATCTGAACTGAAATTATTATTATTATTAGATAAAACACGAGATCTGAATATGTTATTTTTAAAGAGCTAAAATATTATTATCTAAGTTTATAAAATGTAAAATCAATAATTAATAGAAATAATTTACAATAGTTTTGCCATCGGATTTAAATTTTAAAGCTAGCTTTCATGCATAATGAAGAATATTCTTCATTATGCATGAAAGCTAGCTTTAAAATTTAAATCCGATGGCAAAACTATTGTAAATTATTTCTATTAATTATTGATTTTACATTTTATAAACTTAGATAATAATATTTTAGCTCTTTAAAAATATTCTTCATTATGCATGAAACATATTCTTATTTTTAAAAAAAGAACACTCTAGAACATATTCTTATTTTTTTTTTAAAAGAACACTCTAGGACATATTCTTATTTTTAAAAAAAGAACACTCTAGTTCATATTCTTATTTTTTAAAAAGAACACTCTAGAACATATTCTTATTTTTAAAAAAAAGAACACTCTAGAACATATTCTTATTTTTAAAAAAAGACACTCTAGAACATATTCTTATTTTTGAAAAAATAACACTCTTAAACATAATTTTATTTAAAAAAATCGTAAAAAGAAAAAAAAATCATTTGATTAAAAATATTAAAAAAAATCAGAAAAGGTAAATATTTCCTGTTACTAATAAGACAGACTTTTTGAAGCTTTATTTAGGAAGACTACACACTTTATTCTAATAAATAAATTTCCCACTCACCCCCTCTAACATGAACTTCCCTGCTAAGGATCGTCCCGACATTGTTCGAAGCCAAGCACTGATACACTGTATCATGCACGTCCTGCCTGTAATCGGGCTTCGAGAAAGGCGGGAATACCAAAGTGCCATCTGATCTCATGTGCCTCAATCCTGGCACGTCTTTCACAGCGGTGCCATCTCTGGTCTGCCAAGTGATCCTTGGAGTTGGGATTCCGTCGGCATTGCATCTGAGTTCTGTGCCACTGCTATTCGAAAATTCGATTCTAGAAGGAGGCTCATTTCGGAAGATAGGCCCTCTGGCATCTTTTCTTGCCGATTCGCAGCCGCCTAAAACAAACATAAATTATCAGTGTTTTCATATAGAATATGATTTCATATAGATAAAAAATAAAAATTCCATGTTAAACAGTGACATATTTCCAATGATTTCATTTGCAGGTTTAATCACACTGTTTAATAAAATGTCGTGTGAAACTATTGTCACGTAGGTACTCTAGTGTGGAACTCAATGACACACACACACACAAGAAGTAGAGCTAAACCAATTTATTAACTCAACTCTAAACAGAGTGACTGACAGATCTTTTGCTTTTATACTAGCAGGGAAAGTTCCAGAATACTTTTCTGGAGACAGTATGAAAAGTTCAGAACACTTATCTGGTAAACTAAAGAAAGGTCCAGAATCTGCTGGAACATGAAATAAAGGAAAACATAAAATCAAGGATTTAAATATTTATACAAATGGTGAATCGCATTGTCTCTAGCGGGATTCGAACTCACGATCTCTTAATTATGAGACCACTGCTATGACCATTCGGCCATGGAGAGTCGACTGCCCGTTTTCAATGCGGCACTATGGCACAATTATATTCTTTTGTTTTTCCTTACAGATCAATTAAATATAACGTAAACCTGTGGCGCAATCCAGTTCTTTATCATTTATTTAAAGACCAATTAAATAAAGCACTGTGAAAAATGTGGTATATTAAGATTCTGATTCTGATTCAATTTAATACCATGTTGTGGAAAACTCTACTACAATCAGGTTTATTCATTTTTTATTTATTAATCAAAAAAATGCTATGCTTAATGTTAGGTGACTTCATTAAAAATTCGTTTATTGGCGAAATTATGATTTTTATTTAATATTTTTAATGTCTCAACATGTTTTTTTTTATAATACAGTTACAGTGTTTTCCCCTAGATCTATTTTTCGGGAAGTTGCATTGATTTTTATATTTGCATTTTCATATGGTCGAATGCTATTTTACATATTTAGATGCAATTTTCTCAAATTCTAATCTTTGATTGAATTTTCTTACGAAAAACCACACAAACTAAAATCGAATGTATATTTTTTTTTTATCAAATTGGGTGAAATAATTTCTTAACATGTTCTACACTTCCTGAACTGGATAATAAATATTTTATTCATTCAGAAGTATTGTATATTTGTTTTATTGCTTTACAATGTGAAAAAAATTGAAAATTTCATATTATTTATCAATTGAATCCCAATCTTTAAAGAATGGATAGAAGCACAGTTTATTTCTTAGTTGAAGACCTGAATAATATATTTCTTAAGCAAACTTCAATATTATAAGCAAACTTATAGAATAACTTACAATAATTAAATTTTATAAGCAAGTTCATATTTAGATAAACTTCTAAACTAAACGATTCTTCCTTTATATCCTTTTTAACAAAAAGGGCTTTTTTTTTCAATTAAAAAAATAAACTTTTGCCACTTAATTTTCATAATTTGGTTTCTTAGATGTTTTCTAGATTTTTTTTAACCAAATATTCAAATTTTCAAAATTATAAATACCGTTTAATTAATTTATTATTTAATTATAACTAACTTACTGTTTTTCAAAAAATTAATCCCATATGTAATCACATTGATTCTTACATTATATTAGTCATGTTAATATTAAATAAATTAAATAAAATTCTAATAAATTAATAATATTAAATTAAATCCCTTGTAAAATTGCAGTGCTTTTTAGTGTGCTGCACATAATTCACTAGAAAGTGTATTTTTTAAGTATTATATCAGAATATGACATATTTCGCACCTTACTTATCATTTACAGCTCAGTTGTGGTTGCTACAAAGTTAAATAAATAGTGGCGCATTAAGAAACAATCAATGGATTGCAGGCAGACGATTTTAATTGCGTCAACTGAAAAACAACACGTAAGCCAATAGTTATCTCTAGATCAATCAGTAGCAGATGGCTCTAAATGCAAATAAATACATTTGCCTTAAACAATGTTTGATGTATTCCAAATGCTTTATTTATTGTTCAGAATTAAATGCAAAACTTTAGTTAATCCATGTTTTGTTTTGTTTTTCAGTTTTTAATGGATAAATAATTTGGTAAGCTGCTATTGATTTTCCTTTAATTTTCTTTTTATATTTTGTAGAAATTTGCTTATATTTTTATCAAATAACCTTAATAACAAGAAATAAAATATACTAAAAGAACCTTCCATAAGTTTCTTGTATTAAAAATAATGTATATGGTTTGATTGTCGCGTAGATAAATGAAAAGTAGCAAGCAATTAAACTGTTCTCAATTTTTCGTTGATTTCAGTGGCAGATTATAAAATATCATATACAGAACTTTCCTATTGTTTTGAGCCTATAATTGACTCACATTGGTTTTTCATTAAAATTATGTTTTTGCAGCAACCAAAAAACAGCACATTCGATAAAAAAACTTTACCCTCTAATTTCTTATTTTTTTGTCCTTATATCTTTGCCCAATAGTATTAATGACAGATCATAAACATATCAAATATAGGGAGTCATTAAAGAGATATTTATGGTTTCATTTTAAATCATAATTTTACGACTGTTTTATGCGAGTACCGTTATTTAAAATCCAAGCAAACAAGAGACGATGAAAAATACTTAAATGTTGAAAAACTATCTTATATCCATGCAACTTTAAATATCACCAGACTTTTAAATTAAATCAATAACAAGTTTATAAGCCTCAAATGACTATTATTTTAAAATTAACTGGATATTAACTTAATATCAAATAAACTAAAAATGCATACACCAATTAATATTTGACAATGATTTAATGTTTCTAAGTTTCATTTTTATGGAGATTATAATCATGTATTTAATTAGAACTCTCATTAAAACGCAGATATTAAATAAGAATTCATTTTAATGATGTTCAAAGCAATATATGATTTCAAAGTTAATGGCAAACACATTCCCTTAATGTAGTGGATAAACTCATAAAACACACAGTTGTATTTGTTTAGAAAATAAAATACAATTCCACAAACAGTTCAGTTTCTTTTATTAGGATTTCGACATAAATAGAAACGACATTTTATGTCCTAAAACAAAAAGAATGGTCGGTCCTGGAATGGGAGTTATTCGAGTTAAATTTATGGTCAATTAAATTTAAACATTTGCATTTTTAAGGAAGGTATATCAATCCAATTACACAGCCTTATATTTGTTTCTGTTTTAACCGAAGGCCATGAAATACGAAGCACAGAGCAGATAATGGCTATTACGACTGTGCAAAAGCTTCATTATGACTTCTGGTAACACATTCTTTCCAAATTATGTGCTTTAATGAGGCAAATGTAAATGGGAAACTGTAAAAAAAGAAAAAAAAAAAACAGCGAGCACCATGTTTATGGAATTAAGGGTTTTTCCTGCACACCAGAGGAAATGACAGCAAAAACTGAAAATTACGATAAAAACATACGAGCTATTTTTATTAATGGTTCTTTTGGAGAATATGACGCCTTAAAAACATTTTTTTTTCACCGAAAAAGTTGGAAGACTTGTTTTGTATCTACATTCACTTCTAATGGAATTTTTTTGTGTGAGAGCAGTATTTTTTAGTTTTATTTTGAATAAAGCTGCGAGCTACAAAAAGGGCAGAAAAAATGCTGCAGATAAAAAAAATCGTCCGGTAATAATAACGCCATTTTAAAGCTATTGGAATTTTTATTTACAGTGATAATGAGTTGACCATTTTTTGTCAGTGTATTGTAGTTCAAATTTTTTTTTCTCTACAGTCATTCAAATGGGTTTGTTTTATGTTTTTATGTTTTGTTTGCTTTTTAAATCTTGAGGGTAAAAATAATTTCAAACAGCCAGGAATGTTTCAAATTCCGGTTAATTAATTCTTTTTTGACACTTATTAGTAACCAAAATTTTTTTTCTTTAATTATAGGATGAAAAAGAAGTTTAATTTTCATGTTATTTTTTAAACATCTTTATTTTGAAAGCACTTTTTTACTTAATAGATAATTTACTAATAACAATAAATGAATTCTTATCAAAGAAATTATTCTTACGCTATTAAATGCATTGTTATTTATATTTCAAAGGGATTTTATTTTATAAATTGTATAAAGACTTTATATTTTCCTATATTAAAAAAAAATATTTAGTTTATCTTCTTTCGCAAGTAGTATTATATACTTTTAACTCATTTTGTATTGAAAAAATAGTGATAAATTTATGTCTTATAATGATTACTTATACAAAAAAAAAATATTTCTAAATTTTTCTCAATTTAATAGATTTTTTTTAAATAATGAAAATTTTATAAGCAATAATCCTAGATTTCCTCTTAAAGATTATCACTTTTAATTTTAATTTGAGAATTGCCGATTAGAATGTATTATATTTTTTTGCTAATATAAAATTTTATGAAATTCTGAAAATACTAATATGAAAAATATATTTTATTCATTGCACTAATTATGTCATTTATTAATTCAGAATAAAAAAATAATAAAATAGCATGAGTTCTGATTTCATCTATCCCTTCTATCGTATCACAAGAAAATGTTCTATCATCAAGTTATATATTATGTTTTCAGAGAAATTAATAAGATATTTGTTTAATTTCATCAATAAATGGTTTTATCTAATTGAAAATAGTCAAAACTGTACTTTGTCTTTAAAACCAACTACTTATATTAAAAAGTTTAAGTGGCAGATATTCCTTTAAACACATCCATCATTTTGTTAAATTTAATTATTTGGTATTAGCGGATATATGCAATGATGTTCAGGATCAGAACTCTTCTACTTCTAATATTTTTAAAGAAATAACTATTATTGTATAGAAATATTTATTTGATAGCTTGAAATACTTTTTAAATAAAATAAAATTATCTATTTAATCAATCACACAATTTTTTAAAACTGCCGAAATCTAATCTTTCCCATAAGATAATTAATTCATATATATATATATATATATATATTTCAAAAATATAAAAAAACAAAGAAGAGATTAAACAAACATTTGAAACATTTAATAAAATAGTTTTATTGCTCATAAATATGCAAAAATAAAATAATTTGTTCTTGATATAATTTTTCCCCCTTTTTTCTTCCAAAACTCTTTTAATGCTTTGTGGCAAAAGAAATTCAATGTAATTTTGGGATTCAATAATAAAAGAATTATTACAAATATTGTATAAAATTAATTTTGTAAAATTTCATAAAATAAATAAAGCAAAATGAACGGAAAAAAATTTGTATATCTGAAAAACTAATTTTTGAAACTTTAATACGATTTAAAAATATTAATTAAATAATATTATATATATATATATATATAATCCATTTTCCTTTTGAAAAATTAAAAAAACTTCAAGTTTTAAGGGAATGTAAATGAGGCAGGTGAAAAGATGAAACTTCGAATTTTAAAACATAAAAATAAAAATATGTATGATGTGATGATTTGTTTTGAAGTTGCTGCGTAAAACGGTAACATTTCAGTTAATTTCTATTTAATTGAATATTTAATCATTGTTTGCATATTATATGGTTGATTTTATTCTTTTTTTATGCAAAAAACATAAAAGTGCTGAATTTTGCTGTTAGGCCTAATTTCGGAGAGGAAATGTGGAACCTAGAAACATACATGCATAATCACAATTAATTTTATATATATTAAAATTATAAGATGTTTCAGCTGCCTGGATGTTTAAAGTTATCAATAAAACATTAATCACTTTACAGTATTTAAATTGTTTATGAATACTAAATATTGATTGAATACTAAATAATTATGATAATATATATGAAATCTACTTTATATGTATAAAATAAGTTAAAGTATTTAAATTGATTTGTCTAATTTAGCTTTAGAAATAATTTCCTGAATAAATAAAAAAATCAATTTTATTAATATACATATATTTATATATATATATATATATATATAATTAATTTTTTATATTACGTATATAACAATATATACATATAACATATTAGCAAATCAAAGTTAAAAAATAAATTTATCAGAATTACTTGACATTAATAAATATCACTTCACAAATATCAATTATAAATATAATAAATATTAGGACATTAACGATTAATTAAAAGTTATTAGTTAGAGAGTCTACAAAATTATAAAAAGACTGAATTAAAAATATTTTTAATCATTTTTTTTAAATTTCTATTTTCGCAAAAAGAGAAAGGACAAATCGATGCCAGAAAGATTTTTGTAGAAATGAAAACGCAGATAATAAAAAATAGGAGTAAAAAAGTAGTAAACTCGATATAGGTCAGCTAGCTTGCAATTTATTCAAATATTCGTTAGACCAAAAATCCCTATAAATATAAAGCCATAATATTTCAGTAAAAATAACTGTTGACTTAAATTACAATCATTCTCGTAAAAAAGAAAAGCCAAGCAGAAAAAATGTCAAATATGTATTCGATTATTCATTTTTCAATGAGCAATCTCATGCAATAAATGCACCAGCAGTCATTTATGATTTAACAATAAAACTGTAAAATCGGAATCTTAAGGAAAATATCTATCTCCAGCCTAAAGAAGATAATAAGTGAACCGTAAGATGACTCACTGATAAGCATTTGAAAGAAAGAAATTCCATACTGATGGAAAACGGATTTTAAAAAACAGCGTCATAAGGGTATAGATTTAACAAAGTACCATTTCAAGAATGTCACAAAAATCGATCTAGGGATAGTTTTTTTCCTTACTTTAATCTCTGTAGTTTCAATCCAAATGTCTTTGTCTGTAATGATTTTTTTTTCTAAGATAAAGGATTTTAGAACCATTGTGATAACATTTTTTTCGAAAATATTTGTTTTTATATTTCAACGTCAAAAATTATTTTCTTATAAAATAATTTATTTCGACTTCGTAAATATTACATTTCTTTGATAGAGAAAATTGACAGTATATCGTTTGCTAAATTTAAATTCCAACGATTGACCATCTGCTATATTTTATCATGCAAACAAACTGAAAACAACAGATTGTTCGGAGAAAACTTTATTTTCACAAGGTTTTTTTTTTTTTTGTTTGTTTGTTTGTTTTCACATCGGAAAATATTTGACAGTTAAAATATTTGGATATATTTTGAACACTTCTGCCAGATTTTTTGTGACAAAGAGTTGAAGATTGTGTATTACATGAAATAAGAATATATCTTAATTATATGTATGTGCAATACTTTTAATAAATTAAAATAAATTCTGCTCTGTAGTCTGATATAAAAATAATTATAAAATGTATTCGAAAAAAGAAATGAAATGTTTTCAATATCATAAAAACATTGTTACATATCATATAAATGCTAAAGCATTTCAGGTTCTAAATGATTCATCATTTTTAGAGTCCAATAAATATATGAAAAATTAATGTTTTTAAAGAATAAAATCCTTAAAAAAAGTTATGACACTTTTTTTATACAATATAAAATAAGTTAATACTAGTAGCACACATGCAGACTTGGAAATTTACAATAAAATAAATTATATTGCGAACTGTGCAAAATTTAAAAATGATTAAGAAAGAGAAAATTTCCTGTTATCTGTCTCTATTAATTAATGGTTGGAAAAATAATAATAATAATAAAGAAGTTTTTATAAACTTTCTTTCGCTTGAACAATTTTTTATTATCAAAATTTTAGACATCAAAGGAAAATGTTAAAAATACTAATTACTAAATTAATAGTGTAATCTTTATTATTTAAGGCTTAGGAATTTTTAATTTATTTTATCCGGAATTTTCAAATTTTTATTGTATAGTCTGCAATTCTTTAAGCTTTACAATTTATTTTATCTTCCACATTTTTATATTATTTTTCATTCTGGTGAAATAGTGTTATTTTTAAATATTTATTTCCATTATTTTTTACATCTTAATCTTTAATATATTTATTATTTATTTTTATTACCAGATATGATGTCAGGTTCTTTTTAAGTCACTGCATGATGGTGCTTTTGCTTTTTAATTATAACTCGGTGAAACCAAGCTTTAATCCTACAACTTTAAAGTAATATATTAGCATCAGACTGGCATCATTTAGCTCAGATTGGCATCTATTTGGACCATATTGGCACCTAATGGGAAAATACAAAAGTACTTTCCCATTAGCACAACATCAGTAACAATGCGCCAATCTCTAACGTCAGTATTTGACTGACGTATTTAGCTACTATACTGACTATGCTGTCCCCAATATTTGGTGGCAATATATAGTTTGGTGAAAAATGGTGCCCATATTTTAGCTTGCCAACAATTTCTTGGTTTCATGTTTGTTTGGAACTAACGCTAACATCAGCAACCTTTTAGCTATTTTTAATGCTTATAACCTTATATTCATTATATCGATGACGCCTGATTTCATACTTGCTTGATATAGAAAAAATAATAATAAATAAAAGAAACGTTACAAAGTTTAAAAATCTGGATAAAATTTTCGGCATTACGTTTTTTTTATTGTCTAATTTACATTATCACGAATAATTTAACTTGTTGATGGTTGGTATTTGTTAATTGAGAGGTACTTCAAAAATTGAAAACTATGCAGTTGTACTATAACTACACAGAAAAAAATATAACTTATAACAATATAAAACTATAATACGTGGAAATATAAGTGAGAAACGAAATTCTATCGTTCCAAGAATGGAATAAACCAATCTGAAAATGTATAAAAGATTGTAAGCTAATTAAAGTTTTGCAAAGGGAAAGTTAAGTTTACCCTCATAAGTATTGTTGCACATAAAACTGTTGTATATTGTAGCATATAAATTAAAAACATTTTATGTCATTCATACAGCACGTTCAGAGTGAAATTGTCTGTAGAAGAAAAACCCTTTTAAAATTTTATTTTCTATTAAATTAATAGGAATATTTAATTCATATATAATAAATAGATATATTACAAGTATTAAGTCTTTATAACGATATTTTTAAAAATTGTATTTAATTAATTCTTAATAATGGTAAAATTGGTAAAAATTCACTTTAATAATGGTATTTAAAACTTTGTGTTGCAAGTATTATGATTCGGATGAAATGAAGAAGAAGAACATGAAATATCATTATTATTAGACTGAAAGAAATCTAGCAGAAAAAGAATGCAACTATTTTCTATGTAAATATTATTTTTAAAAACACTTCAATATTTTAAAACCTAATAGGAGAGATTAACTGTACTTGGTTAATGGTAAAGGAATAGGACTATTCCATTCCGATATAATGCATATTACAATTAATTTACTTTTGCAATGATATTTAAAAATTTGAAATGTAAATATTATGATTTAAATAAAATAATGGAGAAGAACACATGACTCAACGAAGACTGGAAGAAAAAGAATACAGATATTAATTGTATAAATAATATTTTTAACTAATAAAACAATTCGATGGATATTTTTTACTTAATAAGAGAATTTAACGATATTTGGTTAATTGTACATAGAACTATTTCATTCAGTTATAATAAAATGTTATGTTACATTAATACATTTTATAATAGTATTTAAAAATTGTATTGCAAATAATTTGATTTAGATAAAATTTTGAAGAAGAATTAGACTCAACGAAATTTGGCAGAAAATAGATACAATTATTAGGTACATAAACAGTGCTTTTCTTCGATAAAATAGTTTCTTTTTTAACTTCAGAGGGAAGATTAACGTAATGTGATTTTCAGAAAACCATTAAGAAATATTAACTCAAAAAAAGAAAACAAGAAATGTTTGAGCTCTTAGCAAATATTCATTTTCCATGAGCTCCAATTCTTTTAAATATTCTTCAGTATCGAATAATTGTCAAAATAAAACGCAACTGCATAGCAGAAATTTTTTTTATATATATACGAAACCAAATATTGATTCAAAAAATAGATATGCATGAAAAATGAAAAATAAATGAAATAAAACCAGCGAAGAGAAAAGAAATCAAATACATAATCATATTTTCACCCTTCACTGAACAAGTCACATTCAATAAAAAGCATCAGCAGTCATTTATGATTTAACAATAAAATTGCAAAATCTGCATTGAAAGGAAAATACCTATCTCCAACTCCTAAAGAAAATATTAAGCGAACCGTAAGATGATTGACTGATAAGCAACTAAAAGAAAAAGAGTTCAGCAGCGATGGAAAACGGATTTTAAAAATAACATTATGAGGATAAGGATTTAACAAAGTACTATTCCAAGAATGGCACAAAAATCGATTCTCGTATAGATTTTTCTCTACTTTAATCTCTGCAGTTTCAGTCCAAATGCTTTTGTCTTGGAAGTTTTTCTTTTCCAGGATAAAGTACTTTAGTTCCCGATGACAGCGCTCCTCGCAAGATCTTTAATCTTTGTGTTTCAGTTCCAGAGCGAATTTTTCAAAGGAAATGATACATTTTAGCTGGTAATGGTAAATCCTTTCTGTTAAAAAAATGTGGAGATGTATTGTTATGCTGCAGTTTGAATACTAAGGATCGATGTGTCAGATGTTTTGTCATGCAAAAAGATTTGAAAGTTTTAAGATTTGTAGGTGAAATCGAATGGTTTGAAAAATGAGTTTTATTTTTGACAAGTTTAGAAAATTGTTATGTTTTTATAACTTGTTTCTCAAGTGTGCACGTTAAATGCATCATAACAATACTGTGTAATAAATACGATTCTTTACGTATTTATTACACCTCGTTGTATAACGCAGCTGGTTTCAGAACAGAGCAGAGCTTCAGTATCAGAGCGAAATTTTGAAACAAAATGCTACATTTTACTGGTAATAGTATATTTTTTCTATTAAAAAACGTGGAAATGTATTGTTATGCTGCAGTTTGAATACTAAGGATCGATATGTCAGATGTTTTGTCATGCAAAAAGATTTGAAAGTTTTAAGATTTGTAGGTGAAATCGAATGGTTTGAAAAATGAGTTTTATTTTTGACGAGTTTAGAAAATTGTTATATTTTTATAACTTGTTTCTCAAGTGTGCACGTTAAATGCATCATAACAATACTGTGTAATAAATACGCTTCTTTACGTATTTATTACGCATCGTTGTATGACGCAGCTGGTTTCAGAACAGAGCAGAGCTTCAGTATCAGAGCGAAATTTTCAAACAAAATGCTGCATTTTACTGGTAATAGTAAATTTTTTCTATTAAAAAACGTGGAAATGTATTGTTATGCTGCAGTTTGAAAGATAAGGATCGAAAAGGATGTTTTGTCATGCACAGGATATGAAAGCTTTAAGATTTGTAAGAAGAATCGAATGGTTTGAAAAATGAGTTTTATTTTTGACAAGTTTAGAAAATTGTTATATTTTTATAACTTGTTTTTCAAGTGTGCACGTGAAATGCATCATAACAATACTGTGTAATAAATACGCTTCTTTACGTATTTATTACGCATCGTTGTATGACGCAGCTGGTTTCAGAACAGAGCAGAGCTTCAGTATCAGAGCGAAATTTTCACACAAAATGCTGCATTTTACTGGTAATAGTAAATTTTTTCTATTAAAAAACGTGGAAATGTATTGTTATGCTGCAGTTTGAAAGATAAGGATCGATAAGGATGTTTTGACATGCACAGGATATGAAAGTTTTAAGATTTGTAAGTGGAATCGAATTGTTTTAAAAATGAGTTTTCTTTTTTGATAAGTTTAGAAATTTGTGATTTTTTTTATAACGTGTTTTCCAAAAAATGCACACTGGCTGCATCATAAAGGATGTTCCAAAATTAGCGCAAGTTTTGATTTGACGCATTTTGTGCAGCAAAGTTTTGGCAGCCTATAAAAAACTTTTGACAGTTAATAGTTTAGGGTGAGTAAAAAGGGAACGTTATACGATAGAATAATGTGTTAATGTAAGAGTTGAATAATATATTACCCCATAAAAAGAAATCCATTGATATTAAATCACACACTTCAAGGGACCAATTCTCAAATTTTCAAACTGTTCCGGCATACTTTCATTATTTTTGAAATTTTATTCAACAATGCAAGCACATTGTTCTATCGTGTAATTCTTTATTTTTACTAACCCTAAACTATCAATAATCTAACCCTAAGCTGTCAAAGGATATTTTTAATAGGGTTGTCAACACTTTACTACACGAATGGTGGCAAATTAAATTTTGGCATAAAATTTTGGAACACCCTTTATAAAACTGTATAATAAATACATTATTCTGACTGAAATAAAGATGAGAGAAATGACCCTTTACAAGCCTTTGTTCTTGTTCCTTTATTAAAATTAAAAACATTATTACTGATTAATAAATCCTTCAAAATTGTAAAGCTAATGAATCATCTATTATATCTTATATTTTTAGAATTATTTTTAAAATAAGTCTTCCGAGTTATACTGTGCTATATAAAAGTATATATGTATAAAAAGAAATAATATAAACACTTATAAAACGCACAGTAAAAATTATACTGTGTGTATAATGACAATAATGTAAAAGACTTTATTTACTTTCCAGCAAATAATTTATCACAAAAAACGACAACTACATTGACGGAGTTAAGGTTGAGTCCAAAGGATCATCGCTGACCACGGTACAACTATTTCTGCTGGAAGCACGTACCATCATTGATAGGGGATAGTCGAGCCCACACCATTTCTGTCCCCGCCAGAGTGTCGAAAACCAACAAGCATGCCGAAAGTTTCTAATCCACATATCTGAGGTATATCCCCCGTTGCATAGATTTTATGGTTATATAAATACTATAATGTTATCTTTATAGAGGTTTACTAACCCTAATTTTAGAATGAAAGTTGAATTCTATTGAATTGATTATGTACTTAGTTCAATAGAATCTAACTTTAAGCTACAATTAAGTTAAAATTTTAAATGTATTATTTTTAAAGTCTTAATCATTAAAATAAAATCTCTAGAATACTCATAAAATGTTTCCAGTTACCCTATAATTAATTTTTTTTAGTTTTATTCCATCTTTCTCTCTCTGTGTGTAAAAAAATAGAGATAGAGAATATGAAAGAAAAAAGTACGTCTTAAGTGGTGTAAGAATTTGTTTATTTTCATTTCAATTCTTCTGCTAACATTACAGACAAATAAAAAGAAAAAAAAACATCACTTAAAGATTTTTAATTTTTTCTATAAAATAATTTTTTACTTTTTCGTAGATGAAATATATGAAGAGCGATTATTAAGTAAATTATTACGTAAATATTAGGAAATATTGCAATTGCATAAGAATTTGAGGGCGATATTTTGACGAATCCTACGTATATACGTTTCTACTATGATACGTTCGGATCTCTTTTAGTCAGAAAAACACCTTTTTGGAATTATACTTGCCTCTCGTGAATACTATAACTAAAAAAATGCTTTGAGATCTATGATAAAATTTGGTATATGATCTTTATACGAAGTTTATAAATTTCTATCAAATTCTATTTTCTTTCTATCCTATTCAAATCTTATTCTATTTCTATTCCTTGAACGAAGTCTATTCAATTAAATATTTTGGTCCGTTTCTTTGGATATAAGCTTACTCGACGCCTACAAAATGATGAGAATTGAATGGATGAAATTTGGTGCAGAGATTTTTAATCTAAAATGTAAATATCTGTTTAATTTGAAACCCAATCGTGAAAAAGTTGACCAACAGTTAATCTGTACTTTCATAACGTTTAAACCCGATGGCTTAAAAATGTAATGATTTAAATATATAAATTATGGCATGTGAATTAGAGATTATAATTGAATTTGCTTGTCCAGTTTTGGATTTATTCGATTAAAAAAAGGGTTAAAAATATACATTCAGTATTCTAATTTTTTTTGCATCGGCAACCCACAATTTTATCTCCAAAACAATGGTCACATTCAAACGCTATTTAGCTCTTTTGTAAATAAAGTTCGCTTATATTATGTGGTTAGTACTACATGATACGTTTACATGTTAGTACTACATGATACGTTACATGTACAAGTACGTTTATTTGACCATACGAGATCGTTTGAGGAAACCATTCCAAGTGGTAAAACTAGTGCACATTTTAAAAGACGTAAAAAAATTTAGCACATATTTTATTAAATCGTTTTATATGTCATATATATTTATCATTGATTTCTCGTGTGTTTAAAGATTTCTTCGTTTGTCAAAAATTGCTAATAAGGTATTCTTTGTCATTGATTTAGAAGATGTACCACCCCTTCAAGTGAAGCAATACTCAACCGATTATAAAGGATAACTGCAACTGATAGGAAGTAAAATATTAACTAAACATTTTATTTCTCTTAATAAATTTAATTTTCCGATTATATATTCGAATTTCATCAATCAAAATATTTCTTTTTATATTCCGTGTATTAGAAAGTAAAAATTACATATTAATAGATTATTAAGAATATCAGAGGTTTTCTCTTATTATTGCTTTGGTTTTTATTTATTTATTTATTTGAATATGAAATGCTCAAAGATTATTTAACTAATCATTCAGACTGATGTATGACTAAAAAAATGCATTCTTTTATTTATTACTTTATTTTCAAGGTTACTTTAAAAATTTGTATCCGTTTTGGAAAATAACAACGCTAAAATACAATTGCATTACTCCTAATGAATAAAGTGATGTTGCAGCTGTAATTGTCATAAGAAAGTTTATTATTAACGACTCTAGACAATGAGAGACATTGAGATTCTTAATTAAAAACCAGAAGAACCTTGAGAATTACACCAGAAAAAAAAACCTTGAATTAAATGAAAGCAAGAAAAATAATTCTTTTTCCTCCAAAGGATAGTTAGAGAAGCTTTCTGACTACAAATTAGAAAAAAGAACAATTCCATGCAACTCAGAGTGAGTAAAATATTTGTTTTCGCAGTCTCTCTGAAAGACTTGTGTATTTCTTCACTTCTTATTTTGGAGTGGTAAAAAAGAATATTTGGCAGAAATGACATATCTCTTGGAAATATGACATTCAAGTTAGAGCAAGCGACAGAAAAAAGGGAATGTTGTATCAAGTATCATATTCTGGTAAAGGCGGAAGTGATTTGAGGGGAAAGTAAATGGTTTAATGCAGGTTGCCCTTTCGCAGTTGTTCCTGAATCTCTTGATGTTTCATTCCTGTAAAAGTAGCAGCCAGTTTTCGGCTACCAGCTGTTTGACTTCCCTTCCTGATTTTAAATTAAAATATATGCATACAGAAAATTGTATTAACAATCAAAGAGTGTATGATGTTTTTAATCTTTACTAAATAGTATTTTTATAGTGTTTAATATTTATTTATAAATAATGTTCGCATAGAGATCTAAAAAAACCTTGTGAAAACCGAACACGTACCAGACTAATAAATAAACAAGTAATATATATAACAAAATTTTTAAGTCAATTCCTACGTATTTTTTTATATTATTTATATATATCTTATATTATTTATGATCGGGTTTCACGTCAGTAATCTCGGAGACAAACTCAGCGACTATTTGGCGACCAAATAGAAATGACTGGACGAATTAAATCAAGTAATTAAAAATTATTTAAATTAGATTGATTAATTAAAATTAGTTAATTAAATTATAAATTAATTAATTCAAATTATTTGAATAAAAAAACTGAGTTGACATCAAGTGTCATCCACTAAAAGTTTAAAAAAATGTATTTGAACTTGAGTGGATAGATAAAAAGTATTTTATTAACGATTGAAAATTTGAATTATATATATAGGGAGAGAGTGAACTAATTGTAGGAATTGAAAAACAAACCATATAGAAATGAAATAAGTTTAAGTTAAATGATTAGGCGAATATCTTAGAGTCCCTGTACGGAAGGGGTCTTATAGAAATAAGTATGACAGTATGACCAGCATTTAAAATGCTGATAATGTCATAAAATCAAAACAATTCGGAATGAAAATTAAATTAATTTTTACTTTCTCGTATACGTAGTATAGAGAAAGTGTAGCAATCGTTAAAAAAAAAATCCGAACTTAAGATTTTGACGAATCTCCCTGTGTTCCAAGAACATATTTTTGAAAAATGCCCGTCTGTCTGTGACAATGATAACTCAAAAACGTTTTGAGAGTGAAGGGCAAAATTTAGTATATGGTATTTGCTCTAAATTTGTAGATTTACATTAAATATTTTAGCAAAATTCATTTGGAGGAAGTTTGTCTGTCCGGCTGTCCGAATATAAGTTAACACGAGAATTATAAATCTAATGAGCTAGACGGATAAAATTCGGTAAACAAGTTTTATATTTTTAATATACACGCCTTCCAAATGTTCAACAATATCTAACAAAGATTTGACCATTTTTCCGCCTGTACTTTCAGAAAGATGTACTGTAAATTTGTACGATAAATCAAAAACTTATCGATTTAATTATATAAAATTTAGTGTAGAATTATGTCACTACAAGTGTAATCCTGTGTAAAATTTCAGTTTCAATCTGATTGGAAAAACGACTGTAAAACACAAATTCGATTTTCGGATACTGTTAATGATATATAAGGATTAATCGCCAAATAATTCGCCAAGGATGACACGATGGATTCAGTAAAAATGCTAAACTCCCACCAAAGGTAAATATTTTGTAACTATTATACACCTATGTCATTCAAAGGTTCTTTGGCATTGCAAATTCATCAGAGAAATATTAGAAAGTTTTGCTGAAACTTCTCCTACTAGTTAACTAGTGTAAGCGCAGCAGATGCCCCTCAATTTCAATCATCGAAGCAGATGATACCAAATGATTTGCGATTCAATTAATTTAATATTTATATGCAACGATATAATGCTTTAATATCATTCTTCTGCTTCAGTGGTGTAACAATCTCTGATGGGATTTGGCCTTTTTTAGAATTCAATTTCAGGCCGTCCTGTTCTAATCTAAACATTTCCAGTTTGTCACCTTAATCGTTTCGACAAATCTAAGGCAATAAATCTAAGTTCTCCCTCTTTTTTTGGGGGTACCAGATGGTTTAGACAAAAATATATTTTTAATGGCTAATTGCCTCAATCCTTAATATGTTTTGAACATTTAAACATTTATATTGCTATAGAATTAATAATATCGTGCTCTTTAAATAGCTTATAAATTTCTGAATCGGTTCTCATCCCACAATAATTATTCCATCAAATAATTATCATATTACGTAATAAATATTATTGTATTACACAATGGTTATTCGACCAAATATGCTTCTTCAAATTCCTCTTTCAAATATAGCAAGAGCTTCTTTATCCTTGTCTGCCATTGCCCTTGTTCCCTCAAGGCTTGCCAAAATGGCCTAAGTTTTATAAGTGCGCACTTTTTTTTTTCTGATGAAATAAAGTTTTAAATATATAAAGTCCTTAATATGTTTTGAACATTTAAACATTTATATTGCCATAGAATTAATAATATCATGCTCTTTAAATAGCTTATAAATTTCTGAATCGGTTCTCGTCCCACAATAATTATTCCACCAAATAATTATCGTATTACGTAATAAATATTATTGTATTACACAATGGTTATTCGACCAAATATACTTCTTCAAATTCCTCTTTCAAATATAGCAAGAGCTTCTTTAACCTTGTCTGCCATTGCCCTTGTTCCCTCAAGGCATGCCAAAACGGCCTAATATAAGTTTTATAAGTGAGTACTTTGGGTTTTTTCTGATGAAATAAAGTTTTAAATATATAAAGTCCTTAAAACATCCCTTATCAGATGGGACACTCTTGTGACCCTCTAGCGTTACATCATTCTCTGTGTTTATTTCAAAGCCTAAATATTTGAAGTATTAATATAATTCAAGAAAATAGGATTACGATGTGCTTAAGAACTGTAATCCTATTTTCTAATTAATTTATTTCAGTTTAAAATATAGTACCTTAAAATATTGTCAAAAGTATAGAATTTAACACTTAAATGCATAATGTTTTATCTTTAATATATAAGATTTGACAACGAAAGAGAAACGGGCGTTGTTAATGGCAAAATACAAAAAAAAACAAACGCATAGAATATTTTTAAATATTCAAAATAACATATTGATGTATTTCTACATGATCGTGAGCAATCATTTTTTGAGTTCTACAAATTGACTAAATATTTATTCATTACGCTTACTTTGCTTCTATCCGAAAACAATTTTTTAATGTATGCTTTTATCAGTTTTATATAAACAATCTTAATTCGTAACATCCGCCGAAATGTACTCAGATAGCGCACCAGCAATGAAAATTGGCATAGATAAAGAAAAAAAACTGTCAAAGATTCTAGTTGCTTTCGGAAATGATAAAATAGTTTCGGTAAAGTTAAAACAGAAAAATCACTATGAAAAGATCGCTACATAAATATATATGAGGTTTTAAACGTACGGTACATAAAGGGATTTCAATATCGGACCAAAAGTTCAATACCGGTATTCGGTATTTTTTAGATCTTAATACCGGGATATCCGGTTTTAATACCGGTATTAGAAATTTTAGGAAAAGAAAGAAAACACGGGTGTTTCTTTGTTTTATTTACCAGTTTTATTAGAGAATGTAAATTTAACAAAAAATAATTTGTAACTTATAAATTATAATAGTATATAAAGAAGCACAAAAAAGTAAAGGAACATCTTCTTTATTTCAATCACAAAAAAGTGTTGTTGTTGTTTCTGATTCCAGGTGGTATAGCGCCAGACCGAACCAAAGATCTCTAAAAAGACCAAAAACAATAGCGGATCCCTTAAAATCTCAAAAATCGTAAAATTTAAACATTTAAGAATATGATTTGGGGAGGCTTGATCTGCCTTGCACCAAGGACATTCAGCAAAGATCCTCCGTCCGTGTTGGAAGGTGAGGGATTTGGTGTGTAAACTTAAAAAACAAGAGAGGGACGTTTGCTGTTTTCTAGAGATATTCAGACGGTGACACCAACCGGGACTCTTACCAAAGTACCAAGGGTGAGCAGGTGGGACTCTCCAAAGTGCACTCGACTCCATCTTTTTGAGAGAGGAGATTTCAGAATAAGTTAGTGTTGCATCACCATGAAATATGTCAGTTGAGTCAGTCATAGCTAAATTATCCGCTATCTCAATACCATTTAAACTAACATGTGAGGGGACATACTGAAAGTGTATAGAGTGTTCTATCGCGTCATTCTTGGCGAGTTTTTTGTCGATTTATTCCTGGCATGCCATTTATATTATCCGAAAATGAATTTGTGATTTAGAAACGTTTTTATCAGCCGAGTGGAACAACGTTTTGACACGAAAGTCCTTTTTTAATCACAAAATTTAATATATTTAAGTCTCTTCGTTTTTGAAATACAGAGTTTTCATGTGTTTGAAAATTCAAACAATCACCACTGTTGTTGGATTTGGCTCAAATTTTAACAAATGTCTTCATGTTGTTTCTGTTGTCGTTTCTTATGGCACTTGCCATGGGCAAGCCCGCTGTTTGAAGACAGCCGATTTAAGCCTGGGGGGTGCGCCTCTTGTATTCATAGTAGCGCCATCTAGGGCCAAGAGAACGACTTAGCTACACACACGTCTCAACCCTTTTTACGGGGCGGACTTCATTCACGCATTTTATTCACCCAACCACAGATCGTAATTTAGACCTGAATCAGAGAACGATCACCCCTGATCCAGTACCCCTTGTGGTATTACTCTCGACGTGGAGGACTTTGTGACCACGACAGATTTAACGCGAGTCAGCCATCAAGCACGCCGGGAATCTTCGGCTGGCAGGGTTTGAACTCGCAACCTAAGGGATGCGAATCCGACGCTCTACCAACTAGGCTATCCCGGCCTTACAATTGTCTAAATCTTATCTATCTAGCTCTCACCTTGATGTAGTTATCTTGTTAACCTAAATTCAAACAGCCGGACAGACGAACTTCATCTGAACAGATTTTACTCAAAATTTGATATAAATCTGCAAATTTGGTAACGATCGTATCTTCTTCCGTCTAGCTCAAAGCGCTTTTGAGATATCTTCACAGACAGACACACAGAGAGATGGACTAACATCTTCCAAAAGACCCTTTTTCGAACACGCGGAAACACGTCAAAATTTCGAGTTCGAATTTTTTGACAATTACTATGTATTCTCTATACTACTCATATAAGAAAGTAAAAAAAAAAAATGGTCTCGACAGTAGTTGGTGAAAAAATATGTTAAAGATAAGCAAAAAAATCTGCTGTCTTTTTATTAAGTCAAATCTAAAGATTAGAATCCCCTTTGTAAGATCACAGCACTTAGACACAATTGGATTACCCTGAAGGAGAGAAAATGATTTCCCGTCCATTATTGCCACAAGTAGGACTATTATTCAAGACGGAAGACAAAACGGAACCTTCTGATTCTTAATTAGAAACCAGAAGAGCCATGAGAATTAGAAAAGAGAAAAACAGTAAGCTAAAAAAAATCCGGAAAGTAGAGCTTTTTTTTAAGGATGGGATAATTAGAGAGGCATTATCACCACACAGGCAAAAAGAGAAGAATTTCAGGTAACTCAGAGTGGAGTATTTGTTTTCGTTGCCTTTCAGAAGAAGGTCCCTCTGAAAGACTTGGAGGCCTTTCTTTTCTTTGTTACCTATTTCCCAGACGCAGCTGAAGAATATTTTTGGAAGAATGACTCATCTCTTGGGACATGGACGGTTAAGTAAAAGCAAGTGACTGGAAAAAGGAAATATTTCATTTTGTATCATGTGCCTGTAAAAAAAAGAGGTAAATAAATGATTTAATGGGGGATTTTCTTTCCGTAATTGGTTTTAGGTATTTTGTTAATGTTTTTATTTGTGGAAGGGCATAAAAATGCCCATGGGATTTAGAAAATGAAACATTATCTGAAGAGATAACTTAATTCGTAAGTTTATCGCGGAAATTAAAGGTAAGTCTTGAAAGTGGTTCTGCAACACCAGAAAAATGTTTTACTTAAAGGTTTTTCCGTCAAAATTCTTTTTTTTTTCTCTTTATTCTTCAGTTTATCGATTATATAGTATTTAGTATTTTGATATTTTTAACATTTTATAAATTTTTGAGTATATAAAAAAAGAGAGAAATTATTAGTGAGTTTTCTGAAAATCACGGGAAACTAAAACGAATATTTTCTGCTTTTTTCATGAATTTTTCAAAATAACGTATTTCCTGCGTATCTTTCAAAATCGTTCAAATTTTACCAAAACTCTCTTGTGACTCACGCTTTAACGATTCAGGCATGTCAATTAGAGACAAAAAGAATTTCTGGAAAAAGAAATTGGTACCAAATAATGCATTTGAGCAGTTGAACAGTTGAATTTATTGTACTTTGGAAAAAAACTATCGATAAAGTGCCGCACTTTGAATATATGTGAAATATTTACACGCCATTCGTACTAATTATATAACTAGATTACTTATATACTACATATGAACGATTGTCAGTTTTCTATTTGACAACAGAAACTCTTTCACTTTTAATACAAATCCGTCCATCGGAAAGAAAAGCTAATTATAAATTTCTTATGCTGCTGTCTTTCAAGAGCTAGGAAACAACAAGTCATCATTTGGTTCTGAATGGCTATTGCTATTTCAAATAGGTACAACGGCTAAGTTTAGTTTTGATACTTTGCATATAGGAATCGAATTTCGCTTTCATTACATAGTCACCAAGAATTAAGGATACCAATATATTTTGAATCAATTTTCATGTGATTAAATTCAGCGAGACATCCTTCCAATAGAATATTTTAGAAATTTAGGAAAGGGCTTTCAGTCTAGATATCATTATTTTTATCACGATCTATATACCATACATATTATTTTAAATTACAATTTCCATTCATATCCGCAGTATCAAGCATATATTATACAATAGTATATAGTCACACCTCTAAAGATGGACTTTCGATCACCCCTATTCTTTTTTTCGCTCAGTCGAATGGATTTACCGTGTAGAATCTTGTTTTACGATCTTCACTACACATACACTTTTTCAAACGGTTTCAGCGGATGCGTTTTTAAATGTTTCAGCTATTTATTTGAGCGACGTCTGTGAAACTGCACTCCCTTTTAGAGTTCCAGTTTTATACAAGACTTAATAGATGAGTCTAACACTTGGTCCTCGAAATATCATCCAACCAACGGATCCTCGCTATGATGCAAAACTCCAGAGACTTTTAAATGAAGCAGAAAGTGATTTTAGTGATAAGGATAATTGTACAGAAGATTTTTTCGATTAAACTTTGCATTCGGCTGTTTCTGATATGTATGTTCAATTATAATTAATTTTCCAATTGATAATATATTTTGAAAAATTTCTAAAATATATTAATATATCAAGAAAAGTATCTACAGAATTTATAGGCTGATTTTTTTATTAATACTTAACTTGTATGTTTAAAATGCCCCTGAAAACCAAGGATGCCGATAAAAAATAAAGGCCAATTTTACCCAATATCAATTTTTTTATTATTCATATAATTGTTGAATTTTCCATTATATTCCTTTTTATATACCTTGTATGCTAAAAAAATAAATATGACTTAAAAAAATAAAAAGTAATATGCTTTTTCATGAATATTATTTGTTGTAACATGTAATTTGTTTAGAAAATGTATGTTCAAACGTAATTACTTGTTTCAATGCTAATATATTTTGAAAAATTTCTAAAACACATTTATAAATGAAGAAAAATATCTGCAGAATATATTGGTAGATTTTCATTCTAATACTTTCATTAGAAATTTCATTTGTGTGTAAAAATAATTTCTGTCTCGTAGACAGCACCTCCCCAGTTAAGTCCTAAATTTTCTCCTCCCCAATTAAGAATTAAATAACATTTAAAATTTTTGCATATTATAATGAAATAGGGAATAATATAATACATATTGAACAATTTTGGGAAACATTTGGTTCTTTCTGGAATATACTATTAATGTATCTTTAAAACAGTTTATTTTAACAAATCCAATCTTTATATACATGGGATAATATCATTTGCCTTTGTCTATTGCAAACAGGTAATTAATGAACACATGATGAAATGGTAAATATATATGTATAGTACTCTGTAAATTATTACTAAGTAATGGTACTATGTATGTTCATTTCTAATTTTAATAATATTTTACATTATTCTGTTTATTGAGAAAAATACCCCTAAAAACTCAATAATATGGTTTGAATGTTACGAGAAGAGATGCCGGCATCTATTCATATTATAGTGATACGAAATTACAAACTATGTCCCTATTGCATCGAAACGTGTCTTGGTAACAAATTTGGTTTAATTATGCTCGCAGAAAACAATATATCAGATTTATGATTGCTTCAAGCAGATAATGGAAATCTGATGAAAGGATCTATAGATCATACTTTGCATATTTTTACCTTAAAGGCATGGAAAAATATTTTTATTCGGTTTAATCTGACCCTTAAATAGACCTGATAATTTAGTTTAAAAGTTAAAAGATGAGCTTCTAGGTTATTTTCATATTTTTTTAAATATCTAAATCCGTCCATGGATTCTAAGATTAAAAAAAACCCAGCAGATTCAATAACGAATAAAAACAATTTATTTTACATTTAAGCTCCAAATATATGCAAAAAAACAAAACAAAAAAAAACAACAGACGAATGATAAATAAGAACAGCATTGACCGTAAACAGCAGCGCACAAGCAGCAAATGAGTATTAAACATCAGAAACGGAATAATGCTTTCAAAGAAAACATGTTACTTCTCTCAACTGTTGTTTTTCCTTCCTCGTTTCCCAACTGCCAACTGAAAGCTCAACTCGACTGAAATATCCTCCCTACACCTGTCGCACTGACTAACTTTGGACTTTCCATAGTTTCCGTGAAAGGGAATAGAAGCTTCTGGAAATGTATATATTTTTGCACCTAATCTAAATGTCACCGAAATTCGCAAATATTCTCGGTCTTTCATTTTTGCCGCCAAGAATACCAATGGTCTCCAAGTTTGTTATTAAGGCTGGGAATCAAAGTCTCGCCATCCGTTCAGCAGCCACTCCTATATCTGTAAAACGTTTTTCCTTACCAGAAGACTCACTGCGAAGAGCAGCAATTCATATTTCGAGCACTCGAAATAATACCGAAATTCGCGAATATTCTGTTTTTCATTTTTATCGCCAAGATCACCAATAGTCGCCAAGTTTGATATTTAGGAAAGAGTATAATTTTAATTTTCTCTTTTAAAACTTTCCTATTACCAGAAGACTGACTGCACAAGGAAACAATATTATAAATTAGTAACGATATGGTAATGGTTCCAAATTATAAGTTACATTCCGGTTCTATTACTGCGCGACATGATGTTTCATCTTATATTACAATATCGTAAAGATATTGTAACAGTATATTTAGACTTTGCTTGCTGATAGAATCTATTCTGGTATCAAATCAGGAATGGGAAGGAAATCTTGTCAAGCCATTCACAAAGAGCAGAATGTACCACTGTTATGCCTGTTTCAGATACAAGATAAAAGGGCATTTCAAAAAATAGTAAATATCTGATATTTTGCCAATCCCTACCATGAAAAGTATTAAATAATCGTTTTTATGATTCGGTATTCTCTAATGCAGATCCTTAAATAAACAATCCTATAGAGACATCGGATAATTTCTTATACCTCCTCACGGATGCATTAAACTAAAAGAAAACATGCGACAAACTATTTTTCTTTCCAGCATTTCCATTCGTTTTAATACCCCTCTTTCTTCTCCAACTTGCATAAGAACAAACTCCGACACCTAGCCATACATCATGGTGCAGAGCTCGCGTGCGAAGCACTGCATTAGCACCCCAGGAAGCAAACGTATTATTACCTATCTGAATATTTCACACCCAAAAGTATTTCTCCATCATAAGTACGAACCTTTTTCCAAGAGGACACATTAAGTCTGATTGATGGCAAAGGGAAAGAAAAGGATCTGCTGTATTCTGGCACGATGTGCGCGATACGTAATGAAGTTTAAGTGGCCGATAATAAGATGGAGGGTATATTTTATAAGGATGTTTTAGGAGTTTTCAATACACGCGATAGCAGTGGTTATTTATGGATTCGTAAAAGAATTTGGGATATCGATGTGTTGTTTATTGGGAGGAATAAGGACACTGATGTATTGTTGGTATGTATGGCTGATGGCACAGGAAGTTGCTTTTGCGTGAAGTGATCCTTTTATTGTTATTTTCTGGTATGTTCTATCAATTTAAAGCAAGCAAAAAATTATATTAAAGTAGAGCAATGGCAAGAACAGGATAAATGAAAAATACTTCATGATAATGAATGTTACAAATGATTTATTAAAGAATTTGTAGTTTATCTTTTCCTGTTCTTGTTTCCCATTAACTGAAATTACATTGGAAACTATAAACACTTAGATGGCAATGAGTTATGAAAACGATGTATTCTTCAAGGTTCTGGAGACAGAATTTTAGCTCCAGGGTTTGACAACTACCTAAAGGATCAGTTCCAGAACTCTTATTATCAAAGCAAGTAATAAGAAATATGTAAAAAAGTTTACATAAGTGTGAAGTTCCAACAGAGGGTTTGCTAACACACAATTTCTTTGCAAACGGAATCTTGAGATACATCCCCAGATAGACCTCGTGCTATTTCAATATTAGATGACAATTTGTAATATATAAAAGAAATGAAATCTGTTATCAATCAAATTTCAAGTTATCATTTGAGAGAATTATATTTTAAAGTCACAGGGTATCAATCCAACAGAAAATCATCATGTTCTCACATAATTCCTATTTCGTTATCATCAACATTTAGAAAAAGGATGGTTTCTAACCATCTCGAAATCAATCGAGTTTTAAATTCTTTTCTCGAGGTCAGAACTTTTTATCGTTAAAAATAAGTTTAAAGCGGTTTTAAACAATCACGTGACTATCAAATTACGCATGTGTCGATATTTAGAAAATGGCGTTTTTTTTTATTTATTTTTTATTTTTTTAACATTTCAAAATCACTTGAGCTACAGAACTTTTTTTTCCAGCTAGAAATATTGAAAATTATATATATATATATATATATATATATATATATATATATATATATATATATATATATATATATATATATATATATATATATAACACTTTTTTGGTAATAACCTTCTTTATATTTCTTAATAAACCTAAAAGTTAAAAACTGTTGCCTTAAAAGCGATAAATCACCAATTTTTTGCCCATGCATTTTGTGGCTTCAGAAATCTCAAATCAAAGCAACATCATGTTCTCAAATGATAGCAATGTTTTCTGAAGATGTAGTCAAGATATCCTGATTTAAATTTTGTTTAAACATGCAATGGTAAAACCATTTTAATAAATCCATTGGGATAGCAAATAACTACAATGAATTAAATGATACTGATATGGAATTTAAATGTAGTAGCGCCCACCGAAACCGTTCCAAGTTGTTTATGAAACTCTATCATATATAAATAATAGTAGAAGGTTTCCTTTAGCTGTAATTTTAGTTTGCATATTTATAGCGCCTTTCTTCATCAGGCTATGAATTAGTATGCTAAGCAAACTAATCAGAGGTAAATTGTAATAAATTGAACTCGATGACGGACAGAATTCTTTATTAAAGATTTTTGTGTATTTTTAATTTTAATGAATTAAACTACAAGATTTCTAAATTTTTTTAAATAAATGAGTAGCTTGTTTATTCACCATGTTTAAAAAATGATTTGATTTTTTTAATCCTTAATTTTAGCATTTCTTTTGTATAAAAGAGATGCTAACAGAGTAAATAAGTTAGAACACATTAAAACAGATTATTCTAAAATACATAGTCAAATAAAGCTTAGAGATTTGAAATAGATTTAGAGAATAGAAATAGATGAAATAGATTTTTCCTTCCATGGAAAAATCTATATATAATTTAAATACTTATAGTAAATAAATAATTAACATCTTCAATAAAAGTATATATTTTCCATTAATAAATATTAAAAAAAATTAACTTCTAATTGATTTTCTAAAATGTAAAAGAGTAAGAAGAGAAAAACGCAGTTGCTTTTGGAGTAAATTATTCTGGCTAGATGTAGCAATTTGCGAATATTGTTCCAATGAAAGAAAATAGACTGAGAGATGCAAATAAAATATACGTCTCATGATGATATTAATTGTGAGATTAATTTGAATTTTAATTGTATTTTCTCTGCAGTTATATTTTTGAAATGCATGTGTCGTACATTCTTCGAAAACCATTTAAAATGCCAGGTGTTAATTTTATCTAGATTTCCTACTTCTCCACATAAAAAATGCCAAAGAATGATGTTAAAATTGATACAATCTATATTATAACCATCTTTATTAGTCAATTCTTCTTTCTTTTATTTTCTTTTAGGATATGAAGGTTTAAAGAAATCTAACAAAAAGAAAGGCTTGAAGTTATCGAAAAAATTATTTTAAAGTTTTAGTGGACTTTCAAGTTTTAAACCGTCAATTAATCTAAAGATACCATTTCGAAATTATGTCTGGCTTCTCTGATTGCAGAATCTCTCAGACGATAAAATGTGTCCTAAGGTTTTACAATAAATGTAAACCGTATTTTACAATACTTCATGCAATCTATCGGATTCATTTAACAAATTGGTCTCATTAATTTGGTTTATAGATTTTTTTTTATATTGTTCATTGAAAAGACAACCACAAAGTTGAAATTTAATCATGAGGAAAATATTATTGCAGTTCTAAAGCCGATAAGAAAGGAAAATTGATGTAATAAATGGCAACATATATAACTCTGAAAGTTAATATCGTCTGTAATTTTTAAGCTCTGACAAAACAGAATCGTCTGCTTCGTCTTGTCTTCTATAAAAATAGATAACAAGATAAAAGAGAGTTTCTACTTATTATCTATATAGTTAAAAATAATAGTAAAGATTTATTATTATTTTTTATTTTTGTGAAAAATAAGAAAAGCAACAATGTAGTTTCTATAAATTGTACAATTTACTTTATCTTATACAATGAATATAACGAAGAAATATTTCACCCGTCAAGAAATTCGATCTCAAAATTTTAATGGTTCTCGAAGTTTTAGAAAGTCGAATTTTTTCAGTCCGAGAAACCTTTTGGGGAAATCCTTTCTATCTGTCTATAGACTTGAAAATTCTAAATTTGATTGAGCAAGTAAAATAAACTTTATTATAAATTCTCCGATTTTAGCTTTTTTATCTTTATTAGATCTTTACGAAAATGATTAACAAGAAATATGTCTGATCATGTAATACATATACAGTTTCTCACAAAAGTGATGGGACGCTTGTGCTTTACAAAAGAAAACTGTAATAAAATAAATTAAAAAAACATGTACAAATTTTTTGTGGGTGTGTTTCATACTTAAATTTAGTAACAATTTTACATAACATAAATTTTATCAAAATATTAAAATATTAATTTAATAAAGATACAGTTGTTTAGAACGGAGCAAAAAATAGCTCACATAAGTGATGGGACACCATTCGATATGCAACAAAAATCGTCTGAAATAAGCAATAAAAATATTTCTGGTGATTTTATTTTTACTCAAAAGCAATTGGCAATAATTTATAAAATCGTCTGCAGTATTTCTCTCCAGTTTGTTTTGGAATTTTTGTGTTTTTTAGCTCTGTGCAGCCATGAATGCTAAACGAAAAGAAACTTCGCCTGAAATTCGAAAATTAGTTATTAATTTGCATATTGAACGTGGAAAATCTATTAGAAAAACTGCTGAACAGTTAACTGAAACAGTTAACTTGAGTCATTAAACAGTTTTCAATATCATTAAATGATATAAAAAGAATCATATTAGTCAGGATAAAAGAAGACCTGGCCGACCCTCAAAGCTATCCAATGGAATACAGCGAATTATCGTTCGAAATATTAAAAAAAATCCACGAAAGAGTGCTCCTAAAGTTGCTGCTGATTTACAAGCATTATATGGAATAATTGCTAATCCTGAGATTATTAGAAGGGTAATTCGATCTGCTGGATATTACGGTAGATTAGCCAGGAAAAAATTCTTCGCAAGTGAAAAGAATAGAAAACTCTGACTAGCTTTCGCAAAATCCAACATAAATAAGAATTCTGATTACGGTAGATTAGCCAGGAAAAAATTCTTCGCAAGTGAAAAGAATAGAAAACTCTGACCAGCTTTCTCAAAATCCAACATAAATAAGAATTCTGATTACTGGAATAAAGTTATATTTGCTGATGAGAGTAAATTTAATATATTTGGTTCTGACGGTAGAATCTTGGTATGGAAAAAACCCAGAAAAGAATTTCGGAAACAGAACTTGGTGCCAACAGTAAAACATGGTGGAGGAGGAGCTATGGTATGGGGGTGTATGTCGTCCGATGCAGTTGGTAATCTTGTTTTTATTGACAGTATAATGGATCAGTACAAGCATACTGACATTTTAAAGCAAAATTTGAAATATTCAGCACGAAAATTGAACCTTCATAACAATTTTAAATTCTACAGGACAATAAACCCAAGCACACTGCTTTGAACGTTAGACTCTGACTGCTGTATAACTATCCTGTAATAACAAAAACACCACCACAATCTCCAGACTTAAATCCTATTGAGAATATTTGGCAAGAATTGGAATCAAGAATTCGCAAACACACCATTTCTTCAAAACAACAATTAAAATCGGTGCTTCAAGAAGAATGGGATAAAATCACTCCAGAAATCACAAAAAATTAGTCGAATCACTCCCAAGAAGATTAAATCATGTTTTAAAAGTAAACGGAAATCCAACAAAATAATAAAACTATTTAAAAAGTAAAATTTTTGGATAAATATTTGATGGAAAAGTAAGTGTCCCATCACTTATGTGAGCCATTTTTTGCTCCGTTCTAAGCAATTGTATTTTTATTAAATTAGTATTTTAATATTTTGACAAAATGTATGTTATGCAATAATTGTTACTAACTTTAAATATGAAACACACCCAAAAATTGTTTGTACATGTTTATTTATTTATTTTATTACAGTTTCCTTTTGTAAAGCAGTAAAGCACAAGTGTCCCATTACTTTTGTGAGACACTGTATATACAGTACACTCCCGATTATCCGCGGAATTGGGTGGCGTGGCCGCCGCGGATAACAAAAATCACGGATAATCCGAAAAAAGCTAAAAACGGGTATAGCAAAAGAGAAAACAGTCATTCCAACTTTGAAAAATCGTTTTATGTACAATAAAACGTAAAATAAACAGCAGGAAATGTTAAACTAAAGCTTAATATTTTAGTATATCACTCAAAACTAACCTAAAATGCATTTTGTTAATGAAAACAGAAAAGTGCTTTGTATTTACGAGAGGCGTCAAGGATGCACAGAAAAATTAATACATATGTACTGTTTTAATACTGTAATGTATTATGTAATTACAAAAGCATAACTGTAAAACTGCACCTTTTTGAAAAAAATAGTCAAAAAAAAAAAAAAAAAAAAAAAAACTTTGCGTGGTAGGCGCGGATAATCCGCACCGCGGATAATCGGGAGTCTACTGTATATATATATATATATATGTACATACAATGGTGGCCAAAATTGTGGGCACTTGAAAATTTTAATGTTTTCCAACTTTATATGCTTATCGAAAATGTAGCGTTTCACAAAATGTAAACACTTACATATCATTTTAAAGAGAATTGAATGCTGATTGCAATAAAAAAGCCAAATTCAAATATTTGCAACACAAAATAAAGTTTATCGGCAATAATTATTGAGATACATTAGATGCTGAAGACTGCAGTGAGTTATCAGTATTTAGTGGGGTAGCCTTTATTTTTTATTATTGCTTCACACTAATCTTTCATTAAGCTGACGAGAGTTTAAGCTCTTCCTTCGATATTGCATGATGACAGGAAACAATTATAACCTCAAATAATTCTCTTTTGTTTGATGAATGCTTCATATGTATGAGAGATTTCAAACGGTACCATAAGTTCTCAATAATTTTGAGGTCAGGACTGTTTTCTGGCCATGCTAACATTTGAATGCTCCTTGTATTACACCTCACTTTCAATGTATTTGCTGTGTGGCAAGGAGCTGAATCCTGCTGAAAAATAAATGATTCATTGTTGAGAGAGAGATCACTGATGGAAGGTGTAAGTTTTGGCTCTAGAATAGTGTAAATGTATTTTCTTGCACTTAATGTCCCATCGTTAACATGAAAGAGACCAATATCGCCTGCTGACAAGTATGACCAAATCATAACACTTACTGAGTTCTTCATAGTTGCCTGCATGCAGTCAAGATCTAGCTCTTCACCTAATTTACATATTTTAGCCATCACTACCGAATAACCATATCTTTGTTTCATCACTCCGTTTAATTTGTGACCACTGATCATCTGTCTAATAAATGTGTTCCTTTGCCCACTGCAATCTCTTTATACATTTCTGTAAATTGAGATAAGGATTTTCTTATTGAATTTTATCTCTTAGTTAAACATCTAATAATCTTCCCCCGATTGTTCTTGAACTGACATAAATGCTAGCATCATTCAATTCACTTCTGGTGACATTCTTCTATCTTGGAGACATATATTTTTTTAATTCTTCTGTCATGAACACATGCGGTGCCCCTTTTTCAGTCATTTCCTGTTTTGTTTTTTAATGAATTTGTCTCTTGATATCTTAAACAAAATTTTCGGACTCCAGATGTAGTCACCGAACCATCCGCCTGTATTACAATTTCAGCATAATAAAATCTACATTCATGTAACACAATGTTTTTTTTTTCTCTTTCACATATTTATTCACTACGTACAGTAAAAATTTTTTATTCATTAAATCCTAAATTGTTGGTAAACTGGGAAAATATCCTTATAAAGCACCTTAGAAAACTGCAAAAGAGGGTCAAAGGGGGAACGCGTGCCTCTTCTACAGGCGGACAGGTCGTATAAAAGTGGTTTCACACACCTCACAAATAGAACACATGGGAAAGAACAACCATGCCGGACCGGGACGCCCAGAACGTGTGTAAGACGCACTACCCCTAGGCCAGAGCGCCAGCGTATTTATTGTTTATAACGAATGATGCTTATATGAAGGCGATTTTTATGTGTGCTTTCTCTGTATTTTGTTGCATGTATTTTTGGTAAAATGACATGTTGTTATACGTTTTTGGATCGTCTGGATTTTTTATCGTATATATTCCTCGAATGGATTTCTCTATAATATTGTTTTTATTCACTTAAATTTTTTCTATTCATTAATAAATCGTTCAAGTAAAAATATTGCAAAAATAAGTGGATTTCTAGTGAATTTCCTCTAATTATTGTTATTGTTTGTAATTTTTTGCTTGTACGAAATCGAATTTTATAAATGGTTTTTCTGTATGCTTACTCTGTGTTTTGTTACATGCGTTTCGAGTGTAATAAATTGTCTTTATCCATTTTATAATCTATTGGTATTTTCATCATATATTCACTGGACAGATTTTTCCCTAACACTATATTAATTCATTATCTTCGGTTAACATTTATATTAATATAATTAACAAATCCTTCAAGTAATATAATTTAAAATGTACTATAGCATCAATTTTACAATAATATAATTATATAAATCAAAATATACAATAAAATTATTATTTTCTCTATTTTTATTTATAATAGTGAATTCGGTTGTATTTTATATATTTATTTCATATGAATTTTTTATATTAAAAAAGTACGAATACTCTACAAACTATTGCGACGTTTAAACTACAAATTTTCGACTGCAACGAGCATAATACGAAACAATGTTACCAGAGTTTCTAGAAATTTATATTTTATGACACCAAAGCAATTTCTTTAAAACCGTTACCAAAGATTTAAAAGGGTGCCTTTTTTTTAAAATTCATTGTGTAACAGATGCACGGAATGGCCTCGTATTTTCACAAAATATTTCCCCCCTGCAGCAGAAGTAATGGACTCTTTCATATTCTTGCGATTATAAATAATTTTTACCGCCTATATTTAAAATTTATATAGGACATAAAAACTTCCTTAACAACATTAACTATTTTTAGAAGTTTGTTTATGTGTATTTCTTTTAGGAAGTTCTATTTTCTAACTGTGTATTCATTGGAAGTAATTCTTTCGAAACCCTTTATATGAATAAAAGTATCATTTTATTTCGCAGTGTATATCTTGAAAATATATCATGCGATACCTAAGTTGCAATTTTCCTTTCATGTTCTCTCTTTTTATATACAAAATAAGGTTCTTTAATCATCAAATTATTCCACTTCGAGATTGTGACAAATCTTCAAACTTTCCTAAATTTGAAAAATGTATTTTTGGAATTGCATATATCTGTTTGTGGACACCATAAAAGAAGGATAAAAGCTTGAGCTAGGAGGATGAAATTTGGTATGAGGTCCTTGCACCAAATTTGTTGAAGCCAATCAAATTTTGAATAAAATCCATTCACAGAAGCCCTTATGTCTAAGAGATGTTAAAATTTCACGGCATAAATACAAAATGTAAAAGGCTTGATGTATAATTTTTTATCTTCTAAAGGCATCTATAATGTAAAACCCTAGCTGATTTGGAAATTAATTTATCAAGGCATTAGCTATTTATTCTTTTTCATGCATGTGAACACGACCATTTGAAAGCACAGTTATTGAAATAAATGAAATTTTGATACACAATTTTAACATATAAATGTTAGATACCTATCAAAAGTGAAATAAAAAATTTTTTGTTCAAACCTTTCAAATGATTTAATAAACATCCATCTATATTTTCACTTGTATATAAGCACTAATATAATTATTTTTATGATACAGCTTTAATTAATTAAAAAAATTTTTGCTTTTAATTATATATCATTCTTAATGCATAAAGTATCTATTGAATATGGTTTTAATACGAAAATGTAAAAATGTTGAACGCAAAATAATAATAAAAAATATGTATAAAATGCATTAAAAAATATTTTTATTTTTTTAAAAATTAGGATAAAAAATAAATGGGTTTTATTAAAAAGTATGTTTTGGAATTTAAAATGTCGTACATTAACATGGTGATAAATTTAATATGTAATGTTTAGGCAATAACCTGCTCAGAATGTATCAATTAGAAGCATATAATACTATCTAAGAAATAATAATCAATTTAAAGAAATAATCTGGAAATCTTTAAGAAATAATAACAGGAAATCCTTAATATGTTGCTATGCAAACAACCAAATTATTTCTTACGTAATGATTAAGTCTTATGTACGATACAACAAAAAAAAACATTTAGTTTAAAACATTTTTAAACTTTTAATTACATTGTGATATCAATTCTAAATTAGTAATAATTTTGACATGAAATAAAAATATATATATATATATTAACGGGATTATTCCTGTTTTTATTTTCAAATTTTTTTGCACTTCTAGAAATTACGACATGTGTTCTTGCAAAATTATTCCGATCTATCAGTTGGTATTAACAACAAAAAAAATCAATGAAAAATTAAAGTTAATTGAAATGAAGTAAAGTTTAATACATACACCCGTTACAAGCTTTTTTTAAATCCTATTATTTCCATCAAATATTCATTCATTATATATTCACTTCATTACATACATGTCGCATTGAAATTTTTGACTTAACATGTGACAAAAAATAACATCAATTTTTATACCCCGGATGAAAACCAATTACTTATTCTAAAGATAACAATGCATTTTTAATGGAAAAAATTCTAATTTGTGTCCCTTATGAGACAGGGGAAAAAATATCACATCTTATTTAAATTCCGATTTTTATCTTTTAATTCCTGAGAGACAGAAACGAATAAAAAGTTTGTCATTAAAAAAATTATATTTGTTAATATCAACACATGACACAATAGATTTTTTACTAAAACTGATATAATGTTTCAGTCGGATTTCATTATAGGGGAAATTTCTTGATGCAATTTATCAAATTTTGCTCTGAAATATATATCTTTTATAAAATAACAATAGATTAATTTTACGTCAATAAATATTTTTAGACAAATATTTATCTGACAAAAGAATGGATATCAATATGTATCCTAATGCATCGAAAATATTTAATGAATACAAAATAAATTAAAAATAATGAATGGATCATTTTACTGCTGACAAATAAAATTTTTAGAATTACTTTTATTTTGAATATTTTTATAATGAAATAGTGTTTTTTTAATAATAAAACTGATATTTTTTTTCAAATAAATTAGAAATTTTATATTTTCAAAGTACTTGAATGTATTTTGTGTTATTTAAAAGAATAAAGAAGAGATCTTTTTAGAAACATTTTAAAAAGTTAGTCAAGCTTACTGTATCAATTCAGTCACCTTTCAAATGGCAGGATTTTGAAGTTATTGTTAGTTATTGAAATTATAGGAATTCAGTAATTGCTATATAGAAAAAATAAATTACTTAATTTTTTAGTAAATTCCGTAATAACTAAATTTATTTAAAAAAAATTCAAGACTAAAAAAAAATTGTTTTAAAAAAATATATGTTATTTTTTGTCTGAATCCCATGATCAGCTTTTGTTGATGGAGGCAATAAATAACAGAAAACGATATTATTGTTTTTTTTAAGAATATCGTTCTACAAATAAATGTCGTTTGCCAAAATACAGTTTTACAACTCATAGTTAAATTAAATAAATATTTTGCTATAAAATGTAAAATTACTTAAAATATTAATTTACAAAATTAAATATTTGTCAGGAATTAAATAACTTTAGAATTAGTCATAAAATGGAAGACTCAAAAAATGAGTCGAAGTTATAAATATCAATAAACAGTCAAAATATTGGATTAAGAAGTTAAATTAATTAACTACACTTTAACTAGTAATATGTTTTTATACCACTGAGAAGTCAAATTTTTCATTTGAAGATTTTCAGTTTGAACTCATTTTCTCTTAAGTAGATTTTTTTTTTAAATAAATGCTGCTAGTACTATTCTTATAAATCATGACATTCTTAGACCATTCTCAAGTTATAAAATAATAATTCGAGAATTTGTATTTATCGAAAAATGCTGCTAAAGTAAAAATGAATAAGAAAACTTAAGCTGCTAAAATTAAAAATAACATCGAATCCTAAAGCAATCGTAAGTTTCATTTAGGAAACACGAGCAAAGTTTTAAACTATCATTAAAAGACAAATAGGGAAGATTACTGTTTGAAATCCTTTTTTAGTACACTCGAAATCTCAATGAATTAAAATTCTCAACTCCAAACACTCAATTTAAAGAATGCATTTAGTAAACCATATGCTAGAACTTACATCCTACAAGGAGAAGATTAAATATAAATTCAGTTTGCAATGGGACAAAATAGTCATCTGCAGAAATGTTTGGTCATTTGTCAAAAGAGAAACTAATGAACACACCAAGTCAAAGAAAAGGCTAAATCATTCTTAAAAATCTCCAACAAACGGAAACAAACTCTTTCTCTCGGACTGGTTTATATAAACATTTCCTTCACCAGAAGTCTTAAGTTTACAGTACACAGTCGTTTCAACGATGTTTACCTCTAAGTTTACTTTTTCTTCACTGCTTGCCAAATACAACGGCAAAGTTGAAAACCAAAAGGATGGCAGACTCCTAACCTTTACTCAGAGAGTTAGATGAAACATTTATAACGTCGAGACTGTGTCCAAACTAACTTTTCAGGAAATATTAATCACTAAGCTTTCTCCGCCACGGAGACTGCATCTTTAATCTTATTCAGAAAAAAAAAAGAAAGAAAATCTGTTCTAACAAATGGTGAACAATAGTTGGAGGCGTAACCCATTCTTCCGTAAAGCTGGAAGTGGTCTAATTTTCCACAAAACGGGGAAAAATGATTCTTCTGTGAAGAGGCTTTTAAATGCTCGAGTGATAATCTCGTTTATTTTGAAGTTTTCGCATGGCAGCATCATGCTTGGTTTCACTTCAGACGAGATCCGTCTGTCGAGAAATTGTTGGTTTAGATCCAGCGATCTGCTAAGGCGTAGAAATGTAGTTGATTCCTGTCTTGGTTGTAAGCCTTAATTTGTTAAACAGTTTTAAACGGTGCCTGTAAACAAGGTAGTAAATTATTGTCTAATGTTATGAGTGGCATTCTTCAACAATTTTGATGTTAATATATTATTTCTGTAGTTATAAAGATGTCCAAATGTGATATTCATTTATATGCTGGGTAGAGTTGTGCAATTGGACATCAGCTATATGCATAAAAATTTTAAATAATTATTGTAATTAGCATCTATCTCTAATGAATTATTTCATAATAAAAAATTGTCATATAACAATTCCAAATTTTAATCTTGCAAGCATAATAAATGGAATTTGAAAATCTGTTATTGTGAAATTAGGTTCCTCAGCAGTTAATTCTCGAAATCATAATTTCATTCAATTGTAAGAGTTTAATTAATGTCATTTCAAATGTAAAATTTTAGGCATTAATTAATTTTAAGACCTCTGAAAATATTAATTTTTAAATATTAGAAAAATATGTATTAAACTCAAAAATTTACAATTTTATAACATTCTGTAATATCTTCTTATATTGAATAAAATATCAGTTTCAAATCAAAAGTGAAATTAAAATTGTCTTTATTTTACAAATCGAATTTTTCAAAATCAATCAAAACATTACTTTTTAAAATACAAATTTTTATCTCAAAAAAATGTCACGATATTTTACATAATTTGATATAAAATTTTAAGAAAAGAACAAACAATTATTTTTATCACATCAATATGCAGATTGCAGAATCATATCATATATGTAAGACAGTACATTATTTTTTCGCGTATATAGATGATTTTTTTTAAAAAAATTAACCAAAACGTTTGAGAACAAAAATTAAATTTTTTGCCTTGGAAAACTGGTGCGATAATATCTTCTAATCTTTAAAATAACTGTGCAGTTGGAGATATTGTTTTGATTATATTATACTTTTCAAATGCTATAGTTTGAAAATGCTTTGCAAATAATGAATTTGCTGATTTGTACAAAATTCTGTTCTGTGCGTTTGATGTTTGAATGTTGATTCCGTAATAATTAGAATGCTAACACTATAATCTTTTTGGCGTTTCTAATCGGAATTTAAGATTCGGAACAATTTAACCTTTGATCTCGGAATATATACTTTCCAGCTCAAAATCCTATAAATCACATTTTTAAAAAAAACATTAGCTATTATATTAAAAGAAATAATATGGATTAAGATTAATTATGAATAACTTATTACTTCAAAATCGCATATTCAAAATATTTAGAACGATTTCGATAAAATAAAAATTTAAAGCTACTGTTTTAGAATAAAAAATTCTGGCAAAAACTTATGATTTGAAAACAGAAATATCGTCTGCTACTTTTAAATATATTCTTCTTTAAAAACGTTGAATGTAAAGAAGACGTGGATTGAAATACATGTTTATTGGCTTTCCGGAAGGAAATAATTAGTTCTTTTATATAATTTAAAAACATTGTTAAATGCATGGTATTAAAATTTTTAAGTGCAAACGCAGGAATATCATTCATTGGAAACGAAAAAGTAACTGCCAATCATTACTTCTAAATAAACGAAAACTCCAAACGATTGCTGTAAAATATTTCAAATATTTTTTATATTAAATCTCCTATAACAAAAAAAAATCCACCGATGCAGAAATCAGTTGTAAAGTCTTTAAATATAGTATCCATGGCAACATAAATTAAATTATATAAAATTTCACAGTTTAAAAATGCTAAAAAGCATAATATTAGCCAAATTCAGACAACGTATATGACTCAAAACACCACAGCTTATAGAATCCTGTGAAAATTGTTTCAATGAGTAATAGAAATTGCACTACTATCTTCCATGAAAAATAAGTTTATTTAATTGAATACTACTAAATTAGGCCTACTTAAGAGAGGAAACAATAAAGATTAATTGTGATTTGGAAGCAATGAATAAGGTAACTCAGTGGTGAATCGAAATCTGTGTTTAAGATTCATTGGGTTGAAGGCTTTATATTTCAATTATTTTAAAAAAGAAGAAAATAACACATTTGCCACTTTTGTCAAAGTCTCCATTGTAAGAAGATTTCTTGAGTTTCATTCTGTATTCTGAAGATTAATGTATAAGAAGTAACACGTTACAAATCTATATTACAAACAAAATTTAAATTAATCCCTTTACTGTGTGGTTTCTTCCATAACTGAATGAAAAAACATTTTCCATTTTGGGTATATGGTTTTTCTGAGTCAATTATAAATTCATAGAACACTTCTTTTGCCGTTTTTGTGTAATTTTCTATCAAATTATATTGTCTTAGAATTCCAGATTAAACTTTCGCTCTTTAGAAAACAATAAAATTCTTCATATACAAATGAAATGGCTCATAAAATATCATTTAGATGGATTAGTGCAGTTTAAAAATCTCATCAATACATGCACTCAATAGATCGCTTTGAAGTTTCAGTTATTCGGTGTTTTAAATAAGTGTTAAAAAATCAATTTTTTTAAAAAAACATCAAGTATTTTTTATCATTTGAGAATATGATGCTCTTTTGATTTGAGGTTTTTGAAGCCTCAAAATGCGTAGGCAACAAATTGACGATTTACCGCTTTTGATGTACCAATTTTTTGCCTTTAGGGTTATTAGAAAATAATGCAGAAGGTTGACACATTTGGCGATTTATCGCCAACTAAAATTACAACTTGATTTCTATAATATTCATTCTCTGAATTCTTACGAATTGTATTAATTAATTTAAGTCATTAACCAGTTTAAACCGGTTTGAAACAATCACGAGACTATCAGATTAGGTATGCGTCGATATTTAGAAAAACGATGATTTTTTTTTTTTTTTTTTCATTTCAAAATCGGTCGAACTCCAAAAATCTGTTTACCAGTTAGAAAAAATGAAAATGAAATTGAAATTGAAATTGAAAATGATTCATTTTTACTTTTGTTATTCTATATTCTTAATTTACGAATATTATTTGTAAAAGTTTCTGAATTATTTTCCTAGTTCCTGTTCTGGGAAATCGTTTTGATATTTATAGTCGCATAATTCACATTTGAACGCTTTTTAATCCATTAAATGATATTTTCTAATTATAAATTTTGGTAAACTCTTCTCATAATAAACCTCATTAGTTAACATTTATTGGATATTTTTTGATCAAATTTGTTATAATTATTTCTCAGCTAATTCTGCATTTCTTAAACAATATAATAAGATTTAATTTCATCTTATATATTTTAAGAGCAATAATTCAATCTCCATATGATACACTAATATAACGTTTGGTGTCGATCGACAAACGATTAAAATACTCATATATGCAAAAATACAAAATGTTTCGCAAAACTTAATATAAAGCAAAATGTATTATCCTTAATAAAATAACATTTCAATTAATTTGATTGACCATTTTTTATTCCTAAAGATAAAACAGAATTCAGCAAACGCAAGGCGCAGAAAAAGCAAAATTTATATTTAATTCATCCAACAAATATGTAACTGATCAAGCTACATAACAGAGTTACTGTAATTGGATCCATTCTATTATTTTTCATATCGTCTGCTTCCCTGCAGGGATGGCAACGAAGTGTAAAACCTCTAGGTGTATTGATCCCACCACTTCATTCATAGCTGAATGATCATCTCTATCTAGATGAAAACCCTCTGATAACAAAGATAGATGAAAATGCCTTGATTGGATGATGGGAATTGATTATGTGGCATTCTTCATGGCATAGGCCTGATTGAAACATCGTATTTCTTTATGCTGCTGGAGCTCTGGTATATGTTACTTGTTTAGAAAGCAAAGCAGTATTGACTTAAGCTTTCATCAGTTAGTAAACCTTTTCTGCCGTGATCTCTATATCCATATATGTTTGCATATTGAAATAAAACAAGTTTTCCGGGTATCTGTATGATTAATAATCTAAGTGTTTCAGTAGTTCAGAATTGATTTCAAGATATCTATGTTTATCCATCTATTAAATTCCAACTCCTCAGGAAATGTTTTCAGCTCAGTACTACAGGGTGTCCCACAAAATTTATACACACTTTAAATAATTGTAAATTTGGGGTTTATTATAATTCGAATAATTTTCAACATGTAAAAGATTCTACAAATATCACTCTATTGTCTTGTTATCGCATGTTCTCAAACTGATGTCAGTTCTGCTCCTGACACTGCTGACAACGCTAAGCGATGGAATAGCACACATGATGGAACAGTTCCCTAGGGATATTCGTACATTCATGTTCAATGGTTGCCCTCAATTGAACAACTGTTGCAGGTTTATGGACGTCCTGAACAGTTCCATCAGCTTCAAACTTATCTCTAATTCGAGTGATGGTAACTCGCGTAGGTGGTTCTTTGTTAAACTCCCTCTTAAATTGTCTTTGCACTTCTACTGCATTTTCATACTTCCTGTAGCATTTTAGAATAAATTTCCTTTCTTCAAATTTAAGTCTGTCTGCCATCACTCGTTTCAATGGGTTCAGTATGTAAAGAAAGAAGAAATAACTTAGTTATCAGCTGCTAAAATGTGTATACTTTTTTTTGGGACACCCTGTATTTTTCTTTTGTGCAAGAAATATTACTCATCATCCTGTTGTAATAATTCTTTTAAAGTCTGTTTTTTTAAAAAAATAATATCTAGGATTTACTTTAAATAGTTGTAATAAATAAACTATCTATGATTTTCAATCGGGTTAATATACCAAAAATCATATGATAGATTTTTTGTGGCTGTAAAACCATGAGACATTCACAGAGTATTAGCCTTCTCATTATTTCTCCTACCCATTCCTGGTAGGGGCCTCAGAAACGAGGATTAGAAGATTTCAGTATGGTGGTTGTCTCTCACCACCCTAGTAAATATAGAAAGAGGTGGGACTCAGCTCCTCCTATCGATGATGAGATGTTCTTCTTTTGGGAAAGGTTGTACCGTGGTTGGAGAAAGTCCTTAGTACTCAACCATAGTTTCCACAAGTGTTGCTGTCTAGTGGATCAGTCATTGAATTTTATCCGTGTGCTTACGAGTGAGTCGGAGTTGTCAGTTAATGGTTAATGGTTACTTCTCCTACCAAACCCGTCCATGCAAATTCTATCGCATGTGTTTGTTTCTGAAATACAACTATGCAAAAATTATTTTCAACTCAGTCTTCAAATCGAAACTGATTTGGAAATTAAATTTAAAACATTTCATACTTTTGTTATTAAATGTTAGCATCAAAATAAGCTGAAATATATAATGGAAACGTGTTCATACTAGTTTTATACTAACCAGCCTTTTTTGAACCGGTTTCACTTTCAAACGAGGTGTTTAAGATGTAAAGTAAAGTCATCTTTGATGATAGCTTGCTCTACATCCAGCACCTCTCATTTCAAAATAAAACCAGTCCAAATACGGTGCATTAGTAAATAAATTTCGCGGCCGGATTGGCCGGTAGGAATGAAAGAATTAAGGCTGTGGGGCTCGCCAGAATTATTCCTGTTTTTCAATATGTATGAGAACTTAAGAAAAGTGGGTGAAGGCGCCCATTTATGCTGTATCTTAAATTTATAAGCTTTCATTTGAAATAAAAAACATTTGAAATGAGCACTGTGAATGTTCCTTCTATCACAGTTTTCCCCAAATCGAATTACAATAAAATAGTGTTTTTAAAATATCTATCGAATATGGAGAGTGGTTTTAAGACAGGTGACCCTTGATCTTTATGTATTTTTATATCAATGAAAAATTAGGGAAATCGAACTAATTATTCGGTATGGTAGAGTTGGTTGACTGTATTTTTTCTCTTCTTTGGAATTCCTAATTATCTGAAATAGAACAGTAATTTCGTTTATTGTAATTTATTACTTCCTTCGAGAGGCATCTAAGATTTGAGGATTTGAATTTTCCGATATGGAAGCTTGTTCCTGTCACTTAGGTGGATACAGAAATGGTCGAATGTTGTTTTCTTCTACGATGATGGGACGTGCTTCCCACGGAAAAGATTGTACCGTGACCGGTGATAATTCTGCATAGTTTAATTTTCTATTCCTGATTCTACTACCTAACATAGGATAACTGGTTTTAATGTGAATGAAAAAAAGGAAATTAGAAAAAAAATGACTTTCCTTATTATATAGAATTGTCGAAACAGTCCGCAATGCAAAATTCCCAATTACACTCATTAAAGGAATATTTCACTCATTAAAGGAATATTTCACTCATTAAAGGAATATTCATTATGGAAGGAATATTTCACATTAAAGGAATATTCATTATGGAAGGAATTTTTCACTCATTAAAGGAATATTCATTATGGAAGGAATATTTCACTCATTAAAGAAATATTCATTATGAAAGGAATATTTCCATGTTAGCATTGTGCAGGATACATGATCAATTTTTCTAAACCTCCTTTCAGATATTGAATTGCCTTACAATTCTTTACTAAAACACTACCAATAAATCATTAAAATTTCCAATTTTTTTTTTCCGTTCTAATATTTTACTCTTCTAAGATAGTTTTACTCTATAGATAGTTTTACTTCCCCATTCCATTCTATTACCTAACATACGATAGCCAGTTTTACTGTCTATAAGGAAAAGTAAATTAGAAAAACTAGTATTTTTAGTCGAAACGACTCAAAGACTTAAACTTTCCAATAACATAGAAAAGAAGAGAATAATATCCAAATTTCAAATAGAATTTCATATTTAAAATAATATTTGATTTTTAATTGTCTGCTGTCTGGGAATTAAGCTGTCATCCTGCTTGAATGAGGATTTATATTATCTTTTAAATGTCAACCTTAAGGATCCATCCCCGGATGAAAAGTTGGAAATTTTGACAAATCCCTTGAATCATATTTTGGGTGGATTATAATTCATATTTAAATGTTTATCTCGGGATGAGATCCATTAAACCAGTTCCGAAATTAACATAGATTACAGGTTTCCAAATCTTCCCATTTCACACGCATTTCCTCTTCTGGCACATGAAAACCATTACTATTACCATAAACGTTCTCGACGTTCGCATACATCAACATATTTTCTGGAAAATAATACCCACTTCCATAACAGGCGTCTTAACGATTGTCTTAACATAAACACTGAGCCTAACATCGTAATCAAGTCCACCTCTTCCGCAGTTTTCGGTCATTTTTAATCGATCTTCATTAGAAATATTATATGCGGTGGAAATATCTGCTATTATCTTAAAATCTCCCTTCCAAACTATACCTCGTCCGCTAGCACTTGACTAATAGGAGGACGGATGCAGATTCTGATTAGAGGACCAAAGGATGTAATTTGGAATGCGAACACTTTTCAGCGAAATTATTATTGCATAACATTTCGTCCGTCCACCCTGGCATTTGTAAATGGAGTTGCATTTGGTATTCATATCCGAGGATAAAGGTCTAAAAGGAAACGAGGAATTTTACGATGGACAGGGGGGGAGGTATGAATTACGCCAGACGCTTCGAGTTCGTTTAAATATTTTGTAGTCGAAAATTATTTCTGTTGATGTCATGATAAGCATGTAATGACATGCATGATAAGCATAAATTTGCAGGATCTCGACAATAAAGTCTAAAAAAAAACATTGTTATGAATTAAGCCAGACGCTTTGAGTTCGTTTAAATATTTTACAGTCGAAAACTATTTCTAATGATATCAAGAAAAGTATTAAGGATTACATTTGTGATGCCTTAAATTTGCAGAATCTCGACAATAAAGTCTAAAAAAACATTGTTATGAATTAAGTCAGACTCTTGGCGTTCGTTTAAATACTCTGTTGTCGAAAATTATGTCGGTTGATGTCATCATAATTATTAGGGATTACATTTGTTATGCCTTAAATTTGCAGCATCTCGACAATAAAGTCTAAAAAAACTTTGTTATGAATTAAGCTAAACGCTTTGAGTTCATTGAAATATTTTATAATCTAAAATCATTTCTATTGATGTCATGATAAGTAGTAAGATTTCATTTGTTACAACTTAATTTTGCTGAAGATAGGTGTGACATTCCCCGTTTCTCAGTACTGATAAGATATTTACAGCCAGCTGTGTCATCGCTGTTAATTACTAAATTCCTCGAGATAGCCAGATGGTGGATCTTTTCATCTGGGTGGTCTCGCATCTGTTCATTAACGACTACAGTGAAAGACCACATGTGGGAATTCCTCGTCCAAGAGATATTGATAGTACCTTCAAAGAGAAAGGGGTGTCCAAATATCTGGATGCTAAATGTTTCTCATTGTCAAAGGACTATGATAACTCCGTGTTCCAGAATAGTCGGTTATGAAAGGTGCATCACTAAAAGGATCTTCCCACGACACACTGGAGCCGCTGAGGGAGAATATTGCTGAACCCGATTGGCCGAAAGAGAGCTCAAATGACCAATGTAAATTAAGAGGCGGAGATTGTCACCGAAATAAAGTGCGGATATTTTTTTAGGGAGAGGAGAGGAAACGAATTGCAGGCAGACTGTTGGACTACGCCCACGAGTTCGGAGTCCGAGAACTACCCCTGGAGTGGTCGTGTTGGAGAACTGAGTTTCAAGATAAACCTTCGACTTCAACTGTTGTGTCTCCTACTACAGGTGTAAATAACTATTTATTTAACCAAGATTAGAGCAAATTGTTCTTTTGTATATATAGGGCAGTAAAACAAAGAATTATCTGGAATTTCTGCTTCGTTATTTGATCAGTCTTGATCAAGACATTACATGGGGCATGAAATCTAAAAATAACTTATTATGAAATAAAGCCAGATACTTTGAATTGATTTAAATATTTTGTAGCCAAAAATTATTTCTATTGATGTCATGATAAGAATTAAAGATTGCATTTGTTATGTCTTAAATTTGCTGAATTTCGTCTATGAAATCTTAAAAAAAGAAAAAAAAATCTAAAAATTACTTGTTATGAATTAAGTCAGATGCTTTGAGTTCCTTTAAATATTTTGTAGTCGAAATCATTTCAGCTGATATCACGAGAGGCATTATGGATTACGTTTTTTTAAGTCTTAAATTTCCTATATCCCGTATACGAAATCTAAAAATAAATTGTTATGCATTAAGCCAGACGCTTTGAATTCGTTAAATATATTGTAGTCGATAATTATTTCTGTTGATATCAGAATATATATATATATATATATATATATATATATATATATATATATAAATGTGTGTCGAGAGAGAGAGAGATAAAAGACTAAAGTGGGTTCCGCAATTGTAATTTAATTAAAAAGGGGCTTGTGGTGGTTGTTACTAATTAAAGCATTGATTGATTGATGTTACTGTTACTAATCAAAGTTAGTCAGAAGAATAACTGTATTTATGGGTGAGTGAATGTGTGTGTGAAAGGGTATGTGTGTGTATGTGTGTTTCATTCTTTAAAGAAACAATTATGGAATTTTTTAACACTATATATTTTTCATGATTTTAAGGAAGAGGTCTATTTTTTATTTCTTGTCAAGATTTTTTGTTAAAGCCATATTGAGGTACCACAGCAAAAAGAACAAGAATGTAGGAAATATTAGAAAAGACATAATTAAAGTATTTTTAATTTAACATGGTTTTAGAAAGGAATCTTCCGGCATACGATTTTGTATCCATGAGAAAATAATAGCCCGCTTTACTCAGAAGTTAAAGAATTACAGAGAAGTCGAAATTCGAATAATTAGAAAATTATGTTTTAGTTTTTAATTAAAAAATTATCACATGAATACACACAGACACATATTTAAGAAATTCAGCCAAGTTTTTTCTATAGTAAAATATAAACATTCTAAACTGTGATCATAACATGCCATGTTATTTTATTTTTATTCACATGGAAAATGACGTTGTTGCAGCTTTCAACCAAAATTTTGAAGAAGAGTTACATCACCTTTAAAGGCTACAGACTAAAACATTTGCCAAAGTTCCAAGCGATAGAAACAAAGCTTTATTTACTTTATAAAAAAGAATTATGAAACTATTTCTATTAAATGGAAATAATGAGAAGAAATTAAGAAATTGTAGAAATTTATGTAAGTCGTAATTCAGGAAACAAAAACTTCAATTTTGATTTACAGGAAACTGTGTGTGTTTCAAAATTTATAATAAAATAAAATAATAGAAAAAAATAGAACTTATAAAATACATATTTCCCTCCCTTTTTTTATATATTTAATATCTCTTCAACGCTAACATCTATACTTACAGAAAATATATTTTAAAAATTCGATATTTTAAACTGACAGAATAAATGTTTTCATTTTTCAAAAATTCGAGAACGTCAGTTGATTAGTTAATAAATCTCTAATCTATTTAAATTAGTAATAGATGCAGTATATCAGACTTTGCCAATACAGTTTCTCCAAACCTTAAGAGAATTGGACCCATTAAGAAATTTCTTCTCGCAGAAAGTTTAATCTTTGAATATGTCGATTAATCGACTTTCCCGATCAAATAGGCGCCACTGCTAATTAAGCAACAGCAGGGTTCTTCATCAGAAAACTGATCTCATTTTGGTTCATTTTGAAGTAAAAAAAATATATAAATGTGTTAGAATTTTTACTTTTTTTCTATACGTAGTACAGAAAAAGTATAATTATCGAAAAATTCGAACTTAAGATTTTGACGAATCTTCACATTTCAGACCAACCTGAGTTAGAAAAATACAATTTTGGAAAATATCCGATTGCCTTTTAGTCTATGACAAAGATAACTCAAAAACATCTCGAACTAGACGTATGAAATTTGGTAATCTGTAGATTTCTATCAGATTTTGAGAAAAACCTGTTCAGAGGAAGTCTGTCTGCCCTGCTGTTTGAATATAATTTAACACGATAATTGCAAATGAAGAGAGCTAGATAGATGAAATGCTGTACATAAATCTGTAGTGTAGATATCTGCCAAATTTTGTTCCAAATACAACTACAGGTTGTCTGTCTGCCGGTCAGCACTTTTAGAAACATGCAAAGACGATAGTTCAGAAATGCACTGACTTAAATGCATCAAATATATTATGGGATATTGTGACTATAAGTTCAGTTTTATATCAAATTTTAGTCTCATTCGGTTGAGAAAAACGCTTCTAAAAGAAAAATTTCACTTTTGAATACTATTAACGCATGCCATAAATGTATCTTTAAATAACTTGCCTGGAATGACACGCTAGATTCAATAAAATGTTGAATTCACTCCAAGTTAATATTTCCTAACTATTGTAAGCCAGTGCCATGCAAGGTGCTCTCTGGCACGTCAAGTTTATAACAAAGTGTGCTAGAGTGTTTCTAGGAGGCCATTCCCGCTGGTTTTACTAAATTTTCAGTTAAATATTGTGTTAAATATCTTATAAAATGTGACGTTAAATGGAAATAAAGGCCATTAAATTGGATCTAATCATTATTCCATTTCAAACTCAACACTATCATTGATATATTAAATATATATTTATATATATATATATATATATAGGGTGAATAAAAAATTACTTCTTGTATTTATAAGTATTTATAGTTAAAATTAATAGAAGAAAAATTAAATTAAATTCCATAATCTTGAATTTCGTTTCCAAATTTCAAACGGGAGAGACTTCAGTGTTGAACAATTATGTGATCTCTACTTATATTTTTATAAAACATATTTAGTTTCTGTAAAAATGATTTGTTTTAATTGAAGTTTAATTTTATTATTTATTTACTATTTAAAGATAAAAGTTTTTCCAGAGCTGACAGAAAATTAGAATGCTACATAGTACAATGAATCGAGTGGCTTATTACTTCTATAATTGTATAAATTATATTATAATAAAAATTTGCAGCTTAAAATTATTTCGCTGAAAAAAACTATTAATGGTACAATGGACGTTGAAACCAAAATTTCTCAATTTTTGAGATATTGTTTTGAAATTTATATGGTAATTGCATTATATCAAAATGAAAAAAAAATCATCAAAATTCATTAATAACTTTTTGATTTTTTTAATAAAAAAAAACGGAAAAAAAATTAAATATTCTAAAATTTCAAATTGTTACATGCGCATTAAAATAGAATATAAATGAATTATTTCTATTTTTTGCTATACATTTTTTAATTCTACAAAATATTTTGCATACTTAAATTTATTGAAAATATGATTTTCACTTCAAAACTTGAAATATTTGATAATTTTTTTTTGAAAAATTTTAAAAAATCAGTAGAGTGATATTACTCGAGACCTTCAATAAGAAATTGAAGACTCATAATTCACCTATAAAGGCAAAATTGTACTATTTTATGTTTATACTGCATAACAGAAAAGTTTCAGAGTTGTAACTAAAAATATGATGCCCATGAAGTATTTACAAATTTGAAGAGCATCATAAAATTTTATTTTGAGAAAAATCTAAAAATACATTTAAATGGTCCCTACAGAACAGAAACAAAATTAAAACAACTTAAATTTGTTAAATATACAAGTTTATTAAGAGACCAAGTTGTGCAAAACATTGAAATTTTAGTGAGCATTTATCTTGGCGAATAAACTAGTCGCCAAAAGCGGCTAGTATATAAATAAATACAATATTTCAAAATGTATTTTGTATCAAAATTTATTTTTAAATTCAAGTTAAATGTGTATAAGCAAAGCATATTATAAAATATGGGCCATTCTTATATCTTTTTTTAAGAATATTAGCATGGATAAAAGTCAATTTTTAATTGTAATCGCCAAGAAAATACTTGTTACGACGCATATTTTGAAACACCCTGCATATAAATTTCACCTCCATAATAGATTCAGATGAAAACAGAAACTTCATCGATTGGTTTACCCATCAGAAATCCCATGAAGGATAAATCCCGGCATTTATGAACGTTGGCATTATCATTTTCCCCCCCTTTTCTTTTCGATTTTAAAGCCACATTCAATATGTTTTGACATTCCCCACTGATTCTGTTTTTCCATTTTTCCTTTTCTTTAACAAGAAGAATTTTTGACATAAACTTCGCGAAATGCCCGTCATTTTCTATCCAAACGTCTAATACGATCACTTACGAAGTTGGGATTTCCAACAACAATGTGGAATGCTTTACTTCTTTATTATTATTTCTTTTTTTTTCCTATCTATCTTTTCCTTCAAATATCTTCCAGTTTATACCTGACACAACATCAATAGCAACGCGAATAAAACCATGTCAGACAAAACAGCCTTAAAGCAAAAGACAGTTTTGAAGATTTGATTGCATTTCTACCGGTTGCCAGTGATAAAAATGAATTGACAATTTTATTGCCTTAAAGGAAAGGATGGATTTGTTGGAATGGATGAATGCTTGTTACCGGGTCTTATCTGTTCGCTCGAATTTATTAGATGCTTTCGGTCGTCGAAATGCGGAATATGAAGCTACTTTTATCTGAGCTTTAGGGAGATGTCTAATCTAATGTGAATTGTCGTAAAGGTATTATAAAAAGCTGCAATAATTTAAAAATAATGATAAAAAATGAGAAATGGCAGCGATATTAAAAGTCATTTTGATGGCCGCATGCAATTTTCTTTTGATTTGTTATCCATGTAAGCCTTTCTTTGGTAAATGTACTTAATGCTGAATTATAATATTGAAAATGAAATGAATAACAACTTCGCTAAAAAGGACTTTGAAATGAAATATTTTTAATATATTCTCGAATATATTAAATTCTTTTGAGTGGAAGGATTATATAACATATATTCTAAATATAGTACTTTAAAGAAAATAATAAAATACTTCATAGGTAAATCAAATTGCTCATAAAAGGTAATTCAGGGAGGATATATTAAATTCGTGCTTAAAATAAAGGTTTAATAATCACAAAAATACAAGCACGGAATAGCTTTTTTCAATTTTTATTTTCTCTGTGTTTTAAATAATTGACCACGTAAAAAAGTCAATTTTTGGCAAAAACATCAACTATTTTTTATTCTATATTCTTAATTTCTGAATACTATTTATAAAAGTATTTGGATACGCACACACAGTACATTTTCTGAGAAATGGCTTTGATTTTTATAATCGAATAGTTCCCGTTTCAACGCTAATTTAATTCATTAAATGTTATTTTCTTAAATTTTAAATTTTGGTAAAATTCACTCACAAAAAAACCCATTAATTAAAATTTAAGGTTACTAATTTATTCAATTAGTATCCATTCAAATTGTTCAATTAGTTCGAATTAATGAATAATAATATGTTTATATTTAGTATAATTATTTTTCAAAAATTTCTGGAATTCTTGAACAATATAATGATATATTTGTTCATTTAAAAGAATTTTTGAAGTTGTTGTTTGTCGTTTATTAGTCGAATCCCAAGTTTTAAAATTGTGTAGAAATGTAACACAGTCCTTAATTCAGAAATGGCATAATATATTCTATAATTATTCGACGAGTTTGAACAAATCATTTGTCAAAATTCTAAACTAAAAAGAATAAAAGTTTAATAAACGTTTTAGTAAAAAAGGAAGATATATCCCTGCCAACAATATTTCTGCCTTTTAACTTGTACATTTTATTTTCATCACTACTATTAAACTATGCTAGGCAAAAATTGAAAACATAATTATTTTATTATATTTCTCAATTTATTTCAATGTTGTCACATATTGTCTTATATTTCAGCCAACTGCCTGTTTTTTTAACACCATAGAAATTGTAGGAACAACTGATATATAGAGACAAATAACAATTGGCGATCAAACCTTGGACAAAACCGCCAAATCTTTTTTTAAGTCGTTTGCGCATATATTAAAGATGAATGTGTATATGTGTATGTATTGGCGCTTTACAGATCAGGCCGTTTGAATTAGAGCTATAAAATTTGGCCCAGTTATACAATATTATGCCAAGAAAAAGAAAATATGCTTATAAATATATTCAAATTTTTTTGAAATTTTAATTAATTAAAAATTAAGCTGAATTCTGATGTAATTCTTCTAACAAAAATGTTATTTCACAAAAATAAGTTTTCCACTGCATGAATTATTTTTTTAAAAAAATTGTCTTTTTAATTATGTTAATTTAAAAATATGTTTAAAAAAATTTCGTCTTTTCCCAATTTCCTATATAATTATACATAAATTCAAATTGTTTAGATTGTTTCATCAAAAATTTGGTCCCATGTTTGTTTTTTTCGTTCTTAAAAATTAAAGAATTTTGTTTAATGTCTACATAATTTGTGAGGCAAATAAAAAATGTTTTACAATAGTTACAATATTGTTTAATTGACAGATAAACCACATTTTAATATTTTTAATAGTGCTATAATATTATGGGAAAATCATCATTAGAAATGTTTTTTTTTTTTTTTTTTTTTTTTGAAATTTGGAAAAAAGAGAAATTGGTAGAAGATTTTTATTTCAAATGTGTAGAATTCATTAAAATTTTTAAATGTAATCTATCAGAGATAGTTTATATGTCAGAATGTCCGATCACAAGGGATCGTGACAGGCACAAAACGTAAAGAATTATATGGATAAAATTTGGTATAAAAATTTAATATCTATAATTTTGATCTTTATCGAATTTGGACCGAAATAAGACAAGGGATTGACCGTTTGTCGGTCTGAATTTTAGTGTGCATGTTAACGCGATAATTCAATGATTTAAAAAATGAATCACGTATTCATCGGTCGTTAAAAAGGCGACCAAAATGCATATTTGATTTCCTGTCAATTGTGTATTAACCGCATGGCAGTGATTAATTTTCAGTTATCGCATCGTAGATTTAGCAAAAATACAGCTCTACGCCAAAGATTAATTCATCGTAATAATTATTTGCTAATGGCCTACAGTTAATACATCAGCACTTCTTTTCTGTAACTTATGTAACTTGAATATATATGCCTCTAATTAATCTGTAGCACGCTCTTATTAATGAAAGTAAGCTTTCAAATATGATAATAATCTTTACAATATTAAAGGTGCATTCAGTCTCAAATATGCTATTTTTATTATTTTTGCTAGACATTCCTAAACCTTTGGCAACGGGTGTGTCATACATGCCTCACCAGTGGACGTCTTCCACAGCCGGGCGTACCACCCATATATTTCTGGAAATCCAATTCATGGGACGGTGATGCATATATGTATTTCAAACTAGAACCAATTTTAAACGCCATAAGAAGACTCCCAATATCCATTACTTCTACAATAAATATAGTTTTAGTATCGTGACTTTCAGCTTGCTCATATTCAACTGACTTCGGTATTTGACTCATCAGCTGTTTCGGGGGGGGGGGGGGTAAGAGTAATGTAAATAAATGGAACTGGGTTGTGTAACTTTCCACTTGATATAATCATTCGCGTTTCTGGTCTCCCTCCGATTTTTTTTCCCTTCTCGTTTTTTATTTCGTTATTACTCTGTAACTGTAACTAATCTTTTTGGGTTGTACCGTCATTTCTGTTGTATTTTGCGTAGCTTTCGGATACATTTTGTGCTCTTCTCTTTTTATTACAGAAATGCTTGGTTTCGGTTTATTAAGGCCAGAAAATGCGATTTGTCAGAGGAAGAATGTGCTCGTATTATAAATAAACTCAGAATCTAAAAAGGTAGTAAAAATGACGCCATTACGAATTTAGCTTTATTTTTTGTGATTTTTTTTTCCAAAATTAGGCTTAGCGACTTAAAGTCCCTTTTCCTGTGGAGTGATTGCATCTGTCCCGTGCGTGTGCCTAGAATAGGTGCCTCCAGTATCGAAAGGGATACAGTAGCTGAAACATGCACAAGGAAATATGCGTCAAATAAAGTGTTTGATCGTGATACTAGTAACAAATTTAACACAAAACCAGAAAAAAAAGTGCAAAATGAATTATAGTTTTTTTTTTTTTTTAATATGCTACGAAATAAAACAAATGAATAATATTGCATAAAAACATGGAAAAATCTATGGGGGGGGAGCATTTTTAAAGATTCCATTAAATTGCTTCAATTATCTTTCAGTCATTTGTTATTCATTTACTTTGGAGGTGCCATTTTGCACTACTTCTCAGACGTCACACAATTCTGAACTGTATTTAATTTTTCAACAAAAAAATATAAGCATTTCCATTCCACTTGAAATCAATTTATAGTAATTTTGTGTATTTATATCATAGAGAAATGTATACCAAATCTCAAGATGGTATAAAATTATTTGTTTTACACATGCTTATTCTATAAGAAAGTTGTAAAAAACTTCCCTAATTATAACATTTGGAACATCTTTAAATTTAATCAAATACCTACTAAATAGCGTTTTTATTATTTCAATGAATGAAATGTCATTTTCATAAGCGAAACGACATTTTGTACTTTCTGTGCAATTAACTATCAAATCCTGAAGAAGTTGTTGAAACGCCGATTGTTTAAGTCACGCATTGATAAAGAAACAAAGGCAATTTAAGCTGAAATGATTTATTTAAATGTTAATAAGCATTTAATTAATGATTAATGTTAATTTATCTTATGTTTTATACGAATTATTTTGTCTTCTACATTAATGATATATTTAATATTTAAAAGATCCCAAAGGGTATGTATTTTTGATAAAGGCATGTGTAATTAAATTAAACATGTACTGTTTTTTGTATTGCTATTTTGAATTTCGGTTAGAAAGAATTTATATTTTTTACAATAAATGAATTTAAGGTGATTTATTATAAATCAAATATTTTTGCCGAAACGAATTAAAAGTTAAATAAATTTGTTATCTATAATTAATATTTTTTTTTCAAAATGATAACATGTGAACAGATTTTTTGTGTAGAATGAACAGAATGATAACAGATGAATAGACGTTTGGACAGAATGATAACATATGAACAGATTTTTGAGCAGAATGAATAGAAGGATAACATATGAAGAGATTTATGTGCATAATGAACAGAATGAGAACAGATGAACAGATATTTCTGCAGAATGAACAGAATGATAACATATGAACAGATTTTTGAGCAGAATGAATAGAAGGATAACATATGAAGAGATTTAAGTGCATAATGAACAGAATGAGAACAGATGAACAGATATTTGTGCAGAATGAACAGAATGATAACAGATGAACAGATTTTTGAGCAGAATGAATAGAAGGATAACATATGAAGAGATTTATGTGCATAATGAACAGAATGAGAACAGATGAACAGATATTTGTGCAGAATGAACAGAATGATAACATATGAACAGATTTTTGAGCAGAATGAATAGAAGGATAACATATGAAGAGATTTAAGTGCATAATGAACAGAATGAGAACAGATGAACAGATATTTGTGCAGAATGAACAGAATGATAACAGATGAACAGATTTTTGAGCAGAATGAATAGAAGGATAACATATGAAGAGATTTATGTGCATAATGAACAGAATGAGAACAGATGAACAGATATTTGTGCAGAATGAACAGAATGATAACATATGAACAGATTTTTGAGCAGAATGAATAGAAGGATAACATATGAAGAGATTTAAGTGCATAATGAACAGAATGAGAACAGATGAACAGATATTTGTGCAGAATGAACAGAATGATAACAGATGAACAGATTTTTGAGCAGAATGAATAGAAGGATAACATATGAAGAGATTTATGTGCATAATGAACAGAATGAGAACAGATGAACAGATATTTGTGCAGAATGAACAGAATGATAACATATGAACAGATTTTTGAGCAGAATGAATAGAAGGATAACATATGAAGAGATTTAAGTGCATAATGAACAGAATGAGAACAGATGAACAGATATTTGTGCAGAATGAACAGAATGATAACATATGAACAGATTTTTGAGCAGAATGAATAGAAGGATAACATATGAAGAGATTTAAGTGCATAATGAACAGAATGAGAACAGATGAACAGATATTTGTGCAGAATGAACAGAATGATAACATATGAACAGATTTTTGAGCAGAATGAATAGAAGGATAACATATGAAGAGATTTATGTGCATAATGAACAGAATGAGAACAGATGAACAGATATTTGTGCAGAATGAACAGAATGATAACATATGAACAGATTTTTGAGCAGAATGAATAGAAGGATAACATATGAAGAGATTTATGTGAATAATGAACAGAATGAGAACAGATGAACAGATATTTGTGCAGAATGAACAGAATGATAACATATGAACAGATTTTTGAGCAGAATGAATAGAAGGATAACATATGAATAGATTTAAGTGCATAATGAACAGAATGAGAACAGATGAACAGATATTTGTGCAGAATGAACAGAATGATAACAGATGAACAGATTTTTGAGCAGAATGAATAGAAGGATAACATATGAAGAGATTTATGTGCATAATGAACAGAATGAGAACAGATGAACAGATATTTGTGCAGAATGAACAGAATGATAACATATGAACATATTTTTGAGCAGAATGAATAGAAGGATAACATATGAAGAGATTTAAGTGCATAATGAACAGAATGAGAACAGATGAACAGATATTTGTGCAGAATGAACAGAATGATAACATATGAACAGATTTTTGAGCAGAATGAATAGAAGGATAACATATGAAGAGATTTAAGTGCATAATGAACAGAATGAGAACAGATGAACAGATATTTGTGCAGAATGAACAGAATGATAACATATGAACATATTTTTGAGCAGAATGAATAGAAGGATAACATATGAAGAGATTTATGTGCATAATGAACAGAATGAGAACAGATGAACAGATATTTGTGCAGAATGAACAGAATGATAACATATGAACAGATTTTTGAGCAGAATGAATAGAAGGATAACATATGAAGAGATTTATGTGAATAATGAACAGAATGAGAACAGATGAACAGATATTTGTGCAGAATGAACAGAATGATAACAGATGAACAGATTTATGTGCAAAATGAACAGAATGATAACAGATGAACAGGGTTTTGTGGAAAATGCACAGAATGATAATAGATGCATATATTTTAGAATATAATTGACAAGGATTGAAAATTTCTCAGTAACAAAGTTTGTAGAGATTTGTATGTAATGTATTTATATCCATTATTACTTTATGATGGATATAAATTTTCATTACATGATCTTTTAATATAATAAAACGAATCTATCTTCTTAAAAAATACCTTTGAAATAAATAAATATATATATATATATATTAGTGCGCCAAAATCTCCTGACTCGATTGTATAATAAAATACAAAGATATTCTAGGGTTTATTTAATAGTTTCCATTTAATGCCAAGATCGCCAAGTTTCTTTGTGCATTAGACTCCAAATTGCTTAGCTACTTTGATTCAAGAAGGTTTGCCTTATTTTGCAATTTATCGCTTATTAAAAAAAACACTGAATTTTCCATAAAGCTTTTTGAAACGACATACCAAGAATGAAGCAAGAGAAAATTTTCGCTAAATTAGCAATAAAATGCAGTTTAAATCTCTAGAATAAAGAATGCATATCTTAGAAATTAACGGTGACAATGATATGATTATTTTATTCAAATATAAAACCTCCTTTACAAACTATCTTGAACACATATAAAAACATTTTCCGAGATACAGAAACCACCAAAAATGTTTATTTTACCAATTAACTCGACCAATACGATCTAATAATAAACATCGACCCTCTTCCCTAACATTTTCAACAAATACCTCTTGTTAAACAAACCAATTCAAGTTCAATAGCCAAAGCTCTCAGCCCGTTCGAAACCGAGAATCAGGCGTTTCAACCGCGATTCTGATGGCGATATTTTGAATTAAATTAGACATCACTGTTGAAGAGTTTTCAATAAATTTCCATTTAATCAGGTTTGATCACGGTTTTGGGTTTAAATAAAGGATTGGGCAAGTCACAGGATATCATAGCAGTTAATGAGGTGATTCAATCCTTTAAGCCTTTAGCATCCAACGATTAAATTAGATTTAATGGCATCCTGTTAGGAAGGAGCTAATCCTTGGGAAAGTTAGCTGTTCTGGAAAGTTCTGGATCGGTTGCTTTAGAAGTGGGTTCTGGTCATTGATTAATGATACACGCTTCACGTTATGACGTCATTAGTTGGATATTGTTAACTTTCGAGTGATGTATGGAATGAACGGATATGAGAAGTTATTACCCGTGATCTTCATTTTGTACAGATCAATTATCTGCGATTTTGCTCGTATCAATTACTGTTGGGCTGAATTTTAGTTAAGATAAATAATGAAAATTTATAAAATTTCTCGAATCAAAGAAAGGGTATTGGTCGAAATTTATTCTTTGGAAAGATATCAGGTTTTTTTTTGTTTTTTTTTGTCAGTTTCTATCGGGGAATTAAATTACTTCATAGGGTATATCATGACCTTATACAATAGTAATGAAGATAAAAATTTGCTGTATCTACAAAAAATTTGCATAAATTTTGCATGTTAACTTTTAATGAAGACATTTACATTAGAATGCTAATGGTAATTTGATAATCCTATAAATACTTATCCTAATTTCTTTAACTCGTTATCATAATTAGTGTTTAAAGATTTGCTTCGTAATTTTATTTATTGCTAGGGTATTCCTATTTATTTTTTCATACTACATACGAGTGTAGTGAATAGCATATAAGCCAGTTAACAAATACGCTGCAATTGCTTTTGTATCATGGTCATGTTACTAGACTGCAAACCACAAGTTCCTAGGCTCTATCCTCGCTCATTCCAATTCGTTACATTGGTGACCTCGGACGATGATCCTTCAACCTTCGTACAGATGTTGTGGCGCCATCTACCCACAGCAACCCAAAGTCGTCAGACTCACTTGACGCAGCAACACAAGAAAAAAGGCCGCAGCAACCCAAAGTCATCAGACTCACTTGACGCAGCAACAGCATCAACAACCACTTGCCCACACACGCTAGCCATAACGCTTGGTGCTACTCAAATGGGTAAAGGCGCATTTGAATCAACATCATTCAACAGTCATATCGTTCATCTCACCTCCGACTCACTGGAGGGAGAGTCTGTGGTGAATAGCATATAAGTCAGTTAACAACTACGCTGCACGAGTAATTGCTTTTGTATCATAGTCATGTTACTGAGCTGCAAACCACAAGGTCCCAGGTTCCATCCTCCTCACAAATTCGCCACACAAGCAGCCTTTGGGAATCAATTTGTTCTCTTATTATAGACCTTTTAAGCTTTTAAATGATACTTAAAATATGCATTTTTTTTTTAAATTTTACCTTGTTATTTGATATGGCTGTCAAACATGTATTCAATCGAATTAGTTTACTGCAAATTAAAAGTGTATGTATTGCGAAATAAAAGCGGGAGTGAAAATCCTACTACGAAGTTCAGGATTACTTTAAGTGATTAAAGAATTACAGTTTTAATGATTGGCAAACACATGCGATGAAATGCTTTGACGAGCAAGTTTGAATTTAATCATAACGTTTCAAAATAAATTGTGCATCAAACTGAAATAAAAAATATTATAGAAATTAAAAGAAACATTACACTAAAATGAAAATATTATTAATTTTTTTTTAAAAAAAAACATATCTGAAGATATTAGAAAGGCTATTTTTGTAAGATAATTGCTCAGAAGGAGGGAAATTTGAAGAGAGCATTACTGAACCTGATACCCTCTTTGTGATATGACATTAGTTTTAAATTATAAGGGGGCGGGGTCTCTAAATAGCCTACGTGGTGCTTAGAGACGAGACATGAATATTGCTAAATGAAAAATTATTACTTAGCTTTTTACATTTAAAAATAAAATTACACAATTGAAATGCTTTACAATTAGTTCGTAAATTCTATTTTTCACGTTTTGTTTAAAAATAGTTAATAGAAGTTAATTTAATTATATTTCATATTAAAATTATGTAAAACAAAATTTTCAGATTTAAATTTTTTTTAAAAAATTTTCAAATAAAAGTTTATATTTTTCCTTCTAAGAATTCCTTCTAAATTCCAATCCTTTTAAAAAAGTGTATTTTTAGAAGGAAGAATATAAACTTTAATAACATGAAGGAAAATTATGCGAAATAATTTATATGCAAATGTTTTCGCAAGATTTTTTTTTTTTTAATTCCTTATGTTAAAAAAAAACATAATGTAGATTTTAAAAAATATACTCTAAATGCATAAAATATTAAGAGAAAAAATATGAAATACTTTATATAAAAAATCTATGAAAAAAATCTCAAATATATTCAAAGGCTGCAAATAATTTTTTTTTAATGAAGAGTATATATATATATATATATATATATATATATATATATATATATATATATATATATATGTGTGTGTGTGTGTGTGTGTGTGTGTGTGTGTGTGTGTGCGTGTGTGTCAGTGTGTTATTTAACTACGAACAAACCGAATATTTTATCCTTAATAACTTATAAAATTGCAGTCAAAACAGAGAGAAGGCTGCAAACAATTTTTAAATTGAATAAAATAAATAATTTACGAGCAAACGAAAATAACTGAAAATTTACAGTCAAGTTTTCGAGTACCATCCACCATTTAAATTTATTTCACTTCATCTAATATAACCAAACCTTGGAGTCTTATAAAGTGTGATTGATCTGAACACTTTGTGGAGCTGAGATTAGAACGAAAATTCTAAATTTGCCTCCTGAAAGCAATTTAGACACTGAGTGTTTACCTCTGAATTCTCCGCCTCAAAATCATCTACGCTTAAGGAATGAAAGTGAATGCTAAATCACGATTTCCAAGACCCTCGCTTGCATATTTTGTCTTCCCCAAACGACGCAAGACCTGCCGCCTCGCGATAATTAAGTTGACTTTTCAAGGAACTGGCAACGTCAAGGAAACAAACACAACTTTTCAAAATTTGAATTTCAAATATTGAGGGAAGTCAAACGTTATGATAAATGCTTTTGTTCATTAAGATCTTTTCGATAAGTGGGCGGGCACTCAGAAAGGAACCAATGGGCAAAACCCTTTGCGTGCGGTTGTGGAGAGGATTGCTCACTTGCATGTGTCACGTGGGGGATCACGTGATGCGTGCATTATATCTTCTTTCTTCTTCTTTCAGGCCAGCTGCAATTTTCTCATTAACAATACATGGCACAAAAACGTATCCTTAAACTACTTCCCGTACTTTTTTTCTTTTGTTCTTGTTTTTGTATTACCGTGGTGTGTATGATTTTTTTTCTTGCATTTTCTATAGAAGATTGTCTGAAAACATTGTTGTTCGTTGTGGCAACAGAAGCAAAGCAGCTGTCGCTGACTGTTTGTAATGACTTCGATTCTATGGTTTGAAACTTATTGATAATAGACAATTATGACTCTATTAGGCAATAATATTTGATAAATATTATGGAACAAAGTATATCTTATAATTTTTAATTAACTTAGTTTTTTTAAATGATAGAACGTTAGAAAGACACTGATCGGAAAAATAAGTTTTGATATTTATATAATACGAGTTTTGAAAGTTGTTTTAGAGTTAGACTTATAAAACGTATTATTGGATTTCTATTTAACCCAAGAATATTTTTATTTTAAAATATATAATCCATCCATAAAATGAGCTATTTCGGCACTTATGGATATTCTATAATATCTCTACGAAGTTTGTCGATATTTTGAACTCCCATGACATATTGTGAAAATATTACAATGACATCCTTCAATATTCTGTGCCTTTAGGGTATAAATAAGAAATAAGGCGATACCAATCATTTGAACATTTTTTCTATAAACATAATTCACATGAACTATTTCATGAAATTTATTTCTAAAATAATGGGAAGTAAGTAAACTATGGAAAATCAAAAATACGAATAAACTTATTTCCCGTTAATGACATCACATTTAAATTGAAATTTATATTTAAAAAATGTTAAATATTGTTACGGAATTTCCCGGGGTTCGTTTGGATAGGTAGAGTTGTATGGTGTAAAGAACGCTCAATCACCAGGCGGCAGTAGAAAATAAAACAACGACGTTTATTTACACGAAGACACACAGGACAGCACAAAGACGACAACTATATACAACACAGAAGACGATTATCTTCAGCCGAGACGTGCAGCATACAACAGTATACACAGCAGCTCTACTCCGTTGCTGCTCCGCTAGTCCCTGGAAGACGAGTTCTTCACCGTCGCTTCCGACTACTCTTCTTCGACTCCACTGGTCCACGACTCCAATTCACCACTGGTTCACCACTCGACTCACCACTCCTGGGTCACGACTACTCGGCAGCGGCAGGACTGCTTCCTTTGATAGGTCAAAGGAGGCGGGGCTAGAAGCCTCTCAACCAATCAGGAAAGTTCGAGGCGTATCTCCATTCCTACTGGACGGCTCGGGAAAATTCTCGATGGTTCGAGTACAATCCATTTTGGCGCTAAAGTCGTCAAATTCGTTGCCAAGTCGCCAAATGGTCGCCAAGTTTGTCGCCAAGCTCTGGGACCTCCTATGGAACCGACTTTGCTGGGAAGCCGCCTCACAGATTCGTAACAATATTTATTGATAATGAAAAGAGTATTCAAATTTATGAAACAATCATTTCATGAAAAAAAATGCTGAACATTAAATTATTATTTATCATGCATCGGAAACCTGCGTTATTTAGAAACAATTAATCACAACCCATCACACACATACACTGAACGGCTGTACATGATAAATTATTGAAACTGCAAATATTTATTGACATATTAAATATTGACATTGATGCCCATTTATGGGAAATTTCTCTATTTTTTATAGTTTATAATATTAAAAAATATAATAGTAGTAATTCGAATTTATTATATTATATCATTCATAATAATATATTTTATATAATTTATAATAATAATCATAATAATATAATTAATAATTTTGAAAAAATAATTGACGATTATGCTTGAAAATCTAGTCATAAAGTAATTTAAATATATATATATATATATATATTCAAAGTAATTTTGAATATTTGGGATTTCTTTTTTTTAGTTCTTGAAACAATTCTGAATGAATTTTCGAAAAAGAATCCAAACAAGATGTTTTCTTTAGAAATTGATTTTTTTTTCTTCAGTTTTTAGATTTAGTTTTTCTTTAAATCTTTTGAAATAATTTATATTTTAGTTAAATTAGCTGGAAGTTGAACTCTTGAAATCGTAGATTTTTAAATGGCTTGATTCTGAATTTATGTTTAATTGCTATTAGCTTTAATTTTCCAATTTAATGTGCATATTTTAGTACTAATGTACTCCTTTGATCGTGTGCTCAATAAATAATTAAATAAAATATTATACTTACGTTTTGGTAAAATAAGGTTTTTAAAATGTTTTTTTTTTATATATATATATATATAAAACACAGTCAAATGGCTTGCATACATTCAATTTATTTTGTGCATAGTTTAGATATAGTGGAATTGTTCATCATATTCATAAGAATTTATTTCGTCAAATAAGCAGCAATTAAGTCTTATTATGAGTTATTGAAGTTATAAATTATTTTTCGAAATTAATTCAAAACACAAATTTGTCATTTAAATCTTGAATTATTGAACGTCTTAAAAGAAAAAAAATTGTAGTTTTTCATTCTTGATTATAAGGTGCAAACTGAAAATATTTAAAATATGACAAACAAAGAGAATGTAATTATAAAAATAATAATTTCAATCTTTAGATTAATGAAAATGGTGAACAGTTTCTCTTTTTTTATATGTAAAAAAATTGTAGACATAATACTTGTCTGCCATAACATTTTCTTAAGCAAAACAGCTTAAACAAATATAAGTGGCTGATTTTATAATGCGTCATATGTAATAGGAAACGATTCTAGCAAATATTTCAAAATTTAATGACTCTCAAAAGTGCCATTTTCTTGAAAACTAGTTTTTGAACAGAATCATATTGATTTAATTTGTTATTTATTACAATATTATGCAAAAAAATTACATTTTAGTTGAAGAATCATTAAATTAGCTATCAAGATTAAATAAAAAAAATCTATAATATTTTTTTCGAATTTTTGAATATGTTAGATAACAGCAGATGATAAACAACTTCACTAGTAAAATTCTAAGTCGATAAGAATACTTTGGTACCTTGTCAACAGCAAAGCGCTTTATTATGCAAAACAGGTTGATTGTAACTGATACAAAAGTATTTTGTGTCAGAATTAGTAAAAGTTCTTCAAAATGAAATTGAATATGCATTTTCCATTTCATTCTTTTTAAAGAGGTGAAACGAGAAGAGCATAAATTTACAAGAGAAGAACGGTAATCCGATGAATAGTGTCGATAAGTATCGCTTTGGTTCTTTTCTGCGTATCATGATTCTTCAGATGTCGGAAACAAGGTGGAAATATATTATACTCTTCCCCTGAGCGGTTTCCACTGGTGGAAAATTGATCATTCTGTTAAAATGAATAATGATAAGGGAAAAAGTCGGCGCTGTTGATGATGAAGATTTTCGTGTTATCATTCGGATATTTTGGTCGCTGATAGCATTTCTCAACAGATATGAAATGACAAAAAGTTTATACTATTGCGCTTGAGAATTTTTATAAAAAAAATTTACAAATCTTAGAAATATGAGAAAACCAACTTTGAAATAGAGGAATCCTAGTAATAAAACTGTGTAGAATTTACTGAAGAATTGTTTCCTATAATATACTAGCTGTCTTTAGCGACCAGCATTTTGTCTACCAAATTAATAAGATTAATTTTGTCATTAGATTTTCATTTCAGCGACCAGCATTTAGTCTACCAAATTAATAAAATTAATTTATTCATGTCATCCAGAATTGATGAACGAAATCTTACTACAGAAAACGAGGTTTTTATTTCCAATTATATTTCACAATAAACACAGAGAATTCTAATTGGTTTTCTATGCTTAAATATATAAAAATAGTATTAAATAAACTTTAGCGGAAAAAAGACAATGCTACTAATAATGAATATTTTGAGTTGTCATTCCGATATTTTAGTATCTGATAACATTGCTCAACAAATATGGACGACAAAAAGTATATGCTATTGGTTTGAAATTTTTAAAGAAAATTGAACAAATCTCATAGATATAACTAAATCAAGTTTGAAATGAGGGAATTTTAAAAATAGCGTTGTGAAGGATACTTTAAAAAAATTATAAGCATGATTTTTAAATTGATTTATAATATGTACCTTCCTAGACCAGTATTTTGCCTACCAAATTAATGACATAAATTGAATCATGTCATTCGGTAATGATGATCGAAATTGATTTTTAATTATTTTTGTTCAATGATCATTTAGCATTCTGATTGATTAACTATATTTAAAAAGTTAAAATAGTATTAGTTTAATTTTAGCAGAAAAGAAGTTGGTGCTGTCGATGCTAAAGAATTTTGTGTTATCATTCGGATATTTTGGCAGATAATGTCATTTCTCAAAGTATATGAAATGGCAAAATGCTTTTTGCGAATAAGCATTTTTGAAATTTAAAAAAAAAATGATTGAACAAATCTCAGAAATATAAGTAAAACTAACTTTGAAATGCATGAATTTTAACAATAAAACACTGTAGAATTTATTTTTAAAAATTAGATTGTTTTATTATAATATACCAGCTACCATTATTTAGCCTATCAATAAATAACATTAATTTAGTCATGTCATCCAGTAATGACAAACAAATTTTTTATAACAAAAACATTTCAATTTTTAATTACTTTTGTTCAACAAATACACAGCATTCTGATTGGTTAACTATGTTTAAAATATAAAAATATTATTACTCAATTTTTAGCAGAACACAGACGGCGCAGTTGCTGATGAAGATTTTCGTGTTATTATTCGATAATTCTAGATTCGCGCTATTGTCGTGTCATTATTTAGTAGATGCCAACGTTTATCAAAATATATGGAATGACACAATGTATATTACAAATAAATAATTAAATTGTTTTTTTAATTGAACAAATCTCAGAGATTTAAGCAAAACAATTTTTAATGGAGAAATTATAGCAACATAATTGTGACGGATATATTTAAACTATTATAGCCTGTTTTTAAATTGATTTATTATAATATACCTGGTGTCTTCATCGGCCAGCATTTTGATTACCAAATTAATGAACCCCCGGGGTGGGGCAACTCGAAAAGAAGATGAAATGCTTCCGGTATGGTGGTTGGATCTCACCACCCTAGAAGGTACACAAAAATTTGGGGGGGGGGGGTATTTGGCTCCTCTCATCGATGACGGGACGCACTTCCATCGGGAAGGGTTGTGTCGTGGCCGGTGATGGCCCTTTGGACTCAACCACAATTCTCGCCAGTGTTGCTGTTGCGACTATCCGGTCATTCAGTTTTCTTTATCCGTGTGGCTTCGGGCGGGTCGGAGAGACAGTGATATGACTTGCCAAATTAACGATATTAATTTAACCATATTATACAGTTTGATGAACAAGAGCCACAACATAATCTTTATTTTGAATTATACTTGTTCAATAAATACAGAATATTATGATTGGATAGTTATGTTTAAAAGAAGAAATATATATTTTCGAAATTATTCTAGTTTGGAGGCTGGATTTTCTAATATTTTTTATTATTATTATTATTTTGCGATAGCTTTCGAAACATGTGGGTGTTGAAGGATCAGGTGACCAAGGAGGAGGTACCTCATATCATTATCTATATCAACCCCCAACCACAGTTTTATTGTATTAATCCGAGAAGTGAGAACCAATCAACGTACTGGATAATTCCCATCACCATATCTTTTATGTCTCTTGATATGATCTAATGTGATAATATATCCGTTCATTAATTGTTATAACCGACATAATCATCCATATAAATTGGTCTTGCATTCGAAAATCAAGCTATTTGGTCTATATAAAATGCCTATTCTATGTGTAGTCCAAAACCAATTTTTAATACCTAGAACAAGAAATACTTAAGAAATAACAAAAATGTCCTAAACGGAGCATATATGTATATATATATTATGTACTTGAATCAATGAATGTATTGCAAATTAGAAATACTTAAATTTTATGCACTTACTCCGGTATAATTTATTCCGGTATTTAGTAAAATAATTTTGGAGCACTGACATTTTAAACAAACGAAATAAAAAAAAAAGCACCTTCATATTTCTGTAATTGAAACTCATCAAATTTTAAGCTTTGATTTTCATAATTTCTGATGTGCTTAAGCCATGTCAGAGGGTCCTGAAATGCAATAATCATATAACAATAACATTAATATACGGCAATTCTTGAGGTTTACACTGCTTGTCCTATTAAATTATTTAACATTTTATTTTGCGTAAATAATTTTATTTATACTTTTTTTAATCGAATAAGGTAATATTTCAACTAGTGCTTAGACTTGTTTGGTGTTTGTTCAAACATAACTTTTAAATTCAGTACCTATGCAGTAAAATTAAAGTTGGATTAAAAGGACAAAACCAATTTCCTTTTGAAAGATTCTTTACCTCATTTTCTTAGAAAGGAGTATTGAAATCGTTTGGATTTAATCATGGGCATTGTATTCCGAAAAAGAACATTACGAAAGAAAAATCTTACATTCTAATTAATATTCTTATCCTTAAAGAGACTTAAAATTAATAGAATTCTAGCATGAGGAAAGATCTTCAATAATTCACTATTGAATGTACCAGAGGAAATCATAGGATCCTCCAATTTGCCAAAGTTTGAAATTAAATTACTCCAAAGATTTCCAGTAATTACTTCCTCAGTTGAACCCGGTAGCGAAATGCCAGATTTTGATCAACGAGGGATATAGGTCAATCAATGGGAAGTTTAAACGATCGATGTTCTGACCCGAGGCAAGAGGGATCTCCCTCCACCTCCCACAATACTCTCTACATAATTTAAAACTTTGGAAATTTTTCTGAGAAACATTCTTTCACAAGTTCATTCATCACTTCGATTTCACTCCTCCACCCCCACCCTTCTTTTGAATGATGAAAGAGCGTGGTTAAGTGTAGAGAGAGAATATTGATGAGTGCGAAGTATCTCGAAACGAAATTCGTGATCAGCCGTCAAAATTTAATTTTCTTAACAATAATACAATTGTAGTGTATTTAATAACTTGTTAAAGTTTATATTATCTTTGCGCGACAAATTTTTCACTTATCTGAAATCTGAAATTGAACCTGAATTTCTGTTTTCTGTTACCTGAAACATGCAAAGAGAAAACCAGAATATCAGAAAAATTCGGTTGCAAGGTTTTGACTAATTTACACTTTTTGATTTCGGCCTTACACCAAACAGCTATTTCGGGAATTTTGACTGTTTTCGTCTATTCGTTTCGTCTACATATGAAAACAATAAGCCTTCAGTAGGTACCTAATACCTATAGAAGGCATCAGCCTTCTATAGGTATTGATATTATTTCCAATTGCAAATGATTCAAAATATAATTATTTGAAAGTTACGGAGAGCAAAATATAGGAATACAACTCGATCCAATATATATTTCAAAAATGTTTCATATAATTATAATTTAAAAAAAAATGAAAATTGCTAAAACTTTATTAAATCTAATAATTTATCTTTATTAATAACTTTAAAATTGATACAAATATATTAAAAACTAAATCCTGCTATATTGCAGAAGACAAACGAGGTCCCAAAATATATATTTTCATACTTCTAAAATTCTACTCTGTTATTTTGTAAATACGATTTCAATTTCTCTTCATATCAGTATGAAACGTCTCTTTATTTTTCTCCCAAGAATAAAACTAAAACTTTAATTTATAATTGTAGTAATTATAACTTCCTTTAAAAAATTATAAAATAGAATATTCTATGTTTATTAATATCTTTATAACTGATTATTAATATATTTGAATCCTCTAAAATTGTAGAAGACCAACGAGGTCTCAAAAAATATATTTTCATACTTCTAAAATTCTACTCTGTTATTTTGTAAATACGATTTCAATTTCTCTTCATATCAATATGGAACGTCTCATTTTTCCTCACAAGAATAAAAACTAAAACTTTCATCTCCTGACGGAGTCGGCTCTATTTGCTGCCAGCTTGAAAGGCGATGAACAGAAGTATGTTGAAATCCAAGATGAAAAAAATAATAATATAAAAAATTCCAAGAATAACAATAAAATAAATTCTCAGACCTTGTCTCCATTCCGAGTCTGCTTTATCCTTCGCCACTCTGATCAGGACAGCAGGTCCATATTTACTTACTTCTGGAAAAAGCTTTTCAAGTCAGGAAAGGAGAATTTGGCTTATCTTTATTTTGAAACGTAGAGTGGGAGGTTATCATCTAGGGAGCATATGTCCTAGTATTTTGCCAACTCGAAATGCTTTATTTCTCAACTCTGCTCTAGTGCTTTGTTCTGCAAAATATATTTATGGGAACTTGGAATAAGAGCTGTGACTGGATGAAAACCTGCCTTTTCAGCTAAATTTAAGATGTGTTGTTGCATTTGCGAAGTTGGTGTAAATCTTATGCAGACATAAAAGTGTTTTTTCACTGCATTACTACAGGTGGCAACAGCTGTTTACATAAATATCTCTTATGTCGTTGTTTTTTAAAAGAGGATAAAGCATAGCAAGTACTTTGTTTACGATGTTATATTTTTACTGAGCCTACATGTTCCTGTGCAATTTATTTTCAAAATAAAATACGAAAGGCATGACTCAAAAATATTTTTTTGAAACTGTAAAAGTTGGCTACATGTTGTTCAAGAAATTGTTTGGTTAAGTCTGAAAATTTAACTTAGAAGTAGTGAATTTTCAAAATTTTTCAGAAAGTTATTGATTTTCTTGAAATTATAACTATAGGAAAAAATATTTAAATTTGAAATGGAACTAAGCGGAATAGGTTGAGTTTCAAATTATTAAACTAGCACGTGAACTTATCAGATGTCCATAGCAGTAACATTTACTTAATTTTTCTATATAACACAGAATAAATCATCACATGAATTCAATTTGATTCTATTTGTGAGTAAATATGCATAACATTTTATTTCTAATTAAAAATAAAAATAAAATAACTATTTGTCACAAAATTTCTATGAATTTCAAATACCAGTTTTCATATTTATAATTCCTAGAAATGAAATGATAACTTACGTGTTTATCAAACAATTTATCCGAGAATCTATAATATATTCTTCCACGTTATATTAGTGAGAGTATGTGTTAACCTCGATAACAGATTCAACCTGAACATTACCACATACTATAGTCTGTGTATTTTCTGTAGGTGGTTCAAAGTCACATTTTCTATCGCTTTATTGTACCAGACAACCAATAACGATGTAGAAAATGTGACATTGAACCACCTACAGAAAATACACAGATTATAACAGATGCAACCATTCAAATACTTCAACCGCCATGGCAATAAGGTGGCCAACGATAAGCGCAGACGATAAACGTTTTTAGTTTGAAAAACGAGTTGGCTTTGGAAGCTGTTATATTAATGTTTTTAAGGATTTTAATTTGTTTTATTTTTGAGCATATAACAAGGCAAATAAATATTGTTTGTTTTTATTTACGGTAGATGGCATTTTACTCCAAACTTTAATTTTTAAATAGATTTGTTAAATTAATGTAATAAGGATCCTGCTGTGATATTAATGTAAATTTTTTCAACTTTGAATAATAATTGTATCTGTAATCATCGCCTTTTTATTTTTAAAAGAATTTTAAAGCATATCTAACTAAAAATAATTGAACTGCGAAATTTTACAAAGAATAATGACGACATGAAAAATGTTACTCATATTTCAGTGCAGCACTAAAGTGAGAAGGTTTGATTTTCGACTATAGATTTACAGTGTACTAGTGGCTTATACATGAATATGGAGAAATCTGGTTTCAGACTAAACAAATTCTTGATCCCAAATATAACAGAGCAGTATCATTTTTAATAGTAAGTTGTAAGTGATAATATTTTTAATGGTAAAATCCAAATGAAAGTATGAATGCATGAATATCTATGCAAAAATTCCCAAAATTATAGAAATAAAAATCTATAAGTATTAAATTCAAAAACTCTAACAATATCCACCTTCTTTTTATAATTAAAGGCAGCAACAAGCACTGCATTATCTAATGATTTGTCGTAAGAGCTTAATTTGTACCAATGATTAATTGATAATAAAAAAAAATGTTGTGAAAGTTACATAAATTACCTCGAAGTTTCTAAAGCAGGTAATCTTTATTAATTCACTCATCAGAATCAGCAAGAAAAGCAAAAGATATCTATTAATGCGATTAATGAAACCGCGATTATGAATGACTAAATCAAAACAAAAGATGCTTTGAATTCCGATAATTAAATCAAATAGTTCCTTTATCAGCATCAATCATGGCTAATGTGGCAAATGGTGAGACATTGCCATTTGCTTTTACTTTTGCGATCAACAGTTTTATCCAATATTCAGTACCACATAAATGCCAATAATGATTTCTCTCTGTCCGATGGGATATGAAAAAGTTTCCAGTCAGTAAAGATATAATTTTTCTGCTTCTAATGATTAATGAAAATTTTCCCCAATGGCTTAGAAGATATTTTATCACTTCGTGAAATTTCTTTATTAAGTTAACTATCTGTCTTTGTGAATTCGTCTTATGTGATATTGCTTGCTTTTTGAATTTTAAGTTATATTATTTCTTTTGTGGAAAAGTTACTGATTTTTTTTTTATATTTCATCTTTCTTTATTGTCATCTTTCAGATGTATTTCATAAAATCAATCTCTCTTTATGATGTCACCTTATGTGATATTGTTTTCTTTTTTTAAATTTAGAATTATCTTATTTCGTTTGCAGAAAAGTTGCTGATTTTTTCTACATTCCATCCTTTTTTACTATAGTCTTTCAGATATATTTCATAAAATTAATCTCTCTTTGTGAATTCGTCTCATGTGATATTGTTTTCGTTTTTGAATTTAGAATTACCTTATTTTTTCTGTGGGAAAGTTGCTGATTTTTTACATGTTCCATCTTTTATACTGCAGTCTTTTAGCTATATTTCATAAAATTAATTTCTCTTTGTTAATTCACCTTATGCGATACTTTTTTATTTTTTGAATTTATAATTACCTTATTTTTTCTGTGGAAAAGTTGCTGATTTTTAATTGTTGCCATCTTTCTTTATTGTAATCTTCCGGAATATTTCAGATCTGTCACGGAAGGATTTTATGATAAAAATGATGAAGTGTGTTCTTTTTTAGTTTCAGATATTGGCAATGTTGAAAATTTCTAAAAATATTTATTTTATAAACAGTTATTAAAGAAAAAAAATACTTCCTTTTTCAATACATGTACCTAAAATTTCAAATTTTTATTTGAAATTATAAATTTTAAAAATTGTTTTTTTAGCTTTTACTTTACTGCAAATCGTTTTTCGAATACAGTTTTGAAATTTTATCGGTTTTTATGATTATTGATTATATTTATTTTGATTTATCTGACAAAGAAAAATTATATATAAAAGTTGTATTTTTCTATATTATGATGTATGCATTTTTATACATAATTTTTTTAATTTATTATTTAACTTATATATTATTTTATCGTTTTGCAGTATTACATCGCTCTGTGTTATTTTAATAATAAAATAGGAACCTTAAAGCAAAAAAGAAATTTATTTTATGAAGCCAACTTAAAAAGGAAATATTTCCTCTGCAGAAAACAAAGTTTAAGAGAAAAATACATTGTACTAAGACTACGCCAATGCTGCTACATCTAAAAAAGAAATGAAATTATCCTAAATATAAATAATAAATAGACTTAAGTTTAAATTGCATAAAATAGAATTCGATGATATAAAAATTGAACTAAATGATGAGTATTGCCTGATGTCTTTATCAAGAATTACCTTCAAGCAGGGATTCAAACCAGGGAATTTTTCTGTGAGGGATCTGACTTTCTTTCAAAAATATTGACTCCCTCGTGACCCAAAAATCTCAAGAAATTGAGGCTTCTTGACGATAAAAAGTTAGTGTCTACAGTACATTGACCATAAAATAAGACATTAAAATAAAATTACTAATTTAGTAAATTAATTATTTCAAAAATTCAAATGCATATCTAAATAATCCCAGCTAAATACAACCACAGCAAAATACTGTAAGAAAATTAAGCAAAAAATGAGCATCAAATCAAAGTCTAACAAACACGAATAACATTAAAATTACAATATTTGAATATTTTACAAAGCGTTATAGGTATTTCCAATTTTAAACTTCGTAAAGTTCAAATTTAGTAGTAACACCTGTATTTAGAACTAAGTTTAATTTTTCTTTTAAGATTTCAATAAAAATCTTTTTGGAAGATATTTAAATTCAATTGATATGCTTTCTTTTCAGTTATAATTAATTTTCAAACTTATTCGTATTTACTAGGTTTTTTTTATTTCTCTTTATTTGGGCGGGGTTTTTTCATGCAATCGGGATTATTTCTTACAAATTCGTTCTTACATTCTTTTTTAACTCTCATTCTTATTAAAAAATAAACCAGAATTCTGCTATGTATTTGAGATTTCGTTTAATTTAGGTTGCGTATATTAATTGACATGTTCATTATTTTAATGATGTTTGGAAAACCATATCTTGTTAACGCCTTGCGGGAAAGAAATAATTTTTTTTCTACTTTCTTATTAGAACTACTTGAGAATCATAGTGCAATCTTAATATTTCAGGATTAATCACGTGACCAGAAAAAATATTACTTTTCATCAAGGTAGAATATTTTCTGATGTAGTTCTTTAGGATCCCAATTAACTATTAGATTTTATTTCTCTTATTAAATTAATAAATATTCTCATAGGCTTAATTCACATTTCATTCATACAATTTGAGGAAATATTTTACGCTTTATTTTTTCTTTAAGGCTTTATTTATTTTTTATTGCTTAATTGTTTTTTTTTAAATTTTATATAACGTTTCTGTTACAAATATTTCAATATAATATTAAACTAAAACATTAATATTTATTAGTTTATTTAAAATTTTAATTTCATCTTCCACATACATTTTCTAATAGTGAAGATAGTACAATACGTACGCTACAGTTTATTCTGAGAAAAAATATACTTTTTTTATACAACCACGGATTTTGAAATTTAATAAATTAAAAAACTCATATGAGCTAATAAAAAATTCACATTTCTATTTATTGGAAATAAAAGGAGAAACATGAGTCTTTGCTTTCATCTGGTATTTAATTAAATATTAAATATGTAAGTTCAAAGCAATTAAAAACTCTGGAAGATTTTCTACAAAAAAAAGTTAACGTCCGTTCTCATTTATTCGAAACAACATCATAATATGAATATTGAAAAGAAAAATTCTAGAAATCATGTCAATTTTTATCATGTAAACAAAGTATTTTAAAGGAAACTGCATATGATTAATAATGGGAGTATGTAATTGATATATGTGACATTACAATTTTACTTAATAAATGTTTTAAAAATAAATTAAAAATGCACAATTTTACTTAATAAACCAATTCAGGCATGAGACTTAAAAGAATAAGAATAAGGTATTTCAAAATACGAAATAATTTAATAACTAGCCGCGTTTGTGACCAACCAATTCGTCGAGATTTTTGTTCAGTCCAGATTGTAGTGTGAATTTACATCCACAACACTTTTATGTTAACCACTTAACTGTTTTGGACGAGTATACTCGTCATGGAAAAATTACGATATTTTTTCGTTATGAAAAGTTTATTCAATGACAATTATTATATTGATATAATAATTGTTTTATTATTATATTTATAATTAATTATTATCTTTATATAATATATATATATATAGATTTAAACAATTTAGATACCCATTTTCAGAAGAGGTCAAAACAATTAACTGTTTAAAGCTTTTTATATAAATGGTACAAAGCAAGAATATTTAAAATACAAGGTAAAAAGAAGAATTTCTTGTGTGTTATTGATATTAAATAATTCTGATTAAAATGTAAAAATACGTTGTTAATGCATTTATTATTTATTCATGAAAAAAGAAATTTAATAATAATTTTCCAAAAAATTATGTTTCAATATCATGATATTTCACTATAGCATATTATTTGCAAGGTTTAATTTCATTCATAAATTTTCTCTTTTGTTCATGGCACAACCGTATTTAAATCCTTAGTTCAATTCACACATCGCTTACCGCAACCGCAGGAAGATAACGATTAACTTAATCTTCATTAATGACTTAATTTAAAATTCTATGCACTTTAGGGAAGAAAACGAGATATATAGATTTCAAATAAGACCATCTGTGGAAAAATCGATAGAAAGTGAAGGAAAAAAAAAATCGTGAAAAATGATCTGTATTATTTTGGTTGAATTGATAAGAAAACAATGACTTTCACTCAACTGCATGATTAAAAAGGGCGGCTTTGAATATCGATATGGTATACATATCTGTCGAATCGATATATCGAATTCTTCTTCCCTTATTGTTAATCCGGGGTGGGGAAGTCCGTATCTTAATCAAAATCGTTTCCGTTAAATAGGAGTGAGTCAGCGCTTGAGCAACAATATTGGAAAGGGTGTGTGCGTTAATTGAATTTAAACCCCTTTCTGCATTTTCAGTGATTGTATAAACTGAATGAGTTGGAAACAAATCTAAATTAACTTGTATTTCAGCATAGAAACTTTGCAAATAACACATTTCATTATCGAGTTAAAATTTGAGATATTTCGATATTTTTTTAATTATATTTTTTGTTTTATTTTCAGAATTTTGATTTTGTAAAGCTTTAAAATTTTAATTTCAGAAAATTTTAACTGAACCTAATTATTTTGCATGTTTTGAAAATCCTTAGATATGATCAACTTAAATGTTTAGTGAAATATTTTATATTATTTATTTTATTAATTAATTCCCAGATTTTAGAAAAATGAAGTATTATCATTTTAGAAATTTCTTTGGAATACTGATCACGTTTTATACAGATTTTAGATGGAAAAATGCTTTGATAATATAGAATTATTAATAATATTATAAGAAAATATTTAATATTGGAATTTTACTTAATTAAATTTTTCATTATTTCCTAGATTTCTAAAAAGTAAATCCATTTCTAAATAAATTTTCTAACAACACAATTCTGTTTTATTGCAGCGTTTAGAAAGTCTTCCGACATTTATATTTTAAATGCTGGCTTGAATATCTTGTAATTAATTAATTATTTATTTTAAATATTATTGTTTTTATCGAAAGTAAATATATTTGGATTATTTTGGTTGAAAATTCTACCTTAAAATCCATAAATTATTCACTTTTTTGGGATCGAAAATTTTTGTTTTATTTGGTTTTTTCTCAAATTATTCACAAACAAACTTCAAACGATTTTTTTCGCTAAGTAAATCTTATATATAAAAAAACAGAGATTTTTTTTACGCATAACAAAGGATTTTAATATTTTCAACCTCTTTATCCCTCTGAATGCGGGAAGTTGTACATGTGCTATATTGACACTTTTTTAATACTGCTCTTTACAAATTTATAAAAGATTCTGATTCCATATTTCGTAATAACTTTCATTATTATTAAAATAGAAAAACCACTTAAATTATAATATCTAGTTCGTGATATTTTAGAATTTAGTAATTTTTCTGTAAAATAAGTAATAAGAATATGTAATAAATAAATGTAAGAGAAAAAGGCATGAGCGAAAAGTATTTTTTCTTTTAGAAGTAGTCGCTTAATTTTTTATAATTTATTTTACATTTATTATAATCGTTGATGACTGATAAATACTGAGTTTTAAAAGTGCACTAAACCTAGTACATGAAAGTATACATTAAATACATATGTCAAACATACAGTACGGAAAATAATGTTTTATAATATTACTATTTTATGCATAATCGATAAAATTCAGTATTTATTATAAGTAAACTACGTTTACATTATAGAGTTTTTCATTGCAGAATATTGGTAAAATATATTATACAATAATGGCAATCAATATTGAGCTAAATAATAACAATTCTATAGATCACTTTACTTTGTTAGTTTAAAGTAATATTATGATTTTTATTTCATTTTCCATTGTAAAATATAGTGTTTTATTTAGCCCTTTTGGGATGGGCGACTTCTAACCTAGACACAGGACGGAGCATATGCGAAAGGAATCATCCCACAAGACGGGGGTTTGGCGTCGCTACGCCTGACTTTGAAAAAAAAATAATAAAGCTCAAATTTTAACGTAGTCATTTTTTCTTCATTTTTAATTTATCAGTTCATTCATAATATGAACACATTCTTCATCTGCAAATCACGTTTTTTTTTTTTTTTTTTTTTTTTGCCATAATAAATCGAAACCAAGGCTTTCCGTAATAAGAAGAGGAACGCATGAAATATATCTTTAAGCTACGCAAAATATAACAGAACTGACGGCACAGTTACATATAAGACCGAAAAGACTACAGTTACACAGTAATAGAAAAAATAAGGGAAAAAAAAGAAGAAAAAAACACCCACGAATGATCGTAGCTAATGGAAAGTTACACAACCCAGCTCTATTTATTTACATTACTCCCTCCCTCCGCAGCAGCTATTGAGTCAAATAAAAGCCAGGCTGAATATGAGCAAACTGATGGTCATGATACGAAAACTATATTTATATCAGAAGTAATGGACACAGGGTGTCATCTATTGGCGCTTAAAAATTTTTCCAGTTTGAAATGCACGGGTGGTACGCCCGGCTGCGGGAGACGTCCACTGGTGATGCATATATGACACGGCCGTCACCTAAGGGTTAAGAATGCTTGCAAAAATAATAAAAACAGCATATTTGAGACTGAATGCACCCTTATTATTGCAAATATTATTATCATGTTCGAAAGCTTACTTTCATTAATAAGAGCATGCTACTGATTAATAGAGGCATATATAGTCAAGTTACACAATACCTTTCATCCGTATTTATTATATTTAATATACTCTTTGCTAAGTGTTAATTAAAATTTTAACAAAGTAATTAACACTTGGTGCAATTAACCAGGTAACAAAACCTAGTAGATGAAAGCATAAATTAAATACATATCTCAAGTAAACAGTACGGAAACCAATGCCTTATATTGGTTGTACAAAATCGGTAAAATTATTTATGCAATATAAGGAAACCTCTTTTTTATTATAGAGATTCTACATTTTAGAATAATGGTAAAATTTATTGTACAAAAATTTCATTCAATATTGAGCAATATAGTAAAAATTCTATAGATCACTCTGCTTCGTTAATTATAGCAATATTATGATTTTTTAAAAAATTTTCATTACAAAATATAGTTTCCTTCACAGAAATGGCGAACGAAAAGGATAAAAATATCACATTTGAGATTAAATGTATCCTTAACACTCTTTTTTATTATAGATTTTTATCATATTCGAAAGTTAATTTTCATTAATAAGAGGCACTACATGTTAATAGAGGCATCTTAAACAATAACTTCCATTCTTCATATTAAATATACATCTGAAATATATACCAATGCTTTATAATGGTACCTTTTTGTAAAAAATCGGTAAAATTCATATAAGTAATATAAGCACGATGTAAGTAAACTATGTTTATACTATAAAAAACTTCATTGTAGAATATTGGTAAAATATATCGTACAATAATGACTTCAAATATTGAACAAAATTATAACAATTCTGTAGATAATTCTGTTTCTTTAGTTTACAGTACTATTATGATTTTTTTTTCTTTTACAAAATATAATGTCGTAATTAGGAATGACATACAAAAATAATAAAACTAGTATATCGAGATTAAATGTATTCTTAATATTCTAAAGAGTATTACCATATTCGAAAGTTAACTTTCGTTAATAAGAGGCACTACAGGTTAATAGAGGCATCTTAAACAATAACTTCCATTCTTCATATTAAATATACATCTGAAATATATACCAATGCTTTATAATGGTACCATTTGGTAAAAAATCGGTAAAATTCATATAAGTAATATAAGCACGATGTAAGTAAACTATGTTTATACTATAAAAAACTTCATTGTAGAATATTGGTAAAATATATTGTACAATAATGACTTCAAATATTGAACAAAATTATAACAATTCTGTAGATAATTCTGTTTCTTTAGTTTACAGTACTATTATGATTTTTTTTTCTTTTACAAAATATAATGTCGTAATTAGGAATGACATACAAAAATAATAAAACTAGTATATCGAGATTAAATGTATTCTTAATATTCTAAAGAGTATTACCATATTCGAAAGTTAACTTTCGTTAATAAGAGGCACTACAGGTTAATAGAGGCATCTTAAACAATAACTTCCATTCTTCATATTAAATATACATCTGAAATATATACCAATGCTTTATAATGGTACCATTTTGTAAAAAATCGGTAAAATTCATATAAGTAATATAAGCACGATGTAAGTAAACTATGTTTATACTATAAAAAACTTCATTGTAGAATATTGGTAAAATATATTGTACAATAATGACTTCAAATATTGAACAAAATTATAACAATTCTGTAGATAATTCTGTTTCTTTAGTTTACAGTACTATTATGATTATTTTTCTTTTACAAAATATAATGTCGTAATTAGGAATGACATACAAAAATAATAAAACTAGTATATCGAGATTAAATGTATTCTTAATATTCTAAAGAGTATTACCATATTCGAAAGTTAACTTTCGTTAATAAGAGGCACTACAGGTTAATAGAGGCATCTTAAACAATAACTTCCATTCTTCATATTAAATATACATCTGAAATATATACCAATGCTTTATAATGGTACCATTTTGTAAAAAATCGGTAAAATTCATATAAGTAATATAAGCACGATGTAAGTAAACTATGTTTATACTATAAAAAACTTCATTGTAGAATATTGGTAAAATATATTGTACAATAATGACTTCAAATATTGAACAAAATTATAAAAATCTTGTAAATAACTCTGTTTCTTTAGTTTAGAGTACTATTATGATTTTTTTTTATTTTCTTTTACAAAATATAATGTCGTAATTAGGAATGACATACAAAAATATTAAAACTAGTAAATCGAGATTAAATGTATCCTTAATATTCTAAAGATCATTATCATATTCGAAAGTTAACTTTCGTTAATAAGAGGTATTACATATATTCAAGTTAATACAATAACTTTCATTCTTCATATTAAATAGGGCAGTTCGAGTCAAAAAAGTTTTCAATGATAAGCTCTCACATTCTATTGTTGAAGAGCTCCAATTTATTTCCTGATATAAATTTAAAGTTTCCAAAACAAAGCTTCGTTCTTAAACTTAAGTATAAACAAATATTTATTCTTCTACCAGGATAAAGAATATTTTACCTTCGCAGAACACCAAGGGATGTGCTTATAAGAAATTCTATTTAAAAAAACATACAATGAAAAATCAACCTTTGCTTGAAAAAGGTAAATAACAGGTTACTTTTTCAACACGAGGTAACATTTTTCTTGAAAGGATAAAAAGCATAATTCCCTAAAGAATCTGGGGAAACCTCCGGGCTATCCTTAATGTTTCCTTCGAGTGTTTCCATTGTAAAGCGTACACAAAATTAATGATGACAAACTTCTTTAACTTAAGATCGAAATACAATAGAAATATGTCATTACTGTTTCCTTCAAGCTGTAAATAATGAATCGAATCAATAAAAATAGTCAAGGGAAACTATTAAAATCACGAAGAAAGCCTTCAGTTTTCTTGTACTGATAAATTTGTTTTTAAGAAGTGTTGGAAGTTTCCTAGGAAAAACGGTTTCCATTCCTTAAGGCAATCGATGTTTTGAGTCACCTTGAATTTTTTTTTTTTTTTTTTTTTTACTTTTCCTCCAGGTATTGATCAAACCAATTTACTTTGGTATTCGATTTTAATGAAGCATTTTTTGCCTCAAATTGGAGTTTTTTTTAAGTCTGTTTTTGTCATTAATACAATGTATATTTATCTTTCTATATTTATTTCATTTCTGATACGGTTATGTTTTTAGGAAGAAAAAAAAAGGCTGAAAACAAACATGCCTAAGACATCAGTAAGACAAACGGTGTAAATTATTTTTTATTCACCGATGAAAATTATTTTCACGTTGAATGAAGATATAATTAACTTTTAGAAGACAATGAAGTTACTTATTTTAATAATTAATGAACATCAATTTTCCTTAACAAGGTTAATTATTTTTTGCTTTTATTAAAATAAAATTCAATCGGAATTCTGAATTTGGTAATATGAAATATATGTATATGCTCAATTTTTTTACTTACATTTTTAAACACATTTGATTATTATTAAAATTTTATACTTAAATTATGTTTTGAATCTCTCGTATAAAAATGTATTGAAAGTATTAAAATCAATCATAAATTCAAAAAACGCATTTTTGACATTACTGTGCATTTGAGAAGGCGAAAGCTCAAAAACTATTCTAATGAATGAACTGTTTCAATGAAATGTTATATATAGAGTTCTGACTTTTTTTTTTTTTTTTTTTTTTTTTTTTTGTAGAAGTTTGTCCTATTTTGAGCGAAATTCATTCAAAAGAAGACTGTCTGTTCTGGTGTTTAAATGCAAATGAACTCTATAATTTTAAAATGTTAACATCTCAATAAATAAAAGTGGATACTTCAGATACGTTTTGTAAATGTCAATTAAATTTTGAACGAAATTCGTTCAAAATGTAATGAAATAGATAAATAAAGTTGGGTGCTTCAGACTAATTTTGCTGATGTCAATAAAATTTTGAACGAAATTCTATCAAAATGAAACGAGCTAGATAAATAAAGTTGCGTGCATCAGATTATTTTTGATGACAATAAAATTTTAAACGAAATTCGTTCGAAATGTAACGAGCTGGATAAATAAAGTTACGTGCATCAGACTATTTTTGTAGATGTCAATAAAATTTTGAACCAAATTCTTTCAAAAGCAGATTGTCTGTTTGGCTTCTCAAATACAAATGAAGTGGATTATTTTAAAATGTAGGAATCTAGATAAATAAAATTATGTTCATCAGGCTATTTTTGTGGAGGTCAATTAAATTTTGAACGAAATTCGTTCAAGGGAAGACTGTCAGTTCGGCTGTTCAAATATAAATTAACTCGATAATACGAAAACGTAAAGAGCTAGATAAATGAAATTGAATGCAGAAGTTTAGCATCTAAAATTCAGCATCTTTGGATTCTAAAAATTTAAACCTTATATAATAAAGTGCCGGTCATCTGCACTATCGCAAGCATATAAAATTCCATGTGGGATCTTGTGAATATACTGTGTTAATATTTGTTTAAAATTAGTTAATAAAAGAACTTTCAAAATATCTGTTTGCACTCTGGACTAAAAATATTTGATTCACTTTTAAAATTCACATTTCGTAACTAACGTTCGCAAAGAATTCACAGACTTACCCAAGATCCTCAGTTTTAGGTGCGGACAAGATCATACTGCGCAGATCATTAGCTTTATGGGTCATAACTCTGCTTAGAATTATCATTTACACAATTAGCATAAGAAGTACTAGGTTATTAAAATAAAAAGGCTTTAATGTCTATTAATGGCATAAAAAATTATTATTTACACAACAAACAAAAGAACCGAAAGTTTATTAAAATATCAAGGTTCTAATGTCAACAAGGTCTACTCATAATAAAAATGAATTATCATTTGCACAATAAACAAAAGTGCATTAACACAGCAAGGCTCTTTCCTCTGAAATGTCTACTCTTGACATTAAAGGATTATCATTTACACAATAAAAATGTGTAAGTTTATTAAAATATCAAGTATTTACTATCTATAATGTATACTCATAACTTTAAAGAATTATTATTTATACAGTATAGCAAAAAGGTGCAAGTTAACTAAAATATCAAGGCTTTACTATCTGCAGTGTCTACTCATAACTTTAAAGGATTATTATTTACACAATAGAAAAGCAAGAGCAAATTTATTAAAATATCAAGGCTCTAATGTCTACAATGCCTATTCACGATTTCAAAAAATTATTATTTATACAATAAACAAACAAGTGCATTAAAATATGAAGTTTCTAATCTCTACATTGTTTATTCTTGTCTTGAAAGGATTGTCATTTAAAGAATAAGAAAAAGGGCAAGTTTATTAAAATAACAAGGCTCTAACGTCCGTCAAAATTTGGTAGAAGAAACACTTCGTTGTGTCCATTTTGTATGTCACGTTATCCATGGAAGATTTAATTCAATTTAAACGCACCCGATATTTTCTGTCAACTAACCGGCCGCCAAAAGCGGATATGACGCAATTGGTATTTGATGCTATAATTATGGAAAGAAATTCTACAAAAGAAGGAGTCTAAAATAATGAAAAAATACTTTATCAGTTACACTACGAATTCATTATACTTATAAAAATCTTAAAACAGTACAGATTTTATTTAAATCAATCGTTTAATTCCTCCCTTGACGATAATTTACCGAACACTCTTGACATTAAAGAAAACCGAAAACTTCTCATGCTCGCCGATCGAAAACTGAAGACTAGGGCCATTCCTCTTTCGAATTTTTTATTTTTCTGGTACTACATACAAAAGTTAAAGTCTGTACTGCAGCCATTCGTGTTCTAGATCTGCCAGTTTTACCTTACCTGTGATTTATCAGGACGGCATGTCCATTTATCAAGAGTTTGGAGACTGCCCATTTGTGCGAGTCTCGTGGCCTGTTTCCCCTTCCAAAGAAAAGTGACATCAATTTTTATTGAAAGAATGTTCTTTTGTTGACTGGATGGGGACTGGGTTCTGTGGCTTTCAGTTTTATTTAAAATATGCTGAGTTTTCTGCATTCATTTTACATAAATAACATAAAAATTCTGAAACGAAATAAATGCGTTTTAAAATATGTTAAAGGGCAAGAAATATCTTGAATTTCTGGCTCTCATTTGAAAGGAATTACCTCAAGTGTCACATTAAGGATCTTTTATATCCATTTATCAGAACCCATTTTTTCGAACTTCAATAATAAAAATATAATTCAAAGTCAGTTTGCGTCTATGAGTATGAGCTCTGCAATAAATGTACAGCATATTTTTATTTTAAAATATGTTAAATAGCTCCTGTTTCTTACTGTCATTTAAAAGAAACAATTTGAATTGAAAGGATATTTTTTTGCTGAATAAATGGGGACTGATTTCTGTTGTTTTCAGTTTTATTTAAAATGCGCTGAGTTTTTTGCATTTATTTTACATAAATAGCATAAAAATTCTGAAATTTAATAAATGTGATTTAAAATATGTTAAAATATAAGAAATATCTTGAAATTTTGGTTGTGATTTAAAAAGAACTATCTGAAGTCTCACATGAAGAAGTTTTTATAAACTTACGCCAAAAAGCTTTTTTCGATATTCAATAATAAATATATAATTCAAGGTCAGTTTGTGTCTATGAGTATGAGCTCTGTAAGTTACATCCTAGAATATTATAAATATTTCCATTTTTTATAATTATTTAAAAGAAACTTAATAAAAGTTGTATTAAAAAATTATAATCCTACTGTAAGCAATGCTTTTTGTTCTTCATAAATAAATAATTCTAAATCAGTCAATGCTTAAGATTTTATGAATTTCACAGTATACTAACCGCCTTCGGTGGCCAGTGGGTTCGCCAGTGTTTACACTTGCAAAAAATTTTAATTAAATATTTTTTTGTAACTTGGTCTCCTAATAGGTTTTTTAATAAATTATTTTTTAATTTCAAATTTTGACTGTCACATAATTATCTGTTTGTTTGTTTGTTTCTTATGGCACTTGCCACTGACAAGCCCACTGTTACGAAGACAGCGATTTAAGCCTGAGGGGGAACGTCTCTTATTTTTTATATCAGCGCCAACTAGGGCCAAGAGTACGACTTTGCCACTCACGCATCACTCATTCGCTTGCACAACCCCTTTTTACAGGAGGGCACATTCACACATCGAACAACAGAGGAACAACCATGCCCAAACCGGGACTCGAGCCCGGGACGCCCAGATCACGGGGAAGACGCGCTACCCCTATGCCAGGACGCCGGCACATAATTATCTTATAGTATTATGTATGTTTTAAGCCATTCTGTTCATTGCACTACGCAATGCTTTAGAACCAGTTAAATTCAATTTTAAATTAAATTGTAATAGATGAAATTGCGATTAATATAAGGACATATTTTACTGAAACCAAACATACATTTTCGACAAAAAAAAATGAAAGAAAAAAAAGCAGAGTCGTTCGGCATTTATATCTAATGTGCACTACAAAAAATTTTTAATAATTTATAATATCTCAAAGAATTAATCAATTAATATTTCCCGGACTTATTGAAAAATTCAGATTTTAGCTTTATTTTCAAAAAGGATTTAAATCAGAGGTTCCCAAACTTTTTTTTCTGGTGGACCACTTTCAAAGTTTTACTATTTTCGGTAGACCCCCTGCTGCTACATTTCTACTGTATTCCCAAAAATCCTAAAAAATATCACCCTAAATTGGGGGGTGTTAAGAAGAAAAAAAAAGTAGCACACTTTCTTGTGTCCTATTTATTAAAATAATACTTGTGGTTATGCAAAATTATAAACATTTATTATTACAAACAATCAACAATTGGCAAAAAATCAACAATGAACTCTGAAATGTAAATAAACAATAAAAAATAGTCATACTTTTAATGAAACGGATGTACTTGACGAATTGACAGCAAATTATCAATATTTGGCTTCAGTTTTGTAAGAAGTAATCTCAAATCTCCCCGTTCTGTGATGTTCAATCTGCTCCTTTTTTTTTTTTTTGTTAACAGGTTGATAACGGCACTAAAATTTCTTTCCACAAGATATGACGAGGGAAACGCTATGAAAAATTTTCTCGCAATTTTCCACAGCCCAGGATATTTTTCGGGGATTTCTGTCTGCAGCCAAAATGTTTGATAGCCTTTTTTAAATTTCACCTTCAGGCGGGACGGCACTTTGAAAGTCTCGACATGAGGTGTAACATTGTACTATTATCTATTGTTCTATTCAATTCTGTGTTTGAACTGAGTCTCGAATATTTTTGAGTACCTACCTAGTGAATGATGCTACCTGCCTATTTGATAGGTAAATCCAAGCCAAAATTTTTGTTCTTTATCAGGAAAACCAGAAAATTTTTCGTAGACCCCCACTTACAACTTGTGAACCCCTGTTTTCTTTTCACGTCTACGTGGACCCCCGTGTGGTCTCCTATGGACCCTTGGGGGTCCACCTGGACCACTTTGGGAAACTATGATTTAAATGATATCAATAATCATGCTTTATTTTTTCGGTATATTATATATTAGACAATCCTTTGGACCTAAGCAATCATATTCTGCAAAATATTCTTGATTCTTCAACTTTTAAATAAATAAATAAGCTTATCCTTCAGCGATCGAATCTGATAGATTTATTAAGTTTTGAATATGACAGTTTCTAAACAATCAATGTTTCCATAATGCAGTCCAATCACTCTTGAGAAACCCTCGTAGATGATTGGCTTCTTTGAAAAGGTCGATAAAGTAATCTAAAATCTCCTGTTTTTACAGAATTGTGATATTCAAATTTTTATACATCGGGCAGGTTTAGTGATAGATATAGTTGATTGGTGTGCAACTTTTATTACTTAAAATCTGATCATCTCAAGTATATCTTGTTAAATATGAATCACAAGGCAGACAATATATGTAAAAATTTAAAATTCGGAATTATTGACTCAATTTACTTAAAATATGTTTATTTATTTCATTTAGTCCATTTTGTTAGCTGGTGTATGTCTATTACTAATGGTTTACAAATTAGATATTAAGTTGCAATCAGAGTAGATATATTGTACATTTTAAACCATATTTGCTTTAAATAAAATTGTTTGGGTGAATTAATCAAACAGGTATTGTAAAAGATCATAGAAAATGTTTCTTTGCATTTTCTTTTCCGAAAATATCGTGTATCATATTTATTTCATTTCATACAAACGCATGCTGAAAATTACACTTTTATAAGTTTAATTTGCAGTAATAGTTAAATTATTTTTTAATTCGTACTTTCATCAACTTTTTATGGCAACGTTGATGAAAATTAATTTTTTTCCATTGTAGCATGCTCGTGCAGCTTAAATTTTGTTTTTATTTTGTGAGAAATAAATTGTTAAAAAAATATGATTTAATTACTTTTAAAAAAAAATCATTAAACATAGAAATTTAATTTACAGGTCAAATCATTAGTGTCATTAAAAAGATTATTTTTGGAACTTTAATATGAGGCAAAAAACAATTTTTTGCTGTAATATTTTTGGAAGTTATAGAGGAAAAACTTCGACATTTTGCTTAATGTTTAATTAATTTTAACATTCCATACCTCCAATGTATACATGTACTAAATTTGGTAGCTGTAGGTCAGTTGGTCTGGCCTTAGAGCGTCAACACTCACTCACTCACTCACACTCACACACACTCACACACACACACACACACACACACACACACACACACACACACACACACACACACACACACACACACACACACACACACACACACACACACACACGCATGCATATTCAACTTTATTATAATTATAAATATAGATAAGTATATGCTTTAAGAATATGTTATAGTTCAAGACATTTCGAATTTCTAATTGTCAATAAAAACACCAATGGAAGAAGTCTTTATTTAACTTTTTCGTATACTCAGCAATAAATATAATTGGGTATTATTAACTACATGCTATTTGTGAACCATTATTATGAAGAGTCTAGTATTTATGTGCCATTTTTGGCAATTTATAGTTGGAAAGCGATTAATATTGTTACGAATCCTTGATGCAGCTTCCCAGCATAGTTGGTTCCATGGGAGGACCCAGAGCTTGGCGACGAATTTGGCGACTTTGGCGCCAAAATAGATTTTACCCGAAACATTGAAAATTTTCCCGAACCGTCCAATAGGAACGGAGATACGCCTCGAACGTTCCTGATTGGTTGAGAGGCTTCTAGCCCCGCCTCCTGAGACCTATAAAAGGAAGCACCCGCAGCTGCCGGGCAGTGGTGAGTCGAGTGGTGAAGATAATCGTCTTCTGTGCTGTATTGTGTGTCTTCATGTAAATAAACGTCGTTGTTTTATTCTCTACTGCCGCCTGGTGATTGAGCGTTCTCCACACCATATAACCCCCACTATCCAAACGAACCCCCGGAAATTCCGTAACAATATAAAAGTACAAGAAAGCCATATGTGCAGTTTGGACGCCTTTTTCGAACACCAAATAAATAAATATTGAAAATAATAAAACTGTGCACAGCTGCCGGGAATACATTAGTTTAAAAATTCATAATGATAACATATAGGGAAGGGAGTATCAAATCGATTGCAAAATTTCATATTCATAAATGTGAAACCACTCAAGTTAAATAAAAATTAATAAAATATATTAAATAAATTAGCAGCGCATTTGTTGAATTCAAATTTCAGGAAAGCGAGCATTATTGCCATATAATTTCAAAAGCATCAATGCAATCTTTCAATTAATGCTACAGTAAATTAATAAATTAAGATAAAAATAATTTAACCAGTTAGAATTTGTAGCCATGAAATTATAATAAAGCATTTATCGAATAATTAATAAGAATCAAGATTATCCTTTTTGTATACTGACGATGAGCGTTCACGTGAAATGTCACAGTCTGAAGCACTTAAATAAAAGAAAAATGTGACTACATTATAAATTTTTTCTCTTATATTCTTAAAAATATTTCCATGTACTTTAGTTTACTTTTGTGTGACAAATTAATTGTCCTATCACAACTTCATTAACAATCTTTTTAACTTTGGTGTTTGGGAATTTACCTAAATCTCCCGTTTCACTCAAGCTGCCTGAAGCTGAGACATTTAAGAATAATTATGATATATAATGGAGCATTAATTCAATAACACAGGAGCTACAAAATATAATTAAGCTAGTACACTGGCTCGTGGCTTCCGTAGCAATTAGATTCTGTTACCTTCTGGCGTACGAGGACACTCTAGTTTTGTCCTTTATTTCATGCAATTATAATGCAATTCAGCCCACGCTTCAGAATATTTCTACCTACGAAACCGAGAATATTATTAATTCTCTCATTTTTTTTTTTTTTCGTTTTTTTCTCCACCCTATCACGCTATGCATGTAATAGATATGCAGCTGTGCCGGTAATTGCAGGGAGTTCTAAGAATATGACTTGTCCAATGTAGGGATGCCATTTTTTTTTCTTGCAGCCATGGGCATTTTTACTAGAAATCTAGCTTACTAATTAACCGGAATGATATTTGGTGGCCATGGAATTTTTTTTCTGTCCGAAAAAATGATTAGTTATACCCAAATTGGAGATAAATACATCATGTTGTGTGAAATAACATTTTAATCAAGAAAAATAGTTGTGAGAAAAAAGAAACAACGGAAGCCAACATTTTTAACAAGCTGTTCCAGTTTTTACAGACGGTCATGACGTATAATTCTTGTTTGTGAAATTTATGCTTCGTGTTGTGCCTTGAAAAATAAATAAAATATTCTCTTAAAAGCCTTTTGGAATAGAAATATAAATGGATTTTTTTCCAACCATCAGAATGTGAGACATTAGGTGCATTTTGATTGCATAGCAAAGAATTTTCTCATCAGAAATATAATAACCATGCATTAAATAAAATAAAATAGATTAAAAGAAGAAGAGAATTTATAAAAAAAATACAACTCAACTGATTTATTAGATACTAATAGTTAAAAATTATGTATGTTTAATAAGAAATAATTATATAAATCCATTTAATTCCGTTTTCTTATTAGAAAGATAATTAAAAAAGAATAATTTATTTATTAACTGGCATTTATTTTGAAATTTCTATAACTTTTATTTTGGAAAAATTTGATACATATTTAGCATTAATATATTTGATATATTTTTGATTGATTTAATACATTTGAAAGATTATCAATTATTATTTACATTTAATTACGAATTGATAAATTACTCTCAAAATGTTTCCATAAATTGTCAAATGATAATGATAATTATTCGGAGTTTTTCAGCATTATTTTGAGTAGATAACATACCAAATGAGTAGACAAAATACCATCAAAGCATTTTTCAGGATGTCACGATTTTTCTTGCATTGTACTAGCAAAATTTTAAATTTAATAATTACTAATAAATAGGTAATTTTATATTTAATTAAAAAAGAAGGCTTAGGCAAATACTACAAAAAATTCTTTTTTTTATATATATACTAGCCGCCTTTGGCGACCAGCCGGTTCGCCAATCTTAATGTTCGTTAAAATTTTAATAATTAAATATTTTATGCAATTTCTACTTTAATAGCTACTTCATCAAAATATTTTAAAACTTCAAATTTTGATTATCATATAATTCATTCATAATATTATAAAGGCCTTCAGTCATAACGTAATATGTATCTCTCTCATTTTCTGTTAGCACCCGTAGAATTTATGCTTTAAATTAAAGTGGAAAGAATTTATCTTCAATTAATATAATAATATTTTTTACTGAAACAAAGCATTTTTTTATAATCTGATTACTGAAAATAGAGTCACTCAGCGTTTAAACTTTATGGGCACTAAAGAATAACTATTTTAATTTATGTAATATCTCAAGAGTTGGTCAACAAAATTTTCTTAGATTCATTATGAGCAGATCGATTCATTAACAATGTTTAAATTTAAATGCATCAAACACTAAGAAAATAAAACGAATCGTTTAAAATAAACTGTTGAAAACAGGTTTTAAAAAAACTACTGAAAAAACGATGTACTTAAAACTATAAGCATATACAAAAAATATATAACTAACATAAATACAATTTACTTACAAAAGCATGCAACTAACCCAAAAATAATTTAAATCATCCATTGATAACGTTGTCATGGCAACAATCAGAACAGAATGCGCATGCGTGAATTTTCTTCGCCGGTTACGTAACGCAAATACGTGATTTTTTCTACGCCAGTTGGGGTAACGCTATGCGGATTAGAAATTTTTAATTTCCTTTATTCTGTTTTATTTTAATTTAAAAGTACTTCAGAATGAATCTGAAAGATTGATTCATTAACAATGTTTAATTTTAAATGCATCAAACATTAAGAAAATAAACAGAACCGATTGAAATAATCCGCCGAAAAATTTTAACCCTAGCCTCATTACTGTTGGGAGAAAAAAAACTGAAGCCTTTCTCGTTTGGCGCTGGGGATAATGGAAGATTTTTTTGGCGGAAAAGTTGGCGGTGGGGAAAATGGAAGATTTTTTTGGCGGGAAAGTTAGTTTTTAATTAATAATTAAAATTCTAATTAAAAATTCGAAAAAAGAAACCCCAGGTGCACATTCCCAACCTCCAAGGTATACATGTACCAAATTTGGTAGCTGTATGTCAAACAGTCTGGCCTGTAGAGCGCCAACACACACACACACACACACACACACATTGAGCTTTATTATAAGTATATAGATTTCTGAAAATACATTGGATGTTATGAAAACTTTTACTAGTTCCAAAACATGTGATTGTAATGTTACTTAAATTACTCCAATTCTTTGCTTCTATCGATTACTTAGCTAAAAAAATAATCTTCAAAATTCCAAAATGCATTTCATAGCTTATTAAATTAGATGTAAAGTAATAAATAATCTTTTGAAATGAGACAATCCATTGGATTTCGAATATAAAAATAAAAATTAATTTTGTAATAACTCAAATAATATGCATAAAAATCATACACTATATATTAAATAAAATAAATAAGTATGTAAGCAGTCTCTAAGAAAAACGGTTAGAGAAAATGTTCATTAAATATTTTAGTTTAAGACTTTGTTCCATTATATAGTGAAGTTCATTTCAATAGTAACAAATTAATAATACTAATTTAATAGTATATTCCATTAGAATTGTAATGATAAAAACGAAAGAATAAATAATTTTTAATTATTTACACAACATAAAAAGCAGATAAAAATAATCGTTTGCTATGAAATAAAACTATATTTCGAAACAATTTAATATTTTTTTTTCTCTATTTTCTTGCTTTCAACAGTATATTTCAGCTCATATATTATTTCAAATAGTTCATTGAAGCTAAATATCTTGTTTGTTTTTTTGCTCAGAAATCTAAATTTAAGCGAAAGTATACATTGTTTAAAATGCTATTCTCAGATAGAGTTTATATTCTCTTTTATAATTGCAATTACAAAAATGAATATAAACACTAATAATTATTTATATGATAAAAAAAATACATAAAAGTTTGTCGCAATTATTAAAAATTAAATCCTTAAATAAATAAATAAGTTATTAAAAATAAAGACATGTGTCTTGGTAAAATAATGGAAATCATAAATTCGTTTCTTTTAAAGTTTAGCCATTTTTTATGAAATATTAATAAGTGAAAACGTTTAAGCTAAGCATGTAGAAAAATACATATTATTCAAAAATGAAAGAATAAGCAGAAATATGTTATATATAGTAATTCATTTCCTTTAATCATCGTTCCGTTTTATATTGTAGTTCCCTTTATATAATTATAAAAATGAATAAATGCATTTTTACGATTATATACAGTGGCACAAAAAATTGAGAGTACACCTTACTTTTACTTGATAAATCCGACTTTCAATATAAATAACACATTACCGAGAAGTGAAAACATGTGTTTATTTTTACCCATAACAAATGGTTTAATTTAGAGTAAAAATGAAGAAAAATCAACGAAAAATTCCTAAATTGAAAATTTTTAGCAGCATTTTAAATAAACACACTCAGAATTTTGCCTCAAAAATTGAGAATACACCAATGAAATTTTTGCAATATCTCGCATAGAAACAAAGTGTCACTCTTAAGTTGCATATCTATTGGCTCTCATAATAGCCTCTAAACGTCATGGTACCGATTCGATCCATTTTTGGCGGTATCTGAAGATATTTTATCCCATTCTTCTTGCAGCACTTGTTTTAAATGTGTTTTGTTTTTAATTTTGTGTTTTCGAACCACTTTTTCGAGTATGGCCCACGAATATTTTATGGCATTGATGTCAGGTTACTGTGGTAATGTGTGTAACTGCTATTTACGGTGAAAAAGACACCCCATTTTGACGTTACGAGCATTCTGTTTGGTATCGTTGTCCTGTTAGAAAATGGAATTTCCATCTAAACCCAAATTTTTAACACTTTCCTTTCGACTGCCGCGACTGTATGGTTCTTCCAATATTCTGCAGAAACTTCTCACATCATAGGCAAAAGTGTAAGTGTTAAAACCGTGCTAAATGCCATTAGACAAGCTTAACTTTTGAAAGAAAGTTATATTTAGTAATGAAAGGAAATTCAAGATTTCTGGCAGTGACAGCCATCCTACTGTATTGAGAGAGCCTAATACTGCTTTGGATCCAAAAAATTTACGTCCTACAGGTAAATACGGTGGTGACTAAATCGTGATTTCAGGTTGCATGGCTTCATCCCAGGTAGAAATTTAATTCTTATAGAAGACATTATAAACCATATGGTTTACTTGAATATACTTCGCAGCAGTCAAAAGGAAAGTGCTAAAAATTTGGGTTTAGATGGAAATTCCATTTTCTAACAGAACAACGATACCAAACAGAATGCTCGTAACGTCAAAATGGGGTGTCTTTTTCATTGTAAATAGCAGTTACACACACTTCCACAGTACCCCGACATCAATGCCATAAAATATTCGTGGGCCATATTCGAAAAAGTGGTTCGAAAACACGAAATTAAAAACAAAACACATTTAAAACAAGTGCTGCAAGAAGAATGGGATAAAATATCCTTAGATACCGCCAAAAATGGGTCGAATCGGTACCATGACGTTTAGAGGCTATTATGAGAGCCAATAGATATTCAACTTAACAGTGACACTTTGTTTCTTTGCGAGATATTGCAAACATTTCATTGGTGTATTCATCATTTTTTGAGGCAAAAATCTGAGTGTGTTTATTTAAAATGCTTCTAAAATTTTTCAATTTAAAAGTTTTCCGTTAATTTTTCTTTATTTTTACTCTAAATTAAACCATTTGTTATGGATAAAAATAAAAACACATTTGCTCTTCTCGGTAATGTGTTATTTATATTGAAAGTCGGATTTATCAAATTAAAGTAACGTCTACTCTCAATTTTTTGAGCCACTGTATATGATAAAAATACATACAAATACTTACAATTATATAAAATATATTGGCTAAATATGTGAAATGTTACTCATAATGAGTACAAAAATATACTTTAAATAATTTCTTTTAAAACTTGGTATCTTTTAAAATTGTAATTATTTTATAAAACAACATTAATAAAAATAATTTAAGTTTGCAAAATAAATAAAATAATTTAGAAAATTTTTAAAACCTTACTATTAAAAAAAGCAAACATTTACAAAATTGTATTCTTTACAAATTGATTTTCTCACACACAAAAAAAAATTCCTGTTTTTAGTATAATTTTTAAAAACGAATGAACAATTTATTGGAAATTACATTCACGATGTATATCATTAACAAAGTTTCCAATGATATAAAATAAAATACCAAAATAACTAAACATATATTTCAAAAATATACATTAATTTTTTTTATGCACAACTTTTTCATTTCCATTTACTTTTTATCAATAACAATTACCGTTCAAGTAAAAAAAATTAAAAAAAAATCTATATATTTATTTGCAAAAAAAAAAAAAAAAAAAAAAGTGTGAGGTAAAATATATCGTTTCTAAAATGACCTACTCACACAACCCTTATCCTTTTATAGTTAAACGTGTGAAATTGTTGATATTTTTATGAGTGGGATTTTCTTTCCCAATGATAGGTTAAATATTCTGACGAGTAATTTTTCGAACAAGAATAAGCGTGACAACAAAACATATATATCCGTATCATATCCCCCCCCCATAAATTTCAAATGAGTTTTGTTCGCACAAAAGTACTTTTGCTTCAGAATTAGATAGGAAAACATTTTATGATTTTTCCGATAATAATAATTTTTTTGTTCCCGCCAAAGTCGCCTATTATCATTTTACACGTTAAAGGCAGATAGTTTTTCGTATAATTGTGTCTCGAATAGGTCTAGAAAATATTATTGAATATCTGATATATATTCAATACATTTTTATGAGTTTACACCACGTATTTCATACACATATTTTATAAAAAGGAATATTTTTTTGTCAAGATGAAGCGGGGAAAAACGTCTACCGAATGAGAAATTTGCGTGTTGTTGCCAGATTGAAGTATTGTAAATCAATGCGTAACTGAGATTTTCCGAATCAATCTTAATTAGTTATGCGGCCTTTCATTAGGACACGGTGAACTTAAGTCTTCTAACTTATTAATATATTTTATCTATTGTTGAGGTTATAGTTTCCACCTTTGCTTTGTGGTCCTTTTCCAATACGCAATGAATATATTTTCTCTTTTACTGTAAAAGAGTTTATGTTCTAGGAATATAGATGCAAATGAGGTTTTCCTACTAAGTTCTCTGAATAAAAGAAAAGGAATTTAAATATTTATTACACTTTAAATGGCTCGTAAAATTACTGCAGCAAAGGGAAAACTACTAAAAATATCATTAAAGGAATTTCACGGCTGTATTATACTAAAATTTCCATATTTGGAAAGTAAAATCTCTGAACATGTAATTGAACAGAGGGTCAAAAAAGAATTCAGTGCCTCTTAAAGACATTTAAATTGGCAGAACGTTTGCTATATATATATATTATATATATATATATATATATATATATATTATATATATATATATATATATATATATATATTATATATATATATATATATATATATATATATATATATTATATATATATATATATATATATATATATATATATATATATATATATATATTATATATATATATATATATTATATATATATATATATATATATATATATTATATATATATATATATATATATATATATATATTATATATATATATATATATATATTATATATATATATATATATATATATATATATATATATATATATATATATATATATATTATATATATATATTATATATATATATATATATATATATATATATATATATATATATATATATATTATATATATATATATATATATATATATATATATATATATATATATATATATATATATATATATATATATATATATATATATATATATATATATATATATATATATATATATATTATATATATATATATATATATATATATATATATATATATATATATATATATATGATAAAACGCTTTCCTAATGATGAAGAGCAAAAGTTGATGAATCGGCAGCCAGTTCCAGTACCATTCACGCCATCTGATTGAAAATAATCTTAATTATCTGATTCTTAATAAACTTAATTATCTTAATTATCCGTCATCTGATTCAAATCTTTCTTAAATTAGCATTCGTTATTCTTCAGTACTAGTCCACCATGCTGTTATGAAAAGCTGGCGTGACATTGTGTTAAATTGGTGACTTGCTTAGTTTATAGAATAGAGATCAGACTTAGATGTCATATTTGTCGTTTGGCTGAGTTTCAAAATCATTCCAATGACGTCCTCATGTAATCATAAAAATGGCGTTATTACGATAATACAATTCTAAGTTATTCAGTGAAAATGTTAAAATTTGGTTTCATATTTAAATAAGAGCAATTAAAATTTTGAAATTTTTTTAGTGGCTATCAATTAACGAGTGGTAAATACTTATTAAATTTGATACTCTAAGTCTAGCAATCTTTTAAGGATTTTACCATATCTTTTGACTGAGGTTTAAAATGACGAGAATTTCCCTAAAGATCATCATATAATTACATAAATGGTCTTAGTTCAGAAGTATAATCCAAGGTTATAGACGAAAAAACTAAAATATTAATTAATTTTAATTAAAAAAATTTATTAAAGTATTGAAAACCATTTCTTAGCATTTACTACTCAAAAAGAAACTACTTGCGTCATAATTGGTCTATATAATATCAATATTTGTCTTTATGGCTGTTTTATCGTCATGTAATTCTCTTATAGTATTCCGGCTTATAAAATAATTTTGTTAAAATGAGGGAAATTCATTTATACTATCTGTTATCCCCCAGAGCGGAGTTCGAAATGAGGATGGGATGCTTCCGCCATGGTGATTGGATCTCGCCACCCTGGAAGGTACACGAAAAGGTGGGGGGTTTGGCTCCTCCCATTCATGACGGGACGCACTTCCTTAGGGAAGAGTTTTACCGTTGCCGGTGATGGCCCTTAGGACTCAACCACATTTCCCACCAGAGTTCCTGTTGATGAATTAATTTCTCATCTTCTGATTTTTTTTTTTAAATTTCTTTTCTTTCGATGTTTTCCCCCAATTTTTCGAATGTTTAAATTCAGGCCCTTTCTTGAATATAGAAAACATTTTGACAGACGAAATTTGCATCTGTGAGGATTAAAGGAAGATATAATCTTAAATTTTTTTTTTGAAAAGCACGATGGATGTCAATATAATCCTCGAAATATCCTCTAATCTCATTTTCAATTATTAAAACACATAAGAAATCCTTTTACTCTGCAGTTTACTATGAAGCAGACGATAACACCTTATTTTTCATTTTAGATTTTATTCTTTCTTTTATTGTTTAAGGGTGGAAAAAAAAGTTCTTCTTTACACCTCTCTGAACTCAATTCCAAATCCAGATCCCGGGAGTGGAGCTCGGAAAAGAACAGAAGTGATTGCAAGTTCTTCGAATGAGAAGGGCTTTTATTTTAAAGGCAGTTGATGGAATTTAATCTCCAGAAGAAAAATTTTCAAAGCTCTCCGTTCTTTTTCTCTGTGAGAAAAGAACGGCCTGCTCTCGAAATATTAAGGCCTTTTTCTCCTTTTTTCTGTCGGCTACTTTCTCCTGGTGAAAAATGTGTGAAGAAAATTTAACTTGGTTCTCTTCTCTTGGTCGTAATGCGCTGGATTACTAGAAATTGTAGTTGTGTGATCTTGAGACAGCACCCTTCTGTGAGAACGGAACCGATTTTTGAGTTTAAAAAAATAAATGTATTATTTTTTCAAAGAAAGTGCTAACTAGTTTTCAGGTCTTGTAAAGAAATCTAGTTAATCATATCTGTGTGTTTTAATAGTTCGTCTTAACTTAATATTAGATCTGCAGCTGAAATAAAATAGATATAATCGTATTTAATAAAGGTAAGATTATCTTTCTTTTATACGAAGGTGAATATAAAACCATTAGCATTGATCTTCAAAAATTTTTCTAGAGTACCCTATAATAAACTTATCATGCCAGAAAACACCTTGACATGCAATAGTTATAGAATATTAACTTTTGGCTTGAATTTAGCATTTTACTGACTCTACCGCGTTGTCCTTGTCGAGTTATTTAGTGATTAATCTCTACACGCGTTAACAGTATTCAAAAATCGAATTTGTGTTTTAGGCACGTTTTGCTGAACCGACTGAAACATAAATTGGACACAAAACTGCACTTGTAGTCACAAATTCTCATATCAAATTTGATATGACACAAAACTGCACTTGTAGTCACAAATTCTCATATCAAATTTGATATGATACAAAACTACGCTTGTTGTCACAAATTCTCATATCAAATTTGATATGACATAAAACTGCACTTGTAGTCACAAATTCTCATATCAAATTTGATATGACACAAAACTGAACTTGTAGTCACAAATTCTCATATCAAATTTGATATGACACGAAACTGCACTTGTAGTCACAAATTCTCATATCAAATTTGATATGACACAAAACTGCACTTGTAGTTACAAATTCTCATATCAAAATTGATATGATACAAAACTACGCTTGTTGTCACAAATTCTCATATCAAATTTGATATGACATAAAACTGCACTTGTAGTCACAAATTCTCATATCAAATTTGATATGACACAAAACTGAACTTGTAGTCACAAATTCTCATATCAAATTTGATATGACACGAAACTGCACTTGTAGTCACAAATTCTCATATCAAATTTGATATGACACAAAACTGCACTTGTAGTCACAAATTCTCATATCAAAATTGATATATTTAAGCCATTGTGTATTTGATTGTATATTGTGTTAATCACATTTACTTATTTCTGAAAGCACAGACCGTCATACAGTCAACTTATAAATGGAGTTCGCTAAAAATTTGACAGGCGTCTACACTGTAGATGCTAAATCTGTGTACCGAATCTTATCTAAGTTTTTCCTTTTTGTAGTTGTCGCGTTTACTTATATTCAAATACATGGACAGACAGACTTAATTTGTACGAAGTTAGCTCAAAATTTGACAGAAATCTATAAATTCGACGTAAAGACCATATACCTAATCTCATCCCTTCAGCTCAAAGCGTTTTTGAGTTATTTATGTCACAGAAAAAAAAACGAACATTTTCCAAAAATGTGTTGCTCTAATTCAGATAGGTCTGAAACGTGGATTTTAGTCAAAATCTCGAGTTCGGATTTGTTGACGATTACTATACTTTCTGTGTACTAAGTATTCGAGGAAGAAAAAAGGAATTGAAATATAATTCTACTTAATCTAAACTGTACGTAAGAATAACATTTAGGACAGTTATTAAAAATGTAAGATGATATTAAATTCTTTTTTCGCAGGGTCTTTGTTAGTCATGTCACGATTTCTAAGCATTAAGGCCTGAAGTAGTCAGTGGGCTTGTCTATGACAAGTGCCATTAGTCATAGACAAGTGCCAAGTGTCTATGACAAGTGCCAAACCTGAAGATCCCAGACTCATAACTTGATTCAATCAAATATACTTCATGGACGTGTTCCAAGGGCACGTAAAATCATTGATCGATATCATGCGTTCTTCCATGGATGATGAGGAAGTTGGAAGATATGGCACCTGATCCTTTGGCCACTATGTGGCCCAGTGCCTTCGGAGAAGTGGTTTCTTGGCCCTGTGGCCTTTGAATGGATCTATGGACAGAAGTGGTGTCAGATCTTTAAATGGGTTAGGCTTAAACCTAAACGCATTACAGATTTCCCATGTGTATCTGATTATATTTAAGTACATTGTGTACATAAGTGTCATTTGTGTACATAAGTGTTATTTGTGCACATTTGTCTGGGCTAATAGGATACACTTTTCCTCTTTTTTTATTTAGAATTTCAGTTTTAAAGATTGGATGAAATTATTTTTTGACAGAAGAGTTCAAAACGTTACATTTATTTAAATTACACCAGAGAATGTGGTTTTCCCAAAACTTTCTTGCATACTGTCTAATAAAGGTTTGCTCTTAAGAAGGCCTTACATGTCATTTATGTACAGTAGTTATGAAATATTAAATTGCCGAGAATTTAGCATTTTTATTGAATCTATCGGGCCATCCTTGGCGTGTTTCTTAGTGGTTAATCCTTGGCATGCTGTAAATAGTATGAAAGAATTGAATTTCTGCTCTAGATTCGTTTTTTCCAATTGACTGCAACAAAACTTTGTCACAAATCTGCACGTGATGTACCTTCCCAAATTTGATATTATCATGCGAGAACATGGTGTTGTTTGCGAGAACACCATGCAATTATCATGCGAGAACATGGCTATGGGGTTTGAAACTAGAAATCACGTAGGCAATAAATAAAGCATAAATGGCAATTTTCATCATCAGTTTTTAATCGCATATTTTTTTTACCTGCTTTTACCAGTATTGCATTATTAGCATGTAGGCATCTTTGAAAGCAGATGCGTTTTTAAAATGTTGCCGTAGAACTATGACATCATAGCTGTTATTTCATCTCAAAATCGGTCGAGCCCCAAGACTTTGTTTGCCAGCTAGAAAAATTAAAGATGAAAGTTTAAAAAAAATAATTATCATTATGTATATATATATATATATATATATATATATATATATAAATAGAGGGATAGAGACCGATAGAGAAGTTAGTTATTGTTTCAAACTGGTTAATGACTTAAATTAATTAAGACAAATAATGAATTAAAGAATAATAATGTTCTCACATGATAACTTGAAATTTGCTATCGTAAATTTCATTTTAAGATTCCTCCATTTTTTTAAAAATTAAATTCATTTTGTTTTTGATTACCATGCTTAAATGTTTCTAAAACGCATGCCAACGCATTGTTGGATTTGTTCCAACAGGTAGATATTTTCTAAAATTTTGTTTACGGAACTAAATTGTTGAGAATCGAACAAATCTCGAATTCGAATTTTTTTTTGACGTTTACAATATTTTCTCTATACTATGTATATGAGAAGTAAAAATTATGATTTAAAAAAAATTTTTGGATAAGAATGTTTTTGTACCATTTGTTTTATACCATTACAATTTTTTAAGTTAGAACACTTGATTTTAATTGGCCGAGTTGTTATGAATAGGTCTAAAATTTTCAATTAATTATTCCTTGTAACTTGTTATTATTGGACTTTTTAAAAATCAATTTTTAAATTTTGTTACATACATAATCATTCTAATTTAGAAGCCGGATGTCATTATGTAGTCCGTTTCTGTAATTTTTTTCATGTTTCGATACATCCAGATGCTGTCACAAAAAAGAGCAGCAAAGTATAAAAATGGACACACTTTTAAAAATATTCACCATCTCTTAGTTCCGAAGTTAAAACTTAATTCTAAGTAGAACAAAATTTCAAAAACTTTATTAGAAACATATTCAAATTTCTAAAAAAGGAAAAACATTGCATGGTAAAAAACGGGTATCGTTAAAAAAGATTTATTTATTTATTTTGAATTTTCTGTTTATGTAAAATTATTTTCTATGCTGCATTGTTTCTAGAATTAATAGGGAAAAAAGACTACATTTTGGCTCTCTAGTAAATTTTTTTAAAACTCATACCGAAAAGAACATTATCCCTCTCCAAAATATGCATATCACAAGTTTAATAACACTATGTCAGAAAATCCGTCCCACTGCCAACACGCATTCATCTTTTTTTAAATTCCCACTATTAGTTCACACTCTCCCTATATATATATATATATATATATATATATATATATATATCTTGTTCAAATTTTCAATCGTTAATATAAAATGCTTCTTATTCATCCACTCAAGTTCAAATACATTTTTTTAAACTTGTAGTGGATGATGTTAATACAGTTTTTTCAAATATTAATTCATTAATTAAATTTAATTAATTTTTAATACTTTAAATAGAGTTTTAGCAATTTGTAGTGAAAATTGAAATCAACAGGCAGTAGTTCAATCGGTAAAATGCAAGGATTTCAGTATTTTTCACGTGAAAGTAAAGAATGCGATATCAATTCCTGCAAAAATCAATAATTTTTTGATACTTACTAATTTTTTTTTGATAATTATTTAATAAAGAGTAGCTAAAATACAATTTTTCTTTGTTGACCTAAGTAGAAATTGAATTTAAAAATATTTTTTTTTATGTTGCTTGTTATTAGTAGAGATAGAGATAGAGATGCATTATCGGAAAAACAGTTTAAACCTTCCATTCTTTTTCTTCCTGAAAAAAAAAGTCCAAAGGGAAAGGTTTTCGGACATCAAACTCCACCCAATCAACTAATTGATTCCGCAGTCATTATATTAAGCTTCTGAAACGACCTTTCCACAACTGGTCTCTGCCCCAAATCGCTCCACCATCAAAATGAACTCAGAGAAAGATATCCAAAGAAAAAAGCAGGGGCAAAAAAAAAAAAAAAATCCTAAGAATGTGCAGAAGGGAAGCTAGAGGAGAGAAAAGCTAAAAACCAGAGACAGAAAAAAAAAAGGCAGCAAAAATCGCAAGGAATTGAGGGCCGCTAAGCGTGAGTAACGGCAAATGTCCCCAGGTCTCCGAACCAGAAAACGCGATTACTGCGGAGACTGTAGCAATGGATGGCGGTATTTCCTGCAGAAGAAGCTTACCATTGCCCCTCGTGATTTCTGCTTGCCAGAGTAAGAGCTTCCGGGATGGGACATTGGCTTAAAATACGAGAGTAATAATATCCATAGAAATGAAGTAATTTTTAAGAGGGGGGGGGAAAGGAGGGAAGATCCTTACGTAGTTATTCTTTCTGATTAAGAATTGGATTCGTTGATGATTTTTTTTTTTTCTGCAAGTGTAAAAGATCTAAAGCATTCATTTCTTAGCAGAAAAATTATTTCTCGGTCCATTGTTTCTTCCTGTTGGAATACTTGTATTTGAAAATATGTGAATTGCAGATGTAGGTTGTAGTTCCTTCTTTTGTATCCCCTTCCTCTATTGTTAATTTAACGCTAAAAAAAATTAATATTTGAAGGTAAATAAGTCGGAGGATTGGAACCGGAAATCGAAAATTTCTTTATTTTAATGCAAAATATTTTAAGGAAGAAGATGAGAGCCCAAGTGTCTGCCTCGTTGTTAGATCGAGGTTCAAAATTGCGAGGTCCGTCCCTTACACGGGTATTCTATCTGATTAAGTGTTGGATTCGTTGATGATTTTTTTTTCTAAAGATATAAAAGTCTTGAAGCATTGATTTCTTAGCAGAAAAATAATTTATAGGTTTATTATTTCTTCCTGTTGCAACCCATGTTTGAAATTACATGGGTTGCAGTCACTTCTTTTGCATCTTCTTCATCTGTTGTTTTTTACAGTTCGTGCAATTATATCTGAAGAAAAGTGAGTTACAGCATCGGAACAGGAACTATAAAATATCTTGATTTGAATGCAATATATTGCAAGGAAGTTAGGAAAAAGGATGAGAGTCCAAGTGTCTGCCTCGTTGTTTGACCGAGATTCAAAATTACGAGTTCCGAGCCTAATAGCTATCCTCGTTGTTAATCTGGGAGTTCATATAAAGAAACTAAACTATTGGACAATGAGCATTAGAGCACCTTGGTATTTTCTGACCAAGCTTATATATATCAAGGTAAGTTGCCTCCCTGGAAAACATCAATAGAAACTGGTTCATGTTGGACTTGTGAGCTTTAGAATATTGGCCATTAAATAAATTGCGCAATTCTGCATTTATTTACATCCTAAATGGAATCAACAAAAAGGTGGTATCGGAAAGTATTTTGTAGTCAGATAACAAAGCCGATATTTAAACTAATAGCTTAATTTATTTTAGACTAGCCATATTTGGTGACTAGCCGGCTCGCCAATCTTAATGCTTGTTAAAATTTTAATAATTAAATATTTTATGTAATTCCTACTTTAATAGCTTCTTTATCAAAATATTTTAAAACTTCAAATTTTGATAGTCATATAATTTACTCATAATATTATAAAGGCCTTCAGTCATAACATAATATGTATCTCTCTAATTTTTGGTTAGCTCCCGTAGAATTTATGCTTTAAATTAAAGTGGAAATGATTAATCTGCAATTAATATAATAATATTTTTACTGAAACAAAGCATTTTTTTTTATAATATGATTATTGAAAACAGAGTCACTGAGCATTTAAACTTCATGGGCACTAAAGAATATCTTTCTTAATTTATGTAACATCTCAAGAATTTGTCAACAAAATTTTCTCAGATTCATGTTTAATTTTAAATGCATCATACACTAAAAAAAATGAATCGTTTAAAATAATCGGTTGAAAACGGGGGAAATAAGCATATACAAAAAATATATAACTAACACAAATACAATTTAATTACAAAAGCATACAACTAACCTAAAAATAATTTAAATCCAGTCCGCATCCGTTGATAATAGTTGTCAATAATCAGAACACAATGCGGATGCGTGAATTTTCATCGCCAGTTATGGTAACGCAAATGCGTTAATTTTTCTACACCAGTTGAGGTAACGCAATGCAGATTAGAAATTTTCAATTTCGTTTAGACTATTTCATTTTAATTCAAAAGTACTTCAGAGTGAATCTGAAAGATCGATTAATTAGCAATGTTTAATTTTAAATGCATAAAACATTAAGAAAATAAACAGAATCGTTTGAAATAATTGGCAGAAAAATGTTAAGCCTAGCTTTATTATGCAAAAAAGGGCCCCCAGGTGCACATTCCCGATCTCCAAGGTATACATGTACCAAATTTGGTAGCTGTAGGTAAAATGGTTTGGCCTGTAGAGCGCCAACACACAGACACACACACACACACACACACATTGAGCTTTATGTAAGTATAGATTGACACTCCATTTCTAAGAATTCCGGTGACTTTTTTGGGATGCATTTCGCAATTTTAAACAGTGGAACTTTTTTTTACTAAGTTGCTCAGTTTGATCAGGAATCGTGGATTATTTAATAAGGAATTCATGATTTTCCTGAAAATGATAATACTAAACATATTATTAAAAAAAACACCCTAAAAACATACTATTCTTTCATCTATTATTTCATGTCTAAAAATAAGTGTTTAGAAATATGTAAGTCGGAGTTGCCTATTTCTTCTATTCTTTTGTCTACTGTCTATTACTTTCCACAGCCTGAGCATTTGAATTTAGGAACATCAGTTGAAAGTGACTTCATTCGATAATGTTATATATTTTTTTCTTTTTTAGTTGTGATTTGAAGATACACATAGATTACATCGAAGAGGAACTCATACATAGAGTTACGAATTCTTAATATTGATTATCAATAAAATAAGTCTTCTTATGAGTAAGATAATTTTATAGATAATTATAATGGAGCCCGAATCAATGATCCTCGAACTTGGTGACTATTGCTTGAATAGCCGACGAAAATGTAAGTCCCTGAAACTGCTGGAATTTTGGCGACATATTGATTAAGAGGGAAGATACGATAACCTTCTAGAACATTCGAAACCCTTTCATGTAGATTATGAAAATCTGAATGACTGAGAGACATGTTCATTATCAGAAAGTCTGAAGTCGGTTGAGTTGAGCCTAAGCAAATATTTGAGAAAGTTTTCTCTGAGCGCTTTCAGCTATATCGGTAGTTTGAGGATTGTTTGATGTTGCTCAATACAAGTGTTTTTTTTTTTTTTTTTTTTTTTGTACATCATCTGTATTTTGCTTCTGTAAATACATGTTTTTTCATTTCGAATGAAATACCTTTATCCGTTATGGAGCCTGTGGAACTACCATACACCCACTGGACAGATTTAAAAAAAAATCCGTTACTGTATGAACAGTGATCGCATGATGAGCATTGCACATTAGACAATAATCTACTTTCCAAATTTATTTTAGTTATGTTATTGTTAAGTCTCGAAAATGCACGATAACTATTTTGAACCATTCGAAATATCTCTTTTACTCTCATCATTTCGGTTTCATGGAATTACATTTTTTGATAGTTTCTGTGAAATTATAATATTCTTTGAGAATCAGTGTTTAGCTGAAATCAATCTCCCATTATCTCTTGATTCTTGGATGCCAATTACTATCTCCATTTGGAATTCTGATATTTAAGCAGTTTAAAGGATCAAAACCATATCACTAACACTTATATTTCATACATACGGTAGAAAATTTTCTTCAAAAACAGAATAGTAATGGAAATTCTCATTAAATTAATTTATAAATCTAATGCTTTCATTCGAAAAAATTCCATGTATAATATACATATTTAATAAAAACGCTCCCAAGCTATTCAAAATATGCTAAAAGAACAAGAAAAAGAACAATTTAAAATCTTATTGTTGAAAAAAAAATGGAGCAATAGTATAATGTCACTTTATCTAAATAATGTGAAAAAAGCATAATAAAAATTAATTTTGATTTTTTTTATTTAGCATTAATTCGAAACAGGATTCCAATGAAAAACTGCACTGTAAGTGAATATGGTGCATGCTAAATACATTGGTGCCATCTTCTGGTTAATTTAATATGAAATTTACAAGAGGAAGTAAGAACTTGAGTGTGAGCCAAGTCATTTAATTGCGGTTCAAAATTACGAAGTCCGTTTCTAAATAGCCTTAATGTTGCATTAAAACGGGAATTTAATAAAATTTAACTAAACTGTTAGTCAATAAGAATTACAGTATCAAGATATTTTCTAAAATAAGAATCTGACCAAGCTCTTATATAACAAGATAATTGCCTTCCAGGAAGTCTTCAATAGAAACTGGCCCATATTGGATTAGAGTGCATTTAAGTATTCTCCATTAATTAATTTGTGCAATTTGCAGGTGAAAAGTATCATTCGGTTACGAAAATCATCCGATGGTTGTGCAGTGGAAAATGACAAAATGATTTTTTATCCCCCTCCCAGAAGACATGACACACAGATAGCAAAAACAGAACCCAGGAAGAAAGACCAGCACTTGTAAAAACTCAACTGTGAGACAACTAATCGCTAATTAAATAAATATAATAATCTAACAACATTTCGCGTCACCAGCTCATAATACAGCGGCACTTCATAAAAGAGAATTATTTCAATGACTTCAGTCTTCCGAGTTTATATGAATTTTCCTATAGGCTGTGACGAAATTTTACAGTAGAATCACCTACCTGATCATAGTCAGAAAAACTAATTGGGTTATAAATCTTGCATTTATTTTTTAAGTAAACGTCGCCAAATATGCGCCAAGGTGTTTGGGGGGGGGACATTGAATCTCTCATGAATGATAAATCTCACATTTCAAATCCGACGAATTAAAAACTCACAATACTTTCTACAACTGTGATTGAAGACATGAAATTAGAACTTTATCAAGTGTTCCCCTAAATAGAAGTTAATCTTCTTTGATGTTTTTCTTATAAGAAGTTTAATACTTTTATGTGGTATATATATGCAAGTGATAATAAACTGGATGTGTTTATATATGCGATCTTGCTAATGTATTATTAAATCCATTTGTCATTTAATAGAATTTTTTAATGTGATCACATCATTCTTTTTACTTTAGAAAAAAATATTTTTGTGATATGGAATCGACAGCTGCAGTTTTATACAACCAATTGGATTTAAATTATGTATTAAGTTTATCGCCATTTCTCTCTTCAAATCTCCTCAAATGTTATCTTTTCCAAATGCATTCTATGAAGCATTTATTCTACTTTTTAAATCAACAACGTCTACCAGTGAGCGCGTAACGGAAAGAAAGGCCCTAAAAATATACAGGACAAAACCTTATCTGTCTTTTTTTTTTCTCTTCCTCATTGCCAGGGAAGAATTGAAGCGAACTTCCATAAATTCCTTATTTATTGTCTCGTTTTATTCTTGCAGGCGATAAAAAAATAGAATATTCCAGAAAAGATGCTGAAATGTCATTCCTCTGTCGGTAACTTCCTTCCCATCACAAATGCAGGAAGGGACTGGGCAGAAAAAAAATTACTTATCTGGATGCAAGACGAAAATTGACAGAACCCCCTCATTTACCAAAAGAAGGTTTCCTTTTCCAAACAACAAGGGGGTGCCTTCGACCCTCCTTCCACCCCCTCCCTCTTCTGTTCTTCCGCTGAATGTGCTCGAACAAAAGATGCCTCTAACAAAGAGTGCCATTCCATCTCGCTTTGAATGTCGCCCCAGATAAGCCCGCCCTTGTTACCAGAACAGGTTATCGGGGCCTTTTTAAGTGTTTTATGATGTGTCGTTTGTCACTTTTCTTCAAAATCATCTTTTAATAGCGGATATTGTCTGGCGAACCCCTTTGTCCTTGAAACAACAGACGCTGGTGTTACATGAGGCGCTATGTGGAGATAAATATGTAGCGCTGTTTGGGCTCGACATTAATAGCCACTCTGCATTGTGCTGATAAATACTTTAAGAAAGATGCAGTGATATTTTGAAGGTTTCAATGGATTTCCTTTGAAAACAGATAATTAAAATATTTTCAAAAAAAAGTTTAATGTCTCGGAACGAGGTGAACAACAACGAATAGAATATACAGTTTGAATGGCACTTTAAATACATGTTTCAAGTCGTTACAATGTTTTTCTTGCGACGGAATTAGAACATGTAACAGCAGTTCCTTTTTTTCTCCGCAACTGATGATTAAACTGATGTATTGAAAATCCTTATGATATTGATAATGTATATGCTTCTGGACATCATGTAGATCGTTTTACTGTCTTGCTTTTAATATATCAACAAAAAAGACCTGTCAACAAGCCAAGAGGTGAAAATAAGTTTATTTTGTCTGAAAACTCCTTGATCTAACTCCGTAAGTGTTTGATCTATGAAGATAACAAATAAAAAAAAAACACAAACTCAAGCGCACACAAAATCAAGTGCAAATAAGATAATATAGCCATCTAAGAAGTATATATCAGATGAATTTATTTATAAGCAATTAAAAACAGTTGTTTAAAATTGGGTCAAAAGTAATTAACTGCTGAACAAACGAAAACAACATTACATTGTTTTTTTGTAATGACAAGCAATAATCCAGCTAATTTGAATCATCTGACTACTTTCAATAATAAGAACGTTCTAAGGAAAGGAATGCCGGCGTCCTGGCATAGGGGTAGCGCGTCTTCCCCGTGATCTGGGCGTCCCGGGTTCGAGTCCCGGTTTGGGCATGGTTGTTCTATCTGTGAGATGTGTGAATGTGCCCTCCTGTAAAAAGGGGTTGTGCAAGTGAATGAATGATGCGTGAGTGGCAAAGTCGTTCTCTTGGCCCTAGTTGGCGCTGCTATAAAAAATAAGAGACGTTCCCCTCAGGCTTAAATCGCTGTCTTCGTAACAGCGGGCTTGTCAGTGGCAAGTGCCATAAGAAACAAACAAGGAAAGGAATAGTGTCTTTCAGCTGGATATTTCTTTTTAATTAAATTCACAAAATATAAGCATGCAAAATCACTCAAATTATTGTGTTCACAACATAATATGGGTAAAATGATGTACGAAAATAGATGGATAGTTTGGGGTTCTCGAGACAATAAAAAGAGGTGATTTTGAGAGTTTATTTAAAAAAAATTATTTCAGGAAAATAATTGTAATAGATAATATTCCTAAAAAAAAACTACCTTTTTTTTTTTTTTTTTTTTTTTTTTTTTTGCTATTGAGAAAATGATTTAGCCCCAACTGAAGCGAAAAAGAGACTCGGTTTATTTTGAAAACATTCTCGCTTCAATACAATGACACAATCAATATATTTTTGGATTTTGATTACTCTGAACCTTTATCAAATAAGTGAAGGGAGGGATTTGAGTTTTTTTGTAAATTTTTCAATATAATAACAGGAGATTTAATGTCATTTGATAGATTTATTCATACATTATATATATATATATATATATTCACCATGGAATTTAGGTGGAATAACTTTCGAATATTGCTACTTTTTGAAAAAAGGCAGACCTAATCACTTAACTACAATGGTCACGGAAAAAAGCTCGATATTTCTCCAATAAAAAATATGGAAAGCAGTTTTCTTTCTGAAAATTCTCGTTTGAAGAGAGTATGTAACGCCCCATTCACACGGCGCGTGCAGGTTTTGTGGTCCGCACATTTTGCCCTTTTCCCTCTCATCTGTGATTATCCAGAGATCTTTGGTGTCTGTTCATTTTTCCGATAATTTGCGTGAAGCTATCGACCGATGTCCACAGACGAGAGTGGTCCTACAACGGGTCAGATTGTAGATTTACAACCATATCCGTAAAGGCAACGAGCCATGGGAACGGGGTTTTAAATTTTTCCCAACCCATAATTTGAAAGTTAACCCTTTGTGAAGTCTGAACGATCTTTCCATAAAAAGAGTATTTATTGCGTTTGAACTCAAAAATCGGTTCCACTCTTTTTTTTCTTTGTTCAGAAACCTTCTGAGATAAGGACTAAAGAAGTGGCTGTTTTTATTACTAAATGCTATAACCGAAATCCAGAATTCAAATAATTTAAATAGCTGTATTGAAAGTAACATTGTTTTCTTTACATTTTAATTTCTATGTTTTTATATTTTAATTTCTCTTATTTTATATTTCAATTTCTTCATCACATTTTTTATATTCTTTTTATATTTTAAATTTGTTTATATTTTGTTCTATTTATACATTTTTATATAATCGTAATTACTTAATACAGAATGAACTTAATTTGAAGACAGACTGTTTAAGCTTGATTCAAAAAAGTCTCTTTTAATTTCCCAGTTGACCTTTATAATTATTTTTCTACTTCCCGTAAACTTTTGTGATGAACACGATTTTCATCTCCCCCCCCCCAATATTTTAAAAATGAAATAATGCTTCACACGTTTAAAATGAATATGCACGTATAAAAATGAAATAATGCTTCACACGTTTAAAATGAATATGCACGTATAAAAATGAATATGCTTCACACGTTTAAAATGAATAAAAATGAATATGCACGTATAAAAATGAATATGCTTCACACGTTTAAAATGAATAAAAATGAATATGCACGTATAAAAATGAATATGCTTCACACGTTTAAAATGAATAAAAATGAATATGCACGTATAAAAATGAATATGCTTCACACGTTTAAGTGCACCCAGATTAAGATATCTGCCGATACGTTCTTGCTCACTCTCTAATATTGTGCATGCTGATTACAAATCGTCTGCATTAGTAAACAAAAGTTACGAACAAGGCTTTATAGGGTGACGTTTGGTGACTAGTCGCTAGGATGCGGTTTACACAAAAGTAGCAGAAAACCGAATGTCTATTTTTTTCAATTAATTAAAACCATTCATTGACATTTTTTCGCATTTACATGCTTGTCAAAGTACAGACCAACACATCATCAATCTCGATCCGGATGTGGCTCCAAATTTGATAACACCTATTTTATCTTAAATCTATGCACCGAATTTTATACATCTAGCTCTATAGTTTAGTTTTTACGATATTAACTTATATTTGGACAGTCCAACAGATTTGATGGACATTTACAACCGAAGATATCACATACCATATTTCATCCATCTAGTTAAGATACATTTTAATTTACCTTCTTAATAGGTATGCATAATTCTTTTTTTTCTTCTTTTTTTTTGTGCTTTAGCAGATCTGAAAGGATTAAATTTGTCGAAATCTCAATTTCGATGATTACAATATTTCCTATTTTACTTTACCAATAATCTTCTTTCAATATTTTGCAATAATTTTTAAGCGAAAGTAAAAAAATAATGCCGGTCGATGAAAATTGGGCACGTGGCTTGAATGATGGCTATGCTGTATATTATTTGTGCCTAACAAAAATGTAATATTGCTGTTGGTGAATATTTGATGGCAATTTTTTTCATTTTTTTACAGTCATTGATTTATATTGTAAAGTCTCGATCGAATAAAAGGTAGCGTTATGATCAAATTCTTTATTTACATAAATTTACAGTTCATCATCTAGGTTAAATGAGTTCTAGGTTAAATGATTCTTATTCGACACAACAAGGATAGTTCCTCGAATACTTCGGGGAAACCCCTTAAGAAAACAGCTAGCCGACTCGTTGGGTTCTCGCAAACAAGCGTAGCTCCAGGGATCCACCGAATCTTTTCGGGTGGAATTCTAGTCGGACACTCCGCTTTCCGCCTCAGTGTCCACCATCCTTCTCTTCCAATCTCCTCGCACTTTTATCCAGTTCCCCCCCTCATTCACATCGGACCATTTTCCCGGTTATCCAATAATCGTTCAGCAACAACTTCACTGGTCTACCGTCGACAGTGGGAATGCGTTGGGGAGCCACCCTCCACAATGTAAAGAATGCAGGTTTACATCTGTTTCAAATACAATGCAGGTGGGGTCCCTTATCTGGACTCACACTAATTGCCCAGATGTCCTTACTTTAAAGGGGTTGACCACCTGGCACTTCTGGAAGCACTTACACTGCGGTAGGGCGTCGCCATTGCTGATATTGCTGTCTGGATGCTAATTATGGAGCGTGGGAAAAGAAACGTCACCATGGTCAAACAGGGAAGAAGCTGAATCATTACAATATTATCATTTGGTAGTTCACTATTTTTGAATATTGCATATATAATAATCAGGATCCATTTCTAGAAGGAATTAAACCTTCAAGGGTTAATTTTTTCGACGAAACCTTTCAAAGGGCATTTACTTAATCGGGTGTTAGTCTTTTGATGATTTACTAGAAAAAAATAAAGTTTTCATACCTAATAAAGTCAAATATGGCAGCAATAATTTTTAATTTTTACAGATTTATGTACCTATTCGAACGCGAAGTACTAAATATTTTAAATAATCCACTGTTTTTTGGCCCACAAATACCGAGAAATAAGATATCACTTTATAATGAACATATAATCATTCCTCTTTGTTCCAAAGTAATAACTTTATATTTATTTCAAGCTATGGAATTAGTTTTCTATAGCATACATATGCATGAGTAATAGTTAGTATATCATTTGAGGCTCTTCAAATTCGGTTACATTCGAAACAATTCCAGATGAAAGATTAACAATTCCAGTCACACAGCTTTATAGAGCTGAAAATTCCATCATGCATGCCACCGCCGCTGACACAAAATACATGCAACGGAAATCCTCTTCTAATCAAAAGTCATTACCCAAGGAAAACATATATACAAAATGCGATTGCGAAACCAGTATGCGGTAGTAGAGAGAATTGGAAGGTCTGATGCATGTTTAAGTCCAGAAACATTTATCTCGTTCTGCTTTATATTCATCGCTATTTTAAATTATCTTTGATTGGACTAAATAACAGAAGAAGGACTGTAAATTTCAGATCGTTATGCATTATGGCATATTTTGACTAATAGGTAATCTTTCATATAATATTTTCCAGGCACCGATACCTGTTACACAATATTGTAAAATATTGTTTTATATTGTACAAACTAATTATAGAATTGGAACTCCGAAGTGTCTGAAAAGTATCTTTATAGTATCTTATAAGTAACCCTAGTAATTTTTGTTAAATGGCATCAGAATTTTGTTATTGCGACATTAAAATTTACGGTTTGTAATTTTTTGACCTACTACTTTATCTTTTATGTCTCGATTTATGAATTTGTATTTTTCTGGAAGAGAGATGCAATCCAAATATTTGGATCAGATGTCCCTCGAAATAATAAAAAAAACTCACACATTTTATTGCGAGTTCAATTATGTAATGCTGCCAAATTAACCTCTAGACTTTGATATATGTATATACCCGAAGAGGAGGGAAAATGTGCCCCTAAAAATGTGGGCAAGAAGTTCTCAGAAATACTTAGCAATTTACACCTATTATGTGGATACCATTTCTTGGTCTTAGTAAATTAAGCTTTTACTCAGATGCCCTTGATATATGAATTTGCATATTTCTGAGAGTAAACTTGTTCTTAACCTTAACCGTCTATTCCGACATGCCCAAAGACATACTGAAAAATCTGAATTACCGGACCGCCGCGAGAGCAATACAGTTGGAAACTATGATTGAATCCTAAACGCCACAATACAATGCTTCCCTTTGGGAAGCACGGCCCGTCATCGGCAAATGGTAGCCAACCTTCACCATTTCTCTACCCACCAGGGTGACGAGAACCAACCACTATACCGGATGTTTCAAATTCTCGTTTCTGAGGTGACCCTTAATGGGAGATATTCCCAAGATTGAAAGGAGGCATCCCGAATGCGTGGATAAATTATTCAAAATTATAAACAAGCTCAATTTTCTGTTGTGGGTATAATAATGCTGTGTTAAGTTTACCTCTTATCTAGTTATTCTTGATATATGAATTTAACATATATCAAGTTCCCAAACAGAAGAGGAGGCATTCAAAATGTATGGATAAGTTGTCAGAAATAGTATGCGAAATCGCGCTTCTACTGAACGTACAATTATGTCGTATTGGTTAATAGTTAACAATCTCACTGACGATGATGGTGCGTCCTCCTTAAAAAATGGATGTGTATTTCCAGTGTAACTGATTTATGCCCCGATCATCCTGTTGTTCCAGATGCTGAATATGAACATAATTTTAATTTGTGATTACAGTTCGAATCCCACCCCATTGGGGGGGCTCAGGTATGGAGATGAAAATCATTTGGTGTAATTAAATTATTATTCTTGCCATCCTGGTGGATGCAGAAATGCTGTGGGATCGGTTAACCACTATCGATGACGGGACGTGTTTCCTACGGGAGGGGCTATACCGCAGCTGATCATTCAACCTTAGAACACAACCTTAGTTCTCGTGAATGATGTTGCATCATCCGAAGTAGTCTTTAATGTTTAGTGATACACTTCCATTCTCTATAATCTCGAAATTGGAATGCAATGAATGTTTTTGTGATTAATTTTTATTTTTGTCGTATAACTTTAAGACCTTTAGTGTAAGTGGAAAATTTTAAAATCACTAATCGCCTTTAGGGACCAGCTTGCTCGGCCAGATGGTTGATTTTTCTGATTATTGTTAGAGGATTAATATGGAATGATTTTTTTTAAATTTTGATTTATTTGACACAACTTAAAAACAGGACTTTAAACTGAATCATTCTGCAACAAATTAAAAGTGTATACAATATAAGTGGAAATATAAGTGGAAGTAGAAATTCTATTTCAGAATTAATGATATAAAAAGTAAGTATTCATCTTGATTTTAACATGAGAAAAAACACACGAATGAATATTTTAATGGATGAATTTGAATTCCGTAAGATTAAATAAGGAACTAAAGAGAGCAATACTCTTAAAATTATTTTTTTTAACTGCCCCAAGCCAAACTAACATTAAAAGCATCGAAACATTGTAAATTTAATCTGAAGAATTAATTGAAAGTAAAGAAATAAGCTATATAGAAATGAAATCGATATCATTTAAGATATAATATTTTTTTGTTTTAAGATAATACAGAAACCTTTTTGGTAAATTACATAATTTTGGAATTCATCTATTTCTGTTAGATAAGCCATAGCGAGTATCCATAGTGATGTTTAAGCCTAATTTCACTCTCTATTATTAAATTTTTCGATTGAAGTTTATTTAATAATTTCTTTTAATTCTCTGACTGAATGAAGTGTTTGACACGGCGAACAGCATTTATAAAGTAATAATTTTATTTAATTATCGAAGTGTAGCTATAAAAATGCTGAATAAAGCAGTTTGCTAAAACTTTCGTACATCGATAAGTCTGCATTGCTGCCTTTCCGTAATAAGTTACGAGACCGATTTCTGTGCCACGTACGTTAACATTTTATATGTACAGATTTATGATTTAGGTAACGCAGTCAACAATTTCTTTAACAACTAAGCTATGGGCCAGGAAGTTGCAATGAAAAACTATAATATCGTACCAAATTTATTTTCTGAAACCGAATTAGCTTCCAAACACCATTTATCAAATCAACATTTTTGGTTAAATATTTTTACCGGCACCGAAATCTTATATAATTATTTTCCACGGCACAATTCCGGTGAATTTTGCAGCCCAAACTCATAAAGACGGGAAACAACATAAATAATTCATAAGTTCCGCCACATCTCGTAGAAGGTGGTAAATTATTTCTGGGAAGGAATTATCCTTCCGTGCACCTTATCCTGCCATCAATAATGTAGTCCGTTCCAGGACACGGATAAGCAAGGATCAGCGCTTCAATCTCGCTTCAGATTTTGTGTCTAAAGCTACACCTCTAAATGCTGTTCAGAGGTGCATATAATTAAATCTTAACAGTCTCGGCCATTTGTATAGGTTTGGAAATTTTGCTGAAATTTGCTTAAAAATATTTAGAGGTTCAATATTAGTAGCTAAAGTATATATTTTGATTTAAATGGATAATATTTTATAAAAAAAAATATAAAAACTTAACTGTTTTCTAAATTATAAAATTAATCATGCATTACAATGATATATTTCATTTATGAATTGAAATTAAAATCGTTTTCTTTGTTTCCCTTAATATTATTTTCATCTGGATTTGAATTGAAATTAAAATGTTTTTTTTTCTTTAATGTTATTTTCTCCTGGAATTGAATTGAAATTAAAATCGGTTTCTTTGTTTCCTTTATTATTATTTTCTCCTGGAATTGAATTGAAATTAAAATTGTTTTATTTGTTTCCTTTAATATTATTTTCTCCTGGAATTGAATTGAAATTAAAATCCTTTTCTTTGTTTCCTTTATTATTATTTTCTCCTGGAATTGAATTGAAATTAAAATTGTTTTATTTGTTTCCTTTAATATTATTTTCTCCTGGAATTGAATTGAAATTAAAATCCTTTTCTTTGTTTCCTTTATTATTATTTTCTCCTGGAATTGAATTGAAATTAAAATCGTTTTCTTTGTTTCCTTTAATATTATTTTCTCCTGGAATTGAATTGAAATTAAAATCGTTTTCTTTGTTTCCTTTAATATTATTTTCTCCAGAAATTGAATTGAAATTAAAATTATTCTTTTTGTTTCCTTATTTTCTTCTCGATTCTTCTTTCATTTTTGATAATCAAGATATGAACATTAGATTGTTTTCCTTGTTGAGTATGTTTCAGTACAAAATAAACTTTCAATAATATCTGATATTTTATTCCGTTTACAATATAGGAACAACTTCATGGACAACATAAATGGAACTTTAGATCAAAGCAATGATTAATAATTTTTAAGTGCACTCATTTATAAATATTGCTTTTTTAGTTCCAGTAGCATAATTATATCTGTATAGAAATAAACCAAAAATACCGGTAATACATCAATATGCATAACAGAACTCAGTCAACTAAACGATGCAAGGCTTCTAAATTAACGCGTTATATTTCAATCAAAATTTGAAGTTTAAAAATAATTTTATCTGTCAAGACAAAGTACACAACATATATATTTGAAATTTTTAAGCATCTAATAAGACAGCTATTTATAAATATGATTGCAAACTGAAATTAATTTCTAACTAAAATTTAGGATTATTCCTTCTTATGATAAGAAGTGATTAATTTGATTATATTTTTATTTTCATGGTATACACTTTATATTTAAACATCTATATTACACTAATTTTTAAAGTGTACGAATAAAAACATATTTTGTTAAAAAAAATATTTTTATTGTTTTTTTATTGTTTATCGTTTACAAATTTCATAAATTGTTATTAGAAATTTGATAGGATCAATTTGTCATTCAGTTTCATCTCCAGATATCAACATTCATATAGAATCAAAATTTGACTAATATTATTCGATTAATTAAGTTATGTTCTAAAATTAATATTTTTGATTACCATTTGTTGTATAATTATTTCTGAAATCGGACATATTAAGCTAAGAAAGAAAAATCGATTACAAATATTATCTTCACAAACATGAAATAAATGAATTGAAATAAAAGTGTGTAATAACCAAGGTTAAGGTGCACATATTCTACGCAATCCTATTAAAGATTAGTATAATAATACTGATGATAGATTTTCTATTCTTTTAATGTATTATTCTTCTTGGCATGTAACATAGTAGTTTATAAATAATTCTTATAAATTAAAATTCAAATAAAAATGATTTCATAATAAATTGAATTTTACTTTATATTCTCTCATAATTGTATTTACTTTATAACTCTTTGAACTAAGTTTCGTTTTCAGAAAACAGAACACACCTATACGGAATAATGAATAAATAATACCAAAATAAAGTAATGAAATAAAATACTATTCATTATCGTCTGTTTTATTTTTACTTCATCAAGTTATATTCATTTCTTACTTTGAAACTACACAAAAGCCATTTTGAAAGAAGACTGACTTTTTAAAGCACGTTTTCCATAATGTAATAATACTGTGATCATAACTTATAATAAAGAATTTTTTTAATGATTAATATTTCCAAGCATTTCAGCACATATTTTCTTCTTTCAAAGAAGAGTAACGGTTATTAAAATACTAGCTAATTTATACAGCAAAGCTTGCAATTTAAAATATTTTTTTATTAATAAAAATTACTTATTTAAATTATAGCCTCGGTACCTTAACTAAAACTATTCTTATAGTTTTGTATTTGCCAGAAAAAATCTAAATTTTTTTAATAAATACAACAAAGGATAAAATTATGAAATTTATTTTTGATGGATATATGATGTAAAAACAATGAACGGGAAAGTATTTATAGTTTTAATATTAATATACTTAAATAAATATTTTTGGATTATATTTGTTCTAAAAACTATTTTTTTAAATGAAATATTATAATACACAAAATCCTTTCACTATCTCAACTTTATATTTAATTAAAAGGGCAGAATATTAATCTCAGAAAACAATTTTTAAATCCCATATGCTGTTAGAGAAATAAAATATTACCAAGCGATTTTTAAAATTTGTAGAAAACGATTTTTGTCCACAAGTCAAAATCTACTTTAAAAAATCGAAGGAGATAAAATAAGACATTGAAAGTTAAAATTCGGGAATTATTAAATAAAAGGATTTGGAAGATCTAAAATTGTCACTTAATAGGAATTGCAACAGATTAATTAAAGATAAAATAGTCAATTCTGAACTAAAAAGTATAGATTTTAACCAATAAAAATTTATTTAATTAATCAGTAGTCAGGAAAGTTTCATTGAAACCTTTATCTTTTCTCTTAGTATTGGTGGATAGAAGTTGAAAATATCTTTTCAATAATTATGATACCGTATAAATAATTGAGATTTTCTCTTTTAGATATATAAATAATATTTGAAACAAAGATGTTGGCGTATTTTTCCCATCAAAAACTAAAAATTAAAACAGGTCAGTCAGTGTATTAACTATTTTCTGATAGGAATTAAATCATGCATTCATTATTTTTGTATGCATTGAAATAACAGAAACTTCAAATGGAATATGTCTTTTATTTAGAAGGCTCTATCAAATCAAATATCAATGGCTGAAAATTCAAATAATTTATGTATGAAACAAAAAAAAAAAAGATTTTTGTTTTATTTTCTCATTTAGTTATTATTTATCTTTTGGAAGATTTTCCTTATTTATTTGAAAGAATTTTAGACTATTATTATTTCTTTTTTAATGAAACTTATATTAATATTTCAAAGACCTACTTCAACATTAGAAATCAAATGTAGTATACTTTATTGTGTTTATGTACCTGACATATTCTTACTTAACTTGTAGAATACAGTTTTACTACTTTAGTCCTTTATCTTTCGGAACAGAAACATGTAGCAAATATTTTACTGAACAATTGAACCCAAATCTCCAAAAACTTGAAATGCTACAACTCCTTTTTTTTTGTTACCACATTTCATCGGCAGTTGCCAAAGCAGGAAAAAAAAATGTAGAAAGTGTCGAAACAAAATAAACCGATGGCAGACGATATTTTCTTTCGGAAATGCCGAGACGGACACGCTTGCTAGCAAGCAAAACCTAGGGTAAGCTTGGAGTTCTACCGTAATTACTTCGCTAGAGATTTGGTACAGTGGATTTTTTTTTTCTACGTGGAATTTTTTTAGTTGTTTTCTTTCTCTGTTATATCTATATGTTTCCAGTCTTATTTTTAGTTCTATTTCTTCAGTTTCTTTGGTTTGTTTTCTTTAGATCAGTTCATTCCTGATTGGTTGGTTGGTTTTATCGTTCCCAAACCGGACATGCTCCATAAAACGTTCCTACGACTATTGGCGCTGAAAACCGGCTTTTTTCAAAGAAATAAATCAGACGCACATTATGTATTTATTTTTTTTTCTTTTGGAAGAAGAAATGATATTTTCTGTGCTTTGAGGGTTACTCTTGTTCTCTATCTGAGAGAAAAGAAATGGAATTTCATTAAATCCGTGTCGTAAAGGATGATTCGTGATCTGTTAGGAAAAAAAGCGGATACCCTCGTGTAGAATATGTTTAATAAAATGGCCAAAAGGTTGGGAACGAGTCTTATCAAAGAAGAAAGCTTAGAACCTGTCTATGGTTGCCATGGAAAAACAGTAAAAGTGCACAATCATGTTCCACCGAAAATAACGTGGCGAAAATTAGTAGACATTTTGCTAGTAAGTTAGTTATTATGAAATTCAGCTATTTATAAGCTAGTTGTTATTAATCCCATTATTTAGAAATACGAGGCTAATTCTAAGAGATTTCTAATTGGGATGATTTGATGCATAAATAATATACGTAAAATCATATAAATGAAAAAAAAAAAAACCTTAGATTTATTGAAATACTATTTATAATAAACGTTCAATGAAGAACTCAAATGTTTTTCAAATAAAAGAATAATAACAATAGTATATTCTAAATTTTTCTTTATGTTGACATATTCTATGAATAGGAAGACAGGCATGCACTAATTATTAATATATTGGTGTTATTTAATTTCGATTAAAAATTTCACGTTCGTGACTGAGAGAAATTGTCAGATATTAAAGCGGTGTTTATTCTAAAAGCATTCTGCGGTGAAACATTCTGTCGGATAGATCTTAATCTGATGAATGTTTAAAATGGTGAGATTAAATACACAATGTGGTAATCTGATTCAAAACCATATATACATAGCCATCAAAATTAATTTTGCGCATATTAAATTGAAACAATCTAAATCAACTTCAAATAATTTTGTTTCCCGTTATATTTCTTGCCTTTTTTTCCTTTCCAATTTTGAAACATGGAAAGCAAAATGCAATTAATGATTATAAATATTCAGTTTCTTTTTTTATATTTCTTGTTTATATATTTGTCATTTAAAAAAAAAAAAACAATCGCTCATTCCGATCTCACTCAATTTTTTTATGAACAACAAATCGAAACTCCTGCAGTTCTTAAATGAAAACGGATTAAATTGCATTTTGTGCAATATCAATCATTTTTCTAGCACAACGAGGGCAGAAACTAACACTTTGGATGATTAAGATTTGAAGTGATAATACATTCTGTTGCCAAAATATTGAAAATCATCAAAATATTTATTAAAATTTATTGTATTACTGACTATTGATTATAACTTTGAACTTTATCATACATTTGAGCATTTTATTGCACTTAAAAGATAGTTTAGCTCAAAGTGTGATTATTTTGTGACTTTCAGAAAAAAACGGAAATGCTTTCCCTTAACTTATTTGCATAAAATACCAATTCTTCTGTTAAGCTTCGTAGATTGATAAGAAAAAAAAATATATACATGTAAAACTTTTTTTTCCTCAAAATTCAAAAATTTGTCATATATTTAATATTTTGTTTTCAAGACCAACTACTAATTTCCACTTATCTAGCTTTGTGAGTTCTTTTAGTTATTATGTTCGTAAACCTACAAATATGCACACCGATACCTTCTTATTGATAGATTTTTGCCTTAAATTTGACATATATATCCTGTTTTGGGGAAAAAGACGATGTAGCCATCTTCGGCTTCTTAAATTGTTGCTTAATGAATTTACGGCATAAAGTTATATGCGCAGAAATACATACAGAAAAAGGAACGTCTGAAACTTGGTGATTCCTCAAAATTTCGAGGTCGAATTTTTTGATGATGTACAGTATTTGTACTTTTTCGTAGATGTTATATGGTGAAAGTGCAGTAATCGTCAAAAATTATTTTTTGAAGATTGCAAGCAATATTTGTACTTTTTCGTACATGTTATATGGTGAACGTAATCGTCAAAAAATATTTTTTGATGATTACAGTATTTGTACTTTTTCGTATATGTTATATGGTGAAAGTACAGTAATCGTCAAAAAATTCGAACTCGAGATTTTGGCAAGTCACCAAGTGTTTGAACTCCCTGAGTTTGGAAAGAAAACGTTTATGAAACTATGTCCATCTGTCCGTGACAAATATAACTGAAACCTGCTGTGAGCTAAACGGTTGAAATTTGATTACGATCTTTACACAAAATTTGCAGGTTTCTTTCAAAGTTTGGGCAAAATCTGTTCTGAGGAAGTCTGTCTGTTCAACTCTCCGAATATAAGTTAGTACATTAAATATAAAGTTAGATACAAAGATTCGGCAATCAAATTTAACATCTATAGCGTATGCACCTGTCAAATTTCGATCGTAATCCAACTATGGGTTGAATGTTTGTCGGTCTGTACTTTAAGAAACATTGCAAATGCGATAATTCAAAAACGCGGGGACTTAAATGTATTCAAATTTGGTATATGATTTGGTGACTACAAGTGCAATTTTGTTTCAATTGCTTCAGGAAAACTTGCCTAAAACAAATTCGATTTTTGGATACTATTAACCGCGTGCTAGACATTAATCGCCAAATAACTCGCCAAGGATGACACGATAGATTTAGTAAAAATGCTCAATTCGCCAAAAGTTTATATTTCGTAGCTATTGTACGCCATTGTCATGTAAGACTCTCCCTGGTATGGTATGTTTAGTAGAGAGTATGCGAGATAGTTTTGGGCAGCCCCTCTTGCCTGTTTATGTATCTAATTTTCGTATTGAAAAAAATAGAAAATGATTGACAGATTTTATCATTAAATTTGGAAATATTGCTATTTTTGTTAATTTTAAGCATACTTTGCTGGCAATAAAAATGAAAATAATAAAATTTATCCTAACTGAGAAGGATCTGTACATTTGAAATATCGATAAAATAATCTGTATTAATATTCATGCAGATGTATTAAATTGCTTAAGATGAAACGAAATGTAGTAAATTAATTTCTGTTAACGGAAGTATAAATAGCAATTCATAAATATTTGCAAAAATCAGTAAAAATTAAATCCATACTCAGAATAATATTTCGAATCATAAAATATGTTTATTTTATTCATTTAAAGTATCTATGCAAGATATATTTTATTCATTAAAAATAATTTTATATGAAATATCTGAAGAAAGAAAAATCAAATTTTGAAATTATTTAGAGAAAGAAAGTAAAGAAAACTGAAGAAAGTAAAAATTTGAAATAACTTATTACATCATAAAACAAACTCAAACCGAAATTGATTTAAAATTTAAAATAGAAATAAAAGTTTAAGAAAATGTCAAATTAAGATTATCGTTACTCGTTTTCGATAGATTCATCGTGAAAAATAATTTTTATTTTTGGTATTTGCATTTGAATAAGCTGTTTTTTATGCAAAGATAATTAAAAGAAATTAAAATGTTATGCTAAGATACGCTTATTCAATTAACGGCTTTTAAACAGAAAATAAGTGAAACCTTTATAATTGATTTAATAAATGCATGAAAACCTACTTAATTTAATTAACCTACTTAACTTAAACCTACATTAAACCTACTTAACTTAAATTAAATAGAAATTTTATTTTTGATGAAAATGAAATTGAGAATAAAACATATATTATTCAAATGTAGAATGACCACCAGAGAAGAATTATAATTCTTTTAATCGTTTTAGAATTAATTTTGATTTTCTTATTCTTAAATATGGTTAAATGAAACATGAATTTATGTTTTAATTATTTGAAATTATTGCAGAAATCGTCTGGTGAGTAAACGTTGAAATGTTGAGTAAGTTCAACAAAGCCTTTCTCCACACGGATAATTCCAAATGATATTCCACGGATAATTCCAAATGATAATCGTCCGGAATTATCCGTGATTCCACGGATAATTCCGGACGATTCCAAGCACAGGTAGCAAAGTGTAGCCAAATCACACAAAAGATAATACTTGCTAAAATCAACAAAATGCAAGAAAATTACTATAATACAACTGCAACTCTGTATCTAGAGGGCTTGCTTTACGATCAACATTTCAAAGAGAAAATTTCCACTCGTGTGCAAGTTTCTGTTTAAATATCTTGCTTACTAAAGTGCATAGGTAATCCAGATCTCAGCTCCTCATTGAGATATCGCCTCAATTCTTGTATTTTAAAGAACCTTTAATTTTGTCATGAAACTAGACCAAATTTGACTCCAGGGACTGATCTAGGATGGATAAGCACCCATTAAGAATATATGGACATCTTTCTTCCTAGTAAGAAATGTAACTGTGTAATGAGAAATTATTACAGATTTTAGTGGTACCAAACATTGACACGTTCGTTGCCACGATTGATGCGTGATTCAGACCAGTATCTGATAAAATGCTTACTCTTTTGTTCTCGTTTAATTGTAGTAGAGAAGAAAATATCTAATTTGATAATACGTATGAATCACAGGTGATTCACGTGCTGAGCAACGTTTGAAATTAGAAGATATAAGTTAAACATTGGCTTCTTTTTTTTCGCTTCAAATTCTACGCTGACTGAAAACTTTCTCTAATACACGAATGCAAATGACACGAAAGTCAATATGTTAAATTCATTAAAAATATTTAATTGATAAAATAAGAGTTAATTTTGAAAACATCAAGCAATTTAATTGATATTTTAATGGATTTTGGGAAGTAATACATTAAAATCTCAATTTCAAATTTGTAAATTTAAACTGAATTCACTATTACAAATAATTTTCAATCAAGGCAAGGAATGTTTTTCCCTAAACTTCCCCAATAAATTTTCGCTTGAACTGATTAATAAATAATTTTATTTATTCATTTGCCTTTTTCGCTCTGATTGTTTCCGACATCAGAAACGCATTACCATGGCAACATAATTAACTGCATCGCATTTTTACGTGACATTAACAATTAACCCACTAATCTGTGATAAAAATACCGTCAATAAAACAAAATGCAATAATAAAGCCTCTACATATTCATCCTATTTATAAAAGCCTTTAGACAACTTAATAAAGATAGGCACAAACAATTGTTGCTTCAAATGCAATTTACAACAAATGTAGAATTTCACTTTTTTTCAGAAATGGTGCTAAAATTCAATTACAAGTGAAGCGAAAGAGACAAAAGAAATTTGCAACTGCTGATTTTTCTTGCATGGATTATTATAGACAACTTCTGTTCCAATCCTACTACTTTTTCTCAAACTATTGTTCAAAACATGCCGTGTGTATAATCCACTCTGCTTTCTGCTACCATGGTGCTAGTGCGAACGGCCATCTGTCCGCAGGACGACATTGTGGACAATGACTGTCAAACCCAGCTGACACTGGAAATGAATAGCATTATCTTTCCAACTTATATTTTTTTGAAGACAAAAGGGGAAAAGATATTGCCACGAATAAAAACACGAAATGTAAAGTATGAATGTATAAAAGAGTAGAGGAAAATCTATTATGAGAGAGAGGACGGTTTGCACGGTATTGTCAGATTCGTACTCAGGTTATCAGTGAATTTATCTGAGTGCGTGTTATTAGCCTTTAAATAATTGTTTTTATACTTTTTAATTAGTGATGGTTAAACTGTCAAACGATTACCGACTAAAATTTAAAAAAATATATATATAAACAGGTAAAAAGTGGCAAAAAGTCAAACGATTTTAAAGCCTGGAATATAATTTTCAGAGACTGTATACATGTTGTGTTAATAATTTATAACTTATTTGATCCTCACGGATATATAAATTGTGGTTACTTGGAATTCCAAAAAAATCCAGACAATATTTGCCAGTATTTCTCCGATTATTTCAAGAGCAAAATTAAAACATGATTGCCCATGATTTCCTTTATATCTCCATTTGTAATAAAGATTAATGTGTGCGTGTATATGTGTGTTGGCTCCCTATTCCAGAGCATTCGACCTAAAGCCACCAGATTTAGTCTAGTCTAAACATACGTTAGAGGGTGGAAATGTACACTCTGGAACAATTATTCCTAAATTTTAATTAGAAATTTATTAATTAAAAATATTTTTTTTTAATTTTTGAAATGATAAGAAAATACTTCTCTCCAAAATTATTTTTACGTGTTTTAAAAACATCAAAAATAATATTTTTTATTACAAAGTACAGTACATCTAACTTCAAAAGATAGATAAAACAGGACATAATAGTCCTATGAGATCATAGAATGGATCATTGGAAAAATTCATATACACAATAAACAGAATATATTAATACAGCTACCAATTAAAATAATACAGCTTTAATATCTGACAATTTCTCTGAGTCACGGAAATGAAATTTTTAGCTGAAATTAAATAAAACCAATATCTTTGACGAACCAGATGGTGTGAAAGGTAATTAGAGTTACAATATTCTAGGTGTATGTATATTCGTAATATTTTGTAATATTTTATATCATGAAATTTATTTTAATATCAAGCAATATTGTTCAAAGTCATGCATATGTTGTTCAACTGGAGATGTTAAAGACATATAATTTATTTTGTTTCAAAATTCAAATCTAATTTCAATTCACAACATTGGATATGTTTATATTTTTACAAGAATAAAAGTTATTGACTACAATAACTAATTTTTGAAAGATTCCAAACAGGCAAACATTTGGAACATATTAATTATTAGATATGTTCCAAAACGTAAGAAGATAATGTTAATGTTAAAGAAAAAGAATAAAATTAATATTATTTTTTCATAGAATTTCTGAATTCAAAATTAATTTATATTATGATATTGAATTATTAACAAAATTCCTACATCTAAAATCTTTCAAAATTAGCAGCATTTAATACTGATATAATATGCTAAATGTAAAGCTCAAGTAGCACAGATTGTGAAACAATGTTGTACAATATTGTGCGATATTATATGATATATTTCAATATTTAACAATATTATACAATATTGTGCGATATTATATTATATATTTCAATATTTCACAATATTATACAATATTGTGAGATATTATATTATATATTTCAATATTTAACAATATTATACAATATTGTGAATATTTTTTTAATATCATACAATATTGAGCAATTTACGTGTGCTAACTGGGGAGTAATATTTACAGATGATGATTTGCAATTAAAATAAATCTTCTTGCTTTTCGAGTTTTTCCTCAAATCATAATTCAAAAATTTAAGAAAATGTTATTATAAATTATTATTAAATTTTAATTAAATTTATTTGGTTATTGTTAAACCAAAGGAAAGGAGCCGATTTCATAAGGTTTAAGTTTGAGCAGTATTTCTCAGCTTTTCATTGAAATCTCTACTATTAATGAAAGTCCGTGTATGTTAATGCTCCACAAAATTGATGGGTTGGTCTAAATTTATCGAAATTTACATTTTAGAAGGTTAAAATGTACACCTTAGAGTCTGTCAAAGGCGTCAAGTAAATAATAAATACAGATAATTCTCACCTACTTTACTAATAAGAAAAATATATTATTTTGGATTTTGCATATAATTTTTCGGAAGCTAATTTTCTTTTATAATCTTATTCCATTTTAAAATGAAATAATACTTTATATTTTCATGAATATAACTTGAATATGAATGCAACTTCAGTTTGTTATATACATTGCGAATAAAGATGAATATGTGTGTGTAAAGATGAATATGTGTGTATAAAGATGAATATGTGTTGTTCAGTTTGTTATATCCTCTTCGAATAAAGATGAATATGTGTGTGTAAAAATGAATATGTGTGTGTAAAATGAATATGTTTTGTTTGTTATATCCACTTCGAATAAAGATGAATATGTGTCTGTAAGATGAATATGTGCGTGTAAAGATGAATATGTGTGTATAAACATGAATATGTGTGTATAAACATGAATATGTGTGTATAAAGATGAATATGTGTGTATAAAGATGAATATGTGTTGTTAGTTATATCCTCTGCGAATAAAGATGAATATGTGATGTTTAGTTTATTATATCCACTGCGAATAAAGATGAATATGTGTGTGTACTTGCTCTCCATAGATCAGACCTTTTGAACTATAACTACCAAATTTGGCACAATCATATATCATGTAGGGTCGGAATATGCACCTCGGAGGGATATTGTTACAAAATTTCGTTCGAATTTAAATTAATTAAAAATTAAGCTGAATTTTGGCATTTCTCTGCAATAATTTAAAAAAAGTGAAAAATTGCACAAAAATGAAGTTTACGTCATTTCCAAATCTAAATTAGCTGGTAACATTATTTCCAAAATTTTCTTGCATATTCTCTAATAAAAAGTATCCGTCCCTCCTCCCTTATAAAATTTTGCCCATGAATGCCTTGGATGGTTACAGCTAACAACATGGTATTTGGCATGAATTTAGAATGTTTACAGTAACTCCCGCATGATATTTGATTAGTATTTTTGTACGATAAATCTTTTGTATTTAGCATTAGATAGCAGAAAATCGAATTTACAATCAGACATATTTTTTCCAACCGTTGAAACGAGAATCTGACATAGAACCTAGAAAGTGCATAGCAAATACGAAAACATACATACAAACATCCACGAATTCTTATTACTCAACAAAGAGTATTAAAAAATTTGTATGCATTTTATTATTTATCAAACGATTATTAATGTCCAACAGGATCTTTAAAAGGTAAATCTATATTTTCCATGGAAACATGAATAAACAGTAGCAAAGCATATGTGAAGCACAAACAAGAATAACTCTTGAAGTAAACGACAGAACAAAATCAGAAAGTTATTACTAAACAATTGAAAAATCACAAAGCACTTAGAACGAAATTGCTGATGAAACTTCGCTTAACAACTTGCTTAAGCTCAATTCAGTTGATTCTCTCCCCATGCAGCTTATTACTCTTGACTATTCAATACTAACTGAATTTGTCGCTTCAGTTTTCATTTCATTCAGGTAGCATTGAAATAAGATTTTGAATCGTACAGAAAATACTGCTCAAATGTAGTTCTACTGGAACTAGTGTCAAAAATCTCGAATATTTTCGGTATTTGCTGAAATCGCCAAATTGATGCCAATACGGGGATCATGGATGCAGCATGTATTCCGCGTCCGAAAGTGCTATTTCGAAAACTAATCCTTTAAAATTATTTCCAAAAGATTTACTGTAGAAGGAAAAAACATTGCAAATCCTTCACGATATAAAGACACGTGATACAAAAGTTCAAATATCAATTGAAAATAGACGAACGTATTGTAAAATAACTAAATTTAATATTTTCTTTATTTTCAATTTGCCGCCACAAGTTAAAAAAATATTTATATTAAATGAAAAGAAAATTTATTTTACATTTTTCACTGATGACTATGTTTACTAAATTTCTAAGCTGCAAGAGAAAACAACAAAGAATATATTGCAGATTTTTAAAAAAGCATAAATTTGTGAGGATAAATATCATTAGAGAATCAAAATTCTTTCTTTTGTATAATTGTCTTTACAAATTCTGCTGTCACATTAATATCCAAAATAAATAACTAAATAACAGAATCTTTTGGCAATTAAATACCATTGTTTGATTTAATATTCGTTTCATTTTAGATAGAAATAAGATAAAAATATGTTATTTTATCCCATAATTTGAATATATATTTTAAAGCGAGAAATTTAAAACTCAAAGGTCTTCACATTATTCTCGCAACAATTTAATACCCATAAAAGCCTTCCAAAACAAACTGACTTTCGATTAGCATAAAAAAAGGATTCTCGGCTTTCGAATTTTCCGAAAATGGAACTCAAGAAGCAATTATTTTAATGCTTTCAAATTCCCAATTTATATCTTCAGTTTGAAAACATAATTGCTATTTTCCATTCAAATACAGCTTAAAAAATAATCCCAAGCGATTCCATTGAAAATAAAAGTTCTTTTTAGCACATTTGCAATTCAATAGCTTTGATTATTCGGCAACAGTAAAATAATTTGAAAGATATTTTGTATTTGTATTTCCTCTCTCGCCCACTTTTCATTTTTATCAAAGATATGAGATAGCTAATAAGATATTATCTTTAAAAAAAAATCCAGATTATGTTAGTTTCGAAGCCATTTTGGGTAAGAATTCTCATCACCATTTTGTGAAGGAACGATTGCGTTTTCAAAAGAAATTCTTTTTTGAAATGATTATTAAAATAATGTGATTTCTACCCCTTTAGTTTGTAAAAAAAATGTTTTCTCTGGAAATAAAGAAATGTTTTAAATTTCAATTTATTTCTCCTGTTATATACCAGTTCTTCAAGGAAAAACAGTATTTAATTCTTAAAGGGGTCAACTCAAGCTCACGTGAAATCAGTCGCGCCTAATTGATTTTTAAACCATGCACGGGATGTCACGCAAAAACTTATTAACACACAAACCAAAATTAGATGTCATGTGTAGATGTCTTTCTTATGACACTGACGTCATGTGTTTGTATATGCCGGTTTATACAAGGACTTCAAAGGAAAATAATATTTTATTTTTAAAGGGCTCAATTCGGGCTCACGTGAAAAAAGTCGCGTCTAATTGATTTTGAAAACATTCACGGAATGCCACGCAATATACTTATTAACACACAAACCAAAATTAGATGTCACGTGTTGTGACATTTTTCTTGTGACACTGACGTCACGTGATTGTTTTTTAATTCATATTTCTTTCTGGAAAATCACAATTTAATTCACTACTTGCACAGCAGCATAATAGTAAAAGAAATGCATTTATTGATTTAGAATGAATAAAAATAGAAGAGATTAGTTTAGTTTTCAAACATTCCATTTTGAAGTTAAATGAGGGTTACGATACCCTATTGACAAACTCTTCATGGGATCAACTTATGCCCACTTGAAATGAGGCACGTCTAATTGATTTTGAAATCATGCACCGGACGGCACTCAATAACTTATCACCAGAAAAACGAAAGTTAGATGTCATGTGTAGCGATATTTTTTTGTGACACTGACGTCACATGGTTTTTTTTAATTCATATTTCTTTCTGGAAAAATCACAATTTAATTCACTACTTACATAGTAGCCTAATAGTAAAAAACAAAAAAAATGTATTTATTGATTTCGAATTGACAAAAATAGGGAAGATTGGTTTAAATTTCAAACATTCCATTTTCAAGTTAAATGAGAGTTATTTCAAGAACAGTCATTGTGAACTTGAAATGTTATTAGATGGCGAAGTTGATAGATAATAAGGCCTACATTCTATCGTCATACTCTTAATGGGATAAACATATACCCACGTGAAATGAGGTTACTATTTAAATTATTATCTAAATGAACTTTTGAAATGCTATATTGTTATATATATTGTTACAGATCATTTACTTCAATTCCAGAACTAAGTCCGTAAGGTCACCGGGTTCGTTTGTAGTGGGTTTATGGTGTGGAAACAATTAGCAGGCCTCTGTAGAAAACAACGACGATGCTTATTAAACACGAAGGCACTAACACAAAGACGACAATACATAGACTGTAAATATATACAGTCGAGACGAACATAGGAAATACACAGCAGCATACTGCAGGAAAAAGTATCCCACAAGTAGTAATCGGTAGCAATAACGACCATAGCACACAAAGCGGTCAGACAGAATTCAGCAGGCGAGGGGATCTTAGAAGCTTAACTCTACGGTCTCTCCAAAAGGCTGTAATCATCCACTATCTCCTCAATTTAGCTGTATTCTACTGCCTACACACTACTACACGACTGGCTACTCTTCACAGGACTCGATGCTGCTTCCACAATAAATACCAGGACACGGCACATAACTCAGTTCAGTAACAACGCTTGTTCTTCGATGCTTCGTTATCCTCTAGACGATTCGATACTTGTCTATGACCCGAACTGCGATTGGCTGCAATTTGAGAGTGCCGGCCTTTTATAGTCCCCGAAAGGCGGGTCAAGAAGGTTCTGGAGCAAACAGGCGTATACCTGTTACTATTGGCTGAATTGTAAAAATTCCCGAAATTTCCAGTAATATCTATTTTGTCACAAAAGTCTTCAAATTCATCGCCTAATCACCAAATGGTCGCCAAACTCTGAGATCACTGACGCGGCACCCAATCAGCGCAGAGCTGATCGTAAAAGGGTCTTTCCAGTGATTGAACTTACCACGCTGGGAAGCAACATTACAAGTTTGTAACAATATTATTAAGAGTTTAATTCAGTAAGTAAAATGAATTATACGTTTGTAAAGGCCATGCAATTTTAAATAGATTGAATAAAAGTTTTTTTAAAATAAGTTGAATTTAAATCCCTTTCGTTTCAAATAAAAGTTCAAATTTGGCGCGTGCACAATGAAAAATTCAAATCTAAAAACTTACAAAATTAGGGATGTACAAAATAATAGGAACAGCCGTACACATATGTGAGGTTTTAAAAATAGAATGTGTTGCACATCTAACTAAGTACTAAGTTCAGAAATACTTCATTAAAGTAGCCATTATGAGCATGTTACATAAATAATTTAACTGAAACTTTTAGTAACTATTAATTTGCCAAACTAGCTAATCGTCAAAGGCGTCTAGTAATTTAAATGAAGCATAGTAATTTAAATGAAGCATTTTGACTAGTTGTATTATCAGTAAATCATATTCAGTATTAAAGATGATTTTTCAATCAATTTGAAACATCTCAATTCGCAATCCTGATCGGTGGATTATATATGGATAAATTAAGAATTTAATTAATAAGCTTATTTTTAATTGGAATTTATTTTTGTATTTTTCAATAAACACCACTAGAAGTTTCAAATTTTTATAAAAACTATTTTAATTAAAATTATAATTTAAAAATGTAATTTTAATAGGCACTAAAGCATCCATTTGATGGATTTAGATTCAACGGAATATAGATAGAGTAGTAAAATTAGACTAATGTATAAAATAATTTTAAGAGTAACAATAATTCAAGCCAATTTCATTTCACTTGTCTTATATTGGATTTTTCAATTTTAGTGAGTCTATTTTGTAACTACTATCAAGTATTTTAATCACAAATAGATTAGAATAGTTTCAAATAAAATGCCTTATTCAGATATTATTTAAAATAAATTTCATATTACGGAATGTTAAGTTTAGGCACGCAATTTTGATTTAATTAGTCTTTCAAAGCAATGATTTATTGCTTTATGTATTCTCCAATCCCTATGTAAGAAGCAATCCTAATACACACAGCAATTTTCAAATTGAAAACTCAGGTAGCTATAAGATTTCAATTAAAATTCTACAGCAATTAAATCTTCCACCAGAATAATCTGCATCCAAATATTAAGCTTCATAATGTATCTTTCTCGCATTTCCCAATTACTCTACCGCTCTATATTAAGAATCTCCCAAAAATAGTAAAAATATTCCAAACAATCTTCTCTTTCACTTTTATCCCAAAATTGTCTCACAAACTGCGTATATCGTGCCTCTGTCTATAAAATGCCCACTCAAGCATAAACTTCCATGTCGAGCAAAACGAACAAGTGTCACCGGATCCTGTACAGATAGACAGACGTCGATTACAAAAGGTTTAAATCATGAGTATTTAATCTTGCGAGCGCACGAAACAGTTCGTGTGTTGTATTTCGCGAAGTCGTTTTAATTATGCATATCAAGTATGCGGTCCCCGGTTCTGGCTTCGTTGGTATTCGCGCGCTCTGTAGCGTTTAGTCGGTTGGATAAATGCCGGACTGTATATTCAGAAAGGGATCAACGTTCTATAGTTAAACAGTTGTTTCGCTTTAATTTGAGCGACTTTTAAAACTTTTGTTTATATTAATGGCTTTATTTTTGATTCTAATATATTATAAAGCAATCGTTCAAATATCACATGCTTTTGAATTTATAATGGCTATAGATTATATGTTACCTACAAAATAGTTGTAAATTATTTCTGATTATTAAAGGTATTTTTAGATGGTATACTGGCTACTTAAGACAACTTTCTGAAAAACGGTTTACAAAATAATTTATTATATATTTTTTGATTAAAAAAATCGATGACATAAAAATAGATGATAGAAAAAAACGAGAAATAAAAGTATATCAGATAAAAGTAATTTAAAAATTGGTAATTCACATTTGTTTTGCATATACACATTGAATACAATTTGTATGTACAGATTGTATGTTAGAGGTCGGAATTTCCTAGTTGGTAGGACGTTGTATTCGCATTCCTTGGGTTGAGTGCGAACCCCGTCGGCCAAAGACTTCCCGTATATGTGGTGGCTGGTGCACGTATAAATCTGTCGTGGCCTCAAAGCCCTCCATGTCAAACAATGCCACTAGGGGTACTGGTTCAGAGGTGATCGTTCTCTTATTCAGGTTTAAATTATGATCTGCGGATGGGTGAATGAATTGCATGAATGAAGTCCTCCCCGTAAAAAGGATTGTGACGTGTGTGTAGCTAAGTCGTTCTCTTGGCCCTTGTTGGCGCTACTATAGATACAAGAGGCGCCCCCCCCCCTCCCCAGTCTTAAATCGGCTGTCTTCGAACAGCGGGCTTGCCCATGACAAGTGCCATAAGAAACAACAACAACATATTGTATATATAAATTGTATACACCCAGTTTTATTTTTGCAAATATTCGCATTTCGCTAAAAAGTAAGTGTATAAAGCTAAGACTTTTCTAATTCGGTAGTTTATCAAATAAACTTATCTAAATTTGGCTGATAATTTAAGAAATATATTTTCTAGTTCGTAAAATAAGAATCATATGTATTTCGTGCATTTTTTTTTAAAATATAGGTATCTGTTTTATTGTAAACATGCATTTTTAAAATTTTTCATATTATGAAACATTAAAGCAATCGTAAATTCTCTTTGAAAAAAAAATCATATTTTGTAGATTCTAATTATAGCAAATTTGAACAAAAATAAAGTATTAGATTTAAATTGATAAATTTTTAAATTTTTTTTAATACCAATATTAAGAATTTGAAAAATGTAAAATAGCATTAACACTTTAATTATACTGCAATGGAAATCAATGCAATTATCCAAGGAATTAAATTAGTATCATAATTTAAATGCTTTTATCAGGAAATATATTCAGAAATGATGTTTTTACTCTAAACATTGATGTTTCAATATAGGTTTGAAAATTAAATATATATAGTTATATATAACTTATAGGAACAAAAAATCGACCTGAATTTGTTAATCTTCATCTAGTCCGTCAGTTCAGATTCTTTATCTGGTTGCTTCAGCGAAAAATTCTGAGACAAATCTCGTCGGGATTAGTTCCTTTTCCTAACCAGGGATGGCAGGGCCTTCACGTTGTCTTGAAAGTTAGGCATACAATATTTCTTGTTTGCTTGACAGTCAAGAAAAGTAGACATTCACGTGGCGTGTGAGTGACCGGTAGTTCACAAGGAAAAGTAGAGCAAATTTATTTTAACGATCATTCGGAATCCCAGCGAGTTTCTTGTGAAATTTGTAGTTATGAAGACAATAATTTTTATTCTCTTAAAAAAAATATCCGTAACCGTGATATGGATTTGCATATTGAAAATTGTATAAAAATAGAAGATTCTTCTTTCAAGAAGTGGCTCGGTGTGAATAAATGCATGACTAATCAAGAAAACTTTTTCCTGATTTTCTTACACAGAATCTTTAGTATTTTGCAAACAGGAGCACACGGTGCTGACAAACAGGGCAGAAACACTTCCATAGGGAAAAGTCTCCTATATTCTACAAAGCTATTTTTTAAGCTGGATAATACGAAAAACAAAGTGTAAATGGTGTACTTTTAATTAAAATTCAAAATCAGCAGAATCGAGGAGCTAGGACAAATGAAAACATTGAAGAATCATTCTTAAGACGATGCAGTCAGAAAGAATGAAATACAAATGCACATGTTTTAGTTTACAAAAATGAAAGTACCGAAATGCAAGAGTATCGCCAATATTCGTTGCAATTTCACCAACTTTTCCATTTTAAGTAAATACAAACCACCACACCAAATGCCCTATCATTATTACTCAACTGTAATTTAAAATAATTTGGTATATTTCTGTGATAAAATGTTTTCATAAAAGTTTATTCAAATTACTAAATTAATCTTAATAATATTTATCGTTTGCGGTGATTACATCAATTTTATTTATATTAAATCGATCAATATTGATGAAATACATCTAATCAAAACTTTGAAAAAGAAGTAAATTCAATTTTGATTTTTAAATGTTTCAGGAACTTTTCTTATTTTTGCCCAGATATCTCTCCATCTCACTCTCTCTCTATATATAAAACACACACACACAAACACACACACACACACACACACACACACACACACACACACACACACACACACACACACACACACACACACACATATATATATATATATATATATTTGTGTGTGTGTGTATTCGTGTGTATGTGTGTATGTTACTACAAATTTTAATTTTTGAAAGTGGTGGATTAGTTTTTAATAACCAATGAAAAACTAAAGTTATCAGTTGATCCAATTTGAAATAATTCAAATATATTTTTAGTAATGAATGCATTTATAATTTTTATCACTAAGAAATGCGTAATTATTTGATGAGGGAGCAAAGCGGGATGAGATTAAGTAATGATCTTCAAAGAATCAAAAAGTGATTATTGAAGATTAGTGAGCGGAACGGACAGAGGGTGTAACCCTCTAGTTATCAAATGATAAATGACATTTTATTAAATTTTGCCAACGCTTGATGGAATATAATTTCATAAAAATGGTAATATCCTTTCAATATGACAATAGCAATTGAATCTGAATTATATCCACGTATTAATTATCTTAAAATATAATTAAATAATCTATATCAATTAAACACACACACACACACACACACACACACACACACACACACACACACACACACATATATATATATATATATATATATATGCACTGAGAAAGATAGAATATACACTTTTATAAATGCATTAAATATTATAAAACATTTTTATATCTGAAGCCAATAAAGTATAAGTAATTCCTTTTTGAAAAAATGTTTAATTTCTTTTTCAGATTTCGAATGTCTGCTTTCATCAGTTATTATTCTATTTTATTAAGTTTAATATTTTAATTCATGTTTTAAATGATTAATAGCAATTTAAAGAAAATAATTAAAAAGGGACATTTTTAGAACCGTACTAACTCGAAAACCTGCTTTTAATCGTTTGACCTTTTATAATTTATTTTTTATTGCGACATTCAATTGCCAAATAAATTTAAAAAGCTAACATTAAGTTTTATGCCATTACATGAGTGTTTTAAGCTAATGTATTATAACAAATAAAAATTTATTAAAGAAACACGCTTTAATGTATCCAAACGAACAACTTTTTGATGTTTCAGAAAAATATTTTAAGCATAATACTACCGACTTACATTTGTATGGTGCTAAATAAATAATCTGCAATATTTATATTACATTTTATTATTTATATATTATGCAAAATGTGCGAAAAACTTTTTCGTTGCACATTAATACTGTGTTTATTACATTAAAAATATCAGACTACACTTTTTCTTTTAGAACTGAAATGAATAAATGAAGATTTGAGTAAACAATATTTGAAAATAAAAGAAAATGTTTCAAAATTATTTAAAAGAAAAATAAAATAAGTATAAAAATCATTTGTGTTACCGAAAAATGAATGTAATTATTTCAGTTATTATTATTAAAGATAAAAATTTCAAAACAAAAAGCATATTTGACGAAAATCGTTTGTAAGTAAATAATGAGTATAATAGAATAAATTGTATCCATCAATTTACAAATTATTTGTCATTTGTTTGTTTGGCAAAACATGTAATAATAAATTAAATAAATCTTATAAGCAATTCGTTTAACGATTTTTATATTTTTTAAGTTCCGCTTTTATAATATTAATCTGGTTAGAAAAGAGAAGTTTAGTCCCATAATGACACAATAATTATTAAATTCCTAAGAATTTATCTATTTGTAATGGAAGACATTATATGTTGAAAAAAAATGCATTAGAGCTTAATACAAAGAAGATATATTTACATCATAGAGAAAGAATATTATGTTCTATTACATAATAAGTGTTCTAATTACACACGAGAGATTTAAGCTAAAATATAGCTTATGCTTTACTTTTTTATAAATTTGAGAAGAAAACAAAACCATGAAAATAAATCGCGATAAAAAAAAAAAAAAAAAAAAAAAAAACTAAGCTGGGAATACTTCGAATTTTTTCTCTTTTTATTTAATGCAAGCTTGACTCATTGCTTGGAGGGAAATAATTACAAACACATTTTCGCTAAGAAATCGAAAGATAAAGAAAAGATTTAATAATGGATGAAATTATTCGTGGATTTATTGCTGAGTTGGGTTTGTTCGTATCTAATGACAAAAAAAAAAAAAAAAAAAAATAAGAAAGCGAAAAATTTTAATTTGATATTTTATTACTTTTTGATTTATCAAAAAAATATATATCGCATAGCTAATAAATCAGACCCAAAGAAACGTTAATGTCATTTCACAAGCATTAGATTTCAATAAGATAAGAGAATGGTAAAAAAGAAAAAAATAAATATATTTTTTCATGATTATAAATATTAAAGCAGGAGTTTTATTGTTTTTGTTGTCGTTATTTTAGTGACAAAAAATATTTTAACGTAAAATAGAATTGTTATGAGATTAAAATAATAAAAAGAATAATTCTATAGAATAGGTAATAAGTAAAAATCTTTATAAATATAAATATATATTCTTTGATGAGAAAAGTGGATATTTTTTTATTATTAAAAGAATAAAATCGCTAGATAAGTGAAAAATAAGGATTTTCTTTTAACATGATTTTTTTTTCTTATTTCATCATTGAAGGATTAGTTCCTTTAATTACTTCGTATTACACCAGAATGTTAAAAGAAACATGCTATTTAATTTGCATTTTAATAAAATTATTTAACACTTAATGATATTTGACTATAAATCAATTAATGAATTTTGTTAGAAATATATTCTTAAAAGTTTGAAAAGTTCAAATAATACAAAGCTTTATTTTGCTATTTCTTATGCAATTGCGTTAATCAGATTCATATGAGAACTTTAATGCTATGTAGTCTTAATTAAACTTTAATCTAGCTGCGCAAAACACATATTTATAATATTTAGTTTTATTTATGAATTTTTATCAAAATTTCAGTAAAGCTTTTAAATTTGATTGCAAATAGGGTTGTCATTCTGAACACATTACTATTCATGTAGTTAGAATGATAAATTTAGAATTTTAAAATACATCATTATTATTTAAACTTTGAATAGAATGGAACTTTCATAGCTATATAATCAGAGATTAATTCAAGCTGAAAAACTTAAGCTGAAACAATTTTGTTTGTTTGGTTATATTAACGTCCCGTTTTAAAAGCAACACTAGAGCTATTTTGCAACGGATCTCGTAATTTTGAATCGCGGTCAGATGTTGAGGACGGCGCCTGAGCTGGCACCTCTCCACACCACACCAGCGGGAGGACGTTTGGTCATGACGGATTTAACGTGCACCAGGCACGCTTACATGACAGTTCTTCGATGGAATGGGGTCTCGAGCTTAAAACTCTCAAGTTCCGAAGCCGAGAACTTACCACCAGGCCACCGAGGCCCCTTAAACTGAAACAAATATACTAACAAGTTTATAGTGTTTACTATAGACTTTTTTGTATAGTAAAACATTATAGATTGTTGAGTTTTGAGTGATTGCACTCTTTCGAAAAGAGCTAATAGTTTTGATTTATGCGTATTTCATTCAAAATTTGATAGCAATCTGCAAATCTGATGGAAAAGCCACAGACAAAATTTCATGCCAGTTGATTGTTGAGTTTTGAATGATGGTTCTCATACGGATGGGGCAAACAGTTTCTCTTTATACGTATTTCATTCAAAATTTGATAGCAATCTGCAAATCTGATGGAAAAGCCATAGACAAAATTTCATGCCAGTAGATTGTTGAGTTTTGAATGATGGTTCTTATACGGATGGAGCAAACGCTTTCCCTTTATTCGTATTCATTCAAAATTTGGTAGAAATCTGCAAATCTGATGGAAAAGCCATAGACAAAATTCCATGCCAGTAGATTGTTGAGTTTTGAATGATGGTTCTCATATGGATGGAACAAATAGATTTTGTTCACGTATTAAAAATGGGATAGTAATTTGAGAATCAGATGGATAGGTCACATATCAAATTCCATTCACTTAGATAAACAAATACAAATTCCGAAATTCTAATTTGAGATATGATTGGCTTTGGAATGTTCATGGAAAGGACTACTGTTCAAGTCTTTGATTTATTCCAGAAAATTATGTAACGCTTTCTTTTTCTAATCCAGATATTCATGCAAAAGTCAGAGCAAATTTTGCTACAAATTTCCATTTTTCTAATATGCATCTCAGTGCATATTAAAATCATCAATATTTGCATTTGCTATTATGACGCATTTATATGGCAGATAAAACTTAGCAGCGTTTAGAAACAAATAACTAATTGGAATTAAGCGTAGAATTTCAGAAATACGTTGCAGAATTGTGAAATGTGTTTTCTGTATTGCGTTATGACGAAACGTGCTAGGCGTATACAGCTTTAAACGCGGTATAATTATATTTAGTTTAATTTAACAAAGTGTAATTGCACTAACAATTTTTTTTGGCCTCACACTGTCTCTTGGAATTGTACTTTCAAATGGTAAGTGTTTTTCTTTCGTATTTAAATGAATTTGGTTCTGTTTTCATGGTCTTTTGTTGTTTGATTTGCTGTGTTCTTACTTGGATTAATAATTTTGGAAATTATTATACTTTTTATTGTATGATTATCTTTAATTTTGTGATATTAATTTTATCGCCAAAACCTCAATTTCCTGAGATTTTCGGGTCACGAGGGGCCAGTTTGTTGGACGAAAGTCAGACCCCTCACAGAAAAAATCCCTGGTTTGAATCCTTGCCTGAGGGTGACCCTTGAGAAAGTCTTCAGGCCGGATTCATTATATTTTTCTTTTTGATTTTTTTGGCTCTAAACTAAATATTTTTTTTTATTTGGTTAAGTTCATTTGTGTTTTAGTTGTAGCAGGATTAGCGCACTCTAAATACAATGCATGTTGTATTATATGGATTCAGGAAATATTATATAGGTGAACTTTCATATTGATTATTTTGGGTTGATAGTTTCTTTTCTGTATTGTACTATTTTTTGACAAATAATTTGAATGAGCTGGCTAAGAATTCATATGGTAAGAAAAATTTTTGCATGATTTTTTGAACGATCCTATCATGTTATGCTTCTTATAAAAGATGCATTCAACCTGAAAGCCTGTAAATCAATTTTTACGAAAACTGTAAAAAATTATACAAAATAGATGAGTGACGTTTTTATTTTAACCATATCATTCATTATCTTGGATAAATCCATATAAACTCATATCGATTATAAATTTTTTTTAAAAATATCGATACTGAAAAATAAATCAGTATTTGTTACAGACCCACTTCTATACAGTTTTAATTTGAACATATTGCATATTTTGTTAATTATTTTATGAAAAAGAAACATTATTAATATTAATGGAATGGAATGATACAGCATCAAGAAAACCTTTCCATTAATGTTGATGGAATATTTCAGAAAACTTCCTGAACCTGATCACATTTTCTTTAGGGATATCCAATACCCACCATCCTTCGATTTTCATTTGTTCGGAAGCACCCCTGTTCCAGAAATCAGTATGCGCATATTCAGATGGGCCAACTCCGGGGGAAAAACTATTGATGTCCACGTTTTGTGAAGTAACGGTATTGGACGGGAAGTAAACGTCCATTCCTTTTTTTTTCACTTCTTTTTTTCATAGTGAAGAAGGTTCTTGGGAAAACTTCTTTTCTCTCTTTAATGAAGTCTAGAGATCTGGATTTTTGCCAAAGTTCCCTTCAATCAGCTTTTCGTAAATAGATTATAACAACTTTGGGCAGCATCAAAATATTAGTTTTGGATCGTCTTGATACTGATCTGGGAGAGAAGTGGGGAGGGGGGAGGCTAAGTGTTTTTGTTTCGTTACTTTGAGGGAAGTTTATATGGGATGAAGATTTTGATGCGATAATGTATCATAATATTGAAAGATATTTTTTTGAGGCCATGACGTAAAGTGATCCGAAGACCACTTAAATGGTGGCAAGGCATGCAAGAAATCTAATAAATGCACTTAATAGATCTGCTTGATTATAAATAATTGACATAATAATAAGATATGAGCTTAATAGAATACTCTGCATATGAATGGAACATATTTAATTAAATCAGGGTTTCATAAAATTTGCTTGTACTTCACATCCAACTGTAGACAGTTTTCTTTCTATTAAAACTGGAAATCAAATCTGTTAGATGTAGAGATTAAGTGAAAAAGGCTTCATGAAAAAATCCGATCAGAATTCTGAATTTTGAAAAGAATTTATAAGCGGCTATGAGTTGTGTATTTCTACATAGAGTTCATTTAATAGAGGCTGGAAAGCTAAACTTTAAGTCATTAGAGATAAATATGTAATATCTCGTTGGATAATTGCTTTAATATAAAAATACACTAGATTTTATGTTATTTGAATAAATGACAGTATTGCTAATTATAAGATTATCAATGAAAATGACGGAATATTAATTTTTATACAATTTACTGATTATATTGGTAGTATTTAGTAAAATATTTGCAATTTTTTTTAATAATATTTAAACAAAAATTTCATTTGCAATTCTAACAAGTCACTTCTAATTTTAAGGCTTGCGACTACATTCGGGATTAATTAAAAAAAGAAAACATTCTAAGCTACTTGTATTTATAAATGTTTACAAAAAAAAAGTTCGATGAAATGATATGAATACAAAATATACCAGTTAAATGACAAACATATTTTTAATTGATAAAAAGCATTTTTTTTTTCTATTTAAATAAAGTATATAGCGAAAATATAGTTTAGAGGTTCATCAAATAATTTCTGAAAATTTTGCCAATATTTTAAGAAATTTATTACCTAGTCAGTGAACAAAAAATAATTCGAATTTCTATACATTCTTTAAATATTGGGTTTTGAATGATCAATAACAGGATTTTTTCTTAAAATAACTATAAAATATTTCTAAATGTATGGTTAACTTATTCTTTAATTCAGAAACTACAAAACATATTGAGAAATTACTATACTAAATTTGAATGAAAAAAATGCATTGGATTTTAATTTACGATAGTTTTTGTAAAAAAATGCTACCAAAGTTTAGAATTTCAAAAAAAAAAAAAAAAAATACAGCATCTAAAGAAAAATAGTAGCATCAAAACGTATGTAATTGGAAATATATAAATCAATGTAACTTCCAAAAATCAAACTTAAAAACAAAATTCAAATTATTTTATGAAGAAACTGGTTCAGACATTAAGAACATTTAATATAAAAAGTGTTCAAAAAATTTACTTTTCAACATAGTCACCCATATTTTAAAACAATCAGCAGCCACATCAAACAAGAATAGAAAAAGATCCACCAAGCATTGGCCATATAATGCTTTGGCATCCGCCAATGCGTGGCGGATCTTTTCAAATCAGCAGAGATTAAAAATTGTTTAAAGCATTCATATTCGGAATTTAATATATCAATCAATTTAAGATGTAAATTACATTAACGTTTTTCTTTGTGTGAAATGTTAATGTGCCTGGAATATTTAATTTCATATGACTAATAGAATAATCAGGAAACTGTACTAAGATAAAGATTTGATAATTTATCATCAATGCAGTTTCTTATCAAAACAACTTAAAATATAATTAATTACATTATTCAATACATTTTTTTCACTGAAAATATATCTTTTCTAATGGTTTAGAGCATATATGTAGGAATAGGACAAGAACGAATTAGCACTAATTAGAAAATCAAATAATATCAATTAGAGGAATAATTATTATCAAAAAAGATTCTAAAAAGATTCTCCATTAACAGAAACTGTCAATCTTCGGCTATGAAGAATATGCCTATTTTTCAATGCTTACTCATAAGCTAAGAAATACCAAAGTAAATACAAAATCTAAGTAAAAGATAAAATTTCTAATAATATTTTATGAGCATTTTATAAATAAGTTAAGCAAGAACAATCTGATTTTGCGGAACTCTAATTTTTTTTTTTTTTTTTTTTCAATGGGAGCTATTAAATTCGATCTGCAGAATTCTGAGGTTGATAAAACTGAATGTTTTCAAATTAGTAAGCCTCAAGAAATTTCTTATATCAATATAGTCTTTCGTTCTATGTAATATTATTTTATCATTCAAGCGTATGGAATTGATTTTAAAATATTTTAAATATATCTAGATGAAAAAAATTGTGATTCATATGTAAGAATATTTAAAATCACTTTTTTATAAGCGTGCTGATATTTTTACTTTAATATTATAAACAAAATATAATATATTAACATATTTTTATTATAAATAATTATATTCTGTATTTAATATTATTAATAAATTATTTAATCTTAAAACTTTTTATTATTGGAACCTTATGCAAATTGAAAATACATATTAAAATTTTTTTTAAAAATAGGCTCAATTTTCTATTATTTATTATAATGAAATTTAGACTACGTTGAGTGAACGATATTATGTGTATATTAGAGCTGAAAATAGTTCCTGTCAATCATTTCACTCAGATGTTTTTATACTAAACACGAACACCTGCGTCAGTTATAAAAACAAATTGGACACGTTATATGTGCTTTTTCGTTTGAAGTGAGACTTCTACAATTTTTTGTATGATTATAAAAATTATTTTGTAAATATGATGTAATTGGATGCAAATACGTTTCAATGAAAATCTACCACTAAAAGAATCTTTTTAAGAAAAAAAAATGCAAGGTTCAATTTATATAAAGTTTGTAGAACACAATTCTTGATTATGTTAATGATATAATTCTTATTTCTAAATATTGGCAAATATTCTATATGGGGAGAAAATAAGTTGTAAACAAAGTACAAAAAAAAAAAATTGAAATCTATTTACTGCACCTTATTTTTTTGTCGCCAATATGGTAACCCAAACATGCAATCGCAGAAGTAATTCCAGAAACCTAATCGCTGCTTTATACACTAATGCTTTGCCTTGTTGAATTTCATAACAGCTTCTTTGTCGATTTTTCATCCTGGCATTCTTTGGGTTTAGGAAAATTAAAATATGTTTTAACTAAAAAATTACTTCGTTTTATATTTTCAAAGCATTTTTTTGATATTTTTTTATTCTTCAAAATTTTTGGAGATATTCTAACATTTATCAATTTTTTTTCAGCTTTTTTAACTATTTTTTTAGCCATGCATTTTCCGCCCAATTGCAATTTATATAATTTCATCTCATATATATTTCCATGCCATTGTCCATGTATCTAAACTCTCAAAATTAGACTGCATAGCACACATTCGTTTTACATCGCGATTAGTCACCTGAGCACGTATTCTTGGCAGATAAATTATTTTCTAGAACACTGTTCCTTAATTTGTAACTTCCGTTTGGCGGTCTATTTAATTATTCATCTTCGATATAAATCTGCTTTAAACACGCGGATTTTAATCCCTATTTTTGCTTAAGAAAATGTATAGTTTCATGCATAATTAAGGTAAACTGTTTTTAAGTTTAATTTACTGGTGTGAGATAAAGTAACGCTAATTTCTTGTTGTTTGCTTATCTGTCCTATCAGAAATTATCCAAAAATACTTGTTATTGTTGATGGTACTTTTGTTAAAAGATAATCGAAGCTTTATTTAGCATAAAACGATTTCTACTTATCAACTCACTAAAAGTTTAAAACGCAAACGTATTATATAATTTAAAAAAAATAAATTAAAGTTTTTTTTATAACAAACGATATTTTTGTCAACTAAAACATTTATTATTTTTTTAATGAAAACTATGATAACGAAAATGAAGTAGCTAAAGATAAGCTATTTAAATGAAATTATTTCCAAAGGAATATTGTTTTATCTTAAAGTAGCCATTTATTTTTAATTGAAAATTTAAAAAAAAATCATTAACGAGAATCAATTGAAATTATTTTTGCAAATTGTAATTTAAAATCAATTTTAACCGAGTATGTTTGTTTTGAATATATGTCAGTACCTGATTTTAATTTAATGAAATATTATTGAATTCTGAATTAATAATATTAATATATTATTTGACAAAAGCGAAATTTTTTAAACAAACATGAATTAAATGAAATTCTGAATTATTATCTGTATTTTAGTTAATATTCTCAAGATTTTTTTTATTGAAGGGATTTTAATGCAATATTTTTTAAATATTTATTTCATAAGTGCATTTATTTATTAGCATTTGTCAAATAAATTTCCTAGAGAAAGTGAATTTTACGAATATAATTTCTTAAAAAAAACCTTTATCTTTATATAACTGATTCAGACAATCTTTTAAATTTTATATAATAATTAAATAGAAAAACATAATAAAAAATGAGTTTTGAATTCAGTAGAAAAAAATTCCAAATAGTGGTAAATAAGATGTATCCATATATTCCTCTTTAATTTTCTATTTACAATAATAAACAAGCAAGAGTGGTCTTTTCGAAATTTTCTCGCTTATTTTCTAATAAAGATATTATTTTCCATCACAAATCAGTATCTCCAATTGAAAGATTTTTGCTTCATAGCATGGTAAGGAAAATAAAATATGATCTTTGTTCACCTTTTCATTACTTTCTATTACCTAATCTAACGCAGAACTTTAATAACATAGAAAATACAGAAAGTCTTAATGTTGAGTTATCGCATTTATATTCAAGCTAAAGTATGGACGGACAGACAGTCTACTTTTTCAAGGATTGGTTTAAAATTCATAACACTAAATGAGATTAGACTCTAAACGTGTGCACCATGTATTGCCTGGCTACTTCTTTATCTATAATACATATTGTACTCACTTGTACGCGAGCAACCAGTGAGACAGACTTTCTTCTGAATACATTTTGCTCAAAATTTGATAAAAAATCTATAAATTTCATGTAGAAACCGTATATCAAATTACATCCATCTAGTTAAAAGTGTGTCTGAGTTTTGTATTTACATTTATACAGGAAGAGAGACAGATGGATGTAATTTCAAAAATGAGTTTTTCGCTGCCAGACAGATCTGAAGCTTGTTATATGAATACGGATATACATTTTATTGGCAAAACACTGTACTAAATATTATTTTTCTAGGTCTTTACGTTTAAAGGTTATGTACATTAATTTGTACACTGACAGATAGAAAAGTAAACTTATCTTGAATGAATTTCGTAATTTAATTTTAATTTAATTTAATTACTCTTTTAATTTAATTTCACTTAATTTAAATCCATTAATTTCAATTAATTTCAAGATTAATTCAAATGAATTGAATTAAATTAATCTTTAATTTAAAAGAAATCTACTAATTTTGTGTTAAGACCACATACCAAATTTTATTCAATTTGCTCAAAATGTGTTTTTCTATTTCAGAGAGTTTTGAAATGTAGAAATTAGTCAAAATCTCTGGTTCAAATGTTTTGACAATTATTATACTTTATCTTTGTATACTTCAGATACGAGAAAACAAAAGACACTAATTCACTTCAAATTGATAAAATAAATTAATGGTCTTTCTTTTCAAGATAATGTTAGTGAAACACATTGAAATTTATTTTCAGATTTCACAAGAAAAAAAGGAGGAGGAGATTTTATAAGATATTGATTTAAAAAAAAAGATCAGAGGAACTCCAGCATTTTACATTATTTTCGACTTGGAGCGTTACTTTAAATTGGCGAAAAACGATTCGAGAAAGGGCCTTTTTAAAGCATATTCACCAAGAGTTGAGTGTTTGTCAATCGACATTTTTGACGTTCGACATTTTTCTCGTCTTAAAAGAATACAGTTCGTTTTTTCTTTTCTTTTTTTTTTACAGGAAAAAAAAATAACTAGGAAGACTTGCCAGCTTTTCTGATTCGCCATTGTTTTTTTAACATGCGTTAGTTCCGAAAAGTGACGTTTAAGATTTTTTTTAGGACTGCTAGGAAAAAATGTTGAGGGCATGGAAAAAAAGGAAGTGCTGAATTCTCTGAAGATTTGGCGCTATTTGCTGTTAAACAATGAAAAGAATAAGATCTAGAAAATAAAAAGTGGCAACGATGCAAAAAAGGTTTTTATCCCTTAAACATATAAATTGTACTAAATGAGTAAACTTTCTTGGTTTTGACGAATTTTACGTGAACTTTCACTCTTCAAATTGTACGTTTCAAAAAAAAAAAAAAAAAATAAGAATGTTTCGACAACAAAAATGATTGAAGTGAAGCCAAAAAAAATTAATAAATTCAACTGTACAATGTGGTAAACGCTTTTAATTTCGTAACGAAACGCATAATTTATTTTAATTAAAAGATAAAATACATCATAATACATTCAAATTTAAATTTTTTACACTTCTTCTTTTGCCTAAATTAAACAAAGACAGAGTATTGTAAAGTTTATAATCGTCAAGATTTGGAGCTGGAAGTTTAAGCAGACCTCCTTGTATACGTAAAATACTTTTTTAAAATACTTTTTTGTCTCTCTAACTGACCCCCTGGGGGCACCTTGAAAAGAAGATGAGCTGCTTCCGGTATGGTGTTTGGATCTCGCCACCCTGGAGGGTACACCAAAGGATGGGGGATCTGGCTCCTCTTATCGATGACTGGACTTTCTTCCTTCGGGAAGAGTTGTAACGAGGCCGGTGATGACCCTTAGAACTCAACCACAGTTCCCGCTAGTGTTTCTGTTGAGGCGGTCCAATCATTCAGTTTTCTTCATCCGTGTGCATTCGGGCGGGTCAGAGAGTCAGTGATATGAAATTACAATTGATATTTATACCAAATTTGAAAAAGTTTGTCAGATTTTGAACGAAACCTATTTATAGGAATTCAGACTGCCTGTCTAGTTGTCGAGTACAACTGAACACGATTATTATGAAACTTAAAGATCTAGATGAATGAAATTCCGTTCATAGATTAAAACGTAATATTGGATCTACATCAAATTTTGATCCAAATCTGTCCGAAAGTCCATTGTATGTCTACACTTTATCTTTCATACAAATGGTTGTAATTTGAGTATACCATAATTTGGGCAAATGAAATTTGGTATGCTATTTTTCAGCAAAATTGTAAACAATTTAACTTTTTATGAGTCAAAAATGGAATCTCAAATGTATATTTATTTTCCTCATTTTATTATGGAGCGCTAAATCCTAATGTACAGAATTCCGAAAATAAGATTCTTTTTACCCAAACCATTCCTTACACAATGTCTATATTTTTTTTTCGGAGTGTGAGGGAAAGGTTATGAGGGAAGGTTGATTTATTTATGAAACAATCGTCCAGAGAATTTCTAAAATAAAAATCGAGGATGTTAGAATACTGGACGAATCTTTTCATATCAACTTCAATACCAGTTTTTATTCAAAATTTTTTAGTCAATTTAATCATTTTCCATTGAATTTTGACAGTAATTATTTGTACAATTTTTAGGCTTCAACTGTCTTCTATGTCTTCTTATTTTATCCACACTATTTTTCATAATTGTGACGATCTAACATTGTACTTATTTTTTTAGTCACTCGGCTCTCTGACCCACCCGTAGACATACGGATAAACCTGAATGGCCGGGCCGCAACAGTAACACTGGCGGGAACTGTAGTTGAGTCCTAAGGACCATCGCCGACCAAGGTACACCCTTCCATAAGAAAGCATGTCCCATCATCGATCGGAGGAGCCAGACCCACGCCTTTTTGTCTACCCAAAGAGGTGGCGAGAATCAACCACCATGCCGGGAACTTCTCATCCTTAATTACGAAGTGCCCTCCCAGCCCCCGAGATATGCTTACGTACTAAAAAAAAATTAGTTGTGTTTGTCTCCCCGAACTATCTCAAATATTCTTTAATAAACGTACTTGCATATGCATATTAACAACATGTACTTGGCGAACAATATGTACAATAAGGCCCATGCGTGCTATTTTTTAGATAAATCGGTAGGCAATAAGTATTTTACGCATTTTCTTTTCTACTAATGAAAAATAAAATTATACAAAAAAACCCCACAAATTTAGTGGTCAAATTGCTACCCATATTTGTTAAGTCATTGCGTTTTGTCATGCAATAAATCATGACTCGTTAAGTCATTGCGTTTTGTCATGCAATAAATCATGACTCGTTAAGTCATTGCATTATGTCATGACTCGTTGTGTCATTGCGTTTTTTACTTAACGAGTTTACATAATTGTGAAATGACAGACCTACCGGCTATGAAGAAAAGAATGAGAAAGAATTTTGTTCTTCTAACTTTGATACATGTCTGCACTTTAGATTTTAAACCGATGCACCAAATTTTATACATCTAGCTCTTTCCGTTTTATATTTATCCAGTTACTTTGTTTTCGGATAGCCGATCAAAGTTGCTTTTTCTGAATGGATTACATTCAAAATTTGAAAGAAATCTAAAAATTCGATGTTAAAATATGCCAAAATAAAATAATATGCCAAATTTCGTATGTCTAGCTCAAAGCGTATTTTAGTCACAGTGATTAAAGTCAGAGAAACAAAATTCCAAATATCTGTTTCTCAAACCCAGGGAAGTCTGAAATTTAGAGATTCGTCGAAATATCGAATTCAAATTTCTTGGTGATGGCAATAATTTCTCATCGAATATATCTTTAAATTGAAAAAAAAAAAAAATCATAACCCGATAAAATTCCAATTTTGATATACGTCAGATGGAGCAGTCAAATAAGTCAGTCATAACATTATACCAATCTCAAATGGTACAGTGCTATACGTTTTGAAACAGAAGTCAGAAATTATATTTTTTGCAATTAAAGACATGTAATGACTAAAATAATTGCATTTCTTAATAATGAGCGATATGAACAATTTTCTTATTTTCCATATTTAGCTATTGTATGAATGATGAGAAGTTAATGATTAAAACGTGGTTTTCTTGAAATCGAAGTAGCCTTGGAAATCCATAAAGTCTACATCGACGTAAATCAAAGACCTAAAATAATTTTATGCGGCATTCTGAAATCAAAATCTATTTGTGGATTCTTAGGGAAAAAAATTAATAAAACGCTCAAAGGGTTAAATAACTGAGACAGGTTAACACGAATTCACAGTAAATGCTCCAAACAGCATCTACAGTAGCCAACAGAGGTAAGAAATAAAGAAATAACTTTAACAGTACAAAACGTTAAAAAAAAAGCCGTAAAGAACTCGCTCAGCTACTTGCTTAGCTCAGTTCAATTCCTGCTACGCTCACTGGGACAATACTGAATGTCTGTCAGTTTCGTTCCTTGAGTTATTTTTTCACATCACCGCTCATACGTTTCTATGCGGATCACTATAATCCTGATAGAGTTATCGTCAAACTTTTTGTATCGTCAAAATTTTTCGAATTTTCGATTCTTTGCTGAAAGCACCGATTCTGCTGACATTTTACTCCACACCCATTAAAACTATTTATTAAACTGTTTTCCTTCCCAAAATGTTTACTGTGCTTACAGGAAAGTAATATTACAAATTAGTAATAATATTCCAACAATGTACTATTTTGAACAATATATATTTGTGTACTAATTATAATTAAGGATATATTATTTGTTCTTTAGTGATAATGGTGGAAGGAAAAGCAATTTTTAGTTCCAACATTACCAGATACATTTCTTTTATCATCGGATACCCGCTTTTGTTTCTTGGGCTTCCATAATTTAACTTTTAACTTAAATGAAAAATATGATAAAGAAAGAAATGATTTCGTTACAGCAGAGACTTTTCTAAATGAACTAATTACGGCGTCTGCTTTCTCTATTGTTTCTCCTCAATATAACTAGACAATTACATCTTTAAAAATAATATTGTTATATTAATGTTATAAAATTTTCCCAGATATTTATCTAGTGTTCAGAATTTATTATTCACAGAAATCGTCTTTAAAAATAAATATTTATCTTCCAAAGTATCATTATTTTTATTTCATAGACTTTTGAAAATAATTATTATTATTTCATTTTCATGAAATGAGACTGATTTTGTTATTTCGTTAATTTTGAAATAAACTCTTCTGAAATTTTAACAGTTTATCAACATTTCCTTCCATTTATAATTGCTTTTACAAAACAATAAGTAAAAGAAAACTCTGACTTCTAACCAAGAACTTAAAAGTTGATAATATCGTTAAGTAGAAACAAAAACAATCTTGTCGTCTGCATTTTCACAATAGCAATATCACTTTTTTATAAAATATGAATTAAAAAAAATCTAAATGGTATATCAAAATAAAACAAAAGTTGAGAATTTATATTTAAACACGTAACAAAATTGTTCATGCATGTCTTCGAAATTAAATATATTTTAAACATAAATTTATAAATTGTATGAATAACGTTTTTATAATGTAATCCATCTCTTTACTTATATAGACATTTTTAACATTTTTGTAAAATATTATTCTGTCGATAGATGGCGCTGTTTTGCCCTTCATTTGTATTAATAAATGATCGTGGTTTTTAGCTTCGGTACGCTATAAAGGTGGTTTTTAGCAACTATTGTAACGATGCAGAAATCAAATAATTTCATCAAAAATGAATGGTAAAAATCGATCGCATGTCCGATAAATAATAAATTTAATAATAAATAAAATTACAGAACAAATTCAATGGAAAAATTGATATAATTCAAAACTTATAATATGCATGGCTTATTATAAGTTATAATATGCAGTTTGGCCAAGAATGGCTAGTGAGTTTAAAAATTCTAAAACTTAAACAAAATCTAAACGTATTCAAATGTAAATCATCTATTTATTTTTAAATCATCAATACCTTTTATAATTTTTAATAATTACCTTTGACACTAGTAAGTTCTCATTGAATATTTGTAATATTTAATTTCAATCAAATCTTACCTGTTATATGTAGTTTGTTTCTGATTCCTTTAACAAAATATTTTTTAACATCAAACAGGGCATAGTGAAGTCGTGTTAATATTCTTAGATTTGTTCTATTTAATTTGTCCAAAATCTCCCTAATGAATCAAATCATATGACATCCATCACCTTACCATCAATAGATTAATTTTGCTGCCAAAAAATTTTCTAATTGCACATTGTCTTTAATGGCACAATACCTCCATCTTCTGAACTCTCATGCTCTCAGTGTAGATTATAAATTTAATATTCCTCTCTCTATTTTCTGGAAAATGCACATGATAAATTGTTGGACCAAACAATGAAAAAGCACATGATAAATTGTTGGACCAAACAATGAAAATGATATGAATTTCATTGAAAAAAAAATATGCTGTTGAAAATTCAACTAAAAATTATCAAACATTTCATAATTGAGAAATAAAATTTGTAAGCCAATAAATTTCTATTATTAATGAAATAGATTTTATAAATTTTAAAATGGTAAAAAAAGTCATTTATAAGTAATAACATTTCCGAGAGATATAGGAAAAAAGACAGAGATTTTGTTAAACTTTTAATTAAAATTCTTATAAAGATTTTTAAAAAATCGATCTCAAGTGCACATTCCTGTCCTCCAAAATATATATATGTGCCAAAATTTGGTAGCTTTTTGGTGAAATCGCCAACTTATAGAGTGATAATATTTTATTTTTAACACAGAAAGGAATAAATATATCATAAAATCAAAGACTTCTTTAAATAACATCATACAATATAAGCCTAATTCTTTATAATCAATATTAAATAAAGAAAAAATATTATTTTAAATTTCCTTAGCATTTTTAAATAATGAATGCTATTATACTAATGATCATTTTGCTTGATAATAATTACAAACAAGAACAATTTTGTTTAAATGGGAGATCATTTGTTGTGTAGATTACATTACAATTGCTTTCTGGAATCAAACGTTCGAAAAAAAAAGAGAAAACATTAAGCAATGAATATAAAAGTACACATTTAAAATCCTTTCTTTTAACTTACTGCATCGCGGTCATTTATTTAAACGAATCAAAACATTCTGCGGTGATCAAATAAATATACGAAAGCATTAAACGAATCCGTTTAAGAGATTACTATTCCATCTTTTTTTATTCTCTTATTCATTCAGCCGAAAAACTTAAGTTAGATTACCTAAATAGCTCCGCAGTAGCTAGTCGCTTAAGAATTGAATATCATTTTTGTAATTTAAGACATTATGTGTTTAAAGTTTTACATAAAAGATTGTGGGCCATAATTACTTCTGCTTAAAAGAAAATTACTTACAAATATTGAATAAATATTCTAAGATCCATTAGAATAGTTAAAGCAAGAAACGTATTTGTATTTATTTTTATTAATTTCAACATTTCAAGTGTTGTTTTTTTCAGATGAGAAAAAAAAAATAATAATAAAGGATTATGAAAACAAATTTAAAAGTAACTCTAATTTTTTTCCATATTTTTCTCATTGTGTTAAGAAAAATGATTACAAACACATTTTTGGAAGAAACCGAAGTAGAAAGATATAAATTAAATATGCTTGAGTTTGAGTAGAAAGAAATTATTCGTGAATTTATTGCAGCTATGGGTTTTTTTTTTCTTCTTCATCTAATGGAAAAAAATGTATCAGAATGGGAAGTTTTCAATCTCAGATTTGATTACTTTTTTTGATTTATAAATAAAACTTTATGTAGCATTGCTAATAAATCAGCCCCAAAGAAACGTTAATGTCATTTCGCAAAAATTAGATACGAAACGATCCAAGAAACCACAGATTTATTTTATTCTTGTTTTCCCAGTATAAATATTTAACAGCAATTTGATGGTTTTCGTTGCTCTTAAATCAGAAGAAAAAGAACTGCATTTTTATAAAAGTAAATTTTTTTTGTGTATAAATATTTTTTAATGGTGTTTTTTTTCCAAAAAAATAAGTTTGCTTGAAATAGCGGAATAATTATTAGATTATTAGAAAGTTTTGCACCATTTTGATTTTTTTTCTCGAAAAATATTTTTTAATGATTAAATTAAGACAAAATGGTTTACTGTTGAATGACACTGATTGAACATGATTAGAGATAACTAAAATGTATGAAAATGCGGGATATCTGATCATGTACTTTTGATCCAGTAAATTCCTTTTTGTGCGATTCTTTTGTAGCGTGCCTTCAAAGAATCATGGATACCTTTAATAACAGAATAATCGTTTGGTAAACTTTCTGTATAAATTTATTATTTTTCCTGTGTGTGTGTGAAATTCGTTGGAATATAATTAGATTTAGTAATTTAAACTGCAATTATATCACAAAGTATGCACATGATTAGTGGAATCTAAAATGTATCATAACGAGAAATATTTCACTAAGTATTTTTCGTCTATTAAAATCATGAAAATTAATTTGTATCAAACTATTTTTAATGGGATCTTTTAAAAATTAATATTGCATTAAATAACATATTAATCGTTTGGCATACTTGATGCATAGCTTATTTTTGTGCAAAATGTTAATGTTTAATTAGGTTTCTGCAGTTTTATTTGAGGTTATATCACAACGGATGCACATAACTAGTGATACCTAAAATGTGTCATAATGCGGAATGTCTGATTAAGTATTTTTCATCAATTCAGAATTTTATGAAGTAGATTTTAAAGTAGCCTTTTCCAAAATAAAATAAAAAAATGCTTTATTCAAGGACATTGCAGCTGATCTAAAAGTGAACCTCAAAGTAGCAAATTTTATCTACTTAAATCATTAGGAGACTTTCTTGTGTTGAAGAAAATTACACATAAATGGCTTGGTTTAACTTATAAATTCGTTCATTGTCTTGTGAAATAATAAAAAAATTAAAACAAAGATAATATATTAGCTTATTTTTCTTATAGTTTATATCAAACGATATATTTACTGTCAATTAAAATATCAGACACATTTATTTCAAAATTTTGATAAATGAATGCATGGATCAAAGTAATATAAGTAAATATGTTGAAAAGATTAACATATGCCTGACAATTTTCTAAAAAAAAGTATAAAACTTTAAATAACTATTCGTTGTGATCAGTCTGTTTCTAAAGTATTATATAATAAATGTCCTATTCTTTGACTTTTCCAATAAAATTGGGCATTTTAGTCAAGACCATGAGCCTCAGAAAGTCTTTAATGCTTCGATTTTTATTTTCATAGTTTTGTGCATTGAGCACATTGTACTACGTAATAAAGTAAAAGAGCCAAGTATTTATTTTGAACGCTTTTTTTCGATATATTGAACAATTTGGCACAGGGCTACATATATAATAACAAGATCGATATCAATTTGGCAAAGTACTACATATGTGATAACAAGGTCAATATCAATATGGCACAGTACTATATATATATAATAACAAGGTCAATATCAAATTTCTTTTATGTTAGTTGCCACGTTTTTGAACTGTTACGTTTGTTTGAGAAAATATAAACTACCAAACGTTCAACACTTTAATGGATTTGGCTCATAATTAGATAGACGTTTACACCTTAGAGACAGAAATAGCATATCAAATATGGTTTATTTTTCTATATTCATTATTGAGTTAGCGAGCTAAAATCCATTCTTAAGCAGATAAAGATAGACAGTCAATCTTTTAATGGCTTAAAGTTTGAACATATCCATTCTATATGTATCAAACTTTGTATATGTTTGTATATACTGGATATTAAATATGTGCGACAAAGTTTATTCATCTAGCTTTTTACGTTTTTCACTTTCTCGTATACACAGTATAGAGAAAATATAAAAATCATTAAAAAAATCGAACTCAAGATTTTGTCTAATCTCCACTTTTTAGACCTCCCTCAGTTCTAACAATACATTTCTGGAAAATGTCGGTCTACTTGTATGTGACAAAGATAATGCAAAAACACTTCGATCTAGACGGTTAAAATGTGGTGTACGATCTTTAGACCGAATTTGCACTTTCTGTCAAATTGTGAGTAAAATCTTTTCAGAGGATGTCTGTCCGGCTGTTCGAATATAAGAAAACATGATAATTAAAAAATAAAATGCTCTAAATAGATAAACTAGGGTATACAAATTTAATATATATAGTGTAGATATTTATCATTTTTTGGACCTAATCCATAAATGGGTTGATTGCCTGTAGGTTTGTACTTTGAAAGAACATGTAAATGTGAAAATTCAAATAAGCAATTACTTAAATATATCAAATTTGGTATGAGATTTTGCGACTACAAGTTCAGTTTTGTGCCAAATTTTCGCTCTAATCGGTTGAGGAAAATGTGCCTGAAACACAATTTCGATTTTTGGATACTATTATCGCATGTTAGGGACTCTCCAAAGATCACATGATTGATTCAGTGAAAATGTTAAATTCACCCAAAAGTTAGTATTTCGTAACTATTGTACTCCAATACGTTGCAAGGCGTTCTCTGGCATTACAAGTTTATTAGAGTGTATGCGAGAAAGTTTAGGGAAGACCATACCTGCTGGTTATTTATCGTGTTGTCTTGAACTCGGGCAGGCCGACTAATTTGCTAGAAATGTACTTGATTCAAATTTTAATAGAAATCTTGAAAAGTGCTTGATAAATCCACATACCAAATTGCATCCGTTTAGCTTAAAGAGTGATTGAGATATATTTTTCATAAACATATAGATATTGTTACGAATCTGTGATGCGGCTTCCTAGCATAATTGGTTCCATAGGAGGTCCTGGAGCTTGGCGACAACCTTGGCGACCATTTGGCAACGAATTTGGCGACTTTGGAGCCAAAATAAAATTATACCCAAAACATCGAGAATTTTCCCGATCCGTCCATTAGGAACCGATATACGCCTCGAACGTTCCTGATTGGTTGAGAGGTTTCTAGCCCCGCCTCCTGAGACCTATAAAAGGAGTGACCTGCAGCTGCCAAGTAGTGGTGGACAGAGAAGAGTACTCGGGATCGACGGTAAAGAACTGACCTTCCAGAGAGAAGCGGAGCAGCGACGGAGTGAAGCTAGTGCTGAACTAAGCTGTGCGTTACTGACTGCAGTAGAGTCTGTTGTATGCTGTTGTATACTGCACGTCTCGGCTGAAGATAATCGTGTTCTGTGCTGTATATAGTTGTCGTCTTTGTGCTGTCCTATGTGTCTTCGTGTAAATAAACGTCGTTGTTTCATTTCCTACTGCCGCTTGCTGATTGAGTGTTCTCCACACCATATAACTCCCACTATCCAAACGAACCTCGGAAAATTTCGTAACAATATATTATCCAAAAGGGAATATTCGGATTTATAAAGATCTAAAGCCTAAAAAATTGTAAAAATATAAATATTGAATTTTTTTTATGACTACAGTATTTTCTTTCTTCTTAAAAGATGAAATTTAATCCTTTACCTAGTTATTTTAAAATCCTTTACTAAGTCATTATCTATTATGTTATTTCTTCTTATTTTTCCCAAAAATTCTATATTAGAAAACAAGCGATCCGGGCTATGATTTTTTTTCCGGATCGCATTTTTCACCCGATTACAGTTTATCTTATCTCATCTTTTGCACATTTTCATGCCATTAACCTCGCGTCTAAACTCCCGAACTTATCCGGCATACCACACATTCCTTTACTTGGCGATTAGTCATCTGAGCACGTATCCCTGGCAGATAAATTATTTTCGCCAACACTGTTCCTTAATTCGAAACTCCCGTTTGGCGGTCTATTTAATTATTCATCTCTGATATAAATCTGCTTAAAACACGCTGTCTATTGATATTTTTTCTTTAAAAAAAGAACTTATAGCACTTGAATAATTAAACTACCTGCTTTTAATCTTTATTTACTACGAAGGAATCAAGTATTATTAATTTCTTGTACTTTGCATTTTGTGCGATTATCTATCAAGGAACGATTTTTTTTAAAAAAAAAATAACAAATCGCTCAGAATTGTTAGAGTTTACGTTGAATTCATTTTAAGCTTATTTTGATATAGAAATAGTTTAGATAGATGCATCAGTTTAATGAAATGATAGTGCAAATACTTTGTGTTGAAATTAATATTTTAATGATAGAAGCCACATATATTAACAGGTAGAATACAAATTTTAACTGATCAATTATTTTCCTAATTTACATTAATTTAATAAATTAATAATATTTATAAACTTTCAAGTAAGTATGGATTTAATTATAAAAGACTAATTTTTTGTTCTAATAAAATGTTAAACTGTTAAGAATATTTTACTAAATATGTTAAATGTATCAAAAGATTACATAAATATGGGATAATATTTTCAACAGTACACTCATTAACATAAAGATCGTAAGAAATAATTCCTGATCATTACAAACATATTATAATTGCATATATCTGGCGCTAATAGTTCTGAAATTCTATACAATTAGAATAATGATTTGTATAAAAAGAATACATACTAATCATACAGGGTATTTCTGAAGTATTTCTACTCTACATTAACTAAAGAACGCTAAAAACTGTTGTCACAAACTTGATGTCAAAATATAGTAAAAGGACCATGTGCTTCATAATCTTGTTGGTTACAGCGCCACCTTGCAGAAAACAATTTAGTTAGTGTTCTTATTTCGTAAACGATGCAAGATAAGGGAAAAACAGTTACAAAATTGTAAAGCGTCTTCCATTTAGTATCAGAGTACATTTTCAATGCTATAATATGAAGTGCGAAACATGTTAAACATGCATTTATTTGGTCGTGATTTCAAGCTCTCTTGTGCTAGAAAATCATTAGAAATAAAAACAGAACAATTAGATATTTGCAGGCAATTTTATTTTCGATATTTGAAAATGTTCGATCTCCATTTGCTATAATTCACATTTGGAACATTTTCTGGGCCTTTTCTTCGTTTTAAATAAATTCTGCGTTATAGGTTTGAAAAATCCTGACAAAACTCATGCACGTTTTGTGGTTTAGCCTTATTCCGCCGAAGATGTTTTTTATTTTAAGCCAAAGGCGATCTGCAAGTTATTAATTTTTTTTCTCATACCTTTAACATTATTTTTGACATAGGAATGTTAAATATCGTTGCCACCAGATGGCGCTGTAACCTGTCTCGCCGTAAATCATACGGTTATTTTACTATACCTAGATATCAAGTTTGTGGTAAAAGTTGTCACTGTTCATAACTTAATATGGGGTAGACGTACATTCTGTATGATGAAATGTTGAAAATTAATTTTTTAAAGAATTTTTTTTTTCTAAACATAGAAAAAAAATCAAAATATTAATTATTTCATTATTTCTGTTAAAAAATATGTTTTTCAACACTAGGTGATGTAACTTGTGCTATATTGGCTGATGTAAATTTTCGAGATGACGTTATAATTTTATTTTATTCTAATGAATTACTATCTCCATTTAAATATTTGCCACGGAATTTTCGAGATGACGTTATAATTTCATTTTATTCTAATGAATTACTATCTCCATTTAAATATTTGCCACGGAATTTTCATTAAAACCTTTCTCAATGTTATCATAAATCTATTTAATTTCTGAAAGCAGTTTAACATAAAAATCATAAAAATACTTATGTCCAAGAAAGCAATAATATATTTAATATTAGCACTTGCAAAAATTTTAACATTTTCCAAAACTTACTTTAAATTTTGATATCAAGACATAGTGAAATTTATATTTTTTATATGTAATATTTTGATTGAAAATATAAACAAAATTGTTTAATCGTCTGCTATTTTATTTTGCTTGTAAAAACACTGAAATAAAATAAATTAATGCTCAAAATCATTTTATCGTTTGCAACTTAATATTTAATCAAAAGCGAAGAAAGAGGAAAATTTATATTTTATAATTTCTGGAATAATTACGATCCTGGAAAGTAATATTAACAATTCTTAAAATCAGCAGAATATTACATTTTAGTTATTAGATTCAAAGAGTGATAAAAAATTTAATCAAACATTGTGAGTCTTAAATATGCTTTTACTACATATAAATACATAACATATAATTTAAATTTTCATCGGCTGTTAAATGGAAATATTCAAGTTTGAAATCACTTTTAATTTTAAAAGGGAACTTGAAAACAATTTCCAAATTAATGAAACATTTTTTAAAAATAGCAATAGCATACCAAAATAAAAAATATGTCTTTAACATGTTTAAAATTATTTCCTTAATTAAACAACTAATTAATCTGAAGGTTGCCACACTGTTTAGTAATAAAGTACTGCGCATGCGCAATAGAAATATAACTTTTATTTATAATAAAAATTAACATGAACTATATTTTTGAAGCAAATTTGAAGCCTTGAATAATTTGGATTACTATTGTCAACAATGAAAAATTAATTTTTATTTGTATAAATTTGGATGAAGGCTTTTGTTCCGGTTAAATAATTTGCTAGATTGGAACTAGGAAACATATTATTATCCTATTGACCACTTAATTCATCATCAAGTTGCATCAGTCTCAGATTTCATTAAGTTTAGTTATTGGGAAAATCTAGCATTTGATAATTTTAATATGATCAAATTACGATATCGTTTCAGCTTCGTTTATAAGTCATGAAATATCTGGAAGGCCGACATTCGACATTTTGGCCGACTGTCAATCGAAATTTGTTTTGTAAAATCATGCTTTTTTGGAGACAATATTTGGATACGAATCACATATTTATTGCATATGAATATTTTTAAATATTAACTACATATTAACCTGGTATTTAAAAAAAAAATCAGGAATGCACTTAGTTTAACATATTATTCGAAACAATTTGCTATATTACAGTATCCATTTTAAAGTTAACATTTCATTACTTATATTTGTAAACTTAATTTCCGTTTTACCAAGGTGAAATTGGGTCCGAGAAAATAATATATGTCAGCATGAGAGCAAATAGAAAAGGGTTCTAGAAGTTAATTATTAAAAAAAAAATGTGTGTACAAGATGGCGTCAATTCAGGACTAGTGTAGTTATATTAACGTCAGTTTTAAGGCAACGCTAGGGTTGTTTTGGGGTGGACATCGGAATTGTGAGCCGGGGTCAGATGACAAGGACGACACCTAGGCTGGCATCCCTCTTCCCCAATCTTACACATCACACCAGCGGGAGGGCTTTTGACCCTGACGGATTTAGTTTGCGCCAGACCCGCTTACACAACGGCTCTTTGGTCGAATGGGTTCTCGAGCCTGAAACCTTCCAGTTCTGTAACCGCGACCTCATCCACGAGGCCACAGCGGCCCCTTATTATCGGGAAAGACACCTGTATAAATAAACTTAAAAAGAAAAAAACAAACGTAAATACGTGTGTAAAAAATACAGCAAAATGTGTACTTCGAACTGAAGAACCACAGCACATGTTTAATTCATATTATTTTGATCTCTATACTGCACTGCCAACAATTCAGCGTGGATTGAACATATTTATTCTCGCAGTTAATTATAATTTTTTTGTGCGTGTTTAAAATTTTGTTTTCTTGGACAAAAATCTATATAGATAATAAAAGGCAAAACTTTATCTAAATATAAAATTTTATCCAAATCTTTGGAGCTGTTTCCTATATACACGATAAATAAATTTATATACGTATTATATGAATTGCTCTTTTAAAGTTAAATATATTTGCTTAAAAATAATTATAAATACTTTTAATTTAATTTTATAAATGTATTAATAATTTAATTTAATTTAATTTAATTTAATTTTATAATGTAAAATTATACTTTTAATTTTAATAAATGTATTTAAATTTTATCTCTTTTTATATGCACTAGCGACATTTGGAAAAGAGCTTATCTCTTGATACCAATGATTCATAAAATGTAAATTTTGAATATAATTTTACTGTCATAAGAAAAGATATTAAATACATTTCAAAAGACAATTTTATATCCTTTCTATTCGATACTTTTCTGAATTCACCAATAAAAATTTATATATTTTACGTCTATAAATATCTTATAAACTTTCCTTTACATCTTAGCGATCTAAACAAAACAAAACTGAAAACAAACAAAGAAAAAACTCCAATAAACATTGGAATATTCTTAAAAAAACATATTTAGTTTCAAGGTTATGAAAAACAGGACTTACCTCCCGTCGATTTCAAGTTTTTTATGGGCTTAAAAAAAGGCTGAAAGCTCTCAAGTTTCAGTTAAAAAATGTAACAAGAGAACTCCATCATTTTAAGATATTTTTTTATTTTTTCACATGGGCTTAAATTGGCGAAAAACGATAGGTAAAAATCTTTCTTCAGTGCTATACTTCAAGAGCAGAGTGTTAGTCAATCGACATTTCTGACGTTCGACATTCCTCAACCCTTAAAAGAAATACAGTTCATTGTTTCCAAAGAAAATTCACTATGAAAAACTTGCCAGCTTCTCTGATTCGCCATAGTTTTCTTTCTTCTGACCTTCATTAGTTTCGAACACTGATGTTTAAAATTTCTTTTTAAGGGTTACAGGGGAAAACAGTGAGAGAATTAGGGAAAAAAAAGAGGAAGAAAAAGATGGCGCTGAGTTGGCTGAAGACTTGGCGCTATTTGTATTTAAACAATGAAAAGGATAAGATCTCAGAAATAAAAGGTGCTAGCGACGCAAAAAAGTTTTTACCGCTTAAACTTCTAAATTGTGCTCAAAGAGTGAATTTTCTTTTTTTCTTTCATGGCACTATTTTTTATTCTTTATTTCTGACTCGCCAGATTCTGATGTTAGATGTATAAATAAAACTGATGTGTCAACGATTAACGGAAATATTGTAAATTAAAACTTAAAACAGCAAATTTCAGATTTTCTTTTTTTTTCGACTTGTAAAATTCCTTTTTTTTTCAAAAAATATTTTATATTAAAATTGTTTGGATATACAGCGTACCGGGTGATTTAAAAGTATGTTAACATTTGAAAATTCAATAATTCACGGAATAATGTAGGTAGAGATGTAAAAATTGGCATACATGCTATGAAATGATACACGGAGTTTTACTGAAATAGAAAGGGGAGCAAAAAACTGGAATAAGATGGCGATTGTTTGTCTAACGTTTTGTTGGCGAATGATGGTCGACATGTAGAGTATTTATTATAAAAAACATAGTCTTTGCTAAAAAACAATTGTTATTCTAATTATTGCTTTTGTAAGCAAATGAAAGGCCTTTATTGGCTATCTTTTGAACTGTTTTTGTTTCAATATATCTTCATGTCATTCCAAGCATTCCATGACACTTACTAAACCACACCTACAGATATGCTGTATGATATGGGTCACGGCATTGAACCTCGACTACAGGTATTGTTGGTAAAAGACGGTCGGCATGCAGATCATTTATTATAAAGAACATAGTCTTTGCTAAAAATCATTTGTTATGCTAATTATTGATTTCGTTATCATATGAAGGGTCTTTATTGGCCATCTTTTGCACATACTTTTATTTGTTTAAATAAAACACACCATGCCATATCAAGCGTTCCATGACTATTTCTCACCACATCTACAGATATGCTGTATAATGTGGTTCACGGCATTGATTCTCGACTACAGTTATTATTGGCGAAAAACAATCGACATGTAGACCATTTGTTATAAAGAACATAGTCTTTGCTAAAAATCATTTGTTATGCTGATTATTGCTTTTGTTATCATATGAAGGGCCTTTATTGGCCGTCTTTTGCACTGGTTTTTATTACAGTAAACCCCCATGTCATTTCACGCATCCCACGACAATTTCTCACCACACCTACAGATATGCTGTATAATGGGGTTCACGTCATCAGTCCTCGATTACGGGTATGTTTGGTGAAAGACGGCATGTAGAGCATTTGTAATAAAGAACATAGTCTTTGCTAAGAATCATTTGTTATGCTAATTATTGATTTCGTTATCATATGAAGGGTCTTTATTGGCCATCTTTTGCACATACTTTTATTTGTTTAAATAAAACACACCATGCCATATCAAGCGTTCCATGACTATTTCTCACCACATCTACAGATATGCTGTATAATGTGGTTCACGGCATTGATTCTCGACTACAGTTATTATTGGCGAAAAACAATCGACATGTAGACCATTTGTTATAACGAACATAGTCTTTGCTAAAAATCATTTGTTATGCTGATTATTGCTTTTGTTATCATATGAAGGACCTTTATTGGCTGTCTTTTGAACTTTTTTTGTTTCAATATAACTTCATGTCATTTCAAGCATTCCATGACAATTACTCACCACACCTACAGATATGCTGTATGATATGGGTTAGGACATTGATCCTCGACTATAGTTATTGTTGGCGAAAGACAATCGACATGTAGAGCATTTGTTATAAAGAACATAATCTTTGCTAAAAAAAAATTGTTATGCTAGTTATTGCTTTTGTTGTTGTATAAAGAGCCATCTATTGACAATTTCTTGATTTTTTGTCGTTTTAATAAAATCCTATGCAATTACAAGCATGTGTGTCAATTTTTACCAATTTACCTGCATTTGTTAATGGATGTAAATGTTAATTGATTTTTGAATCACTTGGTATATAATGTATCTTTTTAATTTACGACTATGTCATCATAAATTATTTTTTATTTTGCTTTTCATAAAATTAATATTGTTGAATTAGGCAAAAATTAATGAATTTTTAAAATGAGGGAAATCTAACAAATTATTCAATATTTATTATTATCATGTGTTCTTAAAAATATTGAATCTATTGGCAATATTGAATGGAATATTATTGGGGTTTGCAAATGAAATAACATATGATATTTGAATTATTTTTTTTTAATTATTTAGAACACTTTGATTATTTGAAACACAAAAATACCTTTCTTTTTACTTTCTTTATATATATATATATATATATATATATATATATATATATATATATAAATAATATTTTCTTAGACGGTTTAAACTAAAATTCGATAAACAATTCTTTTTGCTTCAAGGTCAGTCTTGGAATTTTTCTCTCCTGATTCCCTGATTTACTGCTTCTCATTTCCATCAATCTCATCAACGTCAAAACTTCCCGCCAGATTTCCCAGAATTCCGTTGTCAGTCAGTGTCCTATTCATAACGGCAAAAATGTTCGGTAGAGAAAATTCTGGAATCAATGCTCATGTAATGGGTCAACTTGGGTTTCCAGAATTAAAACTTTACTAACCTGACTCTTCTAAGTAAAAATACAAAATAAGTAGTTTGATTTAAACTGTGTAATAAGTTGGAAGATAAATGAGCCGTTTAATTTGAAAGTGGGGAAGTCTATTTTTTGTTGTTTCGAAATATTTAAAGGTTTGCATTTCAATAAATTTAAAAATATTGGTAAGTATTAATAGATATATGTTTTGTAATTTGTGGTACCGGATAATGTAGGTTTATAATCCAATAGTGTTTACAGTGCTGACTAAAAACGTAAGAGTTCCATTATAAGTAAATGAACTTGCCTCACTTTCAAAATTAATGAATTATTTTAAACGTTCATTTAATTGGGAAATATTTCAGTTGCATCAGCCTTTTTTTTAATAATGAAAACAAAATACTATTCAAGAATTTATAATTATTTATTCATTTAATAAAAAGTGAAACAAAACAAAGCCTATTCTCTTAGAAAATATAAAAACAAAAAACCATTCAGTTTTATTAAGAATTTCAATGAAATTATACATTTTTAGTTTATACGTAGGTATTATTAAATTGAATTTTATTCAGAATTTAACATTTTAAAATGTTCATGATGAACATTAGATATATATGGTAATAAATCCATCATGTCCTTGCATTTTTCAGATGTAATAGATCTTCTTTCTTTCATACATAAAAGATAATTTTATATTTGTGAAATTACTTGGTCTTCCTCGTCGTGGTGGCAAATCAATAATTTTAAAATCAGCATCTCGTTCTATCGAAGTTTTGTAGAGCATTTTGTATGGTGCAACCCTAGTAAATTTGATCCAGCATATAGTTAAACAATTCACGGTTTCTCCATCGGGATTTTTATTTCTTTTTAAAACCGCTTTCTCCAGAGGTTGGTTTGGAAATAAATATCCGTCTTTAATTTCATATATTGAACATTTATTATGTTTTCGACAATTTCGTATTACTTTATAGCAATCCTGGCGAATATACAAGAAACTGGTTTTCCTGGTTGTCAGTTCTGCCACTCCAAAATCACGATCGTTCTGTAAAATTGAATGTCCTATTAATTTGTGATCAATGATATTTATTCTATTGTCACTGGACTGAACAATCGGGGTTGGAAGTAAAAATAATAATATCTAAACACAAAATTAAGATATATTTTTTAATATTCATTAAATACTGTACAATCACCGATCTTCGTTATCAAAGATAGATAGATAGAAACCCTCTAGATTTCAGACATGATATCAAACGGCCACATTTGCTTCACCATACAGAGACCGGAGCTAAATTTTGCCGTAATATATTCGGTCAAAAATAATTTCAATCTAAGATGGAATTTCCCCACTTTTAAAATAAACATATTTTTAATACTGTTGAGAGCTAAAACTTCAATTTCCAAAATACTAAAATCTGATTTTTTTTTTTTTTACTTTAAATTGTTTACGCATAAAAACCTCATAGCAAGTTTGATCTATAACTACCATTATTTCCCTTTTTTTTTTTTTTCAAAAATGGACTTGCGCCACTTTCAAATTAAACGACTCAAATATAAAATGCAAACTGGTTTTGAGAATTTTTAAAACGAAACAACAAGCATTCACTTAATTAAATTTCAGATAAGGAAATCCCAATCATCCTACACAAATATTGTTTACTGTTAACTTAATAATTTATTAGAAACATCAAACCTTTTGTAGAATAATTCCATTTATAGCATACTTCTAATTATTAATTCATATTTAGGCTTTTTTTTTCTTTCTTATGAATTTTTGTGAAATTATTTTTCGATATCATTTTTAGCACTCCACACTTTTAGAACATTGACCCGATATTCAATTTTTGATAAAAGTAATACAATAATCAGACCACTCTTTAAAAACTTAAGTTATTTTTATTTTCTCATATATATATAATATAGAAAAAGTATAATAATCGTCCAAATATTCAAATTCAAGATTTTGTCAAACCTCCACGTTTTAAGCCTCCCTGGATTAGAAAAACACATTTTTGGAAACTGTCCGTTTGCCTGTTAAATATATAATTCAAAAACGCTTTGAGCTAGATGATTGTAATTTGGCATACATTCTTTACACGAAATGTGCAGATTTCATTTAAATTTTAAATAAAATCTGTTCAGAAGAACTCTGTCTCTGCGGCTGATCGAATATAAGTTAACACTATAATTACAAAACGAAGAGAGAGCGACGAAGCTAGATAAATAAAATTCGGTACATAGATTTAATTACTACAGTGTAGATAACTCAAATTTTGAGCTAAATAAATCTACAAGTTGGCTGTCTATCTGTCTATGCATACAGAAACAGGTAAACGCGATAATTGAAAAACTCAATGATTTAAATACATCAAATCTGGATTGTGTGACTAAGTGCAGTAATATATCAAATTTTGATTTCAACCGGTTGAGAAAAACGAGTCTAAATCACAAATTCGATTTTCGAACACTATTCACGCATATCAGATAATAATCGCCAAGTAATTCGCCAAGGACGACGCAGTAGAGCCAGTAAACATGGTAAATTTGCGCCATTTTCGTAACAATAAGGCATTCTCTTGTATGACAAATATATTAGAATGCGAGAAGGTTTTGAGGAGACATCTCCAGCTGGTTATCTGTTTTTTATTCGTTAATATTATTCATAGCTCACTTTTAGAAATATTATGAAATATTTTAATGTTATTAATCTTTTAATGTTGTCAAACTAACTCTATCAATCAAAAACTAAGTGATTAATCAATATTTGATATCTGAGATTACTGCAACATTCTATTGGAAAGAGAAACACAATTTTGTACCAAAATATCAAGAAATTCATCAGAATAATTCGCCAAGGACGACTCAGTAGAGCCAGTAAGCATGGTAAACTCACACCATTTTTGTAACTATACGGCATTCTCTTGTATAATAAATATATTAGAGAGAATGCGAGAAGGTTTTGGGGAGACATCTTCCCCTGGGTACCTGTTTTTTATTCGTTAATATTATTCATAACTCACTTTTAGAAATATTATGAAATATTTTAATGTTATTAATCTTTTAATGTTGTCAAACTAACTCTATCAATCAAAAACTAAGTGATTAATCAATATTTGATATCTGAGATTACTGCAACATTCTATTGGAAAGAGAAACACAATTTTGTACCAAAATATCAAGAAATTCATCAGAATAATTCGCCAAGGACGACTCAGTAGAGCCAGTAAGAATGGTAAACTCACACCATTTTTGTAACTATACGGCATTCTCTTGTATAATAAATATATTAGAGAGAATGCGAGAAGGTTTTGGGGAGACATCTTCCCCTGGGTACCTGTTTTTTATTCGTTAATATTATTCATAGCTCACTTTTAGAAAAATTAGAAATATTTTAATGTTATTAATCTTTTACTGTTGTCAAACTAATTCTATCAATCAAAAAACTAAGTGAATAATCAGTATTTGATATCTGAGAATACTGCAATATTCTATTGACATGAAAAACACAATTTTGTGCAAAATATCCAGAAATTCATCAGGTATTGAATAAAAACTATATCCAAAAATCCATCTTCGCAACTATGACTATGAAACATGTCTAAATAAATAAAAGCGAGTTAAAAAAGACGACACAAACTGGTAGGTTTTTACAGAAAATTAATTAACTTTTTTACGCTTTGAAATTCAAATATTCTCCAAGCTAAGCTAAACTCATCTCCTCATAGACTTCAGACAAAAGTAAACGTAATTCATACTAAGCTCTCGCTTGGGAAAATAAATTCTGAGCCCCGGCCTCCTATGCATCGAAGTCACTTAAACTTGACATTTATCCTCCTCCTAATAGGGTTTAAGTCTGTTTTTTGTTGTCAGAAAGCCTCCCTGAGGTGCAACTTTGTTCAAAGAGGCTGTCGTTTAGAAGGGGATGAAGTTGTATCATACTTAAAAGTTTACCACTTTTTTTTAGTGCTAAAAGATAAATTTGTCCAGCCGAAGGAACACAAAGTGAGTTGGGTTGCTTCTGTTTTTGGTACTTTAAGCAAATATGTGGTCGAAATTGTTAGAAGTTTGCTTAGAAGCTGCTTTGTGTATTCTGTAGTTTAAAATTATTTTTTTTAACTTCCGTTTATAAGAAGCTTGTTAATCGTCAGAACATTCAGTTTAGAGATTTATTTTTATTTTCTCGTATTTGCAGTATCGAGAAATTGCAGCAATCAACTCGAAATGTTCATGAATTTCAACGTTTTACATCTTTCTGAATTCCAAAAACGTATTTATGAAAAATGTCCGTCTGTCTGTCTGTCTGTGACAAAGATAACTCAAAAATGCTTTAGGTTCGGTGATTGAAATTTTATATGCGGCCTTTACACCAAATTTGGAGATTTCTATCAGATTTTGAGTAAAATACGTTTAAATGAAGTTCGGTTGTCCGACTGTTCGAATATAAGTCAACATGATAAATGTAAAAGGAAGACAGCAAGATAGATAAAATTCTATGAAAAGATCTCACATGACGTGGACGCCCATCACATTTTCTGCTAAATCGAACTATGGTTTGACTATCAGTTGACTTGTCTTTTGAGGAATAATAAAAATAATTAAAATTAATAATTACTGGATAATTAAAAACACATTGGTTTAAATATATCAAATTTATTATCAGATTTTGTAACTATAGGCTCAGTTTTAAGTAACATTTTTTGGTTCAATATGTTGTGAAAAACGCGTCTAAAACCGCAATTTGATTTTCGTACACTACAGCTTGTCAGAGATTAATCGTCAAATAAATCTCAAGGATGACACGATAGATTCAGTAAAATTGCTAAATTCTCGCCAAAAGTTAATATTTGGTATTGTGTGCCAAAACCATCTAAGGTCCTTTCTAGCATGATAAGTTTTTTAGAAAGCCTGCGAGAAAATTTTGGGAGACATCTTCCTCTAGTTGAATCTACATTTTAGAGCGTTGAAAAATTCAGCATTATGTTTGTCTTTCAGTCTGTAGGTTGAGCGTCGTCACTACATAGAAAATACAAATGTTTTGTTGAAAGAAATTTAAAATTCTGTCTTTATAATAATACATCAGCAAATTTCTATTAAATATTGGGAGAAATTTAAAATGTTGTGCTTACATTACATCTATAGATTCTTAACAATGCAGAAAAAATTCTGTTTATATTAAATGTGTTAGTGTATTTGACCGTCTGCTTACTGAATTTCTCTTTTTTACAATTCTTTAAACTCTGTGCATGATAAAAAAAAAATGCAGGTATGGGAAATGGCGTTGGGGTTTCTTGTGTATGTGACAGAAATAATTCATATAAAAACTGTCGTCTAGAAGGTCGATTTTTTGGAGACTATGCCATCATACTTGGATTAAATGTGAGATCAAATCCCAACCAGTGGGATTGTTTTTCTGATACCTTTCACTCATACTCCCTTTTAAAGATATTACACCCTTCCCAGCTTGCACAGAGCATAACAGTTGTTTACGTTGGACAAGGCCATGAAAACTACAAAAATCCTCACATGAGCATTTTTCATCTCCTGGAAGAAATCCGTTACATGATTTTTACAAACAGAAATGTAGATACCAAAGGTAATTTTCAGTTTATGACAGAAATAATTCATATAAAAGTTGTAATCTAGAAAATTAATTTTTTTGGAGAATATTTCATCATAATGCGGTCAAATGTGAAATCAAATGCAAATAAGTGACATTGTTTTTCTTACACCTTTCTCTCATACTCTTTATTAAAGGCTCGATTTTCGATCCGATAATCACTTGGCCTCCACTCAACGCTTGCGCTTTCTTTCTCTAGACTGATCAAACTAATTCGTTGCTTATTAACTATACGCATCTCTATATGTCTCACTTTGGCTTGGAATGATACATTTTCATAGTTTTAGAAGTAGGACACAGAAAGTTCTCGAACAATCAAGTTTAACTCGTTTCCTATTGGTCCTGTCACAAAAATTCCAGACGATTCTAATATCAACCATTTTGTCTCTAATGTCGCTAAAATGTCTACAAGTTTTTCGCCAAACCCGAGTTTCATTGGTCCAGCATCCAATCAGCGTTCAATAGAACTGATCATAAAATTGTCAATCCTATGACGGAATGAATCGTGCTGGGAAGCAACATTACAGATTCCTAATAGTAAGCATTTACAAATGGAGAAATTAGGATTAAAGAATAACGATCTCATTTCAAAGTAATGTGAAACTGGATATATTTTTTTCGTTACATGAAACATTGGATAATCATTACAACTTAATTTATAAAATGAACTGTTCTGAGTCTAATAATGAAGTTATTAAAATCATTCTATTCGTTATTAAAGCGACTTATTAAGGGATTTATTCCTTTCGTCATTAGAAATGCCATGTCATTAAAACTATCCCTATTCCCATCACACAATCATTCCTTAAAAGTCATTTTCTAGTCATTAAAAACTTGTTACTTGTTGTTAAAAGTATTTCTTTGTCATCAAAATGTCATGTTTCAAACTGACTTTGCATTCATCTCGCATGTGGCAGTTAAATTAATTTTTGACACAGATCATTTCTCATTTTAATGAAATAAATAAATAAAAAAAACCTAGAAAAATAGATTTTGCTTTTCGATTCTCTTTGTTCGATTTTAAAGAGGAAATTTTGTAATTATCAAAAGACTCTACCAGGAGCTTTTGATTAATCATGATATTTCAGACCTTCATGTGTCTTGCAAATAAATTAGCTTTAAAAAAATGATATATATATATATATATATATATATGAAGATTTGGGCCAAATTTTGGAGGGAATCGATCGAAGATACAAGTTCAGATATGTATCATCTAAGATGATTCAGATCTTCATGTGTCAGGCAAATAAATTTTTGGAATCATCTGCCTGTCAGTATGAGCATTAAAACTCAAAAATACAATTAGCTTCAAACAAAATATATATATTATTATCACCAAATATGAAGATTTCAGCCAAATTTTGAATAGAATCAATAGAAGATAAAACTTCAAATATCTATGATGTATGATATTTCAGATCTTCACGTGTCAAGTAAATAAATTTTTGGAATCATCTGCCTGTTAGTATGAGCATTAAAACTCAAAAATACAATTAGCTTTAACAAAAAAAAACATGTGTTCTTTTTACCAAATATGAAGATTTCAGCCATATTATTTTGGAGGGAATCATTCTTAGATAAATCTGTTTGTTTGTCAGTCCATATCCATGTGAACATGATAATTAAAATCTCGAAATGGATCAAATTAATTATTTTTTTTATCATCTGCATTGTTTGTTTATCAAATTTTGGAACTAGGCAATAAAATAATTGACTGTCTTCCATCTGTATATTCATAAATATACACACGCAATGTTCTAAAAAGAATGACTGACAAATGAAATTAAGTAAGTTACTTTTCACTGTCTCTTTATGTAAAAGTGCTCTGTCAATATCCGTAACGCTATTTTGGCGATTAACTGATTTCAGTTTTGCCATTTTCATGCGTGCAATTAATGAATGAAAGAATGAATAATAATTAATTTTTATTTATCAAGTTTATATTTAATCTAAAGCAGAATATGGAAATGTTTATGAACATGCATATGGATAGTGTCTTTTATAAGTTTTTTTTTTTTTAATTTTCCTGTATTCAGTATTTTTACTTCCTCCTATACGAAGTATATAGAAAGTATTGAAATGAAAGTATTTGGACTTTCCTAATTCAAAAAATAATTATCAATTATGCCTGTTTTCCAATTTAATTATGTATATATGTCTGTGAGCACAATAATTCAAAAACATTTTGAGCTAGATGGTTGAAATTTGGTTACGCAATTGCAAAAAAAAAAAAAAAAAAGATTTCTATCAAAATTTTAACAAATTCCATTTTCACAGTAGACCAACTGCCTGGTTATTCGAATTCAAGTGAAATTTTTTAAAAAAATGTACAGAGCGTAAAGGACTAGGTAAATAAAATGTGGTACCCAGGTTTTGCATACAAGGCAAATACTTATTAAATTTTGAACGAAATCCAACTAATGGGATTGCAATACCGGACCAAAATTTTAACACCGGTATTCGGTATTTTTTAAACCTTAATACCGGTATTAGAAATTTTGGAAAAAGAAAGAAAACAAAGGTGTTTCTTTTTTTTATTTGCTAGTTTTGTTAGAGAGTGTAAATATCACAATAAATAATTTGTTACTTATAAATTATAACAGTATAAAATCACAAAAAAAGTAAAGAAACATCTTATTTATTTAAATCACAAAAATAGTGTAAATATCACTATTCAGTTTGTGATACTATTACAAATTTTTCAAATGTGATCTAAAAAAACATAATGCATCAAATGTTCTGTCATTAAGCGTGAAAAGTAATTTTGTGCACAAATTAGCAGCTGTCGGAAACACTCTTTCGGCATCTACGCTAGTGGGTGGTACTGTTAGCAATGCGCGATATACTTTTTCCAAGTATTTACCTCTAAATCCCTCATCTTCAAATAAATCGATTTCTCGTCAGATTGTTTTGGATATAGCTGATTTCTGTATTGTATTTTGGTTCGTTGAATTTTTTTTATTTATCGCTAATTCTAATTTTTGTTCAAGAGACAATTCCTTTTCAATATCGACAGTAGTGACATCATAATCTTCGATAATTGAACCGAATTCTGAATGTGGATAGGTTTGTGGGAATTTTTTTTTAAGAAACTTTACTCTTACTTAATCAGATTTGAATTGGTTATTTTCTTTTCTTCTTTTCATTTTCATTTTTAAAATCATTAGAATTATGTAAATACCATAAGACATTTTCTATTTTGGTATGCCTTTCTTCTGTGCTATTTTTCAATGTAATGTATAATTCTTCAGATACTAATGTGTGTTGTTCTTTCAGTGACTGCAACATGACATTTATTGTTGCATTAGCTGTTAATAAATTAGAATCTCTCCGACATAATGCCTCAATAGTTAGTTTTATTGAAAGTAGAGCTGATATAGTTCTGGATATTAAGTCGAATTCACTATCTGAAAAATTAATTTACAGGTTTAAGTCGATTATTGCTTTTTGGATTGGATTTCTCAGTTTCAAAAATCGTTCTATCATTAGGAGTAAACTGTTCCAACGTGTTTTAGAATCTAATATTAACATATATTATGTTTTATTTTCAGTTAGTATATATTTTAGTAATAAATCCTTTCGATATCGGAACGTTTAAATATTTTAATAATTTTTCGAACTTTATAAATTATAGGAAGCAATTCTTGATAGGTTAATATTTCATCCTCATTAGCAATATCTTCTTCAACAATTACATTGTCATTGTCAATATCACTGTCACTCTTACTCTTTTCAAAGTTGAAATCCGAAGTTTCTATATCCACAGTATTTGGATTCTTCTGTTCTTTATATTTTTGGTATAATACATCTATTACTCCCAATTGAATTCCATGTCCATAGCACAACTGCTGATTTGCACCAATCAGCTTTCCGACTTTTTTCATAATTGTTGCTCCATCAGTCGTTATGGATACAATATTTTCTTTCAGGGATAATGCATGTTTCGCTAATTTAGATTCAAGCAATTAATTAAGCCATTAATTAGCTAATTAATTTCGCCCGTTAGGGAGGCATAAAAACAAAAACGTATACTATATTGCTATGTTTGCGATACCTGAATATATAGTGGAGACAATTTAAAAAATTTCTAGTAAATACCAAAAAACCGGTATTTAAACTTGTGAATGCCGATATTACAAAATTGTACAAATGGCTCAAAATACCGGTATTCGGTATCTCGGTAAACCAGTATTGCAATCCCTAAATACAACAAACGGTTGACTGTATGCTTATTTATATTTTCGTATACGTGAAAACGGATTGACTTATTTAAAAAAAAGCATTAAGAATGTAATATTGTGATTAAAAACGTAGTTTTATGTCAAACTGCGGTTCAATAGTTCGGCAGAAAACGTTCAAAATTCATACTCTTAGAATAATAAATAATATGTCCATCCCAAAGATATATATTCCTTAACTACCGTTCATCAATGCTAAGTTATTCAAGGCCATAGCCCAGGTCAAGAATTTTATGCGGAGAAAAAGGGATAGGACTTTAAGTGGAGAGAATGTTTCGGAGAGACAAAACCCTCTGCAAAAAATGGAATCACTTTGAATAATTACCTTAAACGATTGATTAACCTTTCAAGAAAGATTGGAGTTGCTCCGGGTTCAGTTAGATATGATTTGTCGGTGAAGAAAATTATAATTAATTAAATAAATATAATGAATATATTAAAGAAAACTGTAATTAATTAAATCTATAATTAAATATCGATGAAGAAAACTATCATTAATTAAATTCAATAATTAAAATGTCTGAAAATATGTAGATAAAACAAACAGAGTCCATAGACCAATCAGTTATTCATTTTTTTTATTCTGAGCACCAACAGTATACTTTCAAGATTTCCTCTAGAGATTTTGTTTTAAAGTTCTATCAACTATTCTGACACAAATAAAAATTGCATATCATGGGAAAGGTCATGCATACTATAAATTCTCAAATTTTTATTTGAGCATTTATAGTTTGCGCAAGAACGCTATTCCTGCACAAGAACGCTATGCGTTTCATTGTAAAGTGAAGAATGCCATATATCCATTTTTCGACATACTTTTATCGACATACTTTTATGATTGAAGCAAAAATTTCGTATTTAGAATAACAAAAATTTATTTATACAATTTGTTGAGATTATGGGTTTTCGCGCTTACATATGTTGAATAAAATGTTGGATATACGGTTAACTCCTATACCTATTTTCTTCAAAATTTTAAGCAGGTATTCATTTTAGAAGATAAAACTCAGGTTTTAATACTCCATTTTATACTATATTAAGCGTTGTCTTTTGTAGTTTTCATCATTTGTAATCGAAAAGACGAAGGAACGATCTTCCTGTGAATGGATTTTGTTCACTATTTGATAAAAATCAAGAAATTTTTACCTTAATGTCATCCGTTGCTATAAACACAAACAGATATTCTTTGGATTCAGAGAATTCAGAAATGGGGATATTCCACAAAAATCTATTTTCTTGACGATTGCAACATTTTATCTTAGCACACTACGCATATGGCAAAATAAAAATAATTAAAATATATCATTCTGAACTGATCTTACAAATCAATAAAGGAAACGCCAGCTTTAAAACTGCTCTTTATAAATCACTTATTTCGAAGAACCGACGATACTTGAACAACGAAAGTAGCACCATTCCCCCAAAATCCACCAGGGATCGTTTCGGTCGGCTCAATGCAGTCCACGTGCCCGCAGGCACAATATATATCTCGGGTTCCTTTATTGAGTGTGACAAAAAGTTCAGAGCTCAACCTTCTGTCACATATTAGGAAATGATCTCGGCATACCGAACACCGGAGCTTTCCTGTTACAGTAGAGCTCTGAATATCCTTCCATTAAATATTCAGAAGTTGGCTCGATAGCTCTCCGAATGACTGCGATAAATCTTGAGAATGGGGGAAGTTATAGTTACCTGCTCAGTTACAGGACCGTGAAATTTTGTGCATGGCTGCCTATTGCGCGGAAAAAACTACTCAATAAATCCGGGTAGCAATATCGTGTAGTGATGGAAGGCGGGTTCTGTATCAGGATATATAGAGGAGAGGGGGGGGGCTGCGTAGATGCGTGTGAAAGCTAGTGATTGCCTGTTTGGGTTTGCTTATAAATAAAAGAAAAATTAAACATGGCAGGCGAAATATTAATTTTTGCGTAGAGTAAAGGGTGGGATGCCGAAATGATTTTGGTATGAATTCTGGCAGTGGATTAATGAAATCTTTCCGCTGTGTAAACAGGATGTACAAAATAATATGCTTAATCATTAATTAAGAATTGCTCTGCTTATAAATAAGTGAATAATTCGGTTTTTCAAATCAATCCTCATCAGCTACCTAACGAAATATTCAGGAGAGTCACTTTATGTTGCCCTTTGCTGCATATTGCAACTTTCCGGAAGTGACCTGCTTACATTTTGCTGTTATGATACTGAATTATATTATTATTCAGTATATAAGTAATCGAATGATTCTATCTTTTAGATTACCCTTCTAAACCTGTGCATCATGTAATTTACTTAGGCTAGAAGTTATTTTCTTTTCCGTTGCATACCTCAACTTTTATAGTAATGCTGACTATTATTGCACCAAATTAGATTATTTAATTTATACAGTTATAGTGTTGTATATGTAATAATGCATAGTTTCGATTCAAAATTATTTGAAAATGTTGCGTTATATACAGTTGCAATGATAGCAAATCGTTATTTCACTATTTGAAATATGTTTTGAAATGGGTGTCTTAGTTATGAACTAATGACTAACGCCTTAAACATCTTAATTGTCAAATTCTTTCAGGAGTAGTGTTTTAATTTCGAAACTATTTTAGATGTTACTTACATAGACTGGCGTTAGTTTTTTTTTTACAACTAATTAGAAAAATTTGGTTTTAGAATCTAAAGAAGGGAGTATAATTATCGTGTTTTCCTTAAAAAAATATGTTATCTCCCTCCCTTTGCAAAATATTGTGAATAAAGGCCATGACAACCGCAAGTACTTAGATTTTTCTTTTAACTTTCCCTCATAAAATTGTTTTGTACTTCATAGCAGAGGGTAGAAAAACAAGTATCATTTTGGGCTTTAACTCATCGACCGATTGAAATCAAAATTTCAGATAAAACTTCGATTATTTTTACAGGATCATAATCATATATCATTTATCTACATCATTTTAATCATTTTTTTTATTTATCTACATCATTATATATCATATTTCATTTATTAACATAATTGCAATCATTTTCCATTTATCTACATCATTTTATATAATATTTCATTTATCTACATCATTCTATATCATATTTCATTTATCTACATCATTATATATCATATTTCCTTTATCTACATCATTGTATATCATATTTCATTTATCTACATCATTCTATATCATATTTCATTTATCTACATCATTATATATCATATTTCCTTTATCTACATCATTGTATATCATATTTCATTTATTTATATAATTGCAATCATTTTTCTTTTATCTACATCATTGTCTATCATATTTTGATTATCTACATCATTGCATTTCTGTGCTACCGCGTTTTCATGCATATACATTTAGAGACTAACAAAATTTCAACTCCTTGGAGGATTTGGTTTTAAACTTAATATCTACATTTAACATATCAAATTGTGTATAAAATTTCAGTTACCTATCTTTTTATGCCTAAAATTTATCGTATTTATTTATATCCGGAGAGACATATACTCTTCTGAAAAGAGTTCATTCAAAATTCTGTAGAAATCTATAAATTTTGTGTTATGATCCCGTAGTGAATTTAATTTGTTTAGCTCAAAGCATTTTTGAGCTATCCTTTTCCTAAGCATAAATATAGACATAATTCCAAAAATTCATTCTCTATCCAGGGAGGTTTTGAAACTTAGAGATTCGTCAAAATATCCAGTTGGAATTTCTCACTATACAAGTAAGTAACCATCTGGAGTTATTTTCTCAAAACGTTCTCGCGTATTTTGCAATAGAGATATTGCCTTAGTGAAAGCCTTGCTTGGTATTAGCGTACAATAGTTACGAAATAATAACCATTGGGTGAATTAAGCATTTTTAATGAATCTATCGTGTGAACCATTGCTAGTTTTTTGGTGATTAATCTCTGGCATTTGGTCTAAAGTATTGAAAAATCAAATTTCGGTTTTAGATGCATCCTTAACAACAAATTGAAACAGACATTTGACATAAAACTACATTTAATGTCCCGAAATCATGTACCAAATTTGATACATTTAAACCATTATGTTTATGAATTATAGAATTTACATTTTTTTGAAAGCACAGAACAACAAATAGTCAACCCCTTGGATTTCGCTCAAAATCTGGTATGCATTAGTACTTAAGATGTTAATACTTTGTGCAGAATTTTATCTATTTGGCTTTCTTAGTTTTGTAGTCACCTGCAAGCTTATGATGGAACAGACGGACAGATAGACATTCTCCAAATGAATTTTCATGAAATTTGATAGAAAACTACAGATTTTATTTTAAGCATGCATACCAAATCTTATGAGTTTGGCTCAAAGTTTTTTGAATTATATTTGTCACAGGCAAAAGGGCATTTCGAACTCAAGGAAATCTAAAAAGTGAAGATTTGTCAAAATCTCAAGTTCGAATTTTTTGACGACTATTATACTTTTTCTATACACTTCCTATACGAGAAAGTAAAAATCGGATTTCTTTTTTTTCGTAGTCAAAATAAATCAAATACATTCTTGAAAGATCACATTCTATTGACAACAAAAGGAATTTCAAATCTCTTCAAAAGATCTATGGCACTTTCAGAGCACAAAACTCAACCGGTCGTATGAATCTTCAAATAGCTAAGAAACAAATAAAAAAAAGGCATATGATAGTAAAAGAAACTATCTTTCTACATAAAAGACAAAAAGTGCCTCTTATGGTAGAAAAATGACTTCAGTTATAATTTAGTGCTCCGAATTTGAGTTGGCTCCAACAACTTCCTGTAATTTAAAACACATTAGAAGACTTTCGCCTGGCCATCGTATAGAATAGAAAGCGCTAAGGATTCTCGGGGATATGTTAGCACCCAATTTTCTAAAGGCCATGAATTGATATTTATGGCTGCTATTGCTAGGTAGAAGTCCTTCAAACTTTCGAAATAAACGCCGAGTTTTTTTTCTTTCTGTCTTTCATTTCATTTCATTCTTTATTTTTTTGTCTGCGAAAACTTTTATGATTTATTAGAAAAGAGGTAGAAGAAATGTATGATATCATCTGTTCTTTTTTCAATATATTTTGTACAAAATGAATTGAAAAGTGAAATGTTTTCATTTTTACGATCTAAATAGACCTATAATGTGTTATGTATTTGAAGATGTCTCGTTTAATTTTTTTCGTTGAAACAAACTGAATAATTTGGAAATATTCGCTTGCCTTTTGAAATTGTTTGGGATAAAATAAAGAATTTGAAATTAAAAAAAAACTGTTTATTACAAAAATAGAATATAATTATGTCTTGGAACATGTTTGTTTCTCAGACTTTTTATAAATTTTTGTCAGAAACTCAGCTTTTATAAAATTTGCTTTTTTACAACATCAATTAGCATTATCAAGAGTTTTATTGATATTTTTGATATGGAAAAAGTATTTTAGAGATAAAAATAAATAGTATTCTAAAGAAGCTGTTCGGTAAATATCATAATCTAAATCTGTTAATAGACATTTAGCAGACGATTCCTTCTCAGACATTTCATAACTGCTACTATTTTTATTTTGTTAAAATATTATTAAAAAGTAAAAGCAAACGATTTTTCTTTGATAAACATATTTTATTAATATTATTTCATTTATTTTTTGTATAATAGCAGCTAATCAATTCTCAAACATTTTGGAATCTGGCAATCTTTGTAATATACGCTGTTAGGTTGAAATAATAAACAGGTCGATGGAATTTTAAAATGCTTGGAGTATTATTTTAGTTTTTAAGAATTTAAGATGCTCTTCAAGCTATAGTTTGAAGTTTAAGAAAACGGGTAGTTTTCTAGAAAGCATGCAAAAGAGGCAAAGACAGGATTTTGAAACTGATGTGGCAACATATCCAAAAACGTTTTAATACTTTGCCAACTACAAACGAATAAATGATCATTTTAAACAGCAGTCGCAACGTATCTTTGAACTGTTTGTTCTTTAGTGCAAATCAATTTTCGATAAATGGCCAAAGATGCTTATAGACGTATCATTGCCATGACAAAGCACATCTCATTTGTAGCTCATTTTCAATCTGCCCAAATGCTCAAATACAATTCATCTACCAAATAAATTGTTAATTGTTCCGTTAAAAAAAAGCAGATATTTAGTAAAAATTGTGAATAATTGTTTCATCAATCTAGATGAGATTTACATAAAATATTGGAAATATTTCTACAATGTGAAAAATAATTATCATAGCAAGCATATTTTTATTTCCTATCTTTATAAATTTTGCGTGAAACTTCAAAAACATTTTTTCCATATTTAAATATGTTGTTTATATCTAACGATTTCGTTCCAAAAAATAATAATATAAGTTTTTAATAATTTTATTACAAATGTGTATATGTGTAACTTTAAAAATGGATAAATTTCAATTAAATTTAATATTCATATTTCTATACTGAATTTCTTAAGCCAGCATTTTCATAGACGATTTAAAAAATATATCTTCTTCATCTAAAGGTTCTCTGTACGTTATTTCTTATGGTCACCTTTTTATTGTCATGTTGTGAGCTTATTGTTTTTTTAAATAATTCAAATATTATTAATAATAAACCAGTTGATTCAATAATTTCTGATTCTTAAATGAAGTAAAGCCATAATGAGCTAACTACGTTTAAATATGTTAAAGATATAGATTTATCCAGAACTTTATAGTTTCATATTTTAAGGGTTTACAAATTTTTATATTGAATATATTTTTCTTGAATTGTTATGTACGCTTTTTTGGGAATTATCAATTTATAAAAATTAAATATTTAAAAAACACTACCCATATTTCAGTTGGAAAATTACTTCGGAATAATATATATTTAATGGAAAGAATTTTATTATGATTACGAATCAATACTTAATTTTAATTTATTATTTCCATTCCCTGTGTTTCTTTTTTATAGAGAAAAAAATTTGAATAAGAACGTTTCAAATTTTTCTTATCCATTCAATGATTTGAATTTCATATTTTCTTCATTAACATGCAATTTAAATATTCAATTATTTGACAAACGATTACAAAGAAAAAAAATGAATTTTGAAATGAAAAAATAAAATTTTTTTAAAGAATCGTTTGTCAGTTTTTATAGCTTTCAAATATAAAATTTTCATAACAATGTCCACATTTAAGAATTACTGGCAGGAATTTATAATAAATCTTAAGATAATTATTCAGTTCTTTGACTCAAATATTCCTGGGGGCATTATGGAAATAATTAGAAATGTTATGTTCCTTTTTGAATATTTAATTTTTTCGATTAAAAAAGCTAAGAATTCATAGCAAAAAAAAAAAAAAAAAAATCTGAAAAAACCAGTTTTTGTTATGGAATTTTCTATTAATGTGTTATTTTTACACTCTATTAATACCATAAAAATGTTATACAGTTCTTTTAATAATTGTTTGTTAATATTTAAGATTTCCTAGTGAAAATACAATTCCCTCTGCATACCCTAAATAGCAGGGTAGGTGTTGCATAGAAAATATGATTACTAACTTTCTATATCCCAAAACCCAGCATTTACGGCTATCCAATCCACCATCCTAGATAATTTCGGCTTGTAGTGACGCAATACAGTTCGTTTTATGTTGCTTAATATACTGAAGAAAGCTACGATATATTTTGGACACTTTCCTTTAAACTTTGTCACAAAATTACAAATTTTACCAAAAGACCACATGTAAAATTTAGTTCTAGCCGAGTCGATACGTTTTTTAGTTATCTTATGTTTACGCACAGGCAAAAATGCTTCATCTTCTTGTGTACAGCCGAGCGCACTCCGCCGCTACAAAACGTAGCCATATCAACAGGATTTGTTGTGGTCGACTGCTTGCTTTAGCCTTGTCGATCCTTACCTTGACCAGGTTATCAAACCACATGCAGTCATGCTTCTTCTTGTCTTCTTCTTGCGTACAGCAAACCACCCCGCCACCACTGAACGTAGCAGTATCGACTGGATTTGTTGTGGCCGACTGCTATCTTGAGCATTGTCCATCCTTGCATTGACAGATTTATCAAACTGACCTTCTCCTCGAGGTAATTGGCCACAAAGTGGTCAATTACTGTCCTTCTTCCTTATTTACAAACTCTAAAATAGTTGGTACAAAACTGACCATTTTTGACATCATGTCCTTCAGAGTTTTAAGATTACCTGGTACCATCAGTACTGTACTTAAGTCAGTATTTATAATTTTCAGATTTTTTCGTAACTCCGAGATTTCAATGCATTCCTTTAAATAGTGGTAAACAGTACCGATTCCTCCACAAATGCATTTATTGTCCTGCATTCTTCCAAATCTGCAGGGAATCTGGAAATATGCAGGGAATCTCCCATGTCCTGATATAATTTGAATTATCAGTGGATGGTATCTTCTTATTTTTATTTCTGGATTAGGAATAAAATCGAAAGTTACTCTTCCGTTTTTGGACATATACCATCTGTCAAACCATTGCAGATATATTTCTTCTCTTAGTTCCCATTTTAAGACACCATTTGATTTGGGGACAACCATATCAACACCCTCTTTCTGTGCCGCCAACTTTGCATATTGATCCGCCTTTTCATTACCATATATCCCAATATGAGCCTTAACCCAATTGAACTCTATACACTTGCTAGTTTTTACACATGCAGTCATGCTCTCTCCATTTGACATATTTGCCCGATATTGTGCATTATTGCTCATTTTACAATATCTCACAATATTGCCAATGTCTCATTATATCTTTTGACATCGCATGGTATCTTTCAGCTCATCAAGATACCTTATCAATTCGTCAAGGTAAGATTTCTCATCAATTTATGGGGAATCTGAGTTTTAGCTCAGAGGAAGGAAGAGGAGTTTAAATTTGGAAAGTTAAACGCTTACATGAAAATGATATATTTTTGCTATGAACGTTTAAGGCAGAGATTATTGAAGCGTTTCATAAGTGTAGTATTTTTGAACATTTAAATGCACCCACTCGAGGGATAAAAGTGGGGGGGGTGAGAAATATTTTAATCTCAGCTCTTAGAAATATTCCTCCCTTTTTCCAAACACAGCTCAAAGCTACTTCCATTTTTCTTGGCGAAATCAATGAAAATTTTGAAAGGACTGCTCGGCAAAAATCATAATAAAAAGAAAGCACATTCCGTTTTGATAAATCTCCCATCTCCTATCGCTTTCAGTAGAAGTTTGAAGAATAGTACCCCCAACCGCGGGGACTAAAATGAAGTATTTTGTACCCAAGTAGAAATTGAAAGTCGTGGTAAGACGTCTAAGTTATAGAAAAGAGAGGGAAGTATTTTCGGCCCCGATACTTCGCATTGTAAATTCTGTATCAAAAAGAGGAAAAATGATTCTGGGGTGGGGTGAAAAAATGTAATATTTCATCATATCGTTTCTTTGCTTTTGTATCAAAGCCGTTGAATGTTTGCATTGAATATAGGAATTTTCCTTTAAAACCCTTTTATATATTAAGTTACTAAAATGTAGCACGTTTTGTAACAAAACATGAGTTGAAAATAACTTCTGACTGTAAAATAAATTGCATTTCTATAGAAAACGATTTTTAATTTGGAAGATGTTTGTAGATATTTCATAAAAAGGAAAAATCCCATTAATAACTTATATAATCAATTGCATTAGTTCAAAACAAAAACTTGGATCTAATTTATTTCAGTAAATCAATACAATTATTTGAATCTATATGATGACATTTAGAAATGAAGGGGAGGGGAAAAAATGAAATGTTATACAAGTATATGGAGAAGAAAGTTATAGAGAGAAATTCATGCTATAGAAAAAGAGAGATATCCTATAAATTTCTATATTTACATTGTAAATGTTGTATCGAAGGCTAAAACCTTATTCTTGTGACAAAAATATATATTATTTTATCAATTCGTTCCTTACTTTTTTGAAAGTTGCTGAATGTTTGCGTTAAAATTGGAATTTCCCTTAAGCCCTTTTATATAAAGTTACTAAAATGTAGCGAGTTATGTCACGAAACAGGAGCTGAAAATAGTTTATGACTATAAAGTAATTTGCATTTCTATAGAAAATAATTTTTAATTCGAAAGAATTTTGATGATATTTCAGAAAAGGAAACGACCACATAAAGACTACGCATACCCAACAGCTAAAAACAAAACATCAGATCAAATTGATTTGGTAAACCAATTCAATTATTTGAATCTAAATTTAGTACACCCCCGAGTATCCGGTTCGTGATTATCTGGCTTCCGTACTATCCGGCATAATTTTATTTTGTCGTAATTAAATAAGGAAAGCAAGGCTTGTATTGGTACCATTGCCAAGACAATGGAAGCGGGCATCTGCTACGATCTTCCTACGTGCCGTGTTCAAAATACAAATTGTGACAGGAAAAGAGCCGCGTTCTGCTCGTAGTTTCATTGTTTCGTTAATGTGTAAAGAACATAAATTATTGCCGCTGTTCCTGATTATAACTATTCAGTACGTATAGTATTCATAAATTGTTCTTTAATTATACTTACTGTTTTTTTTTTAATTGTACCACAGTGAAGATTTCAAAATGAGTGATAACCGATAAAATGTTTAAGTGACTATGGAGGAGAAATTTACACACTAGACTCTGGTGTAACACCAAAAACCGGCAACTACTTTTACAATCTACTGGGCATCATTCATATTCTAGTTGTCTTGAGATAAATGGAGGGTTTTGTATTCAAATAGAACTGAGGAAATATGTATTATAACAGTAAATTTCGGTATACAAATTTTACCTTCTGGTATTGGTGGGCAAAGATATGATTTCATAGCACACCAGCGGCTTTTTTGATATCGGGCCTACCCTTCTGCCACAATCAGTCGGATATACGGGAGAGTATTTTAATGAAATTTAGAAGTAAGGGAGAGGAACAAAAATGGAGTTTTATGTAAACATATGGGAAAAAATATCCTTGTGAGACATTTAAGTTATAGAAAGAGAGGTATGTTCTATATATCTTTATATTCACACTTTTTTTCACAACCTTTGTATCGAAAAAAATATTTTTTTTGTGAAATTTTTTTGTAATATTTTATTAAATCGATCTTTTACTTTTGTTCAAAGTTAGTGAATGCTTGAGATAAATACAGGATATTTCTTTAAGGTGTACATACACACTAGAGGATTTTTTTTTAAATTTTTACTTAAAAAATCCAGTTTTTTCACAGTAGGTCATTAATATATGTTTAAAGTCATTTCAGTGCGAAAAAAACCATATTACACTAATTATTAATTAATTAAACAATATTTAATGAGTTAATTAGCCTATTTTTTGAAACAAGATATCTTAAATTCTAATTTGTACAGACACACCATTCTAGTTGGAAATGATGCCTAATATTAGTCTTCATGTTGTCTGCCTCAATCAAGTTATAAAAATGTATAGTTTTTTTTAAGAATTTTTTTCATCAAGATGAATAGAAAAAGCGAGATTTTTTTGTCATTTTAACTTTTAAATAGCTATTAATAATTTATTTCTATAAATATAACTTTGATTAAGGCACAAAACACCCACTATTTCATACATATTATTTTGATATATAAATAATTGTATTTGGTTCAGTTCTTGTTGAGTTATGATTGTTTGAATGAAGCAACATAGTGGGAAAATATCATTCTTCATAAAATGAGTTTAAAAAAAACCGTAACTAGAGTTTTTAGTGAAAGCACCTCAAGAAAAATAATTATAACTCGAGCAATATTCCGAATATTGACAACATCTTGGTATCGTTTGAAAGCTAAAGGATCAGAGAACATTTTTAAGTAATAAAAAAATATTCTATATTTTGAAAGATTTTCGAAGTTTCAAGCGTGTACGTACACCTTAAAGCTTTTTATTTATTAAAATTGAAAAAAAAAATAAAATTAACATGTTTCTTCCTAAAAATGAGTTTTGAAAACAAAGTCTGTTCATATAATAATTTGTATTTCAGTTGGAAAAATATTTTAATCTGAAATATTTATAAAAATTCAACAATTATAATTTTGTATAAAGTTTGGGTTTTATCGGTAGCGAAGAAAGCGATCAAATATACTTTCGTTTTGCACTCTGATGTTCGTATTAACTATATCTAATCAGTTTGTATTAACTATATCTAATGAGTAGTATTAACTACATAAGAGCAATAAATTGTCAAAGATAGGATTCTAATAGGCACTTTTGCATCTATAGTTCGTCAATGGTACGGCGAAATATTACAAAAAGATATTTATTAGAGAATATATGAGAAAGTTTTTGGGGCACACTCTATCTATTTTCCAAGTAATGACTCTCTAAATTTGATATTTTGAAAGATCTCTTTTTCAATTTTAGAAAAAGAAAATTTAGTACTTTCTAGTGAAAACGCTCTTCTTAACATTGTCAACATTGTATATGTTTAGCAAATGTTTTAGAGGATGGTTATCATACATCAAACTTAATTATGAAAACGAAACAAAATCTTAATTTCCATCGATAATGCCTAATCTAAGAATGTACTTAAAACAAAGGTTTTATTGAAAGGTGCAGTAAAGTAGAAAAGTAGTTCGAAATTTTCACCATAATTCTATACCGCAAGTGATTTGACGGATCATTAACTTGAAGACACTATGACTCTTTCTTATAATGTCTTTAATCACTCTGAAGACGTTCTGGTTCTTTATTAGAGTTCATGTTCTGTTAAAAAGAATAAAGGCTTTTTGCATTCCGAAGAAATTAATGTACTTTATTAATGTCTGTGCTTACAAATAAAGAATGAACACTCAAATAATGATGAAGAGGGATTCAAACTAAAATAAATTATGAGCATTTATCAGAGAATATCTACAAAGATACGCTTAATAATGTTGTTGTTTCTTATGGCACTTACGATGGACAAGGGCGCTGTTACGAAGACAGCGATTTTAAGCCGGTGGGGGAGCGTCTCTTGTTTTTATAGTTAGCGCCATCTAGGGCTACATACACGTCACACCCTTTTTACGAGGGGGCTTTCATTACATTAACGCACTTTTCATAACGCAATCAGAGAACGATCACCCCTAATCCAGTTCCCCCAGGGGTATTACTCCCGAAATGGAGGACTTTGAGCACGACAGTTTCATACGCGCATCAGCCAGCAAGCACGAGGAGAATCTTCGGCCGGTGGGATTCGAACTCGCAACTTAAGGGACGCAAATCCAACGCTCTCCCAACCGGGTTATCCCGGCATCTTGCATACTAATAATAATAAACATAAACTGTTATCTAAAATTCATGCTACGTATTGCACCTATTGTAAGAACGATATACACTTTACAAAATATAAGAATTTTTCAATAAAATTTTCTCAAAAAAATATTTAATATGGTAATCCACAAGGCTAAAAATGTTGCAGATTTTGATTAATGGCTCAAATTTTTTTGTTAATGCAATTTACATTGTATTTGAGCCACTGTTGTATAGACAATAAATATTTAAATCGGAAATGAAGTAGAAGTTATTAAAGAATAAGGTACAACGAGAAAAACTTAACTCTGATGTATATATATATATATAATATGATCCATACAGATGCAAATCTTTATAAGATAAACATTTTTTTTACCAAAAAATATCAATATGTTTCTTGTCACACTGCTATTAAGATTTTAGAAAATTCGAAAAATTTTAATAAAAACATTTAAAAAAATCCTACACCACAATGAGAAAAAAAAGCAGTATTTGAAGCTTGTTTATTTAATTATTGGTTTTAAAAAACATCTGCATTAAATAAACAAGATAATTATGCGAATATCTTAAACCACGTGCTAGTATCTCATTAGCATATTAGAAGACCACATTCGAAGAAAAAATGTTTAATGAGAAACTTAAATTTGAATGAACGCTTAAGAATAGCCTGAAGGAAATAACGGATAGCATTAAAAATAAAAACATTATTTTTGTTAAAAAAAAATTGAAAAGTTGCCACTTTAATTTGAGATTACTTCTTTTCCGGTTTAATTAATCATTACTAAGATTTTTTTATATATATAGTGATGTCTTAAGAAGTTAAATATGTAAATGCAGTCCTTGGAGGCTTTATGGTGCCTGTCGAAGCTTCAGACTAAGGATTTTTAATTTATATTAAGCAAACTTCATAAAATGTTGTGTTATTATATATTGATAAATAAATTTTAAAATATATTAAACAAATAGCTAATCTTAGAATCGGAAATTAAAGAATGACCTTTTATAACTATATTGAAACGTATTTTGCTGTTGAAATTCGAAGTTAAATGCGATCTTCAAATTCTAAAAAAATCATTATATTTTGCTTCAAACATAATGTCTTGCTATGTCGAGACGTATTTGGTTCACCAGACAATTAAATCAAATATTTGTTTTAGAAAATTATGGCTGGAAATTAACCGCATGCTACTTCCGGCTTTTGATTTACATGATTTACATGCCATTGCATGCTGCTTCCGGGTTTTGATTTACTTTTAATTTTTCTAATGGAAATTACCCGCATGCTACTTCCGGCTTTTGATTTACATGATTTGCATGTTATTGCATGCTACTTCCGGGTTTTGATTTACATTTAATTTTTCTAATGGAAATTAACCGCATGCTACTTCCGGCTTTTGATTTACAAATGTGATTCACGTTCAGTTATGTTATCCCTTCTGTATTATTTAAATTTAGGTCAAGCAAACTGCATAAAATGCTGCAATGTTATAAATTGATTAACAAATGCTAAAATATGTTAGACAAATAGCTAACCTTAAAATAGGAGTAAAAAAATGGCATTTTATAAATTTATTAGAAAGTATATTGCTGTTTACAATCAAAATTAATGACGGTTTTCAAACTGTAAAAAAGTAGTTGCATTTTCCTTGAAATAAAATGTTTTGCAATGTCGTCACAAATTTGTTCATCAGCCAAATATTTAGTGTAGAAATTTATGTATGGAAAGGCAACTGCAAACTTTTTCCAGCATTTGAGTCATACCTATGATTCACATTAAATTAGATTATTCCTTTAGTATAGACGGTATTATATTTTAGATAGACAGTATGAATCACAGCCAAGAGTCAAGGTAATGAATGGTTTATGGATTTTATCATTCCTCACAAAGCAACGATGCAAAGCAATGGATCTTACTTTAGCTTTACCAAATATTTACAAAAGTTCTATTATCCGCGGCATTACAAGGGACCTCCGTGGCTGGTGGCAAAGTATCGTCTTTGGGTCATAAGTGTGTGAGATTCGAGACACGATTCCAGGACAGCCGTGTAATTGATCCTAGTACATGCTAAATCCGTCAGGGACCAAAATACTTCCTTCTGGTGTGGTGCAGAAACCTGGAGAGTTGGGGAGGTAGCTCAAGCATCCTCCTCGCCATCTGACCGCGGCTTATAATTACGGAGTCCGTCCCGAAATAGCCCTAGTGTTACATTGAAGAAATGGAACAATTACGTAACTAAACTGAAGAAACAGCTCCATTATAAAGTCTTCATGCTGGCAACAAATGAACACACAATGCAAAAAATAAAGCAATATAAACAAATAGTAAATAAAACCTGGTCTCCCCAGAAGATTCTCGCATTTGCACTCATAAAGATTTTATCCTAGAAAGAACCTTCCATGGAATTGGCGAACAATAGTTACGAAATATGTACCTTTGTTGGGAATTTAGCATTTTCACTTTACCTGTCGTGGGATCCGTGGCGAATGCTTTGGCGATTATTCCCTGGAATGTAGTTAATAGTTATCAAAAATTGAATTTGAGTTTCAGACGTGTTCTTCCCAATCGATTGAAACAAAACTTTGGCACAAAACTACACTGAAAGTCCCGAATTACTTACCAAATTTGATATGCTTAAATCATTACGTTTTTGAATTATCGCGTTCACATGTTTCTACAAGTACTGCCTGACAGAGGGTCACCTTCTTGTTGGATTTCGCACCAACTTTGTTAGGATGAAGATGTTAAATCTATGTACCGAATTTTATTTATCTTGCTTTCTTCGTTTCGTACTTGTCACCCGTACAACCAGACTTTCTCCGCATGGATTTTGCTCAGAATTTGACATAAAGCTACAAATTTAGTGCAACGACTGTATACCAAATTTCAAAACATTTTTGAGTTCCCTTTGTCACAAACATACATAAAGACAGGACAGTTTTCAAAAACATGTTTTCCTAACTCTGGGCTAAGGGCTTTCTAAGACGCGGAGATTCACCAAAATCTTGAGTTCGAATTTTTTGACGATTATTATACTTTCTCTGTACTACGTATAAGAGAAAGTAATAATAATACGTTCGAAAAACACAAAACAATATAAAAATAACTGAAACAAAACGTTAGGTGTACAAAACTAAAGTATATCAGAAACGAATAAAGAAAATAAATAGGCAAATACAAGCAAAGCGATATGCAAAGCGCTAATAAAGAGCGGTCAAATAAGTAAATAGATAATAAAGCGAATATATAACTAAATAGGTTTGATAATTTCATTGTTTCAATGAAAATTAAGAATAATGCGTCTCTTCTCTTTCTTGAAGGTTGGTTGTCTATAACGTTTTGATAAGAAAAATTTTCATTTATTTTATTCATTTTTGCATAAGAAATATCAAGTTTAAGTGTAGGGTAAGAACTCACAGCACGAAATCCCTATAGAAATTGATTTCGTGTAACAGAAATGACCCCTATTGGACAACTGGGTCCAATTTTCTTTTGTTAGAGCAGTTCAAAAATTTATATCTTCATTCAATATCTTGTTGCTTAGCAAGCAACAACACTGATATGAATTTTCTACGTTTAGAACCGAGAGAAAAAAGAACTGAATTTTTTTTCCTAATCAATAAAAAATATTTCTGACATTTTCTTTGCGTTTAAGAATACAGGCTTCGTTTTTGAATCCGAATTTGAAAGAAAATCATAAATATTCGTTATTGGTTGAGAAAAATTCCATTTTCTTTCCCTGAACAAAAAAATTGCCCTGAATGGTGATATTTGTTAAGCTGTAATGAAATTTTAGCAATTTATTTTAATATTAAGAAAAACGTAATTACGAAAATAATGGACAAATTCCATTTTTTGGTTCACATATATATTGGTCCAACTATCTGAAATTAATGGATCATAGGAGAAAGTTATTTTTATAAACATTCGGGGTAGAATAATTACAAAAAATAATTATAGTTATTTTGAAAAAAATATATAGTATTATAGTAATTTTGTAAAGTTTTTGAACTGAAGATGATATTGAAACATGCCACGATTACATAAAGCTATATTAAAATGTGTGTTCTATTACACACTCAAAGATTTTTAATCAAATTTCAAAGACGAAAGATTATTCCATTATTTATGAAGGATTCATAGTGAAATATTCATTCTTCAGAAAATAAAATCTAAATTTATGATTTCACATTAGTTAGCATAAGGACATTGGAAACAAATGCTGCTTTCAAACATTTTTAAGGCATTATCTGTAAAAAAAGAAAACAATTTCAGGATAAATAGAGTATCAATATAAGCATTTTAAATAATATTTTTGTGGAATTTTACGGTGCAAAAAAAAGAGTAAATCATTCCCTTCTGGTTTAAAATGCCACTGTATTCTGTTACGTTTTTATCTTTAGTTTATTACTAAAATTGCTATATCTGCAGTTCCATTTCATATAGATAAAACTTATATAGAATAAATTTTTTTTTGGGAACTAAAATGTTGAAGTTATTTCTTAAATACGAAAATAACTAATGGGGGTGGTTTCTCCAGAACTTTTTCGTAGACTTTCTAATAAACGTGTCCTGCCAGAGAACGCATTACATGACATTGATGTACATTAGATACAAAATATTAATTTTTGTATGAATTTAGAATTTTTACAGAATTTATCGTGTCATCCTTGGTAAGTTATATCACGATTAATCTCAGATATCCATTAATATTATCCAAAAAATCGAATTTGTGTCACGTTTAGGCACGTTTTTATCAGCCGATTGAAACAAAAATTCGATTCAAAACAATTTTGTGCAATTTTGTCACAAATTCCATACCAAATTTGATATATAAAATTCATTGCATTTTTAAATTTCGAAGTTACCGGTTTCTGAAAATACATGTAGGCAATAAATGCATACATACAGACCGCATATAGTTAACCCATAGTTGGATTGGGCTCAAAATGTGACAGATGACTTCACTATAGATATGAAAACTATGTAACGAATCTTATCTATGTAACTATCTTTGTTTGGTAATTATCGTGTTGATTTACATTCAAATAGCCAAACAGACGGATTGCTCTTGGATATATTATGCTTAAAATTTGATAGAAATCAGCAAATCCTGTGCAAAACCTGTGCACCAAATTTCAGAAGTCTAGTGCAAAGCATTTTTGAGTTAACATTGTCACAGTGGAAGTTAATTCAAAAATCACATTAACCAAATAAGTGTTTTTCTAACACAGTACTGTCTTAAACGTGAAAATTCGTAAATATTTTGAGTTCCAATTTCTTTATGGTTACTATAATTTTTTATGTAATGTTTACGAGAAAAAAAATCAAACTTTTGCTGAAAAGTACTTTTTAACTGGTCAAATCGCTCAAGCGACGTTAATTACCTGTACTAAAATTTCCAAGGATTCCACAAAATTCTCAGCATATCATTCATGAAGTTTGTTTACCAGATCCAGCCACAAACATCATCACAATCGGCGAAATATCATATCATCGAATGTAATTGTGTCGGATCAGGTACGGGAAAATTCTTAATAAGGCAGGAAGTGATTAAAGACCAATATACATGTATCCAGATATCATACCACTAATGGTCCCGATGAATTCCGAAATCGCTTGGTCCTCCCTCGTCTCAGGTTAATTACCTATGTAAAGCATCGTCGTTAGTGGGCCCACTAATTACTCCAGTACATTTATCGTCATTACTATCGATCTGTTATTCACTTCGATCTGAATCGTCGGTATTAATACGTGATTTATGTGAGCATGGAAACGCAAGTACCTACCCACCAGACAATGGGTAATGGCGCTAAAAATCATCTAATGACGACCCCCCGGAAGGATCAGAATATCACTGTGATCTAGAGCAATTTATGGCTCAATTATTGAAAAGTGGATCTTTAGCAGTGATGACGTAACAGTGAATCGGGATATGTCATGTGATAATGGGAAATCAATGGGTGGAGATCTCCGAACGTCGTTAGCAGTCTCAGAGAATTCATGAACCTGTTGAAAATGCTAGATTTAATTTTGAAAGGGTGAACTAAAGGGTGTCCCAAAATTAGAGCAAGATTTGAATTTGCCACCATTCTTGCAGTAAAGTGTTGGCAACCCTATTAAAAACCATATGGCAGCTGATAGTTTAGTGTTAGTAAAAATCTTATACAATAACGTGTTTTCATTGTTGAACAATATATCAAAAATACTGAAACATTCTGGTTGTTCCAATTCAAAAATTTGAGCACTGGTCCCTTAGATCTAGTGATTTAACACCATTGGATTTCTTTTAAAGGAGGTTATTTGAAGTCAAATATCTATGCCAAAAAGCCCATAGCCTCCAGCCTGACCTGAGGGTAGCGCGGCTACCCCGTGATCTAGGCGTCCCGGGTTCGAGTCATAATTCGGGCATGGTTGTTCTCTATCCTGTGTTCTATCTGTGAGGTGCATGAATGAACCCTCCCCATCCCCCTGTAAAAAAGGGTTGCGCAAGCGAGTGTGTGGGTGTGCTATCTTCACATGAACTAGAAGTCAAATTTCTGCACTCAGGTGCTCAGGGGCCTTTACCCTCAGAAGCTACTGCGCAAAAACTTGGCTTAAAATAGTCACATGACAGCAATAAGAACAAGCCCCTAAGCACGCTTGCATTGAAGGAGGAAAAACAAAGTTGCATCAACGAAATTCAACCACATTTATGGAAAATTTCAATGTGTATTATTTGCCATATGTATTATTCCAAACATCATCCTATTTTGTGTACTTTAAGATTCAATAAAAATATAATAATTAAAAGTAAACAGTTGTGTTTCTTATTTAATTCAAATCTTGCGTTAACACGTTGTTCTATCATATAACGGTCCCTTTTTACTAACCCTAAACTATCAGCTGTCAAGGGTTGCTATTACTTCACTGCACGAATGGTGGCACGAATTGTCAAATCTTGTGTTCATTTTGGGACTCCCTTTATAAATAAATAATTGTATGCCAAAGCATGCTTTTAGGAAAGAAAGATTAATTATCCAAAGATTAACTTGGGATTGGATATGTAGTCATTTTTAGATATCTCCGAGTTAAATTGTAACTCATTGTTATTTTCAAGGGTTGTTTAGGACCTGAATCGTACTGCTGAACCACAATCTCATGACAGCTTATGAAGAATAATCATGTGACGTAACTTTATACTTTCATACCACACCAATAGAAGATATTTCATTCTTGAATAGTTTAATGCTACGGAACCTTGGCTGGATTGAAGTTGAGACCTACCAATGCACCAAAACGCACACTCAATCGTTTTGCAACCAATTAATTTTGGTTTGGATTTGGTATTTTTTAGCGCAAGAACCATTCCTGATTAAACTGCGCTATGGTTATTGTTAAGAGCTAATGAAGCAGCATCAATACAAATGTTTAAAACTCTGCAACATTTATAAAACTACATAAAAATGTAAATAAAATAAGTACATTTTCGTAAATGTTTTAAGATGGGAAAAAAGTGCAAAAACACGAATGTAAAATCAGATTGAAGAAAAGAAGCGAATGACTTTTAAGAAAGTAAAAATATGTGGGTGTTATTTTTTACCCAACAGGTTTTTCAAGGTTAGAGACGATGATTTAATGTCCAGATGACTTCGGAGATCACATATTGTGCCATTTTTTCTCCTTGAAGGGAAGCCTTTTGCTTGTACTTGTTATTGTTAAGTTATTGAAAAAATGCCATTGGATTAATTCAGACTACTGCCAGAAATAATTTTTTATCGCAAATTTCTATATATCTCACGAATGAGCACTCCATAAATTTAAATACTTAAAGTCATAATGAAATGCATTAACTTTAAAAGCCTCTTACGAATTATGAAGTCAGCTATGGAACGTTTAACCTTTAATTTCATTGTTAATGCATTTGTTGTTAGCATTATATCGCTTGTCACTTTTATTTTTATAGTATAACATCTATAGTAACAAATATATTAACTTATAATTCTTAGAACGTCATGATTTTGAAATTCGAAACCACTCAAGAAAAGATGATTTATTTGGTGTTTTTTTTTTTTTTTTTTTTTATCTCTTAATATTTCAAGAAAATAAAATTATGAAAAAAAAAGATGAGAAGATTAAGGTGGATGACAATGCATCAAGTTTCAAATGTTTAAATGTAATACCGAATTTTCAGTCATTTCTCAAATTAAATGCCGAATGTTTCAATCATTTCTCAGTCTAAATACTAAATGTTTCAGTCATTTCTCAGTCAAAATACCGAATGTTTCAGTCATTTCTCAGACTAAATGCCGAATGTTTCAATCATTTTTCAGTCTAAATGCCGAATGTTTCAGTCATTTTCGAAATTATATTCAACTCTGCAATGGAATTTCGGGAGATGTTGAAAGAAAGGGTAACTGAGTATCAAATTGATTTATGAATGATTATTCTATTTTATTAAATAACCCAGAAAGATTATCTTAGCAAAAGCAGCAAAAATTGCTTATAATGTGATTAAATAAGTTACAATAAACTGTCAGCCAGTATGAAGATACATTAGTTATATAAAAGTCCACATTGGAGAGTAACATGAGGCTTATTTTGAAACAAAGTACGTAACTCTGAATAGCGGTCAGATAACGAAGACGATTATGATATGGAAAATACCATAATAATATCTCCACATATCCATGCTATTTGATATAACAGATATTTAATCCTCCTCATAATATTTAATGAGTATCAAGTTTATATATAGCACAAAGGTTGAATCTAGAAATTTCAAATTTAGTTGCCGATTTCTTGTCCCAAAGCAGTTTTGAAAAAAAATATTTTTACTTTAATAACAACTATATGTTAAAGAAAACATAAAAAAGGGTTTTTCTAACAATACAAAATATTGTACAATTTCTTCACTACGTCGTCCGACATTCTGCATATCGGGTAATATTGTTAAGATATCATTGCAATGTTGCTGAGCTTTATGTGCTAACAGGATTAGGAATTCGCAGAAGGTCCTGTTAAACATTCCTGCTAATTCAAATGGTGAAGAAAACAGAAAATAAGCTAATCTATTTATTTAATAGTGAAAGATATTGAACGATATCTTCACTATGTTTTTCGATATTCTGAATCCTGGATGCAATTGTTATAATACCATAATCATAAATTGATTACTTCCGACCCGTCCTGAGGCACATGGAAAAAACTGAATGACTGGACCGCAGAGACAGTAACGCTATGTTTGAGCCCAAAAGGCCATCACTTCGTTACAAATCTGCCCGTGGGGCCTGCATCCCTTCATTGATGAGAGGTAGTCAACCCCCACCTTTTTATAACCCATCAGAGTAGCGAGAACCAACCACCATCTCGGACGCTTCTCATCTCCATTCCTGAGGTACCCCTAATAGCAGGGATGCCGCCAATGACATAAGATATCGTCTCAATATTTTTCAGCATTATGTGCTAGGAGGATTAGAAATGGCATAAGGCCCTCTTAAACGCCAATTGAAGCATAACAATGCATAATTCTTTATTCAATATCTGAAACATCTTGAATACTTTTATTTGCCGCCAATACATACGTTGACTTTCATAGAATACATCATTCATGCCTTTCTATTTACGATAAAAGTGTCGATGTTTTAATACACCACCAGTTATTAGGGCCTCTGATGTTTATTTTTGCAGTGCGGCGTCGAACTATTGAGTAATTTCGCGAAAACTTTCCCCATGATTGAAAGGTTCTCCGGACAGCTCTTTGGAACGCAAGATGGATCTGGTCGATGACTCGTCCTCGATCGAAAATAATATCAATCTCCCGCGATTTCTGGTTGTTTCCCGCTCCGACGAAGATGCAGCGTCTCGTGAAATTCGCCATCGATTAAAGCGGTCCACTGGTCCTATAATCGCCATTTAAGAAAAGGCCTCCATTGTCTTGTTTAAGAAATGTCACAGGCTTAACTGGAAGTATTGAAAATTACAAATTTTATGGACAGAGCATGGTTTTAAAAATTCTTAAAAATTCTAAGTTTCAATACCAACTTGTGGCTTTGATTAAATTGTTAACTCATTACTATTCCACTTCTCTTTCCAAACTGCATGTTTCAATTTAAGTGTGAATTATTTTAATTTTATCTCTACCTGGAATTGTGAAAGTGTTTTAAACAGAAAGCACCGTGTGTCGACACATACTCGATTCAATTGACTCCGCAACTCATAACTATTCCACATATTTTTTCAAAACTGCATGTTTTAATTTAGATGTGAATTATTTTAATTTAAATGCTACCTGGAGTAGTGATACTCTTCTGAGCAGAGATCCCTCTATGCCTAGATACTTCTTTCAATTGAATTGGTAACCCATTAATATTCAACTTATCAACAACCTCAAAACTTATTAGTAAAATGATCTAATCACACTGTGAATAATTCTATTTCCAAGCCAAGCAATATTTCTGATAAATGAAAGCAATAATAAGAATAATATAAAAACTAAAACAACACTAATAAGCTTCTAAGGCTTCTAAACTTTTCCTGTCTAATTAGTCTAAATACTTCATACAAAAAGACGACTGGAATCAGCAATATCTGTTACTCTTTCCAAAATAATGATCAAATTAGCTACTCTTTTATTTATTTGTAAGATATATAACAATTTGGATTCCATAAATAAAATTTCAGAACGAAACTTGGTTACATAATAGGATTTCTAGTAAAAGCCATTTCAAAATGGCGTGATTTAAAATAGAATTGCGAAATAAATTTATAATATTTCCATAATTTCAACAAAATATATCAGTAACATTAGAATGCCGTAGCAGTAGACCAAATCAAGAATTATTTGCGCAATATTTTTAAAAACTTGTGATAAATAGATTTTTTCTTACCATCGCATCCTGATTTTGAGATTTATTTGGTTCTACAGCCCACAAGATTATTAATTTCTCTGCAAAGATGGATGTTCGTGATAGTCACGCATTGATGTATCTCATTATTTTGATATTATTCCCTAAAAACACGTAAGACAAAGCATTTTCTATGATAAATCCACAGAAATCAATGGATTAAGATATAAAGCCGTAATGATTGCAAAGATATGTGCTGCTCGGAACAGAGAAACATTTTTCATTATCAACAGTTTCCTGAAACAAATGATTTCCTTTTGGTTGAAGATTCCATATTTCTTTGGCATTTTATTTTCTTTCTCTTTCTTTCATTTTGTTTTATGTAAGTTTGAATTTATATGAAATTTTTGGAATTGTAGTTGTGTCTTTAGTAATCTGCCACCAGCTACTGGAAATTTGACTTTTCTGCTCATGATGTGTTTCCCAAGTGGCTGATATATCAAATATTAATTTCTGGACAAAGAAAAATTTGGAGACTGCCAAGCATTTATGTACTTCATTATTATAATACAATTTAATAGAAAAATGAAATCAATGCCTTATCTATGAGAAGTCCAAAAATATGAATGGAAAAATATACATTTTGTGCAAGGATATATACTGCTTAGAGCGGAACCACATCATTTGGCAGTGTCGCCATTTTTCTGATGCAAATGATTCGCCATCTGTTGAGGATTGCATATTTCTTTGTCCTTTTTCTTTCTTTCTCATTTTGTTTTATTTTGGAGTTTATATGTAATTTTTTTTTCTTGGTGGAAGTCTTAGTAATCTACAATCAGCTACAGGAATTTTTCGTGGTCTTCTCATGATGTGCCGCTTCAGTGGCTAGAGGTATATCGAATATGAATTTCTGGGCGAAGAAGAATTGAGGAGGCATCCAAGCATTGATGTATCTCATTATCCTGATATTATTCCGTAAAAAAGTTAAGTTCATGCATTGTCTAGGAGAAGTCCATAGAGAAATGTTTGCAAGGACATGCATTCTTCAGAGCAAAACAGCATTATTTGGCAGTGTCGTCATTTGTTGAATATTGCATATTTCTTTGTCCTTTTTCTTTCTTTTTCACTTTCTTTTGTCTTGTATGGAAGTCTTAGTAATCTGCTATTAGCCACCGGAACTTTTCGTGGTTCTCTCATGATGTGCCGATTCAGTGGCTGGAGGCTTATCTAATATTAATTTCTGGGCGAAGAAAAATTGAGGAGGCTCCAAGCATTGATGTATCTCATTATCCTGATATTATTCCATAAAAACGTTAAGTTCATGGATTGTCTATGAGAAGTCCATAGAGTAATGTTTGCAAGGACATGCGTTCTTCAGAGCAAAACAGCTTTATTTGGCAGTGTCGTCAATTGTTTAAGATTGCATATTTCTTTGTCCTTTTTCTTTCTTTCTTACTTTCTCATTTTGTTTTATGTTGGAGTTTATATGTTGTTTTTTTTGTCTTTTATGGAAGTCTTAGTAATCTGCTATCAGCCACCGGAACTTTTCGCGGTTCTCTCATGATGTGCCGATTCAGAGGCTGGAGGCTTATCTAATATTAATTTCTGGGCGAAAAAGAATTGAGGAGGCATCCAAGCATTGATGTATCTCATTATCCTGAAATTATTCCGTAAAAAAATGAAGTTCATGCATTATCTATGAAAAGTCCATAGAGTAATGTTTGCAAGGACATGCGTTCTTCGGAACAAAACAGCATTATTTGGAAGGTAGGCTACATTTTTTTTGTTAGCAAATGCTTTGCCATTTATTGAGTCATTGCTTTTTTCTGTGTCCTTTTCTATTCTTTTTCTTTTTCTTTTTGTTTTATGCGAATAAGTTCTTATTTCGGTTTTGGCCATGACGCATAGTCTATAGTGATCTGCCACCAACCACTGGAATTTTGCTGAAACTATTCATTATATGTCGCCTGGAGGTTTATTTAATTTTTGAAATAGAATTTTATTTGTTAATTCCGTTCATTTTTTCCACTTATAGATTATCATGTATCTAAGTTTTCATCACTTCATAGGTTGGAGCATTGTAACCATTTTACTTCTTATGACGTGAATTGTATCAAAAACTAGAATTCATTTCCTGTTCTTGTTGAAGGTCATATGAATGAATTTTTATATTTTACTCAATAAATCTGAAGGAGATGACCTGGCAGGGAATTTTCTTTGTTCTTGAATGCCCGGGTCCTTGCGAGATTTGTGTTGGGGAATTATGTGCCATCCCCCGCCCCCCTGCATGAGTGTATCAGCAGATCACCGGCGTATTGTTTGGTTAATTTTCTACTGGCTGCCCTCTGCCCCCCCCCCCCAACACAAACATTTTTTGGGTCATTGTGAGTAGTTATATTTTTCTTTGTCACGTAAAAAGACACCAATTAATCATGAATTTTTCAAAAAATTTTAACCCGAAGATATGTATGATAATTCGGTATTTTTTCTTAGTATAGACTGCTAGGCCTGAGCCAGTTTAGAATTCAACAGAGCGAAGATTATTCCCCTTCCCACGTCATAAAAATTTAGACCAACGTTGGAAACGAAAATACCTTGTATGTCACTAACGAACAATACGAAATAAAGTTCTTTGTTATAAACCTAACAATTTACTAATCTATCGTGCAAATATTATATATATTCTGAAGTTTTTTTTTTTAACTCACCGATGAAATCAAATATGGAACTACCATTGCAATTACAAGAAAATACTGCTTCAAATTCTCAAGTGTATGATTTATTTTGTTTAAATGTATGCGAAAGTACAGACAGAAAGACAGCCAAGCATTTCAGATACTTGGTTCAAAATTTGACAAGAATCCATCCTTCAAATCCTAAATATGTGTACTGAGTTTGGTTTACCTAACACTTTGTATTTCGGAATTATCAAGGTCATTCGTATTCCTAAATGTAGACAGACAGATTTTCTGTGAATGAATTTCGTTCAAAATTTGATAAATATCTAAAAATTTGGTCGTAAGTCCATATACCAAATTTCAATTTTCTAGTTCAAAGCATTTTTGAGTTTTGACCATAGACACACAAAGGACCGATAGACCCACAGACAGACATAATGTCAAAAATATATTTTCCGAACTAGGGGAGATCTAAAACGTGGAGATTTGACAAATTTCTCGACTCAAATTTTTTGTTGATCACAATACTTTCTCTATATTCAGTGCACAAAAATGTTTTTAAAAAATGGAAATTACCCTACAAAGAATAAAGTACGGTTTTACCTTTCATTTTCTATTCATACATTATGACAAGCATCATAATCAATAAGTCATAAAATGTATTTTTAAACTTTCCATAAGCTGTATATCGATTTTATTTAAAGGGTTTTTTTTTGTTCATACATACTTACGAATATCACGTAAGACCTTTTCGTTTATAACGATAAATATATAAAAGTCTTTGCAATTTTTTTGGTGTTGGCGATATTCATGTCATAATTCAATCAGCAATGTTTACTTTGGTAATTGAACTCATTTAAATATGTTTAGCGTTGTATGCAAGTTCTGGATCAGTATTAATAATATTTGAATAGTTTACGATCGTTTTAAGGTCTGATTTTACATTAACTACTAGCTATACCAATTTTAAATCTATTAATAAAAAATTATTTTATCCTAAAAAAAATTAAAAAAAAAAATGGGATATTCTTCATAGTGAAAACTGACGAAATTCCAGTTGCAAATAAAGGAGATTTTTTTCGGAAGTAAAATTTAACATCCGACATAAAATTTAGGACCCATGAAAAGAATAATTTACTTTAATTATAAAGCAGTATAAAACTTATATTTCTTAAAGTCTTTACATTTTAATGTCTAATCGGATATGTGTTGTGATGCGACATTTTAAAAATTCATCACCATTAATAGGCATGCACAGAAAAAAAATATTTCTGAGCAGAAAACTCCATGAGTAGTATAATATATGAGCACATGTTAAAGAATTACAAAGCAATAGTGTGAGCATATTTTCATTTAAATATGATAATTATAAAATTTTCAAAAAATAATAAATATCGCGTAACTTGAAAGTTTAAAAACTATAGAATATTTTACCTAATAATTCGCCTCCAAAGGCTAATGCAAAAAAATAATAAAAATAATATTTTAACTTGTTTGGTTTATTTTTGAAAAGCGTTGTGTGAGTTAGGCAATAACACTGCGATTTCCAAGGGAAATACTACAGCAGCTGACGGTAGATAATTCAAAAGCTATATAGTGAAAGCCGACTCCAAAATAAAACTACATTTGCAGACGATAGATAATGGAAAAACTATACTGTGAAAGCCGACTCCAAAATAAAGCTACATTAGCAGACGATAGATATTTCAAAAACTATACTGTGAAAGTCGACTCCATAATAAAATTACATAAACTATACTGTGAAAGCTGACTCTCAAATAAAACTATATTAGCAGACGATATATATTTCAAAAGCTATACTGTGAAAGATGACTCTAAAATAAAAAAAAAAGGAAAAATCACCAATTTGTTGCCTGCGCATTTTGAGGCTTTAATAATTTGTTGCTTTCAATTCGCTTCAAAAACCTAAAGCCAAAACAACATTATGTTCTCACATAATAAAAAAAATATGTTAACCGATTTTGATAATTTATAAGTAGCGTTGTACAAAATGTGAAGAAAATGTATTTCATGATAATTCCACCCCTTCCCAGAAAAAAATCTATATCCCTTTATTCTAGATTCTTTTGTTAGATTTTTTATTAAGATTATAAACTTTCGACTTTTCAAAAGTATATAAATTATGCATTTGTATAATTAGTGAAATGTCTCATACTTTAATTGACTAAAATTGAAAATTATTTTTTGACGGTATAAATATTCTGATATCCGGTAAAAGGAGTTAAGAATACGATTTTTGGCATATATTCTTATCGTCATATGTGTCGCAAATCAAATTTTTCAGCTTAAAGTAATTATTAAAATTTTCTACTTTTGTTCAACTAAACTAGTTCCCTATAATTTTGGTTTAAATCTAAACTTCTAACTAATTTAAATCGCTTTGTAAGCAATATCAATTGTTTCAATTTTCGAAATGTCCTATGGAATTAGTATATTATTAGCAATTAATAATGAAAAGGTGGGATTTTTATTTTCGCATATACGAAGAATAGAGAAAGTTTTGCAATTTTCTAAAAATTTGAAATTCGAGATTTTGAGTAATCACCACATTTTCGATTTCTCCCGTGTCCTCGAAACACATTTTGGACATCATGCCTATCTTTCTATATGTATTATTGTGATAAAAGTGTCTCAAAAATGCATTGAGGCAAGGATGATGAAATTTCATATAAGGACTTAATATCAAATTTCTAAACTTCTGTCATATTTTGAATGAAATCCCCTTCAGAGGTCTTGTTTGTCGTCTTTCTGTCCAGCTGTTTGAATATAATCTGGTACGATAATTACAAAATCGTGACAGCTAGAAAGATAAAATTTGTAACGCAGATCAAATTTGAAACAATATCCCTCTAGGAGTCAGCTTTCGGTCGTTATGTATTTTCACATGCAGGAAAATACGATACTGAAAGACGCAATGAATTATATATATGAAATTTGGTACATGAAGATAATAGTAGTTCTTTGTTCAATTTTTGTTTCAATCAGTTGGACATAACTTATGAAAATTAGAAATTCAATTTGCTGGTACCTATTGCTAATTGCAAAGGATTAATCGCCAAAAAATTTGCTAGCTTAAAATTATAAAATACATTTATAAAATTGAATTTTAAAACGCTGGGTTAATAATCAGAAACATAACTCCATAACAATATAAAATTTTAATGAAAGAATATTATATCTTCTTGAAAAATATTATAAAAAGAAATTACCATTCGTGCTCAGTGAAAATGAATTTAATTTTATATTTTCACTATGCCACTTTCAACTGATTTAACAATCCAACCAAACCAATTGGAACTTGATGATGTCAAACAATAAAAGAGTAATATAACTCAACTATCAAAATTTCCGTAAGCTAACTTGAGTTAATTAGACAAATTTTCCGCCATCATCTTCGCATGCAGTTTTACTAGCAAAAAGAACCGCGTTATTTACATATTTCGTTACTTAACTGAAAGAATTTTAAACTGCATTACTAATATCCCGCAAACGATTTTCAAAACGCATATCGATACCGCTTCCCTCTCATAATAAATTAATCGATAAATGGTTTGGGTTAAATCAACATAAATTACGTTCGTATACAAAGTTAAATGCTTCTTTGCCACAAACTTTGTATCTCATGAATTAAACCACAACTACAGTTGTCACGCATGTGTGGGTTGTCGTCCAACTATTTTCACATTTAATTGACTGGGACTAATACTCGTCCTCACGATTCTCCGACGCAAGCTGAAAGCATCCAATCCGCTCTCTCCTAATTATTCCGCGTTCTCTACGGCGGTTTACAGTGAGCGCAGTTAATTTAACGGACGCACAACAGAGAATTCTGTCCTAAATGTTTGTTAAGAAGAAAATCCCAAGTTTGCAATTTGATCGTTACTAAATCTACGGAAATTGAGAATCCAACAAATGTTAATTCGGTTTTCTGTTTTCTACGTTATTCTCTGAAGACAGAATAAAATATGTTGATGAAATAAACACTGTATTAAATATCATGTTCCAGAGATTTTGAATCGTATTTGTTAGTTTATGTTAATATTTTAACAATAACTGTATTTGTGTTATTTTTTTTAATATTCTTTTTGTTTAGAATTGTTGTATTGGAATGTTGAATGTCAGGTTTACTGAAACATTTTTCTGTTGAAAATATTTGCAATGGCTAACTTTATCTGTTATATTTTTTGATATCATTTCTTGTCACAAAATGTCCTATGCTGCTGGTAGTTACATGAAATTTCCTTATACATTTTGACGTACATTTTCATATATTTTGTATGTTTCTCATTGAGGTACCATTTTGCTTTGATACAAGTTCAGTCTTATTTCAATGTTTCAAAAAAGATTATAACAGCAGAAAGTTTCATTACTGAATCATGTAAAATCATATGAGAGATATTATTTTGGATTATTAAATGATTAAGTGATGATGTTAGAATAACTGACAATCAATTTTCACGGTTGTCAGATTTAACATAAATTTGTTTCTAAATCAAATTGAAATTTCAATAACATTTTGCAAAATTCGTTGAGAAAAAGTAAAGAAGGACAGTTGCAGTGAAAACAGACATTTTCAGTTTTTCTGCTTTTTAATAAAAAAAAATCCAAAATTGTGAAATATATCAGGAAATGGAAATTTAATTTTGTTGTATTTTGTAATAAAATTCAAGGAGATAAAATGTCTTAATATGTTTCAAAATGAGCCATTTCAATAAATTTACTGTAATTTTTAAAAGTTTGCTGTAAATTATTAAGTTTAATTATTCTTGAACCATTCTAAATTTTTCAAGTCCATAGTATGTAACTTTATTAGGAAAGATTAAAAAAAAGGATGCAAGATTGTAATATTTTGAATTTTTGTATTTGGAAGGAAAACAATCATCAATGAATTCAAAATATTCGTTAAATGTCAAGTTACTTAAAAAAAAAATGCAAACATTGTGGGTTGAGAGATAAAAAAAATAATAAAGTATAAACCGTCTAATTAAACTTTTATCAAATTACTTGCTCTAAATCTAACAAAAAGTATAAAAGATATAATACCTAGTTCCTGAATGAACCCTTTAAAGGGACATTTTTTTCTCATCATATTATGTTAAAATATTTTTAGGCTTGAAATTAGAATAAGAAAAGGGATTCATTTATCTTATTAGAAAAAAAAATTAATTTAATTAATTATTTAATTTTGCTAATTAATAATTAAGTAACAAATCAAGACACTTCATTTTGTGTCATATAAAGAACTGGGGCATCTAAGTTTCTGTCTTTTTAAAAAAAATTGACAGAACTTATGCCAACCTACATCATTTCATACAAAGATTAATAAATTTGGTGGGAAGCATACTTCCCACGGCCCTAGAAAGGGTTAAAAAAAAAGAAGCTCTCCTTCTTCACAATCTTTAAATATTGGAACTCCATTGATAAATAACCTGAAAGTTTCAATTTTTTTCACATTGTGAAGTATTAAAATAACTATAATACTGCTGAGTAAAATCTGGACAAAAATGTGGGTTGTATTTTAAAGTGTGAATTTTTTCGTAAGAAATTCTGCTAAAATTTAGAACTTGAAAAAATCGTTTAAAAATGTAAATAGTACTAAAACATGTAATTTGTAAATATAAAAATCAATGTAATTTCCCAAAGAACAAGATTAGAAACAAAATTTAGACGATTTCATGAAGAAAACTGCTCAGAAAAAAAAGTATTTGATATTTTTTGTGAAAATCTAATTTATAACATTGACCCCTAGATAGTAACATTGTCCATAAGATATTTTAAGTTTTAATTATATTATCGAAACTAAAAGCATAGTATTACCTAAAATCACTAAGAAGTTTCATTATAAATATACTTTTATCATTATATTCGAGGGTTAAACTAATTAATTTGTCACATTTTGAACAAAGATTCTGTAATAAGTTAGTTCGGTCTCTTATACGATTTGCTATAGATCTGAAGATATTTTGGTCTTGAGATGACAAGGATTCATAAATTATACAACAAAAATTTTATCAAATAAATTCTATTAGAACTTAGAAAATAACTTATAAGATAAGATAATTTGCTGATATTAGTCAATAAAGAATAACGAAAACCAAAGACAATCTATCTCACTATTAATGTTATTAATTATAATGCTGGATTTTTACTTTAAGTAATTATGTTTGGAATATAAGGAAAAAAGCATTTCATTTAGTGAAATTTATATCAATATAAATAAAGTTTTGCTACAGTAAAACATCTGGTTTAAATATCTTCCAAAGAAATATTTGTTGAATAATCAATAGCTTCTAAAATTTCAAAATGAAACAATAGAAGAAATTAAGCGGAACATACAAAGACATTATCTTGGAAATACCATTGTTATCTGATTAAACAAATATTAATCTCAAATAATCTGTAATAATGGGGACGGTCCGTTTTTCTTCTAATAGTTATTTCCGAATTGGAGCATACCATCTGAAACCTATTAAAATTGGATCTTAAATTGTCTACCTGACGCAAATTTAATGAGAACAATTTAATTTCTATAAATTAAATGCAAATATTGACTCAAAGACACTAGAAAATAAATAATTGTCTAATAAATGTGTAGATAAACATTTTAAATATATTTACATTTCTATTGGACATATTTATATATTAATAAAGTATATAAATACATAAATTAGTTTAATTGACCCTATTTGAAAGAGCATACCACTCGTTTTGCATATAAATGATTACTAATCGTTTATGCCCCCTTTTCGATAATTGTTGTTTCTGAAAAGCAGATCTAATAAGTAAGTTTCTATATTTTAACCAACACTTCAGCAAACTATTATATTATTAGTCTACATATTTCAAGTACCGGCAAACTATAACGTAATTCACTGATTAGAAGCCCTTCAAGGAAAGTGAATTAATACATCAGAATTTTGCAAACTTCTATTCTTTACAGTGAAACATATATAACAATTCATCTATTTTATAAATGGAAATAATAATAGAGTAATGCAAAAATGGATTGTTTTATGAAGAGGAATTTAGATGATAAAGAGTATACTTGTTCGCATATAATGGTCTAAAAAATATTCATTTAAAATATTTATAATGTTAATTTTTAATCCGAATGCTTAAAAAAAGTTTACATAATAAAAGCTTTATAAAAGTTTAGATATAATTCTAATTTTGAAAAAAGTTTTATTGTAAGAGCTTTAGAAATCTGAAATAACTCATTTATATTTAAAATGTGTTTTCTAAAAAGCGTCGTATTATATTTAAATTCAAATCATATATTCCTCTAAATTTTTACAAAAATATCTAAGTTTGCATTTCTGATTTTGAAATTAATAAATTTCATGGAAATCTTATATCACGATATATATAATATTATATTTAATAAGTATGTAATTTTTTTCCAAGCTTCAATTATGATCTCAACTTTGTTTTTGAAAAATAATTGCTCATTCATATGTAAGATAGGTTTTCTATATACACCACCATGTTATGTTTTGTAAATATTATATTTTTTTCTAAATGTCTATAAGAATTTTAAAGCTGAAATATTTAAAACTAAACTAACAAATATATAATTTATATTCTCTAAGACGCAACATGTTATTTTGCGTTTGTGTTGTATAGATTTTTAAACTTCCATAAAGATTTTTTTAAAAAATGAAAAAAAAATTAAATTTAAATGATTTTAAGAGTGATTTTTTTTTCTGAAACGAGGCATGTTATATTGAATTACCAGTCTTAAAAAATATCCAAGTTCGCCTTTCCGAAGAAAAATGAAACAAAAAAATTCAAACCAATTTTAAACGATTTTTTTTAATAATTAATCAAATTCTACTAAATATAATGAGCTTCAACCATATAAAACTTTATTTCAGAGAAAGTTCTGTCTGAAAAAATATATTTTCCGAAAAGAAAGTCGTTATCCGGTGTCAAAATTAAATCCAGGTTTTCCATTCATTAAAATTGAAAATGCCAACCATGTATTGCATTTTCTTCTACGCCTCAATGAAAATCGTTTGCATTTTCTAAGCTAAATATTTACATAAAACTATTTGAGTGAAAACTCTATCAAGACTATTTGATTTCTACTGAAAATTACGATACTTTATTTGGAATGGAAATTCATTAGTTGCATTTTGCATTATTTAATTAATTAGATAAAAAAATGTGAAATTAAATTTTAAAAAGTTGCATTTTTTCTAAGCTTTAACAAATAATTCAGTGATTGTACTTATGAAACTAAATAATTGCACAAATATAATGATCTTTTATTATTATTTAATTTCTGACAAAAATAAGTAGCTTTATTTTCATAAATTTACATTTCGGAAAAAAAGTTCATTAAAAAAATTCTTCTCACAATTTAATATTTTATTCAGAAATTAAATACACTGATTTCATTTCATACCTTTTTACTTAAAAATTTATGTTATTGACAAAGGAAATTTATACTTTATAGCATAAAATTAATTATAAATGTCAAATAAGTATTTTGAAAAACTTAACAATAAGATATCATGCAACTTAAAAAACTGTTCTTCGCAATTCAATATCATTTTTTTTCTTTGGCAGTGTTACTTACATAAAAACCATTGCTAATTCTCAAGTTCACAAAAAAATTCTAAGAAATTTCTTCTATGATTTAAAAAGTTTTCTTCAACTAAATATTACATGAACATAAAAATTCCGGATGTAATTTGAAGAATATTTTTCAAATGAAACAAAACAATCTTTTGAAAATACGCGAACAATTGTTTAAAAAAATTTCTTTATATAGTATATGTATTAACAAGAATCTACAGAATTTCGTATTATTTTGTATTTCGTACTGTTTTGTCGATAAATAAATTACATTCCATGTACAGTAATTATTAAATTCATAGATGTAAAATATATTTCTATTGTGTCTTAGATGTGTTATTATATATTTGCATCAATTATAATTTATTATCATAAATTATTACTAATATTCTTTATACAAATAATTAGCAAATTGTGTATGTATTAAGGATATATCGAATGTCGTGAGAAAATCGTTGATATAAAATTATTAACCTCATTAATAAGTAATATACAAATATTTTCTTGATGGATTATAGTTATAATTAAATTTAAAACAAAAATTTAAACAATTAATTTTGCCGAAATAATTGATATTCATGTCTTCTTTCAAAAATTACTAGTAACGATCATTAACTGAAAAGTGACGTACAAAATGTTCATTTATCTATAGTATTTATTTTATTTTTACAAATTATAATTGATCGTATTTTATATAGCATACAACATTTTTTCTATGTTATATTTCTTTGATTAAATGATAACTATAAAAGTAAATGATCAAGAACAATATATAGCTTCTAGACGGAGATTTAACTAAAGCTGCTCTAATTTATATACCATTTTTTTATCAATTATCATTCATTCATTTTAAAAGTTTTAATCGCAAGAAACTGTTTCAAATATCAAGTATAATATAAAATTTTCAATAAAAAAATAATTTTCTAGAATGAAAAAAAAATACATATTACAAATAAGAATGTAATTTAATAATTTCACTTACCTTGTCTTGTAAAGATGATAAAGAGAATATATGGTAAAACCAACATTTTCAAATCCTTTATAGAAAGTTCTTGAAAGTTTTTTTCTTTGTTTTCGGTTTTATAAGTCACAAATATTGCTCATAAAACTTTCCAAATTCGTCCAGTTTAAAAAAAAAAAAAAAAAAAACTGAGTTGTAAAATTTGGGATAGTAAGCCTTCCAAATGTCACCTAGATCACACATAGAATGGTGGTTCTTCTTTTCGTATCTTTTATGAACAAAATTAATTGATATCTTTTTTTTCCCAAGATAAATGTCTATTTAGTTTTCAGCTCTATGTTGATTTAATTTTCTTTATTAATATATTTTAATTCACTTTTAACACTAATGTAATACGATAAATCATATACATATATAGTATTTACGAATAACCAGTATTACTACTTCAATATTTTATACTAAGTAAACTATTACATGGATTTATCTGAATTATTATGGTTAAACTCATGAAACAAACATGTGTAATATGGAAGTTCAAAACTACTTATTCTTGATTATTTATAATGTTTGTAAAATTGGTGTAATAGACAAATTATGAGAAGTTTTTTGACTTAATGTCAATAACATTTACCTCAAAAATTCTGTATATATTTGATTAAATTTCGTTTTCCAAAAATTTGTTCGACAGTCAAAGTTGAATTCATATAAAGTTTCCAAATAGTTAATTTATAATTTCAAAGTTTTATAAGACAAATGAATTATTCCACAATCCTCTAAGGGATTATTATCTTTCAAAATTCACTATTTAATTGTTAAATAGAATCGTCAAAAGACCTTAATTAAATCCAACTGTTTGTTTGTAATAGATCATTTATAATCCGTTGTACACTTATCTGATGACATCTTGAAAAAGTTATATTTCTGCTCAATTTTGCTTTCAAAAACTATCTGAAAACTCTCCAGCAAATAAAAACACGCTTACAACACACTCCACAACTCTGATCAAAGTCCGGCACTGTAGTTTTTCTGCAGTTTCAAACTTGAAACTTCCCAGGAAAAAGTTTAGAAACTCAGTAGCGTCGAGCGCACACGAAGGAATATATTCTTTCCGGGAGAAAGATAGAGACGTCCGGCTGTGCCGACATCAGGAATCTGAATGCCGGACTGAGAGAGGGAACACGTGAAGTCGGGAGCGCTGCTGTAGTCCGGCAGAAGTGGTGCCGTCGAATCAGATAACAGGAAAGATGTCGGTCTGTAACATTACAGAAGAGACAGGTAGCGACGGTGGATTGCATGGTCTCGAAAGTGATTTAAAAAAGTTGATGACTCTGTTAGTTTAAAATAATTAACTGAGTTAATAAACCATGATAAATAATATTTTGGTCGTAGTAACCGATACAGTTTATTGAAAAGTATTTAGTTGATTAAGTTAACAGCAAAATAATTTAATATTTTTACTCAATATTCTTAATCTTCTGAAGAATTTGCTTTATTGAAATCGCAGAATTTCTTTTATGTTTTGACTTCTAAGAAGTTAAATGAGCTTTCAGATTTGTATAATTTACGTTTTAACTCTATTTTACATTTTTAAATATTTTTTAAATTAAAAAATGAATAAAATTTTAAAAAATACTAATTTTATAATTACTTTATATCTAACTTAATATTAACTATCAAACCAACGCATATCTATGAAATTAAATTAAAATACAATGCATTTTTTTTGTTCAAATTAGTGTAATAATTTACCAATATACTCTGCAGTTTCTGAAATATAGAATAAGAAATTTGGAATGATTTAATATTTCCTTTAATAGTTCGGATGGGAAAAAAATAGATTTTTTTAAAATTATTTAACTAAACCCAGACAATTTAAGTCTGAATAGAAACATAAATTTAAATACTGGATAGAATTTTTTTTTCTTTTTTCAGAAACAAGGAAATAATGTTTTAAGTTTTAAGGAAAGTTTTCAACAAATGATTTGATAAACTTCTATAACAAAAGGATTTGCTTTATAGCTCTTTTTCTTTAATCTCTAAATAAATGTGTTTTTCCTTTTTGCCACATAAAATCCTTGACCTTGGGCAAGGCTATAAATGCCACGTGTACTCGCATTTTTTTTTCAGACTCCCTTATATGAGAGTCGGAATTTTGCACGTCACGGAAGCGGTACATGCGGCATTTTCCGCATCTCGTTCGCGAATAATAGTTACTAAAAGAAACAATTAATGAAGGATATTTGACAATGAATAGCTGTCTTGCGTTAATAAAGAAATACCCGAAAATTTGAATACTTTCTTCTAAGGGTTTTTTTTTTCAAACGATTAGAACGGAAATTTGACATATAACAACAATTGTAGTCCAAAGATCAAATGCGAAATTTTATTTATTTGAATCACTATACTTTTAAGTTATTCCATTTGCATGCCTGTAAAATTACAGACTGATATATTATCAATCTTTTGACAGATTCGATGCAAAGTTTCATAAGAATCTGTGTTTTAGATGCTTAAATTGTGGACCAAATTTCTTTTACTTGAACTGTCACGGTTTTGAATTATCGCGTGTATTCAAAAGACAAACGGTCAAACCCTCTACGTGTTTGATATGGATCTAGATTTTTTTTTTAACCTGTGCACCAAATTGTATCTGCCTAGTTCTTTATATTTTGTAGTTATCGAAATCCATTGTATATGAAGAGCTGTAGAAGCATAGTTCTTTTGATTAGATTGCGTCCAAAATTTGGCAGAATTCTAAGAATTTGACACGAAATTCGTACACCGCATCCTATCTGGCTAGCTCAGATCGTTTGCGAGTTCTTGTGCTCAGCAAAAAAAGAGAGACATACAGATTTATAATTCCAAAAATGAGTTTTTCGTGCACAAGAACGTTTGGAACGTGGAAATTCGACAAACTCTCGAATCAGAATTTTCGTGACGTGCCTTTTTTTTCAATATTTCCTATATGAAGATGTAAAATGAAACTGAAATTCAGCTTCAGAAAATTGGAAAGAAAGTCGTATCTGCATCTTGTCCGCTTTCTTTATTATAAAGACAGCACACCCCTCTAAAGGCATAAAAATTGCTTATAACAAAAGTGTTAACCCCTTTCCTCCGCAAAAAAAATATTATATATCTCAACTAATCATACATAAAATGTGTGGGCCGATCTTTATTTTCAGTCTCGCATATTAAAGTCCATCTTCTAAATATATAAAGAAAACAGAGTATACAGTTTAGACATGTTTCTTCTATCAAACGAGAGAAAATAAAATTTCGCAAATAAATACAACTTTAACCCAAATTTCATATATGTAAACCATTGTTTTTTGGAATTATTGCTTTTACGTTTCTGTGATGGTACAGATTGACAAAAAATCACCCAAAAAGCACATTCAACTCAAAATTTGTATTGGATCTAAATTTTATATGCTAAAATTTTGTACCAAATTTTATATGTTAAAATTTTGTACCAAATTTTATATGCTAAAATTTTGTACCACATTTTATATATTAAAATTTTGTACCAAATTTTATATGCTAAAATTTTGTACCAAATTTTATTGATCTAAATTGTTACGTTTCCGAGTTGAAGTATTTACATCCTTGAGAAAGTACAGATAGAAAGAAATTCAAATCCCTCGACAGATTTTAATGACAATTTTATGTGGATATGAGCTTTAAATATAAGTATGCACCAAAATTTGTCTTGCTATTTACATTCAGTAATTGACGTGCTTCTTTTTGAGGGGGGGGCCAGACTTCCTAAAAAAAGTATTTCTTTCAAACTGCAATAAAAATTTAGAACTTTGGTATAAAGAACTACATACCAAGCTTTAACTGTTCATCTTAATGTAATTTTGAAAGTTCCAAGAACAATATAACACAAAAATTAATTTTACATCATTTGAAAGTTTAGAATTTTATCTTTTCAATAATATCAATTGTTTAACATTTTAACTAAGTTTTTAATTATAATAAAATTTTGAAATAAAATATTTTGAAACCTATTTTCTAATAATTTATTTCACACAAAATAAAAATAAAATCAATGCGTTTCCTGACGTTGACGAAAGCTCAAATTAAAATATTAACTTAACTCTTACTTAAAACTATACCTAGAAAAATGTAATTTTTAACATGTGTTCGTAACAAATATACTAATCATGAAGCATTTCTAGAAAGATAAGTGAAGAAAAGTTACTGTGACCTTGGAAAATCTATATTTTTAATAATTCTTTAATAGGCAAACAATATTTATACTAATATAGGATGTTCACCCTAATCGGATTCCAATATCTAATTTCAAAACACTTAGTATTAGCGATATACACCTAAACAGGAAAATTATCTAAATGAAATAAAGAATAGTAATTTATGAAATTTTTGTCAATAAATGTAATGATGAATTAAAATTTAATATTTTAATACAGACTCTTGCTCTACGAGTTTGTATTTAGTAAAATATTAAACAGTAATAAACATAATATGAAGCACTAATATTTTAACCCTTAACTGGGGAAGTGAAATTTTAGGACTTAATAGGGGATATGCTGTGTACGAGACCGCATTTCATTTACACTCAAATTAAATTTTCTAATGAATGTATTAGTATGAAAAATTGCCAATATATTTTGCAGATATTTTCCATGATATATAGATATGTTTTAGAAATTTTTCAAAATATATTATCATTGAAAAAAATAAATGCGTTGGAGCATACATTTTCTTATCAAATTACATGTTACGATAATTGATATTCTTGAAAAAGCATATTACTTTTTAGTTTTTAAATCATATTTATTTCTACAGTATATGAAGGTATATAGAAGACAATATAATGTAAAATTCCACAATTATATGAAAAATAAAAAAATGACAATGGGTAAAACTGGCCCTTTTTTAATCGGCTTGTGTGACTTTCATTGCAAGGTTTTCTAGGGCATTTTAAACATCATGGTTTAGAACTAGTATAAAAATAAAAAATTCTGTATAAATAAATATAATTATTCTTTTAAATTTTTCAAAATACATTATCACTAGAAAAATTAATTATGTTTGAACATACATATCAGAATCAGTTGAATACGAACTTGCATCCAAAAACTCTTCTGTACAATTATCCTTATCTCTAAAATCACTTTCTGCTTCCTTTAAAAGTGTCTGGAGCACTGCTTCATAATAGGATCAGTAAATTGGATGATATTTAGGGGCCGAAGTTTTAGCGCCATCTGCTAAGCCTTGTTTATCACTGGGACACTAACAGGGAGATGAGGTCTTAGAGACCGCGCTCAAAGAAATAACTGAATTATTTTTAAAAGTATCTTCTGAAATCGGTTGAAAAAGTGCACGTGTATTGAAGGTCACTAAACAGGAAGCTACAGGGTCAATCCATTCAGCTGAGCTAAAAATAGAATAGGGGTGACAGAAAATCCATCACTAGCGGTCTCACAGACCGAACGTCCCCAGTTAAGGGTTAAATTAAAAAATCCCATATTTGCGACTAAAATTGAGTGAGTTATAAAAATTTAAATCTAACTATTTTGTAAAACGCAGGATTTTGCACCACTTAATTGACAGTTTCGGAGAAACCCCCTAATGAGCAATAACATTTTATTGTGTTAGTTTAAAATAATACGATATTCTATTGTTCTTGAAATAATTATATTGGAGAATTTCAAAATTATCAGATTTCGTCAATGTTGATAGAAATATATATATATATATATATATATATATATATATATATATATATATATATATATATATATATATATATATATATATATATATATATATATATATATATATATATATATATATATATATATATATATATATATATTATTTAAAATTGAAAAGTCAAAAATATTTCGATGAATATGATTTCTTAGGACTAAAGAGATTTATGAAATTTAGAATTTACAATTTTATTTCAGAAGTATATTTATTGACTGAAATAAAATGAATTATTAGTCCGTATGTCAATTAAATTCTTATAAAAGTTTAAAAAATGCTGAAATTTATGATGAATTAAGGAAGTGTTTATTAAATAATTCTTTGATATATCGTATTAATAAAAAAAAAAGTATTGTGCATTGAAGAATGAACTTTAATGCTTAACGATTTTGTTTTCTGCACTCATGTTTTTAAAAAATGCATGTTTGGTCTCACTGAATAGATCAATGAATAAAACTACATAAGACTTTCTATAACAGAGTGAGCAACATGTCTATTAAAATTTGAAGATTAACAATATTTTGGTAAAAAAGCTGTTAAATGGGAAAGAATAAATAAATAAATTTTAGGGAAACGATCAAGAAATTAAAGTAATTCTTTACAACATGTAGTATTTTTAAAAATTTCAAAATTTTTAATCAATTATATTGTGTGTAATGTTGATTTTTTTTAACTGAAAATATTTTTTGAAATATATTTAACCGTTTAAACTCTATTTTTCCCTGTTTAAATATTTTTTTTCTATTGTAAATATGTTTTGATCCTATTAATGATCTTTATTAAATATTGTCTGAAGGGTTTACTAAACTTTTTTCAAACAATGCTTCTTTTAATTTTATGCCGTATTTGCCTGAGATTAAAATGCATTTTAAGTTATTTCAATAATGTGACAAAATGGTTAGAGCTGTATTTTCGAAATGGGTAAATGATTTCATTCATTTATAATTCTGTCTGCATTAAAATCCTCATTTTAGCTACAAATTAATTTTTAAATTTAAATTGATTATTATTACTACATATAAATTTTAAATATGATCTTTTAAAAGGTGATTTATATTTAATTTCGGAATCTCATTAAGGTTTTGAAAATAACTATTCATTTAAAATGTATTGAAAATTTTAAGATTAATTAATTTTTTATTCGTTTATAGCAGTGATCTCAAAAAATACTCAGTTCTATTTTTTATCTTTTAAAATCAACAGTTAATTTTGTTCAACTCTTTATTAGGAAATTACTTCATTGGATAATACATCTGATTCCAATTGTTAATATAAAATCTAAAACTATCAACTAATTAAAATTAGTTGCTAACTTTAAATTTCTGTGATATTCAAAATTTTGTAATATGCCCAATTCATCAATTATAGCAATTATATCAACTATTTCTGTAATTGAAAAATTGGGCGAAACAATTGTTAGAAAAGAAATTGTTTCAAATTCCGTGTTTAAATTACCTTTATGTCTCAAATAAAATTTTTGAAAGCAAAAATTAGATTTAAGAAATATACATAACATAATGCAGACAAGAAAAATGTTATTCATAAATGATAAAGAATTTGTAAAAATTTTACAGAAAAGTTTTCACAAAAATTAAACATCTGAAATCTATAATTCAAATTAGAAAATAAATAAATATGCTCTTTATAAAAATAAAATAGACAAATGTTAATAATTCTTACTTCAAAGTTTCATTCCTAAATATTTCAAATGTAATTGAAATTATATATACTACACTGCTGCCATGCAAGATATTAAAAAAAAACTCCATGGAAAAATAAAATGTTCAGCTTTCGTATATTAAAAGTCCTATAGTTAGGTTATTTCTAGTAGCTTAATGCCATAAATTATTCTTTTTCTAATTACAGCTGACCACAAATCGTTCCATTTAACAACAAAGAATGAAGAACAACAAAGTTTAATTTAAACGCCCGGAATAAATTTCTACCAAGTTGGTCTGAGATTCCTCTATCTCATATAATAGAAGGTTCCCACTTTTTCCAGGAAAAAAATAGAGAAAAGCTCGAATAAAATAAATAGAAAACTTTTCCAAACAGCCAATTGTTCCAGTCTAGTGTATAATACTTAATTTTCGCCATCCAAAAGAATCCTAATTTCTACGCTCTCCAATCTATCTCATCAGTTTTGCCCCAGCTCTCAGATCATGTATTATTTAACGTACCTTTTAGTTTCTTCGGTTGGCAACAAAGAATGTCTTCTCGAACTCGATGCTTTTGTATTTTATTTTCTTCCTGGCAAACGACTTTTCTGAAACAAAAGATGGCGGGAAAAGAAATGGAAGAAAATGATAAAGAATCAAACTTCTGTCACGGAGTAGTATTTGGAGGAGTAGTATTAGGAGACGAATTTGAAGTACAGTAGAAAAAAGAAGTGAACTTAGACTAAATATTCTTATTTCTGTGTTTATATTTTTAAAAATAGAAATTATTTTTTGATTCTTTTTACTTCTATTGGCCGATTTAGGGTTCCTTCGACTTTTAGGATTTTTAAATTATATATTAAATTTAAACGAAATAAATATATTATGCCCCTGATTTTAATGGAGTAATTGGCAAATGTAAGAAATTTTATATAAGAATAAAAACAATTTGATCTAGCATTTTGTGAAACTTTTCATGCAAAGCAACTTTTAATGAACTTAATAAATTCTAAAAGCATACTTTTTCTAAGAGAACTAAAGATTCATTTTAGTTTAATTGGATTTCTAATTTTTATTTTTTTTTATTTATAATTCAGCATTAAAAATATAAAATATTTTATAAAACAATAAAAACCTTTTTGGATAAACACTTGGTGGAACCTTTAATATACAACAACTTTTAATGAGTTTAATAAAGTTTAAAATAATGAGTTTAATAAAGTTAGTAAAGTTAAAAAAGTTTCTGAAAGCATATTATTATTAAAGAAATAAAAAAATAAATTTAATTTAACTCGATTTAACATTTTCAAATTTCTTTTGTTTATAATTAAATATTAAAAAAATTTAAAGAATTTTCGTAATCAATTTCTTTTTGAAAATCAATTAAGTAAAATGGAAATTTACTTTTGCATTTTCATCTTTTTGTATTTACTTTTTTGTTAAATTCAGCATGGTTATATTTCAAAGACTATTTTGACTGGTTGGAATTTTTGATTCTAAAACTGTAAAGAAAAACACTCCTTTTGTGATATGTTGTGCAACCAGACAACAGTTGTATCTTTACTAATTTCTAAATGGTTGCCAGTTATGAGGTTGTTTTGAAAATGAGAATATTTAAGCAACCTGGAATTTGTGTATATTCATGCAAATTTGCTAAAATCTATAAAACATTTACATTCATGTAAAGTTTTATAATATATAAAAGATGTGGACTTATTATGCTGTGGCTTTCATGTATTTAGATTGTTCAGATAGATTACATTTTCAATAATGGATTAATAATTTTTAATTTCTCATTTACTGTCACCATAGTTATTGTACTTTACTTTATCAATGCATCAAATTCGAAATGGTGAAAATTGTATGGAATAAAAAATATCATTTAAATTAATCCCTTAAGTGTATGTAAACTGTAAAATGTTACATTTTACAAATTAAATCTTTTAATTTTAGTTTCAATTAATAATTAAAATTAAATTAAACTAGTTTCTTTTTATTATTATTGAGAGCTCAAAGCCTTAGAAAATTTCAAATTTATCAATTATTTAAATGGAAGAGAAAAGAAGATTTTAAAATCTACATCTTGCAAACATTGACCAAATAAAATTAAATATAAGTTTCTAAAATTGTAACAGATATATACATTTTGGTGGTTATCGGCTAACTGAAACAGGATATTGTTCGTGAAATTTTTTTTTACATGTTATTGAAATAAATATTTCTTAAAGTAAAGTAAGTGTGTTTGGTTTTAAAATTGTTTATCTGATGGAATTGTAATCCGAAAAGGAAAAATTTTACTATATGGAGGAAATGCGTCTCATTACTAATAATCCCGAAGTTTATAATAATAATAAAACAAAAACCTAAATAAAAGTAGACCGAATAGTTAAATTTTTATAATAAAACAAATTTCATTAATATTTTTAAATGTTTGCAAATTACATAAAAAAACCCTCTGTATACTAATATGTAAGATTATGGACAATAATGATATCTTGATGATGTTTGCAATTTGATTATTTTGTTTTGTTTTGCTTCTATGTTGTGTTTGTTGAGAACACCGCGGCAAATGCATTAAACATTGAATTACCATTGCAATGGTTTCCATATCAAGCAGTGCAAAGAAAGAACATCCATATGACTGCTGTCCTTTTGTCTTATAGTCAATCAACAATTCAGAAACCGTTAAGATTACTTATTAAGACATGTATGGAGGTTATTTTGTCTGTCCATCCATTTTTCATTCTTGGGTAATTCTTGCTTGTTGTTCTTTCTTCCAATGTACAATTCCTAATAATTTGTTAGTGTAAAAATATTATCATATTTAAAATATGTTTTAATGGGAAATCAAAACTTTAAAATGCATTGAATAAATATTACAAAAGTTTTACTTAACAAGTATAATATGGAAACTGTAACCTCAGTATTAAATATGTTGGACCACTGCTTTCATATGCGTAAAAAAAAGGATTTTATGAAAATACACACACAAAAAAACCCGGATATTTGATTTATTTTTCATTCAACTCGAAAGTAAATTTTATTTACCGAAAATTAAAACATATATATATATATATATATATATATATATATTTTACTTGAAACAAAATGAGTAGGCGAAATCGAAATTCCGTCTTTTAAAAAACAGCTGCCTACTATTGAAAGCTCTGATAAACAATCCAACTTTCTATTTCGCTTGGACAGCCATTTTATTTCAGCTCACTCTTTCTCCATTCATATTGTCTCTTGTTTTTCAACAACCCATTTCCTCGAGTTCTCAATTTCCCATACATGATTAGTGCATCAAGAAAAAAAAAACTTGGAGAGTATAATCGATATTTTAGCGTGTTAAAGAATACTTGGAGTTAATAAATTGACATAAGTATTTGCTAACTCTACATTCCCAAGTGTCCCATTTAATTAATTGAATGGCCACTTATCTTTTTCTTGTTTCATCAAATTAAAAAGTATGTTTTTGAAGGATTTGGACAATGAGTGGTTTAATTTATCACTTATTGTTATATCTACGTCAAGAAGTGTTTCAATTCAGACAGAAATAAAATAAATCCGCCCTCGTTCTATTGACGTACGTGTTTAACATAAGCTAGGGTAAGAGGTGTAGTCAATAAAAGTTATAAAATCATATTAAACACTCAATTGAAGCATATTTTAAACAATTTACCAAGTTATGACTGTCATGAATTCATTGTCCATGGACATAAATATACTAAATTAAAAAAAAATTAAAATTTTGAAACATGTAAAAATAAAATTAAAAAAAAATAAAATAAAGACCTTACTCTATTAAAAGATGACAGACAATTTTTTTAGCGAAACTTTTAGAAGTCAAAGGTGATCTAGTTAAACATTGTAATAAGGGCATAAATGTTCTATAAAAATTTGAATTGAATTTTTATTTTAACTATTTAACTTAAATTTTAATTTTTAATTTATTTTCAACAACCTGCTTTTTAATATTCATCGCGTTTTAATTGTGATATACCATTTTCAAAACTCAACTATTTTACAAATTTTGCTTTGAACCGCAAACATTTAATAAAAAAAATGTATTCTCAATATTTTAAAACTATAGCAAAACTAACTAAAACAACTAAAAAAAAACCCCTCAACTTTAAAAATGTATTTTCATTTTTTAAATTTTTTTTTGGATGCATTAAATATTATTATTTCACTTATTATGGAATCCTGCCCATAATTTTTCTCAAATTCATACCAGATAATACCGAAACAAAATTAAATGCAATTTTTTTACTGAAATGATGAATCAGGTTTCTAAAACCAAATACTGGAAAAAGTTTCAAATATTTCAGACCTTTAGATCATCAAGAAGTAAGTGAAAAATTGATTTTAAAATGCTATTTTCATAAGCATAAATCATTTAAAATCAAACAAAATCATATAAAATAATTTAAACAAACGTAACATGACAGTAGTTTAATTATTGAGTCGAAACATAAAATAAAGAAAACGAGATGTTTTTTCCGGTTACTGAATTATAATTATCAATAATAATTCGGTTTCAAAACTAATAATTTTAGTCGTTTAAATAGGATTCGCGAGAAATATGCTTAAATAATATGTTTTCTCATAATGATACTAATTTGATAATTTTTCTTTCATTCTATTAAAAGAAGTCGTAAAGCAAATACAAATATTTTATTTAATTCATGCAATGAAAATGCGAATAATTACAATTCCATCTTGATTCGAAAGTATTTGTAAAAAAAACAGTTATTATTAAAAGTAAATAGTTTTAATTAAAAAAAATTAAGTTTTCTGCTTTTCTTGACAGAGAGTTTTAACATTTCAACTTTCCGCCTTCACACCACTCTTTGTGCTTGTGAAATCCGATTCCTCTTGCGAGTCTCAAGTTTTCATGAACTCAGAGAGCATGCGCAAAAGGGCCAGGAGATAGTAAGTGAGTGATGAGCTTGCTGAAGAAGATTCATGATTCATAAACTAGCATTAATGCTTACTGACGCATTATTTTCTCAAGAATCTCATTAAGCTTAATTATAAGAACATTTACTTTTTTTCTTCCTTAATTTGTTTAAGAGACATTTTGGTTATTTTGACATAATACAGGAAGTAGTGATTTAGCGCTCCATGGAGTTCTTATTTTTCGATTATTTAGACTCGGTAAACTAAATTAAGTTAAACTAGATTTTAAATTGCTGAAACCAGTAGAATATTTACAGAAATTATATAAATATGTTAGATGAATGGTGTGTTTAAATGTGTTAAAATATAAAAACTTTAAATGAAATATTGGTTTTGCAGTTCATGAAATATTCGAAATGGTACTAAAGTTTTATTACAGAATTGAAAGGTGATTATTAAATTACAGAATGGTAAATAAAACGATAGCAGCAAAATAAAATTAAAAAATCGTTAGCGCCTTGAAATTCATTTAAGTAATAAAATGGATATTAAATAATCGAAAAACGAGAAAAATTATAAAAATTAATGATTATTTATATAACTTAAAGATATTCGTTTTTTTTTAAATTTAATTAATTCATGGAACTTATGTTTCACAAAATGTTTTTTAACTACAATTTTACCAGAATACATTAAAATATTTTTTTTTAAATATTCGTTTGCTCTCTGATAAGGAAGAAAAGTATATATATGCATTTTTTTTCTCTTAAAGTTGACATATAAAAAATGAAAAATAATTCACATTCAAGGCAGAAAAAATACATTATTTTTGCTTTAAAACAATAGCAGATATGCTGTATCAGAATATTACTTCCTAAGAGTATCTTCTTTTAACTGAAAAGTGATTTTAGATTTGTTTTTGATTTTGCTTCTATAAATAAATATTCCTTTTGCGAATTTTTTTTCGATATTGTATTTTTATTTTCTAATAAAATTATACAGAAATGAAGGTAAAATATTGAAATTCAATGAAATTAGCAGGATTTTGTAGATCTCATTTTTAGAAATCATAATAATAACTTACGAAAGTTTGCTAATAGGATTTTTATGTTGTCAAAAATTTACATATTCACAATGAAATTCAGAAGATTTTACAAATTTCATTTCGTGCAGTAAAGAAGGCAAGCTAAAATTTCTTCTGATATGAAAAAATTACACAATTGCGATGAAATTTACAAGATTTTGTAGATTTCATTTTTAGAAATCATGAAGAAGACATATTGAAGTTTGCTGATAGGACTTTAGTGTTATAAAGATGCTGTAGATTATTTTTTATAGTTGTTATGTTGTAACTTTATTGCAGAAAAAAACCCATACAACAAAAATGATGATATGCATTTAAATAAAAATACATGATTTCAAAAATATCAAATACATGATTTCAAAAATTTTTACACATTGAAAAAAAAATCAATAATTTTTCTTTCGATTTCAAAAGATTTTGCTATTTAATTCAGTTTTTATTTAATGAAAATAACAATTTCATTAATCTCAATATTGTTCTCAATAATTCAGAATTCTATTCAACTCGAGAAACAGTGTTAAAAATACCTTATTTGATACAATTTCACTCGAAACCTTTATCCTACATTCTGTAATTGCTCCAAATCAAATTATTCGCTTCTGTTTGAGGACAGGGCTTATGAACGAGATGTTTCCGAGTACGAGATTCAAGTTCATTAGCCAAGATTACGGTTTACACAGTTCCACTCTAGGCTTATCTGACTGACACGCAGCCATTTCCAGTTCAGCCAGCTGGAAAAGCAACGTATTTAGAATTCATCGCTTAATAGCATTGAAATTGGATTAAATGGATATGATTCCAATCCGAATGATATCAGTTAATTTGTGTTAAATTCCAAGAGGTAAATATATAGGAAAATGATTCACCATTATTGGGCATGTTCGAATAGGCAAGGTACGATGTACAAAATGTCTGAGGATTATCACACATTTTATAAATTGCTGTTGCTTTTCAATAAATTTTTGGCCGTGGCTATAAAAAAATTACCGGAAATGTATGAAACGATTAGTATATCACATGTTTTGAAGGCATTTTTATAGAATTCTCTGGAAATGTATGAAACGATTAGTATATCACATGTTTTGAAGGCATTTTTATAGAATTCTCTGGAAATGTATGAAACGATTAGTATACTACAGGTTTTGAAGGCATTTTTATAGAATTCCCTGAAAATGTATGAAACGATTAGTATATTACAGGTTTTGAAGGCCTTTTTATAGAATTCCCTGGAAATGTATGAAACGATTAGTATATTACAGATTTTGAAGGCATTTTTATAGAATTCCCTGAAAATGTATGAAACGATTAGTATATTACATGTTTTGAAGGCATTTTTATAGAATTCCCTGGAAATGTATGAAACTATTAGTATATTACATGTTTTGAAGGCATTTTTATAGAATTTCCTGGAAATGTATGAAACGATTAGTATACTACAGGTTTTGAAGGCATTTTTATAGAATTCCCTGAAAATGTATGAAACGATTAGTATACTACAGGTTTTGAAGGCATTTTTATAGAATTCCCTGAAAATGTATGAAACGATTAGTATATTACAGGTTTTGAAGGCCTTTTTATAGAATTCCCTGGAAATGTATGAAACGATTAGTATATTACAGGTTTTGAAGGCATTTTTATAGAATTTCCTGGAAATGTATGAAACGATTAGTATATTACATGTTTTGAAGGCATTTTTATAGAATTCCCTGGAAATGTATGAAACTATTAGTATATTACATGTTTTGAAGGCATTTTTATAGAATTTCCTGGAAATGTATGGAACTCTTAATATTTCAGCACTCTACGGTCTTTTATAGAAAGCCGAAAACTGGTTGGTAATATATGAAAAGGTAAAAATTTCATAAAATTTCAAGGTCTTTTATAGAAAGCCCAAAACTGGGAGGAAATATATGAAATGATCTATATTTAAAACATTATACACTGCGCTCTCAACCTTTCAACAATAAAACCTAATCATAACTTTCGAATTCAGTAATGGACTGATTTCACCAACTTAATTCGCCATCTTTGAAGGCATAGGTTTTCAAGCATAATGTTCTATATTTACTCTGCAAGTATAATCTAAATAGTAAATAAAATGTAATTTATTAAAAATAGTTGCCATTACTAAATTAATACATTTAATATAATGGCCGCATAAGCGATTTTTAAGGTTTTCTTTAAATATTTGAATTTCTTGTCATTAACTATCATTCCATTATTTAAAATTATGTGATATGCTTCTGAATCTGATATTTATTGCAATAGTCACATTGAGAATCGATTGAGTATGGGAGCCGTAAGACTCACACACTATTGACTCGCATTCGCGCTGTCAATATTGAATGAAGAACTGTCGCAAGCATTTCAAGCATGCTGTTGGTATAAAGTACTTCGTAATAAATTCAGAAATGTTGGATATGTTAAAAGAAGACGTGTTATGAAAATCTAATATGAAAGACTTATATGATATAATTAAAATTATTTATCGCAGTATATCATATGACCACACATAAAAAAAGGCTAATTTCCCATCATCAGTCAATGAGATGATTTATGAAGCCTAGTAAAAGAGATATGTTGTATAAATTTAAAAATTCATTATAGTATAGTGTTATGATTCTATAATATTGTTTCCCTTCATAGTTCAGTCTCTTTGTCGGAATGAAAGATTCACTCAGATTTTAATTGCACGCAGGAACTCTTCTTAGCGAGAAACCTAATAATGGGATTGTCAAATTCAAACAAAATGATGAAAATTAATTTTGGACTTATCTCTATCAGAAACAAAGGTATGATTCTTCATGAAATTCTGTCATGTCAGGCCATTTCAGGAGATTATATAAAGTGAGGCGCTCGCATGAGGGATTAATTCTTTCTTTAGAAAGCTGATCGCATTGCGAACTCTTGGCGCTGAGCGTTGTTGATTTTGAGTTGATTTAATTAGAGATTGGAGAGTTATGCATGCACCTTGGTTGCTTTTTTTCCTCCGACCTGAATGTGTTCTAGAATATTTGTTGAATGAAGCTTCGTTTTATATCATCCGACGTGTCTGTGTTCTTTCATTGTCTACTCATGAGATGATTTTCGATGCAATAAATATTTGATCGAAAGTATAATTTGCTATTGCCATGTCGTCGATTTATTTTTATAACAAGGAAAAATGGACCCTGTTCTCTTTCCTTGAAGGAGGTCCAATCTTCTGTTGGTCTTAGTTTTACTCTATGTCCATTCAGTAGATACTAAATGTAAATTAGAACTAAATTAAATGGATTAAATATATTGTGTTGTTATATGCAGATTCGGCAGAACTCTGTAATTAGGTCAGTTCTTATTATGTAATCAAATTTTGTCTTACTAAAATTAAGATTGTTAAAAGTAAGCAATTTAATTGCTACTTCTATTGTGTTGCCATTAATGATTTGAAAACTCGTACATTTTTTTTTAATTTAGTAAAATTTATAATGTTGGAATTGTATAGAATTAAAAAAAAAAGAATGAAACTTTCATGATATCATGATCAATATTTTTCAGTAGCTGATACTAAGTCCCCTGTGATATGGGGAAGAGTTGTTTGAAAATAATATCTAAGTTAAATCGCTATTTTTGTTATTTTTAAAATAGAATGATTTCGCAGTTTCCTATTTCATTCTATTTGATAAAGTTTATTTTTAAAATGTTTATATTTTTAAAGTTTATATTTAATAAAGATTTTTTTAAATGTTTATATGAAGAAAGTTTAAAAGTAATACCTAAATTAAATTAATTCGTCTCTATCATTTAAGTAATAATTTAATTTCACCAATCTATATTTGATGCCTCACTTTGATGGAATAAATTATTTAAAGAAAGTTTATTGAGGAAAAAACAAATCAAATTGGTTGTTTTGTTGTGTTGTGACTTTTGCACTTTACAAGCCCGCTGACAGTTATCTGTCAGCGATTTAAGCAGAATGAGCGTCTCTTGTTTTACAGAATCGCCAACTAGGGCCAATAATACGACTTAGCTACTCACACGTCACAACCCTTCATTCATGCATTTCATTCACTCAGTCACTGATCGTAATTTACACCTGAATCGGAGAACGATCACCTCTGAACTAGTACCCCCAGTGGTAGTACTCTCTACATGGGGGATTTTTTGACCACGACAGATTTATACGTGAGCCAGCCACCACACACACGGAGAGTCTTCGGCCAGTGGGATTCGAACTAATAAAAATGATATTGACATATAAAGCTTTAAAATAAAGATTAAGTTGTCAGTGAGAAAATAAATAAAGATTAATAAATTAAATAATTAAAAAATGTTTGGAAAAACCACATTGATTTTCCTGAGAACAAAATATTCCAAGGAAACAATGCACTAATCTAGAACTTTCAATATAATTTTGTAAGTTAATAATAAAAAAAATAGTAATTAGGAACAACTGGTGCCATCTGATATTGAACATTCGAAACATGAATGAAAACAATTTTATAAAATATATAATTATAAATTATAGAAGTTTTATTCTTATTCTTTTATAGAAATAATATAGCAAAAATTAATTAAAATTGAAAAAAAAAATTGAATAATCTAAAAATAAAATTGAATTTAAATTCGTTTTACTAAATTTATCTTATTAAACTAGAGAGAATGTGTTCCATGTGAATTACTTTTAAATTTAAACAAGATGATGCGTTGTGTATTTATTTGGAAGTATAAAAATATCATTTGTTTATTTTAAACCAGTTAATGGGGAAGTATTTAAACAAAAATAAAAATAATATTAATAGTAATAATAAATATATTAAATAAAAAATATCATTGATAAAAAATTTGTTTTTCTAATGTAAAGAATGAAATCGAAATTTCCTATATACAGAATGGTCAAATATTCTACCGATAAATAAAATATGGTGTCACCCACATGCGAAATTGAAAATCGTGAAACACGTATACAAGTTTCGATGTCCCGCTGTGATGACAAACACAAATTATAAATACAAAAAGACCAACTTGATTAACTATTAGAATGATTTTTTGTGAGAAGTGACTGCTGAGGTCATATGATATCTGGTGTAGCGACGACAATTTGTGTTATGACATCATCTGTTGTGTCCATAGCTTTACATAAACTAGTGATTGAAAATACCAACTTCATATGATTAAGTCACGCGGATTGAACACCAGCGACTCAGGTATCGAGCAACCAGGTTATTTCTTTCGGCTTTGTAAGAAATTATTATGCACCAAGAAGGAAAATTGTGCAGAAACACCACTACGCATGGTTTTCACTGTAAGGATGCCGACACACTTCGTAATATTTCTGGGGAGAAGTGTTATAGAAAAGGCGCAGGTGATCGTAACCAAGTGGATTTCTCACAACAAGTCACAATATGTAATTTTTATGTGTTTTCAGAGCCGACATGGGTGTTTTGTGACTTTCATCTTCATAGTGTGGTTTGCAATATCATGTTCCAGTTCAATTTTTGTTTCTCTTGATTCTAATAACTACCCTTTAAGCACGTGGTCCAATATTTGAACACCTAATATACTGTTAGTTCCCGGATTTAAAAAAAAATGCGCCAGGATGCTTTTATTTAGTCAAAATAGGGGAAAGAGTATAGATGAAAGGAGGAATTTACATTTAGTGATAGGATGAACTTAGATTATTGCAGAATTTGATATATAAAAGCCGCTCATCTTTCTGTGGACCATCCCTTACCGAAACAGAGTCATCGAAAAGTGCAAGTCCCGCTACCTTAAACACACAGTAGTTTGCTGTAAAAGTGATAAACGAATAGGCAGAATGTCTGAAAAAGTTAAGACAAAATTAGAAAAATCTTGGATTCTACCAGATATAACTCCAAAATTCTTGTATATTCTAGAACCTTCATTTCTGTCACTAATACAAGATTCCGCAGTAACTGTACCAATAATATCCGTCAACCTTTTAAAGCAATTTGACATCCATTAAAATATCTGTAGAATTTATTTACTTGTTATTATATTAACTGGCCAAGGTATTAAAGAACTGGTTAGTCGTTATGTGTTGAAGTTTTGAAATTTAATCTATTTGCGTCTTCTAGGTGGCAATATATTACTTTAAAGTTTTCAAAACCTTATAATTAATCGATCGTTTAGTTTTGTTTGGTTTTTGCTTAATATAGCTTGCATAGTGTATTGAGATAAATGATATCGGTGTGATAGCTATATATTTAACATATTTGCTATTGTTAAATTAAATCATTTCATTACAGAAAAAATTTGCCAATTTAGAATGGATTGATTTGACACGCATATCGAAAAGTGTGGGACATATCCTCACCTGTATTACTAAATCGTCTGCCTGTCAAATTCCAATGATCAAACCCAACCATCATTCTATATTTCAGCAAATTGCATTGCATTCATCAACTAACAACCTATATCTCTCGCCCCTCCACGAATTTCCAAATTCCAGTTTCATACCTGCAATGTTTACTTCAACGCATCTAATAAATATTGGGAAACATCACTGCAAATCAATAATAATGTTTGATGACACCTTGACAACATCTATACTAGATCGTTTCTCGATGGAAATATTCAAATAGCAGAAATCCGAAACTTATCGTCTGATTATAAGCGATATTTAATGAGGAAAATTCAAATATTTAAAGAACCTTTTATTATTTATCGAAGAATGATACTATTTAAACTAGAATCTGATACTAAAGCGTCTTGTGTGCCGGTTATGTTAAGAAAAAAAAAAAGGTGTAAGTGTTTTTATAAAGACAATCTAATAATATTTTTATAAATATATGATATAACTTTCAACGAGCAATTGTTGTACATATATAGGGTGTTTCAAAATATATGGGAGTAACTTTAAGGGGTGATAGTACACATCAAGACGAGTAATAGTAAATAGGAAACCAAGTGTCCCAAACGTCTTCCGAAGGAGATAGACGCCATCAAAGTTTAGGGCCCTAAATTTCAAATGATGATAAAAAACGGAAAAATTGATCTATTCATTTGCAGTTTTCGCTAAGATCATTCTTTAAATTAATATTTTCTTTAAAAAAATTTTAAGAAAAAATATTTCATTTAAAAAAATTCCGGTTAAATTTGCGCCACTTAACCGCTCCCGATGGTTTCAATTTTGCGCTCAAAATTTAAGTTAATGTCTAAGCTTTAGTAAACATTTAACAAAATAAACAAAATACTGGTAAAAAGTAGATGTTCGGTATTCCAAAGTCTAGAGCGCCCTCTAACGGTATTTTTTAAACTTTGTCTTAAAAAAAATTTTTTTTAAAGAAAATACTAATTTAAAGAATGATTTTCGCGAAAACCGCAAATGAATCGATCCATTTTTCCGTTTTTTATCATCATTTGAAAGTTAGGGCTCTAAACTTTGATGGCGCCTATCTCCTTCGGAAGACGTTTGGGACACTTGGTTTCCTATTTACTATTACTCGTCTTGATGTGTACTATCACCCCTTAAAGTTACTCATGTCATTTATGAAACACCCTGTATAAATTTATGTATTTCGTGTATCTTGGAAACGGCTCTAACATTTAGATTAAATTTTATATTTAGGTAATATTTTGCTTTTTAAGTTTATCTATATAGGTGCCTTTCCTGAGAAAACATGAGTCTACTCACACACACAAATATTTTTGACAATCATATATTAGAATAAGTATGCTCAACTTCCGCTTGGAAGTGTGTGCAGTGCAGTATAATGATCAGAACAACCGGAATGAATCTTGAGTTCAAGGTCTCCATTTCCAATTTTTTTTAAACTTGTGTATTTATATTTAATATTTTTGACTTTTAACTTTATCTGTATAGGTGTATTTCCTGAAAACAAAAAACGTGATTTGGCACAAAACATTTTTTATAACTAACTATTAGAGGCTTTTTCTGCTCTCGTATTGACAATGTCATATAGGACCATCTAGGATCCTATTTCACCATGGAAAAACTGAGTGTAAGTTCAAAAATATTACTAATGATAGATTCTCTGTGAAACGAATAATACTATATAGCAGATAATTTCGAATAGCAAGTTAAATTAAGTGCATTCATGACTTCTTTTTATTTAAATGACCAGAACATATGTAGGTAAGTTTGTTTGTATATTAATATGTAGTTATATGATCATTTGTTTTGTTAATATGTAGTAAATATTCATCCAATGAAATATTATATGATCAGTCGTTGTCATGAAAATTTATAATAAAAATTTTATTCTTGAAAGGGGTCTGGTAAACAGAAAGTATAAAAAATAAATGCCGAAGCTATATATCTATATCTATATATATATATATATATATCCAGTCCAGTTTCTGAGAAAACTAAACTAAATATATGTAAAATAATTAATAATAACGCGGCTTTCATGTGTGACAGTTTGAAGGAATCATGGGCATGAAAGTGTAACTAAGATATTTGATTGAAAGAAAGTATAACTAATAATTTTAGCTCCAAATGTTTGCCACAGAGTAGTATAAAATTATATAGAACCTGCAAATTAAAATAAAAAGATTTTGATTATAATTTTACAAAGTACACTTATACATTTTACATTGCAGGCGGCAGATTATCTTTGAATATCTTTTACTGCATCTGTAAATTTTGATAAGCCAGTAGAATTAAAGGATCTGAAATCCACGAAATATTGCTGATATTGTCTTATTGAACAGGCATTTCTCATATCTAATGAATACATAAATGTTCTGTAAAACAGTTGCATCCTGTCCGGTTATGGTTAAATAAATATAAGATGGTTAAATAAATAATATATCGTGCTTTTCTCTAATGAAGTCAAACATTCTTCTGAGAATTTTACAGCAAGCACTGTTTGAAGCACTGACATATTTATTATCTTTTATATTATGAATAAAAAAAAGTCCTCACTTGAATAACACATAGCGGCGCACTACTCTTTATATTTTAAACTCAAGCAGAAAAAAGGGCCTTTAGGCCTGAAGGAGTACAAAGTTAATTTTTTTGAAATTTGTATACATCGTTTTGATATTATATGTGTTCTATCAGTTGGAACACTGCACGATTAGAGCTCTAAAAAGCGTGTCTAAACGAGCATTGAAGTGGAGCGCGAAAAGGCATAAGATCCCTTATAATTGAATTAAAATGCTCTACCATATACTTATACTACCTTATTATGTAGCAGATTTAGCATGATCCATGGTGCATCACAAGGGGGCATGCTTAGATTTGCTATTCTAGGGCAATACTTGAAGCATTTGTTTATTATCGTACAAAATTACACAATATATACCTGCTATTAAGTAACTGGCATAAAATGAAAGTTTAAGATTAAAAATATTATATCAATTAATTTACTTAAATCATTACTGAAAAAGCATTTTGATAGTGAAAAAAAATATTAGTTGAACAATCTTTAATTTTCTTTTAAAAAAGGGAAAAACGAGAAGAAAAAAATTACAAATATAATATAGTTCAGAATAAACAATCATTTATGTCAGTTTATTAACTCTGAAAATTTTTCTACATAGTGATAAATCGATTAGTATCTCCTGGGTTTCTTCATACACTTTTTTTTTCTCATTTATCAAAAGTTTAATATTATTGATAGACGTTGAGCGAAAACAAAAGGTATCAAAGTAAATGAAGAAAGAATCTAAAATGATGAATTTTCCCTTCAAATTAAACAGAAAGCTGGATTATTTGTCTAACATTGCTTTATGTTTTAATAGTTCTCTCTGAAGTTGTAATTCTGATAACTGCCCTTTTTCTTTCTTAAAATACTTGAAACAAGTGCTTTCGATTCGTTTTTAATTTTTTTTTTATTTCATTTGAAGTGAAGAAATTAAAAAATGAATGAAACAAGCTTTAAAAATGAATATCTCTTAGCCTTGACTGAATTGATTTGGATTAAATTTTATGTCTACAAATGTAAATTTCAATAGCATATATCTGTTCACATTTTTGCATTTAACTTCTCCAACAATAGCTAAATAGCTCCATTTTAGAACAATTTTTAAATAAATCACTTTCTTAAATGTGATGGACGTTTATTACTGTTGATGTTAACTAATAACTTTTAACAATGCGAAAATTCAGAATTCAGCACTATAGATATTATTCTGATAAATCAGAAGGACTATAAATAACTGGAACTGACAGAAACTTAAAAGACTGTCCGTGAGCAATAAACTTTGGCAATATTGCATTAAAATTTATTTCCCAAAACTTAATTTATAATCTACTATCATCTCGATACATCAACCATTAAGCAAACAAGGCGGCCATCAATAAGTTCAGACGATATAATAAGACTTAACTTCCATAAACGGTGAGGCTAATTCGGCAACATCAACCATTAAATTAATCATTGAAGTCATTTTAAGGGTACTATATTTATTTATTTATTATGTATATACTTTTTGTATATGAATATGTACATAATTTTTGTTTGAATTGTGTAATAACTGACAGTAGAAATTTTTTTTCCAAGATTATTAGTATAATAAATGAAATAGAAATGCAGTTGCGTCTAATCTTTATTATCTCTGAAATCATCGATTTCTTGTTTAATTGTTTTTCTAAAAAAATATTTATTATTGTAATTTTGAGTACCTAAATAATAAAAATAGTTGCGAAATGTTCTTAAGAATAAATGTGGCGCTATAAGAAGGCTATTTAATTGAAAATATAAAATGTAAAAAGTGAATTTCAAAATAAAGTCTGAAATATTATTCCTCGAAGATACTGATTTATGGAGAAATTTAATTTTAATAACTTATTCAGAAATATGCTTTATATCCAAATATATAATACATATGCAGCTTCAATGACTAATAAATTATGAAAAAATATTTTTGAATCATATTTTCTGTTTTTTTATTACCTTGACTTCCTCAAATATAGTATATCCAATATTGTAATTAAACAATTATTATTAAAATATTTGGATAAGTCAACCATGTGACTCTCCGATCCGCCACGAATGCACACGGATTTAAACCATAAGGCTGAATGACAGGACCGCCGCAACAGCAACACTGGTGGGAACTGTGATTGAGTCCTAAGGGCCATCACCGACCACGGTACAACCCTCCCCGAAGGAATTACGTCCCGTCATCGATGGAAGAATTTAGATCCCCCACCTATTTATGTACCCTCCAGGGTGGCGAGATCCAACCACCATGCCGGAAGCATCTCATCCTCATTACGAGGTGACCGCCGGGTGTTAAAATATTTTGATAACGAAGTTCATTACGAACTCAATTAAAATTATTAATATAGAATTACTTGAAAAGTCTCAAGAAGTAATATGATTCATAATTGCAACAAATAATGACACTTTTTTTTTTCTTTAAAGTATTGACATATTTATACAGGTCCGTTATATTATTTTACTGAACAACTAGTTGACTAAGATGGAAGAGAGGTTTACACATTTTTTTATGGATATCAGATCAATTATTCCACCCGTAGAGAAGAATTTAACCATTCAGTGACAAAAATCAGCGTTCTCGGTAATTCAAGAATTATGACGATATTTCTATTAGGGTCAAGATCCAAAGATTCGCCTAGAAAGTTCTTAGATGTATTAGAAAATCTATATAAAACTTAAGGGTGTTAAAACGACCAAATCAAAATAATTATGACGTCAGAATCAGTAAGTTGAACTAAATGTCACGAAATAAAAAGTTTATTAGTTTTCATCCTTATTCCTTGGGAATAAATGTCAATCGATAGTAGTTTATTTTCTGTTATGAAATATTATCAATAATTAGGAGCAGCAATTTCTTTGACATACATTTTATGTCTGAGAAGTCTTTTGGAAAGCAGAGCGTTTTTGTTTAGTCTGATCAGATTTCAACTTAAACAAAAGAAGGTGAAATGCGGATTATTTATTACATGTATCACCTTTAAATAAGTAAAATATTTTCATCAAGCACATTTTATTCTAATGTGCTTTATTCAAATAATTATTAATGCAAATTTGTGCACATTAATGCAATGCATGGCATTATAGTGCAGAATTTAATTTAACTATTTCAAGAAATTTATTTAATTTTTTTATTAAGGTCCATTAGCACAAAAAGATATTTTCACTGTTTATGCTAATGGAAGAAAGTGGGCTTATTTCTTAGCTAGGAATGGTAATATAAAATAAAAAAAAAACAGATAATACAGTGTATGGAGAAAGAGACAAAATGTTTAGGCGTCGTTCTAAAAGTATTTTGGATGTATCCTTTTAAAGGCACTGTAGGGACAAATAGGAAACACCAGAAAAAGGAAACAAAAGTAAACACTTTAAGCAACGTGGTTTGATAGTGCAATAGAATTGTAGTCTATTTGTTTAACTTCTGTAGTAAGTCTTTTTCGTACGTTGTTTCCCGTGTACTCTATTTCCCTAGTGCAATGGCGTCATTCATAAAATACGCACAAAAGGCGAAAAGAAATTCGGAGAGATCTAGTGAAACGACGTCCAGAAGAAACAATGAAAGAATGAATGAAATATCTACTTGGGAAAGCACAGCAAAAATAAGAAAGTATTTGCTTAAGTTCACCTCATTTGCTACCCCTCATCTCATTCTTCCTTTGAATTCGATACGGCTACAAACCTTCGGTTTTTCATTCTTTTTTCATTTGCCTTTCCGCTGAATCTTTTGTCCCAGAAAAGTCGTCTGTCAGACAGATGATAACGTTTTAAAGTATGACATTCGGGAAGGATACTTTGTTGCCAGTTCTAAGAGTTTAAAGATGTTAAATAAAACATGATTACTTAATTGGAGAAAAACTTCTGAGATAGGTAGATGTGTAGAAATCGGGAATCATTTGTGTGGCGGAACATGTATTCAACAGATTTGATTAATAAATGTTTGTATTACTTTTTTTTAATTAATTTTAAATCCGTTCCTGTCGTTTATCGTTTCTTTTCAAGAAATGTTAGAATGCTGCTTATTTAGAAGATAAATAAGGCACAGGACACTTTGTCATTGTTTCTTGAACCTCTAATGAAACGATATGGCTTTAACAGCGTAAATATTAAAGAAATTCAGAGATTAAAATATCCTGAAAGAAAAAAACAGAATTGTGATCTAGCTGTACAATAAAGTCTTTCCTTTTGTTTTAACCCTTTAAAGGGCCATTTTTTTCTAGTCATATTATGTTAAAATATTTTTAGGCTTGAAATTAGAATAAGAAAAGGGATTCATTTAGCTTATTAAATAAATTTAATTTGATTAATTAATGAATTTGGTTAATTAAATATTAAATAACATATCAAGACACATCATTTTGTCTGAGATAAAGAACTGAAGCATTTAAGTTTCTGATTTACTAAAAAAAATTGTCAGAACTTATGTCAACCTACATAATTTCATACAAAGATTGTTAAATTTGGTGGGAAGCATACTTCCCATGGCCCTAGAAAGGGTTAAATGAAATTCAAATAAGAGTTTAAAATAGTTTTCAGGCGATGTCCAGAAAAAAATCACTGACTGGTATTGTTTTTTTCTTTCTTCCTGTAATATATTGTTTAGAATATGTAATGTTATTTTCCCAGCGCAGTTAGGTCCATCTTAAGAAAAACATTTTGACAGATACTTTTGTGGATGTTGGTCGGATGCCATATCAACAATAAACTTGGGAGTCATTATTGAGTTGGCGAGACAAAATGGATGATTCTAGAATGTCTAGGAATTTTGGAGATAAGACAAATAGGTGGCGAATTATAATGATGCTTCGAGAATTTCTGTACCTGCATCGGAAGCTATAAAAAGCGTGCAGATTAGGTTGGAGTTAGTCGTATAATTAATTGCGACGAATCAGATCAATCCAGCCAAGTGCAAGACATAGTCCAAAAATTACCTGAGATCAGAAAAAGATAAATAATACTACTATTCAATTTTGTGCCTTTAAAGTTATCTTTATTATTTAAATTAACATCTTGCAATTATCTATTAATATTTAGAAATGAATTTATATATGAATTAAAATTTATATATGAAATTTTGCATGCTGTCTTGAAATCAAAATATGCAGCTTTTTAAAATCAAATTTTGGATCCAATCTTTCAACAGGAATAGGCCTATAATCTAAGAAAGATTTTGTTCGCTTTACAACAAAATCAATACAAATATATCGTCTTGATTCAATTTAAAAGAAATTTATGAAGAAAATAAATTTCCGGCTTAAAGACTTAATACAAAAATTGCCTGAGATCTTGAAATAAATTAATAATATTACTATTTAATTCTGTGCTATTAAAGTTCACCCAATTATTTAAATTGACAAACATACAGTAACCATCAGAACATTAGAATACTCTGCATAAATGAAATTTCGTATGCTGTCTTTATATCAAAATATAATTTTTTTTTGAAATGAAATTTTGTATCAAATCTTTCAAGAAGAAAAGGTCTAAGATCCACGAATAATTTTATTCGCTGCCCCACAAAATATATTCACAATGTATCGCGGGGAAATTCACAAGGAAAATAGTACTTTGAATTTAAAAACCTAATCCAAATATTACCTGAGACACATTGAGAAAGAGAATGAAAAATAAAGATAAATTTCGTTAACACTTTAATGCCTCTAACTTGTAATAATGCAACACTTGATGAGAAAGAGATAAATAACATTATTGCTCAATTCTATGCCACTAAATTTATAGCAATTATTTAACTTCCACCCCATAGGGATTACTCCTTATCTTATCTCCTCACAACCAACATTGAATGATTTCACAAAGAAGACAACAACGCTTTACACCCACCGTTAGATTTATTGTAATTTATACTATGAATTACCAAGAAGTGATAGTATTTGATTCAATTGAATACAAGCCCGGCAATTGAAAGGCAGGAACGTTTCTGAGAAAATTCACTCTATTATTCTTTTGTCACCTGAACTACTGAATCTTTACTTGTAAAGGAATGGAACTGAAGGAATGCGATGTTACCAATTTGCGCACACTGCTTTGAGAAAGGTTTAGAAATGCAAATGCTGGTTAAAATGGTACTGAATAAAATCCTTTCTGAATGCCACCGAATTGTTTCTCTGTGTCATGTAAATGATTTATATATTCTTATTCTCGACTATATTTTGGGCTTTGAGAATCACTGGGAATACAGGTTATATTTAATTGTAGTGTAATCTATTAAGCAAAACTCGATTTTCTGAAGAAATTAAGCATTAACAAAGCATTAAACAGCATGAACACAAAGCCGTTTAATTATTAAATTGCAGTAGAGGTTCATGCAGTAATACTTAATAGACTTACAATTGTTCTTTTTAATGTGTACATAAGTCTCTCTATGTACACAACTTTACATAAGCCTTTCTATGTACGCAACTGTACATAAGCCTTTACATAAATCTTTCAATGTCATAAAGCTATATAAAATGAAAAAATACCATTTTTTTATGTTTTAATTGCACCCAGATTTCTGCAGTAACTAAAATTCCTTATTCTTTATTATACCGGCAGTATAATGAACGTGACTTTTCTTCTTTTTTCCAATAATGTTTGAAAAAACGCCCTTTTAAATATTGATCAAATATTGAAAACATGTTTGTTTTTATTATAGAACGTTTTCTTTATGTCATCAATATTTTATAACAAGGAAAAATATTGTTAAAAGTGTGCATTTTTTTTTTTAATTTTTAAAAATGAAATTATTAATTCTTAAATTAATTATTTATATAATAATTAAATTATATTAAATTATTACATTATTTTTTTTTAAAAAAATATGTAATCGTTTGCATGACAATAAAACTGAAATCGTTCAAAAGACAATTGTTTGAATTTAAGATGAATAAATAACCAGTTTTAAGAAATAATATTTTTGGACGTAATCTCAAAGCAACACTAAAATCTAACTCATTTTTTATTCAGTAAAAGACATTTTAAAAAATTGCTATGAAATGCACATTTTAATTAAGAATATTTATTTGTGGCAAAACAAATATTTTTAGGAGAAAGAATATTATACGCATTGAGGGCAACCACACACATATAAACATATAGAAGCAAACATCGAAAAGCAAATACATATTATTATTTCTTTGTGACAACAGTTTATTTATTATAATGTGAATTTTGCATAGAAATATATCTGAAAATGTTAATAATAAACGCAAAAGACAATTTTTCAAAATAATCACCAATTTTGCTCTTTGAAATTAATTTAAAAAATAATTCTGATTTTTAAAATAGTAACTACTGAGAAAAAAATTGATTAACTTTCATTATTCAATGAATTAAGGTATCGAAAAAAGCCTAATTGACAAACTGAAGCACGGATATAAACTTCACTTCTCTAGAGTTTAAAAGAAATGAAAATTTTATTCCCTCTGTCATTTCCTCTTCTAATTTCTCAATATAAGAGCATGGAAATGAAAGGGGCTATAAAAGAATACAAATAACGAAATCCATTAATAAAATTTTTGTTAACATAGGTTAGAAAATTTAAAAGAAAGTCGATTCTTTAGTCAGAAGTCTCCTATCATATCATTGTTTTTCTTGCCTTTATATCATTTTAAAGCCAAGAGAAATGGTCTGCCCTAAACTTTATATATATATTATAATAAAGGTGTTATTTTCTTCCCTCTTTCGAATAACGGTGTGCTCTTTGAAAAAGACCATGAATACTGGAAGTTCTCACATATTTATATCCAAAAATCCACTTTTGAGAGTTTTCAACTTCGTAATATAGTAAAGGAAATTGATGTTTTTGTATTAATAACCGCATAATATTGGTGAACAATAGTCCCGAAGCAGTTCATTAATGAGAAATCTTTAAGGGTTATATGGCTGTATTGTTGTTTATTTGAATATGTATTGTAGATTCCCCCCCCCCTCGATCGATTGAAAACTGAAATTTTACAATGAACAACAATTGTAGTAAAAAGATCCAAACTTCATTTATATAAGTCATTGCAATGTTGATCTGGGCAATGATAGACAAACTGGCGGATTTCCTTTCAAGTTTGATAAAGGTTTATACCTTACATGCTAAATTTGCATACTAAATACTATTTATCTAGCTCTCTTTGTTTTATAGTTAATGAAACTTATAACTGTCTTATTAACTTTTTAAACTATCTTAAGCTAACCTATTAACCTGGTTGGTAGGGCGTTGGATTCCCGCCCCTTGGGTTTCCAGTTCAAACACCACCTTCCGAAGACTCTTCGTGTGTGTGGCGGCTGGAGAGCATAAAAATCTGTCTTAGACACTAAGCCTTCCAAGTCTAGAAAAATGCTACTGGTGTACTGGATCAGGGATGAATGTTCAGAATTCAGGTCTAGATTGCGATCTGTGGATGAGTGAATGAAATGCATGAATGAAGTCCGCCGCGTAAAAAGGGTTGTGACGTGTGTGTAGCTAAGACGTACTCTTGGCCCTAGAGGGCTCTGCTGAAAAACAAGGGAAGGACCCTTTGCTTAAAATCCCCTACCTCGTCCGTGGGCGTTTCTATGACATGTGTCATTAGAAACAACAACTATTTGAAACTATTAGCTGTTTTATAGTTAACTTTTTTTTATAATTGTTATGTATTCAGACTGGCGGGAAGACATAGATCTTCTTAACGAGTTTCGCTTAAAATTTGAAAAAAATCTACAAATTTGGTGTAAATAATATAAACTAAATTTATTCAGTCTAGTTCAAAGAGTTTTTGAGCTTTGGTACACAAAGTTAATATTTTTTTTCGAACACTGATAAGTCTAAATTGTGGTGACTCATCAACATTTTGAGTTAATTGATATTGCAATATTTTATCCCATTGAACTATATGCATGAACTTTAGTAAATTCTACTAAATTATATGTATATGTATGAACTATAATTGTGATATCTTCCATATACAGAAAAAAAAATATTTAATACTATTCCGACGCATCTTTGTATGAACACAGTAAATGAAATAATAAAATTTGTAAATTATTAAAATTAGAAAAAAAAACATTGAAGAAAAAAAACTGGTATAATTGAATCTTGTCCTCAGAATCATACCTTAAGCAGCTTATTTTTAATATGAGTTTGCATTGAAACTTTTCGTAACTTCTAGTGCTGGAAATAAATTTAAAATTGTCTACCTTAATTCATCCAGAAGAAATTTAATGCATCTACAGTTTGAAATTATTTCTATTTAAGTTTTAAAAGGAAATTAATCTCGTGACATTCCTTATACGCAAGATGTAATTTCCCTTAGTTCCACAATAAGCATCGTGTTTATTGTTTGGCACATGTGCTTTTCAACTTGTTTAAGATTTTCGTTCATTTTCAATACCTGAAAATAACGTAGAAAAAATGGATCCATGGTTTTATTTGTAAATTTAGTCAAGTGCATATTTTAGCTTATTTATGAATCTTAATGGGAATCACCTCAAATATAAAGTTCAGAACCTTCTGTTCTTGCATCCTAGCCGGGTAGATTCTGGCTGTCGGATCGAGTTACCTTCACTTCCATCACTACGCTACCTATGCTAGAGGCTGTATTACGGGGATATATTATGGCCTCTGTGTTGTCGCATGAATGGTCATTTAATCCATTTTGGAAGCTTAAATGGTAAGAACATGTTTCCTATGTGGTTATCTTTTTAATGCTGTTCGTTTCAGTTACCAAAATCAATAAACGTGTTTAAATTTAAATTTTAGAATAAAATTAAATGACCCTCCTGTGTCATTCATTCATTCCTTATATTTAAACCTCTGAGACTGTCTCCTCAAGATTTTTCAATTATTCTCCAGTAAAGGTTTATATCATCCCTCGCACAAGCCACCACATAAAATTTTGAACTTTCGGTAAAACCGTGAAATCCGTTCAGGGCATTAGGAAGGATAATTAAGAAATTACGAATATTTTACGTAAATAATTACATTTTTACTGAATCAATCGAGAAAATATGTATTTTGAACACCTTCTCACACGATTAAAAAAAGTCAAAACTAGTCAAGGAATTGCAATTGCAGCTACAAAATCACATATTAAATTTCATTGATTTAATTGATTGCTATCAGAAGTTATCACTTTTATATACATGCGAAAGTATGGACCGACAGACAATCAGCCGTTTGACGTATACGATTCAAAATTTGATAAGTATCGATAACTTAGATGCAAATTAAATTTTATTTGTGTACTAAATGACATCTACTTAGCTCTTTCCGTTTTGTAGCTAACGAATTCTCGCGGACAGGACATACATCTGGGCATACAAGAGATTGTGGTGAATTGCATATAAGCCAGTAACAGCGCTCCTACCCGGACAGCTGTTTTGGTAAAATCGGATCGTTACTGGACTGCTAACCAAAAGGTCCCAGGTTCTATCCTAGCGCGTCCCTCACCTCTTCATTGGTGACCTCGGAAGCTGAACCTTCAACCGTCATACAGCTGTTGTTGCGCCATCTACCCGCAACAAAGTCGTCAGACTCACGTGAGGCAGCAACCCAATGTCGCCAGACACACTTGGCGCATCAGCACCCTCAAAAGCTCGCCATAACGCTTGGCGCTATTCAACTAGGGTATCGGCCCATTAAGACAACATCTATTAATAATAACTCAATACATCACCACTCAACATCCGTATCGCTCGTCTCCCCTTCGACTCACTGGAGGGAGAGTCTGTGGTGAATTGCATATAAGCCAGTAGCAGCGCTTCTACCCGAACAACTGTTTTAGTAAAATCGGATCGTTACTGGACTGCTAACCCAAAGGTCCCAGGTTCTATCCTCACTCGTCCCATAGCTCTTCAAGATACATATATCTGAGAATTGATTTCATTCGAAGCTTGATAGAAATTTGTAAATTTGGTCGTAGTTCTATGCATTGCAAGTTCTAATTTTTTGGTGATTATAATACTTCCTTTGTATTTCGTATAACAGCATTCAATTGAATAATATGCCATTTCAGTATAAGGAGGAAATACTTGACTTGAGTGAGAGACTTTTCAAAGTTAAGGAAAATGAAAGCGACCATTGATAGAATGGTCAGATAATTTCACTGCATTTTTCTAAAAAGGAAAAAAAAAAAAAAAAAAAACGATTACCACGATTTCAGAAAAACTGTTGCTGTTTTAATTTTTAAAATCAGCGAATTTCTACCTGAGTCCATAGTTATTTTTGGAACTCATCTAAGCCAGTTGTTTATATATTCAAAGTTTTTCTATAAAAGGAGATGATATTAAAACATATGTTTAATTTTTTCGTCAAGATTTAGGTGATTTCTGAACATTTAGTATTTACTCGAATATAATAACTGTATAATAGTTGAAATGAAACAAACAAGAAATATACAAAGAAAGGCTAGTTTTTTTTTTCCAACAATCCTTTCTTTCATTAAAATTATTTATTTGTAAAATATGAAAATGATGTAAAAAATTTAGTTTTCTAAGTCTTGGCTCTGCTGATTGTTTTTTTTTTTTTTTTTTTTTTTTGTAAAGTGAGTGAGTTCTATTTTACTATGTCTACTAAGCACCAAAGCATTAAAAACAACATGATTGAAAAAAAAAATTAAATTCAATAGTAACAAAAAATTTGAAACAGAAACAAGAAAGATATTATGTAATAAAAATGTATATAAACTGCACTTTAAATATGTAACAATTGTTTAAGTGGGGGAAATATAAAAATATAAAATAGGTACATAGGTACTTATAATAAGAAAAAAAAATTACATTTTTGAAATATAGCATTTATATCTGCTATTTGCTAACTTGTAAATTGAATATATATTGACACACACACACACACACACACACACACACACACACACACACACACACACACACACACACACACACACACACACACACACACACACACACACACACACACACACACACATATACATATATATATATTTGAAATTATTTTAAAATCCACTTTACTTTCATTCTATAAGAAAATTGAGCTTCTTTTTGGTAGCTCTGAACACAAATGAAATAATAAACTCTCAACCAAAGCTCTTTTCACTTTCTTGTACTTCAAATAAGAAAAATAGCCGGGAACTGAATTCCATCCTGACTGCAAAACATCTGACTCAGAAAGCGATGTTTGATAAATAATCCAGCTTTCTGTTTCTCTTGAAGGGTGAATTCATTATTCCGCATTTCGCCTTCTCCATTCATATCAACCAACCTCTTACTTTTGTTCAACGCGTTCCCTCCAGAGAGCTCAACTTTTGATCCGAGCAAAAGAAGCATGGTCAGGGAAACCAGGAGCTACTAATCGATTTATCACTGCACTGAAACATACTTCGAGAAACTAAATTGACATAAATGCTTTTTCCTTCTATTGTTTCTCGAGAGTCATCATTTAATTTATTTTAAGAACATATTTTTTCACATTCTTCCTGGAGTCTAATGGCAACATGAAGGTTTGTGAATTGAAATAAATTAGTTTTATTCAATAAAATATTTGTATCCAAATATAGCTAATAAAAATGAAGAATATGTGTTTATTTTCTAACAAAATGGATATTTATTGAATGAAAATGAAAATGAGTAATATTGTAGAAGAATCAACCAAATGAATTAAATTCTTTATTCCACAAGTCTTTTTCAGCCAGTTATTTTAAGAGCTATATTTTTCGTTGTTGTTGTTATCGCTATTCTAGGAAAATTCAATTATCCGAAGTTACAGCTTAACGAAAATCGTCTGCAATTGAGACAACAATAAATTCTATTAAAATAAAAGTAACAATATCCAAAAAAGAATCTGAAAATTTTAGACAATCGTCTGCAATTGAGCAGACACAAAATTTTATTAAAATAAAAGTAATAATATACAAAAAATGAATCTGAAAATTTTAGAAAATCATCTGCATTTCATATTGCATTTATTTAAATGAAAACAAAGATAATAATATATAGAGAGACGCAAATACTTTAAAGTTAGTGTTTGATTCATATTTTATAAAATTTAATAGAAACAAATAAAACATTGAATAGAAAGATGAAACAATACTAACCACGAAGATGATTTCTTTTCAAACGATTTTTAAACAATTTGTTATTTCTTGAAGGAAATATAATTTTTACCAAATAATATTTTTAAGTAAAAGTTTGAATTATTACAATAAAATGAGACATATAAAAATTAACGACTAAATTTTGATTTTCTTTTCACCTAAAGCATCAAAAATTGTCAGTTTTATGAGTAATATACAACTGATATAAACGGATGAGTTCGCATGTTTCACCCATATCATAATAAAGTGCAAAAAAGATTTTTAAAAAATGGACATTTTAATTATCAGTGTTCTCAAGAAGACTTAGATTAATAATTTGGCATAAATGTTTGTTTTCTCTCCAGTGTCTCAAGTGAGTAATTATCTACTAAGAGCTTTTGCTTTCCCATTTTTCTTTCTATTGTCTTCTGCTAAGAACAGAAAAAAATAATTTTATTGCTTCAATGATTGTTATAACAAGAAGTGGTTCACACTGATTAAAATATCCACTGAATACTGGAGCAGAAAAATAGTTATGAGTGAAAAAGCCAAGAGAAAATTAAGAAAATATAATAATACTACTTAATTAGCTTATTATATTATATTCTACATAATAAGTTTAAACAGTAAGATAAATTACCTTAAAAGCATTGGAGATCTGAACTGATCAGTTCAACAAATATACTAATTCAATGAATAATATATATCTACTACTACTAAACATGAATGTGTGTGTGTATATATATGTGTGTGTGTGTGTGCGATTGTGTGTGTGCAAGTCTGCGATTGTGTATGTACGAGGGTGTTTGCGTGCGCGTGTGAATTTGTGTGTGTACGAATGTGTGTGCACGTGTGCGATTGTGTGTGTACGAGTGTGAGGTTGAGTTACGGCTACGGTTTGAGTTACAGCTACTAAATACGGCTCTAATTACTTTTGAAAGGGGGAAATGTGCGCCTTGGTGCCATTTTTTAAAAATATTCATTCTAATTTCATTTAATTAAAACTTAAGCTGGATTTTGGTACTTTCCGGAGAAATTCCTGTCAAAATTGCAATTTATAATATCTTTAAATACAGCAAATTGCCTTTATAATGTTTTCGATATAATAATCATACAAGCATTTTCTGAAAAAAGCAAATTTAAAAAAAATATTTTTGACTAATTCCTGACAATGGATTCTGAAAATGGATTATATTTTTTTACGTTTTCAAATCGTTTTTATTGTTCCATCAACTATCTGATAACATAATTATATACAATTGTTGATAATTAAGGATTCTGTTTATTATGTATGTAGTTTACAAGACTGATAAAAAAGTGAATATACCACGGAATTTAGAAAGCGCCATGATGTTATGGAAACTGATCCATTAGAACATTTCATGAACACAATGAGCAGTGGCAATGAATGAAACGCATCTTGAATGTTTGGATATTTTACGATATTACGCATATGTAGTTATTTCAACAGAATTTTACTGAACTGAAAGATAACGAATATACCCGGTGAATTAGCTAATCGCCGAAGGTCACTAGCAGCGAATAAAAAAAGTGTTACAGTGCCCCGAAAGACTGATGATAGATGATCTGGGAAATAAGTTTTGAATAGTACTAAGATGCTAGAGGCTCTTATTCTCTTTAAATATTTCATATATAAAGGTATTAAAGTAAGAAGGCGTTAATGCTTTTCTTTTGATTCTTAATATGTGTTTTAGGAAATTACGAACATCAGTCATGCTTCAGAAATTGAATCGAAAACAAACACAAACAATTTATTTGACCAATTACAGGTCGTCTATGGGCGCTAGATAGAAATATAATCGAATAAAAAGCGCTTTAAAATGTTCAAAATGTTTAAAATATTAAAATGTTTTAGAACAACTTTTAACTAAGAGGAAAATCACTTTATGCTTTACAGCAGAAAATTCTGTCTTGCCAAGATGTTAAGGTAAAAATGAAATCAAAAACAAATAAAATGTGATAAATACCAATAAAAAAAACTAAAAAAAAAAATAATAAGGTGTGCCTTGGATGAGAAAGAAAATGAAAAGTACCTTAACACATTTGGCTGTGCGCCAAATCTGGGCTGCAACCTGAGCAGCCGAATCACATTCATTTGAAAAGAGCGTCAACTTATTTCTTGGCAATAATCCTCTTGGCGATTCGTCAATAAGCAAAAGGCGTTATTTTCAAGATCTGTTTCGTCAGAAGGCACAATATTTTTAACTTTCAGTCAAGTATTCCTTTTTCGTCTTCTTTCTTTTATTAATTTTTTAATCTTTTATTGAACAATTCAGTAATAAAAAAGTACTTAAATAAGAGAAAAAAAACATACCCTTTAAAATTAATTTATTAAAATTACTGTTTATTGAAACGAACATTAAATAAGTAATTATGAATTGTACAAATAACTAAATTAGTGTTTGTATATCTTCAACAGTAATGTACCATAAATTAAAAGATTAATGGTATAAACAATAACATAAGTTATTTTAAAAATATTTTTCTAGAAAATAATGATTTAAGTAATTTAATGATTGATTTATGAGAAAATAATGATTTAAATGATTTAAGTAAATAATTTTCAATTAAAGGATTAATTTATTGCTAATGAAATGATGAAAACAACTTAGAAAAATATATGCTACGCAGACGAAAACAGATTTTATCTTCTTTACCGATCGAACTAATATATTTTGATTTATTCAATTATACGTTTTATGCCTTGTATACTTCAAAAGCACCAACTAATGACTGGCGTAACTGATATATTTATAATGTTGTCGCATACTCTCTACTAAATGTACTATCATCTTCCCATCTATATAAGATTGTAAACTTTCGGCGAAACAGAAAAAATTGAAAATACGCAGATTTGTTTTATTTTATTTTATACTAGCCGCCTTTGGCGACCAGCCGGTTCGCCAATCTTAATGTTCGTTAAAATTTTAATAATTAAATATTTTATGCAATTTCTACTTTAATAGCTTCTTCATCAAAATATTTTAAAACTTCAAATTTTGATTATCATATAATTCATTCATAATATTATAAAGGCCTTCAGTCATAACGTAATATGTATCTCTCTCATTTTCTGTTAGCACCCGTAGAATTTATGCTTTAAATTAAAGTGGAAAGAATTAATCTTGAATTAATATAATAATATTTTTTACTGAAACAAAGCATTTTTTTTATAATCTGAGTACTGAAAATAGAGTCACTCAGCGTTTAAACTTTATGGGCACTAAAGAATATCTTTTTTAATTTATGTAATATCTCAAGAGTTGGTCAACAAAATTTTCTTAGATTCATTATGAGCAGATCGATTCATTAACAATGTTTAAATTTAAATGCATCAAACACTAAGAAAATAAAACGAATCGTTTAAAATAAACGGTTGAAAACAGGTTTTAAGAAAACTACTTAAAAAACGATGTACTTAAAACTATAAGCATATACAAAAAATATATAACTAACATAAATACAATTTACTTACAAAAGCATGCAACTAACCCAAAAATAATTTAAATCATCCATTGATAACGGTTGTCATGGCAACAATCAGAACAGAATGCGCATGCGTGAATTTTCTTCGCCGGTTACGTAACGCAAATACGTGAATTTGGCGACAAAATTGAAGACTTTACATTTTTCTGGAATTTTGGCGACTGCTTCATTAGGACGCGATTTCGAGGCCTTTCTCTTCTGTCCGAGAAGTATAAAAGACCATGAGACCAAGTTGGAAGCAGTCTTTCAGCTGCTGAGTTATTAGTTGAACAAGTTCTTTGACTCTGGGCGCTTCAAACTTCTTATCATTATTGAATTACTTACGTACTGCTGTTTGCTGAAAGTGTTGCTGCTTATGCCTTGTGTACGTCTTGGATGTGTTTGGTGTGTATTCGTGCCTTCGTGTTAATAAACGTCGTTATTTGTTATCGAGGCTTATTGATTATGTTACCGTACACTCACTACAGTGAACCCGTTAAGTTTGCGGAGTTCTCGTAACAATGTATTAAAGTAAACCGGTACTCTTGTATTAATTGCTTGGCATTGGAGAACAATAACTACGAACTATCGATTTTTGGTCTGAATCTAGCATTTTCTTCAATCTAGCAATTGATATACTTCGTGTTTTTAAATTAATCTTTGTCATGCGATCAATAAATGAGTGCCAGAAAATCTAATATGTATGCTGAAGACCTTTTTTTTTTTCTATATATTATAAGCAAAATTTCATGTAGAACTATGCTATTGGACATAGCAAGGACCGAACATGCAACGTTTGGGTTCGTAGCCGAGTAACAAAACCACAAGACAAAAGTAATTACTCGCGTCCCTTAGCTGTTTTCCGGCATATAAAGCTTCACCACAGAACCACAACTGTTTTCATAAAATGATATACCGATTTTCCATTCTTAAACTCATTGTGCTTCTAGTTTATTATGTTCATATGCAAGCAGCAAAAAGCAAAAGCCACCAGATAGTCAAACGTTCAGCTAATTTGATTGAAAATTTTGATTAAAATATATACTTTTAGGCAATAAAAATTATCAAAACTTTATTTACATAATTGAAGACTTTTTTCAATTATTACGGATACATGCATGCTGAAGAACAAACCGTCAACTTCTATGGAAAAGTTAGCAAATTTTTTACGGGTCTATAGTTTTTGATGAACCTGTTGCTAAATTTTATTTACACAGCTCTTTGTGTTTCGTAGCTGCTATGTTCACTTGTATTCGGACAGCTACACAGATAGTCCTCGTCTCATTATCCTGTCGATACAGCCACATTCAGTGGTGGCTGGGTGGTCGGCCAGTTGTTCACAAGGAGACGAAGAGTCCTCGTCCCACTAGATTTCGTTTAAAATTTAACAGAAAGTAAACATTTTGTGTTTAGTCCATCGGGTTTAAGAAATCGTGTTCAGAGACAGAAAATCGTCATTCAAAGACAGTGCTTCTTGAATTCGCAGAGCTTCTTCAAAATTTCGAATTCGATTTCTTTGACAATTATCATACTTTGTATACTTCAAATACAAATGAAGTGTCTACAATTATCATACTTTGTCTACTTCAAATACAAATGAAATATCTGCAATTATCATACTTTGTATATTTCAAATACAAATGAAATGTCTACAATTATTATACTTTGGATACTTCAAATAAAAATGATATATCTACAATTATCATACTTTGTATACTTCAAATACAAATGAAATATCTGCAATTATCATACTTTGTATATTTCAAATACAAATGAAATGTGTACAATTATCATACTTTGTATACTTCAAACACAAATGAAATGTCTACAATTATCATACTTTGTATACTTGTTAAGTTAATTCAAATACAAATGAAATGTCTACAATTATTATGCTTTGGATACTTCAGATACAAATGAAATGATCAAGAAAGAGGTCAAAACAGTGAATTTTTAAATTTTCTGTAAAATTAGAAATAATTTAACCTCGACATTTATTTTTGTCTCCTCTTCACTTTTCTTCTTTACAGCTGAATATTTTAAGAATCAAATTCAGAGAGAATATAATTCATAGGAAAATAGTCATTTATTCACTAGCTGATATATTCAGTTTTGCTAGACGTGGAATTTCGTGTGTTTTTTTTTTTATTTGAAAATGCAAGGGTTTAAAAAAATGTCACGAAATCTTCGTTTAAACACTGTTAAAACTTGAATAATTTTCAACAAATTTCAGAATTAACTATTTATAGCAAAATTTTAAATTATAATATTTTAAATCAAAACAATGCAACTTTCCAACTTTGTAAGAGAGTTATTTGAGAATATAAAAATATATATTTCATATTAGCACTCGACGGAACTCCAGCGTGATTATAAGCGGAAGATATCTAATATACATATTTTTGTTGAGAAAAGAGTATTTTAAATAATCTAACATAATCCAATGTGAAAGTGTGATTTGAGAAAAAAATTTATTATTTAGTAATTCCTCGAAAAAATATAATTTTTTCCAGACAATTTTTAAAAGAGGCAAAAAAATATTTTTTTTTTTTCAAAATGTCCTTCATAATTTTTAAGGAAATAATACAAAATGTAGTTAAATAACGTAAATGATATTTTGAAAATGTGTTAAAAAAATACTCATATGGTATTTTAATCTCTATGGATTCTTTAAAAGTATTTTGTCAATGTTTAAATTATGTTTTAAATAACATATATGTTATTTAAAAACTGGCATACCTGTTAATAACAAGCAACAATAATTTTCAAATAAAAAAAAACATTTTAAAAATTTTAATGAGGAAAAATAGATATTAATTAAATACCTTTTTCTCTATACTTTGATTAATTAAAATTCATTTAAATAAACAAATCATGGGTGCGTTGGAGGTATACTATTCATGCACAAAATAAATATAGCTTTTAATTAATGACAAATTAACTATATTGGGAATTTTCGACAACCTTTCAGTTGGATGAGCTTTATTTTTATTATTCTTTATTTGAAAGAAAAATATGAGAGAAACCTATTAAAAAGTTCATACCCCAAAAGTAAACAATAAAAATCTAATTACTATTTTTTATAGGAAAAATTAAAAAAAATATTTAAAGAAATTTAAAAATTTTGCCAAAAATGATTTGAAAATACATTCTCAAATATATTATAGCATTTAATTATTTTCTACAAATAAGTTATTTCCTGCAAATAATGCAATCTCAGATAATTATTATTCTGTAAAATATCATATAATTATCTCATATATCATAATATAATAATTACCATAATTATCTCATCGATGAATTTCTGAACAATAATTCTATATATTTGACATAATTCTATCCAGAATGTTTATCTTGTATTCAATATTTGTTTTCCAAATAAGTTTAACTTCCAATATTTCCTTTACATGGCTTAGCTCGAATGCATCGCTAATAAGTGATATAACAAATATAACATACCATTGGAGTGATCTTTTAGCGATATTTGTTTGCATTTTATCTTTTAAATTTCGACCGATTCAATTTTTGTTTAAAATTTAGAATTTTACTTTTTACATACGGGTGCTTTAAGCATCTCTTGAGAAAAATGAATTTTACATTTGCCTGAAAGAAATTTGCAATTTCTATATTTAATGGCTCTTATCATTCAAACTTCAAATGAATCGAATCTTTAAATACCTTGATAAAATGACGATTCCTGCAGGCATATCGAAGTGAATGTTCAGATGTATTATTTGAATGTTTGAATCTTTGAAGTTGCATAAATTTACACTTGTTCATCTTTAAAATGATATTTTGGTTCATCCCCTAGATTATATTATATAAAATATAAAGAAAAATATAGAGAATTTCAGTGAAATCTGTAAAAAAATATTTTAATCGCTTGGAAAAGCCACATTTTGTGAAAAAAGGTTTAAAGCATTTATTTTTAATTTTGAATGAAATGAGAAAAATAAATTTTCCGCGACACTTCCAAAGGAAATTTCAAACTCTCACATTTGGAAAGTTTTCCCCTTCTTTTTTTTTAATGTATTTCATTTTCTTTAAATTTAAACTTTTGGAATTGTTTTCCCTTTTTCTACATTTTAATGAATATGTGTTGGGAGTCTATTATGAAACGGGTATCTGTATATTTCGATATTGCATGGATATATTAATTTTTAAGATATTATTCTTATGATACATTTTAAGATATTATTATGTATCTTATTTTAAAGATGTTATTTGATATTTTTTATCTTAAAAATTATGTTAGGTAATTTGGAAATACTTTATCAATTAATAAATGTCATAAGTACTATTTAAATGCTTCCCTTACGTTTATTGTCAGTGAAAAAAAATCAAAATGCTTTAGTGATTTAAAATTATTTAAATATGCAACAATGTCATCAAAAATAAAAAAAAATCATACTGAAATTATTCCAAAATTAAAATAATTTTAGTAGACCTGGCATTCATATAAAGTGTTAAAATTGTTTCGAACTTCAATCGAGTGAATGAATCTCAAAATGAGTTTTCAAAGCAGGGGGATTCTTTAAATTTCCTTTTCATGTTAAAATTCTTAAGTATGAGGGAAATGCTTAGCAATGAATAATAAATTAAGACAATTAATAGACATAACATGAAATGGCTTTGAGAAGGTAATAAAACAAGCTTCCAGATAAAATATTCGAACGTTTTGTGATTTTCAATAGAATGAATAAATCTGAAAATGAGTTTTCAAAAAGCAGATTCTTTACATTTCCTTTTGAAATTATGATTCTTAAATATAAAGAAAAGCGTTTAGTAATCGTTCAAAAAATAATATTTTTAAGGCTGTACTTTTTGTACATGTAACAAAATTAATTGTCATGTGCTTGACAATTAATTTACATAATAATTATATGCACATAATAATTAACAATAACATGACAATTATTTACACGTACATAACAATTAACAATCAATTAATGATTGTTGTATTCTATGTATTGATACAATTTTTTGTATTCTTACATTTAATATTTCGAATCAAAGATATCTCTAAATATCCTCTTGAAAAATAATTCTTCCCTGTTAGGGAACGTTTTGTGCAATTTATAACATTTCAATGTTATCTTGCTGTTTAAACTCCGGATGAAAGGAGTCTTTAAATATCCTTTTAAAATGACCTTGAATATGTCATAAATACTGCGTGCCACAGCCATATATATTGTTTGGTTGTTATGTTCATACTTTTCTGGTTCCGGTTAAAAGAAATATTTGGAAATTCTTAAGAAACGGAGATTATCACATACATAATGCGTGCCACAGCTTCCCACTGGAAGGGTTATATAGTAGCCGGATATAGCCTTTAGAGCTCGTCCTAAGTTCCAGCCAATTCTGTAAGGGCCGTCCGATCATTCAGATTTATTTACTTGCATCCTTTGTATTTTGTTATTGTTTCTCTGCAACCTTGTACTTCTATTCTAACATAATACAACGCCTTTTATATTTAGATTTTACTCCCCCCGTGCAACAGAACCTTTAATATGAGGATGCTGCTTGTCTTTTACCATGCGGGTGGGTTCAGAAATGATATGAGATCGGATACCACCTACCAATGACGGGACGTACGTCCCACGTTGAGGGTTATACTGTGGTCGATGATGGTCTTTAGGATTAGTTCCTTAGAACTTTCTTTAGGATTAGGACGTTAGTTCTATTCAGTACGGTCATTTAAATTTATCCATGTATCTCATGGCGGGCAGTAAATATGTGATATTTAGATTCCTAGCACAATGACGGAATCGAATATGAATCCCAAATATATTAGATTGGAGATATATCCGCTATCCCAAGGTCTTCCGAGTGATTGAATTACCATCATTAAGGCAATATGAGGCAAATAATGCTGAGACTTAGTGATCATCCACGGCCGTAGTGCAACTCCCCTCAACGAGGTATGCTCCGTCATTAGAGTGGAGGTAACTATACACACTAATATTACTCTACTTACCTGGGAAGAGAGAACAAACCACTAAGTTGAAAGCTTCTAGTTCTTATGTGAGGGGACTTCTTTCAAGAGGAAATATTCATGGAATCGGAGAGAAGGGAGATGGTCCAGAACTCTACAGATATACTTGTAAGGGGGGGGGGTCCAAACAAGAATTAATATTTAAGAACATGCTGGCAAAAACAGAAAAAAGTGATTGGAATATGGGTGTTATTTAGCACTGAATTTACCCCCTCATTTCTAAGATCATCTAAACTCAAGTACCTCACTATGCTGGAGCTGCCATTTTTTTTCAAAGATTAGAAAAATTCTTTACTCCTAACAAAATCCTTAATGAGAGCCCATGTTCTTAAGGGATTGGCATAAAAAAGAAGATAGTCTCCTTTGCTGATTACTATTAATCAAGTGTATTTTCGGAACTTCCTTTGAGTTCTTAGTAAACATTCCCATCGCCAAACCTATCTGGACAAGCGTTTCTAACCAACAAAGTACGCACCATGGACATACATTCAATCATACTTATTGGAAGTAAATTTTGCAGTGATATTCAAGCGTCTCAGGGGTTAGTCATAGTTTCATTCAAATGGCATTTGAATGAAACTATGACTTCAATACTCAAACTATGACTTTGAGTATTGAAAGAGCCAATTATAAAAGTATTTATCATGGCAAACAAACCTGGTGTAATGGAATAAAGAGTTATATTATCATAACAGGATAGTTTCATACATAACAACATAAATAATCTTACTAAGCGTAACATATAGAATGTCAGGTGATACATTGAAATGATCTATACGACCTGCTAGTATAAAAAGTGAGTGTTCAGATGTTCTACCCTCTGAAGTAATGCGCGCTTCGTTTGATGTTGCTTTTATACAGCTGTGTGATTATAATAAAGTGATTTCGTTTTTCTTTTAAGCCTGAAATGCACACTTTATATTATTTTTTTTAAAATTTAACTCACTGTAAAAGGAGACTCTTGCGTCAAATTCACCCTTACTGAAACTTTGTTTCTCATATTCATGGAAGTGTAAAACATGGAGATACATGAAGAGCTCAAGTTCTAATTTTTTTGAAGATTGCAATACTTTTCTTTTTTTTACATATATTTTGTATAGACAGAATTAAGAAATGTTATTTCACGTTTCTGTCTAGAAATGTTTTATTATATCTTCAAAAAAAAAATAACCCTGCTTAACACTATATTTTATTCAGTATACTTTTTGCACCAATCCAACTCCATAAAAATGCAAAAAAATATATTATTCTATTTTTAATGCTGCTGTGATTGCAAACTCCCATTATAGCCAAGTCAACCAGAAATGAAAATCATCCAAAATTATATTCCTCAAAACATATTTAGTCTAGAAACTTCTAGAGTTTTAGTACAAGAGCCTTAATCTTGAGAAACTGCCTATTCAAAGCACCATACATTAAAATACCTTACGGCTAGGCGCTAAATCGTAATATGTGATATATTCTGTCATATAGAAACCACTATAAAAGGTGGCAACATATGGGTTTGCACTTAGTATCCCAGAGAGCTCATAAATTGTTCCTTTAGAAGCCCTATAATGTATCTAGAGGCGGATTTGCTCGACTGAGTCGAAGGGTTCATATAATTTTCCTCCTTAAACCAAAAGATGTCGGAGCCTCAAGGCGACATAAACACACATAAAAGGCCAAAGGTGTTAGTTCGGTTTTTACAGAATCTGATCGAATTATTTTCTTTAATTTGATTCTTTTTGCATTTGTAACAAATAATTATTGTAACCGATCTTTCGATTATAATTTGACATACAAGAGATTTTAATTTTTTGTAAAGTTTAGAATAATACCAACAAATGATTTTCTCTTAATAATTTTACAAAGAAAACAATCTAATGTTTAAAAAGGACAATTATAGATCCATATTAGAAAAAAATTGTATTTCAATAAATTTTGGAGGTAATTTTATTTTCGAAAAATTAAAATTTAGAAATATGTGCCAAAATTATTTTTTTTGAAAGGTGAAAAAAAATTTCGTGGCCCATTACTTTAAAAGTATTTTTAACATTATAACAATATTTAAATTTGAAATCATTATATATTATTCTATTTTTATATGATAGAACTTTAGTATTTTTGTAGATTTCCGTTAAATGAATGAGATGAATTAAGAAATGACATCTACATTCAAAATTTTATATCCATTCGATTGTACTATAGAAATGAGTATGTCAATAAAAAATTTTATTGACTAAATTCAAGCTTATAGGTATTTATTTAATAAATTCCGATCCTCAAAAAAAAGAAAAATGAAGCATTTTCAAACTTCAAATTGAATTAAATGCTTAAATTGTATGAAACTCCCAAAAAAAATTTCATTAAGTATCTAACACTTTGGCATATATGTTTTGGCATACATATGAACGGTATTTTGACATATTGGGGCATATATTTCCTTTCATATCTATTGCTAATCATATTTTCAATCAAAATCAATATATTTTTTTTATTATTATACATATTTATTTCCTTTAAAAACACAAAATTGAATGAATCATTTTCTTTTGAAAATTGACAGAGTAACTATCAAAAATACAAAACTACTTTCGAAAAATTTTATAGCGTCTGGAACATTTATCATAAATGCTGATAAATGCCATTAAATATTATAATATTACTCATAAATCAGGAATATACTAACAAACTGCAATTTAACTTTATATTTTATATTTTATGATAGTTTTCTTAATGACAGCGAAATTTCAAATTGATAATTTGAAAAAAAAAATATTTTTAAGGACCCTTGTGATCGTCTTGAGTCATATTTTTATAACGTCATAATATTTTTAATTCCTTAATATAAAACTGATGCAGTCTAGAATCGATACGAATTATAAATGTTATTTTTATATTGTTTATAATATCCCAAAATTTAATATCTAAATAAACAATGTGATCGGTAACTGGCAGTAAAATAATTCGAAATTAATTTTGGAACTTAATAAAAAAAAGAAATTTATATTTAGGGATAATAAAATTTTATTCGCAAGCATAAAGTTACAAAATGGATTAATCATATTTAAAATATTGTTCTACATGATTCAATAAAGTATTTAATATTCCGCAGAAAACAATAATTAAAAAAAAAATCCAAATATAAGTTATTTGTTATCTTAAGAATATTCCTGAGGACAGAAATTCAAATTTCAGGCACACGCAGACTAATAACAGATTATTTGCAGTTTAACAGTATTTTCTTTTTTGGACGCAACACAAACTTTCACTGGAAGATAAAAATGTTAAGTCCACTACACTAAATAAACAACGCGTGTTATTTGCACCTACATCGCTGGTGATGCTTATTATTTTTATTAAAGCTGATGTATTTGCGTTGATGTCATATCATTTATGTACTATTTAGTTTTTCTCATACTTACATTTGGAAAGTTAAGTTTCAATTCATTTTTGAAAACAAAGTCATTCTATAAATTCTTATGAAGTTTACAGTTAAAAACCTATATTTAAACTAGAAAATTTAACAATAGAAATTTTATAAAAAACTTGAAATTATAAATTTATGATACATATTATTGATGATAGTATTCTTTTCTTAAAGACAGTAGAAATCCTTATTTTGACAATGTTTACACAATTACCAATTATGCAGGTGCAGTCCAGTTTGTGATGGGTGGATTTGCCTTTTTAGAGGCATTTGGAATCCGGGTCTCGGTTAACACGTATTTTGTCAACCCCGATTCTATTGTCTTTACAGATTTGCAATAAGATTCACGTAGAGTAGACTGGTGCTTGGATCACACAGGTGTTGCTTAATCTTGAGTGGAATAATATGTGTTCGTTGGACTATCGACTTAAATGACATTTTGGATAAGCCAGTTATTACGTTTAACATTAGCTTGGTACTGTATATATGTTACTGTAAAATACCGAAACTGGAGAAGACAGATTTTTGGTGGTAAGTGTCAACATATACCAAAAACGTTCGGTAGAAGACCGAATATTTGATTATGTTCTTGTATTTTCGGACCATCACTGGTGTATGTTGACCTTCACAAATACGCTCAGTTGAGGGTCGAAAAAAGAAAAGATTAATAAGGAGGTTAAATTGTCTTCAAATCCTTTGTTCTACAATTGTACTTATGTGGCATGTATTCGCTGTTTGAACATTACTGTTTGTCCTTCTTATGCAACGTTTGATGGTGCGCGAATTTTTATTATTTTTATCCGATACCTAATTTATATGGAACGGATACTACACTGAATCGTCATCTTTACTGAAAATTGCATTAACGCTTAACTGGGGACGTGCGGTCTGTGAGACCGTTGGCGAAGGATTTTCTGTTACCCCTGTATTCTATTTTTAGCTCACTTGAATGGATTGACCCTTTAGCTTCCTGTTTTGTGACCTTCAATACACGTGCACTTTTTCAACCGATTTCAGCGGATGCTTTTTAAAATAATTCAGTTATTTCTTCAAGTGCAGTCTCTAAGATCGCATCTCCCTGTTAGTGTCCCAGTGATAAACAAGGCTTAGCAGATGACTCTAAAACTTGAGCCCCGAAATATCATCCAGTTTACTGATCCTATTATGAAGCAGTGTTCCAGACACTTAAATGAAGCAGAAAGGGATTTTAATGATAATGATAATTGTACAGAAGAGTTTTTCGATGAAAGTTCGCATTCAACTGATTTTGACATGTATGTTCAAACATAATTAATTTTTAAAGTAATAATGTATTTTGAAAAATTTATAAAATGTGGAAAAATACCAAGAGATATATATACAGAATTTATAGGTTGATTTTGATACTTGTTCCTAAGCTGTATGTTTAAAATGCCCTAGACAACCGTGCTATGAATGTCCCATAAGCCGATAAAAAAAGGGCCAATTTTACCCATTGTCATTTTTTTTTATTTTTCATATAATTGTTGAATTTTACATTATAAAGTCTTCTATATACCTTCATATACTGTAGAAAAAAACATGATTTAAAAAGTAAAAAGTAATATGTTTTTTCAAGAATATTATCTATTGTAACATGTAATTTGAGAAGAAAATGTATGTTCCAACGTATTTACTTTTTTCAATCATAATATATTTGGAAAAATTTCTAAAACATATATATATATCAAGAAAAATATCTGCAAAATATATTGGCAATTTTTCATACTAATACATTCATTAGAAAATTTAATTTGAGTGAAATGAAATGCGGTCTCGTAGACCGCATCTCCCCAGTTAAGTCCTAAAATTTCACCTCCCCAGTTAAGGGTTAATTGCGATTAAAGAGAAAACTTTTTATTTTTATTTTTCTCAAGGAAAGTACTATAAAGTACTTTCTGAAATGATTTCTGTAAAAATTGAATGCATTACACCTTTGGATTTCAAAGAATTAAAACATTTAAAAGTTTGAAAAATCAATAATGAAAAGAAGTTAATTGAACTATTAAAACCAGGAGTAAGAAAAAATCATCAAGTGGTGCCTTGTAAACCGCAATGAAAACTCCTCTACAAGGTAACAAGTCCCTCTGTCCAATGTGACTGGTGATTGGTCACTTCTTTCAGTAAGAGATATGAAAAAGTTTGTGGTATTTTATCGGATCTGAAATAAGGAGAAGAAAATCCAAATACCTGACTTATTCAACATACTTCATTAGTGCGTGGTTAATGTCGACATTTATCTGTTTAAGCGAGAAATAAGGATACTTATCAAATATTTCAGATACACATCGAGCTATGATATGAACGTCGACATTATGCAGATTTCGGTCTTTCAGGGCGACATATACAAACATTGGTGTAAAAATAATGTAAAGAAGAATTGTACTTCAGTTCTTTTTTCTTTCCTATTATATGACTAGAAATTTGTGTTTAAAAATTAGTGTTTGGTAACTTATATGATGTAACGTCAATTCAGCTGTAGTTATTTCTGTAAACACTAAGATAAATATGATTTATCTTTAAAAAACAAATGAAATTGTTTATTATTTGATTATTTATTTTATTTCGTTGTATAAGATGGTTTTGTACGCCATATAATAGTATTGTCTGGAAATATTTAAGACAATTTCGCCCTATTTCAAGATGCGAATACTTCATATGTTCGAAATTGGATCTGAATATAATTATAACTGTTCATTTTAGAAGTATTTAAAGATAATTTCAATATTAGCATGGCTGAAATCTTGCTAATTTTGTCTTTACTGGATTTATCTCATTTTTTTTTCAATTTTGAAGCGTGCCTTCTCATAAATAGTGAAATCAACCTCATTTTTGAAAGAGGACAAGAGGTCATTGCAATAATTCTTCTTCAACTGTTGTTCTTTCTTTCTACTTGACAGAAAGAATTTTATAAATGACCACCGCAAAACTATAAGCCAGACGGAGACTCCTTCCTCGTCAATCCATAGTTCATCTTTGCCACATTGTTTATATACTGTCTAAAACACAGCTCTTCTCTTTCAGAAATACATTTTTATCTTGAATATTGTGAATTTCTCTTTCCTATATTTCTTAAAATCAATTAAATGCCGAATTGGCGAATGTTTTGTACATTTATTTTTTGATGCAAATCTGTAATTGAAAATTTATCTTCTCCTTTTGAAAACGCAGATTTCTTTGTTCTTTTCATAGCTGTAGGAAACATTTTTCTTTTTCTTATTTTTGCTTCATGGCATGATATTATAATTTGAAAAATATCAAAAACCACATACATCATATGATGCCCGACTGATATATCTGTGATTATATATATATATATATATATAAATATTCTGAAATATGAGACCGTAATTATCACACCGTTCATAGGGACAGAGTAAAATTTTGGTTCAAGGTATTTTGAAGTAAGCGCTCAAGAATCATATGAAAAACTACAAATATAACAGTTCCGTTTGCTGGGAAAATTTCAAAATTTTCAAATTGCAACACCAGATTTATTTATTAGAGTGTATTCTCCATAGCAAAGAATAATTGCTAGCATTGGAATGGTGCCTGTAACCCAAAATCCACCAACTGTAGGCAGACTAAGAAGAAAAGAGAAAACAATCAATAACAGTAGAAAAACAACCGAAAGCAAAACATTTTATTGCGTTTCACAAATTTTGTACTTGTTCTACTCAACTATGACGGCGCTTAGCGTGCAGCAGATGGTGCCTAGAACCAAAGCACGTACCATCATGAGAAGAATCTGTTGAACGCCTTTGTAGAGTGTCTATTGCTGGCATTCTTCCTGGCACAGGTAGCGTCACAACGCTATTAATTGTCTCTGGCCATAGATAATATATTCCAATAAAAATAGTTGATGCTGTCGTTTAAAAGTTTTGAAATTTTGCCACTGTAACCACAAATGTTAGAGTATAAATGTTGATTTTCATATGATACTGGAGTGCATACCTCAAAATACCTTGAATCAAAATTGTATTCCGTTGTCGGGAATGTTATGAAAACTAGTCTCATATGTCGGAATTGTTGTTTTTTTTTAAATAATATCCAGTATAGTTAACACCATATATCTCAAATCAGTGGTACATTTTTTTTAGTATTTTTTTGCGATTCATGGTAACAAGGCTGAAAGTTAATAGCTTTCAAAAGTGTTGATCTAAACATCATTTTCAAACTTGTATATATGTTGCTATAGCCTGTAAGTTTTGCTGCAAAATAATACTCCAATACTGGAATATAGCGAAAATTCTCAAATCAATTTTTATATTTATATATAAAAGTATATAACTTTTTTTAAAGAAAATTAGCTTTAATGTAGGAAAAGCAAATGTATAGTTTTATATATAAGTAAGGCATGAATGATTAATAAACTCGACCACTCGACTTTTACTGAACTCGACTACCCTGAGGTACACGGATAAAACTGAATGACTGGACCACCACAACATCATTAGCGGGAAATGAGTTTGAGTCCTAAGAGTCGTCACCGATCACGGTGCATCCAATTCCGTGGGAGAAATATCCCATCATTGGTAGGGTGTATCTGACCCCACACCCTTTCTGTATCCAGCCAGGTGGACAGAAATAACCACCTTAACAAACACTTCTCATCCTGAAATCAGAAATGCCTCCAGGTGGGATCCAAGCAAAGATGGTAATTACTGATTCAAAGCATACTAACTCCAAATAAAAAGAATTCCTTCTAATAATCCATCACCAGCTACGGCACAACCCTTCCTGAGGGATGTACTTCCCATCATTGGTGGACCCATACTATTTCTATATCCACCTGGGGGTTCGAAACCCAACCACCTTACCGGAAGTTTCTTATCCTCAAATCTGATGTGCCCCACACGAAGATAAGAGATATCCATGCGAGATATACTAATTCCAAGTAACAATAATTCCTTCTAATAAAATTCCATCACTTAGATTTTGGTATTCATCACCAATCATACTCATATATACATGGAATGACAGAGCTACATACAATCCACGCATTGTCAGATTTGGTCCAACTATGGTTCAGATCTTCAGTTTTTGAAATAAAAATTATGCTGATTCCATACATCTATCTTGTTACGTCTTTAAAATATTGTGTCCCATATACCTAAGCACACAACCCAAAAAGATTTCTGAAAATGGATTGAGTCTAATATATCACAAAAATCTGCAATTTTGTCCTACTTCAACTTCTTATCTCACATATATCCGTAGCTATCGAGAGACATAGTTCTAAAGAAAAAGAGACATAATTCCAAAAATGGTATTTTGGAACATAAGGAGAATGAAATACCAAGATTCAACAAAATTTCCAAATTATTTTTCTCAGCAGTTACTAGAGGAATGGTCATAATCATGGTAATCATCATAATGTTGGTTTTATCTTTTATTTCAAATTGTAGCGTAGCGGAAACTAAGTGGCATGTTCTTTCTGGGTCAGCATTATCTTAGTGCTTCTTTATGCTAGTATAGCTGTCACCATGATTTTATAACAAGTAATATTTTCCATTTTGATATCTGGTAATCAATTTATAATATCTTAGAAAAAATATTAAATAATAAATAAATATTGAATACTACCAGAACTATAAATCTGGAATAATATTTTCTATTAATGAATCTGAAACAATTCCCTGAATCCTAAAACAAATATATAAAAAATTGCATGACCTAAAGGTTTCTCAACCATATGATGATGATTTTTACAGTCTATTTAGAGTTTTAAATAAATGGCGCATATTAAGCGTATTTGAAATAAAAACCTCCAGACTACATGGAAGCATTTTGCAGTGGATATTCTTTTGAAGACACCTTAGAGAAAGACTTGATTCAATGTGTATGGTGCTCAGTTTGTATATGTATATGTAGAATTCGCTAGCTACTTAGGCAGCAGTTTGTAATCTTTTCCTATAATGTATTATCTATTATTAACTTATAGCATTGTTTACTATAAATTTCTTTTAATTTATCGTATTATATTATAATGTATTATGATTGTATCAATAAAAACTTGCTATAATTTTTATTTTTATCAATTTCTGATAAATATTTTTAAGTATTGTTACTAAATTTCCGGGATTCGTTTGGATAGTGGGAGTTATATGGTGTGGAGAAGGCGCAATCAGCAGGCGGCCGTAGAAAATGAAACAACGGCGTTTATTTACATTAAGACACACAGGACAACACAAAGACGACAACTATATACAGCACACAATTATCTTCAGCCGAGACGTGCAAACAACACACAACAGACTCTAATGCAGACCGTAGCGCACAACTTAATTCAGCACTCATTTGACTCCGTCGCTGCTCCGCTAATCTCTGGAAGGCCAGTTCTTGCTGTCGATTCCGACTACTCTGCCACTACTGGGTCACGACTCAATTCACCACGACAACTCTGGTTCATTCTACTCTGCTCTGTCGCTTCCGACTACTCTGCCACTACTGGGTCACGACTCAATTCACCACGACGACTCTGGTTGTCGCTTCCGACTTCTCCTCAATTCACCGCTGCCCGGCAACTGTGGGTGCTTCCTTTTATAGGTCTCAGGAGGCGGGGCTAGAAGCCTCTCAGCCAATCAGGAACGTTTGAGGTGTAACTCCGTTCCTACTGGACGGATCGGGAAAATTCTCGATGTTTCAGGTATAATCTATTTTGGGCCAAATTCGCCAAATTCAACTATCAAGTCGCCAAATGGTCGCCAAGTTTGTCTCCAAGCTCTGGGATCTCCCATGGAACCAACTATGCTGGAAAGCAGCATCGCAGTTTCGTAACAGTATTTCTTGTTTATCATCAATTTAAATATTAAAGGAATTTACACTAATAATTGCATTTTAAATGTATTTGATTTGTCCCAAGTTGCAAAGAAAATATTATCACATTTAATAAATAATTCATTAAGAATATAGCAATGAAATGTTTTTAAATTTCTAGTTTTCATCCTTTTACCAGATGTAAATGGATTCCATATTTCTTATTCTTTTTCTGTATGCCTCACTGCTATTATGCTTTTATAGTTAAAGTGCGGAAAACGTATAATACTATTTTTATATTTTTCATCATTTAACATTATAGGCATCATTAAATATAGTTATTAACTGCATATGTTTCATCCTAATTTTAATATTAATATTTAAAATAAGAAATGAGACACTTTTGCATTTATTATTCAGGACTATATTATTGATAGGAATTAAATGCCAGTTTTTAGAAGCTCTACTAAAGTGTAAATTTGGAAACTATATGCAAAGCTTTCATGCGTCTAGACATTACATGTAAACCAAGAAAACGAAAAAAAAAATTCTTAATCAATGCTGTTCCATTACTTTTAAAAATAAAATATTTTGTTCTAAGAAAAGTGGATCATATTTCATTTTAAGATAATACAAATTAATTTCTCAATGTTTATTTGATAACTTGTACAATTCTGATTCGTGATATAGTGATTTTTCTAATTACATCACGAACCTATTTCAGTTGTTATGAAAAATGAATATTTTTTGGAATAATTTATTCATGATGAATTTATAAATTTTCCAATATTTTCAAATAAATATTTCAGTTAATAGAAAAATTATAGGAATATTTAGATATGCAATACTACGCTCAAAATATTCTGGAATTTATTTTATAACAAGAGCGTGAATACTGAATATTTTTTTGTTTTTGTTTTTGTATATTTTTAATAATGCAAACACTTTATCCGACTGTGCATTTTTGACATAATTTATAATACACAATAACAAAAATTGAAAACTTCCCTTTCTCATATCTTCTAATACATTCGTCAATGTTCGTAGCACTACTTTGAAAATCTAAGAAGAAAAAAAACTATTTTCGAATATTCGAATGAGGCGAGATATTTCTTTCTAATGCAAGAAAATCAGGGGATCAAATGGTTATTGAGATTTCAGGTTACAAAGTCAAATCAATTCCTGAAAGGATTATAATACTGGGGATAAAATAATAGAATAACCAATACTTGAAATATATAAAATCTAATCACTGGTGTCTCGACGAATCCTGTCTGTGCTCGAAGTCTTAATATATCTTTCTTTGTGACTGCAAATTCGAGTTGAAGAAATTATTTTTTGTGTAAACCGGCATTTTGTGACGCCATAATTATGTTCATGAAATATGGTTATCCATTACGGTGATTTCATCAATATGGGGATTTTTGAATATCTGTAATTACTAAGCATACAAAAGTGCTGCACGCATTTGAACTGAATGTGACCTTTACAGACATGTCGATTGTTTGATGTTGAATAATCAGCAGGAGCAATTTACAAATTATTCGCTTTTAAAAACTCCTGGAGCTTTTTTCAATGTATTTTTGAATAAGATGAGAATTCAAGCGGGAAGTTAAATAATGAATTAAAAAAGTAAAAAATTTCGTTGAATGAATTATCGAATGACTTCTAACTTTTTTAAATACCAAAAACAGCAAAACAAGCTCGACGGCATACATCAAATCATTCGATCTAAGAGATGCTTAGTTGCCCATATGGGGAAGTTAATTCTCTTAGAAAAGTAATGAATAACCTCCACAGCCTAAAAGAGAAGATTTTACTATAGTAAAAATATCGATATTTTTACGAATCTTAATAGTGCACAATTATTCTTCACTCAAAGTATAAAGCAAAGTTATTCTCATAGTAGGGAAGAGAGTTTTACATATATTTTAATCGATAATGGAAGGATTTTAAATCTATATTTTTCATAAACTCGTAGGACATACATATAATAGGGAAGAGTTGTTTTACTGTATGCTGAAGTTGCGGTATGTCTATGTCTATTGCTTCACTGCGTAGTTACCACTTATCTTAATGGATAAGAGGTCTATTCCTTCATAAAGGAGTTAATATCATAAGGAAGAGAAAGAATTTAAAACCTATTTTATTGGATGTTTGTAAGGAAGTGAGTATTACATATATTTTATACTCACGGAGAATGAGAGATAGACCCAACTTTTAATGGATGTCTGATATATTGCTTTGTAACACAGTGAGTCTCATAGTAAAGAAAATCGTTTTACAGACAGCTTAATGGACAAGAGGTACATTTCTTCACAATTCAGTAAGTGTTATAGTAAAGTTGAGAAGGTTTTTAAGCAATTTTATTGGATACTAAGTAAGAAAGTTACTTTTACAGATGTTATAATGGTGTGCTGAAGGAATGCTAGATGCTCTTCTGCTTTACATTGCAGTGAGTGTTATAGTAAAGTTGAGAAGGTTTTTAAGCAATTTTATTGGATACTAAGTAAGAAAGTTACTTTTACAGATGTTATAATGGTGTGCTGAAGGAATGCTAGATGCTCTTCTGCTTTACATTGCAGTGAGTGTTATAGTAAAGTTGAGAAGGTTTTTAAGCAATTTTATTGGATACTAAGTAAGAAAGTTACTTTTACAGATGTTATAATGGTGTGCTGAAGGAATGCTAGAGTGCTCTTCTGCTTCACATTGCAGTGAGTGTTATAGTAAAGTTGAGAAGGTTTTTAAGCAATTTTATTGGATACAAAGTAAGAAAGTTACTTTTACAGATGTTATAATAGTGTGCTGAAGGAATGCTAGAGTGCTCTTCTGCTTCACATTGCAGTGAGTGTTATAGTAAAGTTGAGAAGGTTTTTAAGCAATTTTATTGGATACAAAGTAAGAAAGTTACTTTTACAGATGTTATAATGGTGTGCTGAAGGAATGCTAGATGCTCTTCTGCTTTACATTGCAGTGAGTGTTATAGTAAAGTTGAGAAGGTTTTTAAGCAATTTTATTGGATACTAAGTAAAAAAGTTACTTTTACAGATGTTATAATGGTGTGCTGAAGGAATGCTAGATGCTCTTCTGCTTTACATTGCAGTGAGTGTTATAGTAAAGTTGAGAAGGTTTTTAAGCAATTTTATTGGATACTAAGTAAGAAAGTTACTTTTACAGATGTTATAATGGTGTGCTGAAGGAATGCTAGATGCTCTTCTGCTTTACATTGCAGTGAGTGTTATAGTAAAGTTGAGAAGGTTTTTAAGCAATTTTATTGGATACTAAGTAAAAAAGTTACTTTTACAGATGTTATAATGGTGTGCTGAAGGAATGCTAGATGCTCTTCTGCTTTACATTGCAGTGAGTGTTATAGTAAAGTTGAGAAGGTTTTTAAGCAATTTTATTGGATACAAAGTAAGAAAGTTACTTTTACAGATGTTATAATTGTGTGCTTAAGGAATGCTAGATGCTCTTCTGCTTCACATTGCAGTGAGTCTTAATGTAAGGATCAGAAACCTAATGAATCCATCTCTTAATGGATGTTAGCTCTATTGCTTCATAGTACTGTTAGTCTCATTTTTAAAGAAGAGTTTTACATACATCTTAATGAATAAAACGTCTATTTCTTCACAACACAGTTAATGTCGTAACAGAGGACAGAAAGAGCTTTACAACTATTTCATTGGATGTTAATAAGGAAGTGAGTTTTACAGTTAATTATTATGGTGTACTAAAGGAATGAGTACTAGTTTCACTGTAAGGATAAGAAATTTAATGACATATCTTTTAACGGATGTCAAGTAGTTTTCCTTCTTGATGCATTAAAGAAGATATAGAAAGGAAGAGAATTCTATAGTATATTAATGCATGTAAAAAATTTTGTTTCAAAATACATTGAATATCACAATAAAAGATACGTAGATTTTTTCACGTATTTCAATGGATGCTGAAGACATTTCGAGCTTCTTGCTTCATAATACACTTAGTTTTATAGTAAGGAGAAGAGTTTCACAGATATGTTATTGAAATTAGGGATTGCAATACCGGTATACAGGAATACCGAATACCGGTATTTTGAGCCATTTGTACAATTTTGTAATACCGGTATTCACAAGTTTAAATCCCGGTTTTTCGGTATTTACTAGAAATTTTTAAAATGGTCTCCGCTATATGTCCAGGGATCGCCAACATAGCAAAATAGTATACGTTTGTGTTTTTATGTCTCCCTAATGGGCGAAATTAATTAACTAATGAATGGCTTAATTAATTGCTTATATCTAAATTAGCGAAACATGGATTATCCCTGAAAGAAGAAATTGTATCCATAATGACTGATGGAGTAACAGTTATGAAAAAAGTTGGAAAGTTGATGGGTGCAAATCAGCAATTGTGCTATGCTCATGGAATTCAGTTAGGAATAATAGATGTATTATACCAAAAAAATAAAGAACAGAAGAATTTAAATACTGTGGATATATAAACTTCGAATTCCAACTTTGAAGAGAGTAAGAGTGAGAGTGATATTGACAATGAAGATAATAAAAATGTAATCAATGAAGAAGATATTGCTAATGAGGATGAAATATTAACTCATCAAGAATTGCTTCCTATAATTTATAAAGTTTGAAAAATTTTTAAGATATTTAAACGTTCCCCTATAAAAGATGACATATTACTAAAATACATACTAACTGAAAATAAAACAGAATATATGTTAATATTAGATTTTAAAACACGTTGGAACCATTTACTCCTAACAACACACATCACACTAGAACAGCACACATCACTATCTGAAGATTATATATTACATTGAAAAATCGCACAGAAGAAAGGCATATCTAAATAGAAAATGTCTTATGGTATTTACATAGCTATAATGATTTTAAAAATGAAAATGAAAAAGAAGAAAAGAAAATAACCATTTCAAATCTGATTAAGTTTATAGTAAATTTTCTTGAAATTTTTTACCCACAAACCTATCCACATTCAAAAGAATTCTGTTCAGTTATAGAAGATTATGATGAAACTAATGTCGATAGTGAAAAAAAATTGCCTCTTGAACAAAAATCAGAATTAGCGATAAATAAAAAAATTTCAACGAACCAAAAGACAATACAAAAATCAGGTATCTCCAAAACCATTCGATAAGAAATCAATTTATTTGAAGATGAGGGATTTAGAGGAAAATACCTGGAAAAAGTATATCGCGCATTGCTAACAGTACCACTAACTATCGTAGATGCCTAAAGAGCGTTTTCGACAGCTAGTAATTTTTGCACAAAATTACTTTTCAGGCTTAATGATAGTACAATCGATGCATTATGTTTTTTAAGATCATATTTCAAAAATTTGTATTAGTACCATAGACTGAAAAGTAAAGTAATATTTACAATTTTTTGTGATTTAAATAAACAAGTTGTTCCTTTACTTTTTTGTGATTCTTTATATACTGTTATAATTTTACAAATTATTTTTTGTGATACCTTTTTTGTGATTATTTTTTTGTGATACCTTTCTAATAAAACTGGTAAATAAAACAAAGAAACACCTGTGTTTTCTTTCTTTTTCTAAAATTTCTAATACCGGTATTAAAACCGGTATCCCGGTATTAAGATCTAAAAAAATACCGAATACCGGTATTGAAATCCCTAATTGAAATGGATATCTTAATAGAATGAATGCCAGATCTATTGCTTCACAGTGCAGTTAGTTTTATTGTAAGTAAGAGGAACTTAATGGACCCATTTTTAAATGGTTGTCAGGTCTATTGCTTCATGAATCAGTTAGACTCATAGTAAAGAAGATAATTCAACAGACATCTTAATGGATGCCAGGTGTTTTATTTCACAATGCAGTTAATATCACAGTAAGGAAGATATAGAAGTTTTCGGATATTTTAATGGATGTTGAAGGCATTTCATAACCTTTCTTCATAACACTGTTAGTTTTATAGTAAAGACAGGACTTTGACAAATACCTTATTTGTGGCAAAATGGATACAATGTCTATTGTTTCACAACGCATTTAGTCATGTAGTAATAAAGATAGAGATATTTTGATGTATTCGATTAGGTTACTGAGTCTCAGATGCTATTTCTTTCCTTGTTGCACGAGTCGTTAAACCTGGGTAAAGATATGACCCAATAGCTAGACAGAACATTTTTTCTTGAAGGTATTGACAATGGGATTATTTCTTTTATTTAAACTAAATAATTTCATCGAAATATCCTTCATTTCCTTCATTTCGAAATAAATAAAAAAATATGCCGAACCAATTTTTAAAGAACACATTCGTTTGCTTTGTTAAAGCCTAAAATAAGAATGAATCTTTAATTATACTAATTAAATTTGTAATGTTTAAAAATTTTAAGAGAAGCCAAGCCAATCTCAAATTGCATTTTCCAATTTCTTAAAAATAAAATAAATAATATACTGTTTTTTTTTAAAAATTATTTGTATTTAAATAATAAAAATAATATTATAATTTTCTGCTCAAGTTTTAGCTACAAGAAAACATATAAAATGTGCTTCCAAAGAATTAAAAATAAAAATAAATTTAATGAAATAGTGATAAAACATCAGAATCTCAGCTTTTATACAAACCTATATTTCGTTATTTTAATGTCTTAACTAGTTTTTACAATAATCGTCACGTGTTTATCAATGAATTGTAAGATTGAATGAATGATAAGTAAAAGAGTTTCAAAATTCTTACTTATTCTATCATTATTCCCTTCTTCATGATTTTGGCATACAAATTTTATTTAAATATGCCGACTGTAGAAATATTTTTTTTTTAAAAATTCATCTTTCCAATCTTTTTATTTGGTGATTATTTTTTTTAAAATGTTTTGTGTTAGATATATATTTTTTTTCTTAACACTTTTCTCATTATACGGAATTTTGTTTTTAATATAAATTTGTAGACAGAACATCATCGAAAATTTGCATAAACATGTTTTTGTTGTTTTCTTTCAAAATATGTGGAATTAAATTGTCTAAAATTAGCACAATTCTTGATAAATAAACTTTAACATGCTTTTAAATTTGCTATAAAAATGTTGCTTTCAGACAGGCTAAGGAAATTAAATAGTCATTTTATAGTTTCCAATTAGCATGGGTTTAAGAAAAAATAATAAGTACTATAATTTTATATTTATAAATAATTTGAATTCCATTTCAGATGTAAGGCATAAGGTAGTATAACGTTCGAGGTTGAAAGCATGAATTTTGTGGGATTTTTTAATTATTATTCTTATTAATTAAATATGATTTAAATTACAGTAAAGTCATTGCCTTAATTACACTATTTTGTTAATGCAAAATGCATGTTATAAAATTTACTACAACAGTTTATAAATATTTGAAATCGTTTGCTTCTATAAATTGAAGTAAATAATTAGGATTAGTTTGGATTTTTTTTTTTTTTAACATCTATATCTATACTAGCCGCCTTTGGCGACCAGCCGGTTTGCCAATCTTAATGCTCGTTAAAATGTTAATAATTAAATATTTTATGTAATTCCTACTTTAATATTTTCTTCATCAAATATTTTAACGCTTCAAATTTTGATAGTCATGTAATTCACTCAAAATAATATAAAGTCCTTCAGCCATAACATAATATGTATCTCTCTAATTTTCTGTTAGTTTCGGTAAAATTTATGCTTAAAATTAAAATGGAAATGACTAAACTGCAATTAATATAATAATATTTTTTACTGAAGCAAAGCATTTTTTTTAATAATATGATTACTGATAATAGAATCACTGAGAATTTAAACTTTATGGGCACTAAAGAATATATTTCTTAAGTTATGTAATATCTCAAGAATTTGTCAACAAAATTATCTCAGATTCATCATGAACAGATCGATTCATTAACAATGTTTCATTTTAAATGCATCAAACTTTAAGAAAATAAAATGAATCGTTTAAAATAATCGGTCGAAAACAGGTTTAAAAAAACTACTTAAAAAACGATGTACTTAAAACTATAAGCATATACAAAAAAATATATAACTAACATAAATACAATTTAATTAAAAAAGCATGCAACTAACCTAAAAATAATTTAAATCATTGAAAAAAGGTTAAAAAAAAACTACTTAAAAAACGATGTACTTAAAACTATAAGCATACACAAAAAATATATAACTGACATAAATACAATTTACTTACAAAAGCATGCAGCTAACCTAAAAATAATTTAAATCATCCGTTGATAACGGTTGTCATGGCAACAATCAGAACACAGTGCGCATGCGTGAATTTTCTTGGCCAGTTACATTAACGCAAATGCGCGAATTTTTCTACGCCAGTTGGGGTAACGCTATGCAGATTATACATTTTTAATTTCCTTTATTATGTGTTATTTTAATTCAAAAGTACTTCAGAGTGAAACTGAAACATGGATTAATTAACAATGTTTAATTTTAAATGCATAAAGCATTAAGAAAATAAACAGAATCGTTTGAAATAATCCGCCGAAAAATATTAACCCTAGCCTCATTACTGTTGGGAGAAAAAAAACTGAAACCTTACTCATTTGGCGGTGGAGAAAATGGAAGATTTTTTTGGCGAAAAAGTTGGCGGTGGGGAAAATGGGAGATTTTTTGGCGGGAAAGTTAGTTTTTAATTAATAATTAAAATTCTAATTAAAAATTCGAAAAAAGAAACCCCAGGTGCACATTCCCAACCTCCAAGGTATACATGTACCAAATTTGGTAGCTGTATGTCAAACGGTCTGGCCTGTAGATTTATAAATAAAGCTCAATGTGTGTGTCTGTGTGTGTGTATGTGTTGGCGCTCTACAGGCCAGGTCATTTGACATACAGCTACTAAATTTGGTACATGTATACCTTAGAGGTCGGGAATATACACCTGGGGTCCCTTTTTTTGAAATTTTAATTAGAATTTTAATTATTAATTAAAAACTAACTTTCCCGCCAAAAAATCTTCCAATTTTCCCCACCGCAAAATCAGTAAGGTTTTAGTTTTTTTTTCTCCCAACAGTAATGAGGCTAGGGTTAACATTTATAGGCGGATTATTTCAAACGATTCTGTTTATTTTCTTAATATTTAATGCATTTAAAATTAAACATTGTTAATTAATCCATGTTTCAGATTCATTCTGAAGTACTTTTGAATTATAATAACACAGAATAAAGGAAATTAAAAATGTCTAATCTGCATAGCGTTACCCCAACCGGCGTAGAAAAATTCACGGTGTGCGTTACCGTAACTGGCGAAGAAAATTCACGAATGCGCATTGTGTTCTGATTGTTGACATGGCAACAATTATTAACGGATGATTTAAATTATTTTTAGGTAAGTTGCATGCTTTTGTAAGTAAATTGTATTTATGTTAGTTATATATTTTTTTGTATATGCTTATAGTTTTAAGTACATCGTTTTTTCAGTAGTTTTTTTAACCTGTTTTCAATGATTTAAATTATTTTTATGTTAGTTGCATGCTTTTGTAATTAAATTGTATTTATGTTATTTTTTATTTATTGATTATTTATTTTTTTTGTATATGCTTATAGTTTTAAATCCATAGATTTTTAAGTAGTTTTTTTAAACCTTTTTTCGAACTATTATTTTAAACGATTCATTTTATTTTCTTAATGTTTGATGCATTTAAAATTAAACATTGTTAATGAATCGATCTGGTCAAGATGATTCTGAGAAAATTTTGTTGACAAATTCTTGAGATATTACATAAATTAAGAAAGATATTCTTTAGTGCCCATAAAGTTTAAACGCTCAGTGACTCTATTATCAGTAATCATATTATTAAAGAAAATGCTTTGTTTTAGTAAAAAATATTATTATATTAATTGCAGATTAATCATTTACTCTTTAATTAAAAGCATAAATTCTATGGGAGCTAACAGAAAATTAGAGAGATACATATTACGTTATGGCTGAAGGCTTTTATAATATTATGAGTGAACTATATGACTCTCAAAATTTGAAGTTTTAAAATATTTTGATGAAGAATATATTAAAGTTAGAATTGCGTAAAATATTTAATGGTATGACCGGAGTTTAACCCCCTGCATGGCGCAATTTTTAAAAAGCGACAACAACGGCCTTTCGAAATGTTCAAAATCAAAGGAGCATATGTTCAATTATAGTGCATAATAAAGATTGCCGGCTTTGGCACGTTATCGCAACTTGGCGAAGAAGGGTGTTAAACTCCGGTTTAACCTATTTAATTATTAAAATTTAAACGAACATAAAGATTGGCGAACCGGCTGTTCACCAAAGGCGGCTAGTTTAAAATAAAGAAGAAAAATACTCATACTTTTTAAATAGTAGTTTAAAATATTTATTTAGGAATTTAATATATTTGATATTGGATTATAGATTATATGTTTTTAAGTTTTTAAAAATTTATAAATGCTTTTTTCCATATACATTCATAGTATTTGCAAAAGATAATTAGAAAAAGCGCGATGGTAAATTAAACAAGTTTTGAATCAACTTAATTTAACTGTTTATCTTATTATTTGTGCAAATAATCATTGTTTATTACCATTAATTAATATAATTTTAAGCTCAGCAACTAAAAGCGAATTAAATAATTATTTTGCAATGAGAAATGATAAAGTTAAAAACACAAAATTTCTTTAATTGATAAAGAGGAATCTATTAAGAAAATTGGTGAATTTGAAGGGAAAAAAATTCTACTTTCTTCAGAATTTTTTTTTTTTTTGTAAGAATAAAAAGAGAGTTTATAAAAAATCTTGTCAAAAAATAATATGTTTGCTTTGGTAAAAATTATTAAAATCGTAAACTGTGTTACTTTGAAAAACAGTAGCAATTTAGCACTCTTTGGTGCTAATTTTATGAGAAATCGTAGTTGATAAATTATGTACGTGTGTCTGCTCTAAATAATAACAATATAATTATTTTATCAATTCTTTTTCAACGATAAATAAAATTGTTTATCCAACATTTTATGTCTTCATTCAATTAATTTCTAATTCATTCATATGGAAATATTTAAACATGTTTACCAAACATCTTGTATCTTCATTTCAATTCGAGTGGAATTAATTTTAGCTGATATTTATTAACTCGAAAGGGAAAATGTTATTCCTTTACAAAATTCTAATTCATAGTTTTACTATTTAAAAAATAACTGTTGACAAACAATTTAAATTAAATTAAAATTCAGCATTAGTGCAATACTCATACAGCACAAATATAGAAAGATTAAATTATACGTTGCTATTCTTTTTTTTTCTTGTTTAAATTGAATTTAATTTTCTATTTTGACATTGTCTTCCAATTAATTAAATTTCGTTTATTTTTTAAGAAAATAAAGCATTTGAGAGCTAAAAGTTTCCATTTCAGAAAAAAATTAATTAATTATCAAATCTCTTTTACACGAAGAAATTTCAATATTTTCAAAAGTAATATTGTTATGCGATTAATCAATTATTCAAATAATTTGTATCCTACTAAAATTGTCAAAAACGTAACACGTAAACATAATGACTATTAGACTTTCATTTGGTGATAAACCCTCTCTCTCTAAATGTGCCGACATATTTCAGGGCCAGGAAGGCTTGTCTTCCAGTGGTTCAAAAACGTTTTGAAAAAAATTGTTTAAAACTCTTACTGGGCAAAATAAGTGAAATGGTTTTAAAAGGTTAAAATACGAAGAAAATATATTTGTTAACAATAGTTTTTGAGAAAAAAAAATACAGATTAGTTAATGGGATTTTAGTAAAACTATAAATACCAAGAAGAGAGAGTGTGTAAAAATATAATTCATATATTTACTTTTATATTTCACATATATACTTTTCAAACTACCTAGAATGGAATAACATATGTATTTGTGTAAATAAATATTTTAAGAACATTTGATTTTCTTGTTAATCGTTTAACTGTTTTGTCCGAGTGCCATACATGCATCGATTTATCGAATTTTGATTGTTAAAAGCAAAAAATAAACCATTCATGCCTAATATAATTCAATATTAAAAATACTTCGAATACATAGATAAGTCAAGTATTCAATAAATTTCCATTTGAAACAAAATTAGAAAATATTCCCAAAATAGAAGGTGACATCTTATTAGATAGTAAAGAAAATAAAACAGTTAAGTGGTTAAATATCTTTGTATCAACATTTCTCAATCTTTTAAATAGAAAATGTAAACATGTTTAAATGACGCTATCTTGAATCTGAGGTCTAATATATTCTCAAAGATGCTTGGCATATGCTTACTAAATTTTATGAACTTTTATTAAATTACTTTTCTGATATCACGTTTTGCGTGAACCAGTCATATTAAAGCATTCACTTTTTAGAAAATGTATTTAAAAAGTTCCCTTGTACATAAATTGATCTAAGTACACTTGAAAGGACTGCTATTTTCAATTTTTTTTAACAAAAATTAACATAAACATTTCAAAAAATATTTTTGGAACTACAGGGTTCATTCATTTACGGTTAAAAATATCTCTATTTTCGGTTTCACTTTTATCTGCTATATCAATAGTTTTATCTTACGTAGATTAAAAATTAATAGTATTTTATAATCAACATTGCGTTTAATTTTAAATAATAAAATTTTGATTTTTTAAGCAACAGTATCTTTGCAACTTAGTCCGCTATTTGGAAGGATGATGAATAGATGCCGAATCAATGGCAGGATGCATTGGTGGCAAACTTGTAGATCGCGTGTCGACAAATTTGGCGACTTAAAAGAAACACGAATTTTCTGAAATATCAGTATCTCTTTTTAGGACCTGAGATCCATTGTTTCATCTAGAACATTCCGTATTCTTGAAATAATCGAGCAAAGCGGATATAATTTGTTTTTTGTAATTTTTTTTCTTTGAGAGTTTTGTGCTGTTGCGATTCTTCCAAGCATGTTGTTGATATTTGCAAATGCTATTGTTACGAATCTGCGATGCGGCTTCCCAGCATAGTGGATTCCATAGGAGGTCCCAGAGTTTGGCGACAAACTTGGCGACAAATTTGGCGACTTTGGCGCCAAATAAATTATACCCGAAACATCGAGAATTTTCCCGATTCGTCGAGTAGGCACGGAGATACGCCTCGAACGTTCCTGATTGGTTGAGAGGCGTCTAGCCCCGCCTCCTGAGACCTATAAAAAGAAGCAGCCGCAGCTGCCGGGCAGTCGTGAACCGAGACGGAGAAAATTGAGAAGAAGTCGGAAGCGGCAGAGCAGAGTAGTGTGGACCAGTGGTGAGTCGAGTGGTGAATTGGGTTGCGAACCAGTGGAGTCGAAGAGTAGTCGGAAGCGACGGTGAAGAACTCGTCTTCCAGGGACTAGCGGCGCAGCGACGGAGTAGAGATGCTGTGTATACCGCTGTATGCTGCAGTTCTCGGCTGAAGATAATCGTCTTCTGTGCTGTATATAGTGTCATCTTTGTGCTGTCCTGTGTGTCTTCGTGTAAATAAACGTCATTGTTTATTTTCTACTGCCACCTGCTGATTGAGTGTTCTCCACACCATATAACTCCCACTATCCAAACGAACCCCGGAAATTTCGGAATAATATATATATATATATATATATATATATACGGAAATTCCGTAACACTATCTTTATGCTTGCCTTGGTTTTATATTGATAATGTTTTTTTCGTTTTCTCCTGTGGAATAACACATTCTAATCCGTTTATGAACCTTTTGGGTTCCTCACAGTGCACCCACTAGGCAAACTTAGAAAAGAAATTTACAAAAAAGAAATAACAAAAAGTCAACAAAGGAAGATTTTAAAACTTAACAAAAATTTCCAATTTCCTTTTAGCTAACTGTACCAGATATAAATTGATTGAACAGTCTTTCACTATATACTTTGTAGTGAAGAATTTCGGTTCACACAAGATAACAGGAAACTTTTGACTTAAAATCCTAAATTACATTTTTGATACATAGCTATAGATTTCCGTATAGTTTTTAAGTTTATTTTTATTTTCATTTTTTCCTGCAAAATGATCACTTTCATGCAGTCTGGAATTTTTTGTAAAGCGCCCAATCTCATTTCTGCAATATTTCGGAGTACACACGATTCTAGATAAGCTACACTAATATGTTGACATAATTCAATGAGTTATCGTTTACTCAAAAACAAAAAGTTTTCTAAAGTTTTCAAACTGCAATAAGTTATGCCTGAAATGCATGCATGAGTAATACCTTACAGTATATATTTTTTTTCCTGGATTGGATGAAAAATGTTTCCATAAGCTAAAGAAGCCTACGTAATATTTTATACTTGCTCTATCTTTCATTTTTCTCTCTTCTTTTGTAAAGCTTACTTTATTTTTAAACTGATAATCAATAATACAGCTCTATTGTGAATTTAGTAAGCAAATGCAATTTTTAATTTCTCTGATACGTAATGCAAAGAAAGTTTAGTAATCGTCGAAAAATTCGAAAGCGAGATTTTGACGTATCTCCCCATTTTAGACCCCCCCCCCTGAGTTTGAAAAACACATTTTTGGAGAAAGTTCGTCAATCCGTCTGTGACAAAAGATAATTGAGAAACGCTTTGAGCTAGACTGTTGAAATTTGGTATTCGCTCTTTACACCGAATTTACAGAATTCCATCATATTGTGAGTAAATTCTGTTCAAATGATGTCCGTCTTTCCGGCTGTACGAATATAGATTCACACGATAACTACAAAACAAAGAGAGCTACATATATGAAAATAGGTACGAAGACTTAACATCTAAAACGTAGATATCTGTCAAATTTTGAGAGAAGTAGTATTAAGAGTTGACTGTCTGTCGGTCTGTACTATCAGAAATATGTAAAAAGGATAATTCAAAAACGCAATGACTTAAATATATCAATTTTGGTATGGGATTTTGTGATAGCAAGTACAGTTTCGTCCGGAATTTCTGTTTCAATCAATTGTAAAAAAGTGTTCCAAACGCAAATTCGATTTTCAGGTACTATTAACCGTATAACTAGGAAAAATCTGCAAAAAACTAGAAGAGAATGGCACGATAGAGGCAGTAAAATTGCTAAATTTATATCCAAAGTTAATATTTCGTAACTGTTGTACACCAATGTCGTTCAAAGCTTTGCCTGATATGGCATGTTTAATAGAATATACGAGAAAGTTTTGGGAAGCCACTACAGCTAGTTTCTGGTATCAAATGTTCTATCAATTTTTATATGAGTCCTTTTTGTCAGAGTTCCACATAGTTTTAAATATATATATATATATTTGTTATTGCATTCTTCTTCTGCTAAAGAAATATTACTTTTGAAACAAACAAATAATGCTAAAGCATACAGCAATTTTCCTTAAAATATTTGCATTTTTCTAAACGTTCATCTATTTGCAATGCACTAAAAAAAATATTTGAGATAATGATTTTTTTTTATTTACATTGTATACTTATAACTGTCAGAATAGACCATTTCGCTGTTATTTTATATTACATCCTTCCGCTGAGGGACCTTTAAAATGGGATGATAAGCTCCTAGCATGATTATTGATTTTCACTGCCTTGGTATGTACAGAATTGGTGGGAATGGCTACCATCTACCAATGATGAGACGTACCTCCTGTCATGAGTCCGTCAGAGTGCCCCAAGAACAATACAGGAATCATTGAGATCCTAAAGAGAGAAACATTGACAATAATCATTAAGACCCTAAGGAGTGAGTCATTGACCATAATCTTTAAGATCCTAAAGAGGGACTCATGATCATGACTATAATGACCATAAGGAGGAAGCCAATGAGTTTAAAAGTCCTTGGGGCTCAAACATAGTTCCCAATAATGCTGTCGCGATGTTTTGATTATTCTGTTTTACCCGAATGCTTTAGAGTGGGACCAAATAACTTTTCGTGCTTTCTTTATATTATATAGCGTGGTGAGCCTTATAAGCTAGATAACAACTGCGAAACACGAGTAAGTGCTTTTGTCTTGTGGTCTTGTTACTCGGATGCGAATCACAAGATTCCAGGTTCTGTCCTCGCTCATCACAATCCGCTACATTGGTGACCTCGGACGTTGAACCTTCAACCTTCGCACAGCTGTTGTCGCGCCATCTATCCACAGCAACCCAAAGTCGTCAGATTTACTTGACGCGACAACACAAAATCGTCAGACTCACTTCACGCAACAGCAGCCACTCATCCACACACGCTCGCCATAACGCTTGGCGCTACTCAAATAGGTACAGGCGCATTTGACTCAACCGCTAATGCATCACCACTAAACAACAATATAGTTCGACTCACAAGAGGGAGAGTACTGTGGTGAACCTTATAAGCCAGATAACAGCTACGAGACATGAGTAATTACTTTAGTCTTGTTACTCAGCTGCGAACCACAAGTTTTAGGATCTATCCTCGCTCATAACAAATCTGCTATAATAGTATAAGGAAATGCATCGATCAAAAGATGTAAGTATTCAAAGATTATACACATATTTTAGTCATTTTCATTCATTATTTATTGTATCGATGTCTTCCAAGATGACTATTTTTTCGTTAATACTCAAATGTTTCAAAAATACTCAAATTAGTATAAATTTAAATTCAATATTTTGTAAATTGGAAACTATGAAATCAAATTCTCAAAAAACAGCAATTTCATATTCGAGGCACCCTCGTTTTCCTCAAGTCACACCCAATCTTATTCTCCAAGAAGTTCAGTTATTGTTGTATTTTGTAAGGTATAGATGTATATTCTAATCTCTATTCCGAAATTAAAAATGCTTTTATATGAATGCATACAGCAATACAATATACTGGGTTACAATAATTCATTTTAAAAGAATTGCCTTTTAATCCTTTGCAACGCCAACTTGAATGCAACATTTCCTCTTCTGATATTACTCAGTAGTTACCATATATCATGAATAAATCTGGAAAGATTTTTGGTATTTGTTTTTCGCAGAAGTATTTTTTATTATTTGGATTAAAACCATAATTGCTGTCAAATAAAATTCTCAAAATGAATCAAATTCTTAGAAAAATCTTTAAAAAGATAATAATATTTACTAAAATTAAATTTAAAATGTGGCTAAAATAATTTTCAATCCTAAAATATATTTCAGAATTGGATTAGAATAAATATAATTGCATTGATTTTTTTTACATTCAACAATTCTGAAATGTCCTGCATAAAGGGACATAATAAAATGGTTTAAAACGGACAAATATCATTTTATATTTCTATATTATCAATAGGAAAATATTTAAGTCAATGCGACCATCAGTAGGAAGTTTGAAAACATTTTAGAAAACACAAAATGGAATTAAAACAATGTGTTAGAAAGAAAACACAAGAATAACCGATGTATTGAAGCTACAAAGTTTACAATATTACAATTTGTGTGTAAGTCTCATACGTATATTAAAATAGAGAGTGTGGGATTTTCTTTACAAATCTATAGTTTTTATACATTCTTGATGAAATTTAATACATGTGTTCTTCAGAAGTTTAGAAAGATTACAATCAACTTTTCTAATTTTAAACTTTAATTAAGATGTCAAGTTCTTAAAAATGAATCAGTTTTGGCGCTGTCATACCAATATTGAAGAAAAATTTGTTTCCTAAGGAAGAAAATCCTGAATCTTCATGGAATGAAGTGGTTTTGCATTTCGTTTAATAAATGTTTTGTGTCAAAATATTTTCAAACTATAGCAATATATTTATAGAATTTGCAATGTCATAACGAAAAACGGAATTTTATTTTGCCTTTTAATTACAGTCTCATCATAAAATTATAATTGATATGATTTGATTCTCTTTTCTTTAAAACATTTGGTAAAAACATTTTTATATTTTAATCTTAAGATATTTATGGGATTTATTATTTGGAAAATTTGCTAGTTTTAAAATATATTCTGTAAGATTAGAAAACCAGAAAATTATTAATTTGATTTTCTTAACCAAATTAACATTGGATTATTTATTATTAAGACTTAAATATTATTTCGATATCCTTTTAATTCGAAAGAAGATATAGACAAAAGTATATAATTTATAAATACATTTAGATAAAATTTAGTTATATTAGTGTCCCGTTTTAAAGCAACACTAGGGCTATTTTAGGACAGGGCTCGTAATTTTAATACGCGGTCAGATGACTAGGACGGCTTCTGAGCTGGCATCTAATGTCCAAACTTGCATACCTCACCAGCGGGAGGAAATTTGACCCTGATGGAGTTGGCGGGCACCAGACTTATGTGGAATCAAGTCTCGAATTTGGAACCTAATTTGAACCTTATGTTTTGATGGAATTCAAACAATAACGAGCAATTTTAGATAATTCGAAAACTTATAATACATTGAGTTTTATAACCATGAAATCGTGCAAAATATTGCTCCTTAATGTCCACAAATATATAAAGAATGAATATTAAAATAATTAAAAGTAAAATACTAACAAGTAATTCGTAAAATGTTTTATGCAAAAATACAGGGTATTTAGAAACAATTGTACCGAATACAAATGGCTATAATTTCTTTTTTGAAAATATGGAAAGGAACACTATTTGAAACTTTAAATTGTATTTGAATGCAGCCGTCTTTGGCGATCAAATGGAATATTGGTTGATTTAAATTTAAATTTAATTCCTTAAGCATAAATTTCATTTTGGTCATTATTTCTTAAAAAGAATTGTTTTGAATTTTTCAATTTTCATAGATATTTCATAGAAAATTTTATTTTACTATCCTTTCACTTGAAATATTTATCATAATGATTCTTCTTATTATTGTCCAATCTAGTAACAGCAATCAGCTGTGTGAATATTATATCTCATTACGCCGTCTATCCCTATATTGAAAACTTACTTTTATATTTTTTATATGCGTAGATAATAAATAGAATTTTTCTTTATCTTTCAATAAATGAAAAAAAATCACGCCATTAAATAAATAAATGATGAAACAATAAAAAAACTATTTGATTTTTTTTTGTCAATAATACATAATGCTTTATTAAAAGGTATAAAAATTATAGTTTTTAAAGACAAAATTTTAAAAAAATCTATTCAGCAACTAACTTTATATAATTAAAATTTATGTTTTTGAATTTAAAAATTATATCTAAAAGTAATGTTTAAATTATTTATCACAAAAAAATCAAAAATTTCGATAAAACTTTAATTAAAAAAATTATATCCCCTAGTTATGCATTCCAACCCTCTAAACTATATTTTTGCCAAATTGGGTACTTGTAGGTTAAATGCCTGGCCTGTAGTACGCCAACACTCAGACTGAGTAGTTGCAGGTCAAATTGCTAGCCTTTGAAGACCAATACATGCAGATTGTGTCACTGCAGGTCAAATGTCTGGCCTGTTGAAGGCTAAAACACATGCGCACAAAATCTGTCCTTTATTTTTATATGAAAAGTAAAAATTGATCACTGGTATATCACTACTAACATATCACCATCTATGGGATTCTCTGTTTTATCACTATTTGTAATATTTTGGATGGGTATCTTTAGTTTGTTCCCTATTAATTAAAATTGAGTTTAAGATCCAATTGAATGATCTAAAACCAAAAACGATAATAATAATAAGTTCGAAAGATTTGTCTAATGACGTATAAGAAATGCAGGCAACCATCGATTACATGTATGAGCTGCCGAAGATGGTTCACAGTGCCAGACGTGAAATGGACTATCTTTTTGATGTTGTACTTTCGACGAGGGGAGAGTTTCATAGAGTAATTATTATTTTATAAAAACATTTTAAATCAAATCTGCATTGTTATTAATTATCTCTAAGACGACGCCCGTGGCATCAAGGGAAGCAGGTTAGAGAAAGTATCATGTTGAATACAAAATCTGATGTTCACTTCTGTATTCTTGATAAACTTTGCATCTCAATTTTTTTCTTCTAAGAAAACTGTAGTCATATGCAATCGGCGTACTTATTTTGCATTATCTCACATGTAAACAAAGGCATCATAATGTAATCCTCATAAAAGGCCTTTCATTTATTTCATCAAAGTAAAATAAAATGGAATTTCCAACAAAAAGTAAAATTAGGTTATATTGAGATAATAAAGGTACACACGCGTTTCTAAATATGATTATTCATCAATAAATATACAATCACTAAAATAGTCCGTTGGGATTATGGTGGAAAAAGTTCGACACCTTAGATAATGGTAAATAATGCTTTGTTCCCCAAGGAAGAAACCAGGAACACAAATAACAAAAATGCATAATAGCATACGTTTAAATAGAAAAGAACTCTGTAGAGACAATTCTGACAATGCAGAGTTCGCTCTTTAACATTAGAAAGAGAGAATTCACTTGACTGACTCGATTTAACCTCATCCGCTTATATAGTCTCCAGAACATGTACAAATTCTATAAAAGGATCTCAGATCTTTACATGCTGCATAGATATGTAACTTATTTTTTATTCTAGAATTGTAATTTTTGTGGTCGTGTCTTTAATGATCAACAAGCTTATCTTCAAAGCCGCTGTTATTACCTTGGCATCCATTCAGCGTGCATTATATTATCTGTAGAACTTTTTTCCCTATTAGAATTTAACTACATAGGGAAAGAACAGAAGAGATTCGTAGCACTATTCCGCAGGAATTCTAAATTTCATTTAATTTAGTTCTTCACGAAGACAATGCATTACTTAAACATTTTCAAAACTTAATAATTAGTCAGGCGCTAATTTTTTTTTTGGTTTTGATGCACTAAGCATACAAAATAATGTGGGTAGTTATTTATTTAATTAATCCAAAAGTTATTTATTTTATCAAAGTGCTCTTTGTATGCAATAATTCTAATACAGAATCAATCCGCCATTTTTAGAAGAGATTGATTTTAATCCTTTATGGAAAGTTGAGGAAACAGTTTCCTCTTATATTCAATAAATCGTCTGCTTGTGAAATTCTAACCCCCATTCTACATTTTACCAGCATACATTTCATCAATTAACCAGCATCCTTTATTTCTCACTGAATCGCAAATCTTTGAATTCCATTAGAATATCTGGAATGTTTACACCAGCCTTTCGAATAAATATTGAGCAACGCGATTGCAAGTCAACATATACAGTGTGATGTTCACGGACACCTTTGCAATGTCCACATTAAAATGATTCTCGACAGTATATATTCCAGCAAATATTGGAAATTCGAAACTTATCATTTGATTGCCGGTTATCTATAAGATTGGGAATTTAAATATTGCAGGAATATCTAACTGTTTATAGACAACTTACTCTGGAATTCAAACCAATATGCTTATTGCGTAATTATAATAAGAAGTAAAGGTTTAAAGTGATTTTGCGAAGAAAATATCCTATCTTCGTTTTCTAGATTTTGATAAGAAAAATTATATATTTAATTATAATTTTATTTTATATTTCAAAGGTTTAATTTCGAAATTTGCGAGTTAAGAGATGAATTATTTTTTCAGTAATAAAGTTTCAATTTGAGAGCAAATTTTTATTAATTTTTTGAAATTAATTTTTTTATATATTTAGTTTTTAATAATTTAATTACTATTAGAATGAAGTTAATTAATAAGAAATCTGTAAAAATTTTTAAAGAGACATTTTAATATTATCGCATTGCTTTATAAAATGATAAACACTAAACATTGCTTCTATTCTCAACTTCGTATCATTTTTTGAACTTATGTTTAATTTAAAAGAAACAGGATATTATATGTTGTTTGGTTTCGCTATCGTGGATATTGATAATGAAATCAGAAAAATTACAATAATAAACAAAATTTGAAAGCCTGGAATTTTTTATTTTCCATTAGATCTCCAAAATACATGCTTATATGCAAATTTAATAACATATATATACGGCAAATGTAATTCGAAAAATAAACAATATTTTTGACATAAATGAATTTAAACATATTTTAGATCAACATTTCATAAAACGATATTTTTAGGATAGAAAGTTTGCAAAATACATTATGACTATCAGATTTCGGTAGTGTCATACTAAACATAGAATTGTAGCACCTCTTTTTCCCCTTGAACAGAAAGCAGCCCCTTGTGGCGTGTGGCAGAAGACAACCAGTTGGACGGCAGATCTGCACCCTAAGGTCGACTTTTTCCCATGCGCAATCCTTGCGCTAACGCCGAATGCTTTCGGCTGGAAACTGTGGAATCCCTCCACCATACTGTTTTTTACCTAAATTTTCTATGTGTATATATAGTAATAAGTGTTTGTAAATTTTGTAATGTAGCTGTATTTATGAATATAAAAAATAGTCTATTTAAAACTGGGAACTTCTTTAGAAAAACACAACACACACCACTATATGATTATATTACAGATTAAAATGTATCTGTTCATCTAATTTAATAAGTGATTTTCTTTAGATAATTAAAAACCTACTTTTGAAATAAAACTCCAAATTCTAATAAATGTTCTCTAAATATGTACTAAAAATATTTATTTATAATCAACAACCCTTTAGGAAATAAGTTTAAGGGGTAGGCACACACTAGAGGATTTTTAAAAAATTTTAACATTAAAAATCCAATTTTTTCAGAGTAGGTCATTAATATATGTTTAAACTCATTTCAGTGAGAAAAAACCATATTACACTAATAATTAATTAATTAAATAATATTTAATGCTCTAATTAGCCTAATTTTGAAACATGATATCTTAAATTCTAATTTGTACAGACACACAATTCTAGTTGGAAATCATGCATAATATTAGTCTTCATGTTGTCTGCCTTAATAAAGTTATAAAAACAATTTTTTAACAATTTTTTCATCAACGATGAATAGAAAAAGCCAGAATTTTTTTGTAATTTTACCTTTTAAATAGCTATTAAAAATTTATTTCTATATATAAAACTTTGATTGAAACACAAAATATTCACTATTTCATACAGATTATTTTGATATATAAATAATTGTATTTGGTTCATTTCTTGTTGAGATATGATTGTTTGAATGAAGCAACGTAATGGAAAAATATCATTCTTCATAGAATGAGTTTAAAAAAAAACAACCGAAACTAGAGTCTTTAGTGAAAGTACCTCAATAAAAATAATTATAACTCGAGAAATATTCCGAATATTAACAAAATCTTGGTATCGTTTGAAAGCTAAAGAATCATAGAACATTTTGAAGCAATAAAAAAATATTCGATATTTTGAACGATTTTTGAAGTTTCAAGTGTGTACATACACCTTAATTCTAACTAATGCTCAATTATAGATAATTATTCATTAAATTATCAAAATAAGAAATAAAATAAAAAATAAATTGAAATTGAAAAATAAATTGAAATAGTCATATAAAAGAACAACATCAATCATATTTATAAAATATTATATTATACAATATATTTGCAAAAAGTGACGCTTGTGTGCTTGTATACGGAATGTAGACAAATCTGCCTCATTTATATGAATGAAATTTGGTCCATTGTTAATAGTAATGATGACTCAATAAACATTTAATTCCAAATTTCAAAATTTAATGTAGATTTCTTTTTATTTAATAGAATAAATGTTTTGAGTAACTAGAGGCGCATAATTGTTCATAGTATCATTTCTAAGAATTCTAGAAAAATGCATTACCGAAGCAAAGTACTATTTTTATTCTAAAGAAATTATAATATCGTATTGCAACTTTAAATTAATAATTGCTTCTGTAAAAATATATTTGGTACCTCTGACATAATTGATTAATATTTTCTTTGAAAATAATCACTTTTTTTTGAAAACTTTTAAGAAATCTAAAATTAAATCTCTGAACCTATCATTCTACTTCTGATCCGATCATTTTTCTCTATTTAAAAAAAGATTGGTGTAAGTTCTCTTTTTATTGAATTTTAATTTAATTAAAACATGTGTATGCGCCTGAAGATGTTATACAGTTTCGCTGTTTTAGCAGAAGACAAATTAAGAAATATTGAATTATGAAAATTATATTTATATAATTTAATTGTAATATTGTTGCCACCAAAATTTCTAATTTCATTGATTTCATCTCTCTTTTTTAGAATGCCTTCTGAATCAGTTATTTGTTTTAGTTATTATTGTCTTCACACAAGATTTATTCGAGTTCAAGATGCGCAGAGAAATAAATAGCAAAAAAAAAAAAAAAAAATGTTTGCTTTTTTGCTTCGTTTTCTAATAATTTTTTTAATGATATTTTAGTTTAGATTCCGCTGTTATTCAACTTGCAATGGGTCATGGAGATTCTGTCAGCTTAATATAATTAGAAATGTGTCGATATTGTAGCTAGATGGAAGAGGAAGATATAATTAAAATTAAATAATATTAGTGTTATGCCGTGTCATCAGACTTCATTTCATTCTGTTGTGTATAATTGCAAACGTATTTATAAATATAGAAGTAGAGCATCAGTAGCAGATATATATTGCTCATTACTATATGATAGTTATCAATGCTGAAAATATGGCCTATTATTGTTGAATATCAAATAATAAAATATCGTTCAGTAATGTAACATATTGTACAACATGCTCTGCGTTTTAGGTTTATCATTTAGTTAATGGACATTTCTTGATGTATAACACATTTTAATTAAGATTCAGAATACAGTGTTTTGAAGCCGAATTAGTTAAAGCTAATTTATCAAATTATGTTTATAAGCTTTTATATAGTAACAACTTGTTTCATTTTATTGATAATTTACCAAAATTTTTCTGAGAATTTGCATTGTATATGAAAATACTCCTACTACAAATAAATAGATGATACATTCATTCATTTTTTTTCAAAACTCTTTCTTACCAGTCCTCTTTTACAAACAGATTAAATGCCAAAAAATTAAAATGTGTAGACATAAATCAATTTAGTAAAAGTAGACGAACATTTCTAAATAATGCAAACAAAAGATTTTTCAATATGAAATTTTATCACTATTTGGCTTTGATTACTTTTTGGCCTCAAATTGTATGAAGTTTAAATTTCAGTTTTGTAAAAGTTTTCCTAGACATCATTCAAAGCTCCTCGAATTTTTTCTACCAAACTGCTTGCATTTCCAGTTAACGCAACGAACAATTCTAGTCCATGCGCTTTCTATAATGTTGAGGTCCAGGCTTTTCGCTTCAGCTAAGGTAAAAATCGAACATCATCTACTACAAATTCGTAAAAACACAGCTACGTGAGTTAGTGCTCCATCAGGTTGAAAACCTCAGTCATTTCCATCTAACTCAACAGCATAAGGAAATACATATGTTTAAGATTTGAATATAATTTGTGTGTTTCTATCTACCACACAAGGACACTATACTTGTTCATCTTTCAAATCTGACAACCAACAAATCCCTTTACCTCCTTCTGTCGCTTGGAATAAGTCCTTTCTTAATTACCGAAAAAATGCCATTAATATATGTAATCATTTGGCTCATCAAAATTTTTTTCTTATCAGAAAATATAACGCTGGCACTCTGAACTCCTCCACTCTGAACAAATTTTTAGTCCACAGAAATCGGCGTTCAGTGTTGCTTTAAAGCCATTTAGGTTGGTGCTTCCCTTTTCTGAAAACGATCTTTTTTGAGCATTTTATATAGTTGTAATCCATTCTTGAATGAAGTTAATATTTGTATTACTTAGCAACACTTCCATCTATTTTTATAAAAATTTTTTGATCGCTTAGATCAATTGTTTTAGTCTTATTTTTGGTCTCTTGGCAACTAGGATTTCTTATGAAGTTCGAAAAATTATTTGGACTGATGTATAGCTAGCATACAGTCTCTCTCATACTTTTCCTATCATTTTTGTACGCAGCAATTTTTTTTAACTTAAAGGATGTCCTCTAAATATTGGAAAGAGAAAGTTTTCAATAAAACTGTACGTTTTCCTTTAAAAAAGCAGTTACAAATCATGAAACACTCACTTTGAGGGTTTACAATATCTTCCAAAATATTTGTTTTGGCATGAGTGCTTCTACTTTTTTCGCACACCAAAAATTGTTAAATTACTGTGTTTTAAAATTTTATTAGTGGAAGATAAGATTTATTCATTTAAAATAAAATAAAAAAATAATCAAACAACGTAAAAAGGAATTTACATCAATAGGATCAAAATGCAAAGCATAATTTACAAAATATTATTGTCCTTTTACTTTAATAATAAAGCTGAAAATTTGGACATCTTTCAAATTTAACACCTTTTCGCCCTCGGAAAAAAGGAATAACTGCATGTTTTTTTTTTTCAATTTTTAGGACACTTGTTGCTGCTGAGACATATTTACGCTTGATTTACAGACAAATTAAAATTATCACGTCGAAATTTTTACGTTTACTTGATGCAGATAAATGCCTGGAATATTCCCATAATAAATCAAAATAGGTTTTACGAAAACTTTTACGAAGCAGGAGACTTGTAAGTTGTTGTTTTAGTTTTAGTTGTTATTTTGCCGGTGTCCTGCATAGGGGTAGCGCGTCTTTCCCGTGATCTGAGCGTTCTGGTTTCGAGTCCCGGTTCGGGCATGGATGTTCTTCATCTGTTCTATCTGTGAGATGTGTGAAAGTGCCCCCTTGTAAAAAGGGACTGTGCAAGCAAATGTGATGCGTGAGTAGCTAAGACGTACTCTTGGCCCTAGTTGGTGCTACTATAAAAGAGATGCGCCCTCGGCCATTAAAAACAACAACAACAATTATTTTATATATATAGAACAAATCAAATGGTTTCTAATAATATATAATTCATGTGACTAATTAACTGACTATTAAACCATCAATGAGCTGAAATTTCTTGAATTAATCTACAATAATTAAGATTCATTATTTTTTTTTTAAATATATATTCCATTGCATTTCATTTTATCTAAATTATGAAATTTTCAAGGCTTTATTTTGCCACTTATTTCAGTTAAAAAATTGCAAACTGAAGTTAAAAAATATAATCCAAGAAACTGCAATGGAGAAGTAAACTATTACCTTATTGTAATAAATGTATTATATTTGAAATTATGTTTTTGGTTCTTTTTCGGAAAATTCAAATACGTTTGTTTTAGAAAATCATATATTCAATCACTGAGATTTAATATTCTGAAATATAACCTTTACAAAGACCAATTATGACAGAATAATATAACAACCTGATTGATGAAATATGCAAAAAACAATTATATCTAGTGGTTGTAATATAATATGTCAGTCTAAGGATTGGTCTTTAAAATAAACTATCACAATAATATAATTTCACCATATTTCACTAACATCTTTTTGAGTAGATGTATCTGATATTTTAGGAAAATAAAATAAATTTAAACACATTAAAATACATTGCATTATATGGACAGAGAAAAACGCAACATGCAAAGGCATCATCCAAAAAAATTTCTCAAAAATAATTTTGTAGTTATAATAAGGAAAGCTACACACGAAGGACGTAAAAATAAATATTTTAAATAGCATCGTTTGATATCGTCTTTGAAATGTCGCGTATATGTTTGCTATTTGTAGAAAATATCTTTCATTCGTTGTTTTCATTGCATATTGTTTCTTTCTTCGAGTACTTTATTCATGAAATAAGAATAGTGGAATATAGAGAATTCTAAAATCTTCATGAACAATTTTTTGCATAAATAAAGAAACAAGTGAAATCTTCTTGGTGAAATTCAGAAATTAAACTAAAATGAAAAATCTCAAACTAACTTCACATCACTTTCAGCAACATCCAACATTTTTTTCTGGAACTCCTTGCAGTGACAAATCTCCTACTTTTCGTTCTTTTAGCAATCTTATTTTCCCGCCATCTTTTGTTTCAGAAAAGTCGTCTGCTAAGAACGAAATAAAGCACAAAAGTAAGATGCGCAAGAAAAGATTTCCTTTGTTGCCAACTGAAGGAACTAAATTGTACGTTAAATAATACATGATCTCCGAGTTGGGGTAGAACTTCTGAAATAGATCCGAAAGTGGGGAAATTAAGAATCTTTTGGCCGGTGAAAATTGAGTATTATACACTAGACTAGAACAATTGGCTGTTTCGAGGCTTTCTATGTTTTTTATTATTATTATTATTATTTGTTGCTTTCTTTTCATTTTCTTTTCAGAAAAGCTAGGGAGTACTAATTTGTCCAGTGAATGAGTTTGGCTTTTCTGTACAAATTTATTCCAGAATGCCATATTACACATATATGTTATTGTGTTGTATAATTTTTGGTTAGCTTCAAATAGGGAATAGTTTGTGATAGCTATAGAGGAAATATATTTTAAGCAAAATAAATGAACAAAACTTTATTGCATCCTTTGGTATTTTGTTCACGAATGGACGATAAATCTTTGGCATGACATTATTTATTCCATATATTTAAATGAACTTTGTTGGACGATTGCTCAATGTATTGTTGCTAAACGGAACTATTTTGCTCCATTCGGGAATAATTTATGCCCGAATTATATAATGTAATTCCTTTCATTTTTTTAAAATTAATAATTTATATAAACAAATTTACGGAAGAAAAATTTAAAGCATAAATACATTTAGGATTATTACTGGTTGACGATTAAAGTACTATGTTTAAACTTTATAGTATACGATTAAGCCGATTAAAGTAGTGCATTTTAATCTTATATTATACGATTATGATGATTAAAGTACTATATTTGATACTATATTTTGAAGATTAATACTACACTTCATATATGAAAATGTAAAAACGGGAAACATGTTCTAAGGCAGAAATACTTCATGAGGAATATTTTTATATCATCTGCAAATATAGTGTTATTTCTATGTGCGGTTACTGCAAATTAAATTTTACACGCTCTTATAGCACCTATCTGTATATATTAAATAGGCGTACACTGTTTTTACATATATCTGTATATTTTATAAGCATATAAGCCTATGTTTGTAGACAGGTCTATACTTTTATATAGACATATAAATTTTATACTCATATACTTGTACAGAGGCATGTACTTGTACATAGTCATATACAATTTACAGGCATGTACTTGTACATAATCATATACATTTTACATGCATGTACATAGTCATATACATTTTACATGCATGTACATAGTCATATACATTTTACAGGCATGTACTTGTACATAATCATATACATTTTACAGGCATATACTTGTACATAATACCTACAAAATTTGTTTTACCCTTTAATAAAATGCTTCTAAGTGACCATTTTCTATTTTTTAAGGAAATTTAAAGGTGAATGAAGAAAACTGGAAACAAGAAGTAATTAGAGAACTGTGACTACAATACGCACGTGAGAAGCCTTTGAGAGTTGGGAAACATGAACCTCTTTTAAGGTACTCAAGTTCCTACTTTGTTCAGTGAAATTTTCTAAAGTGACTGTACTTTTGTTGCAATCGTAGGCATCAAAAGAGAAACCAAAGCTTTTCATATCCTACATGGATTACTTGCAAAGTAAGTAGATGCGTTATAAATTTCTAGGATTTTATAACGATTACAATTGAAAATTAATTTTCATTTTAGATTTGCTGCTGAGGAACGGGAGGGTACTTTCAATCTCCCCTACAATTTTGATCATGGGGTAATTAGGAAAAGTCATTGAATATAATAAAACCTACATTTTTCAGTCATTTTTCATCAATTTGTTATATCTCAAAAATCGATATTAAATGTAGAAAAATTTTAGTATCGTTTCTGCCAGTAATATTAATCATTTTAAGCAAATTAACAATATTTGATGTCTTAAAAGAATCTATTATATGATCTACAGGGTGGCCATAATTAAACTGACAGTGCTCGCAGTGTTCTGCAACGCGATCTATATTGCTTCCTACATTTTGTGGGAAGATTAAACAAGACGGGGGACGACACCCTATTTTCTATTACACAGCGACACATATTCCCCTACCGGTGATTTTTGGAACTTATTTTTTTTTCCCTGGGAATCCTTCGTCCCCCGTCTTGTTTAATCTTCCTACAAAATGTGGCGTCATTCTCGCAAATAGATCGCGCTACAGAACACTGCGAGCATTGTCAGTTTAATTATGGCCACCCTGTATATACATACTACATTTCATAACTGAAATCTGATAATTAATAATATTTAGATACTCATTAGCGTAGGTATGGAGGAAAACAAGAACCGGGATACCGTGAAAGAATTAAAAATGGGAGACGTTGAAAGAGGAATCTGAAGATTTTGACACTTTTTTATAGACACTTCAACGTTGTAGACACTTCAACGTAGCTTGTCTGATGTAGACGCAAGCATCTCGATTCACCCATTATTGTATTTTTGTCAACGATGCATTGTTGATTGATCGTATCACAGCGAAAGACTGTTATTCGCTCTTCAGAGAGACTGATGGAATTGGCGGTTTACAGTAGAATGTGACAGGCATGAGAAACTAATTTTGCTAAATCAAGAATTGCTTTGTAGTTTAATGATAGATAATGGTTGCTAAGTGTTGGATAAGTTATTCTACCAGATTCTATCCCTAAGTAATTTTTTTTTTATTTTCAGGCAGCATAAATGTCAGAAAAAATTAATTGAATTCGAGGGCATATATTCTATTTGAAATTAGATCTTCATCTTTATATTACTCTTTCGACATCAAGTTTCCTTTTTCCTTTCTTCATGTCCGCATTCCTGTTACCTCTATTTTTCTGCAACTAATTTGAACTCCTATGTAATTATTCAATTTCACAAAAAAAGTTTCTAAATCCTATATATTTTCGTCTTTTGTCTCATAATTTGCACCATTTTTTTTTTACAAAAATTATTTTTTCCAAACTGAAGATATTAAATAATTATGCCGAAATTCTATGAAATAGAGCATATCTTTCAAATGGAGTAAGAAGTATTTTACGGGCATTTAGAAATTGGCAATTTAATAACTTCTGAGGCAGTAGTTTCTAATATTGAAAATATAATATCTTCATATCAGTTCATTACTGTGATGAGATGCGCCAAAATACGTGTTCTTAATTGCCTCACAACAGTTTAATTGGGAACGTATAGAGGTTATTATGAAAAGTTACTGTATTGAGACTGTTGATTAACAAATTAATTAGGTCATAGAAACATTATTTAATGATCGTCCAGCACATAGTTATGCTCACCAAAATTGAATATTTATATTTCTTCTAATATGAATATTTTAACACCTTCAGACCTGATTTCTGGCATGCCGGACACAACTTTGATTTAATAATTAATGAAATTGCAAGTTATATTTTTTTAGTTGATTATCTGTTTTCAAATTATTCTTAACTTTGTAAGATTTTTTCGTTGTGGTACTTCCAGTAGATTAATTACAGATGCACATGTTTCATTTATGTTCGGTTGCTTATGGTTTTCTTGAATTTATTCTAAGTCCAAAATCTAATTTTTAATTTAATCCAGTTTATAATATTTTTAAAAATTGCGGTTACCATCCTAATTCAGCTTAATTTGGGGACATAAGGCGAACTTACATGATAGATTATATGATTTTTGTGCCGAATATTTTCAGCGAAATTGTTCCAATTTTCAGAACAACATTTATTAAATAGCCGTCGCTTCAATACCTTCAATTTAAAGCTATATTATAGTCATGAAATTATACCTCCTTAATATGTATTGGGGGTGATCTGAAAACTCTGTATGAAAATTACATCGAATTTTCAGTTCTGGTGGGTTTGAGTTTGAGTTTGATGGAGTTTACTGGTGTTAAAACCATTTGTGATTATGCAGCACAAACCATACGGTACATGCAAACATATGGTTCATAAAACAGTGCATGGTTCCATTTTAAAAAGTTAATTAAAAACTGTTCAATCTTACAAATATTCTATTCAAAATTTAAAAAAAAAACTGGCATATAGATTTGAAGCATTAAAAGATAATGGACAATACTCATATAAGGTAGAAGAAACCATCATTTTTAAAACGGTAAATTGTTGAGGATGAGGCACTTTATGAAGGATTCCTTTTAAAACAAAGTGAGGAGAATGAAAACATTGAATTCGTTGGTAATTAAAACTTGGGAACTCTATAAGAATGCGCCGAACTGTCAAAAGGCATTGGCATATTGTACATCGAGGGCCGCGCTCCTCCAACAACAAATGCTTTTGTGTAAGTCTAGTATGGCCAGTTCTTAGACGGGTAAGAATTATATTCAATTTTCTGCTTAGTATACTGGGCCAAAATTCGGTGGAATATTTGATAGATTGAAACTTATTTACCTCTTTACTGTCTCATTCTGATTGTCATTCAAAATTTAGAATGGTTTTTATATATCTCTTGATGTCATTAAAAAGAACATTTATTTAAAAGACTGTTAACCGATTTTGCTGCCTCGTCAGCTAATTCATTGCCAGATATATCTACACCTGAGGGGACCGAGCGGAATAGGTTTCAGTTCTGGCAGACACTGTGGAAAATGCAAGACAGTTTTCAGTACAAGCAATTCAAGCGTTCATCTTCTCATATTGAGACACGAACCGATATTGGAGTGAAAGTAAATATACCCTATATCATTTACGTACTTATCAGGGAAGCGAGAATGCATTTCTGTATAGGTAGTCCCTAATCCCATGCATAGGATAAATCAAAGATATCAATAAAACATTAAAAATAAAAATAAATAAAATAAAACAATTAATGGTATAAATTAAAAATCTAAATAAAATATCATAATCAAAGTTATAAATAATTGATATAAATTAAATAATATTATCATAAAAAATGGTATCAATAAGGTAATATAATTAATATAAATAAAACAACATGCACAAAAACATAATAATAAGTATCCTTAAAATAGTATAGCTAAATAAAATAATATGCACATTTATGTGCATAAAATAATATGTACAATTGTTCACAGATAGCATTCAAAACCAGACACTGGAAGAAACAGTTTTTTTTTCATAAAATTCTAAATCGCAAATCAATCTTCTTAAAGGAAACCCAAAAACATTTGTTTTCTTATCTGACCAGATAAAAGCCGGCGCTTGGATTCAAAAAGACATATGACTTGCCTGTTCAAAGAATACTAAAACTCTTTAGAGGACAACGCAAGGGTTCTTGAAAGACAAAAGTGTACAAAAAAAGAATTCTTCAGGAATTAACTCATTGCATGGGAGTTAAAAACTGAATTGAATCTGCACTTTTTGATCGAAAAGAGGATTAGCATTTGATATGATCATTTTTTATTGAATTATTTTTATAGTTTTTGAATTGATTTTAGATAATAAACCTGTTCTAGGGATTGAATTCTTTTAAATTATATTCTATTTCTTTCTTTCTTTTCTTTTCTTTTTTTTTTTTTAGAAAATTTGGTACACAGAACTTTATATTATTTATTTATTAAATTCGAACAAATGGTTATATAACAGTTAACCTCACATTTCTCGTTTTTTTTCTGGAATTAATTATAGCAATATTATTTCGTTTAGTTATTAACTTCGATTGAATGAATGTTCATTTGGACATTATTTAGAAAAACATGTTTAAAATAAACATATTGTTACGAATCTGCGATGCGGCTTTCCAGCATAGTTGGTTCCATGGGAGATCCCAGAGCTTTCCGACAAACTTGGCGAGCATTTGGCGACTTGGCGACGAATTTGGCGACTTTGGCGCCAAAATAGATTATACCCGAAATATCGAGAATTTTCCAGATCCGTCCAGTAGGAACGGAGATATGCCTCGAACGTTCCTGATTGGTTGAGAGGCTTCTAGCCCCGCCTCCTGAGACCTATAAAAGGAAGCAGCCGCAACTGCCGGGCAGTCTAAATTCCGAGATAATTCGCCAAAAATATATCCCCTAATTTTTGTGAATTCCGAAATGTGTAGGGACAATAAAGGGCTTATTTATACTGCGATGCTCAGACCTGTCTTAACTTATGCTTGCCCAATTTGGGCCTATGCTGCTCCAAAAAATTTCATTCAAATAGACAGGTGCCAAAACATTATTCTCAGACAAATTACAAAGGCGAGATGGTTCATGAAAAACGAAGATATCAGACATGCCCTTAATTTACCATCTATAAAAGAGTTCATTAAAAAGATCGCAACTAAATTTTTCTCAGACCTAAATAATATCGACAACCCAGCAATAAAAGAAATCGAATCCTACACCCCAAACCCAAATTCCAGAAGACCCAGACTCATACTACTTTAAACAGATAAATAGCTAAACAATTAAAACCACATTTTCAATCCTTTCTAACCCTTCAATCCCGTAACTTAAATTCCTATAAAATCCTAATAAAACTACAATTCATGTTCCATCTCGCCCCTCCTATTGGCAGCCACAAATAGAATCTTACCCCATCCCCCCCACAACCACTCTACCTTCAATTTGTGATTTCGTTCACCTAGCATCCCAGAATGCACCTCTGACATAGCCAAAACCTCCAGCCGTTCCAAGACGACCTCGCCGACAGAAGCAAGCCTCCCATTGGACGAGAGACGTTTGATGCCAATACTACTTAAAACGATGTTCCCTGCCACCAACCTCTTTCAAGACCTTTCCCCACTTCTGCATAGACTATCATTCGCAATGCTAAAAGTCTTAGTCGATCGGAGATGGCACCCTACGGGCGCCGGCGCTCCTAATTGATTTCCTTGTGTCCTTGTGTGCCGGCAGTCGTGAACCTTGACGGTGAATTGAGAAGAAGTCGGAAGCGGCAGAGCAGAGCAGAGTAGTGTGAACCAGTGGTGAGTCGACTGGTGAATTGAGTAGTCGGAAGCGACAAAGAAGAGTGATCGTGCACCAGTGGAGTCGTTGTAGTTGTGAACCGACGGTGAATTGAGTCGTGACCCAGTAGTGGTGAATTGTGTCGTGGACCAGTGGAGTCGAAGAGTAGTCGGAATCAACAGCAAGAATTGGCCTTCCAGAGATTAGCGGAGCAGCGACGGAGTCAAGTGAGTGCTGAATTAAGTTGTGCCCTACAGTCTGCATTAGAGTCTGTTGTGTGCTGTTGTCTGCACGTCTCGGCTGAAGATAATTGTGTGCTGTATATAGTTGTCGTCTTTGTGTTGTCCTGTGTGTCTTCGTGTAAATAAACGTCGTCGTTTCATTTTCTACTGCCGCCTGGTGATTGTGCGTTCTTTACACCATACAACTCCCACTATCCAAACGAACCCCGGGAATTTCGTAACAATATGATAACCAAGAGCCAACTATTTACAGATATAAATAATAAAAGTGATTCGTCCATATTAATTTTTTTAAAAATTAAACTACGTATCACGATGTACCTTATTTCAAATATACCTTCTACATAGAAGAAAATCAATAAAAATATACAAAGTTAAGCATTAATTACTATTTTTTATCACTAAACTATTTGTTATAACTTATATGAAACAGCGGCAGTGTTTTCCTCAAAATTTACCTGCCTGCTCTCTAATAAACTAACCACATCGCATACAATAGTTAAGAAATATAAACTTTTTGCCTGAATTTAAAGTTTTTACTGAATGCATCGTATCATACGTGGCGAGTTATTTGGCGATTAATCAATGGCATGCTGAAATTGTATCCAAAAATTGAATTTGTGTCTTGTTTTTCTCAACCGATTGAGAAAAAAAAATTGATACAAACCTGCACTTGTAGTCAGAATATCTCTTTTAAACTTGTTATATTTAAGTCATTGCGTTTTTGTATCATCGCGAATTATTTTTTATTATTTCTTGATATTATTTTGTGTTCTGAAATTACAGACAAAGAGACGATCAAAGTCCTCTTTGGATTTAGCTCAATACTTGAGAGATGTCTTCACTATAGATGTTAAATCTGTATATCGAACAGCTAGACAAATGGAATTTATCTGATCAGAATTTACTCAAAATTTGATAAAAAGCTGTAAATTCGATGTAAAGATACTATACCAAATTCAAACCATGTAAATTAAAGAGTTTTTGAGTTTTTCTTTGTCACACACCGATTTTTAAGAATGTACTTTCGAATTCAGTGAGATTTAAAAACGTTGATATTCAACGAAATCTCGAGTTTCTGACAATTACTGTATTTTATCCATACTATGTATACGAGTAAGTAAATATAGCAAAAGGCAAAAGTCATCTTGAGCATATTTATCCACATCCGTTTTTTTAAAAACATTTTTACCTCAATTTAAGTAAAGATAAGTAAATAAAATTTTTTTATCTGTGTGTTAAAGCAAATGTGAGATTAATATATTGATATTTGTATATGTAGGATGTCTCTTCAACTTAATTCTAACCAAAGAGATGATTTCTAAACAGGTACGAAGATGAAACTGCTCTAAACAATGTAAACAGTATATTAAGAGTTCGAGCAATAAATATACTTTTCAAAAAATAAGAAATTTACATTTTTATACTTCTCCTGGTCCTACTACTCTTATTCATCAATTCTTGAATCAGTAATATTTTAATCAAAAAGAAATTTCTATTTTTCTGAGACCTAAACTGAAGAATTTTGAAGTCTCGAGTACTCCTATGTTCGAAAGTATATGTGTACTATATATTGTTACGAAATTTCAGGGTTCGTTTGGATAGTGGGAGTTATATGGTGTGTAGAACGCTCAATCACCAGGTGGCAGTAGAAAATGAAACAAGGATGTTTATTTACACGAAGACATACAGGACAGCACAAAGGCGACAATTATATACAGCACAGAAGACGATTATCTTCAGCCGAGACTTGCAGCAACAACAGCATACACAGCAGCATATAACAAGACAGACAGACAGTAGCGCACCGCTTAGTTCAGCACTAGCTTCACTCCGTCGCTGCTCCGCTTATCTCTGGAAGGCCAGTTTTTTACTATCGATTCCGACTACTCTTCTACTCTACTGGTCTACGACTCAATTCATCGTTGGTTCACGACTCTGGATTCACGAAGACGACTACTCTTTCGCTTCCGACAATTCTCGCACTTCACTGGATCGCGACTCAATTCACCACTGCCCGTCGGCTGCGGGTGTTTCCTTTTATAGGTCTCGGGAGGCGGCGCTAGAAGCCTCTCAACCAATCAGGAATGTTCGAGGCGTATCTCCATTCCTATTGGGCGCATCTGGAACAATCTCGATGTTTCGGGTATAATCTATTTTGGCGCCACAGTCGCCAAATTCGTCGTCAAGTCACCAAATGGTCGCCAAGTTTGTCGCCAAGTTCTGGGATCTCCTATGGAACCCACTATGCTGGGAAACCGCATGACAGGTTCGTAACAATGTATTTGTACAGTACTATATGTATTTTCACAGTGGCTCATGAGGAATCGGCCTATGAACATCCATTTTTTTCCTACTAATCACTGCATACTGGATTAAAATATCGAAATTAAAAACTTCATAAGTCCATAATTTTTTTCATTAGGAAGATAGGATTTTTTAAAAATTAAAATATTCGTAATTTCTCAAAAATATTTTACTAAATACCAATAGTACAAAATACGTGAAATAATATTTAAGTATAGATCTTGATCTCCACCTACAATTGCACCGTGTTAACGCCTGCTATGACGCGGAGCATATGAAGCGACGTACAGTAACGCGGTGCTTAAATATGAGCAGATTCACTTTTGTTCAATAACGCAAATAATATACTTGGGAAATTAAAATTTAGGACTTAACTTGAGAGGTGCGGTCTAGGGGACTGCATTTTCTTTATACTCAAACTAAATGTTCTAATATAAGTATTAGAATGAAAACGTTCTCAATATATTCAGCAGAGATATTTCTTGATATAAAAATGTGTTTTAGAAATTTTTAAAAATATATTATGACTAAAAAAATCAATTACGTTGTAACATACATTTTCTTCTCAAATTACTTGTTACAAGAAATAATATTTTTGAAGGAACGTATTACTTATTATTTTTAAATCATAATTATTTTTCCAGTATACAAAGGAATATGGAAAATAATATAAGGAAAAATTCAACAATTATATGAAAAAAATGGCTCCCTTTTCTTGGCATCATCGGTTTTCGAGGGCATTTTAAATATACAGGTTAAGTACAAGTATAAAAATCAGCCTTTGTATATTAATATAATTTAGAAATTTTTCAAAATACATTATCACTAGAAAAGATTATATTTGGACATACACATTATAATCAGTTGAATGAGAACCTTCACCGAAAAAGTTTCTGTACACATCGCTAAAATCACTTTCTGCTTCATTTAAAAATCTCTGGAACTCTGCTTTATAACGAGAATCAGTAGGTGTGACGATGATTCGAGCACCAAGTTTTAGAGTCATCTGCTAAGCCTTGTATAAGACCGGAACACTAAGATCACTAGAAAAGATTATATTTGGACATGCACATTATAATCAGCCGAATGAGAACCTTCACCGAAAAAGTTTCTGTACACATCGCTAAAATCACTTTCTGCTTCATTTAAAAATCCCTGGAACTCTGCTTTATAACGAGAATCAGTAGGTGTGACGATGATTCGAGCACCAAGTTTTAGAGTCATCTGCTAAGCCTTGTATAAGACCGGAACACTAAGATCACTAGAAAAGATTATATTTGGACATACACATTATAATCAGCCGAATGAGAACCTTCACCGAAAAAGTTTCTGTACACATCGCTAAAATCACTTTCTGCTTCATTTAAAAATCCCTGGAACTCTGCTTTATAACGAGAATCAGTAGGTGTGACGATGATTCGAGCACCAAGTTTTAGAGTCATCTGCTAAGCCTTGTATAAGACCGGAACACTAAGATCACTAGAAAAGATTATATTTGGACATGCACATTATAATCAGCCGAATGAGAACCTTCACCGAAAAAGTTTCTGTACACATCGCTAAAATCACTTTCTGCTTCATTTAAAAATCTCTGGAACTCTGCTTTATAACGAGAATCAGTAGGTGTGACGATGATTCGAGCACCAAGTTTTAGAGTCATCTGCTAAGCCTTGTATAAGACCGGAGCACTAAAATGGGAGGTGCGGATTCACAGACGTCGTGCTATGAAATAGCTGAACTATTTAAAAAAAAAAGCATCCTCTGAAACTGGCTGAAAAAGTGCACGTGTAGTGAAGGTCATGAAACAGGAAGTTACAGGGTCAATCCATTCGATTGAGCTAAAAATAGAATAGGAATAACTGAACGTCCATTTTTAGCTGTCTGACAGATCGCACTTTCCTAGTTAAGGGATGAATACAAATTTTTTCATGTTGTATTTTCGAGATGAAACAAAGAGTTATATATAAGTTTCAAGCAAAACTTAGAAAAATAGTCAATGTAACAGATTTACGGCTACTTTTGTTTAAGTAAATCGAATGTATTTTACTGTACTAACTATTTTTTGGCAGAAAAACATATTCTAGAAGATGATCACAACACAGGAAGACCACATACGTCAAGAGCTTCAGCTGTTATTGAAAATGTGATAAAACATCTCTGTGCGTCATTGAGATTAATAGGAAAGTCTTAAAATATGCAAAAAGTATGTCTGCGCTAAATTTCGAACTCATGCTTCCTAAAAATGCGAAAATGTCTGGTAAAAAAATAACGCAGACTCCCCCATTGCTAACATCTAGAATCATTCATCTTATTCACATGATTTAGCACCTTGCCACTTCTCTTCATCCTTAAAACTTGAAATGATATTAAACATTTGCTATTTTAAAGAAAATGTGTCTATATAAACAGCTTCGACATAGGCTTTGTTGACACATATGTTATACTCTTACAAGCATTCGAATCATTATTATGTTGTTGCAAAAATATATTGAAGCCAAAAAAGTTCATCTTTTATAAAAATGGCAAAAAATTATTTATTTTTTCACTTTTAATTTCATAAACACTGTCGTAAAAATCATTAACATTCTAGGAAATTTTTAGATCCAAGACATATCACAAACTAACAACTCCAACCTGACGGGAGGCAAACGGAAAAACTTGAATGATCAGACCGCCGCAACAGAAACACTGGAGGGAACTGTGATTGAATCTTAAGGGCCATCACCAGCCACGGTACAACCTTTCCCTGAGGAAGTAAGTCCCATTATCGATGGGAGTAAACCACCCCCCACTTTTTCGTGTACCCATAAGGGTGGCGAGAGCCAACTTCTCATCCTCACTTACGAGGTGTCCCTCCCCTCGTGGGACATTGTATTTATTGATACATGCAATGTAAATATAATTCACTACATCATTTTGAGCAATTTCTTAATTATAAATACATGCATATATTTTATAGTTTATAAATTCGCCCTTAGATTTACAAATCAGCCATTTCAATCAGAGTGTCCAAACTAAATATTAACTTTTATATAAAATGTTTGTTTATGTATATTTGTTAAGCTTAATTTACAATTCTTTTCGAAATCTAAATATTTTACAGTTACAAACGCGAAACACTGAGAATCATCAGTTTCGTCTTTATATACACACCACCATCCATATCACTTTAAGATTGAAACCTCTATTGATCTACGAAGGACCGCAATATTAGGCCAAATATCTCTTTTGTCATCGAGAATAAGTCCTCCATATATTTTATTGTACTTTCTAAATAAGAATTTATGATGGCCAGAAAGCCATATGTTGCAATCGGTTATAGTGGTTTTCGTATCGAACGAACGTATTAAATACCACGATTTAGCCAAAGCCTAAATATAAGTTATTATATTCAGACCAGGTGTCAGATGTTTCACAGCCTTATGACTCTTGTATTAAAACTTGTGGAAGATTCAGATATTCGTAGCTTTGAATATTGATCTGTGGCTTTGAAATGAAATCTAATGATTCAGGTTCCAGCCTTTGTAATCTTTGCTTTAATTAAAACGTAATTAGCAAATATTAAAAAATAGAACATAAGGAATAAAGACATAAAAATGTTTAAAAGTATTACAAATAATGAATGCAATTATTATACCTCTTTGAAACTTATTATAAAAAATCAATATTGAGTTATTTTTCATAAGAGAATTATTAAAGCAATTATAGAATAACGCAGCAAAAAAAAAGAAAAAAATCGTTTCAGTTATAAAATCTCAACTGAAGATCAAAATGTATTTTCCTGTTATTTATTTAAGGCATCATTGAAGATTCAAGTATTGAAATTATTAAAATATTTAAATTTGATGATAAACTTACGTTCATGTATTCAAAAAAATCATATTCTTATAAATAAGAATTCAATTTCTTGATTCATTTTCATTATGCTAATAAACCTTGAATGAAAAGAAAAATATATTTTTTTTAAGTTTTTAATTTTATAAAGTAAAACTAATATTTTTATTTCATAAATGTTTATATTTTTTTCCAGAAATTTGAGATGTGTGATGAAAAACCTCAACTTTTTCCAATTAACTAATTGAATATTAAAACTTGTTTTTATTATATATATATTCTGTATCAAATAACTTCAAAGTAATCTCATTTCCTTATTTATTTGTAACTAAAATATAACTTAATATTTTTTTAAATAAAAGAAATGCATATCAGAGTAAAATTTGAAATGATAAATTAATACACCGAATGTAATATTTTAATTTCAGGCTTGACATTTTTGCTATTTTTATATTGAAACTTTGTCATGAATATAGTAAAATAAATCCATAAAAAGAAAAATATCTTTAAAATCTCATTTTTGCTGTTTGAAGAATTCAAAACTACCAAGAATTATTGCCAAAAATTACTACTTGCTAAGAATTATTTATTTATTTATTTTTGGAATTGTGGAAAGGGAGCTCAATTTTTTTTTTAAGTTGAAATTTTTATTAATGAAAAAATTTGTAATGAAATATTGGATATTTTGTTCCATAATTTCTGAAAATAATGCTTCACAAAACGATTTCTACATCTTTTTTAAAATTAGGAAAAAAATTATTTTCTATTGTGCAGATTATATTGCTTTTTTATAATTGAAAATTAAAAATTTTCTAATTACATTTTTTTAGCATAATTCTCGAAAATACATATCAATATTTCAAAAGAATTCAAAACTGTTCGTTGTTTTCATGAAATATTTAATCACGTGAGTTTCTTCTATCGTTGAAATGTAAAGAAAAAAGACATATTTTATTCCTTTTTCGTAAATGTAGTAAAGAGAGATTATAGTAATCGTCAAAAATTTTGAAGTAGACATTTTGACGAATATTCATATTTTATACCTTCATGAGTTCGAAAAACACATTTTTGTAAAATGTCCGTCTGTCTTTCTCTCTGTGACATAGAAAACTCAAAAATGCTCGGAGATAAACGAATGAAACTTGATGTATGATCTTTATACCATATTTGTAAATTTCTATCAAATTAAATACGTCAAATTTCTTTAAAAAACATTGTCAAACGAAATATATATATATATATTTTTAAAAAATAAAAAAATAAGTATAATTTTTAAAAATTTCGAAATATTCCAGGTGACTTAATTTTTATTTTTTTTCTATCGATTTTTCTTTTTAACCAATGCAAGTTTATTTGGAACAAAACTTGTCATGATTTTGTAATTCCAATTGGATGCTAATTTTTTAGAAATATTTTTTTGCACACTTACTGCATTTTTATAAGAATTTTATTTTTTTTCTGAACTAAAATTTACTTTGAAGTAGCTACAAAAACTCGAAACCTAAAATGCACACAACATTTTCGTTTAATGTTTGACCGCAATCTTTATTATCAATTTCATTTAATTTCTTCAACAATTAAGACTCCTAGAACATTTCAAAAATATTTAAATCGAATTATATTCTCATTTTGAGAAAAATCATTAAGATATACTTTTTTTCATCGTAACCTTTCAAGTATTTATTTTATAAATATATATATATATATATATATATATATATAACATCACTTTAATTGAATATAAACATATAGCTTGGTGATGAAACTATAAAATAAAATTGCATATTTTCGTTCATTTTTTGCTTATTTTAAATTCCACTGTCCTCTTAAAGAGAATTAAAGAATGTTACCATATCGTGATAGATAACGTGCATTTAAAAGATGCACAATCCTAATAGTTATATTCTCAGAGATTTCATGAAATTAGATTTTGTTTGGAAAACTAATTAACTCAATAAATATAACAAGTATAAATATTTTGATATCAATTGTAATAGTATCAGTTAAGTATCAATTCTAATAGTATCAGTTAAGTATCAATTGTAATAGTATCAGTTAAGTATCAATTGTAATAGACATCATTGTTCTGATGTCTATTACAATTTGATACTTAATGTTATTTTATACAGATAATCATAAAATTTAGTTATTCCTAAGGGATTTAACTGAATTTCTACATTCCTGATATTTTTATGAATCTATTGGTCTCGAATGATGTTTACAAAATATCTTACATATCATATTTTGTGCATTTAATTCAGTATGAAATATATCATAATAAATTAATTTAGCATCTTAACATTTGATATTTAACATTATAGCAAGAATAGACCAAATGGTTTAATTTGGTTTTTTACTGCACGAGGAATATTTACTTTTACACTTTATCCTTCTGACGCGCTCTTATAACGGAGACAGGAACTGAATCTACACATGGTACCAGCGAAAATACATTTAATACAAATAAATCTATTGAGAGCGAATCCTTTGTGAAATTTGAATCTATTCATGGACTCAGATTGAAATCCATGTTACTCGCTTCTAGTATCTAAGAATATCCAAGAAGCTCACATTTAATTCTACAGTAGGTCATTTAATTCTCAATGGAATTGAGCAGCCTTCGTATATGGAGGTTGGCTTTCGCCACCTTCGTGGGTACAAAAATAGCGTGTGTTGATTACATCTTACTGTTGATTAGACATGCTTCCTACGGGAAGAGTTGTACCTTGTAAGGTCAGGATCATTAGGTGTCAACCATAGTTCATGTCTATAGTTTCCCAGTATCTGATGATTCATATTTATCAGTGAAACTCAACGCTAGTCGAGTAGTTGATTATATAAGTATGAGAAGTTTCAGTCTTGGAAATGGTTTTCCGCCACTGTGTTGGGTAAAAAAATGGTGTGAGATGACAACATCTTATCGATAATTAGACGTGCTTCCTACGGGAAGAGTTGCACAATGTAAGGTCAGGATCATTAGGTGTCAACCATAGTTGATGTCTATATTTTCCCAGTATCTGATGATTCATATTTATCTGTGAAACGCAACGCTAGTCGAGTAGTTGATTATATAAGTATGAGAAGTTTCAGTCTTGGAAATGGTTTTCCGCCACTGTGTTGGGTAAAAAAATGGTGTGAGATGACAACATCTTATCGATGATTAGACGTGCTTCCTACGGGAAGAGTTGCACAATGTAAGGTCAGGATCATTAGGTGTCAACCATAGTTGATGTCTATATTTTCCCAGTATCTGATGATTCATATTTATCAGTGAAACTCAACGCTAGTCGAGTAGTTGATTATATAAGTATGAGAAGTTTCTGTCTTGGAAATTGTTTTCCGCCACTGTGTTGGGTAAAAAAATGGTGTGAGATGACAACATCTTATCGATGATTAGACGTGCTTCCTACGGGAAGAGTTGTACAATGTAAGGTCAGGATCATTAGGTGTCAACCATAGTTGATGTCTATATTTTCCCAGTATCTGATGATTCATATTTATCTGTGAAACTCAACGCTAGTCGAGTAGTTGATTATATAAGTATGAGAAGTTTCAGTCTTGGAAATGGTTTTCCGCCACTGTGTTGGGTAAAAAAATGGTGTAAGATGACAACATCTTATCGATGATTAGACGTGCTTCCTACGGGAAGAGTTGTACAATGTAAGGTCAGGATCATTAGGTGTCAACCATAGTTGATGTCTATATTTTCCCAGTATCTGATGATTCATATTTATCAGTAAAACTCAACGCTAGTCGAGTAGTTGATTATATAAGTATGAGAAGTTTCAGTCTTGGAAATTGTTTTCCGCCACTGTGTTGGGTACAAAAATGGCGTGAGATGACAACATCTTATCGATGATTAGACGTGCTTCCTACGGGATGGGTTTTATCGTTGCCGGTGATTTTCTTTAGAAGTCAACCATAGTAATCCCCTATGTTGACGCAATGTCCAATGAACCTGATTTATCTGAATGTCTGAGAGTAGATCGCTGTAGTCAGTTATGATAAAGTAACTTTGACCACCTAGAAAAAAAAATTATTATTTATAGCATTCTCTTATGCATAGATTTATGAAAATTTTCATTGAAATTTAAGCGTTAAAAATCCATTAATCTATTCTGAAATATACGAGGAAGAAATATTGCAATCATTAAGAAATACAGTTTCTAAATTATAGTATAAAAGAATTAATGACATTAATTCATTTATAAAATAATTTCATAACAAATAAAAAGTTTTGAATAGAAAACATTATTTTCAAATATTTCTACGCTCATAATAAAAGTATCATTCATAAATTTTTATCTTCAATTTGTACATATTGAAAGGAATATAATGAATCCTTATTTTCGTAGATGATTCTAAAGACAATAATTATTAAATATGAAACTATGTTAGCATACGATGTTAAAATTTTAAATATGGCTAGATTTGCGTTCTATCTATCCTAAACAATCTATAATAATGATTAGATGAATGAGATCCTAAATTAGAATTTTCGGAACAGATTTATAAAATTAGTTAATTCAATTTGTTTGCGATAGAATGAAAAAATTACTTGTCAAATTTATTTTACATTCTATTTTCGAAAATTGGAAAATATTTCACAATCTAACTTTTCCTCACCGATTTTGAAATCAATTTGTTTTCAGTAAAAGTTTGTTCGTTCAGCAGACGCAACAAAAAAAATCAATTTCATGTAAATCTTTCCTCGTAAGATAATTTCAAAAATATACATATTTATAGTAATAAGGTCAAGGCGAAGAACGTTATTTTGGTTCAACTTTAGAAAATACTTTTTTCTTTAATACTTACCATAAAAACATGAAAGTGCACACTTTTGCTCGGAACCTACAGTGACTTATTGGATTTTTTAATTGAATATCTTTAAGTGTTATTTTAAATATTGAATATAAATAATTTATTATAAAAACAATATTCGCATCAGCATGATAAATTATCCTAAATATCATATTTTATTTCTTATTAGTCGTATTTGTCGTCTGGTTGATTCGACTGAATTAATTGCTGCTAATAATGTCAATAAAATACTTGGTATAATTTTGTCTTAATATTTCTTTCAGGAAAATATTTCTAACTTTAATTTTTTATAGACATATAGTTTATTCTATTTTCGATGCTTAGCGATTTTCTTTTCATTTTGCTATGCATCTCAATAATGCTCTATCTGTGAGCTCATATTTATTGTTAGCTTCATGTTGTTTAATTTCACAGGATAGAACAACATCAATTAATGAGGATTGCTTGGTTAAAAAGTTAAACCTTAATTGCAAATATAACAAAGTTTCAAAAATTTTGTCAAAATATGTTTTATTCTGAAGCTGATTCAACATAATGAAAATGTGCCGAATCTTTATATCTTAACCATCAACTACAGAAAAGACCTCCAAGCGTTGCAGCCTGGTTAACACTAAATCTACTACATCTTTGCCTCCTTTTTTGTGTCTCTGACATATTCAGAAATGTTGGAAGGATAGAGATCTAATGACGTCATAGACAATCTTCTGGGCATTTTTAATTAATAAATATTAATTATTAAATTAATTAATAATTAATTTAATAATTAATAATTAATTAATAAAGTCAGGAGCTGCAATAAAATAAATATGAATTTCCCTTCACCAATGACACTTTTGAAAGATAATCTTTAAAATTGAATTAAAATAATATATATATATATGAGAAATTAATAGATGTTTTGGAACGATAATGCTTTAAATTTTAATATGGCATAAAAATAATATTAGTGTTGCATTAGTTTCGGATGCTATGACGTAGATGTGCCGACATTTCATATGTATTTTCATTAATCAACATTCTGATTAAAATTCTTTCACTTGTGAAACCTCCTAAATATATTGTTACAAAATTTTTTCTACAAAAATACAACTAATCAATTGTAATGACACAGCACGTTCAATTGCTAGTTCAACAGCTTGTTTGCTGTCTAATCCTCTAATCTGTTTTACTCGTCGACGACTCCGACTACTCTCACTCACCACTTCTGACGATACACACGACTTCTCCCAGCTTCAGAGTGCTCGTCTTTTATAGTTCGAGGAGGCGGGGCTAGAATCTTCAGACCAATCAGGGCGTACCTGGGTATATCTCGATTATTACTAGATGGATCGTGAAACTTCTCGAACTTTCCGGTATGATCCATTTAGTCGCCAAATTCGCCAAATTCATCGCCAAGTCGCCAAGCTTAGCAAGCACAGTACAGATCTTACAAAGGTTTTAACGGTTTTTCCAGGATGACACTATTCGTGCCGGATAGCAAAATTACAGATTTAACAATATATATGCGCCCAACTTTAGTAGTACTAAATCCAAAAATATGACTTATAAAAATCTACACATGCAGTTACTCACACAATAATCATTATTCTTAGTAGAGATAATTGTTAAAATTTTCTATAATTTGAATTCATATTTTTTATTACATTATTTTATAAATATATCCATACATGATTCTCCATAGAAATACAAAGTGATTTGGAAAGACAAAATAATCTTATAATTTAAGTATAAAAATCTCAAGACATTATGATGCGATATTTCTATAATTGGTAAATATTTCCCTACCTACTTACAATTAGCTTCTCCATTTATATCATCCTAAATTGGATATTCCTCAAAAAAAAATCTTCTAAATTTGTGCTCATCTAATCACTTCATAATGCAGCCATAATCTAAATCATTTAATTAATCACCAATTAGCATCTATTCAACAGATTGGAATGATATTCATTAAATCCAATCTCTGTTCGAATAAGCGCTGACGTTCTAAAGTCCTTGCTTTTCCAGCTGACTGCATTCGAAGCGGGACTGTGTCAACTGTGACCTTGGCTAATGAACTTCAATCTTGTACTCGGAAATAGCTCGTTCCTAAACCTTTTCCGAAACCACCTGCTCTTCAGTTTATTTAGAGTAAATATAGAATTAAGGATAAATATTTGGGAAGCATCATTTCAAAGTGGGTAAATTTATCCTTGCTGTTGAAATTGGACAACAAAAATTGTTTGTTGTTGAGATAATTATGATAACACCGTTGATTCGATCTTGTGAAAACGATAATAAAATTAATAATTTATAAAAATTGTAGAGTATGTTTAAAATGAAAAACTAATTAATTAAAGCTGTTAAAGTAACTGAAAGCGAAGCATTGAAGATTAAAAGATGATAAAATGTACTCTAGCGTAGAATTTGACTTGTAATAGTTATACTAATGATAGAGAATATACGCGAACTTGTCAATGTAAAGTTATAGAATGTTTGATTTAGTGATAATAAGTTTCGATACAAATATACATTGGAAGACGAAAATAAGTGCAATTTTTTTCCCAAAACTTTTCATAACTTTAGAATTGTGCAAAAGTGATTTTTACATCATTTAAATGTTCAAAATACTGTCTTTTTAATAATTGTCTTGCAAATTTTACTTGAATTTTGAACATTTTAAAGCTTACTTTTACTGTAAAATTTTCCATTACTGTTGAGAAATTTAAAAATTTTTACTTGATTCTATCAAATTTTTTCAATTATTATGAGCTACAGTGTTTATTATGTACACAGCTACATGAAGGAGAAGAAAGTGAAATTTCAGTATGGCGAAAAACAGCGTGCAATTAGAAGACATGCTATTTAAATAGTATCATTTTTAATTAAACTATGACTCGGTTGATTTAACTCCATTCCGAAAATTCATTTACGCAGTACACGGAACACGAGTGAGTGATTAAAATAACACGAATTTAAATTCTATTAAATTACTTGGCTGTGAAAATCATGAAGGTATATATTTATTTACATCCAACTCAGTTGCAAATCATCTGAAATAGAATCTATAAATTTAACTATTTACTGAAAGAATTCAAAAAACCAAAAAATACACAAATTTCATCTGGAACTGTTTTTAATTCGGTTGCAATACCTCAAATGTTTATTAAATTATTTAAGCACTATTTGATATTCGTATAATTGTATATTTCATTCTTAATTTATTTGAGATAGTTTATTATATTTAATAAATAGTTTGTATTATGTCACGTTTCTAGTATTGAATATTAGAAACGTGAATAAATATTTTTGAATAAAAAGAAATTTTTATTTTTAGATTTTAGATTTTTCATTTTTAACCATGAACATTTCTTTGAAATTATCTATAGGTAAAAGGTAATTAAAAACCCCAAATTAGTTAAAATTCCTAATGAATTTTTTAAAGAAAAGAAATATATATCTTACTCTTGTAAAAAACACAAATTTATTAAACAATTATATTACTTTAACAATAAATTTTAAAGATCCTTCAAGAACTCCTAAAGCTTTATACAACTTTAGATGGATTCAAGTGCATATATGAATATTCATTAAAGTGTTGCTAAATGCAGATTATTTCTTGTAAATTTTTAGAATTTTTAAAATCAGATAAGATTAGATTAAAAATTAGATTGGATATCTTCAGTGAAAAATTATATAAAAGTACTTTCTCACTAATTTTTTGCCAATTTTAATGTTATTTAGAAGAAAAAAAGATCTGTAACTTAGTAAAAATAGCATAAAACTGAATTTATAAGTACGTTCAGAAAGTTCTTATATTACAAAAAAAAAAAAAAAAAAAAAAAAAAAAATGCCCAAAATAATTTTCATAATTCTTTCTAATACAGCATAAAAAATAATCTCTTTTGAATAAGGAAAAGAAAATTAAAATTTTATACCAACTTTAATTTTATACAATTTTGGAATAGCAGCATATTTCTTCAATTTCGAGTATACGTTTGTTTCTGCCTTTTTGGTGTTGCTCTTTTTTTCTTATCTTCCATTGCGTTTTACTGCCAATGTCATGGAACATGTAGAATAGAAATATATCTAGGGATCAGTTCAATATTCCTATTTTATTTCTACATCTAAAATTCAGATGATAAGCAAACGGATCTCTTAACGCATAACTGGATACATCAATTTCCTCTCACGATCAGAGACATGCAATCAAAACAGCACCAAACAGAATTGGAATTTATTTTGGAAACGCAATACATTCTAAAAATCATGTAATTACCAAAAATAATAGAAATGTTAATGTTATGATATTAAATATTCGAAAGATGTTATAAGAAAAAAACCTAAACAATCTTTTAATGAATTTTTTCTTTGTTTAGATATTACGGAATCACACAAATGTTAATAATTGTTAGAATTTAGCAAACAAAAATAAAGAATACAATATTTTAAAATATTTTTTTAAGAATATTTCTTTATTCGTTTTGCAATATTCAAATTAAAAGTAGTTTCAGAGAGGTTGAGTCAATCACTCAATAAATAACTACAAAAGTTTTGACAAAGAATAACTCGGTTATAGGCACGTGTTCGTACTTTGATTCTTGCCAACATATTGCTGAAAGAAGAACTTGAAGGAGAATGTAGTATTTAAGGACAAAATACCACGTGATAATCAAAGCTAGCAAAAGTTTTTTTTTTTTTTTTTTTTTTTTTTTTTTCCCAAACGTTTTACTGAAAGAGTATTGAATATTAAAAATAACTAAGCCACAATATGGCTTATTATAAAGTGATAAAATGACATTAACAATCCATTTGTATTCAACACTCAACACTTTATAGAGAAATAGAAAATTATATCAGTTTAAAAAAATTTAATTTATTCTAATAAAAATTCTAATTCTAATTTTAATTCTAATAAAAATATTTAAAGTTATTTTTCTCAAAAGAAATAACAATAATTTAGTGATATCAATACATTGCTCACATAAAATATTTAAAATAAAACAATATGAATAAAATTGTATTCCGCACTGCAAAAGGAATATAAAGCCATGCTGAGATAAAGATTTTCAAATTGCTTTCTTATCAGGATATTCTTTTCAAGGCACAAAATATACAAAGGAATTTTAAAAATAATTGTCTACATGACTTGATAAAACTTTCAAGGAATACACAATATAAAAACAAATTTCAGAGATTATTGGAAAGACCGAATTAAAAAATAAAAATAACAACGTATGATATTTTCGAAAAAGGGTTGCAAATCTCACGATTAAAAAAGAAATTTCGAATACATATTACTTTATTCCCTTCGGAATATAAATTTATTTTTTTGAATTCCAACTAGACACAGATTTTTACCTATCTCTTTTTCTCTATCTCTAGCCAATATTTGTTTCAGAAAAATCGTTTGCTAAAAAAATGTAAAAAAACTTAAAAACTCTAGATCGATTTTTTTTTGTTGTTGTTGTCAGTCAACTGATAGAAACAATTAATAAAATTGATATGGAACTGATGCATCTCATTTAAATAAATTTTTCCCATAAATTCAACGATTGCAAATTCAACACAGTGTAATTTTTCCAATAAATTGGGAGAATTACCAAAAATTTAATTTTAAAATATTGCACTATTGGAAGAATAAAGGTAACATTTTTGGATATAATCCTAAAATTATAATAGAGTTGTTTTAACGATAATTTGAAGGAAAAAAAAACGTTTTATATGTTTAAGTCTATTCCTTTTTATACTTTTATGGAACCGTAGTAGATTTTTTTTTTAATTTTTACGAAGTCTCTATTATGCTGATTCTGCTGTGCTTTCTTCCTTCTGTTAAATTATTCCATTTGTAAGAAAAAAAATAAAACAAGGAGATGGATTGTACGAAATGAAATATCACGATTGAGTTACATTGAAGAATAAAATAATGAAATTCATTATGTAAAGAACAAACTGTTAGCCCGTATAAAAGAATTATAACAATAATTCAACTCATTACCTTCCATAATCTGTTTTGATTCTATAATTCAACAGAGTTGCAAAAATTCTACTTTTTTTTATCGCAGTTCTACTTCAGCCATATATTTTTTATAAAAATCATCTGCTCAAAAGGAAAAAAAAAAGCAGAAAATAATGTAAAAACACAATATGTAAAAAAAAAAAAATCTGTTGCTATCCATGGAATTAAGTTAGAAGAAAAATTAATGCATGATTTCAAAATGTTGCTTCACCTGCGGGGGTATTAAAGCAAAGAAATTAAAAATCTCTCTGAAGGATGAAATAATTATTATATTTCAAACTCAAACGACCAAATATTTGAAAACGATTTTTGATTAAAGTTGAAATTATTTTTATAATTTTTGGAGACAAAAAAAAAATAATAAAGATTTTTTTTTCTGTGGTAAATGGATTTTGTTTAATACTATGATATATTATATTCTAGATGCTTTAAGCTCATTTTCTTTGATTCAATAATATTATATAGTAAAAAATACTTACAAATACCGATTGTGAAAGAGTCATGAATATTTCCTTTCAACAGCAAATATATAGCTTTGTTCTAAACATAAATTGATTCTTTTTCCATAATAAATTCATTTTATCTTCCGAATAGAAATTATGACGAAAATTAAAAATTTCAGTCGGTGGATTGCTATTCAGACAGAGTTCTAAAACACTGTTTTGACAAAATATGACGGTTAATTTAAACGATTTTCGGAACTATTGATTTGAATACAATCTTTGAAATTTTACTAAAAAGAATGAATCTATCAAAAGCAATAAATACTATCGAACATGTAAAATAACATTATTTCATCTTTTCCTGCTGCCTTGTACTGAAACGACATATGATTCAAATGATAATTAACTTAAGAGACTTTTTTCGATTTTAAATGGGCATTGATCTCTAATATTTTATATATACAACCTCTTAAATAATATCAAAAAATCATCATAATAAATTACCAATAAATAATATCTATACCATTAAAGATACGCATATTGTTACAAATTATGCAAATTGGACATATTTTAGCTTATTAACGAGTTTTTTTCGGAACAAACGTGGATATTGTGGCTAATTGGCATTGCGAAATGTCCACTTTTTTCAATAAATATGGTAGTCTTCCGAGATAATATAAAAGCTTTATAGAAATCTCCGATCAATCAGGTACTAAGGCGCATTAATTGAGTAATTTTGACACTCGATCATGGATGTTTTGACTGAGAATAACTACTAAACTTGACTAAGAATCTAAGCCGATTTGAGGGGGAGGGAGGGGGGCTTTTGATTTTTTCATGCTCTGCGAGTCAATTTTCTTGAACTATAAAAAATATATTGATGGCAGAATTATTTTTCTTTTATTGACTGTAAGTAAGTATAAATTCAATTATAAAGATATTACGTTTGTTCAAACCCAATAAAATTTCTTATTTTAAAACATGCTGACATTCAAGAAAATTCCTAAATGCAAAGAAATATATTTTATATTGACACGTTAAGATGACCAGATTTTTCAAAACAATTATTTAATTCTCAACTTATCAAATTGAAATGTAAGATGTATTAAGAGTGACCTCATAAGTGATTGCATACAAAATTTATTTGACTACTGGATGCGAATACCTCCACTGCCTCAGATTAAGTTTTTGAATGTCAAATAGGCCGATGGAAGATAAAAAGAAACTAATACTCTAGAGACTCGATGGTTCAGCCTTACAAGTCAGGAGGAGCGGGCAGATCATCCAATAGGCGCACAAGTGACCCCTGGTACACATGGGGCACTACTAGACCTATCCTCACTATTTCCGTGTGTTTAGTGATTCATAAAAAACTTGCATACATTGCCGGAACAGTGGCGTTACTAAGACAATAGTGAAATCTTTTTTTTTTCCCTCGGTCCAAGTTCGTTGACGGCGTCCATATCCACATTTATTGGGAAGTATGAGAGAATGTTTTGGGAACATCATTCCATCTGGTATATTTTAGTTTTTATAAGCATTTTCACACAAAATGTATCATTCAATTTTGCTCTTCAGAAAGGAATTTCAAACTGAATATGTATAATAAATGTAGCTTATTAAGTATGGAGAAAATAGATCCAATGGTGTGAATGTAGTATATATTTCTTATATTTAATGCCAATGTAAATATATAGTTCTTACATCTTAAATTTATATAGACTTATATTTCAGGTAATTCAAAAAAAAAAAAAAAAAAAAACCCTTGATTATTGTGATATCTGTAAAATTTCAGACTTCATTCTTTCTTCATTTTTCCTGTTATGAGACAAAAATTTGACATTTTTTTGAACGAAATAAATGGTTATAAATTTGAATTTATTTAATAAAATGATTGCTTTATATATTTAAGTTTTTTACGTATTAATTATAGCCTACAGCTTTTTGAGAACAGTTTGATGAATATATAAGTTTAAATTATGTAATAAGTTTGAAATTTATCGCCTCCATTTGCCTTTAAACCACAAAAATCTCTAAAACAAAATCATTGATAAAATTATAAAACTGATTAATACCCAGATTTTTGAAATTTAAACATCGTTATATTATTAAAAATGCTTTTTAAAAACTAAACCATAAAAAAATATTATTTTCGCTATCAAAAACTGATGTCTCATTTTATTTTTAAATGTTAATTTCTGATTTACTAATTCAAAAATTATCGCAGCAAAATATTTCTTTTAATATTTAGCTACTGGTATCTCCCCAGTGGGTATGTAAATTTGAAGAATCGTTTTTTTTTTTTTTTTTTTTTTTTGGAAATCGGATCTACGAAACCGCTTGACAACCTAAAGAAATTTAATGCTGCAAATCTTTGAAATATACTATTTTCCAATTCGTTTTAGCTATATTAAAAATATATTCTTGATAGACAAATATTTATTTCGACTTACTTTGTCCAATTTTCATTACATTTTGAATTTCAATAACTTAGATTGATATGGATTTACAGGCAGATCTTCCACCATGTAAAATTTTAAAGTTTCTGGAATAGTGTTATTTGAAATTTTATTCGGCCTATTTATTCGCAAAAATGCAAACATTCTTTTATTAAAATGTTAATGTATTAAAATATATTACTTATGATTGTTATAAACAAGGAATTGCATTCAAATTAAGTTTTTCTTTTATTTTGCCAGCAATTTATATACTCAGTTTTTAAAGAATATGAAATATAAGTATTGACATTATTCAAAGCATATTAACAATTGGAAGTTGATGCCGATCTTTAACATTTCAGAAATGAGTTATTAAGGAACATTATTAATGAACTTGCATATTGATTTTGCCTATCAAAACTTCATTTTCAAAGACGGAAGAAAATGTGGCTTTAACAGCACATAGTTTGTACTAAGATATTTCATGAATTAAAATATAGGTGTATAGCTTTCCATTGATAACATCCAGCAAGTCAAACCGAATCTCATATTTCTAAATACAAGCTGCATATCAGAAATTCTAACATGGCAACTCGGATAAATATAAGACTCTACTTCCTCCCTGTCTATGCTATAAATTGTTTAAAGACTGCGTCTATAAAGTTGTGACTAAACCAGTTCTAAGTTTGTCAACAAATAACAGCATTCAGAAACTTGTCACCTGCATTTGAAATGTAAATATTTAAGCTACATCTTGAACCTTTCAAGAGATTTGAGAGCAACATGTTTGACTATAATGTCTAGAATAAGAATTTATTTTTTTGCGTAGTCTTTGAAGTTGCAATAGTTTTAATGACTAATTTTTTTCAATTGCAGTTTGAAATTACTTATAACAGAATACAATACATTTAATTAACACCGTACGAGCATAATCTTGGCCTATTTCGCCATTTATCGTTACTGAACTAATTCACTTTGGTATGTATATATTGTTACGAATCTGTGATGCGGCTTTCCAGCATAGCTGGTTCCATGGGAGGTCTCAGAGCTTGGCTACGAATTTGGCGACTTTGGCGCCAAAATAGATTTTACCCGAAACATTGAGAATTTTCCCGACACGTCCAGTAGGAACGGAGATAAGCCTCGAACGTTCCTGATTGGTTCAGAGGCTTCTAGACCCGCCTCCTGAGACCTATAAAAGGAAGCACCCTCACCTGCCATGCGACTTTTCATCAGTCGACTTTGTTTCATTTCCTCTTCTACCATCACAGGAGACGTTACAGTCCAAGTAAACTTATCTCAAGCCAGGTCACATCCATTTTGCCATGTTGGAGGTAGCCCACATCGGGCGGGAACTCCTTTAATCTGTGCTATTTTCTGCCAGGCATTGGTGAGTCGAGTGGTGAATTGAGTATTCGGAAGCGACAGAGAAGAGTGGTCGTGGACCAGCGGAGTCGTCGTAGTTGTGAACCGACGGTGAATTGAGTCGTGAACCAGTGGAGTCGAAGAGTAGTCGGAATCGACAGAAGAACTGGCCTTCCAGAGATTAGCGGAGCAGCGACGGAGTCAAGTGAGTTCTGAATTAAGCTATGCTCTACGTCTGCAATAGAGTTTGTTGTCTGCACGTCTCGGCTGAAGATAATTGTGTGCTGTATATAGTTGTCGTCTTTGTGTTGTCCTGTGTGTCTTCGTGCAAATAAACATCGTTGTTTCATTTTCTGCTGCCGCCTACTGATTGAGTGTTATCCGCACCATATATCACCCACTATCCAAACGAACCTCTTGAAATTTCGTAACATTTGGTGACAGAAGTGGGATTGCCTGGAAATTTCGTAACAATATTCAATTTTAGATGGAATGACGAGAGTTTGTATGCATAAATGGTAACAAATAAGTCATGAAAGAGTAAGTAATAGGGAAGAAAACTAGTACGAACAAATAAAAAAGGAAAATTAAGACTTTATTTAAGGTTATTTAATATTACATAATTTTTAATTAATTAATTCAAACTGATTGAATAAACAGGAAGTATATCAAAATTAATTGAAACAAAAAAGAACTGCCATTTAAAGTAAAAATTATTGTTCAGTTAAATAGTTTGGTTTGTACATGTTGCACAATCATGTGATGAAATTAATAATCAAAATATTTTTTTAAATTAAAAAAAAAATCATAAAAATCTTTTACTTTTTATATTTTACATTTGGGGTCAACGTAAAAGTAAATACCATTTTAGATAAGCCAACAATTATTTATATTAATATTTTTAAGGGAATATTTTAAAAGATTCTTATAGTTAATTTTCTACTGTTAAATATTGATCTAAGCAAAAAAAAAAAAAAATCTTTTAAAGCTAAAAGTAATTTTTTAATTAAAATAATTTGATATAAATGTACTGGACTACCATAAACAGAAAATTTATAATAAGAAGATTTTACAAATTTAAGTGAATTTATTGCAAAATATTTTTTTTCATATTTGAGAGACAAAAAATCAATATTTTTTTTAATTAAATCAGTAATTAATAATAACTGTTATAACTAAAATATATTCTAAAACTTCCTAATAATTATTTGTAACATCTATTTATCGTACATTTATTTCAATATCAAAAAAAATCTTGCGTCGGTTTTGCCAGAATATTATTTCGAAAATAAGAATTATGAATAAAAATCGAAAAAAAAAATGTGTAAATTATTTATTAGTCGCAAAGTTCCTGCACAGAAATTTATAGAAATTCCAATTACCGAAAATGTAAATAAACATATCGAGTCTCTAACTTATTTATTCTATATTGAACAAATCTATACTTCTTTATATCAATAAAGCCTGAGAAATTTCAAAATATTTTTACCTTATAATTTGACAAATGGCGTCTTTTTTAGCGAAAACTAATACTGCTACAGATCTCTCTTTTAATTTATAAAAATCAAAATTCAAACCCTAATCCAGTCATTGTTATCAGAGATATGAACTGACAAGAGGATTATATTTAATTAGATCGTCTGCTATCTTTCCAAGATATCTATTCATTTTAAATTCTGCGTGATACTAAACACTTCATTTTTGTAACTTCCTTATTAAATTAAATCGCAGTTTTTTGGCCGTTATTTTCGTAGATTTCAACACATCAGTTTGTCGTAATTTACTTTGTTTATAGTGAAATCAACGAAAATAAAATTGACAACGAGGATTTATAATTCAATTATTTTTAAGTCAACTAGTGAAAATGAAGACGCTAAATTCATTTAAGATTAGGATTAACTAAAACAAGGAAGAATAGTTACCAAAATTTTAGAACCGAAAACACTAATATTGGAAATTTTATCGTAATCTCGTTTTGAATTATGTATTTTGATGAGATTGGATCTTTATTTAATTGACTGATTTTGCTATGAGGTAGATACATTTTTACTGAGTGATATCTATATTTGTATTTTATAATGAAACTCTGTGCATTTTATATTTATATATTCGAAATTAAAAATTTAAGAGCTCAGATACCAAACATTTTGCACAAACTATTTAAACCACAAGGGATTCTAGTAAATAATAAAAAGTATTATTCTAAATTGATTATTGCTTTTGGCGACTATTTGGTACATATGGTTGATCGAGTGTTGTTTGTCTGATCTCTATCTGGTATCTCTGGTCTGATGTCTCTTAATGACTACTCAGTAATTAATTCCACTCTGACAGTCAACCCCACACTGCAACGCCTGCTGTTACTCCATTCCGAGCGCCTACAAAATTCAACGTATCCTTTTACATGGATTCAAGTCCTCTTTACCATTTAATATGAGGTTTTAGGTCTTATAAGAGTGGGCGATTCCCTCCATACAATATCCAATAGAAGGGACGGAAAAGTTCTCTGGGAACCTCGTATTGGGGCACCTATACTCTTCTAAAGGAGGCTAGCTAAAGGGCATGGAGTTAAAGTATAGTAGGCAAAGGAGGCTGTAGCGCTTTATTAAAATAATTATTACGATCCAGAGTTGGTAATTAGCTAGAAATTCTGTTATACAAATGATGGAATACTGGCTATTTACAATTTCTACTAAATGTTTTTTTCTTTAAAAGATCAATATTCATTTAAAGCAAAGTACTTTTAAGCATTAAACTCAATCTCATATTAAAATAGTGATTCTTTTATTTAAAGTTTTACATAAGTCTTGCTCATTATACAAACGAATTTTTTAATAGTCTCAAGTGACATCCTCTCATACTGCCGTGAAAAACTAAAGTTTTGGGATAATTTAATCATCTAACTACACGTTGCCACTCGCGTTATTACAATTTTCTTATCTTATTTATCATCTAAACTGAATAATTTATAAGAATAATTTTATTTCCTCAGATTCCAAAAATGGGAAAAAAAATATCGTGCAATTAAATGTTTGATAATACAAGGAAATTGCAACTGGTACATAAGAGTTTATGTACAGTATATATAATAATGTATTATGAACATTGTACATGCTTTCCCCCAAAAAATCCTTTCAGTCAACAAACTGCAGTAGACATTAAAAGTTTCATACTTACTCTGTAAATTATGTACATGTAGCTTGCCAATCAAGTCAAGTCCCATGGTATTATGGACCCATTGAACACTTAAAAATCTAGGCATATGATGTCTAGAGTGTACATTGCTTTTCAATATATTGCAATTTCATTATGCCTTTCTTTATATATTTTCTGTATATAATAAAGATAATTATTTTTTCTCAGCTTCGAACTATAATATTACACAATTAACTTTTGGACTAAATATAGGAAATTGTACGAATTTCATTGCAACAGTTAAAAACTATTGTAGCAAATTATGTAAAAAAAAAATATTTTCAAAAATTTTCAAAATTTATAAAAAAAAGTCAAAAGAATTTCGCGAGTAATTCTTAGAGTGCAAAAATAAATTTTGAGCAATTAAAGTTTCAACATTTAAAAAAAAATCAAAATCTCATTTTTAGTTAGCATTTGAAAAAAAAAAATCCAAACTGTATTTTATTGCTCTCTAAAATACATTGTTGCCAATTTTAGTAGCTCTAATTTTATTAGCTATTAGTAGATTTTAATTGCTCTTCAGTATATATATTAAAATGATTTTTTTTTAATTTCAATTAATTTAATTAAAAATCAAATTTTCTAAGAAATATTATATTTGAGAAACTTTACTAAATATGATTTGTAACTTTTATTCAATATATTTTAACCCATTAAACGCCAAAACTCAAAATCTTTATTTGTTTTCGATGCAAACAATACAAGTTACTATTTTGACCACTTATAATAATAATTTAATGTAAAAATAAAGAAATTGCATTTTTCTTAAAAAATATAGGGTGTTGCGTTGGGGCAACGTCAGCGGAAAAGAAGTACGAATGCTGATCGTTATCTCCGAGCACTACATCGCATTTTCTTCATGTTTTAAAAACTATAAATTTTTGGGAGCTTATTAAAGGGTGTAAAATAGTCAAAACACTTCTTTAAAAATTTTAATTTATTAAAAACTAACAAATAAATGTAGTTGACAAACATATTATGTAAGAATAAGGTGATATAAATTTCAAGTATGATATACTTCACTACAATTGTGGGGTAAAGCAACTTCACAAATATTGCAGCGATAAATAGTTTGGCTGTGGCAATACTTGCAACGTAGTCTTCTACTGTCTGTAGACTTAACAATAAAATGTCCTTCGGATATTAGTTTTGTAAGGCTGAATTTGCTCGGACGTCCTGTAGCTGATCTTTTCTTATTTATCTCACTATGCAAGGGCGTCTGTAACAGATGAAGCACAACCTCTCGTCTAAACTCCAACAGTGACTTTTTATTTCCTTCTTCAGAAAATCTTGATATTCTCCAAGCATTTGTTAATGCAACATCGATGAAATTTGAAAATATCAGCCACCACCATCTTTTTGCCTCGGACCCTAATTCTGTAATTGGAAACAAAATTGTCACACAAATCTACACCACCTATTTTCTGACTAAATTGCTCAATGTAGTGACGTTGGGCTACTAATATTTCCTTCTTCTAATTCCTAGAATATCGAGAAACATTTTTTAGTGGTTCAATTTTTTCAAACGTTCACCCTATTGTCACAACAGAGTTGTCGTTCCACCGAACAACAAGTATCTTTTTGTTTTCTTCATACTGAAAAAAAAAGATTAAAAATATCTGCACTAATTTTATATTCTATGATTTGTTTGATACGATCAATTGAAGCTTTTTCTTCATTTGATTGAAGCCTATCAATTGGTTCCTTTCTAGTCCATCGTAATTCTTCCTTTTTCCGTTTTTATAGCTGAACTTCTGGGAGGATGTAACTTTTTTACATAAACTTCAACTTCCCCTGCAGTATCTCTAGGTAAACCTTCATTATTGTTATTTCATTACCTTCTCCTTCATCACTAGCATCTGCTCTTTCTGAAGGTACGGCAACAATATCGGTCTCATCTGCATCTTCGTCATCGGAATTTTGTTCGAATTTTTTTTCAAAAGCTTCTTCTAACGTAAGATATCCTGTTCTACGCATTTTTAACCACAGAGGATAAAAAAGTTGCTACCAATAAGACGCTCAGTACTGAAATAAAATCTTTCAAGAAGGATAAGAGTCTACCCCCTTTCCGCTGACGTTGCGCGAATGGAACACCTGTTTTTAGTTTCCATTCCTCCCCCACTGAAACACCTGTTTTGTGGAATGTACTGACAAAGAGTGACCTTGGCTAATGTATTTCACAGCCAAACCCCAATTTGCTTTTAATTTTTTTTTCTAAGAAAAAATGTTTGGAAATTTGAACCAAAAAATGCTTAAAGTAAAACATCGATTATTATGTGTAAAATAATTTATTTAAGTCAATTTTTTCACTGATTTGTTAGTAGTGCTATTTTTTAACATAAAACTGTAATTTATTCAAAAATTTGTTCAATCGTTATTTTTTTAATATTTATTCATATTGACCGTTGCGTCAACGCAACACCAGCGGTTAATGGGTTAATAGATTTGTTTGTAACATTCATATTGTTATTTTTTTAATTTTTATAGAATAGAAAAAAACGTGGCAAAATTCACTATTTTTTATTGCTATTCGTTGCAATTTCGATTTATTTGTTTTAAAATTTATCCAAAGTACTTAATTGAAATGTCATTTGTTCAAAATTTAAATAAAAATATTACATTTCTAATTTGATTTTCCGATATTGAACAGCTTTATATCTTTAGCCATCTATAAATCTTAAATAAATTCCGAAATATTTTTGCTTTACTTTATTCTTTTCACCGAAAGAGTTGTTATCCCAGTATCATTTTTAATTTATAAAATTCAAGACGCAAAACATAATGTAGCAAGTCATTATAATCCATGCGGTAAAAGATATGAGGGATTATAGATAATTAGATCCAGAATTTCAGAAATCAGTATTCATTTTAAATTATGCTTCATACTGAGCTACATATTGAAATAATTTATTTTTCTATATCCTTACTTAAATTAAGTCGAAGTTTTTGACTAATATTTCCTTTGTTCATAAGATATCAATTTTCCTTTAATCCCATTTCTTCATAATGAAATCTACGAAAATAAATTTTGTGACAGACGATTTTTATTACAAACCACATTTTAGTTTCACTGAATCAAAATGAAAACGATAAATTAATTTAGGATTAAAGTTAAGAAGAAGGGGGAAAATTGGATACCGAAATTTCTGGAAAGTACAAACTGTAACTTTATTCTTAAAATGATTCTTCTAGTTAATGAAATTCTAGAATTATTTTGAAAAGAATTAGCTTCTGTCATAGAATTACCTTGAAAAATATCTTATATTATATTTTGATAAGTTGTTGATTTTAATTAATTTAGTGGATTTATTTTATACATCGATATATTTTAGTTGAATGGTATTTATTGCGTTAAGCTGTATTGGATGCAATACATGTGTCGAATCAGATTTTGACCTGGTTATTTTTTTTAAACTGGTATACATTTTTGTAATTTTTCGGAGAAAAAAATTAGAGAATCGGGAATTATAAAGAGTTGCTGTAAGGAGGCAGAGATGATTGCATTCATTTTTCTAACACGAATTATATAAAAGTCGTTGCACACGACTTTAGTGGTTAATGCAGATATCTCTGACAAGGATATGACAGAAGAATGAGGTATAAACCGTTCACACGATAAGGTAGGCGTCTTGGTAATTTTTTCATTAATTTTTATGATATGAATGTTACTTATTTCCATGTCTTTCAGAACAAGGCTATAAAATCTTCAGGATTTATCAGGGATTTCTCTAAATTTCTTCAAAAATATAAAATAAAATTTAAAAGATGAAATGTCTTAACGGGACTATATTCCGAGAATTTTCTCGCGTATTCTCCAGTTAACACTAGAACACCCAAGATTTCGATTACCCTTAAATGTCCGCCTGTGTTGTTTCGACACCGCAATATAAAATATATAAAATAATTGCAATAACTAAATAATTACAGGACTACTGCTGAGTAAGGTATAGTTTTAAGACTTTTTAAAAATATTTCATGTAATTATCATATATTATGACCCTTTATATCATAAAAAACTGTAACAAAAAATTGCTTAATCTTATAAAATGAAATAAAACAATAATATTCATAAATATTAGTTTAATAAGCAAAATCGTAATTTTTGTGAGAAAGCAAGTTTTTTAATCATGATTTATTGCTTTTATACATAATGTTTTGTCCTTACCTCATTTGCAATGTATATAGTGATATTCAATTTTTCCTGTACATTTCCCGCACATCATTTTCATGCAAGATATTCCATTTTCATGCAAGACATTCCATTTTCATGCAAGACACACACAATTTTTAGTCACATTTTCATTACACTCTTTAATTTCGCACTTCTTATTTTTTAGCGAATTTGTAATTCCTTTAAATTCAGTATTTATTACTGGAATATTATCAATTTCATCTGCACTTTCTTCAGATTCTTCGCAGTCACTTTCACGCAATCTTCTGTCTTCATCGGAATCTAAATTAGAACAAGACAGCTCACCACCAACCGATTCCTTCTCACAAGAAATTAGCAATTTCATCAGTGCTTAGACCTTTTTTGTACTAGCCAACCTTTAAGGGTGTCTGCTCTGCACAAGGCTCAAAAATCGAATGATTTTTTTTTTATGAGCTTATAAGCAAATGCTATGTAAAGAAACACTTAGACATAACAATTTTAGAATAATTGATTCATTTTCACTGTAACCCAATAACAATGCATTCAAGGTCAAACAAATGTGCAATAGTAATTTGGGAAGTTTGTTTTACTTAGTGAACTATCATTTTTTGAAAGACCGCTATTTATAATGATAAATTACCTTGGTGTCCAGACGACACCAGCGGACGTTCTAGGTATATTTAGTTGTAAAATATCTCTTAATTAACCTAGAGCCACAAAAACGTTTCTGTGTAATCACCATGAAAAATGAATAAAAGTCATGAAAATTTCAAATTCGCTGCTAAAATGCGGAAAGGAGAACAAACTGAAAAGGCTCGGGTCTCCAGTCGACACCGACGGACGTTCTAGTGTTAAGGTCTTATCGTCCCACATAAAATCATAGATCTTGGGCGAGGTCAATACATGCTTTTCATGGCATTTTCAAACAGTAATTATGAAATATAAATTTTTGGAATGATTCTAATAATTCACTCCATCCATTGTGTGAATATGTATTTCGAATAACTGTTTTGATGACTGAATAAAACCAAAACATGACAAGGAACTATAGCTGTTGAGGAGAGTACTTGAAAGCGCAGAAACGTCCTATTCATCGGAACTGTGAAAGTGAAGATTTTGATAAATGTACTATACGGCAAACAATCCAAGATTTCTACGTTTCTCAAAAGAAAGTACTCTCTGTCACAAAATTATTTCCCATGCTGACAGAAAAGTTAAACATTAATTCTGAAAAAAAATGACAACGTAAAATACGTCTGCAGTTAATTATTCTGTAGTTTATTTATTTTGTGTAATGTTAAGCTAGCTGAGATATCCGAAGTTTTGGAATGAAAAATTGGTTTTAAATACTTTATTGAATTTAATAGAAATGAAATTAAACAATTGACTTTTTATAGCACCAATTATCATAGAATTCTTAATTGATATCTTTCTTTACCGTGCAAACCTTAGGTACACCAATTGCTATTTAGTTTTCATTTTGATATTTTTGTTCTTAGTAATATATGGTTCTTGGAATATATGATAAAATTTGTGCAATTATTTTTAAAAGTTGGTTTCCAAAAATTAGTTTAAAAAATATCACATACAGAGCATCAGTGCAATTAAGTTGAAAGAATTTTTGCCAACATGCAATTGTGTTCTCATACAGTAATTTATTCCTACAGTAACCACTTTAAGCCATACATTTGGCGAGAAGAGATCTAGTGGTGGTTGACACACTTTTTTATTAGTTTTATTCTCCTACTGAGGGGCACCTCACAATTAAGGATAAGAAGCTTCTGGTGTAGTGGTTGGTACTCGCCACTCTGGTGGTTAGAGAAAAAGGTGGTTGTTGGCTGCCTCTTATTGAGGGTGGAACGTGCTTCCCAAGTGAGAGATTGTACCGTGGCCGGTGAAGGCCCTTATGACTCATCTACAGTTCCAGTCAATGTTGCTGTTGTGGCAGTCCAGTCATTCAGATTTCTCGGGGTACATTCGGGCGGTTCGGAGTTGTCAGTTAAAGGTTAGTAGTTTTATTCACTTTTCTTTGAAACTGATGTTTTCTTAAAATTTGTCGCTAGAAGTAATTGGGTTTGCATACTAAGTAGCAGTATTTAGAAGCATTAGAATAATGTAATTTACATCTTAAAAATCTCGATATATCGATAAAGTAATTATATGACATATGGAAGTAACTAAATGAAGATGGACACCTTTCTGACAAATTAATTATGGTTTATCCTTAGAAAAAGAACAGGTTATAGCTAAATGGTGATGCTAGCAACATGATATATACTTTAAAATTGATGATTTCTTAAGACTCAACATTACAGGGAATTACAATAAATAAGCTGGCTTACATACTGATGCAATATTACACATACGTATGCTTCTTTTATTTTGCATACACAGAATGCAAAATAAAAGCAGCACTGCACATGAAAGCAACACAACAATGAAAACACCAAAAAATAATTCACTCAGATATTATAGATAAAAGACCAACAAGCTTATAAGAAGTTCAAAGCATATATTTCTTTATCTATCGGGACAAAAGCCGAAATTCATAGATAAAAAAAGGAAGAAGGGAAAAATAGGGCTGTGAATTTATTGAATGCCAATAAAGAAGGCAGAGCGGAATTTTTATTAGACTAAAAATACCAAGCAAGAATTTATTACATCGATGATTAGGATCTAGATTAGAGGTAGACGTATTCTAGATTTCATAAATGTATTAGTTGTTTATGAATTGGTTACAATACCACTGAATATCATTAATATACTAGATTTTAATATTATATTTGCAGTTTATTAGTATCTTAAAAATTCATTTAATAATTGATTGTTAACTATCGAATTCATATATAATATTAATTGCCTTTATTGATTATTTAGTGTTAAGATAGTTTAACTAAATCTAAATTTAAAATTTTAGAATTTTTTTTGCAATTTTTATTGCATATGTTTTTAAAAATATAAGAATTATTGATTCCGTAACAATTTTCACTATCATAATTTTACAACTACTTCAATGTTTTCATTTTTCTGTGTTACTAATTACGTAATAATGAATTTTGCTGCAATAGTTTCTGTAATAAGTTTGATTATATTATTAATTAAAATTCCTTTGTAGAAATATAAAGTAAAGGTTATGTTACACTTTTTTATATTCTTTTTTAATGTCACAGAGAATTTTAGCTTTTGTATTTTATGCTATCAGAACTTTTTGAAATTATTAATAGAACATCCAAAATAATTTTTAATATAGAAGAAAATATAATACTATTTAATCAAAATTAGTGAACATTAAACATAATCACCTTATTAATTTAACGCCTTTTTTAGTCATAGCTAAATACCTCACTGCCACAGAATAAATCCTTATAAACACATTTTTTGTGACAGGCTGTTATGTTCATTCACTATCCAGTTAAGATGGGAGTCGATTTGTCGGACTGTTTGGAGGAGTTGTAACCCTCCATCAACTACAAAGGCATACTATGTGGAAACAATCTTCTGTTTATAGTTATCGTCCTCTGCCATCCACATTCCACAAGCATGCTCCTTCACCTGGCATCCCAGAAAACCGAGATCCAGGCCTTACCTAACTTATTCTGCTTTTCCTCTCGAAATGTTCCCAACAATTAAATACTCCAACCACTCGTTATTCTATTCTTCTCAGTTTTCGAGCTTATGTTCCCCAATAAATACTTATACTAATATTTCTGTACTTATCAATTTTAGAACAATTACATCTAACCTGCTCTCATCATTCCCATTTTCCGATGCTTCTTTAAGCAGGAATTCACACCAAGATTAAGAGCGACTTTCAAATTCCTTTCAACATATGTGTCAAAAATTACCCATTTTCGTGAACTTTTGTGTCCTTTTCTCTGGGTAAATCAGACTCGTTGTTTCCAAATCTAATTTTTTAGATGTCACTTTCACCTTACTAACAATTCTCCAACACGTGACCCATCAATCTATTGGCACTCGTTTCACTCGAACAAATTATGTCTCAGTAAAACAATCTATTTCCTCTATCTGTGCATCATGCACCGTTTTGTACTAACTTACAGTCGTTCGGAAGACCTACTAGTACGCGCGCTCAAAGAAGACGTTCTGTCCCTTACTAAACTTATCAATGTTTTTTGTTGCTTAACGCAACAAATAATCTACATCAATTCAACACACCTGATACACACACAACCCAACATGTTAACTAGAATCATTTAATGAAAGTGGAGTTTAAAATTCCCACTATATGATTGATCCAAGCTATTAATAATCTATCAAACTATTTGTGTATCAAATGCCAGAGCAATTATTAATTTAGTGTCTTTCAAATAAAGTACGTGTCTACTATCTTTCCTTTCAGTTACTAAACTGGTCAACGTTCTAATGATCCAGAACCTACTCCCACAGACTATCCCTTTACAACAAATCAAAAATCTCTCTTAATGACTACCCAGTAATTAATTCCACTCTGACAGTCAACCCCCATTCTGTAACGCCTGCTGTTATTCCATTCCGAGCGCCTAAAAAATTCAACGTATCCTTTTACATGGATTCAAGTCCTCTTTACCATTTAATATGAGGTTTTAGGTCTTATAAGAGTGGGCGATTCCCTCCATACAATATCCAATAGAAGGGACGGAAAAGTTCTCTGGGAACCTCGTATTGGGGCACCTATACTCTTCTAAAGGAGGCTAGCTAAAGGACATGGAGTTAAAGTATAGTAGGCAAAGGAGGCTGTAGCGCTTTATTAAAATAATTATTACGATCCAGAGTTGGTGATTAGCTAGAAATTCTGTTATACAAATGATGGAATACTGGCTATTTACAATTTCTACTAAATGTTTTTTTTTTTTTCTTTAAAAGATCAATATTCATTTAAAGCAAAGTACTTTTAAGCATTAAATTCAATCTCATATTAAAATAGTGATTCTTTTATTTAAAGTTTTACATAAGTCTTGCTCATTATACAAACGAATTTTTTAATAGTCTCAAGTGACATCCTCTCATACTGCCGTGAAAAACTAAAGTTTTGGGATAATTTAATCATCTAACTACACGTTGCCACTCGCGTTATTACAATTTTCTTATCTTATTTATCATCTAAACTGAATAATTTATAAGAATAATTTTATTTCTTCAGATTCCAAAAATGAAAAAAAAAAAAATATCGTGCAATTAAATGTTTGATAATACAAGGAAAATGGATTTGTAATTTGTCTTAATAATGAAATTTATTCTTTTAACTATGCAATAAAGTATCCGTTTATAAATTTCTGAAATATGTATAAACAATTCCATCAGAAAATTACCCGCTCATTCCTTAGATTATTTGAGTTCAGGAATCTCAAAATACTGAGACGCCCCAATTTTTCATTCAAAGATAAGAAAAATTCTTAATGACAATATAAATTGCGATGATTGACCGTCTTTTTATGGATTGATATAGACAAAAATGAACCATGATTATTTTAAGATTGTAAATTAATTGTAAGCCCAGTAGCCATTTCAGAGTTCTCAAAAACATCCCGATTTCAAAGTCCATCTGGAACAACATCTTTAATGGTCAACGCATGCGCCCCAGGTATTCAATTAATCAGATTTACCCAAGGGGGCTATTTCGCATTCATATCCAGACGTCTCGGGAGTAGCCGTACTTTTGCAAAATAAGAATCTGAGAATGTTAGAATGAAGTTTATTTTGTTCAATAATATTTTCGTAATTTATGTCGAAAGGAAGATCAAAATACTCTTTAATTTTTAAATAATATTTTATTAAGATAACTGCAACTTTATTATTTGTAAATTATTTTTCCTTTTATTATTCTCTAATGATAAATATTTTAAATGAAATGATACTAGACATCGATTCAACAACAGTAAATATTTTGAAACGGTTCAATAAGAAAATGCTTCAAATTATATACTATGTGAGTGGACATTCGCTTTCAGTCAATTAAAATTGCTCACTCTTTCAGAAAGCTTTGGAAGAAAAAATATATAGTTCCTATAAATTAATCAAGGAATATCTCATTTTTCAAAAATATTGCAGAATTCAACATTGTCGCTTCCGATAGTAAAGTATATGACTGTTTGCTGGTACTGTTTACAACACATTATTTGAACTGGAACTTCGAAATCTGAAGAAAAAAAATAACCAGTGCATTTGATGAAGCAGATTACAGCACTTATGACGGTAAAAAATAAATTAAAAAGAATGAAAAACAACAAATAATTAATTTATTATTTCAAAATAAAACAGTCTTAACTAACATTGCTTGCAAAACATGAAAGTACAATGAATAACGAATTCACACCTCATACATACTAGAGAATTTTACATAAATGCCTACTTAGTGGCGTATAAAGATGAAAAAATGCAAATTTGCATAAATAATCTTTTTTGCGGAATGACCTCATTCCAGACCACCAATCAGAATTTAGTAAAGTTTTATCAGCTGTCCTGCAGCAATAAAACACTTCGCCAAACGATTTGTTTATGTTTACAATATTGAAATAAAAAATTCCGACTGAGAAAAAAAATCTCCGGAATTTAACATCGAAGTTTGACAAATACTAAATAGAAATGAAGAAAATACAAAAATAAAGTTTCATTTTACATAAATTTTATAAAGCATAAGGTTCTCCTCCTAGAATTTATTAAAAATATAGTTGGTATTTTAATTAATTAAAAATAATCATGATTTTGACGTTTTATCCCCGATGACTTCCAACAATATTTATGCTCAAAAATAAATTTTATGCAGGTTTTAAAAATAATAAAAAATACTTTTATTGGTATCATTTTAAATGACGTAATATCTATATAAACATTTTTGTGTAATTTTCTACAATCCACTGAACTGAAACAGTGGAATTCAAAATATTTTCATTATTCCATCAAATACGTATTCTCATTTCATTCTTCTATTTTTATAAATCAAAATTATGTTTATATTTTCATTGCATTTGACAAAGTTAACGATATATTTTTATTTCAAATTTTCTTTCGCTCATTATTTTTATTATATAAACAAGGCTGACTGAGATATTAAATGTACTAGGAAATAAATGCGTTATGATGAACATTTTTTTTTCTTTATTTATTTTCTTCATTTTTACTAAGATGTTTCTATAAACTAATCTCATAATGACAATTATAAAATTATACAGTACAATTTTATCACATCAATTTGATACTTAAATTAGCAGCACATTCGGAATAAGAAAGTGAGGTTGCACCACTTTCTAAAAGGATGGCAACTATCTGTAAGATAAAGCACAGTGCTACGGTTTTTCAAGCTATCCTTAATTGTGATATAATTTATTAATTGACTAATGCTCTGGAACATCAGAAAGGAACGAATGTTATTAAAATAACATTATTTAAATTTAAACTATAATTTATGAAATTTAAAAGAAATGCTTGATAATGCAATCTTGAACAGGAAATTATTTATAAGGGATGAAATAAAATTTAATTGATATTATGAGCAAATGGCTGGTCGCCAAAGGAGTATGATAGAACAGTAAAACGATATAAAGAGAATAATTAAAATATAAAAAAGAAAGAAAGAAAAAATGAAATCTACTATCGCAAATTTCAAGTTATCATGTATTATTTTTAAGTAATTATTTGCCTTAATTAATTCATTAATTAAGACAAATTCATTTTTTAATTAATCATTAACCAGTTTTAACCGGTTTGAAACACTCACGAGACTTCTCTAATATATAATAACCCCCTTCTCTCTCTCTCTGAATATATATATATATATATATATATATATATATATATATATATATATATATATATATACATATACTTAATTTTTTAAACTTTCATTCTCAATTTTTCTATCTGGCAAACATAGTTTTGGATCTCAATATATTTTGATATGAAAATAGCCATCGTTTTTCTAAATATCGATGCATACATAGTCTGATTGTCTTGTGATTGTTTCAAACCTGTTTTAACCGGTTAATGACTTAAATTAATTAAGACAATTTGTAAGAACTCAAAGAATGTATAATTTGGAAATCAAGTACTAACTTTAGTTGGCGATAAATAGCCAAATGTGAGAACCTTCTGCATTATTTTCTAATATCCTTTTTTTAATTAGTTGAAATTATCCCTGAACCAACAATCTTTATCGATTAAACAAATAATTTTTTAACTTGTTTGCTTTATTATTTAAAAAAACGTTGAGCGAGTTAGGCAATAACACGGTGATTTCCAAGTGAAATACTACAACAGCAGACGATAGATAATTCAAAAGCTATAGAATGAAAACCGACTCCAAAATAAAACTACATTAGCAGACGATAGAAAATGGAGAAATTATACTGTGAAAGCCGACTCCAAATTAAAAATACATTAGCAGAGATAGATATTTCAAAAGCTATACTGTGACAGCCATCCCCAAAATAAAAAATAAGATAATTTGTTGCATACGCATTTTGAGGCTTCAACAATTTGTTGCTTTCAAATCGCTTAAAAAGCCTAAAGCCAAAACAACATCATGTTCTCACATATTAATAACACATTTGATTGCATTTTTAATTTATAAAATCGGAACCAGATAATTAAAATTTCTATCCTGTAGTTTTACTTTTACTTTCTTAAGTTGATGCACGATTCAATTGATTAATAGAAGATATCAATCCTTTTCTTCCATGAATATGGTCAAACTGACTTAGGCTAAACATATTAAATTAATTGATGCTAAAAGGTAGGTACAAAAGAACCCTCAAGTGATATTTAATACAAATTGTATAGTCCATAATAAAGAAGAAAAAATGTGATACACTATTTTGGAAAATATTCTTTATACTACATTTATTTATTTTTACGACATTAGTAAAAATAGGAAACTACTAAGCAAAATAATTACATTTAAATACACCTCAAAATGTGTTAATATTAAAACTATAGCATTAAGCATAAAAGGATAAATTAACGACAAGTCAGGTTGTAATTATATATATTGAATGTAGAAACTATTAATGAAAATTACATTTAATTGTTTTTTAAATATTTCCTTAAATAATTCAATTCCAATCTCTAATAATAATTATTTGTGAAAATATACTCAGAACCCATATGAAATGATAAAATGTATGCCAATTTAATTTATTAAAAAAATTGATTTCTATTAAAATTTAAGTTTCTTCTACAAACTTGAATAAAAAAATTGATTTCAGTTATAATAAATTCAAAGCATAAGTATTTAAAAGGCAATAAATTAAATCGATTCTAATACAATATATTATTATCATTAAAAGCCAGAAATTTGAAACAGTTTTCCTGATAAACAACCATTATTCAAATGAATTCATTTTTCAATTAACAGTAAAATATTCATTTGAAGAATATATTTCAAAGTAAAAGATGAAATGAATATTCAAAATACTTTTTTTTGCAAAATTAATTATTTTGGAAGATCTGATTTTCTAAGAGAATAATTGCTTCTTCGGATCTTTGATTTCGAAAGCTGTTTTTATTAAAATAAGACGCAGGCAAACAAATTAATCTTTCTTTGCAGGATATTTGTGTAAGCTTTCAATTTCCAATAAAACATGCATTTTTAATTAAAAATGATGTTCCAGTGATCATGGACGATAAAAAGTAATTTAATCATGGAATAGCCACAAGAGAGCTTCAATTTAACTAATTACGCAAATGGATAAAACATTTTAACAAATTATTTTTCAAACTGGATGAAATATTTTTGAAACGAATTAGGATCAATATTCTGTAACTAATGTCTGAAGCTGTATTTGCTTTTTTTAGTTTAATTAAATTATTGATTGATTCTTCAACGGTATAAATCTTTTTATCTCTGTAAGATATGACTTATGATGCAATTAGGTAAATGGATAAAAATAATTTAACAAATCATTTTTTCGAATTGAATGAAATATTTGTAAATCGGATGAGTATGGGAATTTCGAAACTGATAACAAATGTTTCTTGTTTCTAATTTTTATAAATACTTGATGTATTTTTCTATTAAGTAAAAATAGTATTTCTCTAAGATGTTGCAATTTATAACGAGAAATATCATCTTATGCATTGTTAAGAAAGTGTTTACATGGTTTCCGATATAATTGAATGCATTTAATATTTCATCCATGATTTTAGGAATATTCTGTTACAAAGTTATTAATGTATTTTTTTTATTATTTATATTTTTTTAACATTTTTTGTTATTTAATAATAAATTGACGTATTCTTAATCATTATATTTATTTTCTTATATATGGAGTATAATGGAAGTGTTTTAAGTGTCAAAAAAATCGGGAAATGCGAAATTGTCAAAATTATCATTCTCCATATTTTGACGAGTCTACGCATTTCAGACCTTATTGAAAAAGACATTTTTGGCATTATTATATCTGAAAGTCCATCTTCTATCTGTTTATAAACAGAATAACTCAAAAATGTTTGAGATGAAAGGATAAAATTTAGTATATGAACTTGCGTCTGATTTTCTATCAAATTTTGAAAAATTTTATTTATAGGATATCTGTCTATATTGCTATTCCGTTACAAGTGACTTCGATAGCTCTAAAACGCAAAGAGTGGAGTAAATAAAATAAGTGCTTATCTAATGAATCATTATCAAATTTTGAAAACAGTTGATAAGAATTGTTGTTGAAATTGATAAGAATTGAATAAGAAAGTTGGTTGGAAAGATTGCCAGTTTGTCAGTACTTTCGCAAGCACGTAAACGCAATAATTCATAAACGAAAGGTCATAAATCAATAAAATGTTATCTTACGACTACAACCACAATTTCGTGTCAAATTTTGGTTTCATTAAATCAAGAAAATAGCGTTCTTATCAAATTGCGAGCAACATCTGGTGAAAGATTGACTATTTTTAGTTTCTTGTCAAACTTTGGTTCCATTCAGTCTGCAACGTATTGTTCTAAGCAAATTTTGAACAAAATCTGCTGAAAGATTATCGGTTAATATTTTCTTGTTAAATTTTGATTCCATTCAGTCCGCAAAGTAGCGTTCTTATCAAATTTTGAACAAAATCTGTAAAAAGAATAACCGTTAATAGTTTCTCGTCAAACTTTAAGTCTACAAAGTTGCGTTCTTAACACGTTCTGAACCAAGTGTGTTAAAAGAATAACCGTTAATAATTTCTTGTCAATTATTGGTTGAATTCAGCATGCAAAGTAGCATTCATATCAAATTTTGAACAATATCTACTAAACGATTAACCGTTACAAGTTACTTGTCAATATTTGGTTCCATTCAGCTTGCAAAGTAGCGTTCATATCAAATTTTGAACAAAATCTGCTGAAAGAGTAACCATTAATAGTTTCTTGTCAAACTTTGGTTCCATGCAGTCTGCAAAGTAGCATTCTTATCAAATATTTCACAAAATCTGTTCAAAGATTAACCGTTAATAGTTTCTTGTCAAATATTGGTTCCATTCAGTCTGCAAAGTTTCGTTCTTAACAAATTTTGAGCAAAGTCTGTTAAAAGATTAACCGTTAATAATTTCTTGTCAAACTTTGGTTCTATTCAGATTGCAAAGTAGCATTCTTATCAAATATGGTACAAAATCTGTTCAAAGAATAACCTTTAATAGTTTCTTGTCAAATATTGGTTCCATTCAGTCTCCAAAATAGCCTTCTTATAAAATTTTGAACAAAATCTGCTGAAAGAGTAACCATTAATAGTTTCTTGTCAAACTTTGGTTCCATGCAGTCTGCAAAGTAGCATTCTTATCAAATATTTCACAAAATCTGTTCAAAGATTAACCGTTAATAGTTTCTTGTCAAATATTGGTTTCCATTCAGATTGCAAAGTAACATTCTTATCAAATATTTCACAAAATCTGTTCAAAGATCAACCTTTAATAGTTTCTTGTCAAATATTGGTTCCATTCAGTCTGCAAAATAGCCTTCTTATAAAATTTTGAACAAAATCTCTTAAGAAGCTGACCATCTATCTGTCAGTCAGTACTCTCGCATGCATGTAGACGCAGAAACTCATAAACTGAATGAGAACAATGAAATTTTATTTTATGATGATAACTATAATTTCGTGTTAAATTTTGGTTCTACTTTGTTGGCAAAAAAGGCATTCAAAATACATATTCGCTCAATATATTCAGTAAAAAATGTTCGATTCACACCAAATATATATATTTTTGTAGCTGATTTTTACTAATTCCATGCAAGGCTATTGCGGCCTTATATTAAATATATAATTTTGTGCGTGGTAAAATGATAAAACTTAATACTAAAACATTCAATAAAATTTAGGAGAAACAGCTTTTTCTAGTTATTACTTGTGACAATAGAAGGTACAGTCATATAGAAGAAAAAAAGCATTTCAGCCAATATAAACTTTTTATTGATAAACATTATAGAAAAAAAAATTGTACTAATGATAAGAAACTCGCCATCAAATTAAAGAAACCACAGATTTTAATATTTTTCAAACAAAAGCCGTGCCTAACATATAATTAATAAATCCCATTACAGAAACCTAAGTTTACCAAACGACTACTCTCCGTGCAGATACGTTATTGTTGTATCTAAGTAAGAGTTTATGAGTCTTTTCTAAAACTACGTATTAACCTTGCCTTACCAGTTGTAATACCTTTCTCGTGGTTTTCACATTGAGGGAAGTTATTAAATATCACAATACAGGGCAAGCATCACGTCGCATTATTTATGGACCTTTAAGTTAGGTGGTTTACTAAGATTATAGCTCCTATATGAAAACTTGAGAAGTATATACTTTTATGGCTACGAAAGCTGCTAAGTTATCGTTTGGTAAACTGCCTGTGTGATGTTTTTGATAGCAAAACGAAAATATTTTACTAAGCTAAACAATAAACAACACCTGTTCAGGAAGCAGACGATTTTATGATTTGGCGAAAAAAGGAAATTCTCTTGTAAATAACGAATTATTTTTAGAGTTAAAATCATACTTTTAAAACAATTATCATATTATTTTGCAAATAAAATGAAAGAAATCTGACGCCTTATATTTTATTAAAAAAAAGACTTTTTAAATGAAAATAAATTTATTCAAGAAAAAATATGCTATTTGAAGTTTAAATATTTTATAGAATAATCATCAACAGATTTCATTAAAAATAAAAGTTATGCTGAAAGTTTTCATAGTGAAACGTTATAAAATAAAAGTTATAATTATTGACTATCCTAATTGATGATATTTTTTAAGACTGTTATATTAATGAATTAAAGCAATGAAATTATTGTTTACGGTTGAAAAACTCAAAATCATATAATTATAAAAGTTTCTTCAAGAGACTTAACATTCCATTAAATTGAGATTTCAAACGTAAAAGGTTTGCAGGTAATGTAGTAATTGGTTGATGATGAAGTTTAATGGCCTTTATTTTATCATTTTAGCTGATGGACATAATAGTATTAAGGCTAAATAATTATAATTCGTGCTATACAAACCCATATGTAGTGAAATATATTGTTAAATATTATATGAACAAAATAAATACAAAATAAAGCATAATATATAAAAAAAGGATGTAATGGAAAGAAAGATAAGGTTATAAGGGCGTTGCACTTGACATAAATTGTGCAGATAAAATATTCTAAAATGTTCATTTTATTCTCGAATTGGGGGGAGAGTGATGAAGAAATGCAAATATATCAACATATATAATCAAGGAAATAGCCATAAATAATTAAAACCTATAAATATACTATTAATAATAAATTAAAAATATAATAAATAAATAAATAATCACAATGAATAAAATTTATAAAATGCATATAACTTTTGCATTGAAAGTTGCGAAAAATAAGAAATATGCATAAAACGTCTTCAAAAAAATTCTATATCATTTTGAAAATAAAATGAAATCAATATCTACTGTACAATTTAGTAAAAAAATGGGAAACGATATCTACAATACAATTCAGAAAAGAATAAGGAAAATTGTATATGCAATACAATTTAGAAAAGAAAATGATATCTGAAATTTAATATTAAAAAAAGAAGACGATATCTGAAATAAAATTTAAAAAAACGATATTTGCAAATAAATAAATAGGACAAAAAAAGCAAATTTTTACAAAATATTTTATCAAAGAAAATTACATGAATGTTTCATAAATCGATCATAGGGATAGATTTCCAAAAAATGAAATTCCAGATTCAGAAGATCGCCCAGTTAAACATAAGATTCTTTTTAAAGAGTGAGTCTTTGAATAATTCTCTTTAAAAACATCTTAAATTTTATAAAGATGAAATATTTCTGTTTGGAAGAAGTGAAAAGGAAAGGGTGTCACAAAAATAACGCAAGATTTGAATTTGCAACCATTCGTGCAGTAAAGTGTTGGCAAACGCATTAAAAACATCATTTGAGAGCTGATAGAGTAGGGTTAGTCACACTGGAACATTATTTGATAGAACAGCATATTGTTACGGAACTTCAGTAGGTAAATTTACCAGGTTCGCTTGTAGTGGTTGTATGATGTGAAAACAATCATCAGACCACAATAACGAACGGCGACTTTTATTAAACACGAATACACTAATACAAAGACGTCAAATATGCAGCCAAGAAGAAGACAGGACAGAACACAGTTGCAAACTGCTGCACAGAGTAATCCACAAGTAGTAATCGGTAGCAATAAATTCACAGCATTCAAAGACATCAGACAGTTCATCAGGAGAGGGGATCTTCGTAGCTTCACTCTATGGTGTTTCCTACCGGTTGCAATTCTCCACTGTCTCCTCGCTTTAGTTGTAGCTAACTTCCGACACACTATTATACGACTGGCTGTTCCTCACACGATTCGATGCCGTGTCTACAATAAACACTAGGATTCGGCATGCAACTCAGTTCAACAATCGCTTAAGCTCTTAACAACGTTTGTTGCTTCGTTATTCTCTCGACGACTCGATACTTGTCTACGATTCCGACTAACTGCATCTTGAGACTGCCGCCTTTTATAGTTCGCAGTGGGCCAAGAAGGTACTGGTACAATCAGGCGTATCTCAGTTCCAATAGGCTGAACCACTAAAATTCTCGACGTAACCAGTAATATCTATTTTGTCGCCAGTATCGCGTAATTCGCCGACAAGTTTGTCCCCAAGCTTCGAGATTACTGACGCGGCAGCGGATCAGCACGCAACAGAGCTGATTGTTAAACGGGCCTTCCAGTGATCAGACTAACCTTGATGAGAAGCAACATTGCAGATTCGTGAAAGTATTTTATTGTTTTCATTTCAAATTTAATTTCAAAAATAATGAAAGTCCGTTGGCCATAGTTCTAAAATTTGGGAATTGGCCCCTAGGTGGTGTGATTTTACACCGTTGGAGTTCATTTTATGGGGTTATTTGAAGTCAAAGATCTAGACCTATCAGTCCATAAGCACGCGTGCTTTAAAGGAGTAAATTCAAAGCTTAATCATGGAAAGTCAGCCACATGTATACAAAATGGTCATGGAAAATGTCAACAAAAGAAGGCGTATGTTCCAGGAATGCCGTGCAGGCCAATTGCACTATGTGTTATTCCATACATAACCCTATCTTGAGCACTTTACGATTCAAGAAAAATATAACAATTTAAAGAAAAATCTATGTTTTTTTGTTTTTTTTCCCCATTCAAATCTTACGTTAGCACGTTGTTCTATCGTGTAACGCTCCACTTTTACTTACTTTAAGCAATTATCTATCAAATGTTTTTTTAATAAGATTGCCAATACTTTACAGCACAATTGGTGGCAAATTCAAATCTTGCATTAATTTTGGGACATTCTTTATAATGACTCATATCATTTTCTATATGTGTTGTTATATCCAAGATTATCAAAAATGTTAAGATGATAAGGAAGTGGGCCATATTCAATTAAATATTATTTCAAATTCAGAACTTTACATCCATATGACCGATTTATTCATTTATCAAACATAAAATATGAAGTATGAAATTCAAAAAAAGAAATATTTTCTGAAAAAGGAAATATAAATTAACTTGGATTGACTGGACGGTATCGAATAATTTATTGTTCTGCTGCTTTGGTATATGCCAAACTTGGCAAAAAAATTCTTGATCATTTCTCTTAGTAAATTACTGAAATGAGGAATTTTATTACTGTCCACACACTTTATAGTGGAAATAATCTTTACTTTTACATTTACAAAAATATAAAATTTTATAAATTTTTTACAAAACATTTATTGCAAATATTTCCTATTTCAGGTAATTTGATTCCTATCTTTACATTTACGATTGATGAGAGACAAAAATTCATTGTGGATCTGATTAATGCATAATGATTCCTATCTTTACATTTACGATTAATGAGAGAGAAAAATTCATTGTGGCTCTGATTAATACATAAAATTCCTATCTTTACATTTACGATTGATGAGAGAGAAAAATTCATTGTGGCTCTGATTAATACATAATAATTCCTATCTTTACATTTACGATTGATGAGAGAGAAAAATTCATTGTGGCTCTGATTAATGCATAAGTATTCTTATCTTTACATTTACGATTGATGAGAGAGAAAATTCATTGTGGATCTGATTAATGCATAAGTATTCTTATCTTTATATTTACTATTGGTGAGAGAGAAAAATTCATTGTGGCTCTGATTAATGCATAAGTATTCTTATCTTTACATTTACGATTGATGAGAGAGAAAATTCATTGTGGCTCTGATTAATGCATAAGTATTCTTATCTTTATATTTACGATTGATGAGAGAGAAAATTCATTGTGGATCTGATTAATGCATAAGTATTCTTATCTTTATATTTACTATTGGTGAGAGAGAAAAATTCATTGTGGCTCTGATTAATGCATAAGTATTCTTATCTTTACATTTACGATTGATGAGAGAGAAAAATTCATTGTGGCTCTGATTAATGCATAAGTATTCTTATCTTTATATTTACTATTGGTGAGAGAGAAAAATTCATTGTGGCTCTGATTAATGCATAAGTATTCTTATCTTTACATTTACGATTGATGAGAGAGAAAATTCATTGTGGCTCTGATTAATGCATAAGTATTCTTATCTTTACATTTACGATTGATGAGAGAGAAAATTCATTGTGGATCTGATTAATGCATAAGTATTCTTATCTTTACATTTACGATTGATGAGAGAGAAAATTCATTGTGGCTCTGATTAATGCATAAGTATTCTTATCTTTACATTTACGATTGATGAGAGAGAAAATTCATTGTGGCTCTGATTAATGCATAAGTATTCTTATCTTTACATTTACGATTGATGAGAGAGAAAATTCATTGTGGATCTGATTAATGCATAAGTATTCTTATCTTTACATTTACGATTGATGAGAGAGAAAATTCATTGTGGCTCTGATTAATGCATAAGTATTCTTGTCTTTACATTTACGATTGATGAGAGAGAAAATTCATTGTGGATCTGATTAATGCATAAGTATTCTTATCTTTATATTTACTATTGGTGAGAGAGAAAAATTCATTGAGGATCTAATTAATTCATGGCAAACTCACTATATTCGGGCGAATAAATTTCCTTATAAACAAGAATAAGAGTATATATCAAAATTTTAGAAAAAAAAAGTATCTTAACTTTATTTTTAAAATTCCTAAATATATTTCTGAGTGAATTAATATTAGAGAAAGCAGTATCGAACAAACATAATCACAGAAATCATTTTAAGTTATTGAAATGAATTTCGAAAAAAAAAAAGGCTTTTAAAGATATTTTTTTCTTTTATTTAGAATTTCTTGGTCAACAAAAAATCAGTATCTAAATGAAAGTAAACCATATCTATTTACTTTTAACTCTTTAACATCCAAGCACTTTTCAAGTGGCACTCCCTTTAACATCCAGACTTTCTCAGCGTGTCTCTGAAAGACATGGACTCGTCCTAGCTGAGGGGCAGTTACCCCCCGCACTCTGAAGTAATAAAACTGTCGACGCTATACCTTGAATAATTGCCTTGCGGTTTTCGACAACGAGATTCATTTTCCATCCGCTTAAGAGTTTTATTCTAATGTATTTATATTTTTTAGTGTGAAGTGTTTCCCTCATCATCTTTGCGGGGCATTTTTCTTTTTACAAAAAATTTGAAATTTATTCTATAATTTAAAAAATAGTTTTTTTTTTTTTTTCGTAAGTTTCATGTTAGGCTTCCAAACCATTTAAATAAAAACTGGCTTTACTAGCAATTTCAAAAACATCTTTATGTTCCATTTAATTCTCAATAGGCTTTTACATTTTTTTGTTGCCAAAATTAAATAATATGTCATATATTACCATGTAAAAAATTTTTACATAGTAATGTAAAACATACATTATACATATATCAATGCAATTACTACATTTTTTTTTACATAGTATAGATGTCAATGCTTTTCAGTTATAAACAAGATAATGTTTTAAATCTTCATTTAATACCGAAATAAAAACAATCGTTGGATAAAAAAAATGTTATTACTCTTTTTGAAAGATGTTTCGAAAATAATATGTTCTTTCAACACTCAGCGAAGATTTTTTTTTTTTTTTTATTGTCTTTAGCATATATTTTTTTTTTAGTATAAACGATTATCTTTATTGAATTTTTAAATATAAAATATTATTTTGCATTTTTGATAGTGATACTAAGAGAAAAATTTTAGAACTTTAATTAAATTTTTAAAGAAGTTTTCACATTTTTTTTCTCCAAAACCGTACGCATTCTTGCTTTTACATTAAATAATCGAAAAAGAATGTAGAGTAAAGATAAATTCCAAAAATATCTGTATTTTGCCACTCATTTTTACTAATCTTTTAAAATATAACTATTAAATTTTTTTTCTAACCAAGGGAATATATTACGTCAAACGTTATATATCTCATCTATCGAATTGTTTCGATAGATGAGATAACATATTTTTAAAACTTCATTTAATACTGAAACACAAAAATTTATGAAATAAAATTCGGGGGGAAAATTACTCAGCGAAATATATTTCAAAAACACATTCCTTCAGTTTTCAGCCTGAACATTTTACTAAAACATTACATTCTTCATAAACTAAATATGAAGATTTAACACATTTAAAATTACATTAATCATAAATATTACTTTTTTAGTATGAACTGTCATATTGAATTTTTCAAGCTGAATTTCTGATTTTAAAATGTTATGTGAAGTTTTCTATAATATTGTTAAGACAAGATAAATTTTTGAACAAAAGCTTCATATTAAATTTCCACAAATTTACACACGAGGGAATCATTTGCAAATGTTTGATAATATGTATATTATATAACATTTTTTGACTCCTCATCTCTATCTCTCTCGTTCACGAGACCCTCGTTAGTTTCATATCCTGCTTATTTGCTTAGAATAAACGAGAGATCAGCTAAAGTATCATTTTTTGGCCAACCATCATCTTCGCTGATAGATCACTGTCACTTTCATCAGAATCAAGTAAAATTGCTTTAATTTCTTCTTCAGTGTGTTCACAATTTCTTTTACTCTTAATGAAGAAATAATAAGCGTTTCAATAGAAAAATTACTCTGATTATCCAAACACCCGATTCACAGTACATAAAATAAAGAGTAGAAATTCACAACTGAAGAGAAATTTTCAGAATGGCATTCTAAAAAGGAACTCAGTATTTATATAAATTATCTCACTCTTTAAAGAGGGCGATAAAGAATACTCCAAATCTTTTTTTTTTTTTTGTCTTTAATTCTATTTTAAAAGCGGTAGTATGTACACGGCCTCAGAATTTCCGACAGTCCTTTGATGAAAGAATAAGATGCAGTGTAAAACGACTTCCTTCCATAGTATCGCTACCCATTTTGTGAGAAAACTGCGATGTGAATAGGCCGCATTGACAATGCAATGGTTTGTCTTTATATCATTACAATAGTCTTACTACTGGAAAGGTCTTCTGATGCTTGTCCGAAAAATAAACAACGTGTCGGTATCCTTATATATCATTCATCGTTACCAGAGAACTTCGGTGGAAAATTTCTTTTATAAATGGCCATAAAGTCTTTCCAATCTTGAGCTAACAACACGTGAAAATAGAAACTAAAACCCTTTTAAAATACAAAATAAACGCCAATAACCTATTTAGTGAATTCCTCCTCAACCCCTACCGCCCGAAGGTACAGGGGAAACTACTGTGAAAAAGCCACGATTGTCGAAGATAACGAGGACCTCCTGGAGTGTTCAGTAGAATAGCCACTTTTAATACCCATCTCCCCTAAAACGGCTAGCAGCCGCCCCAAACCGCCCCACGTGGATGTTATAGGGTAAATTCTCAAACCGCCCCAAACCGCCCCGCTGGAATCGAGAGGGTTAAATACAAAATTGTGTTACATTAAGGATAATTAAATTTTACATAATATATGAAATTCGTACAATTCTCAAATTTCCTGCAATACATTTGATCAAACTCGAAAATTATTATATGAAATTGTTTCCATATTTGAAGCATTTATTTTTACTAGCAATTGTTTTCATTTCTGGATGAAAACAATTCCTCTGCTAGATTCCGAATTACATTATTGATATTTACTTTGTTTTGAGGATAAACTATTGAGGACAAACAACCATTCGACTTAAGAAATTTATTAACCGGCAACAGAAGACGAATGTTAAGAAATATTTTGATTTTAATTTCATCAGGGATATGTAAGGGGAAAGACGTTTAACAAATTTTATTATTAAAAAAAATATTCCATATTACACTCCTCCCTATTCCACGAAGAATAAAGTCAAAGAAAATAAAGAGCAACACTTCTATAATCTCACAAGCAGGTAAAAAATATCTTATTCTAAATAGCAATAGCGATTAGCGAACACAGCTTAAAATCTTACTTCACATTCAATAATCTAAAAAGCGAACCAATTAAATTGTTTCAGCTTCTCGATTCTCGATAAGGCATCAAAATTTCCAGAAAATTCTCCTTCTCTCTGATCCTAACTAAATCAGAAGAAAAATTCTTGAATTTGTCAAAATTTTATCATCAAATTCTTTGCCATTTCGCCGAAATAAATGTCGAGATTTTCGACATAGTCCGGAATCACTGAACAAGCATCCATTGAACTTCTATTGTAAATACCCTACAAACCTCTCTTTCTTATTACAATTGGCGAAGTGACGCTATATTACAGATAAAGTACAATATATAACTTTGTCAGTTTCTTTATGATTTTTTATCGCATTTTCGAAATAAATATATAAATTCAAATGTTTTTGTTCCCTCTCGTATGTTTGGATATTGTATGTTTAGGGCTAGAGTTTAAGTTTGACATCCTTGACGTAGACTCTATACTTCAAAGATGCATTAAGCAACCATAGTTTTACTGCAAAAAAAGAATGAGAGAATATCGTGTACCATTAGATAACCGGCCTATAAGTATTGTTACTTAAGTGCGGTTAAGTGTGTTGCTACTGAAGGGGTGTAATAATCCAATTGGTGTAAGGCAGGTATTTTTAAGTCCAATGAGTTCAATAATGAATAACAATACTTTATGCCACAAAAACATGAAACGCATGTCATAAAAACACAATGGAGGCATACAAAGAGAAGATTAATTGCAGACATTATACAAAAACGTAGGCAATTATTAGGCAAATAGAAAACAACTCAATTGATCAGAAATATCACTCAGCTATCAGTGCCCATACACATATAAATTTTCTGGTATGGCATCGAATTCGCTAGAAGAAAATCGAGGGCAAAATGAGATTTAGCTAAAATCCTTGCATTTTCTAGAGCCTTCATTTTTGTCGCCGAAGTTATTGAATATTTCGCCAATTCCCCAAATGGTTGTAAAAATCGAGATCATACAACTGGCATCCATTAACAATATCTAATTCCTCTTTTCAGCAATGCGACTCCTATTGCTAGAATACGGTATCACTTATTAGAAACAATATTTACTTGAATTATCCTGTAAAACGATATCTTTATTTACTCATCTAATTTTTATTAAATTATGGATTATGTTTTGGATTAATAATCTATAACTTTGCATTATTTTTTATTAAATTATGGATTATTTTTGGATTAATAATCTATAATTATGGATTAGTTTTGATTAAATTATGGATTATTTTCGGATTAATAATCTATAATTATCGATTATTTATGATTAAATTATGGACTATTTTTGGATTAATAATCTATAAATATGGATTATTTTTGACGCTCTCTCGTAGATGGTACAAAAAATTACCTCTCAGTTATAATAATCAACAGAAAAACCCACGTTTAAAATGTTGTATTTTACCTTCTTAATTATTGCCAACAATACTTGTGAAACATATATCATTCGTCACTGTTAGCATGTTGAACAGTTCATAAGTTACCGCCAATTAATAACCAGCAAGCAGACTGAAATCACACGTATTAAATCCAATTTCTGTTCTAGACTAATCTTATCTTATTCAATGTTCTAGACTAATCTTATTCAATGTTCTAGACTAATCTTATTCAATGTTCTAGACTAATCTTATTCAATGTTCTAGACTAATCTTATTCAATGTTCTAGACTAATATTCATTCACCACTGAAGTTATAAAGACGTTTCTCTCTCATCTGATTGAGCTGCGATTGAAGCTAAGTCAACCGTAATCTCGTCTAATAATCTCGTTTGAATTTCGTACTCTGTAACATCTGTTTCACATGCCTTGTCGGCAACCATCTGCAATTAATTTTGTTAGGCACAAACATGAACAGAGAGTAGATCATATGATGATAATTTTCTAAAATAGACTCATTGTCTTGATTGAATAGTATTTCGTTCTATAAATTAAATATAAAAGATATTGAAGCTCAATAACGTTGCAGTAAATGGTATTAAAATTTTCTGTAAGTATGAAAGGGGAATTTTTCTTACTAATTAATGTCACTTATTTAATAAAATAAATAATTTTTCTGGAACAACGGTTAAAAGTATTTTCTTTTTTAATCTGCTTAATTTCTTGTGCAGATTAAATGTGAGTTGATCAATATTTTTCAATAAAGTTGAGGAGAAACAAATATACAAAATATTCACTAAATTGTAAGAGAAAAGTAGATACTCTTAATGTGAAAAGAATTTAAGTGACGAAAACGAATTAGAATTAATATTCGTTAATCCAAGAGTTGTAGCTCACTGGTAGGGGAAGGGTGTTTGTAGTTTAGGGAAGATAATTTGCCGCATAAGTAAATATATGTTTCTTGGAATAGATATAAAATATATTCCCTGGAAGTATTAAAATAGTGTGGAGTAAAGTTACTTTCACTCCGTTTATTGGTTGTAATTCCTAACTGAGAAGTGAAGGCATGAAATGAGGGTTAATGAAGGCTATTTTGTTTAAAACTTAGTTCCTGGTTAATTGCTAAGATGTCCAATAATCAAATTTATCTGGATGTTAAAGAATGGTGGTAAAACAACATTTGTTTTTGTGGTTATGTTGTTTAAGTCGATAAATGTCATGACGAAAAATTAAAGTGTCCTGAATTTTATGCATTCATCAGGTCCAACTAATTATTTAATAAAATCATCTTGCCTCAGTGACATAAAAAAAACACAACCTAGTTTCATGTTAAAACTAAGCGAGATATGAAGCTTTGAACATAATCATATTAAGCGAATAAAGAGCCGTGGTTTCCACAAATGATTGATAATTTTTCCTCTTGGTAGTTTTTGAAATTTTCAAAAATAATTTGAAAATAATAATATTTAAAGCCCCGTAACACGATTAATTTAAATCATATAAGAATGTTTTTTTTATTTAATATGTCATTGTGTCAACATTATTTTACAAAGAATGTCTAATAGGTCCTTAGAGTCATATAAACGTTTAAATTTCATATTTTTTTCAGAAATATATTCATTGATTTAAATAAAGATGAACTATAATTTTTTATTTAATTTTAAATCATTTTCTCTTGCAATTTCACATATTTCTAATAGTTTGGAAGTTAGCTACGACTATGGTGGACGCCTTTTTCTATGACTTTCAGTTTTTCGATACCATATTTTTGAAAAACAAAATTAAAATCTATTATTTTCTTCTGCAAAAAAGATATATGATAACTTTTTTGTTCCAATTCTTTTTATGTAATAAATTTTTCATATATTGACAGGCATCTATAAAGGATTTGTCAAATTGGATTTAAATTATTAAAATCACTTCTAATAAAAATTGAGAAAAGATATTATAAGTAAAGATATCAGTTAAAAGTTCTTTACAGTTATGTTTAATCTTCCCGATAAGCAGAATTTAATTATTTAAATTTTAAGAATGGTTTAAAGTATCGTGAATGGGAAATAATAATACAAATAATTTATTTGATTTTCAAAGAATGTTATCACAGAAACTAATTATCATTTTCTTAAAAAAGTATCTTTAAATAAGAATCCGAACTTTATGAATATTAAACTATGAAATCTAGTGACAAATAAAACAAATAAAATCCTGTATAAAATGAAATTAAAGAGAAACACTGATTTTTAAAAATTCTTTAGCAGTGCAATATTATATTATTGTGTATCTTTATATAAAATTATATATATATATATATATATATATATATATATATATATATATATATATATATATATATATATATATATATATATATATATATATATATATATATATATATATATATATATATATATATATATATATATATATATATATATATATATATATATATATCATAAACACAATCATTTCTAATGTGATGGAAAATTTATTTTAGGTAAATTTGTACTTAAAAAAAAATGCATATATTTTGTTAGATCTTAATTCACTATCTTTATCATGGCTAAATAAATGATGGGTAAAATTAATCAAAATATTTTAAACAGATATATTTGTCTTTCTGTTGTACTTTTCGTCCTTTTTTACTTAAATTGTCCCATTTTAATGAATCTTTATTGACAAAAGATTTGTTGATTGATAGTATTATTTATTTTTATGGCATTAATCAAAGAAAAGAAAAGAAATTGTTCTTTTCAGGGTTTTTCAAAAATTATCTAAAAATTAACTAAACTTAATGTAATGTCAACTTAATGTAATGTCAGATAACCTAATGTATTCTGTAGTATGTGAATGTTTTGACACACCCCTTTTTGAATTAGAAGAGGAAAAAGTGTCTTCCCAAATTTCGAGAATATTTTTTTTTCTTTTTAAAATTTTAAAATCTTTTGTTTACAAAAGGTTTATTTAAAAATTGTGATTTCTATAATTTAACATTGTTCGTTTTTCCGACTGTCTGAAAAAATGAAACTGTTTTGTTTCAAATATTTTTAATTTTCAATTTATCTAGAATCGGATTATTGTTTCATAAAATCTTGCTTGAATATTTAAGAATAAATGCAAATTTAAACATATTTTTAATTTAATTTCTTCTTTATTAACCAAATATAATACCCACAGTTTACCCAATTCTACTTCATGGTTGAAAGACACCAATAATTTCGCCGAAAAGATGATTTGTCCAAAACCTTTACCAGTTGGAAAATATAAGTTTAAATTTAATATTAGCGCATTTATCTCGGGAAATGATTTTATCTAAAAATTAAACGCTAAAGTTACTTTCATTTATGTTACATATATTTTCAACAGTTTATAAAATAATGTATGTTTTTATTTCCTTAATTCAACTATATTTCACTCAAATTGATGTAAAAAAACGCTTCTTGCAAAGACATCCTATGGACATGGACAAACAAAGTAACTTTTCTATTAGATAAAGACTTCCGCAAAATGTCCTTTTAAACTTCAGTAGAAAAAGAAAATAAAAAGTCGTTTACAACAGCGTTAACGAGACACTAGAGAAACTAGAGAGTTAGCAAACACTTAATGTCAATTTATTAACCCAGAGTTTCCTTCAGTGTGCTAATAAATCGATTAGTTCCTCCTGGTTTATTCGCCCATGCTCTTTGTGTGGATTTAAGCGGTTCAAAGAGACAGAGAAAAGAAAAATCAGAAGACGAAATGAATAGAGAGAGTGCGAATTGAAACAGGAAACCTGGATTAACCTACAATTGAAACATTAAACTTGTATATTTATATCAAACACATCCTTTCGTGGAAAATATTTTTCTATTGAAATGGAAATCTAGTTTGTACTTTTCTTCTTGAAATAGGAATATTTAAATTTTGCTGAAGAGTTTCGGTTAACGTTAAAGGATATGGAAAGTGATTCCATAAGAAATGCATGTTTATTTATTGCATTGATATCTTGTTTATACGTTTCTTTGAGATGACTGACGATGGGTAAACATCTGTTTTCTATTTATCCTTAATATGCAAACATTATAATGTAGATTCAGAGTACCTATTTTAGTAGCTATTTTAAATTTGCTTTCGTACTTTTATGAATATACAGTATTTTTCTGTAAATAGTATGTTGAGTAAATTTAGAGATTTAGCACAAGAACGCCAGGGATTTCGATTACCCTTAAGCCACCGCAGGTGTCTTTTTTCACCGCGATATAAAACGTATAAAATAATTGTAATAACTAAATAATTGCAGGACTACTGTTCAGTAGGGTTAAGTTTTAAGACTTTTTAATATAATTTCATGTAATTATCATATATTATGATCCTTTATATCATAAAAGTCTGTAACAAAAGAAATTACTTCTTCAGATTCTTTGGAGTCACTTTCACGCAATCTTATGTCTTCATCGGAATCTAAATTAGAACAAGACAGGTCACCAACATCGAATTCATTGTCAGAAAGCTCTCGCAACAAATAAACAATTTCATCAGAGCATAGACCTTCTCTACGAGTCATCGTTTCAGAGTATCTTCTCTGCAAAATGTTCGAAAGTCGAATGATTTTCTTATGAGCAGATAAGCAAATGCTGTGTAATGAGACACTTAGACAAAACAATTTTAGTATAATTGATTTATTTCCGCTGCAAACTGCATTCAAAGTAAAAAAAAATGTTGGATAGTACTTCGGGAAATTTGTTTTACTTAATGAAATATCGTTTGTTGAACGACAGCTGTTTATAATGATAAATCGCGTTGATGTCGAAACGACACCAACGGACGTTCACGGTATATTTATTTGTAAAATCTTTCCTAATTTACCCAGAACAACAAAACTTTTTTCTGTGTAATAACCATGGAAAATGATTAAAAGTCACGAACAATTTTCAAATTCCCTGCTAAAATGAAGAAAGGATAACAAACTAAACAGGCTTCGGTGTCCAATCGACACCGATGGACGTTTTAGTGTTACACATATTTACTAAAATCAAATACTATAAACTTACAGCCCTTGATGACTAGCATTTCGTCCAAATATTTGACTTCTTAAATTGTTAAAAGATTAACAGGATAAACATTAACTAACGTTTTAAAAAATGTCATTTTCTCTATTGATATAACTGAAAAACGTGAATTTAATTGAATGGATGTACTAAATATAATTATGGATAATAAATAACCCTTTCATTACTCCAGTCTAGCTGGCCAGGAAAATTGTATACTGGAGGACAAGTTTCTGTTTCATTCGAGGAGTGCAGGATGAAAAGCAATGACATTCTTAATTAATAGTTTCAAATGATGCACCACTTGTTTGAAAATGCACCCATCCCCCTAGTAAAGAACTTGTTCAGCCGGTTGTGGCAGTTCAGTAGTGAAAGGGTTAAAAAGTGTATTTACTTTGGAGTGAAAGCGGAAATTAAAATATTATTTTAAAGTTAATGCCCAAAGAAGGCATGTTTTTTTTTTATTTTACTTTTAACACTAGTAAAAATAACGATTAAATGTTTTGATGGATAAGTTCAAGTTCCATTGTAACTTTAAAAACTTTATTACAGATTGTGTATCATATTAAAATTAAAGTAAGTATGAAAAATAACAAAAAATGCATTGTACAGATACGAAAGTGATATCATTCAAAAACTAATTTTGAACGGAATTTTTTTCAGTTTTAAAATAATGCAAATACAATTTCTTTTGCAATTATAGTTTTGGAAGGTATAGGAACCCATTTTTATTGTTAAAACATAAAGACTAAATAACTGACGGCGGTTAAACCTATTTTCGCATTCTATTAATAATTCTGTTTAAAGTCTATAGCTTGATTTCTTTTTAATCTTTTTTCTCTGACACAATGGAGGTTTGGGAGACACATCGGGCCCTCTTCAACTAATACCTTTCAATTCCATTAATTAACGAAGCGTTTAAATAAGTGCAGCTATAGAAAAATTCAATGTACCAGTTTCACACACTTGTAAAGTGATAAACATTTACATATGTATGTTGCCATTCCATAATAAGTAGTATGAACTATTTCTAGGCCACGTACGTTAACGTCTTATATGCGTACAGATTCATTTTTTTCGATATGAAAAAGAGATATATTATTAAATTAATTATAATTTTGTTTTGGAAATATAAAATAAAACAGTAAATATTATATAAAATTATAAAGAAAATGAAGAAGTACAGTATGTAAAAAACATTTTTTTTCTTATGCCATGTTATCAGTATTCTAAGGATAGCGCTGTTTGGAAAGAGTAATGCTATTATTATATCCCCCTTATTCTATGCCATGTTTAAATATATTTTATTTTCTCCATCTTTGATAATACATCTTTTTCTTGAATTATTTTGCATACCTTTGAATTTCCTATTGTATGATTTCATTCATAAAATAAATAGGAAAGGCAAAAAAAAAAATAAATAAATAAATAAATAAATAAATAAATAAAAATAAAAATACAGTGGCTCAAAACATTGAGAGTACACCTTATTTTTGCTTGATAAATCCGACTTTCAATATAAATAACGCATTACCGGGAAGTGCAAACTTGTTTTTATTTTTACACATAACAAATGGTTTCATTTAGAGTAAAAATAAAGAAAAACCAATGAAATTCTTCTAAATTGAAAAGTTTCAGAATCATTTTAAATAAACATACGCAGAATGTTGCCTCAAAAAATTGGGAATACACCAATGAAATTTTTGTAATATCTCAAAGAAAACGAACGTGTAACTAATAGGTTGAATGTCTTTTGGCTTTTATAATGGCCTCTAAATGTCGTGGTACCGATTCGACCCATTTTGCATGGTATCTGAAGATATTTTACCCCATTTTTCTGGCACAACTTGTTTTAAATGGGTTTTGTTTCTAATTTTGTGTTTTTGAATAACTTTTTCGAGTATGGCTAACGAATATTCAATGGCATTGATGTAAGGGTATTCTGGTGATGTGTGTAACTGCTGTTTAAAATGAAAAAGACACCATATTTTGACTTTACGTGCATTCTGTTTGGGGTCGTTGTCCTATGTGAAAATGGAATTTCCATCTAAACCCAAATTTTTAACACTTTCCTTTAAATTGTTGCGACCATATGGTTAATCCAACTTGTTTCAGAAACTTTTCAAATCATAGGCAGAAGTGTAAGTGCTGAAACTGCGCGAAATGCCATTAGACAAGCTGGATATAAAATTCGCATTTTTAGAGAGAATCCGTTCATCAGCTTGCAAATTCAGAAAAAAACATTTGAAGTTTGCAAAAACTCATCAGTTCAAGACCAATGATCTTTGGAAGAAAGCTATATTTAGTAATGAAAGAAAACTCAACATTTTTGTCAGTGACAGCCATCGTTCTGTATGGAGAAAGCGTAATACTGCTTTGGACCCAAAAAAATTTACATACTACAATTAAACATGATGGTGATTCAGTCATGATTTGAGGTTGCATGGCTTCATCCGGGGTAGGAAATTTAATTTTTATAGATGGCATTCTAAATGATAGGGTTTACTTGGATATACTTCGCAGCAATCTAAAGGAAAGTGCTAAACATTTGGGTTTAGATAGGAATTTCATTTTCCAGTAGAACAACGACCCGCATGTAACGTCAAAATATGGTGTTTTTTTCATTCTAAACATCAGTTACACACACCACCACAGTACCCTGACATCAATGCCTTTGAATATCTGTGGTCTACACTCGAAGCCGTGGTCCAAAAACACAAAATTAGAAACAAAACCCATTTAAAACAAGTTGTGCCAGAAGAACGGGGAAATATATCTTCAGATACCACCCAAAATTGGTCGAATCGGTACCACGACATTTAGAGGCCATTATAAAAGCCAAAAGACATTCAACCTATTAGTGACACGTTCTTTCTCTTTGAGATATTTCAAAAATTTCATTGGTGTATTCTCAATTTTTTGAGGCAAAATTCTGCGTATGTTTATTTAAAATGCTTCTGAAACTTTTCAATTTAGAAGAATTTCGTTGATTTTTCTTTATTTTTACTCTAAATTAAACCATTTGTTATGTGTAAAAATAGAAACAAATTTGCATTTCCCGGTAATATGTTATTTATATTGAAAGTCGGATTTATCAAGCAAAAATAAGGTGTACTCTCAATTTTTTGAGCCACTTTATATATTTGAATAACAAAAACCATTCGAAGTCAAAGAATAAAGGTAAAAGGAGAGAAAAAAATTTTATTACGTAAAACGACTTAATCCATTATATTATGAAATAATAATAGAATTTAAATATTCGTATAATCCTCATTTTTTAGCAGACCTAAAATTAATCTCTTGAATGCGTTATTAGTAGCCACTATTCGTTTCGCACTTTTCAATTATTTATCTTCTTTATTTTCTTAAAATCGTCTGCCAAATGAAACAAACAGAACTTCTTTCTCCAGAGTAAATTTCAATAGATAAGAGAATGGGTTTTTTTTTTGTTGCCAAAAGATACTGAAATATATATTATCTAAATAATAGCAAAACTACTCAGATAGATTTGAAATTGTGTAAATTAAGAATTTCTTTGATGGAGAATATTAAATATTAGATTATACACTATATTAGAAAATGTAATTCTTTGCAAACTCCTTTAGACACTTTATTATATTCCTTTTTTTTTCTTTTAATCTGGTTTGATTTCGTGGAAAGTTGGAATGTTCCATCTTATTCGTAAAGGAATCATCTGTTTTATGTGGTGGAGAAATCTGGCAGCAGGGAAGAAATTTATTGCACAAGTTTAAGATATATTTTTTTATTCTTTATTGTATGAAAGAAAGGAAAAATGTTCAGCTCTAATTGGACCGAACAATAGAGAAGAGAATTTATTGCACAAGTTTAAGATATACTTTGTTACTTTTTATTCTTTATTGTACAGCAGGACAATATTTTCAACTATAATTGGCGAAAAGTTGAGAATAGTTGTTATTGTTACTTTCGACACTGTTGCGTTTGTGAAATTTTTACCGTAAGTGTGAAACATTTTTTTTACTTTTTAATGCAATTTAGTTTGAGGTAAATGGTAGATGATACATAACTGATAGTATATGTTCATGATAATGGTTATTTTAATCCAATTAAATATACTTAATTAGCTATCAGGAAACAGACAGTTAAGATAATGTTTATTGTGCTCTTTTTACTCAAAAATCTTAATCTATTGTTTTCAAATCTAATCAAGTTAATCCTGTCAATCAACTGTGCAATACGAGATGCAGCCACAAGGTCTGTTTTTTTTTCTTTATAACCATCTACCGTAAGTCGTGAAGATGTATTACGTAAACGTGGGCTGTGATGCATTTAAATTCTTTTGGAAATTGTGAACTTAGGACGTCTGAAAAAAAACAATTACTAGACCACATTGAGAATTTGAATCTAGCCAAATTTTATGTTTTGGTGCTTCTATTTTACTTGTATAAAGAATTTTGACAATAGTTTTTATTGGTCCTAAGAAATTCTTAAATTTATTTAATAAATTATAATATATTTCGTTGACTGTAGTGATTTTTATTTTTCTCAGCTAGAAGCATAATGAAAGAAGTTTGTCAATATTAAGATATTTTGACCAGCCCCTTTCTATGTATTAAAAAAATGAAATAAAATAATTGCAAAGTTTACCATAGTTGAATCTTTATTATTTATTATTTATGGATTATTTTATCTATTTTATTATATTGCGATTATGTTGCATATGCGTGTTAGTTGATATATTTCGTGTTATTTGGAATAATTATTTTTTTTTATTTTTAACTATTGAAAATACCAGTTAATCTAATTTAATATTCTTAAAATCCTCTGTAATGTTTTCTCTTACATTTCATTATTAGTTAATAAATTGTAAAGTACATATAACAGAAATAGCAATTACACTAATATTAAAGTTCTCAAACACCAAATAAAAAATTGAAAATCCATTGGTGTAAATATCGTTTGCCTGAAAGTAAAATTATATTTATTAATTTGAATTAATAAATATTATTAATTAATATTGATTGATAATTATAAATTGGAATTAATTCCAAAGTAAAATATTTCAATCATGTCACTTGAAAGCAAAATATTTTAATCAATCAATTGAAAATGCAATGCATTAAATATTTCAAAATATTTTAGCATGTCAAAAATTTAGTTTTCAAAATGTTATTATTAAATCATGGAGAGCTCATTATTTATAAATAATAAATAACTTTAAGAAATGATACAAAGTGATTATAATTTTTGAGTGGCAACATAAATATGTTTTTGCTAAATGGAATAGGAAGAAATTAATTTAGAAATGAATATAAGCTTAAACCAAAAATAAAAAGCAAATAATCCAGCTTTGCATCTGCATTTAAGTAGCAAGACATTATAAAGCCATTTACAAATATAAATTCGTTGAATTCAAATAAATGAAATTTATCAATTTCAGTGAGGTAAGAGAAATAGTATTTAGTTATTTTTTCGCATCATTGGCTGCATAAAATTGAAATAATGAAATCAAGTTAGAACACCGCCATTTTGTTTATTTGAAATATGTTGCCATGTGCAATCAAAATTGTTTGCTAATTCATAAAATATATTATTTGATTAATTATCATAGAATTTCCCGTAAATCTTTTCTCGTGCTTTCATAACAAGGCAAGAAAAATTTAATCAAAATGAATTTCGTAATTTGGATTTCTAACTCGTTTATAAATTAAGCATGTATATGTGTTAAAATATTATGGAGTGACCAAAGCCATTTCATACATGAAGACATGTTTATGTTGAAATTAGATATTGCAGAGTTCTCAGAGATTGCATACCTCAGAAATAAGGTAATATTTAACCCATTATCTATCAAAATATTTGCAAAGTTCTCCATACTTTAAATTACTCAGAATCGAGATTCAGTTCCTTAGATTTGTAACTACAAGCTCTGTAATGTGTGTTTGAATTCCACGTGTGCAGTCGATATGAGTACATATGAAGTACATATTCGAATTTATGTGCATAAGTGAAAATATTTCCAGTTATTTTAGCTTTATGCATTTATATATGCACATATTACTCGACACAAGAGAAAAAAAATACTATTAATTTTTCAAAAGTATTAGAATTTCTAATTTATTAAGAGTTTAATAAATTAGAAATTCGCAGACATTTTTACGTTTTTCCGCTGTAATGTTGGAGAAGAATCCTTCTACAAATATTTGATACGAAACTAAGAATAAAACATTTGCGCTTTCAATGAAATAATTTTCATTTCCATAAATTTTTTATTTTAATTTTTCTTAATATTTCAAATATTAATGATTAACTGAATAGATGCAGACGATATTGAAACGATGGAATTTAAAAACACTCAGTTGCTAGGCAACGGTGAAACTGTGAACTTGTATAACCTCATTTTTAGCTATTTCTGTTTTATTATTTAAATATTTCTAAGTCTTTTTATTCGTTTTTAAAACAATCTATATTTAACTATTTTAAACTTAAACGACTTAAAATTAAAACTTTATTAAGAAAAAAAAATGTATAAATTCATAAGTGATGTATTATCGATGTCTCTTATTGAAAAACTGTGCATTTGGATGTTTATTGTGTAAAATTGTAAAGTTGTGTGTATCATTATTAAACACGTTGTTTGAATGTTTAAAGTAGTACATCTCTATCATTCGTTCTTCTGTGTCATTCGTTTTACTTCATTCATGCTATATTAATTTTATATAAAGAAACAGACTAGTTTAAAGAAAATTAAATTAAAAAGTATCAAATGGACTGCAAAATTGTGTTTTTGAAAGAAGTATTATGTCAATGTTTCTGATTTAAAATCTATGAGTCAATAAAATATTATATCTTTTCGTTATTTTATGAGTGTTGTTTCTACAACATTTGTTTAATATCAAAGAAATTTGCACGTAGTTTTTAAAATAACAGAAAAGTTACAATCGCAATTTTCAAATCCTGAAAATTGAAATAAAATATCAGTGGATGAATGCTAATTAAGATTTTAGTTATTTTTAATCAAGTATTCTGAAAACAGTATCTAACAAACTCTAATTTTAAACAATATTAAATTTTCGAAAATTATCTTTCAGTGTCAACAATTTTAATTCTGCAAATGTTTCTCGCATTTTGATAAATTTTTCAGAATTAATAATAAATATAATTGGAAAAATTATTTTTTATTATTGTAGTACAAGAATTCGAAAAAAGATGTTGCTAGAACTTATTAGCAAACTTTTTGACGAACATTAAAAATATATTTGAAAGCGAACTACTGACAATTTAAATTAAAAAAATATTTATTAATTGGATTAATTTTTCATGTATTTTATTGATCAAAAAATAATTATTAATAATTAAATTTTAATTTGAAACTTGTATTATTTTTTTATTTTATATGATCTCAATGTATACATTTGAAGTATTTCTGCAATAAAAATTACAATTGTAATGAGGAAATTAGCTATGGATTGTTTTTAAAAATCGTCTGATGCAATTAATATTTTTATTTTAATTAAAAAATGTTTCAGAAGATAAATGTATTTTGGTAACCATAATATATTATATTAAAATAGTTTTTAAATTAAAAATGCTAATATTGGAAGTGTTCAAATCCCTATAAATGCCAGGTTACAGTTACAGTATAACAGAAAGATCGTATAAAATTTAGTGGATGTCGAAATATATGTATTTTTTATTTCTATTATATTTATTTGCAATTATCTTACGAATGCTTGATTATTTTCACTGCTTTAAGGAAATTTTGTTTTATTTTAAAAGTAATATAGACATATTCATCTTAATTCAGTGATTGTCTAAAACATGGCAAAATTAACAAATTAAACATGGAATCTTTAAATTTCATGAGAACTTAACAAACTATGAATAATTAAGAAGAATTTCATTTAAATATGAATTTTAATTATTCTACAGTGGATCAAAATCTCGTTAAACTATTTAGAAAATGATGTGATTATTTAAATAGTATAATTAAACGAAGTAATTAAGTAAATGAGTATTTGGAATACAAAATAGATAAATAGGAATTTTGTAAACTTAATTCAGTAAGATATGAGCGATCTCTACGGAGGAAATTTTCAAAATGGGTTTCATGTTTTTATATTACACACATTATAATGCATGTTTTCAAAATTCCAAAGAATACTTTTTAAATGATCCAGTAATTTAATCAAAGTAGGTTCTATAGCAGTATAGGTATGAAATTTGTGAAGAAAGTTTTATGAAGATTCCCCAATATTTGTCAGGATGAATTATAAAATATAAAGTAAAACTTTGAAACTAAATAAGCAAAGCGAATTTTACCTTATATGCTTATGTTTATGTTTAATATACCATATTATACACCTTATAGGTTATATTATACCTTATATGTTTATATATATGTTATATAATTATTATGTTATTTATTATTAGTATATATATATATATATATATATATATATATATATATATATATATATATATATATATATATATATATATATATGTGTGTGTTATAATATACCTTATATGTTATATGTTTATAAAAGTGTGTTTTTAAAATTTATTTTTGGATTTATATTTAAAACGGTTATGTAGATCAAACTTGCTATGCAAGTATACTTTTTTACCTTTAAGTAAATACACATCAATAATTTGAAATTTTCACATGAAAAATAAAACACACATCAATAATTTGAAATTTTCAAATGAAAAATAAAACACACATCAAAAATAAAAATTTTATTACACCTAAAACACTTTAAAAAGTGTAGAATTTTTGTATTCTAGTATTAATATTATATGAACAAAGATTATCCGTAACTCATATACCTTTCAACTAATATAATTTTAAATCTTCTATCCTTTTCTTATTTAATGAACAAAGATTTCATAAATTTTAACATTATTTTCAACACGCATTTTCTTGACTAATCAACGAATATTTTATACATTCCAACATATTTTTACTGTTTCATGCAAAATTTGGAATCTTTTTATTTTAAAAAAAGTTATTTCCATTAGAATATTCTTTTTTTATTTCAAAACAACGAGGTTCAAAACATAATCTAGCGTGTCACTCTGATCCATGTTTTAAACAGACAAGAGTATTATGGGAAATTAGATCGTCTGTTTTTCGAAACTATGTTATTTATTTTAAACTCTTCTTGAGTTTTATTTTTAGTTCATTTAATTTTCTTTGCAATTATTAAAATTAGGTTCGTCATTTTAAGACTACACTCTTTTTTTTCTCATCGTATCCATTTCTATTTACCAGTTTGCTTATAATTAAATTGTTTAAATCAAATTTTAAAAAAATAGTTTCTGGTTAAAAATTAAGTTAAGATAGAATCTGGTTTTGAGTTTCATTGGATGTAAATTTATTAGAAGGACAAAAATTTAATTTAGAATTAGTTCTTAAATGGAATTAGTTTGAAAAGATAAAGACGTTTTAAGATGAAACTGATATTTTGTATTGAAAAAATTATCCTAATTCTTAAGGAAATTTCAGTTATGGGTCGTCAAACATTATTTTAAATGGAATATTTTGAGACATTGTAGAAGTTAATTATTTTTGTAACTTTGTTTAAAAACAAACAAGCTATTCCAAACAGATTGTATTTGAGGCTCGAAATCTTATAAAAATTATGTTTAATAGCAAAATATAATTTTTAATGATGTTAGATATAGAAAAAATCTCGAGAATAAATCTTTATATTTTATGCAAAATTTTTATCTTTTTATCAATAATCATTGCAGGAAATTTGGGGTAGAGTAAAATTTCACCAATAAAATTAATACATACCATAATTAGTAGAAATTAATAAGCAGAATTGTTTTAAATATTGTTTTATTTGCTTTCTATAAAGCTTAATATAATTTGCTAATATTAACTAAAGTTTTTTATACATATTTCTTTTTAAAAAAACTTAATTTCAAAACTTGAGTAAATGGGAAAAATAATTTTAAAAATTTATAAAAATATCTTTATAAAAACTTTGTCTTGTTTGTATAATAGAAGACAAATATTTTTGATTTTCAATTTATAATTAATTTTTATATATATTTTAGAATTTTGAAGTATTCAGATTCATCGCATAAAATTATAGAAACAAAAATTATTGAATCTTCACAAGAAAAAAGAAAATAATGAACTCGAGATTCTGACGGATTATCACGGTTCAAACCTCTCTGAGTATGAAAACATATTTTCAGAATTATTTCTCTTTTGTTGTTTGTGAACACGATAATTCAAAGAAACTTTAAAAAAGTGGAATAAGTTTGATAAATGGTCTTTTCATCAAATTTGTAGATATTTTACTACGACTATACGAATAAAATTTGTTATGATATCTACAAAATGAAGACAGCTATCCTCTTCAGTCCCAAGGTACACATTTGTGTACCTGCAATTTTTTTCATTTTTCTATCCGGTAAAGTTACATTTTGACGAAATAATGCATACATTTCAACGTTTATGAATGTAGCTTCAATTTTGCATCAATAAAAAGCACTACAATTCGATATTTTTTTCATACCCATCGCTATTAATTAGAGACATAGCGAAAATGGTGTTGAACAGAAAACACAGAAAATATAAGTACATTTTTTAATATTTATTATTAAAATGAACGATGTACAAAAATTGTTTCGCAAATTTATTATTTAAAGAGTATATATCTATCAGATTTGAAATCAAATCCGTGAAATGATTAACCATCTGTGGGTCTATGTTTTCACAAGCAATGTGGAACGTGAAACATGATACAAATACAATGGTTTAAACATAAAACATTTCATACAGGATTTTCTGACTGCAATTATCCTTTTATGTCAAACTTTGGTTTCATTCGGCTTAGTTTGATCTGTCGGAAAAAAGCATGCAAAAACACCTTTGATGTTCTGGTACTTGTGTACTAAAAGCATTGCATCGACTAATCGCCAAACAACATCTTAATCTAATGGAATATTTCTGAAATATCTATCCATAATGACATCATGTAATTAATAATGCACCATGTGATTAGTGATGGCATCATGTGATGCCTCATGTGGTTAATAATGCATCATGTGATTAGTCATGGCATTATGTGATGCATTATGGGGTTAATAATGCATCATGAGATGCATCATATGGTTAATAATGCATCATGTGATTAGTCATGGCATCATGTGATCACCTATGCATGTGATTAGTAATGCACAAATATAATTTTTAGAGAGTATGAGAGAAAGCTAGAGTAAACCATTCCAGCTGGTTTTTAAATGCATTTAATATTTTTCATATGAATTCAAATTGCAATTAAATTAATTGCTAATTTGCAAAAAATGAAGGAAAAAAAACGTATTATAATCGAGAAAATATACGTGCAACAATTTCGATTTTCTTTCTCATCAAAAAATGAATAGCTGTTATAAAGAAAATTATGTTTTCAATTTGGAAAAAATATCAGTTTAGATCAAAGGGCTTAAATAACGCAGTTTTTATATTCCCGGCAGATGTAGAGTTTCACAATAGCTTTTGAATTTTAAAAGAATGCGTCAGTACTGTAGATTAACATTTACTGATCGTGAATTGGAGTTTCGATATTAAAGAAACATTGATCGGAATTAGATATTTATCTAATTTTCTTATTTGATATATTGTTTGCTTATTTGCTCTCAAAAATCATAAACGACGTGGGATGCATTCTGATGTCAATGTAAATTTTGGCAATAGTAAGTCAAACTCAAATAATAAATTTAGTTAAAATAAATATTATCATCACTCAAAGAAAAATGTTTCCCATTAGTCCATGAAGAATTTGAATAAGTAGAATTTACAGAATTATTAATATATCCATCGTTTTTAAAAGTCATGTGTCTAAGCCCAAAGGTCGTTTTTCATAGAAAACCCAAATTATTTTCAATATATTTTCTGAAATCTTCTTATTTTATGTTCTTTGAATTTTTGTTTAATTTTCATTTGGCAACAACTAAAAGAGAGTAGAAATAATCAAAATGAAATTCTAAACAAAAAAGGAGTATTTTCCATGATTTAATTGAAATTATTGAATAATTAATTTTATCTCAAATCTTTCACCTAAATAAGATAAGTATCTATATGCTCATAAAATTTCAATTTAAGTTGATTCATATTGAATTAGTTCAGAATATTGATTTTGTAATTTTTAATAATTAGCGTGTAGAAATAATGTAAATAGGAATAAGGATACGAATTAATCTCTAAAAGTATGTCCACTTCAGCAAAAAGGTATCTTCAAGCCATTTAATTGAAACAATATTCAAATCCTTTACTGAGTAACGAATCATCGTTACTCAGTAAAAAAAAATACAAAAAGCTTTCCAATTATTGAAATTTCTAAGAGAGAATCCAGTTGAAGAAAAGGGAGAAATAATTTGCAAAATGTTGAATTTGTATCGTTCTTTTTTATTTTATCGTACACTAAATATCTAAATTAGCTACTTTCTCCCTAAAAGATGCCTCTTGTTTTTTGTTTTTTTTTTTCTTTCTCAATCTTAAGATTTTAAACCCAATTATTAATATTTGTTTTAAGACATTTTACTGAAATTTGGCATATACTTTATTTAAAATTTTAACTATGGAACTAATCATTTTTTTTAAATAATTAGTGATTCTTTTTGGAGTTATGTAATTTTGGGGGTGGAAAATAAAATAAAAATAAAAATAAATAAGATTTCGCATTCCAAAGACCATTTTGAACTGAAAAATCTTCTATTCAGCCCCAAGCTGATACTAACCAGTATATTTATAATGCACGAACATAATTATCCAATGAGATGATCGATTGTATTGGTTAATTAAAATTTAAATTGAACTGTGACGTCATGGGACATGATAATTGTTGGGAAGTGCTTGAAGGGCTCTTAAAAGAACGCAACTCTACTGCCTATCAAAATTTGATGCTTACAACAGTTTTGGTGACGTGGACCATGAATATCAATTCATTCACAAGATATTTAATTGCAATTAAAATATCTAATCTTTCCGATTAAGCACATGATTCCAGATTCAGATGTTATAAAACAGACTTTATTTTTATAAATTATTCTGAAAAAAATTCAATATAAATCAAATTATATTAAAAAATAAATCCTTTAAATAATTCAAAAAGGGATAAAGTCTAATAAATATTGTTGCATCAATGTATTAGATCCTGAAATCAATATAACTATAAAAAGACCAATACCTTTGTTTCCACATCCAAGACAACAAAAGCAGGCACTTAGAGAGCAGATGAATGCTATGTTTAATGATTATAAATAATATTCTATGGACGTTCATGTGGGAGATTTTAGAGGACAAAAAATGTGACTTAAATTCATTCAATCACTATGCTTTGCTTTCCAATAAAATGTTAAGTCCATATATCTTTAATGCATATTATTTATATAATTATTTGGGGAAATTATTTCTGTAATTATGTTTAAGTTATGTATTGTAGCAAGGTACTTTTAATACTTCAAGCGTAATTAATTAATTAATTTCTAAAGAAGTCAACGAATTGGTTTCTTTTTCAGGCTGAACAATAGCTTTCACTTGCAGAATTGACGAATTCTACAGTAAATGAATGCAAATAATGTCCTTCAAAAGATCGTGTAAGAATTCTTAGAGGGCAAAAGCTGTCGACATGAAGTCTTCCTATTTTTGAAATTTGCTCTTCAGAGAAATGTTAGATTGATGTATTCTTAGTAAATAATGTTAATATAATTGATTTTGGAAAATATTTTCTACATGTTTATTTCTACAATTATGTGGCAAGTTCTCTATTGTACAAGGATAATATTCATATACTAGATATTAGCGATATATTTCCATTCATGGAGACCTTAAGTGTATTCATTTGTTTCCTAATACGATTGAATAACGAACCGGCACTTGCAGAATTGATGAATTCTGTATTCAAAAAATACAAATAATGTCCTTTAGAAAATCGTTTGAAGATTTTTAGAGGACAGGAACTGTCGACATGAAGATTTTTGACTTTTCTCTTTTGATGTCGATAGAAATAGAGGATTAATATATCCTTAATTAATAAAATTAATATAGTTAGTTTTGGAAATTATTTTCCGTCTTGTTTTTCTCTATAACTATATTGCAAGATCTGTATTCTACAATATATATATATATATATATATATATATATATATATATATATATATATATGAAGTTTTAGAGATATTGTTGCGGAAATTCCGGGTTTCTTTCCGATTTTTGATCGATGAAGAAACAGTCACATATTAACGAACACGAAGACAAGAACACGCAGACAACAAATATATAAAGCCGAGACGAACACAGGCAAAACACAGGAGCACACACAACAAACAGTAGACACCCACAACTAGTAATCGGTAGTACTAACAATCACAGAGCACAAAGCGACCAGACAGAATTCAGCAGGAAGAGGGAATCTTCGTAGCTTCACTCTAGTATCTCTCCAAACGCCTGCAATCCACCACTGTCTCTTTGCTTTAGCTGTATCAAACTGCCCACTCACTACTGCACGACTAGCTACTCCACACGGGACTCCCTTCTGCGTCTACAATAAACACCAGGACTCAGCACACAGCTCAATTCAGCAATCGCATGATCTGTATACAATGATTGCTTTTCGCCGTTGACTCCTTCCACGATTCAATACACGACTCGTTTCACGACTGACTTCGACTAGAGACTGTCGGCCTTTTATGGTTATGGGAGGCAGGCAGAGAAGGTTCTGGAACAGCCAGGCATATCTTAATTCCTATTGGCTCAATCGTAAAAATTCTGGAAGTTTCCAATATTATTTATTCTGTCGCCAAATGTTCGCCAAGTTTGGAGCCAAGCCCTGAGATCACTTATGTGGCACCCGATCAGCATCCAACAGAGCTAATAGCAAAACTGTCTTTCCAACGATTGAAGTAACCGTGCTGGGAAACAATATTACATATTTATAACATTATGTTTTCTTCTAAGGAGGTTAACACATTTATTTTATTATCTCAGAGAATAAAAGCCAACAATTTAAAATAGATGATCGTTACACCTAATGAATAAAAAAGTGTGTGTAAAAGATCATGTGATCAATTCTTGAATTGTGGAAAACTCTTAAAACGAAAAATGAGAACATAAATACTTCGTATGTCATTATGAGTTCTACAGTGAAACATTTAGTTCATACAACACAATTTTAACAAATGATGTGAATTTCATTAGAATAGGAAATCATCTTTTTTTTTCTTCTTCTTTTTTATTTCTAAAACTTCACACTCAAATAAAGTTTGTATCTCTCTTCTCCTACATAAAATTTGGAATTCGACAAGAACGTGAAAGACACTAGTGCTCAGATTTTTAATTTCAAAGTCCTACAGATGAGAATTTTATGCTTAGCACTAGAGTAATAAGAGCTGAATACGTGTTTTAGATGTTTTTTTCAATAAATTACATAATAATTTGACACAGTACCACTAGAACGCATACAAAATTATATTTATTTAAGTCATCGAGTTTCAGTGTACATGTGAAAGATCAGGCTCACAGACGAGGAACTCTATAAGAAATTCGGTTCAAAATTCGAAAACTGTACATTTTAATTGCTGAATCAACGAAAGCAATTTTCATTTATCTGGCTGTTTCGTTTTTAAGATATCTTACTTAAATGCACGCGAAACTATTAATTAACAGTCGGGGAATCCGCAGTTGAATAAAATACAACTGCGGATTTTATGGAAATTTGCTATTTCGGGAATTAAATGTGTGTACAAAATATTTTTATCTAGATATTTTTGATCTTTTGTTTTGTTTTCTCCTTTTGTTCTTTGAAATATCTTAAAGTACTGTGCATTGTGTAATTGGGACAAACACAAAAATTTTTACAAATGTTGTTTAATTAGTATAGGTTAACTTACATGCACGGTGTAGCAATCTAATGCAAAATATGTCCTCCTCTAGCTTGAAGGAGATCCTGTACACTGTTTGGCATGGATTCCACTAAATTAGAACATAAATCTTTGATCTCATCATCACGAAACCAAACTTTTATAGCATTCACAATCATTGTTTTCTTTGTTAAGCAGTCCACTCAAACGTCTCTTTACAATGCTCCACAAATTTTCGATGGGATTTACACCAGGACAATTACCAGACCAAACCAAAACCGTTATTTTCTGTTTTTTAAAAAAATTCGTTGTTAGCTTAGAAGTATGGCATGTAGAAAGATCTTGTTAAAAACAACCAACACCACCAGCGAACGTTTGCATCAAAGGCACCATTTTACTTTCTATTATAGAAATGTATTATTTAGAGTTCATCATCCCTTCAACTGGTACTAAGCTGCCAGGTCCTCCAGAAGTAAAATAACCCCAAAACATCTGTTTATGAGGGTGCTTAACTGTTTGAATAAGATGCTGTTCCCTGATGGGTTCTCCACTGTTTTGCCTGACAAATCTTGGTCGAAACCCTTGCACAAGAAAATGCGTTTCATCGCTGAATACAACCTTCTTCCAATTTTGTGCAGTCCAGGATTGATATTTCCTGGTCCAATCCAAACGTATTTTCTTCATCGCAGATGTTAATAGTTTTCGGATTGGTTTTCTTGCAAATCTCCTAGCTTCAATAAGCCTTCGTCGAACTGTTGATGAATTCACGCTCACACCAGTAGCTAATAATTCTCTCTGAAGATCTCTACTTGTCTTGTAAGGATGCATTGTACTATTTCGTACAAGAAATTTGTCTGTTCGTGGTGTAATCTTGCGTTTGCGTCCACATTTACTCTTTCATTTTGGAAACACTGTCCAAAATTCTTTTGCTGCTTAATAATCCTAGAAACACTAGATTTTCCAACTCCAACTGCTGCAGCAATATCCCTCACAGTCCTAGAAATATGCTGACTAAGAGTAACAATTCTAGTTCTTTTCCTGGGAGTGATATCTGATATCCATTTTTTAAATACTAGTCAAAAGGAGACAATTCACACAAGCGATCACTTCTTACAGCAACTGACGAGAAAAAATTTCGGCATGCCCTGATCACGTGGTAAAACCGGTTTAGACCAGTCAAGGACAGTCGGACGTTGTAAGAAAATACAGTTGAAACCGGTTTGAGGCAGAAAATCTCCGAGAAAGGAACAATTTTCTTAAAAAATATACTTGTCCCAATTAATTTGCACAGTACTGTATTACCTTATATTCATACTACCAAACAGAATGATTTCGACGGAATGAATTGCATTCAAAACAAGACAATAGTCTACAACTTCGGAGTAAATATTCATACTAAATTTCATCGGTACAGTTCAAAACCTTTTTCAATTCACATGTTTAAAGATCATTTGATGTAATTTTCAAAATGGGTTTTTTAATCCTAAGGTGGCCTAAATAGAGGAGATCTATGCAAACCTCCAGACTTAATACTGTGACAATTACACTGCTTTCTCATTTTACACTCCTTATACTAGAAAATGAACTTTGGGCTATATATTTTTATTAAGATTACTGAATTTATTAATTTATTTCATTGTGAGGATACATTTAAAATTAAAAACCCGAATTCAAGAATAATTTGCTTAACTTAGAACTTCTTTTTGGGAAGTAATTTTAAATATATGTAGGCTGATCTGAAAAAAAAAAATGTTAATCAAGTTAATACGTATATAGAGTAGAAACTCGCATGGAATTCAAAAATAGTCTTCTTACATAAAAGGAAGGAAGGTATAAAAGATAAGAAAACGTAAAATACTGCCTATTCTTGTAAAATTTTACATAGCTAATAAAAATACAAAACGGCAGCTAGCATGAAATAGAATTAAGAGGCGAAAAATACAATAATATATCAATTTTCTATGCACTCATTAAATCGGTTAAGGGATTTATTAGAAGCAAGAAAAACGTGTTTCAGCTCGGTAAATCTCAAGTCTCATTCGTTTGAGTTATTCTTTTTATCTAACTTTGTTTCAACCTTTGAAGAGTTGATGAGAGAGAGAGATTTTTTTTTTTAATAAAGTCTTAAAATTAACAACGGTAGAAACATTTGGCCACATTTAATGATCTTATATGAAATGTTCTTCATGACACTTTTGAAAACTTTTTAGCACTTCATCGTCGAAAGTTGTAGCCTTGGGATATTGAAACAAACAGTATCTTATGATTCTCTCAATTTGATGCTTATGATGCTGTCAAAAAATCATTTTAAGTCTAAAATTGTGATTTACGCTAGATCGGAATTATTTTAATCGATTTATACTTGTTTTGTTTAAATGGATGCGCCTTTTATAACAAACCCCATGACTTCTATTCCTCATGTAAATTGCATTGGTAATATGAAAAAAAATTTTTTTCTTTTTTTCTTAAGAATATAAAAAATAATAGTATTCAATATCTCAAGAGGTTATGAAATGTGTTCATGAAAAATTGTGCAAAAATAGTTTTAAAAATTATAAAAAAAATAAAATAAAAGTCAGACGATTAATAAGTTAGTATATTAAAACAAAAATAAATTTTTTTAGCTTTTACATCTTAAAAAGGTTTATTTTGGATTATATTTTATGAAGTTATCGAGGTAAAATTTCAATATGTCATTAATTTCAATTTTAATATTTTTTTTAAATGTTATCTACCACTTACATATTTCTGCTCACTAAATTATATCTATACAACAATTAGATGTTCTAGTTTAAACTATCTGATTGTAGAGCGTTAACTCACATGCATAAAGCATTCTTTTTATTTTAATGACTACAGATAAGCCATTGTTATTTCTAAATAAATGGGACCAAAATAAATTAAATAATATTATAATCCAAAACGTCATTTTAAAGCTCTTTCATAATAATGAATAAAAATGTTTCTTCAATCCTAACATGTTTTCTTTTTAGGGCAAAAACATTCAATGAAAAATAGATTCAATATAAAAAAGGGTATTTAAAAATGATTTTCAAAATTAATTACTTAGGAAGATTTGATTTCATTTTAATAATATTTATTTGTTTGGAAATTTGTTTTCAAAGTTGTTTTGATTAAATTCTAATTTTAAAGCTAATCTTATTTCGTTATATTTATTTAAGAAGTGTATATTTTAAGAAAAGAAGATTTTCAATTAAATTGGAAACGTGAGTTATAAAAACAAATTAACATCTTAAGTAAAAAAAAAAAAAAAAAAAAAAAAAAAAAACCTTTTTTTTATTTGTGTATTTACGTGGGTTGTTAAAATAAATTATCAAGAATAACTAGAATCGGAGCGAAATAATAATGAATCAAATATCTAAGGACAATTCAAAACCAAGCTACCTTATTTTTAATTCAATTGTTCTTGATGTTTTGTCCAAACATATGGAAACGCTCATTATTTTATTTAAGGTATTCTTTCAATATGAAATCACATCTCGTAATTATGATATTTGAGAATGTTTCTGAATACATTTTCGATTTTAGCAGTCAGTCTTTATAAATGTTCGATAGTTTTTATATCTAGTAAATATTATTATTTTTTAAATAGTTGCAAATTACAATCTTCAGAAGATTTAAACAATTTTAAAAAACAATAATTGCAGAACTAATGATTGTTGTTTATTATGAAACTTGCCATGGACAAGCCCGCTGCCATGGACAAGCGGGACATGCCATGCCCGCTGCTAAGAAGAAGAATTTTAAACCAGTGGGGGAGCGTCTCTTGCTTTTTATAGTAGCGCCATCTACGGCCAAGAGAACGTCTTAGCTACACACACGTCGCAACCCCTTTTAAGGGGCGGACTTCATGCATGCATTTCATTCACTCAACCACAGATCTTAATTTAGACCTGAATCAGAGAACAATCATCCCTGATCCAATACCCCCTAGGGTATTACTCTCGACATGGAGGACTTTGTGACCACGACAGATTTATGCGTGCGCCAGCCACCAAACACGCGGGTAATCTTCGGCCGGCAGGGTTCGAAACCGCAACGCAAGAGAGAATCCAACGCTCTACCAACCTGGCTATCCCGACCCATATAACTAATGATTCGAAAATGTAGCATGTGAAACAGAAAGGACAAAAATATAGAGCAAGAATCCTTTATTTGAAGTCAAAGTTGTTTTTTTTTTATGTTTTAAAATTAAAAAAAAAATCTATCACCAGATAGCACCGTAGTGATTGGAGCCATGCTTTAATCATCTCACTCATATGACTATTTTAGTCTGTATTTTTACATGCTTGAAAAACACTTCGATCAATGGAATTTGGAGCACAGTTTTAGTATCTATTTTTATAATATTTTTAATTAAATGTGTCAAAGTGCTGGCCTTTGTTAATCTTTGAGTACTCTTTATTTAAAAAAACAAGTGCTTAAAAATACAATAATTTGGCTAAATTAATTAAATTTTAAATTAATTAAATTAATAAATGAAAGTCAATTAAATTAATTAAATTAATAAATCAAAATCAATTAAATTAATTAAATTAAGAAATTAAAATCAATTAAATTAATTAAATTAAGAAATTAAAATCAATTAAATTAATTAAATTAATACATTAAAATCAATTAAATTAATTAAATTAATACATTAAAGTGAATTAAATCAATATATAAGCATTAATTAAATTAATAAATTAAAATTAATTTAATTAATAAATTTGGATAAATTTTTGTTGCTACAGTTTTATTTCTACATAAAACTTTGGCATCAGTCCTGCGAAAGAAAGGTGATCAAAATACTTACACTGTTTTTTTCCATTATATGAGATAATATTAATTGCCCATGTTTAATAATCTGAAAACTAGAGGGAGAAGTCTCCTTAGAACATTCCCTCATTCTCTCTATTCTCATCCTAAAGAAAGCCTTGCATGGCATTTGCATACAATACTTAAAAAATATTAAACTTTGGCATGAATTTAGCATTGTTACTGAAACTGCCGTGTCATCCTTGGCGTTTAATCCTTGGCAGTGTAATAATAAAACCTGAAAATCGAACTTACGTTTCAGGCGTGATTTTACCAACCGATTGCAAGAAAAATTTAACACAAACTGCACTTGTAGATATAAATTCCCAAACCAAATTTGATATATTTAAGTTATTGAGGTTTCTAATTATGTTTACATGTTTCTGAAACTACAGCCAGACAAACGGTCAACTACAAGTTGAATTTAGCTCAAAATTTGGTAAGTGACAACATTATGCTATTAAATCTGCATACCAAATCTTATCTATCTAGCTTTCTTCATTATGGAAATATAAGGCTAACTTGTATTCTAATAGCAGAACAGACTTCCTCTTACCGGAGTTTGCTCTAAATTTGATAGAGAATTACAAATTTCGTATAAAGACTGTTTACCAAATTTCATCCGTCTAGCTCAAAGTGTTTTTCAGTTATCTTTGTTACAAACAGTCACACATTTTCCGAAAATGTAATTTTCGAACTCTGGATGTCTAAAACATGGTGATGTGCCAAATCTCGAATTCGAATATTTTGACGATCATAATATTTCTATATACTAAGTACACGAGAAAATAACAAAACCTTTGTACATGTGACGTCCAGGAGTTTCTTCTAGGTTCACGCTTTTATACGAGGTTGAAATATAACACATTTATTAGATGGTTTGCAAGACTGTTTCAGGTTAACCTATATCTTTATTTGGGAATATTAGCCATTAAAATAGCCATTTAGAATTTAATCATGTCTCCAAGTGCATCAACAATTTACAGGCTTTCTCGGATTAATGCTCAAATGTTAATATGCCTTGTATTCGAGGTGAAAAAAATATGAATTTATTGCGTCAATTATGAGGAAAAAAAATGCCTCATCAGTAATTGTGACTCACTCCTCATTTTTATACCTCCAGATAAATCAAAATCGCTCCCCCTAAATCGACCAAATTCTCATCCTTGTACGGAACCTATTGCTAAAAATCTGTTTATAAAGCTTTTTGCTACGTGAATATCATCGCTGAAAAAAGAGATTTCAGTATATTATTAACGGATTGCCCAGGGTTGTCATGTGAATTGTCCTCTCTCAAACTTGACAACAAAATTAAAGTTTCTAGAAAATACAGGAATTTTGGCGGTATCTCTATTAGGGGCCAAAATCCAAGAGTTCTTTTAGAAAGTTCCAGGATCTTTTAAGAAACATATTTAAGCGTTTAGAGCTGTGTTCAATCTTAATATTTCCTATTTAGAGGTAAACTCCATCCAAAACTTCTTTCTCAGTATATGATGAGGAGGAGGAAGATGACATTTAGTGATGCTATCTCTATTTGAATATTAATCATACAACGTATCACAAATTATTCCCATTCTAATACTAAAAATCGTTGTAATCATGTGTAGGTGAATACATTTGGAGAGCCTGATATGCATTTTATTTTCAACTATCTACGAATTGAAAGTTTACAAATGAAGGGAGGATTGATTAAAATATAACTTATTCCACTTAACTTAACTATTTATTCAACTTAAGTATTAACTAACGTTTAATTAGTGACAAAAAAGATTAATTGAATTTATCTGCGTATGCATGCAATGTAAGCTTATATTTTTGAGATAAATTTAGAAATTTCAGGAAAAAAAAATCGAAATTAATATAAAACAAGCAATTAAAGGAAGCGAATATCATTTGACATTCAAAGGAAATAATATTTGAAATATGTGCAAACGATTTTAAGAAATTCATCAGAAGGTTTCAATCAATATTTCACAAACATAATAAGACTAAAGAATTAAAAATAATTTATAAAGATTCTTTTAAGTTAAAAGTAGAAAAAAAAAGCTTAAATTCATAGCTGGAATTTATTCTTCTCACAAATATTTCACTTATTTAGAAAATGGATTTGATTAAAAATGATATACATCTACCTAATTACTTGAATGAAAGCTGTTTTGTGGTTATTTGCAGATTAAATTACTTTTTATATCTCACGGTTGCTGATGATATTTAATTAATAATGTTTAATTCATATTAAAGTTCTTAAAATGGATCCATTGTCAAAGAAAGATTAATATGTGTGTTCTCCGTTTCATTAAAGGCATTCAATTTCTCCAAGTAATACATTTTTCCTTGAATAATATTGTCTTATTAAATGGGATTATTAATTAAATATTTCCCATTTAAGTGAAAATGGAAGCGTTTTATAGAGATGTCTTTAAATCTCAATTTTTTAATTCTATTCATATTAGAACAATTATTTCGCTTATTATGATTATGTGATAAATTAAATTCCTTAGTCTCTTGATATTACGAAATGTTTATACATTTCAGTAGAAATTTAAAAATAAAAGCTAATATATATATATATATATATATATATATATATATATATATATATATATATATATATATATATATATATATTACCATAATTAGTATTTTAGTTTCTAAATTACTTACATAACAGTTCAATTGAATTTACCTACAAACAAATGCAATATAAGCTTGTATTTGAACATAAATTCTACGATTTAACAAAAAATTAATAATTTATCGAAATTGATACGACAAGCATTTAAAATAAACGAATGTCGTTTGTCATTCAAAGAAAATAATATTTGAAATATGTGCTAACAATTTTATGGAATTTATAAGAAAATTTCAAGCAATATTTCACAAACATAATAAAACTTCAGAATTAAAATGACTTATAAATATTAAAAGTCCGAATTAGTAATTATGTCATTAAGGTGTACGTACACACTAGAAAATTTTTTCTTTAATTTTAACTTTAAAAATCCAGTGTTTTCACAGTAGGTTATTAATATATGTTTAAACTCATTTTAGTGAGAAAAAATCATATTACACTAATTATTAATTAATTAAATAATATTTAATGAGCTAATTAGCCTATTTTTTGAAACAAAATATCTTAAATTCTAATTTGTACAGACACACAATTCTAGTTGGAAATTGTGCCTTATATTAGTCTTCATGTTGTCTGCCTCAATCAAGTTATAAAAATATATAGTTTTTTTTAAACAATATTTTCAACAACGATCAATAGAAAAAGCGAGATTTTTTCAGCAATTTTAACTTTTAAATAGCTATTAAAAATTTATTTCTATAAATATAACTTTTATTGAAGCACAAAACATCCGCTATTTTATACAGATTATTTTGATATATAAATAACGGTATTTGGTTAATTTCTTGGTGAGTTATGATTGTTTGAATGAAGCAACAGAGTGGAAAAATATCATTCTTCATAAAATGAGTTTTAAAAACACCGTAACTAGAGTTTTTAATGAAAGCACCCCAAGAAAAATAATTATAACTTGAGAAATATTTCGAAAATTGACAACATCTTGGTATCATTTGAAAGCTAAAAGATCAGAGAATATTATTAAGCAATGAAAAATTTCCATATTTTGAACGATTTTCGAAGTTTCAAGTGTGTACATACACCTTAAAGGAATTAAATTTCCCCAAATAACATTTTTTTTGAAATTAATGTTGTCTTATAAAATGTTATTACTAATTGTATCTTCCCCACTTAGGTGAAAATGAAAGCATTTCAAAAATATATCATGTAAAACATCTTTGAATTTCCATTTTTAATTGTATTAACAACAGTAGTTTCTTTTATTATGATTATGCGATGAATTGAATTCGCTATTCTTTTGATATTTCAAAATATTAATATATTTCGGTAATAATTTAGAAACAAAAACTAATATTTTATTTGGGCATATTCAATATTTTCTTTTCTACAAACACAAAACTTCTTTAATTATATATAAGCATTATGAATTGCAATTGATTATTATTAGATATAGAATTCTGGAAAAAAATTATTTTAACATGATAATTCTGATAATTATTTTATTTCTCGTATAAAAAATTGTCATGCTTCTTTTTTTAGAACCTAGAATGACATTTATTTTGATGTGAGATATAATCCTTAGAGGGTAAAAATATTCCAAAAAGTTTGGAATATACTTTATATAAATGCTACCTATTCCGACACCTATTATTTCTCTTGGCATGAGTTTCACAAATTTTCCTCTTTGATGTCATCGAACACGGTCCCTAGAACCTCAAAACATCCATTGTTTAAAAGTTTGATGAAATTTTAAAAATTTATACCTGCTATAAGGCATCTTCCATGGATATTTTATGAATATGATGAACATGGAAATTTCTATTTCATGTATAACATCAAAGGGCGGATGATTGAAACGGTTGAAATATTCATTTCCTCACAATTTCTTAAAGATATATGAGAAAGGCAGTTTAAATTAGGCAAATTATTGCTTCATCATAAGGAACAACTTTTATACTGGGATATTTTTAATGGCTGCATTTTTAAAGATAAAAACTATTTTAAATTTCTAATTCAAAGGGTCTTTAAAACTTAGCTAATGACATTTGGTTTGAAAACTGTCATTAATTTGCCTCACTTCCGTCTTTTATCAACCCCAAAAATGTGCTTCTTATAAAATGACAGGGGTAAGTGTTATTTCCATTATATTTCTAGATAAAGGTTTCTATTTTATTTTTAATTTAGTTAACGGAAACAATTATTTTCCAAAAATTAAAACTAAATTGAAGAATTGTGAATCTTGAGCTCCAATCATTAAGGCAAGATAAATATTTTAAATGGAGATTCGAATAATTTAAATCTAATGCTTGAAAACTATACTTTTATTTTAAAATAACTATTTAGTTTTTAATGTTAATTTTAATTTGTTGTGCAAGGATATTTGGTCACCAGAAGTGTTGTTTATTACTTTTTTTTGATGATATTCATGAATTTTTGTGAAATATTATGTGTGTAGCGCAAAACAAATTCAACTGTTCCAAATTTTCAATGATAATAATAGTCTATCATTTATAGTAATTGCAATTTAAAGAAAGTAATTGTGGCAATTGTTAGTGTTTTTAATAATAATAAAAAAAAATCTAAACCAGTCATTCCGATCAACTTTAGCTACAGCAGATAATAACAAACATTTTATTATTTATTTCAATGGGAGTAAAATACTACGCGTCAGGTATAATAAATTAAGAAGATATTAATCACATTGTAAATAATCCACAAATATATGCTATGAAAAAATATTTCAAATTAATAATCAATCGAGCTTAACATTCCCTGTTAGCCCAACCACAATGTACTGTGCTTTTTCTTGAAGAATCTTTGTGTTGGGCTGTTAGAGACACCATTTGTATTCATTCGTCGTACGGCTCACGTGTTGTTCTTGAGCAACTAAGTTTCATTTTATTCGTTCGGATAAGGAAATGTTGTTGTGTCTTTTCTGTATGAAGGCATGTTGGTAATTTGGAATATTAAAAGAAACTACTCTATACAAGGAAAAAATATTTCTTTTCATGCTATTTGAGTAATTATATATTTCTGGAATATTATTTTATAAAAGTTTCTTATATTTCAAAGGTAAGTCATACATACCACTGATTCTCCGACCCGCCTGAAGGAACACGGATAACGAAAACTGAATGACAGAACCGCCGCAATAGCAACACTGGCGGGAACTGTGGTTGAGTCCTAAGGGTCATCACCGGCTACGGTACAACCCTTCCCGAAGGAAGTACGTCCCGTCATCGATGAGATGAGCCAGACCCCCCATCTTTTTCTGTAACCTTCAAGGATAGCGAGATCCAACCACCATCTAATCCTCATTTCGTTGTGTCTTTCCCGGGGGTTATATATTTCAAAGGTAAACAGGTTTAAATAATTGCAAAAGGTGAAATGTCTACTTCGGTCAGTTCGAGTTTCATATTGAAGTTACAATAGCTATAATTTTAAACAATATCATAATTTAGAATTTTGATAGAAATGAAAGGTTGATATATGAAATTACATGTCACTTTGAGAAATCACGCGCTATTATATTAATTTCATAAAACTTCGCATGTTTCTTTTTTTTTTAATATATACTGATTTTGATGCTAGTTTTGTATCTGAATTTCGGCTTCTTTTTGATACAGTTGGTCTCTACTGTTACTGTGTTGGTGGTTAAGATGGGCTGGTGGTTTTTTAATAAAGGATATTTCCTGTTATTCCATTTGAATTATGGACGTTTACTTTACGACTTTTGAAGTGTTTAATAAACTTAATATTTATGATACTTTAATATGATTTATTAAAAACTTGAATAGAACCCTGTTCAGTTCATGTCCATCTGACAGCAACGATTTTAAATTGCTCGCATAAAATGGCAGTATGAAGTTATTTTGTAGATATTTCCTAACTTTGTTTTCAAGGATTTCATTTCTCTAAAAATAATTTTATTTATTTATATATATTGTAATGATACGAGCGTGTCATAATTCTTTAAATAACTCACATATATCAAACAAAAGCAAACAAAAAATTATTGACAAAATATTATAGTTTAACAATGAAATAAAATAGCGTATTTCATTTATTTAAGTTATCGACTTAACGAAATGCATAAGTACAACCATTTGAAAAATTTGGTTCGAAATTTTAGAAGCATCTATAATTTAAATACTGAATAGGTGTGCTAAAACTTATCTACCTGGTTTTTTTTATGTATTTTGTAAAAGAACGAGTATAAGTAATCAAATTCACTTATACTCGAAAAGACAGCCAGATTGCTTTTATTTGAATACATTTTGTCTAAAACGTGTCAGCAATCTGCAAATATAGTCGTAATTCCATATTCCATATTTTAACCTTTCAACCGGCTCGAACGTAGAAAGTCGTTCATCGTTTACTATCCTAAGACCGACTGAAACGTAAAAAAAAAAATCACTTGCTAAAACTTATCCTAATAACGTCTCTGACCTAAAAAAAATCTTAATTGCTTTCCACTTTTACGATAAGAACCATTTTACAAAGATACAGATGCTGAATAATTGACAGTTAATGGGTTAACTATATAGGCTCAAAGTGTTTCTGAGTTACAATGTTCAAGAACAAATAGACTGACTTAATTCCAAAATGCAGATTTTCTGGTTCACAGGAGTCTGAAACGTAGAGATTCCTTAAAGTCTTGGACTAGAATTTTTTTTGACGACTATAATACTTCCTCTATATTTCGTACACGACAAAATAAAAATGTCACGATTTTCTAAGTGATTCTTGATCAAGTATTTCTCTAATTTCAAATATTACATGGCAATAATTTTAAAATATCAGCTGGCTTTTAAAATAAAAGCTTATAATCCATAATTAAATTGAAATAAATGCATTAATTCAACGCTGTAATATAGCCAAAAGAATATATCACTATTTTTATAACTCAATTTTCTACCATATGGCTTTAATAATATTATTCGAATGGAAATAAGAAAAATTCATTTAATTCCCATTTAAATTACATATTATAAAATTAAATTAGTACACTAGTATTGAAACCTGTTTTCGATGAATTGTCTTCTTTATAAAAAATATCAAATAACAGTTACCTATTTTATCGAAGAATCTAATTTAAAATTTCATATGATGGCACATTCTGAGATCTTATCTCATTTAAATTATAAATTCTTAAATTATTTCTAGCCAGAAATTACAGCATCGTAATCCTACCATTTAATTAAAACGAATTTTTTAACCCATTTTGATATTCGATGAAATTAAAAACCAGATTATGATGAAATCCACCATCTTAATTTTGATCTTATGAATATCTCCATAATAAACAGCACCAACGCAGCACAGTGCGAAAAGAAGGAAGAAAAAAAAATTGGCGTTTTAATTTAAACGCAGACATGCACGATCAATTGAATAAACATGAATCTTATCAAAGAGAATAATTTTAAATGATCAGCTGCTAAGACGGTGATAAAGTATCTAATTACTGGTAATCCTCTTGTCTTTTTTTAGTCGAAGATTATACTGACGTTCTCGGTTAGATTTCAAAACCCAAATTTTTAAAAGTGATTCCACTGGCAAGAATTGGCAAAGGGAAAATTTTACCCAGAGACATCAGATAGAAACAAATATAGATTACTTTCGAGAAGTTTTGTTGATGACTAAAGAAAAAGGCCATGCGGTGGTTGAAAAATAAATGAATAATAAGCTTTCAGTATTTAAATTAATAGCAGAAGGTTAAAACTCTGTAAGAAACGTATGAAACTTTTTAAAGATTTCCCGTAAAGTCACTTTTAATGTTTTGACGGATGTTTGGGTTTTATGTGAAAATATTTTATCAATCATGAAATGCTGTTTATTTTAAGTAAAAAAAAAATATATTTCGAATATTTAAACAATTACTTGATTTCTTCTACTTTAGAGCTGAGAAAGAATAAAACATGCTGTACATTCTGTAATTATTTTTTTCATGTATATTTCAATTGTATGGTGTACAAATATTTAATTTGTAAAGTTTGACAAAACTCAGTTAATATTTAAAAGCGCTGTGAACTAAATTAATGAAATTTGGTATATTGACTTATCTTCAAATGTGTAGATTGTATTTAATTTACAGGAAAGTTTAAAATAACTGGAGGTTTTTCTTCTTTGCATAAGTGAATGCTGTAATTATTAAATACAGAAAGCCTTCTAGACAAAATGTGCCGTATAATTATAACATCTAAAATGCAAATATGTAACAAATTTTAAATAAAAAAAACAGCCCTTGTATATCCCTAGTCTATAATTTCACGTGTACCTAAACGCTATATCTCAAAAATTCACCGATTTAAATGCATGAAATTTATTATGTTGCTTTGTTACGGAAATTGTACTAATGTGCAAAATTTTTATTCCAAATGTTCGAAAGAATACCAAAATACATACTCAATAAATTATTCCAATGTATATACTCGATAAATTATTCCAAAATACATACTCGATAAATTATTCCAATATATATACTCGATAAATTTTTCCTAAATATATACTCGATAAATTATTCCAAAATACATATTCGATAAATTATTCTAAAATACATACTCAATAAATTATTCCAAAAATACACACTCTATAAATTATTCCACTATATATACTCTATAAATTATTCCAAAATACATACTCAATAAATTATTCCAAAATATATACTCAATAAATTATTCCAAAATACATACTCGATAAATTATTCCAATATATATACTCGATAAATTTTTCCTAAATATATACTCGATAAATTATTCCCAAATACATAATCGATAAATTATTCTAAAATACATACTCAATAAATTATTCCAAAAAAACACACTCGATAAATCATTCCACTATATATACTCTATAAATTATTCCAAAATACATACTCAATAAATTATTCCAAAATATATACTCAATAAATTATTCCAAAATACATACTCGATAAATTATTCCAATATATATACTCGATAAATTTTCCAAAATACATACTCGATAAATTATTCTAAAATATACAGTCGTTTTTTCCCCTGAGTATTGACAAACACAAGGGTTCATATGTTGTACTTCGCAAATAATTATCTATGATCCCTGCAAGATATTTCCCTTATTTTGGATAATCCCTTTATTTGACAGTATACAAGAAAATATCGTTCAACCATCATCGCTGATTTACATAACACATAAAATTTTCCTCTCTGAATTTCATTTCGAATAAGAGGATAATAATGAAGATGAATTCTATTCCATCAGTTTCTAGGGTAATATGTAGACATCCAGAGGTTATTGGTTTTTCTCGATCACAGTTTATGTTTTCATAACCTCGATTTTTTTGTTTGGTGTGCAAAATAATGGAGTTTATTATTTTCTAGGAATCGTGTGGCTTCCTTTATATTATGGAGAATTTAGTCATTCTAGTTTAATATTGCAAAAACTAAACCACATCTTAAATTTCATTTGATTGATAGAGTAATATTCTTTTTGATTATAGATGTTCTGACTGAAATTCATATTCATTTTTCCTTATTCTTTGCATTCCAAATTATTTAAACTAATATACGCTACCAACCAATTAAATAAAAAGATAAAAATAAATCAATGTATCAAAGGATCAATGTATCAATATTCCAAATATTACATATTTGGAAGCAATTATTATAAAAATGCTTCCAAAAATGTAATATTTCATTAATTATATAGCTATAATTATTTTTAGAATTATAATTATGCATAAATAAAAAAATAAAAAAATATTTTGCATATTTTTATATCGTCTGCGTTTTTTGATAAGTTCGATTTGTTATATTGAACAATTTTTCTAAAAAAATATTGAAAATATATATTTCTTCTTTATTTTAGAAATCGTTGGGCTGATAATAATGATTCAATTTTTTATTGACAAATAAGAAAAAGAAATCTTAATAATCAACAGAAATCTCGTTTTTATATAAAAGCCGATACTGTTCATTTACTTCAATTTTGCCTAAGAATCACAAAATTTTCACCTTTAAAAAAGATGTAGAAACAACAATAAATATTGAAATGTATTCATGGCTTGACCATTCGTTTCTTAAAAATCAGCTTTCTCAAATGCCGTTAGATTCCTTTTATTTTTGATTTTCCAAACTGAATGGAATTTTAGTTAAAAAATTTTAATAGACATAGAAACGTTTCTTTTCTAATGACTTTAATAGTAGAAGCTATTATGTGTCTATGTAGTGCATTCTGAATACTGCAAGGATGAACGCACTGAAAACAAGTTCTGACGTCTGAAACAGTTCCATACAGGGAGTGCCCGAGACACCTAGATATCTTTGCAACATTTCCTCCCTCTTTCATTAAACGTGATTAATTAATTATCCATGCATTGTTCATTAGAGACGTTCGCTAGGATGGTTTTGAAGGATCGGAAGAGTTTTAGAGTTTTCAAAGGATATATATGAATATATTTACTTAATAACTACCAACTAAACAGGCTTCTTTTTTGTACATGACCCCCCCCCCCCAAAAAAAAAAACACATCGGATTTCTATACAGATTTTAAGGGGTCAGTGGACTTTGAAATAAGCAAAAACGGACGAAAACGTTCAATTCGATTTTTATCATTTTGTCAACAAAATATATGATTACATTCAACTAAAATAGTATTATAAAATGTATTGTTCAATGAAATGAATATTTAAATGATTTATAGAAGAAAAGTACAACTTAATGAATTTTCTCAAAATGATGTAATTAGATTAAGATGTCTTTGAAATGTTCCTGGCGAAACTTAGTTTAAATCACAAGAAAATACTAAGAAAAAGTAAAAAAATAAAGTTGAGTTGTACACAAAAAGTTGTCCCTTTAAAAAAATAACAAGCAAAAAAAAAGCCTATATATATATATATATATATATATATATATATATATATATATATATATATATATATATATATATATATATATATATATATATATATATATATATATATATATATATATATATATATCAGTGGAGTTTGGAATCGCAATTTTATAATGCTGCAAGTCCAACAATGGGATAATAAGTTTGCTTCAATCTTTTGTGTCGATATGAGTTGCTAATAAACGTTTCTGCTAGTGTACTTTCTAGAAGAACTTTTAGATCTCGTTTCCTAATACAGATTGGTTCACAATACTTACATTTTACAAAATGTGCATTTCTCTCACAAAACTCAGTCCTATGATTTAAAAAAAATAGTTTTTTTTCATTATTATAATTTAGTTTCATTTCATAAATTTACTGAATCTCAGCATTTTGTAACGATTATTATTTTTGCAAAGTTTTTATCAATAGCCTAGAAATCATATTCATGTCATTTTAATTATTTTTGTTTATTTCATAATATAATGGAATGATTATTTAATAATTATCTAATTGAATGTGCTTTTACGCTATATTATATAGAAAGATAATTCAAGATTTGAAGGAGAAAGTACAGAATCTTAAATTTCAATGGCACTATGATATAATAGAGCATGATTTTATTAGAAAGGTTCATGTAGATAATAAGCAAAACATGTGTAAAGCATTTAGAGTGTTACAATTTTCGGTCAAAATTTGAAACAAAAATAGCTTATTAATGAAATCAGTAACATGAAATTACTCTTAATACATTTTAATGATACTAACGTAACTAATATTTTCAGAGAACATTCTAGTCATCATATTTCAACAAACATGAAGAATTTATCTATAATTATAAATAATATAACAATAATTAGTTATAGTTCATCGGGACGTATTCACTTCATAAATATTCCACGCTTTAATTAAAGAAATTTGATTAAAATTTTATATATTCTCACAATATGAAAAATTGCATGAACATATCAAATTGCAGTTATTTCATGATTACATAGATTTTTATATTTCCAAAATACTTAATAACCCAATTAAATTTTTGAAAGCATTTCTTTAGTATCCATTGTTCCAAACAAATGTTCGATAAAAAATATAAGTATATCAATTTACTCTAAATTATAAAAGCAAAAGGGAAATCAAAAGTTCACATAAGCAATTACTCGTTCCTCGATAAAGAAATACAATTTTTCCATGTAATGGATGTTTCGATATTAATATTTAAATAACCATTTATCTTTTTCGTTGAAATAAAATTACTTCTTGCATATTTTCCATATCGATGAAAACGGATGAAACAGAAAAATGATTATTCTTAGTTATCATGAAATAATGCTTTAAAATTTCATTTTAAAATTAGTTTTCGTGTCGTGATCTTTAAATTTATTAATTTTCGCAGTAATGATTATAAATTAATGTGTTTTAGTATGTATATTCAAAAGGAAATGAATATATTAATGGATCATATTATATATTGTGCTTTCAGATTTGATGATTTGCTGAAACCGAATTATAGTATTTAGAGCAGTAATCATTTCTTATTAAATTTTAAATAATAAGGAATATTGGAATAATTCATAATTATCATTCCTTCCAATTCAAGCTTCCTGGTAATAAATTTTTAATGCAATTAATTTTGCTTTCCTCTCTAAAATGGACCCATGATTTCAATAAATTATCTGCTCTTATAACTGATTAAAATATAGTGATAATAAAGGACTGTAATTTTACTACGGTTACAAAAATTTAGAATTTATTACTACAATAATTATAATTACCCTCCACTCGGATCCCGACGTTAGTGTGATGTCTATGATGCATCGGTCATATTAACGGTATTGTAATGTTTCTTAATGAATTCCATTGATTTAAATTACATTTTTGCTTTAAATTTTAATAAACCTTTTAATTAAATTACTTCTTTACATATTCTAAATAAGAACACACATATGTACAAAATTAAGGTATAAACGTCACAAGCATGTTTTTAAAAATAATTCTAAATCACAACCAATGAAATTGATATAATTTGTATTATTATATTTTGAAGAATGGGTAACACAATTGCAACCGTAAGTTTAGAAAAAGAAGTTGTTTAGCATTTGTTTAATCAGGACTACTAGAATTAGACTGCTTAACCATCTGGGATTTTTCCAGCATTTTTGTGAATATTGCATTAAACTAAACAAGTAAGCCTGTTTACAGTGGGAATGAGTTCTCTTAATCGTTTAGACGATTCCTTGAGATGGAAAGCTGTTGACAGGCTTGAAAAAGGGTCACTATCATGTGGAGGTGAGTTTAGGGTTACAAGTGGCATCGAAAGTGTTATCCCAGTTGATGAATCAATCCCAAACAAGTGGTACAATCACCAAGAAGGCTTCCAAGGCCACCACAGGGCAACGACACCTGTACAGGATCGATACTTGGCATTACGCTCACGACGACATGGACTGACAGTGGCTCCTCAGCTTGGTCGTGACCTTGCTGCTGCATCTGGAATAAAACTTTTCAGGCAAAGAGCATATAGACGTCCAGCAGAGAAGGCATTTTACATCGGGCACCCAGTCGTGCTTATCCCTTTGACGGTATCCAACCAGAAAGTCCGGTTATTGAGGATCCGAAACATGGACTTGGACAAAACAAGATTGGAGATGTGCTCTTTTTAGTGATGGATTGAGATTTACCACATAGGGTGATTTCCGTCGAATCTTCATCTGGAGAGAACGAGGAGATCCCTATCATCCCTCTTAGTAAAAGAAATCGACAGATTTGGGAGGAAAGGAATCTTTGTTTGGGTCGACATAATGTTGGGCAGTAGTGCACCATTGCATTTCTTCGATGAGGGTACGTCACCTTTCATCGTTATTGAGATGATGTCCTTGAAGTCTAGGTGAGGTTGACCTTGCTATTTTTTATGGACGATAATGCTCAGATTGTTCATGATTTTCTTGAAGAAGAGGATATTCGCCATATCGGTTTGCCCTTGATATATCCAGATCGCAATCCTACAGAACATATCTAGGAAGAGCAGTTCCACCTATACTTACCCTTAAGTAACATATTCTCCAGGAGTTAAAAGCCGTGCTTTTAGAAGAATGGGCTTTTTTTCCATACGCATTTATTTGCACCCTCGTAAAAAGTATGAAAATTCGTTATGTGACTTGTATAACAACAATACACAGTGATTATATTCAATATTAGACTTACTTCACGAGATATAAATGCTTTATCGCCGATTTATGATTTAACACTTTTTGATATATGCTGTTTCTTCATTCAAAAGACCAAACTGAACCAAATTTCTTAATTAACAATTAAAATCTCTTTCATATTGTTATATTGCTACATTCTTTCACCCACTTTAATATATATCTGCGTCAAATTTCGTGGTAACACAGCAAATAGTTCATCGAATTTTAGATTTTACATACGTGTCCTTAATTTTGGATATGAGTGCAATTTGAAACTAAACCGTGAGTCTTTTTCCGTTGTAACTTTTATAAAAGTTGGGATACACACTAGTTTTCAGAATTCTGAAATTCTTATCGCTTTTGGTGATCTACTTGTTCACCAGGAATGTTTATTTTATTTATTTCCAATTAATTTTTGATAAAGAATTTGATATAATGGAAAATTTTGCCTTCCTAGAACCAGTACTCAAATGGCGCTGGAAGCTTTTTTTAAACTTAGGATTGCTAGATATGAAGATAATTGCTGGAATTTTTCGTTGCGAATTTGCTATATTTATAAATTTTAAAAAAATAAAAGAATTGGTTTTTATATATATCAACATATGTTTAATTTTCATTGGATACAACTTTATATCGCAAGTATATCCTGGCTTTATCGAGTTGATGGATGTGTCGCAAAAGTTGCGTCATATCAAACGAATGCATTTTGATATGTTAGGAGAGGTCGAGAATCAAAGTTTGTCGGATTTGATGTCATTTCCTTTATAACAATCTATTTAGGTTACAAAAAACGGAATTAGGAGAAAATATACCTAATCCAACACACGCGTATTGGTTATAACCCTAATATTTCTTTGCAACTCTCTCAGTATTCCAAACTTTTATCTGCTCCCTCAAATGTAATTGTTAGTCTTAAATATAAGAATATAGCAACCAATCTATTCAAGGGAAATATATGCGTGCCACATTTGTAAGCTGTAGGTCGAATAGTATGGCCTGCAGAGCGCCAACACACACACACACACACACACACACACACACACACACACACACACACACAGACACACACACACACACACACACACACACACACACACACACACACATGTTTCTTTATTATTAGAAGAGTTTCCAGGGACATGTTTATTTTTTGGGAATACAAAATAAAATTATTATTAAAAATTGTTTACAACCTTAATTTTAACTTTAAGAGAATGTAAATGCGAGTTTCTCAAGAAGTTTTGTAAGAATAATGCTTGCTTTCGGAAAATACAAGATAGTTTCTTAAAATGACTTCAAAATAAAATGTATAAGGAAATATGTGAACGAAATCTATTTATATAGACATCTCAAGATTATAAATACTTCGTGGTAATTCTTACGACTCCAAAATATTGAAGAACTTTCTTTTGTTTCCAAATTTAACATAGATGTGTCGTGGACTAGGACAAACGTTGAATTCAATCCTATTGCCAGAAAAAAAATTATTAATTGCAATTAATTTGAAAACAAAATAAATATTTTTTGTGACGTATAAAAAACATTAAAAAATAAATTATTTAAGAAAATCAGCATATAAGTAAAAACGATGGAATTTTCAATATGTATAAAATCATTTTTTACAATTATATTTCAAAACATTTCATAAAATATGATGACAGGAAATGTAGCAGTCACTAAAGATTGACTCACTATTTTTTTATAACTGTAAATGGACAATTTCATAAAAATATAATCAAAGTCTATAATTGTATAAGGTTAATTATAATAGATTATTTTAAATATTCTCAGTAATATCTTAAATTTCGTTTATTAATGTCAATTTCTTAAAAGTGTCATTTAATATTATAATTATATTTCTTCTATTATTATGTTAATATATACGAGCAGAAGTTTTTGGAAAATTCAGAAATATGGTATCTTTGCTGTGAAACAAATGCTACAAGATAAATAATATTTATAATTAATAATTATAATGCACACACATACATATATATAAGCTAATAAATTCAAATAAAATTAATTATTTAAGATTAATTAATTAGTAACAAAAGATGTATCTAGTTAATATATATAATGTTTACTAATATTGTTTAATTTAATTTAGAACAATACTGATTAAATATTTTTAGAAAAGTAGAATTTAAAATTATAGAAGTTTCTAACTAATGAATTTATACAATTTATCATAATGAAATTCATAATAGAACGGAGACTGAGTGAAAAAGACACTATTAATTATAGCATTTCGAAATATATCATGCTATTATGTAAATTAAATGGAAATTAAAGAATACACTCGTTGAAGTAACATTCTAAGAAATCATTAAAAATATTACATATAATATAATTTAATTAGTTTGAAATTAATTTTTATCCCTATATATATTTTTTTTTTAACTTTTATACCAGAATCTGAATACTAACCAAATAAAATATTTTCCCTCTCTTTTCTTTAAAGAATTCTTGCATTGTTCTGTTAGAAGTTTCATTTGTATTCATTGCAAATATGGTCCATACGTAATTTCCCCGCGATACCAAAATATATTTGATACCACTTTTATTTGTTTTAGAAATTTTCTGAGTTTTCTGTAATTTTCCTTATATGGAGTTAAATTAATGCGATCTGAAATATCAACTTGTCTTTTATTCTAATGTATCTGGCGTATCTTTTCCTTCGTCAAAGCATTTTAAACTTGAAATCATTTACAAATGAATTATAAAGTAAAAGTCGTTACGATTATTGTTATAAATTAATTAATAGTTTTCCCAATCTAACTTAAATGGTGATATAGTTGATTTCAGTTCCATTTCGTATTTTAACTTTGTTTAGTAACCGACCATGCTTTTCTTATCATTTTCTTGATGTTTATGATCTTTATAGATTGCTAAGTTTAGTTTAGTTATGTTAACGTGCAGTTTTAAAGCAGCACTAGGGCTATTTCAGGACGAACTTTGTAATTTTGAACTGCAGTCAGATGACGAGGACGACACCCGAGCTGGTACTCCCTCTCCACACCACACCAGCGAGAAGACGTTTGGCCGGGACGTTTAGCGTGCACCAGACCCGCTTAAACGACGGGTCTTCGGTGGAATCGGGTCTCGAATCTGAAACCCTCCCGTTCCGAAGCCGAGAAGCATCGATTCATTCCCAGTTTAAAGGATTTGAGTTGAGATGTTCTATCTGTGACGTTTCACTGAATCATTTTTGTAGAAAAACGGCGCCATTTTATATGCGTTTAAAAACATTAAATTAGTATTTGGAGACCAAAAGATCACTCTAAAAGTTGGTCAAAATTCCAATTATATATTCTGTGTGACTTTGCCTTAATAGGATCTTTAACAAATTTTTATGAACTCCAAATTTTAAATTTAGAAACCTTACATCTTTCGATGGTTCAGCTATGTGTTTCCCTAATTTAAGGTTAGCATTTTTTTCATCCTATTATATCACAAATAAGAGCAGCAATTCTAAAAATGAACAACCGTTAAAAATTCTTCAACACTTCTTGAAACAACCTCTCTATTACTTATAAAGATGAATGTGTGTGTGTGCAAGTTGGTGTTCTTTAAGCCTGATCGTTTAATCTACGGCTACCAAATTTGGCTAATGTTGTCTTGGGAGGTGGCAGCCACGATCGAATTTTATTAAAATTTCAGTTAGGATTTTAATTATTTAAAATATGTAGAATTTTGGAGATTTTTCCGCAAGAACTTCCGAAAATATTACCAAACAAAAATAAATTTTGCACCGTTTCAAAATTTAAAGCAATTTTCTTTTTAATGAGACCAATTTACTAGTCGTGAAAAAATATTATTGAATTTTGATGATTTTTGATAAAATAGTTTTTGCCAATTTCCATAAATAGAATAGATAGATTTTGAATTTTAAATCGTTTGCATTTTTTCATCAATTAGTGATAAATATACATCGGGAGATTTTCTTCCTGTGTTGGAAGTTAAAATAGAAGAGTTTTAATAATACAAGTTTACAAGCCAAATAAATGAGTGGATTTACAATACCGCGACATTTAGAAGGTAGATGAATTATGGTTGGATGCAAAAGAGTAAAATAATGGCAGAATGCTAGACCATTGTAATAACGATAATTTATTGTACTGTGAAATCCAGAAGGGCTTGTAAAGTATTGAATAGACAAAATGTTAATGTTGGGCAAAGTGGAAAAAAATGCTTTTACCATTTCTGACATTTTGTCGGTAGATATCAGTACCGAATATGGCCACAATGAAGGGCAATGCAAGATTCCACACGTCGTGACATACTTTGCAGAATATTATCCAGCAGCTACTGGGATAATTTATCCTATTCCTCTGTTAGCGCACCGATGATAGTTCCTTGTTTATTAGAGGCATATGTTTCCCTTGATTTTCCTTGATTAAAAATTTTATAATCCGTTTAATACGTTTAAATAGTGATTTTAATTGAAAGTTTAATATACACAATAAGGAGAACATATGTAAGACATCTAAGATGACACATCTTTAAAATCTTGCAGTACCATGAACTACCAGTATTACAGTACCATGAAAATGAAGTTATATCTAAACGTTTTAACGTTTTAATTGTAATTAAAAATAATCAATATGTCCGGCAAACCACCAAAGGTACAGTGAGTGGTTTCGAATAAACCTTGATTGTAAGCAAACAAAATTTTAGAAATTCTTTGAAATCATAGGAACAAAAATTTTAAAAAAACGCTTACTAAAAGCATATCTCATAATAAAATACATTCAATATGAAAAATATAAGATGATTTTTTTTTATATCTTGATCATCTCAATGAAAATAAAGCTAGGATGAAAGTTTATTATCATCAATGAAAACGATTTAATTACTGTTTATAATAATAAGGTAAATTATCATAACATATGATTGAAATAAATTGATATTAACTGAAAATAATATATATATATATATATATATATATATATATATATATATACGGCGAAAATTAACCATATCATTAAAATGGTAGTCTGTTCTTTAAATTTTAAAATGATATAAAGGCCTTTTTAATGCTGTAATATTTTCGGAAGTTATGATAAATAAAAATTCTCATTAAAATTGAAAAAAAAACATTCTCTTTTTTCAAAAAATATATTTGTGTTAAGCTTGGTATACCTATATCAAATGGTCCTCTATTTAGAGCAACAATATAGACAGGTAAACATAGAACCCACCCATCCACCCACCCACTCATTCATTTTTATTTTTAGTGGACATTGAAATAATTTCAGTTTTTGTTCTGTCTGTGTATATTCTATAATTTGTAATTATATATGTCTCATCCAATTTTTAACGAATTAGTAATTTCAGCCTCTAAGAGTGATCTGCATTTTAATCTGTGTTCTACTGTTTTTGGTGTCATTATTCGAAAAAAAAAATCTGGAAGACCAAGCTTCGCTGCGCAGTGTTTTCTCTTTAACAAAAGCTGGATTTTTCAGAGAAAATATTTAGATACGAATCACATACTGATTAAATATGAATATTTTTCAATCTTACCTACAAACAAACAGATTATTTAAATTAAAAAATCATGAATATACTCAGTTTAAACAAACCACGCAGAACAATCTGCTGTATTACAATATTCATTTCACAGTTTATCTATCATTATATTTTTGAACTTAAATCAGTTTTATCTCGGTGAAATCGGGACCGAAATGAATCTATATGACATTGTCAGCATTAGAGCAGAGAGATAAGGTCTCTAATAATGATTTTTTTTTTATTTTTATAACTAACTCGCTTGTATCCGGAGCGTTGCTGCCGCAGAAGAAATAATTTGGGAATTGTCGTTTGGAATTTGCAACGTCTTTCTTGTTTAATTAGGATTGATAGAAATAATTTCTATTTTCTTGTCGGCAATGAATACATACATTTAAACTTTATGACATATAAAAGAGTGCAGATAATATTTATTCCATTTTTTTTCTTTTACTTTATTATTCAAGTACTTTAGGGTAGAAAATATAGTTTCGTTTTTCCGTCTGCAGCAAAAACAAATCAATTTCTTGGCCGTCTGACTTGTAAACACCCAGCCTGCAACCGGCCATGTTAAAAACATGGATTTTCTAGGCTCCATCCGCACACTTGAAGTGATAGGCCTTGCGTCTTGTTGATGGTCATCGAGAATGCAAGTCGAATAGGGAACTGCAGTCATGCGAAATCAAAAGGTATGTTATTGTTAATAATGAGAATGCGTGGAATGAGCTCAACTTCTCCAATCGGCATTCTTTAAGAATAGTTACCCCCTCGACTTGCCGCATATTATTTTTTTTATTATTATTCTGATGCGCGTGATCAAGTAGAACACAAATTTTATATTTCGATTCTTGCCGCATGTTAATCTTGAGATTCTGAAGCACATGAATTTGAAATTCGTATACGATCTGCTTTATTGTTCGCTTGTTGTCCCTCGTTCGTTTGAGAAGGTCGAATTGGCTTATTTCTACGTGCTGCGCTGGTAGATCTATTAAGTCACAAAAGTTTCCGAACATTTTTTTTGTCGATGCAATCAACACGCTATACCCTTGTATAACCGAAGTATCGTTTGTCTAATAAATATAAAATTACTGTTTGCACTGGAAAATGTCCATTATATATAACTCAACTTGATCGGCATCGACAAATATAATTCTATTTTGTAAGTGCGAAATAAACTCTGTGGTTTGCCGCAGACAAAATATTGTGCACGCTGACTGACAACATCCTGTGTAGATGGATATTCATAAATGAAAAGAAAATCGTTAGAGCTGGCACTAAAATTTTCAATTTCATTTCACTCACATTGACTGGCATCAATCATAGTAATTTTATTTTGTTTTATATATGTGCGATTTACTCAGAATGGCATATGCCATTTGCCGTCTACTGTTTGCCTTTTGTCAATTATATTTCAAAAATATTCAAGTTCCAAGACTTTCTAATTAACTTTGATTCAGATTTAATTAAAATATAGTAATTCCATATTATAGTAATATTTCATAGTAATTAGATACGATTTTATAAATTTGTAAACTTAAATTTAAAATGAAAAGGAAATAATATTGTTACAACTCTGTAATGTTGTTTCCCATCATGGTTAATTCAATCACTAGAAGACCGTCTTACGATGAGCTCTGTTGGGGGCTGATCGGGTAACAACTCTGTGATCCCAGTGCCTGGCGACAAACATGGCGACCATTTGGCTACAAAATAGTTAATACTGTAAATTTTCTGAATTTTAGCGATGGAGCCAATAGGAACCGATATATGCCTGATTGTTCCAGAACCTTCCAAGGCTATAAAACACCGGCAATCTCAAGCTGCAGTCAGTCGTGTATTGAGTTGAAGATGTGAAATGAGTCAGTGAATAACGTGCCAACGACGGAATTCTCCAGCGTTATGCTGAGCTCAAGTGATTGCTGAACTTAGCTGTGTGCCGAGTTAGGGTGTTTATTGAGGAAGCAGTATCAAGTCCTGTTGGGAGTAGCCAGTCATGTAATAGTGTGTCGACAGTTAGATACAGTTCAAGCGAGGAGAGAGAGGAGAATAAAATCCGTTTGGAGATATCGTAAAGTGAAGCTACGAAAATTCCCTCTCCTGTTGAATTCTGTCTGGTCGCTTTGTGTGCTGTGGTCGATTACTACTTGTGGACTACTGTTTGGCGTAGTGTGCTGCTGTGTGTTGCCTGTATCCGTCTCGGCTGTAAATATTTGTCGTCTTTATATTAGTGTCTTCATGTTTAATAAAAGCCGTCGTTCATTATTGAGGCCTGTTGATTATTTTTAAATCATGTACCCACTATAAGTGAACCCGGTGATCTTGCGGACTTAGTAGTGGAAATGAAGTTCGGTAACAATATTATAATAACACAGACGATAATATTTTTTTAAAAAATGGTATTTTATATAATAATATTGCATCTTAAAATACGATAGTATTTTCCAACAAAAAATATATATTTATTTTAAGTTTTTACTTAAAAGAAGAGCTATTATTCTAAGCATTCTTCTTAAAAACTTTTTCCAAAATATACCTCTAAAAATCAAGAAAAAAAATGTGTAACATCATAATGAAATTCATAATTACAATCAATAATATTTTTCAGCAGTTGTAGTCAATTTCAATTATCTTTCTCAATATAAAGAAATAGCAAATTAACTAGAGATAACTTTTTATCTGAATATACGTTTTAAAAAAACATCTTACAAGAAAATCCCGAATGCACCAAATATAATATAATCAAAATTGTAAATTCATGAAATATAATTTCATTAAAATTGACAGCAGATATTTCTGCTTCGAAATATGTATCCACCTTAATCCAAATCTTAAATTAAATTAGAGACTTTCTAATACTTTATAATCCGATGAAACTCAAAACAGGATTATGAAGAAATTCAATTTCACCTTTTTGCTTTCATCAATTTCATTTTAATTAAATTGAGCTAAGGAAAATTGATGCAGAGGAATCAAAGGAAAAGTAGAAAGAAGTGACAATTTAATTTAAATAAATACTTATATATATATATATATATATATATATATATATATATATATATATATATATATAAAGATGCAGTAAACGCTAATTCTAGTATCGAGGAGATTTTAAAATAAACAGCATTGTTAAGAAAATGATGAAAGATCTTATTACTTAATATCTTTTTGTAGCGGAAATCAAAATGACAAGCTGTGTTGATTCCTAAGATTAAACTTTATAAATTAAAAGTCGTGGCGTCTGCTTTCTAAAGAGCTTCTTTCTATTCATTATATATCACGTAACGGAAAAAAAATATGGTGGGATTTCTAATTTTTTTTTTTTTTTTTTTTTTTTTTTTTTTTTTTTTAAAGCTGATGGAAAAAAAGTTTAACAGAAAGTAAATGGATATTAGGATTATTTTTTTAAATGTACGGTAAAAGGAGTTTTCATAAAATTTTATTAAAAAAGAGACCTTAAAAAGCTTTGAGAGATATCTGATAAAAAGCTGTCCAATTATTTTAAAATAAATTTATGTTTTCAGTAAAAATATTTTATAATATAGGAGTGCAATTTATATTAAGTGAAAAAATAATATATCAAATTTTTAAAATATTTATCTGAATGATTCAGAAATTAGGTTTGAATTGAATGTAAAAATGTAAAGTGTAAAATATAGAGAGCAAAGTGAAGTTTATTTTCAATGTTCCCTTTCCTGGCATTTTAAAAGAATTCAATAATCATAAAGCATGTTAAAATCGTACCTGAAGTTTAAGTTTCTACTACTTTATGTTCTGCTATTTCATTTAATTATCCTTCAACTAATGCATCAGCTCTTCTTTCATTTTATTTTTTTATATTCGAAGTATAGGAATATAATGAGTTTTAATAAACACACACACAAAACAATTAGACTATTGTAAGCCCAGAAAACACTCTTTCGTTGTTATGTCTTTCTCTTTCATTGTGAGATTGACAACTATAAAACGAATTTAGCTGAAGCCAATGAAATTTCATAAGTAGACATTTCAATTTATATATAAATTTTTATCAAATTTTGAACAGAGCTCATCCGATGAAATGTGTTTTTCCGAGAGCATAAGAACGTTTAGCTTTACTAATTTAACATTGGTTTAATTGTTTTGTAAAAAAATTATCTTTAACAATGATATAATTGTTTTGTTAAAAAAACTATCTTTAACAATGATATAATTGTTTTGTTAGCTTTAACAATTTATATTTAACAATGATAAAATTGTTATCATAAACCATTTATATCATACTTATACTTTTCTTCTTTCTGTCCTTATATTTATTATGAACCTGCTTTGGTTCACAAAGTATGTTGCCGGATTAGTCATGTGTTTATCTTTAACAATTTTACAATGATATAATTATTACGTTAGCTTTAAAAATGATGTAATTTTTTGATAAAACCATTACATCATTGTTTTATCAAGCAATTATATCATAACTGCTTTATCAAATAATTATATCATAGATATGCATTCTTCTTTCTGTCCTTATAATTATTATGAACCTGCTTTGGTTCACAAAGTATGTTGCCGGATTAGTCATGTGTTTATCTTTAACAATTTTACAATGATATAATTATTACGTTAGCTTTAAAAATGATGTAATTTTTTGATAAAACCATTACATCATTGTTTTATCAAGCAATTATATCATAACTGCTTTATCAAATAATTATATCATAGATATGCATTCTTCTTTCTGTCCTTATAATTATTATGAACCTGCTTTGGTTCACAAAGTATGTTGCCGGATTAGTCATGTGTTTATCTTTAACAATTTTACAATGATATAATTATTACGTTAGCTTTAAAAATGATGTAATTTTTTGATAAAACCATTACATCATTGTTTTATCAAGCAATTATATCATAACTGCTTTATCAAATAATTATATCATAGATATGCATTCTTCTTTCTGTCCTTATAATTATTATGAACCTGCTTTGGTTCACAAAGTATGTTGCCGGATTAGTCATGTGTTTATCTTTAACAATTTTACAATGATATAATTATTACGTTAGCTTTAAAAATGATGTAATTTTTTGATAAAACCATTACATCATTGTTTTATCAAGCAATTATATCATAACTGCTTTATCAAATAATTATATCATAGATATGCATTCTTCTTTCTGTCCTTATAATTATTATGAACCTTTATTGATTCATTACGTTGCTGGTTTAGCCATATGTTTAGCTTTTACAATTTTACAATGATACAATACAATAACAAAGTTATACATAGTTACAATATCATATACATACATAGTTATAATATCATACACATACATAGTTACAATATCATAGATATGCATTCTTCTTTCTGTCCTTATAATTATTATGAACCTGCTTTGATTCACAAAGTATGTTGCCGGATTAGTCATGTGTTTATCTTTAACAATTTTACAATGATATAATTATTACATTAGCTTTCAAAATGATATAATTGTTTGATAAAGTAATTATATCATCATTGTTTTATCAAGTAATTATATCATCATTGTTTTATCAAGTAATTATATCATCATTGTTTTATCAAGTAATTATATCATCATTGTTTTATCAAGTAATTATATCATAATTGTTTTATGCTACAATTATATCATTGTAAAATTGTTAAAGCTAAACCAGCAATATAATGAATCAAAAGCAGGTTCATAACAATTATAAGGACAGAAAGAAGAATGCATATCTATGATATTGTAACTATGTATGTGTATGATATTATAACTATGTATGTATATGATATTGTAACTATGTATAACTTTGTTATTGTATTGTATCATTGTAAAATTGTAAAAGCTAAACATATGGCTAAACCAGCAACGTAATGAATCAATAAAGGTTCATAATAATTATAAGGACAGAAAGAAGAATTCATATCTATGATATTGTAACTATGTATGTGTATGATATTATAACTATGTATGTATATGATATTGTAACTATGTATAACTTTGTTATTGTATTGTATCATTGTAAAATTGTGAAAGCTAAACATATGGCTAAACCAGCAACGTAATGAATCAATCAAGGTTCATAATAATTATAAGGACAGAAAGAAGAATGCATATCTATGATATTGTGACTATGTATGTGTATGATATTATAACTATGTATGTATATGATATTGTAACTATGTATAACTTTGTTATTGTATTGTATCATTGTAAAATTGTTAAAGCTAAATATATGGCTACACCAGCAACATAATGAATCAAAGCAGTTTCATAATAATTATAAGGACAGACATAAGAATGCATAACTATGATATAAATTTTTGATAAATGAATTACATCATTGTTTTATCAAGCAATGATATAATAGTTTTATCAAACAATTATATCATACTTACATTTTTCTTCTTTCTGTCCTTGTAATTATTATGAACCTGTTATGATTCATTAAGTATATTGATGGATTTGCCATACATTTAGTGTTAACATTTTCATATGGTATAATTGCATTGTTACGCTATAATTTGCTATAGGCTTAAGAATGATATAATTGTTAAAGTTAACAATTATGTCATCGATTCGCTAAGCAATAATTGAAAGTTTCTTTGATTCACCAAACATGTTGTCGGATCAATTAAAATTTAATTACTTAACATTTAAATCTGAAAATTAAATTTTAGATTAAATTATAGAAAATTAGAGATGTATAACTGAATATGGATACAAATGATTGAATATTAATATAGTACTACATAAAACTTATAAAATAATACAAAAAACCTAAAATTTATAAATTATTAAAATTTGAAATTCTTTTTTTTTTTTTTTTTTTTTTTTTTGCTGAGAATGCAGTTAATACTAAATTATCTGGAAAACATTCGATTGAAATTTTGCATAATCAGTAACTCTGTCGAAACAGCTGGTCACTAACGTCTGCTAGTAGCATATAAGTGTAGACTTAAGGATAAAGGTTAAAGTGATGTCTTTTTCATATTGTGACTGTAGTTTTAAAACTATACACTTTTGTAATAATGACCTCTAAAATTAAAGAAACATTATTCTAGGGGAATCGGACAACTATTGTTCTTTCAAAATATTTAAGGAAAGTTGAAACTAAAACACATCTTTTCACTTCAAAAAAATAGCAGTCACTGGATTTTCCCCTTGACTGAAAAGCATCTGCCACAGAAAGCGCGTTTGATAAATAATCCAGATCCATGTCTCTCTCGGAGGCTCAATTTATCTTTCCAAGTCTCGCTTTCTCCATTCATATCGCAGTCTTGTTTTTATGCAACGATTCTCCTCGGAGAAGATTTGGTCAAAAAGAAGGGACATGGGAATAAGCCCCTGGAGATACTAATCGATTTATCCATTGTTATACTAAAGAACTCTTTGCGTTAATAAATGTTACAAATGTTAGTAAACTCTTTTTCCTGTCGGCTCTTTTTTTTTTCTGCAATAAAAAAAACAAACACTCGAAGTTGTTTTTCCTGTCAGCCATTTTCAGACATGAAATATAATTTTGTATTAAAGACTGATCACTTATTTTAATTAAGATTGTTATTGGTAAAACTGGTAACATCCAATAGCACTGGTAAGAATGGCAAGAATTAAGATAGGCATCAAAACGTACGTAACCAAAGTGTTTTAGTTTTGGTTTAGTTTACTTATATTAACGTCCCATTTTAAAATAACACTAGGGCTATTTTTCGGACAGACTTTGTAATTTTGAACCGATGTCAGATGACGAAGAAGAGAGCTGAACTGGCATCTCCCTCTCCAAATTTCCACACCACACTAGCGGGATGCATTTAGTCCCGATGAATTTAACGTGCACCAGACCCGCTTACACGACGGCTCTTCGGTGGAATTGGGTTCCGAATCCGAGAACTTACCATCAGGCCACCGCAGCCCTTTACGTACCAAAGTGAGAGATCAGTGTAATATATACATAGATTGAACCATTCTCAATAGTCCGACCCCTGATTCAAGAGAAGTTATGCAAAATTAAGCAGAGAAAGAAATTGTCACTACCGCATCCTTATAATTCAGAAGAAACTACTTATTTGCATATATATATATATACAAGTAAAAGGGAGAAAACAACTATAGTAAAAGATTGCGCCATCTGGTGTGGGAGACACGAATTACCTCAATCTTGTACAATATTAATTGCAATTTAATCTTGATTTATAAATGAATTTTAAAATAATGCTAGACGAATATTATCGGCTTTTTGCTTGTCTCGAAAGTTGAATTCATTGTTTCATATCCAATTTTTAATCCATGTTCTTTTCTTCTGTGTGTGCAAATGCTTTATTCATTTTTTTTTTTGGTGTACAAAATATATAGGAAGTTTAGTAATTGTCAAAATAATCCGAACTCAGGATTTTGATGATGCTTCGTATTTTAGACTGTCTTTAGTTTGGAAACACACTTTTCGGATTATGTCTGTCTGTCTGCCTGCATGTAAAGACAATGGTTCACAAACATTTTGACTTAGAGGAATGAAATTTGGTATAAAAATTTATGACCACGTTTATCAATTTGTATTTGCAAATGTGATCGTTAATTCCATTGTCCATTCACAAGAAGTCTATCTGTCTGGCTGTTCTATGACAACTCAACTCGATAACTTCAGATCGTAAAGAACAAGGTGCAAAAAATTGGCGCATAGGTTTAGTATCTGAAATACAGATTCTTATGAAATTTTGACTACAATCTGTCAAACGCATGTCAGTTTGTCGGCCTGTATTTCTGAAAGAATGTAAAAGCAATAACTCATAAACAGAATGGCTTAAATAATTGAAATTATAATGTTATTTTATAACTGCAACTGTAGTTCCAAGTAAAATTTTGTTTTCAATACATTTGCTGCAAAGGGGCATCCAAAATACATATTCGTACGACAGATTCAGTAAAAATGCTAGATTCACATGAAAGATCTAAACATCAAAATTGTTGTTTCATAATGTCATGGAAGGAAGGCATTAATTACCAAACCAAGGTCCATAATATTATTCGGGAGAAGGGGTTAAGATCTTAATACCAGAGAATGTGAGAAAGTTACTGGGAGATAATCCTACTAGTTAAATTTACTCAATGTACATGGGCAAAAATCATCAAGACATTGATGTACAAATTAAATCTCACGAACTTAAAAGTGTTGTAACCTTTCATATGTTAGTAGTTTAGATGTTGTGCATGTCTCTATTAAAGGAAAAAGATAATGCAAATTTAGCCGATAGATGGCGCCTACAAATTTTAAAAAATACAAATAAATGACAAGAGATTTGAAAACTAAAAGAGGATGTAAAACTTCTTTGTTATCTTTAGAAAGATAATTTGAAAATATTATTATTGTTATTTTTTTTTAATTATGTCTTCTACAGTGATTAAAACATGTTCCTGTTACAGATAATAATATTATAATACTTTGAATAGTTCTGTAATTTCAGAATTTCAACTTGGCTATGATTTCAATGCACAACATTTAATGCGACACATTTTCGCAAAAGAACAGGGGATCAATTGTTATTTCGCAACAATTGAAACCTTTTGGGAGCTGTTTGAAAGATCATGATTGTCAAATAATTCATTTGTCTTTTATATTATATAAATTAATTTATTGTTATTTTTAAATTTTTGTATTACTTTTGATTTTAATAAAGGGCTAGAGAATCATTTGAAATGCTTGTTGTTCAAATGTTTCATCATTTGAACTAAAAAGAAGCTATCCTCAAACTTTTGAATAGATAACGTTCATCATTGTTATATTACACGTTAAAAGTTGTATATATTTATTGGTATATCACCACTGTAAATATCACTCTGAATTAATGAAAAGAAGGATATGACAGTTTTAATTAACTAATTATTACTATAAACTCATTAGCTTGATTTTATAAGCCTTTATTTATTAATTTTTTGTCTGGAAAACATTGCTTAGGGATGTTTATAGGAAGAAAAAATTTTATTTTATTACAACATGAGATTTTTTATTTTGTTTTAAAATGAATAAAAATAAAGAATAGGACAATCTTGGAAAATATATTTTTATTATTACTAATTAATATCCTAAAAGAATAACGCATTAATTAATTAATTAATTAGAAGCTTTAAATGTTAAGTAAATTGAATTATTTTAATGGAATAATATTTTTTCTTAAACTTTAATACAATTAATAGTATTTTCCTTTTATTTAGGCGCGTTTAAAATGAACGGAAACATTTCTCGAAATTTGTATTTAAATTTTCTTTTAAAAATATACACATTTTACTGAATGAAATATATTTTATTTTTATTTTTAATCTTGTTGATTGCATAGTTCAAAGGATGAATGTTTGTTTTGGAAATATGAAAATTTTATCATGAAATCAAAATCTCATAATGCAGGTATATTATTTTTCAATTCTATAAGTGTTTTAGAATGGAAAAGAGAATATAATAATTCTGAAGGAGCAACACAGATCTATTAATAATTCATTTTCGGGAGGATTTATTATATTATCAGAAATAGCGGATCTTTTTGAAATTGAATAGAATAAGTGATTCGGTAAAAATGTAAGATGCTGGAATAACAACAAATGCAACAAATGTCGTAGGTCGTCCAATATACCTGAATTTTTACTTTTGAAAAAGGATATATCTGCCTTCTCCTATGTAATATACTTTCTTTAAAAGGGGATTCAAAAAGCTTCTAGTCTAATGAGGAGTTTCAATGGAAAATAAAATCCATCTTACATCATCATAAGCAAAATTCTTGAAAGAGGAGAATGCTTCATCCACTGGTATGATAGATGCCTGATCAATCGATATGACAAATACCTGGCCCAGTAATCTCACAAATTCTTGGTCCACCGATATGACAAATGTTTGGTCCACTAATATGACAAAATCTTGGTTCACTGATATGGCAAATTCTTCGTTCACTGATATGACAAGTTCTTAGTCCACTGATGTGACAAATGCTTCTTCCACTGATGTAACAAATGCTTCTTCCAATGATGTAATAAATACTTCTTCCACTGATGTGACAAATGCTTGGTCCACCGTTATCACAAATATCTGGTCCAACAATATGGCAAATGTTTGGTTCATCGATATGATAAATGCTTCGTAAACTGATGTGACAAATGTTTTTCCCACTGATATGACAAATGCTTGGTCCACCGTTATAACAAATTCTTGGTTCACCGATATGATAAATATTTGGTCCAAAAATATGGCAAATGTTTGGAACACAGATATGGCATATCTCTCATCTATTAATATGACAAATACTTGGTTCAGATGAATGACAAATGCTTATCCATTGATATGGCGTGATATGATAAATGATTGGTCAAATGATATAAAAAAAACCCTGAAATACCGAAATGAGAAATCCCTGGGTCATCAATATGTCAAATACTTGGTCCATTGGTATGGCAATTGCCTGAATTCTCACTGTGATCTTGTCGAAAAGTTACTCGGTTAGTACATGCTAGTTAAGATGATAAATCCAGTTTGTTATCTGCTTTAATTATTTTATTCCTTTATTCTCTTGCCTTTATTATGGTCCATCTGAGCCTGTGAAACCCACACGGGTGGTTTTCCTGAAACTTTCTCGCATAGTCATCAATACAATTCTTATCTTCCTTCCTCAACTTAAAATTGGGTCCTTGGGTAAGACCACGAGTTTCTTGTATACAGTTGGTGAACGATAGATAAAAAATATAGGTATTTGGATTGAATGTAGCAATTTTACTGAATCTATTACTAGAAAATGTATATAGGACATCTTCTTTCTGGCCAATTGACAAAATATGACGCACAAATGATAGTTGTAGATTCAAGATAACACACCGACTAGCTACAATCTATGTCGCTTATGCAAAGATCATTCAGATGAATGAAAAATCATGAAACTTATGTAAAAGTGACGAAAAATCATTGAGATGTTTGTAAGATCTGCACAATAATTTATGAGCTTTCAAACTTTTAAATATAACCATTAATGCCCCTTCCACATCATTAAAAATAGTCATCATTTTTATGATTTGTGCTCATTTATGTATAGAAATCATGAATCATTATTTATAAATTATCTGAAAAGTGCAATATTAATTAGATTCGGTTCATCTACTTTCATTGACGAAATATGAACAAGAAGTTTAGCAAAAAGTTTCTGCTGAAACTAATCTCTGCAAATCAAGAAGAGGACTTGCTTTCAAATGCATTTGATCTCCTCAAATTTCCTGAAATCGAGATTTTGTTTAAATGATTGTAATATGGTATGAATAGTGGGATTACTTCTATGATTCAAAGAGATCTAGCAATCAGCGATGGAACAAAATTGTCGATTTATCTTTTTTCTAAGTTGACAATTTCTTATTTTCCAGTCACAAATTTTGCCCTTAGACAACTTTTCTTTTTTAGTTACTGACTAAGTGTGCAGATTGAATATATTATAATCATTTAAAAATTCGAACTCGAAATTTTGATGAATCTTCACATTTGTCTTTTTGTGGAAATGAATAGATTTATATCGCTTTGAGCAAGATGGGTGAAATTTGGTATATTGATTTTAGGCAAAAATTTGCAGATTTCTATCGAAATTCGTACGAACTCCTTTCAGAGGGAATCTGTCTGTCTAGATGTCCAAGTAGAATTCAACACGATATGCATGAAATATAAAGAACCAGATAAATAAAATTTTGTACATTTTGTTTACCATTTAAAATGTAGATTCTTTCCAAAATTTGAAGCAAATCTATCATAGTGTTGACTTATGATAGATTTAAGCAAATCTATCATAGTGTTGACTTATGATAGATATGCTTACGTCTATCATAAGTATAATGATTGCTTACGTCTATAAAAGTATAAGCCAATAGACTACGTCTATTGGCTTATACTTTCGCATGCATGTAAGTATGATAGCTCAAAATCGCAATCATTTAAATAAATAAAGTTTTGTAAATAGTCTCGGGACCACAACTGTAGTTTTATGTCGAATTTAAACTAAAAAAATGTATCGAGAATATAAATTTGATTTCCAGTCACTTGTAATCCCATGACAAGTATTGATCGCCGAAGATATCTCAATATATTCAGATAGAAACTCTAGATTCTTGTCAAAAATAAATATTTCGTAATTGTTGTTCAAAAATGCTATGCCCAGCATTCGTGGCCTTGTCCAAAGTTCGAGTTTTATAATAGGGGACGGGGATAAAATTATGAGAGAATGAGGGTCAGTGTGCCAGAAAAATGTGAAGAGACCAACCCTCATACCTGTATCATAATGCTAGTAGCAAAATACTTTAATTTTTTAAACCTTTATGTAGAATTGCTCGGAGTTATGTTGTTGTTTCTTATGGCACTTGACACGGACGAATCCGCTGTTCAAAGCCAAAAGAATTAAGCCTTAAGGGGCAGCGCCTCTTGTTTTTATCGTAGAGCCAACTTGGGCGAAGAGTACGACTTGATTACGACTTGCACAACCCCTTTTTACAGGAGGGCATATTCACACATCTCACAGATAGAACAGGAAGAACAACCATGTCCCGGGAGTCGAACCCGGGACGCCCAGATCACTGGGAAAATGCACTACCCCTATCCCAGGGCGCCGGGGCTCTGAGTTATGACAGTGTAATATACAGCAAATGTTTGAGATCAAAGTCAATATCTGCTTAGCTTTTCAATTCAGTATGTTAGAATATTCAAGGCAAAGGAGTAATATAAGTGAGAAACTTTTTTTATCCAAATTTGTATGTAGCCAACATATTTAAAATACAATTTTATTAAAATATAGAGATATGCAACAATATTTATTCTTTTTATTATAAATTTCGAGTTTCTTAGTTAGAATAGTTGAATCAACACTACTATAAATGAATTGCTTAACATTTTATTTCACGTATAAGGCTGCCTTTTTGGAATATAATTATACATAAACTCAAGTAATTTAAATAATTCATGAAGTATGTTAAATAAACTCATGTATTTTAAAAAAATTAATAAAGTATGCTAAATAAACTCATGTAATTTAAATAATTCATGAAGTATGTTAAATAAACTCATGTATTTTAAAAAAAATTAATAAAGTATGCAAATAAACTCATGTAATTTAAATAATTCATGAAGTATGTTAAATAAACTCATGTATTTAAAAAAAATTAATAAAGTATGCTAAATAAACTCATGTAATTTAAATAATTCATGAAGTATGTTAAATAAAGTCATGTAATTTACAAGATTCATATAATGCATTATTAAACTCGTGTAATTTAAATAATTCATAAAGTACATTAAATAAGCACTTTTAATTTAAATAACTCATAAAGTATGTTAAATAAACTCATGTAATTTAAATAATTCATAAAGTATGTTAAATAAACTAATTTAATTTAAATAATTTATAAAGAATGTTAAATAAACTAATTTAATTTAAATAATTTATAAAGTATGTTAAATAAATTCTTTTAATTTAAATAATTTATAAAATATGTTAAATAAACTGATGTAATTTAAATAATTCATAAAGTATATTAAATAAACTCATGTAATTTAAACAATTCATATAATGCTTTAATAAGCTCGTGTAATTGAAATAATTATAAAATTGATGTAGCTTTTTGAAATTTATGATTAAAATGAATTTTTGCAAATTATATTAATTTAACCGATTCTTTTTAATCGTTTTCCGCCAGAAATATGCGCAAATTACAATATCAATATGTCAAAACACATTTGCATACAACAAACAAACAAATATGTCTTATGTCAGTTCACATTCGAATTTTGCAGTTAAAAACACATCTAATCATTCTTTGAATAAATCTTCTGCAATTACTTATTAATTTCAGTCCAAACTAAAATCCAATGATTAGTTATTAGTTTTCATCTTTAATTAGTAAGGCTAATTTAATCCATCTATTAATTGATTGTTCCTTGTAAACTATTACAATAAGGATTCAATATCGTTTGATTAGTTCCAAGGTCTGTCTTTTGGGCTTTGGAGGCGGTAAAGAATTTTTCTTGTTCTTTCTACGAAGTGTGGTTCTCCTAATCAGGAAAGGGGGCTGAGGGTGGTCCAACCGATTAATTATAGCTCTCTTTCTATGTCGTAATCCTCCTGGCTCTCTTCTTGTGATATTATATTAGATCCTTAGAAATCACTAGTTCTAATCGAAGATTTTCTCCTAAAGAAAACTAGGGCACTGCATAGGTTACGTCGTATGCATGGTGGAAGTTTTGTTCTGTGCATAAAATGTACTGCAGAATATTTATCATATTTAGAAATATATACCTTATTGCAAATTTTGAATTCCTTAATTGAATTTAAACAGATAATTTATGAAATTTCAATGTGTAGTGCCCTTGTAGCTAGATAAATGTGAAATGTTACTCCAATTCTAACCATTCGTTGTTAAGCATATATACATTTACTTATAATAAAGATGAATGTGTTTGTGTATAATTATATGAGTGTGTTTGTATATGTATATGTGTGTGCTTGTATATAAATATGTGTGTGTTTGTATATGTGCGTTTATGTGTGCATGTATGTATATATATATATATATATATGTGTGTGTGTGTGTGTGTCTTGGCGCTCGCTTTAGAGACCAAAAACTAAGAAGTGTCGTCGCACATATATAGTTTGGAAGATAGGAATGTATAGCTAGGAGAGGGTTTTTTGAAATTTTAAATAGAATTTGTGTGTGTGTATATGTTTTTATATGTGAGTTTTTGTTTATATATATATATATATATATATATATATATATATATATATATATATATATATATATATATATATATATATATATATATATATATATATATATATATATATATATATATATATATATATATATATATATATATATATCTTTCCACTAGAGCGGACTCTACGTAGGTATAAACAGGGTAACTTTAATTATAACCACCCTGTACTTTGGAAGATAGGAATGTATAGCTAGGAGAGGGTTTTTTGAAATTTTAAATAGAATTTGTGTGTGTGTATATGTTTTTATATGTGAGTTTGTGTTTATATATATATATATATATATATACAATATATATCTTTCCACTAGAGCGGACTCTACGTAGGTATAAACAGAGTAACTTTAATTATAACCACCCTGTACTTTGGAAGATAGGAATGTATAGCTAGGAGAGGGTTTTTTGAAATTTTAAATAGAATTTGTGTGTGTATATGTTTTTATATGTGAGTTTGTGTTTATATATATATATATACACAATATATATCTTTCCACTAGAGCGGACTCTACGTAGGTATAAACAGGGTAACTTTAATTATAACCACCCTGTACTTTGGAAGATAGGAATGTATAGCTAGGAGAGGGTTTTTTGAAATTTTAAATAGAATTTGTGTGTGTGTATATGTTTTTATATGTGAGTTTGTGTTTATATATATATATACACAATATATATCTTTCCACTAGAGCGGACTCTACGTAGGTATAAACAGGGTAACTTTAATTATAACCACCCTGTAATTTGGAAGATAGGAATGTATAGCTAGGAGAGGGTTTTTTGAAATTTTAAATAGAATTTGTGTGTGTGTATATGTTTTTATATGTGAGTTTGTGTTTATATATATATATATATATATATATATATATATATATATATATATATATATATATATATATATATATATATATATACACAATATATATCTTTCCACTAGAGCGGACTCTACGTAGGTATAAACAGGGTAACTTTAATTATAACCACCCTGTACTTTGGAAGATAGGAATGTATAGCTAGGAGAGGGTTTTTTGAAATTTTAAATAGAATTTGTGTATGTGTATATGTTTTTATATGTGAGTTTGTGTTTATATATATATATATATACACAATATATATCTTTCCACTAGAGCGGACTCTACGTAGGTATAAACAGGGTAACTTTAATTATAACCACCCTGTACTTTGGAAGATAGGAATGTATAGCTAGGAGAGGGTTTTTTGAAATTTTAAATAGAATTTGTGTGTGTGTATATGTTTTTATATGTGAGTTTGTGTTTATATATATATATATATATATACACAATATATATCTTTCCACTAGAGCGGACTCTACGTAGGTATAAACAGGGTAACTTTAATTATAACCACCCTGTACTTTGGAAGATAGGAATGTATAGCTAGGAGAGGGTTTTTCGAAATTTTAAATAGAATGTGTGTGTGTGTATATGTTTTTATATGTGAGTTTTTGTTTATATATATTTATACACAATATATATCTTTCCACTAGAGCGGACTCTACGTAGGTATAAACAGGGTAACTTTAATTATAACCACCCTGTACTTTGGAAGATAGGAATGTATAGCTAGGAGAGGGTTTTTCGAAATTTTAAATAGAATTTGTGTGTGTGTATATGTTTTTATATGTGAGTTTGTGTTTATATATATATATATACACAATATATATCTTTCCACTAAAGCGGACTCTACGTAGGTATAAACAGGGTAACTTTAATTATAACCACCCTGTACTTTGGAAGATAGGAATATATAGCTAGGAGAGGGTTTTTTGAAATTTTAAATAGAATTTGTGTGTGTGTATATGTTTTTATATGTGAGTTTTTGTTTATATATATTTATACACAATATATATCTTTCCACTAGAGCGGACTCTACGTAGGTATAAACAGGGTAACTTTAATTATAACCACCCTGTACTTTGGAAGATAGGAATGTATAGCTAGGAGAGGGTTTTTCGAAATTTTAAATAGTATTTCAATTGTTTAAAATTTAGTTAATTTTTTTATTAAAAAATTAAACTTTAATTACTGTTTTGAAAGAAAAATATTAGACCAACAACTAATATCAAAGACTACGAACCATTTTTAATGAATAGAACATATTTAGACACCTCTCAGAGACTATATATTAGAATCAGAATTTTGAACACCCATTTAATTAAAAGGCCCTAATAATAATTTTATTATCTCTATTAATAAATAAACTTTAACTATTATTTTTGAAGCTAAAATTTGAAGGTATAAAAATATTTTCTATTAATCCTTGATATGACGAATATTCATACAATATAAAAATGTAATAGCGTATGAAACTATACCAGAGTTTTTAAGTAACTTTGAGAAGGACTCATAAAATTCTGACATACAAAGGAAAATATAAATATATTACGATATTAGTTTAATGAGCAAAAGAAATACATTACCTTCTATAACACTGGATTAATCGTAGGAGCCAAGTTAATATTAGTATGTAAGTATATATGACTAATATACGCGCAAATATAGAATGGATGGTTTACAAGTTTTAGTTTTTGAACTTACGAAATATAAATCTATTTTTAAACTTTAATCTAAATTATTTCTGAAAATTCTTTATAATTGTTTAAATTATAGAAACACACCCCATGTTTGTATCGTTCATGATTTTAAGAAATTCTCTTTGTATGTACGTAGCGAAAGATGTCCACGATATTGGATCATGGAAAATAAAGCTTTGTTTCTTCTGAAAACACGAAGAAAAAGCTGTAAAATATAGTTTAAGCCCACATAACAAACATAATTTGGAAACTCATAACATAAACAAATAGCACATCTTTAACCCAAAAACAGTGATGAAGCTGAAAGTGCACATCTGGAGTTCATACTTCTCGAGACCCATTCACTACTTGTCTGTGCGCTTCGTTTTTTATATTCTCCCCACAGGGAATGGACTTTTATAGAAATATCTCCAGATCCGGGATCCCACTTTAAGTTGCTCCACTATTCTCACATTTTCCAGGTACTACATGTTTGTCATAAAAGTCGCTAATTGTTAAATGGTCATCAAAATTGTTGCCAATGTCGAGATTAAGTATATCTGCAAATCGGTATTTGCAATGAGGTGACTAATATTATTATATAAAACAATATTACATATTTGTTACAATAGTTTGATTCTGTCGTAAATGTTGAAATTCTTGTTTGTGTAATTCAATGTTACACAATGTGGGAATGATTTTATTTTGATTCATGTCAAAACACAAACAACATCAGATTGTTTAGAGTATTAATTTCATGTTCGATTCTGCCTGCTACCTCATCCAAATTTTTTAAAATCTTATAGCATAATGCAGGAGTCGAATTTATAGTATTCTTGAAATGATTGAGATAAGACACCTTTATAAATCAGTCCTTATTTCAAGAAATTCAAATAGGGCTAAAATAATAATATTTGAATCATGGAAATTTAAATGTATTATTGGAATTATTTATAATTATTTGAAATTCATTACAAAAAGAAACAAGCAATTAAACGCTGCATCAATAAAATTATCTGAAAATCGTAAATATTCTTTATACAAAACAAATCAATTCTTAATTTAACTCCAATCGTCTAGCATTGAATAAATCCACAGAATCTGCTTCTACAAAGGCTTTCACAAGCTATTGTGGATAATACCACAAATTACAAAGAATTGATTATGTTCGTGTTTGTGGAGTACTATAGATTCATTTCAAAGAGAGGAGTATTTACAAGGAAATCAATTGATTCCAATAATTCCAGTTGAATCAATTCAGCTTATTATTCATTTATTGATTGAGAATAAGAGGCTTGGATCTTTGTCTCGGAAAGAATGGAGTTGAAGAAAGTTGATGCTGATGGTTGATATAAATTGTTTACCTCGTGTTGGGAACTATAAATGTTGATTACAACGATGTGAGAAAGATATTTTCCAAGGAACAGAACTATTTCTGAATTTAGACATCGTTAATTACTATTTTATGATATTGGATAGACCGAAGTAAGGAAAGAATGTCAATATTTGACTATTTTAAATACATTCCAGTTTGAGCTAAACTGTTTTTAATTGCAGACATTATTAGAATGGCTTTATCTTGTAGTTGACCTAGTTGGATGATTTTTTTATTTTAAAATTGTCAACAATATTTTGCTGTTTTAAAAATATAATGAAGAAATATCTCCATGCCCCAGTACATGACTAAACATATAATCTTCATAAAGGTTGAATATTTTTATTTTTAGATTAGCATTATTAGTTAAACTATCAAGAAAATAGTTAATGAAAGGCTTATTGCTTTTAAAAACTCTAGATGGTAAATTCATATTATTCAAAATCGGTAGTTGTTTTAGTTATTAAAAGAGGAACATTATATAACATTTGCAACATATCAATTTTGAAATGGGCGGTCGAAATAGATCTCGCAGAAACTGCATTGTACATTCTGGAAATCTCAATACGTGACAAAAGTGTCAGGAAACAAAATTCAGTGCTTTACTAATAATTCCGGTCTTTTACCCTCACGATCATGATTTTATTGTTTTCAAAGTTCTGGTTATGAAGATTTAAAAAAAAATTCTTTTTCTATTTTCGTCATAGTTAACAAGATTTCAAAGGTTAGATTGTTAAAATATTATATATAGGTTTAGACAATAGAAATAACTTTGACATTCAGATTAATAAAAATTAAGCAAAAAAGTACATTTGAAAAGTTATCAAGTTTAAAAAAACAGAACTGACATGGAAATTAAATTTGAATGAATAAAAAAAGTCTTTTTATCGTAAAAGAAGATATAAAAGCTAATTTTATGTAATAATAACTTCGGGAGAAAATGATAAAATCTCGTTTAATTTTTAATTAATTAAAATTTATAAAATATCGTTTCGAACTAAGTAATCTTAATTCTCAAAGCACATTTGTGCTAAATTTAGTAGTATTATTTCATAAAGTGCAAAAGCACTCATGCGTTTTCTCTTTTATAATTTGGAAAAACGATGATGTGTAAATGTTATCGTAGTATCTATAAATATTGACATCCAATGCACTTAATTAAAAAGGGATATTGAAAGGCAGATTTTTATAACTAGATTAACAAAGTTTGACGAATGATTATATCTAGACAGGAATGTAAGACAGATTAAGAAGAGAATTTTAAAAATTTAACTACATTTTAATAAATCGAGATAGTAACGTTTTCCTCAATAATTTTCGATCATATTATGAGATAAAAATATTTTTTACATCATTTATTAATACAGAAATAATCTCCAAAAAGAGATAATCGGATCTCTAATCTCACATATCGTTACATCAGAGTATTTAAAATTAGTAGGATTAATGTATCTTCATATTATTTTCAGGAAATTTACTATCCATTATGTCGCTGGTAATTCATGCACAAAATATTTTTTTAAAAAAAATCTTCGCAGAGAGCTAATTAAAGCTTTTAATTTTAAAATAATGCGATAATTTTTAAATTAAAAAGTAATTTTTCTTTCTGATATTGAGGAAGCATTTCGATTAAGGTTAATTTTAATAGCATTAATTCCAAAAGTTTGCCTTCTTTTGTGTTTGGAGCGATTTTTACAATATTTTTCTGGGATATTGAAATTTACAGATTATAATTAAAATAATGTTGAAATTAATCCACAATAATACTAAATTAAGAATATTTTTCTATAATATAAAACTATAAAGCTATAAATGTTTACCATTATATATACACACACATTCAAGGTGATTACAAAACCCTTTACATTGGAAAAGACCGGTTCGTCCGATATTATCATTGTGTTTTTTTTTTTCGAGTTATGCCATGGCGAAGTGAAATTTAAGTAACGAAAATAGTATAAAAAAACAATAAAAAATTTAAACAGGGACTCGTAATTGGAGTACTGGATAATACATTTTTTTCAATTTTAGGAGGGACCTTTTTATTAATTCATGGAAATTTCTTAATTTTCTCCCTAGATATCTCCAACAATTTTACATGAACCTTTTCCCTAAGCTTCTAAAGCTTCTATTATGTTACAGATTATATTTTTATTATTGATCTTTTTAGGCGGTATTTTTTATAATTTTTTTTTATTATTTTTGTATCTTCTTCATTTCTTGGTTAGAGGCGCTGTAATTTGTCTCAATGATTTCAGCATTGTCACGTTAGTAAACTTTACATCCCTGTGTTACGAGTGCCTTTGGCTAAAAACTAATTTTAACTTTAATCATACTAGAGCTATAACTTGCTTTTAGAACTCTAAAATCACAATTAACTGCGCACGAAACCAATGAATGTTTTTGTATATGGCAACTATGAAAAGCAAGCAACTAAATATATATATCATGTAAATAGAATTGTAATATAGATAGAGAGATAATAAAATGGAGTCAGATTAATAACGAGTGGATTATTTCACATTACGATCCCACATCTTTGAATCTTATTAGCGGAGAAACGACTGAATGAAATGAAATTCAGGTAGAGTCTCAACATTGTGGTGAACCCGGACGTGATTGCTAAAAATACGGTACGTCTGTTTTTATTTGCAATACGAATTAAGTAGTGAAATAAAAATGGAGATGTCCGTTAAGAAGCGATTACCTATTAGATCTAACTTTACGAAAACGTATAATGTGCTAATTGAAAGATTAAAAGTCTATGAACCTCAGGAAAAAGAAATTAAATCACTTTTCGGCAATTTGGAACGAATTTATTCGGATTTGGCCAAATTAGATAATGAAATATGTAGTTTTCTTCTGGAAAATTTGGATACCGAAAAGTATGAAGATGAGTATATGAAAATCGAAGAATACAGCACAAAAAAGATTGATGCGAAAGTAAATGTGGACATATATTTGACTAAACTTTCTGACGCTGAAAGGGAAAGCGTTGGTTCTGTTTCTCCTAGAATTAAACGAAAACTTAAGTTACCTAAAATAGAACTTGTTAAATTTAACGGTGAAATTAAGAATTGGCTGGCTTTCTGGAGTCAATTTAAGCGTATTCATGATGATGATAAATTAGAAAATGAAGACAAATTTCAATATTTGATCCAATGTGTAAGTGAAGGAACTAGAGCACGTGAAATTATAGACAGTTATCCTCCAACAAATGCGAATTATTGCAAGGCAATAGAAAGTTTAAAATCGCGTTTCGGAAAGGATGAGTTGCTTATTGAGTACTACGTTCGTGAGCTACTAAAATTAGTTATAATAAATGCTTCAGAAGCTAAAAGGAAATTAAGCACGTCGCAAATTTATGATAAATTAGAAACTTACTTAAAAGCTCTAGAATCAATTGGTTTAACATCAGACAAGTATTCAGCAATGCTTTTCCCCGTCGTGGAAACCTGCATACCTGAAGATATTTTCAGGGTATGGTTACGTAATAATATTGTAATAGCAAATCATGACTCGGAAAGCAATGCTAATACAGAAAAACTGAAAAACTTATTACTCTTTCTGAAAACAGAGATAGAAGGTGAAGAAAGAATTCGCTTAGCGAAAACAGGATTTGCACAGAAGGTGTATAATGAGAGGAATTCTGATTATGTGGCTACTGCTACAGATTTGTTTTCAGAAGGTATAGAAAAAAGAAAACATACTACCATCTGCGTTTTTTGTGAAAACCTCATGAAAGCAAAGAATGTTACTATGCCAAAAAATTTGATTTTGAAAAGAAACAAAAGATGTTGAAAAATAAAAAAAATGCTGCTTCACTTGTTTAAAGCCTGGCCATACATCAAGAATTTGCAAGTCAAATGTACAGTGTCTGCTTTGTAATAAGAGGCATTGGATTTTGCTATGTCCAGATCTGCCAGCAAACAAACCAAAAGTCAAAACACTTGAGGTGGAAGAGAATCTAAATGTCAATTTATCCAATCAGTGTGCTGCTGAAGAAAATCTCCTTCAAACATTGCAAGTTAATATTAAAGCAGAAGGAAAAACACGCAGAGTACGAGCTCTTATTGACAGTGATTCGCAGCGATCATACTTATTAGAGAAAACAATTAAAGAAATGAATCTGAGGCCCATTGAAGTTAAAAATATCATACATTCGGTATTTGGTGGATCTACATTAGAAAAACAAGATCATGGACTATATGAAATAACCCTTCAGAATTTGAATACGGGATTCACTTACGATATGCAAGTCCTCGATGAACCAATTATATGCGGAAAAATACCTCGGATCCAAAAAGGAAATTGGCAAAAGGAGTTGAAGAAAAAGAATAATACTCTCTGATCAAGGCAGAGATTGTGCTGACATTGAATTGCTGATAGGGGCTGACTTTTGCGGACAGTTATTCTCAGGAAATATATATGCTCTGAAATGTGGATTAGTGGCATATGAAACAAAATTAGGCTGGCTGATCATGGGGAAAATTTTTGGAGGAAAAGGAGAAAATACTTCCGCTCATCTGGTGACTTCAATGCTAATACAAAATCGCTCTATCGCTGATCTTTGGAAATTAGAAACTTTAGGTATTATGGATCCAGTTGAAACTAAATCTAAAGATGAAATGAAAAGAAATGCAATGGATCATTTTATGAAAACAGTGGATAGAGATGAAAATGGCAGATATATAGTTAAGCTACAAGAGAATATATCAACAGCTGAACAACGTTGTATCCGTACTTCACAAAAGTTAAAAGATGAAAAGAAATATGCAGAATATGAGGCTGTTTTTGAAGAATGGCTTGAGAAAAATAGAATAGAGAAAGTGCCCAAATTGGTGGAAGGAAATAAAAGTTATTATTTGCCGCACCGAGGTGTCTTTAAGGAAAACTCATGAACCAAAGTACGTCCAGTGTTTGACGCTTCTTGTCGAGTTAAGAAAGTCCCGTCCTTAAATGACTGTCTGGAAAAGGGACCAAATTTAATAGAGCAAATTCCACCCATTTTAAGAAAATTCAGACAAAATAACATTGGGGTAATTTCTGATATTAAAAAAGCCTTTCTTCAAATCTCAATTGCAAAAGAGGATCAAGATGTTTTGCGATTTCTTTGGTGGGAAGATTACGAAACAAGAAAATTTGAGGTACTTCGTCACCGCCGTCTTGTTTTTGGCCTTACTTGTAGTCCTTTCCTCTTGGCAGCAGTTTTGAGGAATCATCTAGAGGAAACTAAAGAGTGCTTTCCTGAAACCTGCGAAATATTGAAGAATTCCTTTTATGTAGATAACTGTGTGACATACGTGCGCAATGCAGATGATCTTACCCGATTCATTCAAGAAGCAAAGCTGTTGCTTTCCAAGGCTTGTTTTGATCTTAGAGGTTGGGGATATACAAGGGACCTACAACCGCTCCAACCTCAGTACTTGGACTGTTATGGAATACAAATGAAGATTTCCTTTTCCATGATTTACAAAATACAGAATTTAATTTTGATGTTTGCAGTAAAAGAAATATTCTGTCAACGTCTCAAAAGATATTTGATCCACTTGGATTTTTATGTCCTGTAACAATATGTTTAAAACTCTTAGTGCAAAATATTTGGAAAAGAAACTTAGGGTGGGATGAAATTCTACCAGATGAAATTCAGAAAAAATTCAAAACTTTGATTGTTGATTTGAAATTGCTGTCTGAAGTTAAGATCTCTAGATGTGTAAGGATCAATGGCTGCACAGAAGGACTAAGTCTTCATACCTTTTGTGATGCCAACAAAGTTGCATACAGTACTGTCGTAATTTTGAGAAATACCTTGGGAGAGGAAGTCAAAATATATTTTATAGAGGCAAAAAGAAGAGTAGCACATTTAAAGGTTATTATAACACCTCGTTTAGAATTATTGGCATGCTGCATTGGAGCTAGGTTAACTTCAGATATTAAAAATTCTATGTCTTTGAGAGACGTACCTACTTTTTATTGGACAGATTCTTCTGTTGCTCTTTATTGGATTCAAAAAGATCATTGGGGTACGTTCGTGAATAACAGAGTAGAAGAAATAAGAAGTCTTTCTTCAAAGGATGTTTGGAAGCATTTCCCAGGCACTTGCAATCCTGCTGATCTCCCTTCCCGTGGTTGTTCAATCCAAGGATTTTTGAAATTGAGATGGTGGGAGGGCCCACAGTGGTTGAAACTTCCAGAAGAAGAATGGCCAGCGACAGACTCTGAATACAATTTTGAAGAGGTTTTCTGGGAAAGGAAAAAGAGGGTCGTAACTTTGGTCAACTCTACAGATCTGAATAAATCGTGGTATTTGTACAAGTTCTCAAGATATTCAAAAATTGTGCGAATGATAGCATGGATGCTACGATTTGTACAAAATTGCCGAAATCCAATTAACAAGATGAACGATCTTTTAACTGTTGCAGAACTAGATGCCGCCGAAAGGAAGGTGATACAAATCGTGCAACAAGAATCCTTTAATAACGAAGATGCAAGATCAAAATTTAAATCACTTTGTGTGTTTAGTGATTCTGATGGACTAATTAGATTGAAAACTAAAATTACTAGACGAGATGATGAAGAAAATTTTAGATACCCTCTAGTATTGCCTTGTAAGCACCCATTAGTGGAGAGATTGATTTTCGAACATCATTTGATCTCTTCCCATGCTGGAGTTCAAGTTGTCCTAACAGATATACGTCAATAATTTTGGATTCTGCAACTCCGAAAAACTGTTCAGAAAGTGCCCTCAAGGTGTATAAGATGCAAAAGATATACGCGCAAGAAAATTGAATCAATTCCCGCGCCACTACCGGAAGATCGTGTACGGGAAGCCTTGATATTCGAAGTCACTGGAGTGGATTTAGAAGGGCCGCTTCATTTAAAGGATGGGGAAAAGGCATGGATCTTGCTTTTTACTTGCGCTGTATATAGGGCCATTCATTTGGAATTAATACGGAGTCTTTCAACTAATAGATTACTTCTAGGCTTTAGAAGATTCGTCGCAAGACGAAGGCGACCTAGGACTATATACAGAGATAATGGGACAAATAATTTGATTTGTTCTCTTGATTGGGACAAGATTGTCAATGACGCTTCCGTCTTAAGAATTCAGTGAAAATTTAACCCCCCAACAGCTACTTGGTGGGGCGGATTTTTTGAGAGCATGATTAAGATGGTGAAGAAGCTTTTAAGCAGAGCTTTAAGAAGGGCATCGCTTCATTACGAAGAAATGTTCACTGTGACGTAGAAGCCAGCATCAATTCTCGACCTCTGAATTATCTATCGGAAGATCCGAATGATTTAATTCCACTGACTCCCTCGATGTTCATTCAAGAGACTACAAAGGTAGGAGTTCCCGATTTGGATACTTTGGATAAAGTAAATATCACCAAACGATATCAGTATCAACAAAAATTACGAGAGGACTTGAGGAAAAGATTTCGAAAAGAATATCTAAGCTTGTTAATCCAGAAGAAGCCAAAAAGAAACTAACCTAGACAAGTGCAAGTGGAAGATATTGTTATAATTGAAAGTGATATCAAAAAGCGACTAAACTGACCTTTGGGATTGGTAATCGAAGTGTTTCCTGGGAAAGATGGCTGCATTCGAGTAGTGAAGCTGAAAACAGCGAGTGGAGAACTTGTGCGTCCAGTGCAACGTTTATACCCCTTGGAATTAGACAATGACGATCCTGTGGTTGCGAGAAAAAACGAACCGGTTGCTTCGTATGAAGAAATCAAAATCCCGAGCTCGGAAAATAACGATTATGAAACGAAAACTAGAAGTGAAAGAAGAGTGGTTAAACCTTCACGTTTTAACTAACTTTCGAACTTTATTATGTACTTTTCAAATATGTGCATTTCTAAATATTTTGAATGCAATATTTTGTTAATTTTGATTTTATAACCTCCTAATTTAAAAATCAAAAGGTGGAAGGATGTTACGAGTGCCTTTGGCTAAAAACTAATTTTAATTTTAATCATACTAGAGCTATAACTTGCTTTTAGAACTCTAAAATCACAATTAACTGCTCGCGAAACCAATGTATGTTTTTGTATATGGCAACTATGAAAAGCAAGCAACTAAATATATATATCATGTAAATAGAATTGTAATATAGATAGAGAGATAATAAAATGGAGTCAAATTAATAACGAGTGGATTATTTCACATTACGCTCCCACATCTTTGAATCTTATTAGCGGAGAAACGACTGAATGAAATGAAATTCAGGTAGAGTCTCAACATCCCTGTGTACACGAAACATCCTTTAGAATGTAAAGCATTTTACCGATGGTACTGTATAATCATATAATAACAAAAAGAATTTTTTTAGGTAAATATTATATCATATCTATCTATCAGACAGATAGATAGATATAGATATAGATATAGATAGATAGATAGATAGATAGATATGGATATAGATATAGATATAGATAGATATAGATAGATATATATAGATATAGATAGATATATATATATAGATATAGATAGATATATATATATAGATATAGATATAGATAGATATATATATATAGATATAGATAGATAGATATATATAGATATAGATATAGATAGATAGATAAAGAAATATTTTGAAAACGAAAACAAAACGAAATAGTTTCGGAATCGCAACTAAAAATTATTTCTATTCAAACTAAAACAAAAAAAAGTAACGGGAAAAACTTCATAGTATTTAGAGAGCACAAATGCAGGTACTTTTAAAACACAGATAAATTGAGACAAAAGTAATAAAATCAAGTTAATAAGAAAAAAAATTAAACCAAATGAAAAAGAATCCGGTCTGAAGATATTTTCAAGAGTCACCCTCACGCAGAGATTCAAAAAAAGGGAATTTTTTTCTATGAAGGAATGCAGACTAGAAAGTCTAATAATGATTCCTAGTGATCCGAAAATTCCCTAATAATTAGGCTCAAGAGATATACCATTTTAACAGAAAGTAAATTACAAAACAACAAATTAGAAGAAGAAATCGGAAAAGTAAAAATACAAAAACAAAAATAACAATAATGACAAAAATACCATATAGAAATACTCAAACCAGTAATGGAAACAAAAGAAAAGCACTTACCAGCAGCAGGCAAAGAAATTTTAAACTATCGATTGTGAATTTTCGCTTTTTAAGACTAACGTATTTAAGGTAAAAAAACAATTATAGGGTCCCAGCGCCATCTATTGAGTGATCGAATATGTAAGGAAAGTTATAATTTAATTTTAGGTAATGTTCTAATATGCAAGGAAAGTTCTATTTTAATTTTAGGTAAGAAAAGCAATATTTTTATAAGCACACACATACATTATTTATCAATAAATGATCCACGGATCATTTCGAATTCAAAATATATACTCTGGCAGATTCAAACTCAAAATCAGATTCAAGTTTAGATCATATGTCCCATAGTAGGCTATATTTTATTCAAATGCAAATATAAAATTGGAATTCATAAAATGCTTTAAAGAGAAGGGATTTGAAAAATATATTTTCAATGTTCTTTGGCGTATTTTATATTTTGAATCAACAAATTAGAAACCGTTATTCTTGAGAAAGATTCGGAGAAGCAGAGATTTAGTTGGCTGCTTAGAAGTGAAACATAATTGGTGTTCTGTTTCACTTCTAATTAGGTAATAAGCTGTTTCTAATTAGCCTTTCTTATTAGCTAATAAGCAACTTCTTTATATTTCCGTATTTAGGTACTTTACGTGTTAAAGATATTGATAAGTATTGATTATTTATTTCACACTTATTTTCGTTGGCTAATTATGACCAAAATTTAATAATAAACTAACAATTTGAGCAAACAATTTTTAATTTTGTTATTATTTTGGTTATCAAAATAAAAAAATAATTCAGCATTATTGATTTGGTAATTAAAGAAAGGGAATTTTTATTTTTAATCATTATAATTATAACATGTAAAATTGCATTTGCCTACCTTACTAAGATTTTCATTTATTCTAATAACATGCTCTAGAGTAGAAAAATAGACATGCCGTCACACAAGTTTTAACAAATGGCCTTTGTTTGTTACAGAAATATAATTTTATTGAGCAAATTATATACTATATTTAAGCCATCTTGTTCAATGTGGCTTAGGGATATTCTACCCATATGCACGTAAATGGACAAAAGCGCCTATTTTATAGATGCTGTCCGAAATAAGAATGATATATATGATTTTGACCAAACAACCATTTTCTAAATTTTATACCTGAAACATTCACTGTTAAAGGCACCCTAGAATGAAATGTACAATTCAGAATTATTTTAGCTTGAGAATCAAAATCATTGGAATTCCTATATACATAATACAAAATAAAGAGAAATACAATATTTCTCAAAGAAATCTGGACTCACTTTTCTATCTGATATTCCTCTGCAAAGTGTACAGATACTTCTCTTTTTCACTATATGTATCTTCAAATTCTTCAATAATTAATCTTTCTTCAATTAGCTCCATATAAAAGCAGCAATATTTTTTTTCTATAATATTTCCCTATAAAATCTACCCGGATTTCTCCTTCTACAATGTCTCTGCCTAAAACAAATTAATTTGCTTTCTGTTGGAAAGTAAGTAGCATAATAATTTCTTTTGCAACAATCCAATTATTTGTTAAAATATTTTACTATTGATTAGTAAAATAATAGCCTTCACACTACAACGACAAATTAAAATGAAGTAAATAGTAAATATCCAAGTAAAAGACAATAAAAATAAAAGAATAATTTTCAAGAAAAGTTTTTAAAAATATTTTTGGAGTAATGGATTTTTTTTAAATATCATCTTTCGATATCAACAATCTTATAAATTATATAAACCTCAATTGAAAATGGCATATTTTAAAGAGTTTAAAATGGAAAAAATAATTAATTTTGTTGCCATCAAATTTATTATGAATATTAATGATTGGTTATTATAACTATATAATACTCATTCTGGAGATTTCTTTTAATTTAATCGAACTTCAACTGTAAACTCAATATGCTCATGAAAGCTATAAAATGCACCAGTTGTAGAAAAACCTGATACTTCATGATATGCTGATTATTGATCAGAATAACTTCAAATTGTTGATCCCTGCAGCCAGGTTTCGTAAAAATGTGCAGAAAAATTACAATGTATTCATTTTAATAGTTTCGCAATGCATTTATCTGAGTTGTAATATTTATACAACTTTTTAATAAATTTACAAAAAGAATTACAACGTGTTCATTTTAATAAATTTACAAAAAAATTACAATGTATTCATTTTAATAAATTTACAATGCATTCATCTCAATCGTAATATTCATGCAATGTTTTCATTTTAATAAATTTACAAAAAATTACAATGTATTCATTTTAATAAATTTTCAAAAAAATTACAATGTATTCATTTTAATAAATTTACAAAAAAAATTACAATTTATTCATTTTAATAAATTTACAAAACAATTACAATTTATTCATTTTAATAAATTTACAAAACAATTACAATTTATTCATTTTAATAAATTTACAATGCATTCATCTCAATCTTAATATTTATGCAATGTATTCATTTTAATAAATTTACAAAAATAATTACAATTTATTGATTTTAATAAATTTACAAAAAAAATTACAATTTATTTATTTTAATAAAATTACAAAAAAAATTACAATTTATTCATTTTAATAAATTTACAAAAAAAAAATTACAATTTATTCATTTTAATAAATTTACAATGCATTCATCTCAATCGTACTACTCATGGCATATATCCATTTGAATAAATTTACAATACATTTATTTCAGTTGTAGCATTCATGCAGGGTATTCATTTCATTGGGGAAAATTTGATACATTGTGTGCTTTTTGTGGATCAGAAAAATTTCGCATCGCTGTTCTTCGATGCAGCCGTGTCTTGTACATCAGCGCAGTAACATCGGCTATACCATCAGACACACATGAAAATTACACAACAATCCAGCTGAAGGAAATTTCCCCACAACATCACTCCAAGAATACAATATAAAATCCTCCACCAAGTTTCCTCTGCACGAACCTTTTCTTCAACTGGAGGAAACTTGACTGGGTTTTACTTGATGATTGATGTTGTTCAGAATCATATTGCTGATATTTTATGCAATTCTATTTGTACACCAGATATCGTTCAATGTATTTTAAAAAGTTGTTAGAAGTGAATATATTTCATTTGTAAGCAGAATAAGAATTTTAAGCAATTAATATTTACCATATTAATTTACTTATTTCTTTAATTGAAATGCACACTATAAAAAAAATCGGTTACCGATTGCATTTCTCAAAATGCATACCAAATACACTAATAATAAAAGTTGTAAGCAATAAACCTGAAAAAAAAAACCTTTGAAAGCTGCATTAAGTATTTAAAAGTTGTATATAATCCAACTCAAAATCATTAAAAATATATTAGGAAATTGGAAACATAAATATTAAACCTTAATTTCCATCTTAAGTAAATATTTTATTTTTCGTATAAAAATTGCTATTTTCGATAGACAGTTCACTTGCTTTCAAGTTTCATTGCATTAGAAATATCCACTGTAGAACGAATTCATACAACATGCTACGTTTATACGTTTTATACAGCATATATGTACGGCATACGTTTTATACAACAAGCTATTTATTTTAAGAAACAAATTATTTTAAACATGAAAATTATATTTGAATAACTGCATTTCTTTATCCCCAATTTTATTTAAATTAAATACAAAAGTGAAATCTTCCCAATGAATTTAACCAAGGGAATGCAGCTTAGAAGTCTATGAAACGGTTGATAAAAAAATAATGGTAAGTATTTTTTTTATTTAAATGAAATTATCACTGGTGAAAAAGCATTTAAAATCTATCAAAGTAAATTTTTCTGCAAAATTCTTTGGCTTCAAAAAGAAAAATAGCTCTCTAGTGCGAACAATATTAAAATGTAAAAAGAAAAAATGCGAAACCTTAGAAGAATTTACTAATTACTAGAAAAAAACAACTATATAAAATAATTTAGGAGGCAGGAGAGCCAATCAACAGAAGCTAAAAAAGTATTTTTTTTAAAGTATTTTATTACTTAAAAATAGAAAATGAAAATTAAGAGGGAAAAAAAAGAAACAGGAAAGAGTTTGGAGTTTAAAATATTTTCTCCTGAGAAATTTTCAAACGATTTAATTTTTATTCTTAAATTGTTGTTTATATATTCTATTCATTTCAGAGTTTTTCAATTGTTTATAAATTCCTTATATTTACTAAAATTTTGTATTCGTTGTTGCATATTATGAAGAAAAATATTTACTTTGTACTTTAGAATGATATGATTAAATTGCATGTGAATATACAGAAATAATATTTGAAAATTTGATGCCAGATTTTAAATTTTAATTTTAGTAATTGATTTATTGCTAGTTTTTCCATAATTACTATTTATGTTATACAAACTACCTCTGGCGTCCAACGTCTTGGTCCATATTATTAACTTCTTTAAAAAAATATTAAAAACGTTTTTTTTCAACTTCTTAGGATTTTTTATTAAAGATTTTTCTAAAAAAAATTATATATTTTCACATGTTAATTTTCTTATGCAAACGAACATTTGAATTTTACAATTTAAAAGCAATTCTTAACCAATCGCTAAATGAAGCATCTGCATTTGCTTATTAATTATAAACGAAACTTTGTTTCATTGATTATTTATGAGTTTGCTCCTTTAATCAGCAAGCTTAATTCAATTTATCTATTGATAAATTCTTGTGAACTAATGCAAACCGGATTCGATATCATTTGATTAGTCTCAAGGTATATCCATGAGGTCTCCCAAACCGCATAGAAATTTTCATATTTATTCGTAGAAATGCGGTTCTCCTAATTAGGAAAGATGAGAGAGGAGGATCTACCGATTAATTATAGTTTATGTTCTCTGTTTAAATCTTATTGGTATTCTTATTTTGCAGTATTATATCTCAGCTATAGAAAACACTTGCTCTCATGAAAGGATCATATGATTAAATGAGGCTCCGTATAATTTTCAAACCCCTTATCGTGTAATTTATATATATTATCATTAGTGCATGGATAAATTTTTAAAGTACTTACAATACTAGCTTGAATTTTTCGAAATGTGAATTTCTTCTAATTTAACATGTGATCAATATCATCTTACTTTCATTAGTCTCTTAAAAACATTTTAAATACCGACATTCTTTTAAGAATATCAATTCCACGGTCACTACATTAAAAAATTAAAAACAATTTTTAAAGTCGTAGAGATGATTTATTATGAATTTAGAAATTAGTGAGAATTGGAAAATGTTGGTGAAAACTGCTCTGTGTTCCATTCTTTTTTCATGGAAAAATTAATTTCTTAATGTTTTATTTTGATTATTTTACTCGCAAAATAATTTCAATTTTTACTTTTTCGTATACATAATATTGAAAAATATTTAAATAATTTACCAAATAAGTAGCCAAATATTTTGCCAAGGATAGCACTATAGATTCAGTAAAAATACTAAATTCATGTCAAAGGTTAATATTTCTCAATTATTGTATTCCAGTGCTATGCAAGTCGTTCTCCGGCATGACAATTTAATGGACATCATGCGAGAACGTTTTGTGAGACAACTTCCACTGTTTTTTTTCATGAAATAACATCTTTAATAAACAAATGTAAGCTAGAAAAGAGTTTAGAACGGAATAGCATTTTTATACGTATATAAACAATTTATGAAAAAAAAATTATTAACTTTAGGAAATTCATAAAAATTAGCAATATGCTATGTCCCATAAAATATGCAATATTCACATGTCTCTAATTAGTGCTCAGATAATAAGACAGCTGTTTCCTTCTCCAACCAATCTCAAATCTTTATAGTAGCCAATTTTTGTCAGCAATTTTGATTCAGTTTGCTGAAAATAAAATAAACGAAGTATAGAAAAAGTTACAAAAAATGTAATAAAAATGTCTTTATATAAATTGTATCGTTTTTAATATGGTGATTAATTAACTGTCAATGTCGTTTTATAACCATAATGACGTTCTAACTATAAATGCTGGTTTATAGTAAAATCTTCGATAAATAGAATTTTGTTACGTAGCGATTATATTCCATTTTTTTTAAATTTTAATAATAACCAGTAATAGACTTTATAATTAATAGCCACCATGATATTAATGAGTAAATGATTCGAAATTTTTCATTAGATCATGATCAGTTTAATAAATAGATCATTATAAATCTATTTATTAAACCTGAATCATTTTCATTTGATTAATATCCACGATAATAAATGACTGTCTTTACATGAAAAAAAATTTCACAAGTAGAATATAATTTGTACAGTAATTGAAAATATGGAATTTATAAAACGGTAATTTTTATAACAAACTAAAATATAAAAATAAAACATATTTAAAAACGTTATACAATTTAACCGAATCCTTTTATTCAAAAACTTTTTTCCTGAATGCTAAAAAAATTAATCAAACAATTATCGTTTGGCGAAAGCATTCATTTAAGTTTACAATTCTGTCCAGAAGATTTTATTTTCTAAAATGATAATAAATATCAGCATTGTGAGACAGTTACTTATTTTAAATAAGCGTAATTAGAATGTCGAGGGTTTTAAAATAACCATTAAATTTTATTTCTATGAATCGATCAGTCAGAAAATGCTTTCCAAATCAGCATTTATTCTCTTACAAACCATCATTTACTTCCAGACGAAACTGATTTTATCGTTTGCTTCTTTGTATCCTGAGCGAATCAAAGCCAGTAAATGATTGGTTGGAAATCCAAATATGCGTAAAAATGGAGACAGTTTCTTTTATGTTACTTACTTAGAGGAACGTGCTTTCGATATATTGAGAAAATAGCGAAGGAATCAATATAAGAGACTGTTCAATTCTTAAGAATGGGTAAAATGGATCGACTAAAAAATTTTTACTAATCGACTAAAAGTATTTTTATTATGTTACTGCAAGCATTGTTAATAAAAATTTAAATGTTTTTATACATTGATTGAATTTTTGAAGAATTTGTTGGAAAAAAATATCGAGTTATTTTTATCGATATTAGAAGTTTTGATTGAACTTTTTAAAACCGACGATTAATTTAATGCCTTCAATGTTTTACAAGTCAATGAAGTAATTGAGCAGGATTAAAACATTTAATCATTTAAATATTTAAACATTAATTTAATCATTTTCGTTAATGCAAGACATTTAATTTTAATGTTGCTAATAGTGATGAAAACAGACATTTAATTTTAATTTAGTAAATGCTGATAAATAATTTTAATGTATTAATATAGATAGAAGTATTAATATAGATAGATGTAATGTAGATATTTAATTTCAATTTTATCAATATTGATAAAAGCAGATTTTTAATTGCAATTCTGTCAATGCTGACGAAAACAGGTATTTAATTGCAATTTTGTCAATATTGATAAAAGCAGATATTTATTTGTAATTTTATCAGTATTCATAAAATCAGACATTTCACCGTAAATTTATGAATAATGTTAAAAGTAAATAGTTGTGATAAGAATCTCCATTCGAAAAAATAAAGAAACGAGATCATATAGATTCAATTTAGTTTAATAAAAATTATTCTTGTTTTTTTCTCTTTTCACCTACGAGAAGAAGTACCCAAATATTATCCGCTTTGAAATAATTTTAAATGGTTCAATCATTTTTAAAAGTAGAAATAATTTGTTTTAGGCATTTTGTAAGGATTCTAATAAGTTAATGTAATTATTTAAAAGCAAAATTTTTATATAATATAGGCGTGTACTAGTTTACAATAATTGTAAGGATAACTTTGTTAAGTAGTGAATATATGAAAAAAAACGATAACTTACCGAGAGCCAAATAAGGTTTTCCAGTTTTTCTGAAACAATTTTCTATTACAAGGCTAATATTTGCATAATTGGCATGAAGCTAATAAAGACCACAATTGAAAACATCTTTCACTTTCTCTCACGCACGAACGTATACATATGCATTTAAAACTACAACATATAAATGAGAACGTCGAAGATAATATATTTAAAAAATTATGATCACAACAATACGAAGTACAGCATTTAAATGTTTAATAAAAATAAATATTAATTGTATTCTAAGATACTATTACAGGTGGTGAAAAAATAACTTACTGAAAATCAATTTCAATTTAACTAATTACTTTTATCTCTGATAAAATTCGATATTTAATATGTTGAACAAATTTATATGATGACATTCACATGCTAATCAGGATTTATAAAATATATATCACGTTATCCCACATTCATGATTCAGAAATCGTTTAACATTATACAGGGAAGTTTTGTAAATATAGATACACAAATTCTAGACCCGAATCGGACACACAATTATTTCTTAACAACTTAGCGCTGCCTAAAACTGCCTTTGATTATTTTAATTGGATTTTTAATTAAATATTTTTTTCAAACGTTAATGAGGATTTTTTTTGTTTGTTATTTTTGCATATACGTATAATAGACGAAGTCGAGATTTTTGACGAATCCCCAAGTTTTAGACTTAATTGAGATACATTTAGACTTAATTAAAAATACATTTTAAAAAAATTCCGTCTGTCTGTCTTTGACAAAGATAACTCAAAAGCGCTTTGAGCGAGAAGAATAAAATTTTGTATGTGATATTTACGCCGAATTTGTAGATTTGTGTCAAAGTTTGAGCAAAATTCATTTGGAGGAAGTCCGTCTGTCCTGTTGTTCGAATGTAATTTAACAAGATAACTGCAGCATTAAGAGAGATAGTTAGATAATATTTAATACACAGATTTAACATCTATAGTATAGACACCGATCGAGTTTTGAATTAAGCCATTGAGGGGTTCACCATCTGTAGCTCTGTACTTACAGAAACTTAATGTATTAAAAGTGGTAAACTTAATGTAAAAATAAATGTATTAAAATTGGTAAACTTAATGTAAAAATAAATGTATTAAAATTGGTAAACTTAATGTAAAAATAAATGTATTAAAATTGGTAAACTTAATGTAAAAATAAATGTATTAAAATTGGTAAACTTAATGTAAAAATAAATGTATTAAAATTGGTAAACTTAATGTAAAAATAAATGTATTAAAATTGGTAAACTTAATGTAAAAATAAATGTATTAAAATTGGTATGGGATTCGATAGCTACATTTTTTGTCAAATTTTAGTTCAATCGGTTGGAAAATATCTGTCTGAAGCATAAATTCGATTTTCAGATATTAACCGCATGCAAGGGATTAATCGCCAAATAACTCGCCAATGGCATGAGAGATTCCGTAAAAATTCAAGCCAAACTAAATCCTCACCAAAAGCTAATATTTCGTAACTATTGTACTTCAGTGTCATTTAAGGCGTTCCCAAGAATGAACACTTTCATGAGAGAGTATGCAAAACCGTTTTGGGAAACCATTCCAGCTGGGCTTTTTTCCATTAACATTATAGAATAAAGATAAATTTCCATATATCAGTAAAGGCAGAAGAATTAACTTTTCAGTAATACAAATGTTTCCTATAATTTGGAATAATTTTATATAAATATTTCAACTATACTTCATAAAAATATTTTTTTTATTAGCTTAGTTGTTTTATTGGCTGTTATACCTGTTGAGATTGTCAAATTATCGTGATTTTAATATAGAAACTCATGTTTTTGGATGGATGAATGGCGGGAACTTTATAAACAACTATTAATTATAAATTTAGCATGGATATTTATATTAACATTAATATATATTTACATATATTAATACATCAGCTGTAGCTAAGTGTTGATACATCATCGCGTAATTCCTTCGATAAAACTTTTACATTAATAATGCTAAGTCAACCATCTAACTCTCCGACCCGCCACGAAGGCACACGGATTTAAAGCATAAAACTGAATGACCGCACCGCCGCAACAACAATATTGGCGGGAACTGTGGTTGAGTCCTAAGGGCCGTCACCGGCGACGGTACAACCCTCCCGTAGGAAGGAAGTACGTCCCGTCATCAATGGGAGGAGTCAGATCCCCCACCTATTAGTGTACCCTCCAGGGTGGCGAGATCCAACCACCATGACGGAAGCATCTCATCTTCATTTCGAGGTGCCCCCGGGGGGTTACATTAATAATGCTAATGTTGCCGATTCCGAAATAGTAAATAAAGCAAATGTTATAGAAAGTCTAAATGCTTAATTCAGTATTTTAGAAGAACAATGCTACCAAATCATGAAATCTGTACGTTTGTATGAATTAGAAGTCCGAATCTTGTTTAAATGTTCGTTGTTAAATAATGAGAGGGATTACATATTCCCGAGGTGTCTGATTATGACAAAAATAACTACTCAAAAACAAAAATTATTCATAATACAAATAATCTTGAAAAAATATCAGTATACTCGTAATTTTTAAATTGCGACTAAGCAAATCATGATAAAAACATCGCATCATGTGTATTTCTATTTCTTTGAAAGCAAAACTTAATATAAAAACCATTCTTAAAGAGTTTTATTTTTTAGTTTACCTTTCTGCTATCTGTCTTGAAAATGAAAAATGTGTTATGATACGCTTGGCCGATTTTTCTCACAGAATTCAACACGATACCAGCAAACGAACAAAAAAAGTTTAGTAAACAGAATAATATATTTAAATTTTGGATTCTCAAGTAGTTTTGGTACTGGAGAAAGGCATGTAGCGATGTTGCCTTAGATTTCTTGTAAAGTTTTTCTTTCGGAACTCGGAGCAAAGTTCGTTAGGAAATGCAAACACTACATTTATCAGATTAGAAATACGCAAAGTTATTTCTTATGTAATGTTATGCTTGAAATTCTTTTAGGGCGAAAGCATACTCTAATCAAGTTCCATATGGAGTGCGTTTGGAAGTTCAATTTCATGAAAGTCTTTCTCAAAATACTAAAGTAAATGTTGAATGGGGAATTGATATTTAAATCCAGTTGTACGGAAGCTCAGCTAAAAAATACCCCTTATTTCTTTTAGTGCACTTAATTTACGTACTTTTAAAAATAGATGGAAAATAAATAGATAGAATAATATAAAAGCAATGTTTGATGCGTTTTGAAGAGTTTACAAAAATAAATGAGAAATACGTTTTCAAACTTGAAATAAAAATTAAATGCAGTAAAATATTGTTACAAATCTGTAATTTTGCTATCCAGCACGAATAGTATCATCCTGGAAAAACCGTTAAAACCTTTGTAAGATCTGTACTGTGCGTGCTGAGCTTGACGACCATTTGGCGACTTGGCGATGAATTTGACGAGTTTGGCGACTAAATGGATCATACCGGAAAGTTCAAGAAGTTTCACGATCCATCCAGTAATAACCGAGATACACCGAGGCACGCCCTGATTGGTCTGAAGATTCTAGCCTCGCCTCCCGGAACTATAAAAGACGAGCACTCAGAAGCTGGGAGGAAGTCGTGTGGATCGTCAGAAGTGGTGTGTGAGAGAGTCGGAGTCGCCGACAAGTAGAGAAACTGGAGAGGATTAGACAGCAAGAAAGCTGCTGAACTATAGCGATTAAATGCGCTACTTTATTATGATTGATAGACGGTATTTTGTTGTAGAAAAATTTTGTAACAATATACTCTCTCCGTGTGAATGTATTTTTTGAATTTTTAAATGTTACAAGAATTATTTTTGTGTAATTTAAATATCACGGAAGAAGCCACATAATCGCCCACTATTTACTTAATTAAAATTAGTTTTCAATTTAAAGCGAATGTCTCTGCAATGAATAACCCTATCATCCGAATTATATTTGCAATAAATTTTTAAATGAGAGTCAAATATTCTGGATTCAATCCTCAACATTTCCGCAATAGTAAGTGTTTAGCATTTGTAATCACAAGTTTCATTTGAAAGAAGATTAATTCCATAAATTTTTGCCCATTTATTATTTTGAAATGCAAATAAATCTGATTATATTTATAAACTTGGTTATATTTTATGTAGCAGCATTTGTTCAAATTATTAAAAAATCTCGAAATAAAATGAAATATTAAGCGAGATATAAAAATTAAAATTAAGAAGTAATATATACATTTGTTTATGTTTATTAATTTATTGAATTTTTATATAATGTGTAGTAAATATATGGAAAAAAAATTTTCTTATGTATACGGTGTCTCACAAAAGTGATGGGACACTTGTGCTTTACAAAAGGAAACTGTAATAAAATAAATAAATAAACATGTACACATTTTTTTTCGGGTGTGTTTCATATTTAAAGTTAGTAAAAATTATTACATAACATGCATTTTGTCAAAATATTAAAATATTAATTTAATAAAAATACAAGTGTTTAGAACGGAGCAAAAAATGGCTCACATAAGTGATGGGACACTTACTTTACCATCAAATATTTATCCAAAAATTTTACTTTTTAAAAGGTTTTGATATTTTGTTGGATTTCCTTTTACTTTTAAAACATGATTTAATCTTCTTGGGATGGATTCGACTCATTTTTTTGTGATTTCTGGAGTGATTTTACCCCATTCTTCTTGAAACACCGATTTTAATTGTTGTTTTGAAGAAATGGTAGGTTTGCGAATTCTTCATTTCAATTCTTGCCAAATATTCTCTATGGGATTTAAGTCTTGAGATTGTGGTTGTGTTTTTATTATTTCAGGACAGTTATACAGCAGCCAGAGTCTAACGTTCAAAGCAGTGTGCTTGGGGTCATTGTCTTGGTAGAATTTAAAATTGTTATGAAGGTTCAATTTTCGTGCTGAAGATTTCAAATTTTGCTTTAAAATGTCAATGTACATGTACTGATCCATTATACTGTCAATAAAAACAAGATTACCAACTCCAGCGGACGGCATACACCCCCATACCATAACTCCTCCTCCACCATGTTTTACTGTTGGCAAAAAGTTCTGTTTGCGAAATTCTTCCCTGGGTTTTCTTCACACCAAGATTCTACCGTCAGAACCAAATATATTAAATTTACTCTCATCAGCAAATACAACTTTATTCCAGTAATCAGAATTCTTATTTATGTTGGATTTTGCGAATGCTAGTCTGAGTTTTCTATTCTTTTCACTTCCGAAGAATTTTTTCCTGGCTACTCTACCGTGATATCCAGCAGATAGAATTACCCTTCTAATAGTCTCAGGATTAACAATTATTCCATATAATGCTTGTAAATCAGCAGCAACTTTAGGAGCACTCTTTCTTGCATTTGTTTTTAATATTTCGAACAATAATTCGCTTTATTCCATTGGATAGCTTTGATGGTCGGTCAGGTCTTCTTTTATCCTGAATAATATGATTCTTTTTATATCGTTTAATGATATTGAAAACTGTTGAATGACTCAAGTTAACTGTTTCAGCAGTTTTTCTAATAGATTTTCCACTTTCAATATGCAAATTAATAACTAATTTTCGAATTTCAGGCGAAGTTTCTTTTCGTTTAGCATTCATGGCTGCACAGAGCTAAAAAACACAAAAATTCCGAAACAAACTGCAGACGATTTTATAAATTATTGCCAATTGCTTTTAAGTAAAAATAAAACCACCAAAAATGTTTTTATTGCTTATTTCAGATGATTTTTGTTGCATATCTAATGGTGTCCCATCACTTATGTGAGCTATTTTTTTCTCCGTTCTAAACAATTGTATTTTTATTAAATTAATATTTTAATATTTTGACAAAATGTATGTTATGTAATAATTGTTACTAAATTTAAGTATGAAAGAAACCCACAAAAAATGTGTACATGTTTTTATTTATTTATTTTATTACAATTTCCTTTTGTAAAGCACAAGTGTCCCATCACTTTTGTGAGACATTGTATATCAATTCGGAAAGGCTGCAAAATTTAAAAATTGATTTGTACTAGAGATAAATATTTAAACACTCTCTTTATAATGAAAGTATATGAAAATTTAGTTGAAATAAATTGGTTATATTTTTTTTCATCCAAACATTTGTAATTAAATTTGCAATAGTTATATTACAACTTAAATTGAATAGTTAATTTAAGAAGATAGTTTGAATTATTTATCTTTATTTCATATTTACGAGTCAAGATGAAAATATTAATAACTAGTAGCATTTTCAATGATATTTAATAAATTTCATATTACATTAAATTATTTTGAGAAAAAAATTGATTTATTGACGTCAGTATTATTTGATCTAATTAAATTACAATAGAAATCTGAATAATAACTTACATAAATTTTGACTCACAACTAAATTGAAAAATAATTGATTATATTATTTTTAACAGTATACAAATTCATCCAACGTCAAACTCAGTACTATAAGACTCAGAAAGGAAAATTCATTTCAAACATAATTAATTTGTTTATTGTTGTTTGTATCAAATGAGTAAAATTCGATTACTGTCTTATATATCCAGCATTGCTTTTTATAAATTATTTTTATGCTTTGATAGTGAGAACTTAAACATTTAAACAAATCTCACAAAAACTTGATTAAAATTTTTTATAATCTACAACATTTTTTAGCAGATTTGAACAATTTATAACAATTATTTAAAGCAAAGAGTAAAGTTTTGACACATCAAAATAGATGTTGAGTCTTCTTTTTCTAAAAATGTATAATGTGAAAATATATTTCATTTTAGTACGCGATGAAATCTCAAAAGAAAATCGTCTGCAACAACATATTTTAATTAAAATGAGATGACCAGTTTTAGCAACCAAAAAATGCAAGATATTATAAAATGTTCCAAACGATTTTTGAAAACTGAGAAAAGATGATTTTTATTTTAAATTTATGAATAATATTAAATATATAGTACAAAATTGAATATAAACTTTTTGAACGGAAACTTAAAAATATACTTACAAGGTGGGACATGAAGGCTTAAAAATTGAATTTTAATCCCCGCCCACCATTAAAAGTAAAATGTCAATTTTCGGATTAATTATTTAAAAAAGCTGAAATATGTTAGAAAGAAAAAAATATATATATTGTACAAAATTTTTTGAGTATCGATCAGTTAAAATAAATATTATTTAAATATCTTTCTTTACCATGTTATGATTTCTTTAAACACTGACACGTAAATAAATCATAAGAATAAAAATTTTGCTTATTGATTCCATTCTAAGCATGCGATGAATATTTAAATTTACAAAAAAAAAAAAAAATATTGATTATTCCTAAATTTTCACGAACATCTTTCTTAAGATATTCAAAATTTGAGAAAAAAAATTTGGAGAAACTCTACAGAGTGGTTTTGAAATCCTATTGAAGAAAACAAATTGATGTTTCAAAATTATTATTATAAATTTAGTGCCCACTTTATGTCGTTATTTATAATTTTCATTAATGTTTATTTATACAAATCAATACGAAAGAAATTGCACTAATAATAAGTATTTACTTCAGAATTTTTATGGAACTAGAATTGGAGTAAAATGAGAACAGAAATTAGTTCTGTAACGAAAAATGAGACCTCCTTATACAAGAAGACACGAAACACAGGTCGAGGTATATCTAAAGATAGCGTTTATAGAAACAACACACAAGTAAGCAGCATATGATTATAAGGAAACCGACAATAAGTAGAACAAATAGTTAAGACTGCAGTCAGATAGGTAGCTCAGCGATCAGCTCTTTAAAGAGGAAATTGATACATTTGGTTAGAATTTTTCCTTTTAGAATATCCCACCAGATGAAACAATTTTTGGAAGAATCTGGGGCTTCGGCTTCTAATAAAAATCATTTTATTCCTTCCCATATTTTTGGTGACTTTTTAGAAACGTCATTCTGACACTGAAATCGCCAACTCGCCAAATAATGATTAATTTTGCTGTCACGATCTGGGGGCATTGATCTGTTTCTCATCCTGCATACATTACAATATCTATAAATCACTTTGCCATAATATGTGCCATCTGCTCAGGGAAGCCATGATATAGATTCAGAACAAAATAAGCCAGCATCCCCACTCCCGACAGGACCGACTTTGAGAAGATGGAATGCAAAGGGGTTGTTCGAAGGTTGTTTATCACAAAACAAATATTTTAATGTTTATTTGAGGTTTTTTTATTAATATAAGAATAAAATGATGAATAAAAGTGAAATTATTTAAATATATATGTAGCTTTTGAAGAAAAGCATATTTTGATGTAAATTTTATTATTTAGTATCTGATACACGGCTAGTGCTGAGTTATTATTGTAAATTTTGTATCAAACGATGGACGCGATGATGTATCAAATTTAGAATAACTGTTTAAGAATAGGAAAAATAGAATGAATGATATTTATTTTCTTATCGGCAATGGATGCATCCATCGAAATTTAATGATATAAAAAGGAGAAGTAGAAATAATGTCTATTCTATTTTTAAGACTTTACTATCGAGTTCCCGGCGCATTGCTGCCTCAGAAGTAATAATTTGAAATATTGTTTGAAATTAAAAATAACTGACAATATCCTGTGTAGATAACTATTTATTAAAAAAAAAGAAAAAAAAATATCTCTTAGAATAAATATTTTCGATTTCATTTCGCTCACGTTGATTGGCATCAGTCGTGATAATTTTATTTTGTTTGATATATGCGCTACTAAGTCCAGATGACATTTGCCGTTTACTATTTGTCTTTTAACAATTGTTCAAATTTAAAATATAACTTTCGCGCAAGTGCAAACAATAAGTTGGCAAAGTTGTATCGTAATCGGATGAACAGTACGGCAGCGCAGACGTTAAGAGCAAATGAAAATTCATTTTTATATATTATATTTACAAAAACTAGAATTATAACTGAGAAAAAAATTGTTACCGTTTTTTTTCTTTGTAACATTACATGAGGAACACTAAGTAACTAACTAACTACTATTGTCTAAGAATTATATTCATAATTAAAAATTTTTGGCTATAATATATGAAATCATCAAAGAAAAATCCAATTTTTTTCAAGAATATTTGCATTAAACAACGATAACTACACTTCTAGCGCATTCAATATCAAATCCACAGGTTCATTACATTCTGCATGGCATAACAAACATTAATTTAATTCAAAATTGCATTTAAGTTATCTTAAATATTTCTTGTGATAAAACGGTACACAGTAGGATTATGAAAAATTCGTTCTTCAGAAAAAAAACCCTTTAAAGTTATTAAATGCTTATAAATAGGCGTCAGTTACATGTCAGTAATTACTGTAACTTGGCATCTAATTGACATAGAGACAACATAAAGATATCTCCGGAAACAGAAATGTGTCTATTGCATGAGACTGCAGGAAATAAAAATGTGAATTTTCATCCAAATTCATGTTTGTAACCTAATCGGGTATCTCAAAAACAGGAAATAGTTTTTTTATCCATATCTTTGATAAAACTTTAGAATAAATAAAAGAGCAGATTGTCTCTTTCACAAGAATGGACAAAACACATTAGAAAAGAAGTAGTTCTTTTTTTAAAAATCTTTCTTGGTATTTTATTGCAAACACTGCTATTAAAATATTAAGAATTTTTTTACAAAATACGAGAGTTTTCTATCTAGTAGTTTTTCATTCAATGGCAGTAAAAAAGTAAAGTCCAGAAAATGTAGGAATTTTATAATTTATAAAAATGATGGACGATAATATACAAATTTAAATGCATAGAAATATACTGTATTGAAATTTATATTATTATATTAAAACTATAAATGAAAACCCATTATCAAGGATCATAAAATGTAAAAGAAGTTCAAAATTTTAGAAAAATAAAATGTTTGAATCTACATGATTACATACATAGCAATGAACGATGATTAAATTTTTTATTAATCTGTTAAAACTATACACAAAAATCCAAAATCGAACATATGAAAAAATTAAAGAAAGTTTATAATTTTAGAAAAAAAAAATATTTTTATAAAGACGGCAGTCCTACATTATGAAAAAAAAATTAAAATTTTTATTAAAGCTTCACATACAATATCCAAGAAAAAACCAATTATCGATAGTAAAAAACTGAATACATGAAGAATTTTAGAAAAAAAAAAATTATATTTTTAGAAAGTATTATTTGATTGGAGGATAAGTTAAATTTCGAACATTAAATAATTACAAATTCAAACATTTTATTTTCAATAAAAATCCCAATTTCACAAATTTGTTGAATATAAAATGAAGGGAAAAGGATTTATTTCATTAATGTACATTCCATCGAAACGAGCTATTTATATTTCTTTATAGTTTGCAAGTTATAGTCTTTATCTTCTTTATAGTCTTAATAGTCAACAAGAATCAGCCATTACGAATACATTTGTGATGTACCATAAACTAGGTAAGATTAGAGATACAAAGTTATAGGAAATATACAGGGTGTTTATAAAGTCCTGGACCCATTTTGATGTTTAATAATTCATAAAATAATAAAGATAGATTTAAATTAATAACATAAATGGTTAAATAGACTCAAAAAGTTTCATGACCCTTGTCAATGAACTTCCACGTGTGCCCACCTCGTCGCACGGAGAATATCAAGTCGATAGTCAATTTCACGCCTGGTAGCGACAAGCATGTCGGCATCCACAGAGCCATTTGCGCACATTATGGCGATTAACAATGCCAGAAACATGAAAGGATGCTTCATCGGAGAACATTATGCTCTTCAGCTAATCAGCATCATCTTCTAATTTCTTTAGCATATCTGTTGCAAAGGCCATCCTCCTAGGCCTATCATTCGATTCCAAAACTTGAACAATTTGAACTTTGTATGCATGCAGTCTTAATTTTTTCTTAATAACCTTGTACACCGTCGAAATTGGCATATCCAATTCTGTTGCCGCTGATCTCACAGATATTCTAGGATTGTGTAAAAATGTCTCTCTGACACGCTCAACATCAAAATCACTTGTGCAAGGACGTCTGGAACGTTTCTTATCTTCGATACTTCCAATTTCTAGAAAATTCTTTTTCCACCGCAAGATGCTGTTTTTGGATGGAGGATCTTTTTGGAGAATTCTTCTGAAATTTCTCTGTGCTTGCACTATCGATTTCATTTCTATGAACCACCATAAAATCTGTGCTTTCTCTTGTGGTGTATGCATTCTCCTTAATATCCGCTCGAATAAAACATCACATACAAAAGTACTACATAGAACAAACACATCAAAAGTAAACATAACATTGCAATAGTTGTCAAAAACAAAAGAGAGAAAAATGCAATTAATAAGCAGACAATATTTAGAAAAGTACAGATATTTAGACTGGAAAATGAAATTATCTGAAATTAACCACACGCGCAGACGATATTTACAAAAGTAAAAATATTCCAACCTGAAAAGGAAAATATATGAGTTATTCCATCAATAAATGCCATAAGTTGGTTTATATCTTTATTGTTTTATGAGTTATTAAACATCAAAATGGGTCCGGGACTTTATAAACACCCTGTATAATGGCTTTATTTGTAAACTTTACTGAAGTATTAGGAAAAGTAGATATTCATTTTTTTTTCAATAATTGTTTGTTGTTCAACAGCAGAAATGTGCTATAAAAGGGGAAAGAGATGAAGATAGATGGAGATCCCAGTTACAGTTCTGATATTGAAAAAAAAAAAAAAAAAGAATAAAAGCACTGGATAATATTGGAAATTTTTAAAATTCTTTCTTTCTTTCCAATGAATTTCCCAAGAAATATTTTTCCCTGTGCCTTTGCTTCTTGATATTTACACCAGCTATTGGCTCGTACTAGACATTGCCCATGCATAGAATGTTTCGAGCTTGAGCAAAAGTGATAAAATGCTACAATAACTCCAGATAAAATGTTTTTTAGACTATCAAGGTTACTACGAATTTAAATTCTATAGTAATTCTGTAATCTATCGATTAAATTGTTAGTTAATTTGCCCTTTCCTTTCAGGCCCTTTGTTGATTTATTTTCAATTTCTGTAATCGACTGCCAATTCTCGTTTGGACATGACCAATAAATACGCACTAATTTGGTGACCGTATTTGCACCATATATATATTTTCACAGCATAATGCACTAGCAACATCATAAAATCATTATTTGCATTTTAAAACTAAAAAAAAAGGTAAAAAATAAGTTAACAGTGGCATTTTTAAAAACTTTCGGTTGCAGACTGAGAATTCCGGCTAATTTTCAAGTATACTGTACATTTTTAATTTGATATATATCGGCTACTAGATGACATAAAATGAAAAGTAAAACGGTTTTGGAAAGAAACAATGTTTGAATTTAAATACTTTTGTAAAAAAATGTACAAGAAGGTGGATAAATGCCATTTTCAATCTAGGCAATCACCTTAAAAAAAATTGAATATTTTTGGTTTGTATATTAGTAAAAAGATCTAAAAAAAAAAAAAAAAAAAAAAAAAAAACCTCCTTCTATATCAGCTTTTTTTATTTTTATTTTTTTACTATTATAATTTACTTATAAATAAAAAAATCATGGAAATATTTCTTTCTTGCTATAATGTATTTTTATTGAATACTGAACATTTCAAAACAAAGAGTAACACCACGCATGAAATTTGAGTTACCAAATCTATGTTACATTTTCAAATCGAACAACATGAACTCTTACGTCCATAAGAGAACGTACGAAATGGTTTGAAACGTGAATTTTAGTCAAAGTCATGAGTTTGAATGCTTGACTATTAGAATACTTTATCTTTGTATGCTTTCTATAATCTATACTTATAATAAAGCTCAATGTGTGTGTGTGTGTGCGTGTGTGTGTGTGTTGGCGCTCTACAGGCCAGACCGTTTGACATACAGCTACCAAATTTGGTACATGTATACCTTGGAGGTTGGGAATGTGCACCTGGGGTTTCTTTTTTCGAATTTTTAATTAGAATTTTAATTATTAATTAAAAACTAACTTTCCCTCCAAAAAAATCTTCCATTTTTCCCACCGCCAACTTTTCCGCCAAAAAAAATCTTCCATTATCCCGAGCGCCAAACGAGAAAGCCTTCAGTTTTTTTTTCTCCCAACAGTAATGAGGCTAGGGTTCAAATTTTTCGGCGGATTATTTCAATCGGTTCTGTTTATTTTCTTAATGTTTGATGCATTTAAAATTAAACATTGTTAATGAATCAATCTTTCAGATTCATTCTGAAGTACTTTTGAATTAAAATAAAACAGAATAAAGGAAATTAAAAATTTCTAATCCGCATAGCGTTACCCCAAATGGCGTAGAAAAAATCACGTACTTGCGTTACGTAACCGGCGAATAAAATTCACGCATGCGCATTCTGTTCTGATTGTTGCCATGACAACGTCATCAATGGAAGATTTAAATTATTTTTGGGTTAGTTGCATGCTTTTGTAAGTAAATTGTATTTATGTTAGTTATATATTTTTTGTATATGCTTATAGTTTTAAGTACATCGTTTTTTAAGTAGTTTTTTTAAAACCTGTTTTCAACCGTTTATTTTAAACGATTCGTTTTATTTTCTTAGTGTTTGATGCATTTAAATTTAAACATTGTTAATTAATCGATCTGCTCATAATGAATCTAAGAAAATTTTGTTGACCAACTCTTGAGATATTACATAAATTAAAAAAGATATTCTTTAGTGCCCATAAAGTTTAAACGCTGAGTGACTCTATTTTCAGTAATGAGATTATAAAAAATGCTTTGTTTCAGTAAAAAATATTATTATATTAATTGAAGATAAATTCTTTCCACTTTAATTTAAAGCATAAATTCTACCGTTTTCAACCGTTTATTTTAAACGATTCGTTTTATTTTCTTAGTGTTTGATGCATTTAAATTTAAACATTGTTAATTAATCGATCTGCTCATAATGAATCTAAGAAAATTTTGTTGACCAACTCTTGAGATATTACATAAATTAAAAAAGATATTCTTTAGTGCCCATAAAGTTTAAACGCTGAGTGACTCTATTTTCAGTAATCAGATTATAAAAAAATGCTTTGTTTCAGTAAAAAATATTATTATATTAATTGAAGATAAATTCTTTCCACTTTAAGTTAAAGCATAAATTCTACCGTTTTCAACCGTTTATTTTAAACGATTCGTTTTATTTTCTTAGTGTTTGATGCATTTAAATTTAAACATTGTTAATTAATCGATCTGCTCATAATGAATCTAAGAAAATTTTGTTGACCAACTCTTGAGATATTACATAAATTAAAAAAGATATTCTTTAGTGCCCATAAAGTTTAAACGCTGAGTGACTCTATTTTCAGTAATCAGATTATAAAAAAATGCTTTGTTTCAGTAAAAAATATTATTATATTAATTGAAGATAAATTCTTTCCACTTTAATTTAATGCATAAATTCTACCGTTTTCAACCGTTTATTTTAAACGATTCGTTTTATTTTCTTAGTGTTTGATGCATTTAAATTTAAACATTGTTAATTAATCAATCTGCTCATAATGAATCTAAGAAAATTTTGTTGACCAACTCTTGAGATATTACATAAATTAAAAAAGATATTCTTTAGTGCCCATAAAGTTTAAACGCTGAGTGACTCTATTTTCAGTAATGAGATTATAAAAAAATGCTTTGTTTCAGTAAAAAATATTATTATATTAATTGAGGATAAATTCTTTCCACTTTAATTTAAAGCATAAATTCTACCGTTTTCAACCGTTTATTTTAAACGATTCGTTTTATTTTCTTAGTGTTTGATGCATTTAAATTTAAACATTGTTAATTAATCGATCTGCTCATAATGAATCTAAGAAAATTTTGTTGACCAACTCTTGAGATATTACATAAATTAAAAAAGATATTCTTTAGTGCCCATAAAGTTTAAACGCTGAGTGACTCTATTTTCAGTAATCAGATTATAAAAAAATGCTTTGTTTCAGTAAAAAATATTATTATATTAATTGAAGATAAATTCTTTCCACTTTAATTTAAAGCATAAATTCTACCGTTTTCAACCGTTTATTTTAAACGATTCGTTTTATTTTCTTAGTGTTTGATGCATTTAAATTTAAACATTGTTAATTAATCGATCTGCTCATAATGAATCTAAGAAAATTTTGTTGACCAACTCTTGAGATATTACATAAATTAAAAAAGATATTCTTTAGTGCCCATAAAGTTTAAACGCTGAGTGACTCTATTTTCAGTAATCAGATTATAAAAAAATGCTTTGTTTCAGTAAAAAATATTATTATATTAATTGAAGATAAATTCTTTCCACTTTAATTTAAAGCATAAATTCTACCGTTTTCAACCGTTTATTTTAAACGATTCGTTTTATTTTCTTAGTGTTTGATGCATTTAAATTTAAACATTGTTAATTAATCGATCTGCTCATAATGAATCTAAGAAAATTTTGTTTACCAACTCTTGAGATATTACATAAATTAAAAAAGATATTCTTTAGTGCCCATAAAGTTTAAACGCTGAGTGACTCTATTTTCAGTAATCAGATTATAAAAAAATGCTTTGTTTCAGTAAAAAATATTATTATATTAATTGAAGATAAATTCTTTCCACTTTAATTTAAAGCATAAATTCTACCGTTTTCAACCGTTTATTTTAAACGATTCGTTTTATTTTCTTAGTGTTTGATGCATTTAAATTTAAACATTGTTAATTAATCGATCTGCTCATAATGAATCTAAGAAAATTTTGTTGACCAACTCTTGAGATATTACATAAATTAAAAAAGATATTCTTTATTGTCCATAAAGTTTAAACGCTGAGTGACTCTATTTTCAGTAATCAGATTATAAAAAAATGCTTTGTTTCAGTAAAAAATATTATTATATTAATTGAAGATAAATTCTTTCCACTTTAATTTAAAGCATAAATTCTACCGTTTTCAACCGTTTATTTTAAACGATTCGTTTTATTTTCTTAGTGTTTGATGCATTTAAATTTAAACATTGTTAATTAATCGATATGCTCATAATGAATCTAAGAAAACTTTGTTGACCAACTCTTGAGATATTACATAAATTTAAAAAGATATTCTTTAGTGCCCATAAAGTTTAAACGCTGAGTGACTCTATTTTCAGTAATCAGATTATAAAAAAATGCTTTGTTTCAGTAAAAAATATTATTATATTAATTGAAGATAAATTCTTTCCACTTTAATTTAAAGCATAAATTCTACCGTTTTCAACCGTTTATTTTAAACGATTCGTTTTATTTTCTTAGTGTTTGATGCATTTAAATTTAAACATTGTTAATTAATCGATCTGCTCATAATGAATCTAAGAAAATTTTGTTGACCAACTCTTGAGATATTACATAAATTAAAAAAGATATTCTTTAGTGCCCATAAAGTTTAAACGCTGAGTGACTCTATTTTCAGTAATCAGATTATAAAAAAATGCTTTGTTTCAGTAAAAAATATTATTATATTAATTGAAGATAAATTCTTTCCACTTTAATTTAAAGCATAAATTCTACCGTTTTCAACCGTTTATTTTAAACGATTCGTTTTATTTTCTTAGTGTTTGATGCATTTAAATTTAAACATTGTTAATTAATCGATCTGCTCATAATGAATCTAAGAAAATTTTGTTGACCAACTCTTGAGATATTACATAAATTAAAAAAGATATTCTTTAGTGTCCATAAAGTTTAAACGCTGAGTGACTCTATTTTCAGTAATCAGATTATAAAAAAATGCTTTGTTTCAGTAAAAAATATTATTATATTAATTGAAGATAAATTCTTTCCACTTTAATTTAAAGCATAAATTCTACCGTTTTCAACCGTTTATTTTAAACGATTCGTTTTATTTTCTTAGTGTTTGATGCATTTAAATTTAAACATTGTTAATTAATCGATCTGCTCATAATGAATCTAAGAAAATTTTGTTGACCAACTCTTGAGATATTACATAAATTAAAAAAGATATTCTTTAGTGTCCATAAAGTTTAAACGCTGAGTGACTCTATTTTCAGTAATCAGATTATAAAAAAATGCTTTGTTTCAGTAAAAAATATTATTATATTAATTGAAGATAAATTCTTTCCACTTTAATTTAAAGCATAAATTCTACCGTTTTCAACCGTTTATTTTAAACGATTCGTTTTATTTTCTTAGTGTTTGATGCATTTAAATTTAAACATTGTTAATTAATCGATATGCTCATAATGAATCTAAGAAAACTTTGTTGACCAACTCTTGAGATATTACATAAATTTAAAAAGATATTCTTTAGTGCCCATAAAGTTTAAACGCTGAGTGACTCTATTTTCAGTAATCAGATTATAAAAAAATGCTTTGTTTCAGTAAAAAATATTATTATATTAATTGAAGATAAATTCTTTCCACTTTAATTTAAAGCATAAATTCTACCGTTTTCAACCGTTTATTTTAAACGATTCGTTTTATTTTCTTAGTGTTTGATGCATTTAAATTTAAACATTGTTAATTAATCGATCTGCTCATAATGAATCTAAGAAAATTTTGTTGACCAACTCTTGAGATATTACATAAATTAAAAAAGATATTCTTTAGTGCCCATAAAGTTTAAACGCTGAGTGACTCTATTTTCAGTAATCAGATTATAAAAAAATGCTTTGTTTCAGTAAAAAATATTATTATATTAATTGAAGATAAATTCTTTCCACTTTAATTTAAAGCATAAATTCTACCGTTTTCAACCGTTTATTTTAAACGATTCGTTTTATTTTCTTAGTGTTTGATGCATTTAAATTTAAAAATTGTTAATTAATCGATCTGCTCATAATGAATCTAAGAAAATTTTGTTGACCAACTCTTGAGATATTACATAAATTAAAAAAGATATTCTTTAGTGTCCATAAAGTTTAAACGCTGAGTGACTCTATTTTCAGTAATCAGATTATAAAAAAATGCTTTGTTTCAGTAAAAAATATTATTATATTAATTGAAGATAAATTCTTTCCACTTTAATTTAAAGCATAAATTCTACCGTTTTCAACCGTTTATTTTAAACGATTCGTTTTATTTTCTTAGTGTTTGATGCATTTAAATTTAAACATTGTTAATTAATCGATATGCTCATAATGAATCTAAGAAAACTTTGTTGACCAACTCTTGAGATATTACATAAATTTAAAAAGATATTCTTTAGTGCCCATAAAGTTTAAACGCTGAGTGACTCTATTTTCAGTAATCAGATTATAAAAAAATGCTTTGTTTCAGTAAAAAATATTATTATATTAATTGAAGATAAATTCTTTCCACTTTAATTTAAAGCATAAATTCTACCGTTTTCAACCGTTTATTTTAAACGATTCGTTTTATTTTCTTAGTGTTTGATGCATTTAAATTTAAACATTGTTAATTAATCGATCTGCTCATAATGAATCTAAGAAAATTTTGTTGACCAACTCTTGAGATATTACATAAATTAAAAAAGATATTCTTTAGTGTCCATAAAGTTTAAACGCTGAGTGACTCTATTTTCAGTAATCAGATTATAAAAAAATGCTTTGTTTCAGTAAAAAATATTATTATATTAATTGAAGATAAATTCTTTCCACTTTAATTTAAAGCATAAATTATACCGTTTTCAACCGTTTATTTTAAACGATTCGTTTTATTTTCTTAGTGTTTGATGCATTTAAATTTAAACATTGTTAATTAATCGATCTGCTCATAATGAATCTAAGAAAATTTTGTTGACCAACTCTTGAGATATTACATAAATTTAAAAAGATATTCTTTAGTGCCCATAAAGTTTAAACGCTGAGTGACTCTATTTTCAGTAATCAGATTATAAAAAAATGCTTTGTTTCAGTAAAAAATATTATTATATTAATTGAAGATAAATTCTTTCCACTTTAATTTAATGCATAAATTCTACCGTTTTCAACCGTTTATTTTAAACGATTCGTTTTATTTTCTTAGTGTTTGATGCATTTAAATTTAAACATTGTTAATTAATCGATCTGCTCATATTGAATCTAAGAAAACTTTGTTGACCAACTCTTGAGATATTACATAAATTTAAAAAGATATTCTTTAGTGCCCATAAAGTTTAAACGCTGAGTGACTCTATTTTCAGTAATGAGATTATAAAAAAATGCTTTGTTTCAGTAAAAAATATTATTATATTAATTGAAGATAAATTCTTTCCACTTTAATTTAAAGCATAAATTCTACCGTTTTCAACCGTTTATTTTAAACGATTCGTTTTATTTTCTTAGTGTTTGATGCATTTAAATTTAAACATTGTTAATTAATCGATCTGCTCATAATGAATCTAAGAAAATTTTGTTTACCAACTCTTGAGATATTACATAAATTAAAAAAGATATTCTTTAGTGTCCATAAAGTTTAAACGCTGAGTGACTCTATTTTCAGTAATCAGATTATAAAAAAATGCTTTGTTTCAGTAAAAAATATTATTATATTAATTGAAGATAAATTCTTTCCACTTTAATTTAAAGCATAAATTCTACCGTTTTCAACCGTTTATTTTAAACGATTCGTTTTATTTTCTTAGTGTTTGATGCATTTAAATTTAAACATTGTTAATTAATCGATATGCTCATAATGAATCTAAGAAAACTTTGTTGACCAACTCTTGAGATATTACATAAATTTAAAAAGATATTCTTTAGTGCCCATAAAGTTTAAACGCTGAGTGACTCTATTTTCAGTAATCAGATTATAAAAAAATGCTTTGTTTCAGTAAAAAATATTATTATATTAATTGAAGATAAATTCTTTCCACTTTAATTTAAAGCATAAATTCTACCGTTTTCAACCGTTTATTTTAAACGATTCGTTTTATTTTCTTAGTGTTTGATGCATTTAAATTTAAACATTGTTAATTAATCGATCTGCTCATATTGAATCTAAGAAAACTTTGTTGACCAACTCTTGAGATATTACATAAATTTAAAAAGATATTCTTTAGTGCCCATAAAGTTTAAACGCTGAGTGACTCTATTTTCAGTAATCAGATTATAAAAAAATGCTTTGTTTCAGTAAAAAATATTATTATATTAATTGAAGATAAATTCTTTCCACTTTAATTTAAAGCATAAATTCTACCGTTTTCAACCGTTTATTTTAAACGATTCGTTTTATTTTCTTAGTGTTTGATGCATTTAAATTTAAACATTGTTAATTAATCGATCTGCTCATAATGAATCTAAGAAAATTTTGTTGATCAACTCTTGAGATATTACATAAATTAAAAAAGATATTCTTTAGTGCCCATAAAGTTTAAACGCTGAGTGACTCTATTTTCAGTAATCAGATTATAAAAAAATGCTTTGTTTCAGTAAAAAATATTATTATATTAATTGAAGATAAATTCTTTCCACTTTAATTTAAAGCATAAATTCTACCGTTTTCAACCGTTTATTTTAAACGATTCGTTTTATTTTCTTAGTGTTTGATGCATTTAAATTTAAACATTGTTAATTAATCGATCTGCTCATAATGAATCTAAGAAAACTTTGTTGACCAACTCTTGAGATATTACATAAATTTAAAAAGATATTCTTTAGTGCCCATAAAGTTTAAACGCTGAGTGACTCTATTTTCAGTAATGAGATTATAAAAAAATGCTTTGTTTCAGTAAAAAATATTATTATATTAATTGAAGATAAATTCTTTCCACTTTAATTTAAAGCATAAATTCTACCGTTTTCAACCGTTTATTTTAAACGATTCGTTTTATTTTCTTAGTGTTTGATGCATTTAAATTTAAACATTGTTAATTAATCGATCTGCTCATAATGAATCTAAGAAAATTTTGTTGACCAACTCTTGAGATATTACATAAATTAAAAAAGATATTCTTTAGTGCCCATAAAGTTTAAACGCTGAGTGACTCTATTTTCAGTAATCAGATTATAAAAAAATGCTTTGTTTCAGTAAAAAATATTATTATATTAATTGAAGATAAATTCTTTCCACTTTAATTTAAAGCATAAATTCTACCGTTTTCAACCGTTTATTTTAAACGATTCGTTTTATTTTCTTAGTGTTTGATGCATTTAAATTTAAACATTGTTAATTAATCGATCTGCTCATAATGAATCTAAGAAAATTTTGTTGACCAACTCTTGAGATATTACATAAATTAAAAAAGATATTCTTTAGTGCCCATAATGTTTAAACGCTGAGTGACTCTATTTTCAGTAATGAGATTATAAAAAAATGCTTTGTTTCAGTAAAAAATATTATTATATTAATTGAAGATAAATTCTTTCCACTTTAATTTAAAGCATAAATTCTACCGTTTTCAACCGTTTATTTTAAACGATTCGTTTTATTTTCTTAGTGTTTGATGCATTGAAATTTAAACATTGTTAATTAATCGATCTGCTCATAATGAATCTAAGAAAATTTTGTTGACCAACTCTTGAGATATTACATAAATTAAAAAAGATATTCTTTAGTGCCCATAAAGTTTAAACGCTGAGTGACTCTATTTTCAGTAATCAGATTATAAAAAAATGCTTTGTTTCAGTAAAAAATATTATTATATTAATTGAAGATAAATTCTTTCCACTTTAATTTAAAGCATAAATTCTACGGGTGCTAACAGAAAATGAGAGAGATACATATTACGTTATGACTGAAGGCCTTTATAATATTATGAATGAATTATATGATAATCAAAATTTGAAGTTTTAAAATATTTTGATAAAGAAGCTATTAAAATAGAAATTGCATAAAATATTTAATTATTAAAATTTTAACGAACATTAAGATTGGCGAACCGGCTGGTCGCCAATGGCGGCTAGTAGAAAATAAAAATTGCTCCAAACTCTGTCTGGGGCGAATTAGGACGTTTGGAGTTATTATATTGCATGAAATCAATTCTTGGGTAGTAGGCGACCACTAAAACATGTTTTTGGAAAAATTTTATTATATATTTTTAATTAAAAATCAATGAAAGCTTTGATGATTTTTAACAGCCTACAAGCCTTTCTTCACAGGCCAATTTTAAGGTACATTAAATTTACAAAAAGAATTCCTAAAAAAATAATTTTTTTTTTTGCAAACTTTTCTCAATTTTGCATAATTTTATATAAGTCCATTTTATACAAATATGTTTATTTGATTTAGTTATTGAATTTATGCTCATGTTCGTTGTAATGAGATTGAATGGAGTTTTCTAACTAAGAAAATAGTTCGAACTAAATATGCAAATATCATTCTTTATTCAGAAATATATAGTTTTCTTCTAGAAAAAAATACATATTACATAAAAATAGAACATACCAAAAATTATTTTCGAAGAGAAAAATATATTATAATGCATATAATAAAATATTTAAGAAAAAAATATTATATACAATAAATTTAATGTCATCGCGACATTACAATAAGGAGTCAATCTATTAGAATCATAAAACCCAATGAGATATTTTTAAGATAATATAATGCTGTGATATTTTAAAATAAATTGACATTTTTTTTTCTTTATTCAGTAGGTTATAGTTTTCTTAATGAAAAAAAAATTACATATTACATAAAAATAGAACATACCAAAAATTATTTTCGAAGAGAAAAATATATTATAATGCATATAATAAAATATTTAAGAAAAAAAAATAATATATGCAATGAAATTAAATGTCATCGCGACATTTTAATAAGGAGTTAATCTATCAGAATCATAAAGAAACGACGAAATATTTCTAAAAAAATATATAACTCTACGATATTTCAAAATAAATTGTCAAATAGGCTTCTTTATTAAGAAGTTTATAAATTTTTCATAAAAAAAATATACATTACATAGCATAGAATATAAAAAAACCTTTACGTATATATGATGCATATAATAAAATATGTACGAAGATAAAACATTTTATAATATATATTTTAAATCATATACGAAAAATTATTTTATTATATTTAACGACATTAAATATCACCGCGACGTTATGATTATTACACTATAATTAGGAGTTAATTTATTAAAATCATAAAGGCTGCCGAAGTATTTCTAAATATAATGCCACGATATTTAAAAAAAAGATTCAAATATCTTTTTTTAATCAGATGTTTATAGTTTTCATATTAAGAAAATTACATATTACATGAAAACAAATTTGCGAAGAAGGAATATTTTATATACTAGCATGAAACAATAACAGGATTGAGAAATAAAAATATTTTTTTTTTTTATAAATGAATAAAATATGATGAATATATTGCATTATGAGTCTGTTTTTCCTTCATTTTAAAGATGAAATATAATAAAAAATCATTCTTCAAAAGATTTTTTTTTTCATCCTTTCTCTTCTATCATTTTTTTAGAATAAAAATTTGTTATGACACGCTTGGGCGATTTCTTTTCCAGATTCAACGAGACACCAGCAGCAAAAACAAAAACGAAAATTGGGAAAACAAAATAATATATTTAAATTTTGAATTTTCAAGTAGTCCTTACGTTGGAGAAACGTATGTAACGATGTTATTTTGAATTTCCTGCTAAAAGTTCATTTTTTTCCAAAACTCAGGGCAAAGTTCGTTAAGAAATGCAAACACTACTTTTATCAGAATAGAACTATGCAAAGTTATTTCTTGCGTAATATTATGCTTTAAATTATTTTGAGAAGAAGCCTATTCTAACCGAGTTCCATTTGGAATGCATTTGAGAGTTCAATTTCACGAACTTCTGATGTAAAATTCCACTACAAATTCTAAACCAGAACAGGTATTTAAATTTAGTACCATATGAAGTTCACAACAAAATCGTTTTATTTCTTTTAGTTTTCTTGAGTTATGCATTTTCTGCAATGTGTTTGTGAAATATATTAAAGGAAAGCTGTTTTTCATTAGATTTTGAAGAGATTTATAAAATTTGAAAGTACAAATAAGAAATAGGTTTAAAACTTGAATCACATTCCGAGTACAGCATAATATATGAAATATATTTTGCAAAATGCAATAAAGGAAAGGTAGTTTTATGGAATCTATAAGATTTGAATATGCAAATGAGAAATACTCTCAGAAACTTGAATAATATTCTAAATACAATACAAAATATAAGTAACTCAACTGTTTCTACATTTCTTTGTTTAATGATTTCTAGTAATGGAATAAAAATTTGAATATATTATTACATGGACAAATTGAAGGTATTTATTTCGTTTCTGTCTAATCGCCTTAGTAATATAAATGAGAATACTCGTTATGTTGAATTCAAACTAAACCTTTGATACTTGATATGATATTCAGGCTTCAAACAACAAAACATATGTAAACATCAAAATGTCATAGATATTAAAGTCGTTTTAGACTGCTCCACGTTCAACATAATACCAAATGTTTCTCTCTACGCAACCAACTGGAACAGAGCGGTTGTCCTTTTCTACACTGGACAAGACCCATTCCTGACATACCTACACCGATTCCATCTGGCCAACTCTCCTTGATGTAGGTGTGGGGACATGGGATCCCCAATTCATTAGGCAACCGAATGCCTACTGACTCTCTCTCATGGCACATGGAAAGGCCAGAAACAAGTCAAGGAAGAATGGTACAGACGAGTTGCTTCGAATAACCTTTCATGGCACATGGAAAGGCCAGAAACAAGTCAAGGAAGAATGGTACAGAAGAGTTGCTTCGAATATCCTTTCATGGCACATGGAAAGGCCAGAAACAAGTAAAGGAAGAATGGTACAGAAGAGTTGCTTCGAATATCCTTTCATGGCACATGGAAAGGCCAGAAACAAGTCAAGGAAGAATGGTACAGAAGAGTTGCTTCGAATATCCTTTCATGGCACATGGAAAGGCCAGAAACAAGTCAAGGAAGAATGGTACAGAAGAGTTGCTTCGAATATCCTTTCACGCGGCAAGATCTACTCCAAAGTAAATCATATTCATAAATACCAAACCTCTTCAAGACTACACAATAACTGAGAACAAAATACCACTTTCCAAAATCAACGGAAAATATACCTTCAAAAGTGCAGTTCTCACTTAGGAAATCAAAATACAGGACCCCGCTACAGATTTCTGACTCTACAGTGTTTGTTTATATGCTTATACTTGTCATACAGACGTTCACAATGTAATTTATTAATTTTTTTTTCCTTTTCAGTTAGTAATCTCATTTCCCTGTAAGTTCAATCCATAATCACCATTTTTTTAAGTATTCTTGTCCACCCCCATTTACTTATAACTTCTTCAAAAAATTGAATACAGTTCGTGTAGGATTTGCCACTGATGGGATTCTCTCTGGCGATCCCTGAGTGGTTTGTCCCTCTTTCTTTCCTTTAACATTTGTTTTCTTCCTTCCATCTTGTGCTCACCCAACTGGTTCGATAACTTAGTGTTATAGGCATCGGGGCACAGGATGGCGTTATGTTATGTTATGAAACGTCACTTTCTTATTCCTCATTTAAATTGCACAAGCGTTAAACAAATTCTTTCTTTTATTTTTAACTGTGAAAGAGTATCATGACTTTAAATACTTAATGAGAAAATTAAAATGGCCAGAATTATAGACAATAAAAACATTTCCGAAAATTATGCAAAAAAAAAAAAAATGTCAAAATCCAGAAAAAATTTAATTGACAATTAATTTGGTACCCAGACACAAAGTACCATTTATTATGAAGAGAGAGGAATGGATACAGATGCTGCTTGTTTAATTGGAACTTTCTTAATAGTAAATGCGTTCTACATTTATGCAGTTTCCCATGGTCATTATTGCGATTTTGAAGTCTGAATAGTTTTTTTACGTTAACTGTGCATGGCGTTCTAGGGTATTAATCACAAGGAACTTCCACAAATGAAACGATTATAGGCTATTTCGCAGTAAATATTTGCCAAAAGTATTCGGATATTACGGATGATTCCTTCCAGAGGATATACGTGAAAAATTCTAACGAACTGGATAACGGTTAACAAAACTAATTCCACACGGACAAGCAAAATCACAAATAACAAAACAAAATCACGGTACATTAAAAAAGCATTTGCAGTAAACAACAATATAGAAGGTGAAAATCGCTTTTAAACAACACAAAGTGCTTAGAAAGAATTCACTAAAGAGACTTTATTCGACTATATTTACTTGACTTAGACCAACCCTCTTGTCTGTGAATCTCTGCTTTTATAGCTCCCATAACATGGGGTGATTGCCTTAGAGCAAACTCTGAATTTCAAACCTAGTGGAGATACCGTCAAAATTGGCGAATAATCTGGATGCAACATTTTTTTAAATACTTCAGATCCAATGTCAATTTACCAAAATTCAACAATTTTGTAGCCAAGCCACGGACTTGTTGATCTGGAATCCATTCAAAAGACAATAATATATATGCAAAATTACCTGTCTTTTATGAAACTAATTGCGCATAAAAACAAGTTTAGTAGTTCTTAACACCACAAAAGTTCACCACTGACATGCAGATAATAAAATACCCAAGACAATTTTAGCCTCATTCTCCAACTCTTACTTTAAAAAGTAACTCCTTATCGTTCTCTTTCGCACAAGTTGGCCAATAGAGTGAGTCAGAGGATATCTAATATTATATCAGATAAAAACAAGCGAAGAAGAAATTCTCAATACTTTTCTAAAATCTACATAGCATTTCTGCATGTTCAGAAATGCTATGTAGATTTAGGATTTCTCCTATGGAAATTGAAACAGTTCGATTTGGTACATTCTATACCTCAATCAGACTATCACAATATATCGGAAAATAGTACATCAGAGTATTAATTGCTGTTTGTGGACAATTTAGCTTTTAAAGGTAATTTATAATGAAGGTATGTTAAGATAAAAACGTACTTTGAAAGCAGATCGTCAAAAAAGTAAAAATACACCTGCTTTCAAAGAAGCATACATAATAATAATGCAATACTTGTAAAAACAGATAAATAATACATTCGATTCTACTCGATTTCTAGCTCCAATATTCATTGCATACGTGATTTCGAGTTTCAAAACACTCTAACCAAAACAACATCATGTTCCCACATGGTAATAAAATGTTAGAGTGGGTAGACTTATCCCGATCGTGCCACGAAAGTAACAAGCGCACAAAAGTCAAGAATAATCTATTTATTGGTAGAAAAGTCTCATGGGTTAAGATCGGGGAAATGAGCTAATTTTGAAATTTATAAAGGTGATACTACCACAATTGTAACTCACGCACACCTTTATTACGTCAGGATATTTTGATCAGTTATAAACACAGACTAAGCGTGTAGGTAGCATTCTTTTTCTTTTCTTTTATATCGCTATCAAAAGAGTGTCCCGAAATTAATGCCAGATTTGAATTTGGCGCCGTTCATGCAGTAAAGTGTTCTCATCTCTAAAAAAAATTTTTAAAAAATGGCAGCTGATAGTTTAGGCTTAGTAAAAATTGAACATTACACGATAGAAAAATTTGTTAACACCGATTTGAATTAAACAAAAAACACGGTTTGTTTACTTCAATTTGTTGTATTTTTATTTAATCTTGAAGCAAACAGGATAGGGTTATGTATGGAATGACATGTAGAGTAAATATACTGGCACATAAGCACTCTTCTGAAGAAATTTGCCATGTCATTTTGCATAAATGCGGCTGAATTTCTTTGAATTTCCTTCTTTAATGCACGCGTGCTTGTTGGCATGGATTCGTATTCAAATAAACACACAAAAAGGAATCTAAACATGTTAAATCACACGATTTAGGGTGCCATTTCTTAAATTTTTGAACCCGGATGGTCAAACTTTATTTTAAAAATATTTTTAAATAAAGAAAACAGATCGCTCTATCGCGTATGATTCCATTTTTATTACCCTTAATCTATCAGCAGTCGAATGGTTTTTTTCAATAGGGGTACCAAAACTTTATTGCACGATTGGTGGCAAATTCTAATCTTACATTAATTTTGATACTACCTTTACAAAGATATTTGAGCTAATAGATATATATAATGTGTAAAAATTTATGAAAAATGTGATGAATTTTTTGAAATATTTTGAAAAATATTTATGAATGCACGATAACTTGAATAGAACAATAAAGATTAAAATTGAAATTTATATTTCATATTAATTTTTTTTAAATTTTTATAATTAAAAATAATTACCATTCCAAAAGAAAATTCTTTCAATTCATATATTAATTTGGAATTGTTAAAAAATTGGGAAAAGGGATTTATATTATTGATTAATACATGAGAATACTTTGAAAAAATTCTTATAATAATTATATTCTTGAAATATTACCGATTGAATTTTTCTTAGTTATTTTACTATCGAAAATGAATATTTACCGATAGTTCTTTAAGTCTTATTCATATTTAATAATTTAGACGGAAATATAAATTTGAACTGTTTTGTTTTATCGCATGATTTTTATGCAGAAAATTTCCATTGATTTGATCACTTGATAAACCTTACTTTAGTAAAGATTAATTAACTTTTTTTCATTATGAATTATATTCATTAGAATAAAAATTTAATTATCGCAAACTGCTCATTTTTTTAAAAAAATAGTATATATATCAGAAACTTTGGAATAAATTATAAAAAAAATGATTTATAGCAAATTCTAAAAATACAAATTATCAAATCAAAAATTGATTTCTACTACTACAAAAATTGATTTCTTTCCAGCACATCAAATGCTATGCATTAGAAATATATTTAATATTAACAGAAGTAGAATTTAATACGCAAAATCATCTCAAATTTTATTTTTATTTAAAATCAGACGATCTTTCCGTTTCAAAGAATTTTCTCAATAGATTACAAAATATTCCGAGCAAAATCTGCTAATTTTAAAAGCATCAGAAAACTGCTTTCTTGTTTGAGCAAATTTTGGTTCCTTTTTAAAGAAATGATACAATATATATATATATATATATATATATATATATATATATATATATATATATATATATATATATATATATATATATATATATATATATTGAAATATTGTAATTTGCATCTTCATTACATACGTCTTCGAATTTGGAACCAACCAGTTTCCATTTCATTCTCTAGCCATCATTATATTTCAGTAATTAAACTTTGATTCTTTTACTTAAATAGAAATCTGAAAATAGTTTTCAACTAAATCTTTGAGCATAAATTTGTTAAAATTATTTTTAGGTCAATATATTTCTTTTATATGCTTTTCGTCTTCTTTAAACTTCGTTTACTATACAAATCTTACGCGCCACCAAGTGGTTTGCTTTAAAAAAATATATACATTTTAATTAATGAAAAATTAATATTTTTTCCGTAATTAAGTTCTTTCTTATGTTTCTTAATATTTGGAAAGAAATTTTGAGCAAAATCAGTTAACTTTGTAGCGGGAATTGAATGTTGTAGAACAAACATTGGAATTTGAGTTCTAAAGGAGTTACCGCTAAGATTCTATAGTATTCGGGATCTTTTATTTGTATTGTTAAATTGTGATCCAGACCAAATATCAGTAAATCCGCATTCATTTAGTCCTTAATATATATGTAAAACTATCTTCCTTATCAGGAATCTTACTGCGCAGGGTTTATTACAAATTCATAAAAAATATAATGTACAATATTTTCGCGATATTCAATATTCTAAACAACGTGCCATATCTTCATGATATCGGAAGAATATCAATGTATTTTTCTATTGTTAATTAGGAATCGCGATGTAATTCAATTATTTAGAAATAACAGTTCTGTCTGTCTGAGTGTAATTATTTTATCTCACGGACATTCAATTTAATTTTTTGTCTATTAATTTATTCCTTTATTAAATAAGCTTAACTGATTACCCCGTATGATTTATCTTTATAAACTAGAAACCAGACTCAATATTCTTGGATATTCAGTACGACCGAACCCTTCACGGTTCGAGATCATATAGAAAGTACTATCCGAGTTGAGCTAAGTGTGATTCCTTTGATCAGATCAGGAGTATAATGGTGGACCTACCAAATAATTACCTATTAATATATTCCTTTATTAAATAAGCTTAACTGATTACCCCATGTGATTTATCTTTATAAACTAGAAACCAGACTCAATATTCTCAAATAACTACCTATTAATATATTCCTTTATTAAATAAGCTTAACTGATTACCCCGTGTGATTTATCTTTATAAACTAGAAACCAGACTCAATATTCTTGGATATTCAGTACGACCGATCCCTTCAGGGTTCGAGATCATATAGAAAGTACTATCCGAGTTGAGCTAAGCGTGATTCCTTTGATCAGATCAGGGGTATAATGGTGGACCTACCAAATAATTCTCTCTCTTATTCAATCATAATCCTGCATGCAATTTTCGAGTGCTTTAGAAAGTAGATCTAATCATCTCGTACAAAGTAACATCTATTCGTTTGTAAGATATGCTATTATTACATGTACATTTTTGAATTTAGATAAATATTTTAATAAGTCACTATATTATTTTGAATTGACATGCAGATTATTTTCTTCATTATTTTTTCCTCTTTTTTTCTTTCATATCTTCCGTTTATAAGAAATAACTTTATTTTTACTGTGTTAGAATAATAGAATACAAGTTAATCATTTGCATATGTAAGAATTGTACTGTTTACCCGACAATATTCTGAAGTCGGAATGAAATATTTGGTTGTTTCTTATTAAAAAAAAAACAATGATTAATGCATTAATTTTTTTAGCAGTCCATTTAAATGACACTTTAAAGTATTTTTCTCCTTCGTATGCAGGACTCTTTCAAGTTTATTCTCTTCCAATATGTTGTTTTTATCCTTTGTTTTCGTTTTATTTGTTTACATTCATGTCTTACGTTTATCAGGAATAACTTTCTTTTTACTGTGTTAGAAAAATAAAATGCGAATTATTCATTTGCCTGAATGAGGAGTTTTCGGCCTACACAATAATGTTCCGATATCGGAACAAATTATTTGGCAAAGGCTTATAGAAAAAACTTATTTTAATGCACTAATTTTTTTAACAATGTACTTTAATGACACTTTGGATGCAATTTTCTCGTTTAAATTAATTTTTCTCTATTTGCAAGATCTTTTTTAATATGTTTCAAAGTTTATATTCTTTCAAAATGTTCGTGTGTTTTATATTAAGATTTATAATCGATGATTTTGTTTTTTGCTGTGATATTTAAAATGACAGGTTCGTTCGAAATAGCATGATCCAATTTTGGTACACATACACTTCATAAAGATAAATTTCAAGTAAAATAAATAAAATCCTCACTCACTGAAATTTTTTTTTCTTTTCTTTTCTTATATGTTTGTTCAAAATTCAGTGAAAAGGTATTTTTGAAGCTGAATAAGTAGGTCTTTCACTATTTTGAATGATATAAGGAGAAAGGAAAAAGAGAATAATGATAAGAAATCTCCATCTTTCTTTGTATTTGTATTGTCATCTCATATTGAAATAATGGGGATATAAAAAACTGTGCTTTGGAAGATTTCCAAATCTCATATTCTTGGAGAATATTTCCAAGTCTTGAATACCATAGGAGCAATAATAGCATTGAGTTACGAAATCGTAGTTTATATTTGACAACAATATACATGTAAAAAACGTTTCAAAACGTATAAAAGATTTCTCGCCGTCAAATAAGTTGTGGTCTATATAGAAACTCAATCATATACTAATTTATCGTATAACATATACCTACCGATGTCATCTGAAGATATAAATGTCGAAAAAGACACTTGAGGGAATGTTTTCGAATATTTTGTATGAAATGATGTAGATGAAATGACAGATATTATTTCCATCGAAGAAAAAAAAAATCAAAAATGTGACAAGAAATTCATAAAAGTTATTTTCATCAGATTAGGAAGGATGGGGAAAAACAATAGAAAAAAGACGCGGCAAAAATAATTTAATTTTAAAGAATTAATTAAATCAGAATGTTTTTAAATTCCTAGGCATGTAGATTTTAGAAAATTAGATGATTCTCATACATTGTCTTATTATAAAATGTAATATTACAAAATGTATGTATTATTATTTCTGTATTAAACGCAAAAAAACGTGTCAAAGATGACAAACTTTCATGTTTTGACAAAAAAAGATAAACAACTGATGCTGATAGTAGTGACATATTCCAACTTTATTTTTCCTTTCTTTTTGAGTGGATATCATTCCATTCCATATTAGGATATGTATCGGATTAATGTAGAAAATGCGAAACTCTCCAATAATTACATAATCTAATAGCAATAATTATAATGTACAACAACCGGAATTGTTTTCGAAATACAAAAATTAAATTTTATATGTGCGATATCAAAGAGAAAATAAAATCGATAAATTCTCATTTTAAAGAAGAAAAAAAATAACACTACCTGAACGTTGATTATAATAAAGTTTTGAGTAATACTAATATGTATAAAGACGCCGATAAGATTTGTATTTAAAATTTGCATTTATGCCGTGTTCATCGCAAGCATGATTCCTTGGATTTTCCAGGGAAAAGAATGACTCCCTGTTGTGCCATTAGGATCGATACATACAAATGGAAACTATCTTGTTTATTGGAAAATTCAAAGTTTGGTTCATACTTTGGAAGCATTTTAAAGTAGTAAAATGCAATCCGTAGAAATTTAGTCCCACCAGCAAAGAATATGGAGATCAATCCAAGTACAAATGTTAATAAAAATATATTCTTTAAAAATAAAAGCATTAATTCACAAAATGTAAAACAAATACAAGTATGAAATTAATATTAGTAACAATATACGCATGCAAAAAATATCCATAGTTTCGCAAACTTTTGTACAAATTATAATTACGTTTGAAATTTATATTTAATTGAAATTTCAACTCAGAAATTTATTACAAATTTTTATGCTAATAGTAAGTCATAAGATACTTTAATATAAGAAGTAATTCTATACTAATAGTAAGTCATAACATATTTTAATATAAACAGTAATTCAGCAGAATAAAAACCAAATTGTAAATATTATGATAATAATAAATCAATTCATTATCAACTAGACATTCAATTAATAAAATTGGATAATAAATTCATTTAACGTTCAATTAATTAATAAATTTTTCAATTAATAAATTTTTTTTCATAACATCAGAATAAAATTCTTCCGAAAGACATTAACCTTCAACTGAAAATTCCAGCACTTACTTCACCATAATAATAAACCCTTGTCTGACAATAATAATGTCTAACTAGATGCACAATCCAAAGGAAGCCAAAATGTGCTGGAAAAAATATTAGGTTCTCCTATTTTTGAATACGCAATACATAGATGCAATGTGCCAGCGTCTTTATAAATGCCCCAAAGAAATTCATCATCTGATCTTTTGAAAAGCTTTTTGATTGACATAAATGCTTCCAGGGCCAATGAGCAATTGTTGTAATTAACAAATTTCGTAGCATCTCTTTCAATCCACTCTCTACAGCAGAGCGAATATTTGGCAAAACACAAAAGCAAAAATGTCTGAATTCTCCTATGTATATTGTATATTGTATTATGTTAATTAAAAATAATTTATTAATTTAAAATAACCATCTTTCGAAACAAGTTGGTTTGATTTGAATATACGAAGTTCTTATTTCAATTAAATTCCTTATGCATAACATGATATCCGTCATTCCTCCAATAAAGTATTTTTAAACGCCAAATTTTGATTAGATTTGATTTTGCACAGTATTATAGACGTGTTATTTTGATTGTGTGAATATGTTTCTGTTTGTATTATAATTATCTTTAATAGAATTGAAAATTCATGATATCAATATGCCATTATAAAACAACTGTCGTCTATTTCCACGTCAGGGTTTTTATTTTGTCGCCATATAAATGGCGTAGAAAATAAACAGAATGTTTCTTTATCAAAATATATATCAAATAAAAATGCTTAGAACATATAAATATAAAATATAAAAATAACTCAATTAAGTTTTTGAAGAAAAATTGAAAACGATTTTAATTTCACTGTTATAATGAGATAAATATTTGAAAATTCATAAGATAGAAAAACATCATAAGATAGAAAAAAAAATATATAAATATTATTTATTAAAATATGTCATTTTGAATCTTAAATATGCATTAAAATATTTTGATGCAATAGTACTTAGGATTAAATAATGTTAAATAGATTAATAATATTAAATCGGAATTAAATAATATTAAAAAATGGATTTCTTAATCCCTTTTATTCATTATAATAATGGACATTTTCATTGTATTTAAATATATTAAATTACTCATAGAATTAAAATTAATTAATTTATTAAATTTTTTTTAGTATATTAACGCTTTTAATTTTCTTCCTATAAATAAAATGTGCAAAAGCAACCTGTCAAACCAAAAAAAGCAATGCATCACACAAAACGAATTTCACAGAAAACGAATGACATAAAATCCCATTAACATTTTTTGTCAGGGCTTCTCTCTTTCCAGTCTTACATTTCTTATCTGTAATTACCACAAAATTATTCTATCTGAGATAGAAAGGGAAGTATTCATTCAAAAATCATTAAAAGTTTTCGAACAACAGGACAAAAAAACATTTGAAGAGAAAATAATATTTTCTCGGTCAGAGGAAACGCTTATTAATTCAGAACTACATTGAAACCCGTAATTTTGCGGCTCTTTCATCAATTTCCAGGAGGTGGAGATGAGCGAGGAAAAGCTGTAATTTACTTTAAATCTCCCATCTGCTGAAAGCTGTTTTGACAAGCACTTTCCACAGCAAAATGTTTCTAGAATATTATTTCTTTTTCTGCTATTTTTGAATATGCGGATTTTAAAAAAGAAAAACATCTTGCTTTGAATCAAATTAATCATTATGCTTTGTAAATTTACTGAAACAGATAAAAATTCTGACATTTCTTATCTAAAATTCATCTCTTATTGAACCAGATGAGCAGAGCATGCAAATCTTGTAAAAGTTAATTATAATATTAATAATTTGGAAATTTTCCATGCTCTATAAAACAATTAATTAATTTATATTCCTACAAATATAGAATAATGTATGAAATTCTCTGTATAGTGGCACACTACATAAGAAATCATTTGACTTGATGAAGTTTGTCTTGGACATACAGTGGCTCAAAAAATTGAGAGTACACCTTACGTTTACTTGATAAATGCGACCTTCAATATAAATAAAACATTACAAGTTCAAACTTGTTTTTATTTTTACACATAGCAAATGGTTTAATTTAGAGTAAAAATAAAGAAAAATCAACGAAAAATTTCTAAATTGAAAAGTTTCAGAAGCATTTTAAATAAACATACGCAGAATTTTGCCTCAAAAAATTGAGAATACACCAATGAAATTTTTGCAATATCAAGCATAGAAACAAAGTGTCACTATTAAATTGCATGTCTTTTGGCTCTTGTAATGGTCTCTAAACGTCATGGTACCGATTCGACCAATTTTTGGTGGTATCTGAAGATATTTTACCCCATTTTTCTTGCACCACTTGTTTTAAATGGGTTTTGTTTATAATTTTGTATTTTTGAACCACTTTTTCGAGTATGACCCACGAATATTCAATGGCTTTGATGCCAGGGTACTGTGGCGGTGTGTGTAACTGTTGTTTACAATGAAAAAGACATCATATTTTGACGTTACGTGCATTCTGTTTGGGGTCGTTGTCCTGATGGAAAACGGAATTTCCATCTAAACCCAAATTTTTAACACTTTCCTTTAGATTGCTGCTACCATATGGTTCATCCAACTTGTTGCAGAAACTTTTCAAATCATAGGCAGAAGTGTAAGTGCTGAAACTGTGCTTAATGCCATTAGACAAGCTGGATATAAAAGTCGCATTGTTAGAGAGAAACCGTTCATCAGCTTGCAAATTCAGAAAAAGCATTTGAAGTTTGCAAAAACTCATCAATTGAAGACCAATAACCTTTGGAAGAAATCTATATTAGGAATGAAAGAAACCTCAACATTTTTGGCAGTGACAACCATCTTACTGTATGGAGAAAGCTTAATACTGCTTTGCATCCAAAAAATTTACGTCCTACTGTTAAACTTGACGGTGACTACATGATGATTTGAGGTTTCAGGGCTTCATCCGGGGTAGGTAATTTAATTTTTATAGATGGCATTATAAATGATACGGTTTACTTGGATATACTTCGCACCAATCTAAAGCAAAGTGATAAAAATTTGGGTTTAGATGGAAATTTAATTTTCCAGTAAGACAACGACCCCAAACAGAATACACGTAACTTCAAAATATGGTGTCTTTTTCATTGTAAATAGCAGTTACACACATCACCACAGTACTCCGACATCAATGCCATTGAATATTCGTGGGACATACCCGAAAAAGTGATTAGAAAACACAAAATTAAAAACAAAACCCATTTAAAACAAGTGGTGCAAGAAGAATGGGGTAAAATATCTTCAGATACCACCAAAAATTGGTCGAATCGGTACCATGACGTTTAGAGGCCATTATAAGAGCCAAAAGACGTGCAATTTAATAGTGACACTTTATTTCTATGCGTGATATTGCAAAATTTTCATTGGTGTATTCTCAATTTTTTGAGGCAAAATTATGCGTATGTTTATTTAAAATGCTTCTGAAAATTTCCAATTTAGAAATTTTTCGTTTATTTTTCTTTATTTTTACTCTAAATTAAACCATTTGTTATGTGTAAAAATAAAAACATGTTTGAACTTCCCGGTAATGTGTTATTTATGCTGCAAGTTGGATTTATGAAGTAAAAGTAAGGTGTACTCTCAATTTTTTGAGCCACTGTATATCAGACGGCAATATTCGGTATGTTTTTTCCTTCGAAATTTTAATTAAAACCTTTGTTAAATAAATGTTAAGCGAATCATTCGCATTTCCGTGAATTATATTCTCCAAATATTTTTAAAATTTTGATATTTGAACCTTTTTAAATTTCAAAATATTAACTTCTCTTCTAAAATGTTTCTCTAAAAAATTAACTTCTCTTCTAAAATGTTTCTCTAAAAAAAATTAACTTCTCTTCTAAAATGTTTCTCTAAAAAAATTAACTTCTCTAAAAAAAATGTTTAATTTTTTTTCTTCTGTATTTTGATAAAATTTTAAAAATAATTTTGAAAGAGTTCCAATGACAGATTAACATTTTTTGCAATAAATTTCAATTCGTTTTTATTAATTCATAGAATATAGAATGGATTGATTCTTTTTTATTGTTGAAATTCTAAGAAGAAAAATTATCTTCATCTTTTATAAAAGTATTGCGTACATTTTTTATACATTTTCTATGAAGATTTAGAAAGCAAAATAATATTATGTAAAGGAATTTGAAACAGTTTATCAAGACATTTAGCTGGAACTATGGAACTTTTAACAGTATTCGACTGGCGCCTCTAAGCCAATTTTCGGTTTTTTTAGGTAATTTTCGGTTGCAAGCCTAGTTTAGTTTAAGAACACATTTAATTCCATTTTCTAGTCAGATCTGAATTGAGATAATAATTACTTATTGCAATTTAAAATCACCATAAATGTACGATAACAATGAGTAAATACTGAATTCTATGTATTTTAAGCTTAAAATATGCGTGTAACAAATAACACCGTAAATATAATTCTAAGATATAATACTATTTTGATGTCAAGGGATTTTGATGCTGGCTGCGATTCTTATAAAAGATTATCTAGGCGATTGTGGCTTTTAATAGCGGTCACATTTCAGAAAAAAATCCATTTCAGATAAATAACTATTAATTGAAGAGACCCTGATGAGTCATCTACTCAGTTGTTCCTTTTAATAACGATCACATTTCAGATAAATAATTATTAATTAAGGAGGCCCAGATGATTCATCTAGTCGGTTGTGACTTTTTAAAAAAATGACATTTCAGATAAATTACTACTAATAAATATCCAATTATTTAAAAAAAAATATTGTGTTTTAAACATTTTTATTTCCAAAAGTTTTATAAATAGTATGTATTTTATATTTTCATGCATTTATGTATTTTCATGTAATTATTTAAATAGTGGTATGTTGCTTAGAAATACTAAAAATCAACTCTCAGAATTGGAAATAGTCATACTTTATTGTATTTTGTAACAGAAAACAAATTTCATCCAAATTTATTATTAACAGAATAAATCACAAATACGGCAGACGATACTTGAAACTCTTCAAATAAACTTTAATTTATTAACTTTTAAATCTTTTAAACATGACGGATTACTTCGTGCACCTCTTATATCAAAATATTTAAAGCACATATGATCTGCAATTAAATATCTCAAAGAAAAAAAAGTATTCTTTGTTATGATTTTTAAAAATCCTTTTTATGTACTTTGATATGATTTTCATGAAGAAATAAGTCACTTTTAAGCTGTAAAAGTGTACTTTCTCCATTAAATGATTCAGAAACTGTTCCATTATAATACGATTCTGTGATAAAGAGTTTGATATGATTAATGAAATATACTATAATACTTCAAAGAGATAAAATAATATATAACAATTTTAATGACTGACTATGAATTATTTTACTGTATTATATCCAGATCATAAAACATATATGGCTATATTTTCTATATTTAATAAAATTACATTAATAGATATATTTTATTTTATTTGAGCCAATTATCGTAAGCAAATGATTGATTTCTAAATCGCTAGATATAGATATATAATTCTAATTTGAAGACTGCTTTTAACGCCAAAGAAATATATATTTTATGTGTGAGTCAATAAATATATTTCTGGAAAAGTTACGAATTTTAGGTAGCAAGATCCTATTAGTAACTTTCATCTAGCCGGCTTCCTGGCATAGGGGTAGCGTGTCTTCACAGTAATCTGGGCGTACTGGGTTCGTGTCCTGGTTTAGCAATGGTTGTTCTTCCTCTGTATTCTATATGTGAGGTGTGTTAATGTACCCGCCCCCCCCCCAATGTAAAAATGGGTTGTGCAAGTGAATGCGATGCATGAAGTAGCTAAGTCGTACTTTTAGTCTTGGTTGGCGCTACTGGAAAAACAAGAGACGCCTACTGAAAACGCTGACCGATAACTGTCCGTGGGTTTGTAAAATGCCCTAAGTCACAACACAACAACAAAATATTCCGCTAAAAGTTGTCGACTCTCTAAATCTATGCTCAACAAAAACTCCATCATTTTATGACTAACATTGGCCGAGTTATAACTGTTCAACCTAGATAAGAGCTGCATAAATTTTTATTTTTAGGTACAATTTGAAGAAATTTAACAGCGGTGTATTACTTCAATTTTTAAATTAACCCTTAAAATCTTTCTCCCGATACCTAAGATTTACTATTTCTCAATATCTAAGTTTTAACTGTAAAGGTCGTCTAAAAGAGTGATTTTTAACCTTTAGCTTTAGTTGGAGGATTTTTTCTTGTTTTAAATGTTGCAGTGTAAAAAATATTGGCAGATTTCTCTCAATGTTTGAGCAAAATCTATTCATTGGATGTCTATCTGTTCGGTTGTTCGAGTATAAGTTAACACGTTAAATACAAAAGGAAGAGAGATGGATAGAAACAATTCGGCGGATCTCTACTGTAGACATCAAACAAATTTTGAGCCAAACCGAGGAGATGTTTGACTGTCGGTATGTACTTTCAGAAGCGTGTAAATATGATGACTTCAAAACACAATGGCTTAAGCTTATCAAATTTGGTATGTTAGTTTGTGATTGCAAGTGTACTTATTATTTTTTTTTCAATTGGTTAGGAAAAATGCGTTTAAAACACAGATTCGTTTTTCGGATACCATTAACCACATGTCGAGATTAATCGCCAAAAAAAGTCGCCAAGGTAGACACAATACTTTGAAAAATATACTGAATTCAAGCTAAGGGTTGATATTTCGTAACTAATGAACACGAATGTCATTCAAGGCGATTTCTGAGATAATACTTTTATTTGAGAATTATATTCACATTGATACAGAATTCTTAAAAACATATTTAAAAATCAATTAGATTGCAATAGAATTTCTAAAAACTTTTTGTAAAAAAAATATAAAACCAAAAAAAAAAAAAAAGTTTGAAAATGGAATGGAAGTTATTTTTAGTTGAAATTTTGTATTGAATATGATTTAAATATCCGGTCTCCTTTTAGAATTTGCAGGTGAACTTTGCATATTCCAGATGAAACTTAACAAGAATATACTGTATTCCTAAGGGATTTAAAACAGAACATTACATAAAAAACAACATAGCTCTATTTTGGCAAATGTAATGTTTGCATTTCTTAACGAACTTTAGTCCTAGTTCAGAAAGGAAGTTTACGCCTACAAGAAATTTAACTCAATATCACTACATGCGATTGTTCAACGCAAGACCAGCTTGAAAAATTCAAATATTTTATTCGGTTTACTGAAAATTCTTTGAAGTTGTTTACTGGCAGCTATGCGTGTTATAGCATATTTCCTTTGTCAAGAAAAATAACTAAAGATAAAAGAAGTAAAAAAAAATCGCTTGAGAAATAATTCCTATGATGTATTTTACTTCTAACGGAATGAGAAATAAAAAAAAAGATGGAATATTTTATCATATATAGCTCAATCATAACCTAAAAAAAATGTTATATGTTTTGAACATTATTTTCGTGTATTGAACAAAATTTGCATTTTGAAATATTTTTTTCTTATGAAAGGCTATATTTGGAATGCAAAATATCTCGTGAGATATAATTCTTCTTGCAAACAAAACAAAGAACTTTCGAAAATATATAAGAATTCCATATCTTATTCGGAAACTTTACGGTATAAAAATATTTTTATTTTTATTTTATTTCGTTATTAACTAACTCTGAGTTACAGCTATAATTACATGCTCATGTCATTTAGTGACTTCGAAATGCCATGATTGTAAAACAATAGAAAGTATTACTATGAATTATAAATTAAATATTTAATTATTTTATTAAATTTTTTCGATCATGCATTTATAGTAGGAAAATCATATTAAATATAAATTGCTTTCTTCATATTATTATTGAGATTTTTTTTATTTTGAAATATTCATGTCCTAGAGAAAAAAAAATATATATATATTAAAAAAAATCAGAACATTGTGCAGCCCGGAAAGAAAACTTTGGCCAGCCATTAGGAGATATGACATACTCGAATAACAACATAGCTATAAATTGCTTCCTTCATATTATCCTTGAGACGGTTTTTATTTTGAAATATTCTTGTCCTAGAAAAAAAATATATATTAAAAAAAATCAGACCATTGTGCAGCACGAAAAGAAAACTTTGGCCAGCCATTAGGAGATATGACATACTCGAATAACAACATAGCTATAAATTGCTTCCTTCATATTATCCTTGAGACTGTTTTTATTTTGAAATATTCTTGTCCTAGATAAAATATATATGTATATTTAAAAAAAATCAGACCATTGTGCAGCACGAAAAGAAAACTTTGGCCAGCCAAAAGGAGATATAACATACTTGAATAACAACATAGCTATAAACAGCTTCCTTCGTATTATCCTTCAGACTGTTTTTATTTTAAAATATACTGGTCCTAGATAAAATATATATATATTTAAAAAAAATCAGAACATTGTGCAGAACGAAAAGAAAACTTTGGCCAGCCGTTAGGAGATATGACACACTTGCATAACAACATAGCTATAAATTGCTTCCTTCGTATTATCCTTGAGACTCTTTTTATTTTGAAATATTCTTGTCCCAGATAAATATATATATATATATATATATATATATATATATATATATATATATATATATATATATATATATATATATATATATATATATATATATATATGAATATACATAAGTACATAATATAAATCAATCAAAGCAAATACCAATTAAAGTACCTTAATAAATACCAATTTGCTAATTCTGTCTGTCAGAAACCATGTAAATAGTATAACTAGCAAAAGTATAAAACTAGTTTTACACATTAGCTCCTATTATCTCCATTTTAGGATCTGGAATATTACGTAGAGTCCTCGGCACCAAAATGTATGTAGTAAGCCTGACAACTTTGTTTCATTCTCTCTCTCTATATATATATCAGTCAATATGGTGTGGAGTAAAAAATGGGTATTCTGTACTTCATTTCTTTACTACAAAGGAACTAATTTAAAATTCTTCTGGAAGGTGGACGCAACTGAATTGGTGTATTTGAAGCATTATATTTTCGGTTTGAATTTTATATTGTAATAAAGTACCATACATAAATATGTAATTTAGACGTTACAGAAACGATCAGTTGCCTACTCATTTCTTTTGTCTTTTACTGAAATCATTTTATTGGTTTTTTTATAACAATAGCTTTTTTTTTTCAAAAAGATCAAATATTTTTCAAACAAAACATAATTTGAATATAATTATACTGTTACATAACTTTTTTTTGTGCATATACTTTTAACTTATCCATCCAAAACTTCCAAGAACAATTTGGCTGTTAAAGGGTTATTAGAATTTACTATAAATTTTTAACACGAAACATACAGATAAATGTATAATTTAAAAGAAATCCATCAATGGCTTGACCATCTGTCGTTCTGCATTTTGCATGAATGTTATGATAACAAATATTATTGATATTTACATAAAACAAATGTGATGCATGGAGTTTCCTGTTCTGAAATTGTAGTTTGCATCGAAACTTTATTCTAATCGATGAATAAAAAGAGTTTGTAACTTGTACTCGTTTTTCTACATTATAATATAGAGTACAAATTCTGATGTGTGGCTGAAAATAAATGTTTGAAAATATTGTTGTCATTATTGGCCTTGTTCTGGTTACACAATTTATGCATGGGGGGGGCAACATCTATTTATGAAAAAGCAAGAAATTATCTGTGAAACAAAACCAGCTTGTTTGAATTATAAACGATAAAATGTGCAGTCAAATTTTCATCATTTTTAAGCGTTTATATTATTATTCGAAAAAGCATGCTATAGGAATGGCAAAGATGTTGGAGCAAAGGAGATACATGCAAAAATATTTTAATTATCTTGTCTTCAGTTAACTTCATACCATTAACTGGATCAGAGAGGATATTGTTTTATTCTGCAGCGGATTGAGATGAGTGAGGATAGAACCTGGGACCTTGTGGCCCACCGTCCAGTAACATGACCACGATACAAAAGCTCGCAGATGTTAATTACAGCTGTTAATTGGCTTATAAGCTTTCACTATAGATTCTCCCTCCCGTGAGTCGAACCATATGGCTGTTGAGTGTTGATGTATTAGCTGTTGATTCTAATGCTCCTGTACCCATTTGAGTAGCGCCAAGCGTTATGGCGAGCGTGTGTGGGTGAGTGGTTGCTGATGCTGTTGCTGCGTCAAGTGAGTCTGACGACTTTGGGTTGCTGCGTCAAGTGAATCTGACGACTTTGGGTTGATGTGGGTAGATGGCACCACAACAGCTATACGAAGGTTGAAGTTTCATCGTCCGAGGTCACCAATGTAGCGTATTGGCGATGAGCGAGGATAGAACTGGGACCTTGTGGTTCGCAGCCCAGTAACATGACCACGATACAAAAGCAATTGTTCGGGCAGCGTAGCTGTTAACTGGCTTATAAGCTTTCACTACACTTCTCAGAACACGAACACTTTCTTGCCTACCTCAAACGATTCAATCTGTCGGAGAGTGATCAGTGAGGTTGTGGTAGGATTGGCATGGCACTTCATTATATTATGGAATGCATCCTTACAATCTCTTGGCATATGAAAAAAACTCCATCACCAAAGCAGGAACGAGAATGGCTGAAAAAAAATCGGCATAAACTTCCTCTCCAGGCAAAAAAAAAAATCCATAGGATAATTAAATTTATCAGTGGGAATTGAGATCTATTCTTGCCTCCCTATCTCTCAACGTCAAGTGTCATACTCACAAAGGCTAAGGGAGAAAACAAGCACCACAGTCTCTTATCGTACATTTACATTCATAAATTTCCATCAAACAGAGTTTATCTTCATTTCCTTTATCCAAATTATTTACCATTTGATTTTTATAACTGCGTTCTCATCTACTATGTCATGATAAAAAGTGAACACAAAATTCATGTTTTTCTTTTCACTCATTTTCTTTTTCTGCATATTATTATTTCAAATAATTTTTCAAAGTTGAAATTCTTTGTAAAAAGTTTCATATCAATATCATTTCTTATATGCTTGTAAATTCTGTACATAGTTATTTTTGTTTTTTTCTATAGTAAATATGCTGGTATTTAAATAAAATTGCCGTAACATGACCACCAAACCGTTTAGTGACCAGAATGGTTACGGATACCAGTGAATTATTAAAGCAACTTTCCTTAAATATCTAAAATTAATCTTTCATTTATGCTGAAAATTTAATTGAATGGAAATTTTCTATTAACTTCTCCAGAACAATTTATTTCGCATTTTCCACATATTTAAAATATACAAAAGTTTTAAATCTTTGTGGTAATTTAGTAAAAAAATTAATAAGGTTCAATCAAAAATTGTTATACCAATATTTCAAAATGCAAGGCTCTTGTAGACGAATTATTTAATTGGAAGCAGCATTAACGAAATTTTAATAAAGCTTATTTGAATAATTTAGTCACATAGAAGGAATCACAATGTGGCATTGAAACATTTGAGAAAGATTAAAAATCTAATAATATTCTTGGTGTTAAAAAAATTACGGATGAGAAATAATATGTAAATTTTGATTAAATATATCTACCCAAAATTGCAATCTGCTTCGCTTTATCGCTTAAGATGGATTGTCATATGTAAAATTGTTGTTTAGAATATACACGTTATATTATCTTTCAAAAGTAGTTTCCATATAATATATAGAAATACATTCCAAATAGCAAGAAATTTTTCATAACAAATAAACCATTATATTACGAAAATAAAAGATTATATTGTAAGCACGTGAATGTAATGGTCTTCCAGAAACTTATTTAATTACTAATTAATTACTAATTAATAATTTTTTTCTAGAACATGAATTACATGTGTATAAGTTATTTGCTTTGTAGCACAACAAAGGAAATCAAACTAAGTATTTTCGAAGCTTTTTTTCCTCTCGAATTCCAACCAAAAAATTTAAAATGTAGAATTGATCTAAATCTACAGCTTCGGATTTTTTCACGATTATTATATTCTCTTTTATATGCTCCATAAATGAGAATGTGATAAAAAAAATACATACTAGTAAAAATAAATTATTTCCTCACAAATATGCAAGACCCCAAAGCTTCAGTAAAGACATTTTTCAAGATTTGATTTAGTGGTTATCAGACATAAATTTAAATATCTCATCCCCGAATGGCATATTATTTGGTCACTAGAAGTTCTTTCAGAAAACATATCGCTTATTTACTCTATCGCATAACCTGCTTTTTAATTTTTAGTTCTTTTTAAGAAATATGTTTTATCAAAGATTACGTTTAAATTAATCAAAAAAAATATTCTTCAAAGTATAGCCCGTGGCTAGGCATTTAAAAATCATATCCCAAATAAAATAATTTTGTTTGTAGTGTTTGACAAATTCTTGCTTCAATTTTGATGCATCAATCTGAAATTCCAAAGCAATCGATAAAACTCTCAACAATCAATCACTCATAAACATCGAAGCTCTTTTACAAAATTTTATAGAGCAGCCATTTGCCATAAATTTAAATAAAGACATCCCATCATTCACCTATTCCTCTTCAATGAATGATCTTCTTCTTGAGCCATCAACAAAGCCTTCTGAAATCCAACACATTTTTTCTGCATCACGTGATGTATGACGCATTTTTAATACGAGAATGTTGCTGCCACTAAATTCATTTTTAATTTATAAAAGTAAAACTTCGGTACATAATCCAGCGTGTCACCGTGATCTGCGAGGGAAACAACAGAGGGATTATGGGTAATTAGATATTTTGTCGTTTTCAACGTTGTTCGTTTTAAATTCTATTTGATGTTATGTTTCACATTTATCTCATTTTCTTTTCTGCGAGCAGTTTTAAAATTAAGATGCAGATCTTTGTGCATTCTTTCATTTGCCTTCGTATTATTACTTTCTCGGACCTCAATTTAACTTTAATGAAATAGATGTGTGCAAAACTAGGGAAAAAAGTGTTTTAACGGAATCCAGCTTGGAGCTATGTTCCATTAATTTGTATTATATTAAAATAATTTAATTTAAGATTAGGAATTTGAGGATAGAAATTGAAGTGAGAATTAAAATTTCAGTAAAGCTCAGAATATTTTTGTAGTGGATTGATTTTTTTTTTCAATTTTACTATCAAACATTATTTTATAGTATGTTCTTATTTTATTTTTATTAATATTATAGTTGTATTAATGTCATAAAATTATTATTGATAAGTAGAAATATAAATGCAATATATTTTTGATTAAATGCAAGTATATGCATAGCAAACCATTAAGAAATATTTAGGTTTCGTTTCTGAAAATTTTTACAAAAGAAATTGATTTAATTCTATAAGTATTTTTTTAAAAAAAGTAATGTTTTATTTCTTAATTATTCAAGTAAAAATTCAGGAAGTTTTAATACAATTCAAACGAAAATAAAAATGGGAAGACGTCTCTTACTCAGATCAGACAAAAAAACACCTAATTAGAATTTCTTTTGTCAGAAAGAATATTGGCAGTAAATCATATGATTGGCAGTAAATCATATGATTTCCATATCTTTATATTTAATTGAATGATGATCATAAAAACAATAAGGATTAGCATAATTAAAATATAAGGGATTGAATTTTTTAAAATTTATATTAATAAGATTAATAAATGGAATAATGGGTTGAATTTTCGAAATTTTATATTAATGATATTAATGAATGGAATAATGGGTTGAATTTTAAATATATTGTTAATGAGTCTAATGAATAGAATTTGCAATGTGTTATTAATAAGTAAAATAACGGCTTCTTTTTTTATTAATTATTTATTAATGAGAATAAAAGTGAAATAACATCTTGAAATTCTTAAATTTGTTATTTATGATATTGAGTGAAATAACGGTTAGAATTTTTTGGTTTGTTATTAATAAGAACAAAAGTGAAATAACAGTTTGGATATTTAATTTTTTATTAATGAGAATAAGAGTGAAATAATGGTTTGAATTTTTAATTAGTTATTATTAATTAGATTAAGAGTGAAATAACTGTTTGATTATTTAAGTTTGTTATTAAAGAGATTAATAAGTTAAATAACTGCTAGATTTATTTAAAATTTGTTACTATTGAGATTAAGGAGTGGATAAGTGAAATAAAGATGGACAATTTTAATTTGTTATTAATAAGATTAATCAGTAATGCATGATACAGTAGTTTTGAATTTTTTAAATTTTTCGTACACCATTTCAGTAAACAGATACCAAGAACAGAAATGACACTTTTTCAAGAATGTAAGTAACATTTCGCTGTTCACACTTTGTCATACCATCAGAAATATCGCTTAACACTTCGAATTTTTGGTTAATAATTTGTTAGATTTCTGAATGGAAGACTTTTATTAATTTGGATCATATTGTCCTATAAGAGTGAAAAAAAGTTAAGTTGGAATTTATATGATTAGAAAATACATGATGTAAAATCTTGAAATTTTTTATTTGGCGTTCCTGTTCTGGAAACAATATTCGAAGACTGAAAACGACATTTTCCTACAAAAATAGGAAATATTTTTATAGCGTATATTCTATGATATAATCAGAAAAGGAGTTTAACTTAGTGAAAAATATGATTCCTTTTCTGATCCCTAGATTTCTGAATCCAGAATTTTATCGTTTCATTCTTAAAATTTTCCTGAGACTGTTGAAATGAAAATTTATAAAAGATCAGAAAATTATGATGAATACTTTGAAATACCCCATTTTGTAACTACACTTAAAGACCAGAATCGATAGTTTCTCGCAAATATATTTAAGCTTTAAATCTGTACCACCATTAGAAATGTCCCTTAATATTATGAAAAATAAAGTTCCTCTTTTGTCAACTAAATTTCTGTGAACAGAAGATTTTATTATTTAAGCCAAAATAGTGAATCAATAAGTTTTTTGAACGACTGCTTACAAAAGATTTAAAAAAAATGAGTGAAATACAAAAATGTGGGAATAGAAAATTGAACTGAATAGAAAATTAATTATTCTGGAACAAGAACTTGAAGACTAGAAACGATATTTCTTCAAGAAATAGGGTATTTTAAAGCGCATATTCTATCATATCATTAGAAAGAGCGCTTAACCTTGTGAAAAATAGGATTCCTAATCTGATATCTAGACTTTTAATCAAACAGTTTATCAGAAAATTCTGCAAGTGCTAAAGTGCATAAAATGTCAAAAAATAAATGAAAAATTGATTTGAAATTTTTAATTTGAAGTTCAACATTCTGGAAAGCACCATTTAGAGAATGGAAATAGTATATTTGTCATACCATGAAAAATATCTCTTAACATCGTGAAAAATATATTTCATTTTTAGTAGCCACTTTTCTGAAAGAGGATTTTATAATTTGAGCCATCAGATTGTTAAACAGACATCAGCGCCATAATTTGCATACAGTAAGACAAATGTAAAATGAGTTAATTTTTTTTTTTAAATTTCTCCTGCAGTTTTTAACTATAATAATCAAATGATTTACATTTTTTTTCTATTTTAAGTAGCATTTACACTTATTTTCTCAGAGAATAGTATTATAAAAATAAAAGATTAAAAAAATGAAATAGAAATTGCACCCAAAGGGTAAGCAACATCTGAACAAATTGCAAAAGAATGGATAGCAACACAGATAAGTTACATAAAGAACAGATGTTATTTGACTCGCTTGAAAAATTATTGGTTGGGCATGGATATCTTCTTCTATGGTCATCACGATCGTCAGACCAATCTCTTTTGGACTTTACAAATGGGGAAATCTAAAAAGAGTTATTTTGAGCCCCAATTACTTCAGGGAGTGACTTAATTCTTTTCTGCACAATGCCTTCACTTTTGGTGACACTACGATATTGGAGCCTGTGCTATTAGCCATCGTATCTTCGATATAGACATGCTCTGAAATATACGATGGTCATTCTTTTCAGGGGTTTTAAAATACTATTTCAAATGAAAGCACTTTCTTACCTATTTATACTGTTATTAATCTTTTCAGGATGTGACTTCATTTTTTTTTTCGCCATTATTTCCAAAATCTAAGGATCATAGAGGTATTGTTTTTTCTAACATCTTGCATTCCGAACAAGAATTTTTATTCTGTATATATTGCACATTTTCATCCAAACACTTTGTATGATTTATAGATGAGAAACAAGAAGTGAAGTAAAAAAATAATTAGGATTTGATATATATTTGAAAACAGATTCTGAAAATGTAAATAATCTTCTTTGAAATAAATGTAATTATTTCTTAATAGCACGTGTAAATCATGTTTATGTATATTTTATAGTATATTCACTTGTTTTCAAATAAATAGAAATAAAAAAACTACCATTTGATCAATACCGACTTTATTATTCTAATTCAAATTATTATTAGAATATTTTGATTTTGAAATAAAGATCGTCTGCACTTAATTATATTGCCAATCAGCTATTTCTTTTCATATAAATACGCCAAAGATTGCCAATGCCAATTTAAAAAAACATCAACATTCATTTCACTTGAATTTTACTAATTAAAAATTAATAATAAGAAGAAAAGTTTTGAAAAAAACCTATTCATTTGTACGATAAATGTTAAAATTACTTTAATTTTAGTTATTCTTTATGCTTATTAACTTGTTAATAATTCGAAATCTATAAGTAAATAATTATCTCTGTACTATCTTACGGTACCTAGATGTAAATTTCTTCTCAATTCTCTTTTACGACTTGTAATGAATCAAAATTAGATTTGCTTAATATATAAAATGATAGGTAAGTTCTGAAAGAATAATAGCAAATATTGTCATCGAGATCCGTAAGTCCTGAAGATTTTCTGAATTCTAATATATGAAAAAGAGAATCAAAATTCAATTTTCAGACTCCTAATTCAAAAAAAAAAAAATAATAATAAATAAAATTTGTAACATTATACTCAAAATTCAAAACAATCGTTTTAATTAGTTGAGAGCCCTTTAGAATTTCAGCGAAATGAAGTGCAATAATAATGGCAATTTTTCAAGAAATTTCCACCTAGTTGTTTCATTAAAGATAATTTAACTCAGAAATTTAAGCCATATTTCAAAAATTGATTAAATTACAAAAAGTAAACTTAAATTTGCCTTGAAGCATTATTTTTATAAGACTTTTTAAAGCTTTTCATTAATTTGCAAGCTATTAGTTTGAATATATTTACACATTTAAGCAATTAGACAAATTAAAGGATTTCTTGAGGTTATTTCAAGATAAGTTTTTATTTTTTTAAACTTATTACTCCTGGGACGATTTATTTAATTAAATATATATGTTTTATTAAATTTTAAGGAGCTTAAATTCATACTCATTATTGGAAAAAGATTAATTAATTATTTTGCTTTAGCTTTTAATTAAAAAAATGAAATCAAAAGTCCAAACAAGTAAATAAACACAAAAATAAATCTTCACCAGAAATTAATTTTGTAAGCCGATCTTTAAGCATCCATTTTATGTCTTTTCCTTGCAAATGTAATCCTTAAGTGACACTTCTTTATTCTAAATAATGAATATCGTTCGCTTTTATGAAAATTGTTTTTCAACAAGATATTGATGTTTTTGTGATAATTAAAACTAATTTATTCAATATTATTGTGATAATACATATATGTAAATTCACTATTTCTCCAAAAGTGTTAAATATATTATTAATTTGATACAATTTGAATTTTGAAACTTAAATTACTATTTAACAGGAAGAGGTTTTATTAATTTACTTTTCGTCCAAATATGATACCAGTAATTCAAAAAATAATGAGTTCTCCAATATTATAACATATTTTTTTTAATTTAAAATATATTGTTTTAATACGAATACACATTGATTGCACAAATCTTACTTATGAAGTTTTGCATTGCGTAGGAATTTTATTAGAATGATTTTTTATGATTCTCCTTTTCGTTTACATTATTTTTTATCTGTCTTTTTATATTTTTTTTATCGTTACCATTTTTGGCTTACTAATCTAAATATTTTTATATATAAATTGGGATGAATACATCCATTATGAGCACTTTTATATTTATTGTTCATTTACAGATTTCAACCTTTTTCGGGTGTAATAATAAGATATTTAAAAATTTAACTGAATAAAAATAACAAATAAAATAACTTTTAATGGGCATTTAATTTTCATCTTGATTTCGTATAATCTATCAAAAACAGAAAAAAACTTTTAATTTGTCCATTCCTTTTCATAATACAAATTGCCTAGTACAGAAAATTAGACGAAACCATGCTTGACCCATACAAAATAAGTTCATAAATGAGAATGAACAGAGAACAGTAAAAAACAGAAAAAAATAAATTCAAAATGTAAATTAGTTGGTCATACATTCTGATTGAAGAAGACTGAAAATGAGCTCGGGATAATTTAAAAAAGCACTATGGCAGAAGTATGAAATTTGATCTTTAACTCATAAGTGGAGATGGGAGTGTAAATGCCACCAAGTTGCCAACGATTTTGTTGTTATTTATTTAGCTATTGACTGAGAGTCTCTGAAACTGTGATTGAAAGAATATATAACTCACCAGTCAATTTCTTCGTAATTCAGATTTGCTTCCTTTGTCTAAAATAAGATATTGTTGGTTAAGAAAATGAATAATATTCAACCAGGACCTTCCAAGAAAAAAATTCTTCCTCGTGATAAAGAGTATGATAAAAAGGTCACATAATAACTTGAAGAATGCGAAATATCGGAAGTTGATTCTGATATTAGCGATGCAGAAACAATTGTAAGCGATTATGAAGAAGAAAAAATAAGGAAATGAAGAAAATTCGGATGTAGATTCAGAAAGAAAACATTACCAAATATATTTCTTAAAACTACGTGACTTTCAGAATGTATTGTGTTTCAAAAAATAAATTCATATTCCATTTACAAAGTACAAAAGAAAAAACTAACGATAGAGTCATTTTGATTCCATCTCTCTGACCGCATGAGGAAATTGACATCGGGTAGATAGATATTAAACATTTCAATTACTGGTTAAACTAAAACGTTTGATATCTAAAAAATTTTTGACGAAATACATGAATGTTAATCGTTTCCTTACATTTGTAAAATAGACGTGACAATCTAAATATAAAAAAAGAAGACTAAAATGCAGTATACTCTTTTATGCAAGTCAAAAGTCGTAACAAACACAGCTAGACCATCTGCCTTTGTGTATATTCACATATTTTAGAATATTACCACTACATCAGCCTGTGTGATACACACCTTAAGAAGCCAAACTGAAGAGTTTCACTTATTATGGACATTGAATGAAGAAGTGAATGCCATGAGTGCTCAAACTTTTATTTTTAGATTGATTGTACACATAGCATTTTTCATTGTGTAATGAGTAAAGGAATATATAACATTTTTAATATATAGGGTGTTCATTAATTATTGTCGGGGTTTCAGTACCTCATAACATTCGAATAAAAAATATTACGCAAAAACCGATTACGTATTCGTAAATTACAACTCAAAGAATTTTATTAAGATATAAAAGTGTAAAGCTTGCACAATTTGCACTTTGTAAGCATTCAGCTGAAGGCGATTATGTATTCGTAAATTGCAACTCAAAGAATTTTATTAATGATATTTAAACGATTAATGAATTTTCACATGGCTGCCCTTCGCGGCTCGTAACACATTGAGACGAAATTCGATTTCCCTCCAAGTGTTCTCCAGCATTTGCAGGGTAACATTTTGGATCGCAGTAACAATTCTGCGCTTCAGTTCATCAAGGGAGGGTACAGGGGTCTTGTACACAATGATCTTGACAACCCCCCATAGAAAGAAGTCCAGCGGTATTATATCTGGTGATCTCGGAGGCTATGGATTGGCCCACCTCTTCGCATTGTTGCCACGTAAAATTTTTTGAGTTGTAATTTACGAATACATAATCGCTTTCAGCTGAATGCCTACAAAGTGCAAATTGTGCGACCTTTAACATTAATATCATTAATAAAATTCTTTGAGTTATAATTTACGAATACGTGATCGGTTTTTGCGTAATATTTTTTATTCGAAAGTTATGAGGTACGGAAACCCCGACAATAATTAATGAACACCGCTATATATATATATATATATATATATATATATATAGCTGAGATTATTCCCTTTATAGGTAACAAATGCACAAACATACAAATGGCTGACCATTTGACATATTTAATTCACAATTTGATATTAAGCAATATAAATTAAAATTATATAGCAAATTACATTTATCTTCTTATGTTTTGTATTTATTATGCACTCGGGGAGACATTGAGAAAACTTTTCTGTGAATGTATTCACGTTAAGAATTCGACAGAAATCTGCATATGCCCTGTCAAAACGATCAATCCGCTTAAAGATTAGTTTGGAATTTTGCACAGATCTACACTTTGAGATGATAAAATTGTGTATCGAATTTTGTCTATTTTGTTTTATATGCTTTGTGTTTTTCGCGGTTATTTTTAAATAGATACACATATATAAGAACTTTCTTTTCTTACAAAACTTCTTTTAATTATTATAGAAATCTACGTATTGGAAGAAAAATCGCGTACTAAATTTAATCCTCTTAGCTCAAAGCATTTTTAAATTATGGAGTTCAGTGACAGAGCAATCGGTATACATAATTCCAAAAAATATGTTTATTCAAAGCAGAGAAGTCTGCTATGTGAAGATTTATCAAAATTTTGAGTTGGAAATTTTTGACGATTAAAATAATTTGCTTTTGTATTCTTCATTTGCTAGAAAGTAGAAAGCAGTTTCTTATATTAATAAAATTATATATGCCAACAAAATTTTAGAGTTGCATAAAGTTTCCCTTACTATCTGACGAATTAAAAGCGCCAAAAATTAACATTTAGGTTTCTTAACTCTACTATACAATACAAAAATGATACATCAGTCATTATAAAGGATATATCAGTCGCGCTACTTTGCATCATGGCAATTGATAATTGCAAAATCATTAATTTAGCCTTCTAAATTCAGCCGGTAAGAATGAATTTGAAAGATGCATTCTGTTACTCTTTCTTTTAATCTAAACAACATAACAGAATAAATTTTTTTGAAGCATTGTGGACAACAAACAAATAATTCTGCTCTTAAACAACTGAAGACCAGCGATATTTTTTTCCTAAGAGTGGGAAACATCTGCTGCGATGCAGGTGCAACTAATACGTACTACTTATTTGGCGGAGTAGACATAATATTTTTATCGCCAAGTACATGAAGAGGTTACGGTCAAGAAAAGATAAAAGCGAAGCCTTTCTGCAAATAATATGATTTCAGGAACTATGAAAGCTTGTCGTTAAGGTTTCAATCTCTTGAGTTATATTGATGCTTGCTCTAAAACTATTTTTTTGCAAATTTGTTATTTTATTTTGGTGCGATTCAGTAAAGACGATTCAAATCTTAGTAAATATTTCTCTGAAATAATGAGAAAAATGTTAAATTTAAAACCACAAATGTTGCATCGTTAAAATAATGCAAATTCTTTCATCTTTTTATTGCAAAACAATAATAATAAGTAATCAGTTAATGATTTTTAAACTAAATGAGATATAGATTAATATTAAAAAGAATTTTAGGACTACTTTGCTGGTTTGATTTTAATATAAAAGAAAGTTATTGTATTTCATTATGGTCTTACATCTACTAAGCTTCTAGGCCTAATTCTATCAAATTTTGCATATTTAATATTTAAGACTTCAAAATGAATTCCCTTTACTTTATAAAGAGCAGACGCCGATTAATTATTCATTTAACTGTAAGTTAATCTTATTTTTGATATTTTTTTCAGCAGTAACTTCATACTCATTTATTCTATAAAAATGTTTTTACAGTTTCCTAAAATTCAAAATAGGCCAGTTTCAATTAAATGACAATTTTTCTCAAATTTTCAAAATTTAATTAATAATTAAATTAACGCAGACGTTTCAAATACGAAAATTAATAGATTATCGGCTGCTATGCAACTTGTTAAGCATTGAACTAATTTTTTTTTCTTTTTGACATTTCAAAAGATAAAATGATTTTGGATATTATATTATTTTACTAAGTTAATATTTTAACAAAGGTTGATTTTACAATAAAATGTTAGATATGAAAATATTTTAATACCGCCCGATGCTGGAATTAAAATATTATCGTAGCTAGCAATAAATACAGATATATCGATCTATATCATGATATTATAATATCTTAAAAATACTTTCAATTTTCTCATGAATATGAAATTATAAAAAGAATGTTGCAATTAACTATTTATAATGGTTATTTAAGTAGTTAAACTTGCATTAGCAAAACGCATTTTTGTATTCGAACAGTATGCTTTGTATCAGCTAATTAATAATATTTATTTATTTCATCTCAAATATAACTGAAAATCATAGTTCTCGAGTCATATTAACTGGTCAAGTGACGAAACTTCTAATTATTTCCAAATTTACTGAGAATATTCAATTATTTGTGTGGAGGTTAAAAGATTATTCCCAGAAATTATTATCTATAATTTTCATTGTGAAGTCTCAAACGCGAACTATAGATGATTCCGATCCTCAAAATATTAATGAAACTTCTACTTTTTTATTTATAAAAAAAAAAAAAAAACCTTTTCCTTGAGATTCTGTGGATTATTCCAGACTTTTATGACTCATCAAATACAATATGTTTCTCTCATAATTCGATCTTCAAAATATTGATGACAGTTCAATTTTTTTTTTTTATATTTAGGAAAAAAAAAGCTTTTTTTTTGATATTCTGAGGATTCTTATAGACTTTTTTGACTCATCAAATACAATATGTCTCTCTTATAATTCGATCTTTGTAATATTGATGAAAGTTGTACCTTTTTATTTCTGAAAAAAAGAAGATTTTTCTTGAGATTCTGAAAATTTTTCTTGACTTTTTTGACCCATCAAACACAATCTGTTTCTCTTATGATTCTTTTTCCTTGATGTTTGTTAATGTTTTTTTAATGCTCGTTGAATTCAATAGATTATTGTCTTTGTTTTGTTAATAAAATTGTGGTAGTTGTTATTTCATGTTTTCGCGAAACGTTTCCCTCTTTTGAAATGTATGATTTCTTCAAAACAAAGATTTTTTTTATATATGCTTGAAGTGCATGGTCATATGGGGCCTACGATAAATGCCCTTGTAACGAAGCAAATATAATAGAAGCACAAACATTTTAATTAAATCCCTAAGTATGCTTAAATAATTAGTAATACTTAACAACAGCAATGGTATTAGTCGAGATTGATAGTAGCCCTGTTATTTCGAAGAACTATTTTTCCAGCGGATACTAATTTAATACTCGAATTAAAATCCAGTTAAATATCCATGAAAAATATAAAAATGTGCAATCGATGGAACAGCCATTTTATCCATTTGAATTAATTAATTGGGCATTTGAATCAAGTTCTAAGTTTTCGTCCTGATATGGTACCTGGTTATGGTTGGATATTTGCTGGGTTGAAAGTTGATACACTGTGATTTCCTATACAAATAAAAAGCTATTCATCTTATCGAAAAAATTTAAATTATAGAGATTTAAACATTAAAATTTCTATAAAATCAGCTGTCAGACAAAATTAAAGCTCAGTAAAGTCGGAGATTATTAAAAAAAAGTTTGGAAAAAAGTATTTTTCTTTTTCCATTCAAGTGCACGTTGCATAGAAAACAATAACTAGTAAAAACGCTTGGAATCAATATCTTAATTGCTTTTTAAAAAATTTAACTGTTTCTGAAGAAGAAAAAAATAGGGCTGTGGATATATTTCTAAAAATACATTTGTATCTGTCCTAGATTCAGTGATGGAAAAAAAAATTCCTTTTCTAAATGTGCTTTTCTATGATTTCAAATATCTCACAGTAATCTTTTTTTAAAAAATATATAAATTAAGTTTTAAACATAAAAAAATTGTGGCTACTGATTTTGGAAGCGCAATAAATAATAGTGTCCGCAAGCGTAACTGTTAATCGAAAATATATTTAGATTTAATAAATCAAACGAATTGATAATTTCAAAGTTAATTTCCAACATTTTTCTGGCAAATTGGCAATTATAATACCTTTTGCAATCGTAGAATAAAACATTAGAGTAAGACATTTCTTACGTCCTCGCATTCTGACTGATAGGAAAACGTATTGGCATTTTCAGACGAACCTGCGTTTTTAATAGAAAATCAAATTTTACATTCAATGGGAACATTATCTCCTACACAGTCTCATACTCCCACTGAAAAGCTCATTTATTCATATTCTCTAATAAAGCTGTTATACCAGAGAGCATCTTGTATGGTATTGATGTACAAAGCCTTTGGCTTGAATGTAGCATTTTTATTGAATCTGTCGTGTCATCTTGGCAATTTGTTTGGCGATTAAGCCTTGGCTTCCAATAATAGTATATACAAAAGTCGAATTTGTGATTTAGACTTGTTTTTCTCAATCCATTGGAACAAAAATTTGAAATAAAACTGCAATTGCAGTCACAAATTCCCATACCAAATTTGATATGTATAAGTCATTGCGTTTTCGTGTTATCGCGCTTAAATATTTCTTAAAACAAAGACTGTCAGACAGTCAATTCGTTTTTGAATTCGGATGTTAAATGTGCTAAATTTCATCTATACGGATCTCTCCGTTTTAGAGTTATTGAGCTAACTTATATTCCAAAAAATGGACGAACTACTTCTGAACAGATTTTACTCAAAATTTAATATAATTCGATAAATTTTTTAGCATGTATAACGGATTTCATCCGTTTAGATCAACGCACTACTGAGCTATCTTTGTCACAGACAGAAGGAAATTTTCCAGAAATGTATTTTTCGAACTGCGGGAGAACTAAAACATAGAGATTTCCCAAGCTTGAAATTTTTAAAGATTACTGTAATTTTTCTTACTATACTAAAATGATTGAAATGTTACTCGATTTGCTCTGATTGGACACAGAAGTATTGCTGTGGATATGGGAGCTATGTGAATTGAAATTGTCTCAGTTTTATTTAATACGATTTGTTTGTTTTTTAATTTTTTTTTCATTTTATTGTAGTGAAATATGCGAATATTTTATCATTTATATTTTTATAGAGTTTGTAATAGGAAAAAAGTATTTTTAATCCTAATTCACAAAATATCAACCCAAAGCAACATGGACGGAATTACTCGCTATATAGGAAAAACCTCGCAGATAAATTTTTTACAAATTTGATTATTTTTTAAAAAAATAAAAAAAAAACTGGTGTGATAAAAAATAACTGCTCTTGCTTTACGCTCAACTCTTGTATTCAAGGAATATTGAAAACTGATAGATTTATTGAATATAGAAAATATTGATAATGAATATAGAAAATATTGATAATGAATATAGAAAATATTGATATTGAAAGTAGAAAATTGATCAATTGATTCAATGAATATTGAAAGTGGTAAACCATTATTAAATTTACTATTACAAAATTCCTTTAGGAGAGCAGAATTCCCCTTTCTCCTTTAAATCTAAACATATTTATCCTTCTTCAAAGAGAAATTTCCACAGAAAATGATATTAATTTAATAAACCAAGCTTATATTTCTTATGAATGAAAAATTAATCATTTTCATCAGCCACTTCCCCATTCAAATCATAATTTTGTTTTCGTATATTCCTTTTCCTCGGGCAAAAAGCGATCGCTGGTAAGAATAAGAGAAAAAAAAACCCAAGAGTTTGTAATCGATACATTCATCATTAAGCTGAACACCAATCTCAGTTAATAAATTGACACAAGTGTTTGTTAGCTCTCTTGTTTTTCAAGTGACTCATTAAACTCGTATTAACAACGCTTTTCCCTTTCTCTTGTTGACGAAAAGTAATGTTATGAGAGACTTCAAAAAAGAAAGTTTAATTTGATTCTTCATGAAATTCGATTGCCTGGAAGTGATTTATGCTAATTAAAGTAAAATAAATGAATAATTCATATTTATAAAGTATTTTTTTAATGTTTAACTAATTCAAATAAATCGAATTCTGCAGCAAAGTTAGCATTAAAAAAACCCTGATTCATTAAGTTCAGCTAATATATACAACATTTTTGAAGATAAAGTTTTCTTAATTAAAGTGAAAATTATGAATTAATTATTATGGAATTGTAGAAGACTGATGAAAATCATTTTTATTTATTTAATTTTATCTGAAAATTTGAATCCAAGAACGGTAATTAAATTATAAGTTTCAAAATAGAGTATTAAATAGAGACAATTAAAATGTTTGCTGAATTTTGATTCTTTAAATATAACGGATTTCATATAGATATATTTTATATTTGTTATCTTCTTGTATCTATTATTCTGTTTTCAAGTAAATAAATAATTAATGCAAGTTTTGCATTTTATATGGACATTTAAGTTTTTATGATCATTTTTAAGGCCGAAATCTCTTTTGTACGATGCAATTTGAAGGTTACGATATCACAAATAAAAATATATTTATAGTTTCCTAAAAATTCTATTTCTATTAAATGAAAATTAAAAGACATATGTACGAGTTACTCCTTACCAATTTAGCAAGTTTTGCAAACGCTTACAGGGTATCAAGTTTATTTATTTGACATTCATTGAGAAAGAATGCTAACATACCTAAGAATCATAACATAAATTGTATTTTAATACAAAATATTATGAAACATAATTCTGTCCTATGTTCAGAATCTTTTCTAGTTAAATTGGACATTCCAGTTTTTCTGAATAGTTTTAAAAGTAAACAATGACAACACCTTTACAAATAAATAAAAAATGAAGTTAACATTAATATTTATATTCAATGACAATGATACAGTTAATAAGCAGCATATTTTCCACACATGGAACATACTTTATAATTTAAAAATATAAAATATTTAGTTAATTAACTACTTTTCGGGACGAACTTGTTCACTCAAATTATTGATATTTTTATGTTTTATATAAAATGGATATATATATATATATATATATATATATGCCCCCACTGAATATTAGAAATTATAATTATATATTTTTGAAAGCCAAGCATTGCAGTTATCCAATTAGTGATGATAAAGCTTATTTTTGCTCTAGAATAAACTTTCAGCTTAAAGAACATTTCTTGATTTTTTGACTCTGACTAAATTTACTGTTGTGTGTCCAGAATATCTCTAGTATTATTTTGCATTTTCATTAATTACATGAGCGGAAGGATACATTTGTTGTTGTTGTTTCTTATGGAACTTGTCGTGGACAAGTCTGCTGTTACGAAAACAGCGATTTATGCCTGTGGGGGAGTGTCTCCTGTTTTTAGAGTAGCGCCAACTAGAGCCAAGAGTAAGACTTTGCTACACACGCATCACTCATTCGCTTGCACAACCCCTTTTTAAAGGAGGGCACGTCCACACATCTCACAAATAGAACAAGGGAAGAACAACCATGCCTAAACAGGGACTCAAACCCAGGAAGCCCAGATCACGAGGAAGACGAGCTACCCCTATGCTAGGACGCCGGTTAGAATACGTTTCTAAACACGTTCACTGAAGCATTTTGAAATTCGCTTGATGGTTTGTTTACGTTTGAAGGTTGCCATTTGATTATAAGTAATAACATCGATTTTTATGCTACTTGCGTTATCTTTTTATATAAATAGATAAAATCATTCACGAAACCATTCCTAAAATCTTTCCTATGCTTCATAATACATAAGTTTAAATTTGAAGAAAAACAATTTAATAATCTGAATTTCTGCTGCATAAAGTTTGTTTAAGCATTTTGGAATTATATTTTTCTCTGTTCATAATTGTCACTACAACAGCATGTATTTTTTCATTTTATAATTTTTTATTGTCATTACTAGATGCATTGTATTGTGTTAAAAACACATGATGATGAGCTTTCTTTTCACCTTGTCGTGTACGAAGAGTAGAGAAAGTATAATAATCGTCAAAAAATTCAAACTAGATATATTAAAGAATCTCCATGTTTAACTCTCTGAGTTTCAAAAACGTAATTTTTGAAAATTTCCAGTCTATCTGTGACAAAGATAACTCCAAAATGGTTTGAACTAGATAGATGAAATTTGATTTACGTGCTTAAAATCAAATTTATAAATTCCTATCAAATTTTGACCAAATCCGCCAAGAGGCAGTCTGTCTGTCCGGTGTTTGAGAATAAATAAGAAAAATAAATACAAAAAATGAGAGATAGATAGATAAAAATCGGTACATAGAGTTAACATCTTTAGTATAGACAACTACCAAATTTTGAACAAAATTCAATGAGGAGTTGACCGTCTGTCGGTCTGTAGTTCCAAAAACGTGCAAATGCGATAATTCAAAAACGCAATGACTGAAATATATCAAATTTAATACGTGATTTTACAAATTTATGTGCAGTTTGATGAAAATTTTTTGTTTCAATCCGTTAAGAAGAACACATGTAAAATCCGGATTTGCTTTTTGGATCATTTTGACATCATGACAAGGATTAATTTTCAAAGCACTAGCTAAGAATGACACGACGGATTCAGTAAAAATCCAAAATTCCTTGCGAAAGTTATTATTTTCTAACCATTGTTCGCCAGTGACATACAAGCTGTCCACTGGAAAAAACATCTTTATTACAGAATATGCGAGAAAGTTTAGGCGAGGCCACTATCCTGATTTTTTTTTCTTCGAACCTTCCTTTTAGTACGTCCGGGAATGTATGATACTGAATAATTTATTGATAAGAATAACTTAAATTTTGTTGTTGACCCCAACTATAGAAAGTAAAGAGGTTAAGTTCATTTTTTTTTAATTGAAGGAAAAGAATACAACGTCAGACGTTTGCAAAAATTGCTTAAAATTCGTGTTTTTAATGAAGATGTAATTGATATTTGTGAAAGAGAAAGAAGCAATTCTATTGCAAACTTAATGAGACATCGTGAATAGGCAACGTTTTCTCCATCAAGGAGCAGAATTACACCTACGTTTTCTAAGATTTCCTTAAGTTGAGGTCTTCTTCATTAGAGGGCATATGAAAGTCAAAGTAATCTATTAAATCCCGATGGAGAATTTTCTGTAAGTACTCTTCTCAAAATTCTTCTTCCTGATTTATCATAACTAAGTATTTCTTTTATTTTCCTAGATTTACGAAGACAATCGCCGACATTTTAAGGACGATAAATTAAATAACTTTGTTCTTATTAATTGACTCAATTCATCCACAAACGATAAAAGCCAAATACGGAGCTTTTAAGAGTAAGTACCTCCAGGTAGTTTTTGTCTACCATTTCATATTATCTGCTAGTATAATTCAGCTTCTAGAATCATATTATTCTTTCAGATTTACAAGTACGATAATTCGAAAACGAGATGATTTAAACATATAAAATTGGTTATGGGATTTTCTGTACCAGTACATTTGAATACAAGTACAATTTTGTAGCAATTTTGGTTTGTCACTCTGTTGAGAAAAATGGGTTAAAAACACAAATTCGAATTTTTTTTGAAACTATTAACGCATGTCATGAATTAATCGCCAAATAACCCGCCAAGTGTGACACAATAAACAGTAAAAGGCCGCGGTGGGAAGGTATCGGCTTGTGAACCATAGGGTTTCAGGTTCGAGACCCGATTCCACCGAAGAACTGTCGTGTAAGGGGGTCTGTTGCACGTTAAATCCGTCATGCCAAACATCCTCCCGCTGGTGTGGTGTAGCTTGGAGAGGGGGGTGCCAGCTCAGGTGTCGTTCTCGTCATCTGACCGCGGTTCAAATTGACGAGATCCGTCCTAAAATAGCCCTAGTGTTACTTTACAACGGGACGTTAATATAACTAAACTAAAGTGACACAATAGAATCAGTAAAAATGCTAATTTCAAGCCATAAGTTAAAATTTGGCAGCGTTTCGCAAATAAGTTAAAATTAACAAGCAAGGCATTCTCGTGGTAATACCTTTATTGCGAGAAATTTTGTAGAACATTCCTCCAGCTGGTTATTTACATGCATAATTTCTTCAGATTACAATGCTCGGCATCCCCCAAAATCTTCATTATTTAAAAATAACATTTACATCTAACTCAAAATAAGAATATTTATTCCTGACTATTATTTTCAACTCAGTGAGCCAATTTAATTAATTGCTGACAAATTCATTCCTTTATCGAGTAAGCCTAATTTAATTCTCAAATTGATTGAGCCTCGTGAGTTAGAAATAGGACATTATAGTATTCCATATGATCCACAGACAATCTCCGGGGGTTTCGATACCATATCGAAAGTCCCTTCTTGATTCGGCAATGTGTGGTTCTAATCAAACGAGGGTCACGGAAGGTGTTCCAAACGATTAATTATATCTTTCTTCCTCAGTCGTAATCCTATTGCGTTCTTTTTATACTAATGGAGCTTTAGAAAACACTCGATTGAAACAAAGAATTTTCTATCATATAATAATATGCGTTTGTTATATTACTAGAGTATGCAAGTAATATATCGCTATTATTAATAAAGATGAGTGCGTGTTTGTTGACGCTTTACAAACCAAACTATTTGCCTACGGTTACTAAATTCAACAAACTCAAAAACCGAAAACAAAGCTTTATACCAAACTTTCCGAAGCATAGCTTGCATATGTAACAAAAACAAAAATGCAGAATACACACAAACAGACTTACAAACATCAACAGAAACAGTAAATTGTTATTAAACAATTGTAGCAGAACAAAATGCCCAGAGAGAACTGCCTGAAGATCATCACAGAGAAAAATCACCTGACAACTCTACCTCGACTCTGCATCTTCTCTCCTATGTGCTTTTCTGTCTTTAACGCTCTTCCGAGAGGCTGTTGAATATTCTCAAACAAACGCCAGACCTCAGAATTCTAAAATAGATATAATAAATGATTGCAAATATTGAACAAATTTTGATGCCAAGACCGGAAATATTAACCTCACATCCTCTCAAAAGCTTTAAAAATATATTTCTTACCAAGAATATAACGGTGATTAGAAGCAATATATATATATATATGCGTAGTTAATAAAACAAATTGAAAATTTTGTGTTATTTAACACAAACGAAATTCATTTAAACAACATCAATTTATATAAAACAAATGTCAAGGAATTCCGCTCTATTTTTTGGAAGAAATCGATTCTGCGCTTCATCACAAACATAATTAATCCTTCATTGTAATTAGCTCAGAATCAATTCATTCAGAACGAAAAGGATAGATCCTTCAAAAATCATTAAAGCTTTTGAATGGGAGAAAAAAATAAGGAGAAAATATTATTTCCTGACTCAAAGGAAACTTTTATTAATTATATAATACACTGGGATCTGCCATTTTGTGGCTTTTTCGTCATTTTTCAGGAGGTGGAAATGTATGTTGAAAGCAATAATTTACTTCAAAAACTTTTCATTCGTAAAACTTGTTTCAACAAGCACTTCGTATAGTAACACGATATATAGACGTTCTTACTTTCCAACTGTTTCAAATCTGCTAACTATCAGATGAAAAATGTTTTGCATTTATTCAAACTATTGATTATATTTAGAACATTTAGTTAAGATAGGAGAAAAGAAAGCATTTCAATTTGAGATAAGAATATCTGACCATTTTAAAATTCATTTTTGAAAAAGTAAGAAATTCTAAAGTAAGAAAGTTGCAAATTAATTCATTGTTCATGTATCTTATAGTTTTATAAACTTTCTATCAAAATAATAATTTATAGTTTAAAATAATAGTTAATTGTATATGTATATCTTATATTTTTAAGAACTTTCTATCAAAATTATACAGTTTGAAATAATAATGTTGAGTGCATAATAAATATGCAAATAACCAATTCTAGTTTAAAGAAAGAAATCGACTGCTCGATGGCAGACGAATTTTCTGTCATCTGAAAAATTCCTTAGTTTTTCTAAGCTGATTGGATGGCCGACTAGCCTTCTGTCATCCCAGAATTCCTTAGTGTTTCTAATCTGATTGAATGTCAGACTAGCCTTCTCTCCTCCCAGAATTCCTTAGTGCTTCTAAATTTACTGAATAGCAGATGATACTTTTGTCATCTCCTATTTCCTCGATAATTCTAAAAGATGACTTTTTTCATTACTCTTTAGCTTTTTTCTCTTTAGTTTTAGTATTATTTTAACATTTGTTTTCTAAAATAAAAAAAAAATAAAAGCAATCCACCTTTCTGCTAATTTCTACATGAAAATATGATGCTTTTGTATAGCTAATCACTACAGATAGGTCTGTTAAGTTGCTGCTATTCATTGAGAAAAATCCAAACAATACTAATCTATACTTATATAAAGCTCAATGCGTGTGTATTGGTGCTCTACAAGCCAGACAGTTTGACCTAACAGCTACCAAATTTGGTACATGTATACCTTGGAGTTCGGAAATGTGCACCTGGGGTCACTTTTTTAAAATTTTTAATTAGAATTTTAATTTTTAAGTAAAAACTAACTTTTCCTCCAAAAATTCTTTTCATTTTCCCCACAGCCAAATGAGTAAGGCTTCAGTTTTTTTTTCCCAACAGTCATGAGGCTAGGGTTAACATTTTTCGCCCGATTATTTCAAACGATTCTGTTTATTTTCTTAATGTTTGATGCATTTAAAATTAAACATTGTTAATGAATCGATCTTTCAGATTCCATCTGAAGTACTTTTGAATTAAAATAAAACAGAATAAAGGAGATTAAAAATTTCTAATCCGCATAGCGTTACCCCAACTGGCGTAGAAGAATTCACGCATTTGCGTTACCGTAACTGGCGTGGAAAATTCACGCATGCGCATTGTGTTCTCATTGTTGACAACCATTATCAACGGATGCGGATCTGATTTAAATTATTTTTAGGTTAGTTGCATGCTTTTGTAATTAAATTGTATTTATGTGAGTTATATATATTTTTGTATATGCTTATAGTTTTAATTACATCGTATTTAAGTAGTTTTTTAAACCTATTTTCGACCGATTATTTTAAACGATTCGTTTTGTTTTCTTAGTTATTGATGTATTTAAAATTAAACTTTGTTAATGAATCGATCTGGTCATCATGAATCTGAGAAAATTTTGTTGACAAATTCTTGAAATATTAAAAAAATTAAGAAAGATATTCTTTAGTACCCATAAACTTTAAGCTCTCAGTGACTGTTTTCAGTAATCATATTACAAAAAAAAAGTTTCAGTAAAAAAATATTATTATATTTTTTGCAGATTAATCCTTTCCACTTTAATTTAAAGTATAAATTCTACGGGAGCTAACAGAAAATTAGAGAGATACATATTACTCTATGACTGAAGGCGTTTATAATATAATGACTGAATTATATGACTATCATAATTTGAAGTTTTAAAATATTTTGATTAAGAAGCTATTAAAGTAGGAATTTCATAAAATAATTAAAATAATTAAAATTTTAACAAACATTAAGATTGGAGAACCGGCTGGTCGCCAAAGGCGGCTAGTTTTCAATAATTTTTCATACTAAAAGTTATATGATTTCGCTTCTGTTGCTTGTTTCAAATGTATCTTGTTTCTTTTTTTTCTATATAAGGACTGCATATGCGTTTTTAAAACTTCTAAACAGTTTTAGAAGATTTTGGAAATATACCACCTACTAATCTGAGTTTGAAATCATTTTTTAAATTTATTTTAAAGACGATGAAATGAATTTGATAGTGACATTTATTTTTTACTCTCTATTGAATTTTATAACATTTTTTTATAAATATTTAACATGAAAAATTTTGAAGAAAAATTTTTAAGATGAATTTGGAAGTTTTTTCCACAAATATTAAAGTAAAAATTTGGGAGAAAGGAAGGATTTATTTTTATTTTGCAGCTAGCTTAACAATAATGCGTTCATCAGAATAGAAATGCAGTTTAACGGAATATCTGTCTTAAACAAAATTGGGCGAAAACGAGCTATTATGCATGATACTACTAAGGTAAGGTTTAGTTTAGTTTAATTATATTAACGTCCCATTGTAAAGCAACACTAGGGCTATTTTGGGACGGACCTCGTAATTTTGAACAACGGTCAGATGAGCTGGCACCCCCCTCTCCACACCTCAGGCGTTTGGCATGACTGATTTAACGTGCAAGAGACCCCCTTACACGACGCTTCTTCGGGTCTTGAACCTGAAACTCTACGGCTCACAAGCCGAGAACTTACCACTAGGCCACCGTGGCCTTACTAAGGTGAGGAAATCAAGTAATGCGCATCTTTTCTATATCTTCTATATTTTAACTATGTCGATACGATAAAGTTCCGAAAATTCATTTTTTTCTTATATTTCATTTTAAAATATCAAGTTGATCTTTCTATGTATAACATATCAGGCGGTAATTCGCTTAAAATTAGATCTTTGGTAAAAAGGCAAGTTATTAATTACATGCTTTAATTAATATTTGAATAAAACAATAATATGAGATATATTTTCTTGAGAAAAAGCTTTTATTCTGTAGATATAAAGGAAATTTTTATAAAATGGAGCAGATTGCAAAAAGAGTATACTAACAGTCTTTGACACAACATTTTATTTAATTTTTGTTATCAAAAAATCGAAGTTCATGTAAATTTCTAATCAAAACAAGAATATGGCAAAATCAAGTGATTAATAAAAGTTACAATATATATATATATATATATATATATATATATATATATATATATATATATATATATATATATATATATATATATATATATATCAATTATACAATCCACCTACTTTAATATTTTAATAAAGCAATTAGGTAAATGAGATTAAGAGGCTTAATATGGACAGTAAATATTTTCCAACTAAAGCACATACAAGTGCTTGATTTTGTGATGAGAACTTTTAAATACTTCGTTAGATGTGTTGGCTAAATTTCGAAAAAACATGAAATTAATTCTGTAATGTTTATATAATTTTAGCTTGATTCTATAGAAATAATAACTGATTCCATATTTACTCTCTTACAAAAGCATAGACACAATTGAAGGAAAATTCAAAGGCAGCCCATAAGATAATTAAATTAACTCTCTTACTGCGTAATTTTTTGAAATCACTATTTAGATGCGTTATTTGCAAATAAGTTCAAATATCTTTGAAACAAAGTGATCAGATTCCATATGTTATAAGATAATAATATGATATAATAAAAACCTGTAATAGTAAAACTAAACACTTCAAACCAAGAAAAACGTGGGAGGCAATAGAAAATTGACTGATTGCCGACCCGCGGAAAATCGCGCAATAAGCAGTTCGAAGGTTAATATGTTGCTCAAAAAATAATTGAATTATAATTTTTTCTCAATTCAAGCGAATAATATATTGAAATATAATTCAAAATTCAAAGCTTTTACGTTCTTTGAATATTCTAATTTTTATAAAATTTCGAAACGGATTCGAAATTTTTCTGTTGTAAAACATTATCAAACTATTTTATAAAAATAAAATTCTAAAGGCTCTAAAAGAGCTGAGATGAATTTTGAGTTGCATTCCATATTGAAATAGATAAATTTAAATATCATTTCTTGTATTTGAATTTATAATTCTATTTTACACAATGAAGGCAGAGAATTGAACTTTCATACGCAATATACATGAAATTGATTAGCATATACTTTCTCTCTAAGGAATTTAAAACAGAAAATTACAGGAGAAATAATTTAGCTCTCTCCAATATTGATAAACTTGGTGTTTGCATTTTCTAACTAACTTACTTCGAAAAGAAAACTTTATTTTTAACCAAGACATTCAAAGTAGCACACAATCCCCAGCGCGAAAGTTACTTAGAAATTCTCAATTTAAATAAATTATTCAGTTCGCCGAAGTTTCTTCTTTTTCGTATTTCTGGCATCCTGTTTAGCCTGTAGGAGAAATTGGTTATGCGTGTTTTAAAATATTCTCTTTTAGAAAATATCGCATTAAAATTTGTGTTGAAATTCTCTTAAGGATAAAGATTTGTAATACATTTTAATTTCAAATGAATGAAATAAATCGCATAATATCTTAATTTTTTATCACACTTCAGTTAATTTCGATCTCTATTTTTATATTATAAAGATATTGTTTTTAATGTTTGTGATAAAATATATTTTTGATTTCTCATTTTTTTTAACCCTTAACTGGGGACGCGAGGAATCTCGGACCGCAAAGGATGCACTTTCAGTCACCACTATTCTATTTTTAGCTCAATCGAAACGATTGCCCTGTAGTTTCTTGTTTCTTAAACTTTACTAGATGCACACTTTTTCAACCGGATTCAGTGGATGCTCTTTTAAATATTTCAAGTATTTCTTTGCGAGACGTCTGTGAGACCGCACTCCCTTTTAGTCTTCCAATATTATACAAAAGTTAGTAGATAGCTCTCTAACTTGGTTCTCGAAATATCATCCATCCTACTGATCCTCGATATGAAGCAGTGGTCCAGATATTTTTAAATGAGGCAGAAAGTGATTTTAGTGTCGAGGATAATTGTACAGAAAAATTGTTCGACGAAAGTAAGCATTCAACTTTTTCTGATATATAATCTGATAATAATGATATCTGATAATAATGTATTTTGAAAAAATTCTAAAATATATTATTACACCAAGAAAAATATCTACAGAATTTACAGGCCGATTTTTATACTAGCACTTAACTTGTATAAAATAGCTACGAATGTTCACAAGTTTCTGTGTAGAAATGATGCAGATAAAAAAAAAAGTAAATTTTATTTTTCATATAATTGAATTTTTTCCTTATTGTGTTTTCTTTATACTTTTAAATGTGATTTACCGGAAAAGCAAACGTGATTTAAAAAGTAAAAAGTAATATGTTTTTTCAAGAATATTATTAGCTGTAACATGTCATTTGAGAAGAAACTGTATGTTCAAACGCAATATCTTTTTACATTTATAATATATTTTGAAAAATTTCTGAAACATATTTATATATCAAGTAAAATATCTACAACATATATTGGCTGATCTTCATATTAATGCTTTCATAATGGAAAATTAATTTGAGTGTAAAGAATATGCGGTCTCGTAGATCGCACCTCCCCAGTAAAGTTCTACATTTTCACCTCCTTATTTAAGGGTTAATACCAGGATTTTGTACTCGTATACGAAGAACTGGGGAAGTATTGTAATCTTTAAAAATCAAATCGAACTCGAGGTTTTGACATATATCTCACGTTTAAGACTTACCTCAGTTTGAAAAATGCATTCTTGGCACTACGACTAATTGTCCGTGAACACAATGTTTCAATCAAGCTCTGGGCAGGACGGATAAAATTGAATATATGAACTTTCAATTAACTTTCAAGACTTCTATCAGATTTCGAACGAAAATCTATTCACAGGAAAACTGTCTGTCTGTCTATTCAAGTATAATTGAATTCGATAACTAAAAAACTCAAAGAGCTTGGTAGATAAAATTTGATACACATTTTTAGTATCTACAATATATACAGGGTGATTCAAAAAGCATTGCTCAAATTTCGAGAGGAAGTAGGGAATATGCCAGGAAATACATTTCACATAGCAAAGTACGGCCATAAACTTCATCTTCATGGACACAATTGGCAAGTGTGATGAACGCAAGAGAAGTTAAGTGGTAACGAATAAACTTTATTCCAACAAGTTAAAGCACATTTGTTACCAATGGGTGTTCAAAATTGCGACCATTTGCACGAACACGGGATTTACAGCGCTATTGCATCGACCACCGAACATTTTCAAAAACACCTGCCATGTCATGGGCAATGCTTGTGACATATCTAAAGAGATATGTGGTATCAACATGACGGAACTTCAAACCATAGCACAATTGTTGCGCATGATTACCTGAACCGAACATTGAGAAGCTCAATAGATCGGCAGAGGTGAACCAATCGTTTGACCACCCAGGTAACCTGATTTATCACCCATAGATTTTTTTTATGCTGGACCATGAATACCCATCGACAGTGAAATGTCCCTTGTTGCACAAATAGTGCCTGACGCATTGATTATTAGGGACATGACTGGCTTTTTTGAAAATGTTCTGCGACCAATGCAACAGAGCTATGAATTCTGTATTCATGTAAATAATCACAATTTTGAGTACCTACTGTGAACCTGCACTTTACCTTGTTGGAATAAAAGTCACATTCGCTACCACTTAAATGTACAGTTTCCTTGTCTTCATTTCACCTGTCCCTTTTGTATATGCTTTCCTATGAGGAATCAGTTTCCTGGGATATTACCCATCTTTCCACGAATTTTGAACGATAAGTTTTGAATCATCCTGCATATACATATATGTATATATTATTACGTATCTGTAATGTTGTTACCTAGCGCATTTAGTTCCATTGAAGAAATGATAGCTTTACGGACACCTCTGTTGGATACTGAATGGACGTATGACCCCGGGGTCGGACCAATGACCCCGGGGCTTGGAGAACTGTCGGTGACTTGTTTATGAATTTGGCGATTTTTTGACGAAACAGATGACACCAGTATCTTCTGAAATTTGGGTGATAAGACCAATAGGAGGATAATTATTTTGATTCTTCGAGAACCTGATCCGGAAACTACAAATCTCCACTGTCAGTAGTACAGTTAGTCAGAGTTGAATCAGCGAGGAATTAGTCCGATCATTCTTGCCACTTGGAAGCAGTTAGCGGATTGAGAAATGAGCTCTGCACTGAGTCTTGGAGCTTAGTGTTGAAGCAGCATTGAGCCTGTCTTGAATAGTCTGTCGTATAGTATTAGTTGAGTACAGTTAAAGCGAAGAGACAGTGGAGAATTGCAGGCGTTTGGAGATATCATACCGTAGAGCTAAGTGAATTCTCTTTTCGTGCTCAGTTCTGTCAGGACATTTTGCAAGCTGTTGTGGTTGTTTACTATGGATTATTACCTGTTGATTGCTGTTTTTTTCTAAGTGTATTTTGTATTCCTTGTGTAGTTTCGGCTGTGTTTCATCATGCGTGTCTTCGTGTTATAATGCCGTTATTAAGACTTATTATGGATTGTTAATCAAGAATGTTCACTGTGTCGCCATACACCCTCTACAATGAACGCGATTTTTTTACGGAATTTTGTGGAGATAGATTTTTTCCGTAAGACTATACTTATCAAATGCTGAGCTAAATTCGTTAAACGGTTGACTCAATAACGGTTGACTCAATAATCGTTAAACGTTAAACTCAACAACTCAAGACTGCGCTCTTGAGTCAAGAACTCAATGACTTAATTCAATAAAATTCGATGTGTTATTCTGTGCTAACAACCTTAGTACTGTATGAAAGTTTGACTTCAAACGTTTGGGACAAAACGCGTCAAATAGACGGATTTCCTTTACCAAATGCGATCTCACGACAGATGCAGTAACACGTTCTAACTTGAAGAAATTGATCAATGTTTTATTTTTATCATTCGCCAATGCGAATTCAAAGCACTCGTAGCCTTACTTAAGATCCACGGTTTTATGCGAAGGGAAGGTAATATTACTTTTATTAGACGGATTGCAAGAAAATATTTGGGAGACCATCACACCTAGTTTTGTGCATATACTTTTTCAGAAGTTTTTGCAGATTTCTATTTACAAAGGATTATTTTTTATTTACATATATTTACTAGTTCTAGCAGTCGTTTTTTTTCGTAATAATTTTTATTTGCAGTTAATTAATTTAAATGATAACTTTATTTTAATTAAGTGATGCTTTTTTAATCATGATGATTGTTTAAATTTGACATTCTTAAATTTTTAGAGTAGATTATTTGTATAGTTTAAGTTTTACATTAAATAATCCTTAATTTCTTAAAATTATTACAGAATAATAGTCTTTATTTTTATATATGGATATTTAGAAATATTTTTCAAAATGCTGTTTTACTTTCTTTTCTAACTGTGAAAAAATTTGAATAATTAATCTTTTGAAATTTATGAATAATTAAATATTGTTACGCCTATGTAATGTTGTTTACCAACTCAGTTGACTCCATCGTAGGAAAGACCGTTTTACGATTACCTCTATTGGATGCTAATCAGATGCCGGATCAATGATCCCAAGCTATGCAAAAGAACTTGGTAAGATTTCGGCAACGAATATGGCGACTTTAGTGATAAAATAGATAATACTAGAATCTTCAAGAAATTTGGGGATTGGACCATTAGGAGCTGAGATATGTTTCATTGTTTGAGAACCTCCTTTGCTCTGCTCCGGAAACTATAAAAGGCATTCAGTCCAACCAGAAGGGAGTCGTGTATGGGGTTTAGAATCATATAGCAAGTCAATGGCAAATTAGTTGGATCAGTCCAACAAAGTGCAAGCGCTGAATGTAGCTCAAGCAATTGGCGAATTGAGCTGCGTGCCGAATCTTGAGGTATACCATAGAAGCAGCATCGAATCGTGTGTGGGATGGCCGGTCGGCAGTTGGATACAGCTAAAGCGAAGAGACAGTGGAGAAGAGCAGGCATTTGTAGAGACCTTTGCAAATAGTTGCATAGATTCCCTCCTCCTGCTGAGTTCTGTCTGGTCGATTTGTATGCTATGGTTGTTGTGCATTACCATTTAGTACTTGAGCTACTATTTGCTATAAGTGTGCTGCTAAGTGTTGCTGGTGCATGTCTCGGCTGTGTATTTGTCGTCTGTGTATTCGTGCCTTTACGCAAATAAATGTCGTTATTTGCTTTTGATGAATGTTGATTATTTCACACTATACAACGACTAAAAGGGAACTCGTTGTTTTTACGGAGATAGTGGAGGAAGCTCTTTAACAATATATATGAAATTCTTTCCTATAAATATCTTACCTTCCATAAATAAAGTAAATATAATCTTTTATAACAGTTTAAAAAAAATAAAATCGATAAAAATAAAATTATATTCCATAATAAAAAAATAATACATTTTTGTGTATTTTCTCAAACAAGTTAAAAGCTATCCCATCAGGAAGAAATTTTTATAAACTACTCAATTTTTTTTTGATACCATAGGAGACATTTTTCATTTTTTTTCAGTATATTTTAATTTGCGAAAACTTATGTACTGTTACAAACCTGTAATTTTGCTTCCCAGTACGACTAGTGTCATCGTAAGAAAGACAGGATGTACGATCTGTCCTGTGCATGCTAAGCGTCAATGAACTCAGAGCTTGGCGACTAACTTGGAGACCATTTGGCGATTTGGCGACTTTGGCGACAAAATGGATCATACTGGAAAGTTCGAGAAGTTTCACGATCCATCCAGTAGGAACCGAGATACACCCAGAGACGTCCTGATTGGTCTGAAGATTCTAGTGATTCGGCAGCTAAAGCGAGAAGTTCAGCCGTTGGAGAGACGGTAGAGCGAAGCACCCAGGACCCCCTCTCCTGCTGGATTCTGTCTATCCGCTTCGTGTGCTGCTGTCTACTGAAGTGTGCTACTGTCGTCTTCTGTGTTCGTCTCTGCTGTACATATTTGTCGTCTTTGTGCTGTCCTGTCTTCTTGTAAATAAATGTCGTTGTTTTTTTTTTTCTTCTACTGCTGATTGCGCGTTCTCCACACCATATCACTTCCACTATCCAAACGAACCCGGAAATTTCGTAACAGTATGTTTATGGATATAAAAAAAGGAATCGAGTTATCATCAAAGGAATATATCTCATTCTTCACTACCAAATATCACTTACCTATTTAAGAGAGAAATATCTATCTTTCATATCAGACAAGATAATGATGACTTTAAAATACGATTTACTTTTCAAAGAAAAAGTGTTCTGTCCGACACGTTGATGTCACGTGTCTGAAAAGGAGAATTGTGTTCCAATTTTACAATAAATCATTGGCGAATTTTGACAACTGCAGTGATGAATGATAACACTGAATCAGCTATACATGTTCTGAAAAAGGTGTTATTTTTGACAACTGCAATGATAAATGATAACACTAAATCAGCTATACATGTTCTGAAAAAGGTGTTATTTTTGACAACTACAATGATAACACTAAATCAGCTATACATGTTCTGAAAAAAGTGTTATTTTTGACAACTACAATGATAACACTAAATCAGCTATACATGTTCTGAAAAAGGTGTTATTTTTGACAACTGCAATGATAAATGATAACACTAAATCAGCTATACATGTTCTGAAAAAAGTGTTATTTTTGACAACTACAATGATAACACTAAATCAGCTATACATATTCTAAAAATGGTGTTAATTTTGACAACTGCAATGATAAATGATAACACTAAATCAGCTATACATGTTCTGAAAAAGATGTTATTTTTCAGAACATACATAACTGATTTCTAAAATTATTACATGCTTAAAAAGCTTTCGTAGAATATTTTTTTTTTCTGTAAAATCGTTGTTTCTGATAATAGCTTAGCCTGAAATATATTTCAACTTTTAAATTGTTTTATTAGTGTTGCATATGAATTCAAATCAATATAGGAAAGTGTGTCGCAATTATCGCTATTATAGTGATAATACTCTAAATAAGCTAAGCCAGTTTTATTTTGAAAGCCTAAAAACAAAATATGTCGGCATCATTTTCAATAAATGCGTTCATAAAGCAACGCTAAATGAATCATATAATAATCTTAGAACGTTAATTGGATTTTAAAATAAAAAGTATTTAAAATCATTAATAAATAAATTATTTTTTAAATTATATTATTCGCCGTCATAATATAGTTACTTTTCAACTAAATTAAAAGCAAGCTGATTGGTTTGGTTTGGTTATATTAACGTCCCGTTTGAAGCAATACTAGGGCTATTTTGGGAAGGACCTCGTCATTTTGAACAGCGGTCAGATGACGAGGACGACATCTGAGCTGGAACCCCCCCCTGTCCACACCACACCACACCAGCGTGAGAAAAAGCAAACTGAACTTTAAATGCATTTGGCATAAAATTTGTTTCATGTGGTAGTTTATATATTACATTTTTAAAAAATATTTTGCTTTATATATTTATCATGATAATGAAATATATATTAAAAATTTACTGTGGGTAGACGAATTAATGAAAAAATTAGATTTCAAAATTGTTTGTTGTAACAGCACGGCTGGCTGTATACAAATGTTAAAGTAAAAGGATTCAATGTCTTAAATGTGTATAGCAACCATAGTATTTTGCGAAAAATTAATAAATTCATTTAATAAAGTAAAGATAAAAATTCAGGCGATTTCGTGCAGGAATATGTATAATTAAGGTATGTGACTAGGTTCGAAGACATTTTTTTTTAAAATGATACATACATATTTTTTATTATACCAAATAGCTAAAACAGACTTGGAAAGTTAGTATAAGAAGAAAAAAAAATACACTCATTGTTTTTAATTTTTGAAAAAAAATTACTTATTTAACACTTAACTGGGGAGTGCGGGATCTCACACAGCCAAATATAGGCTTTTTGTACCCTTATTCTATTTATAGCTCAATCGAATGGATTGACCATACAACTTCTTGTTTCTTGACTTTTACTACGTTTGCACTTTTCAACCGACTTCAGCAGATGCTTTTTTAAATATTTCAGTTATTTATTTGTGCGATGTCTGTGAGACGGGACCTCAATTTTCTTGTTCCAGTATTATCCAAGGATTACCAGATGGCTATAAAACATGATCCTCTAAATATCATCCAACCCACAGATCCTCTGACGAAAAAAGAGCTCCAGAAACTTTAAAATGAAGCAGAAAGTGACTTTAGGATGATGATAATTGAACAGAAGAGGTAATATTAAATGTCAATTTTATTCATTGTCATTTTTTTAATTATTTTTCATGTAATTTTTCATTATACGGCTTTCTATATACCTTTGAATACAGGAAAAATAAATATGATTTAAGAAGTAAAAAGTAATCCGTTTTTTTCAAACATATTATTTGTTGTAACATGTAATTTGAGAAGAAAATGTATGTTTAAACGCAATTACTTTTTTTTGAAAAATTCTAAAACATATTTCATGTAGCAAGGAAAATATCTGCAGAATATATCAGCTAATATTCATACTAATAATTTACTTTAGAAAATTCAATTTGAGTGTAAAGAAAATGCCATCTCATAGACCACACCTCCCTAGTTAAGTCCTAAATTTTTATCTCCGCAGTTAAGAGTTGATAAAAATTTAGCACATTTAGAAAAATAAAAAACAGTCTAAGTTAAATAATAATGAGAATAATTAAATTTACATTCACCAGTATATAGCTGAAATTGCATAAAATGTAACAGACCACAAAATAAAAAATATTTTAATAAATTTAAAAAAAAATGAGCATTTGAAGTTACCGTTAATGATTTTTTGCCAAAATCTTTCTATGTTTTGAATTCAAAGCGTCTGTAAAACACTTCTAAATGAAGCTACCTTAAAATCCACTGTCTATTATAATTTCAAAATTTTTGGATACATGCATATCAAATTTTATGAAATTTTATTAAATTAATTTTGAGATATGTTTTCCGTGAATCAATCATTCTGAAATATTCATTCTCCAGAAAATGCGTTTAGATATTTTACTTGTAAATTAGTTCATACATATATGCTGGTAACAAATGTATTTTCCATGTTTTTTTAACTGAAATGCCTAAAGTAAGCAAAATATGGCTGAGAGATAGATAGTTCATATAAACGTATCAATTATTTGTTTGGAGAATGTTACAGTAAAAATAAAATAAATCATTCATTTTCGATTAAAAATACCACTATTCCCGATTATTATTATGTGTGGCATATTATTGAAACTACTGTATCTATAGTTCTATCGTAAATATTTAAAAACATAGTCTGTTTTAGAATTTAGGATGTTTGGACTTTTTTTTCAGATCATAAAAAAATTCAGATTTTTCTGAAAAGAGCATCTTTACAATCTACTCGGATACCTTAATATTATTATTTCCAGCGTTTTCCAAAGGATTATATAAGCGAAAACAATTTATAAGACCCACCTTATAGTTTTGACTATTTTCAGATAGCTAAAAATGTATAAAGACGCTTCAAATGGATTTTAAGGAAAAAGGCAGAGCAAAATATTCAAATCTAGTATGTTAAAACAATGCAAAAAGTAATTCATTCAGATATTCTAAAGAAAAAAGAACGTTGGATAAAAAAAAAAATAATAAACTTTATAAACTTGCCCTGTTTGATATCCTATTGCAATCGTCATATATTTGTTCAATTCCTGTAAAAAGTCTTTGTACTTCATTGCATCCAATGTGATCTTTGTCCCTATACAATTGCTCCATTCATAAAATAAACAGTAAACGGCAAACGGGTTTAGTGATCGTAAGAAGTAACGAGTAGTAGAAGGAATAAAAGACGAAGTCTATTGGAGAAAATACAAGCAAAGACGAAATAAGAGTATTTTACTCGAAGTTTACTTCAGATTCTTCTGCAGCTGACATTCGTCTCCAGAAGTCGTTGTTGTGACAAATATTTAACTTCATTTTATTTCATATTTGTTTTTCCGCTGCTTTTTATTTCAGAAAAATCGTTTGCTATCGAATTTCTAGAAAAGTAATGAAAAAAAAAAAAGGATTTTTGAGAATAGCAAAAGATTTTTTGTTGTCAATTTTCAAAATTGAAAGTATTAAATCTCTACAATTAATAAATGAAAATGTGTATGCTTTACAGTACAAGCCGTAGTCTAAAACTACCATTTTTTGACTCAAATATATTTTGAAAGGTCAGAATGTACCTCAATTTGAAAGTCTAATTTTAATCTGAATGAATTAAAAACCAAGCAAGATATTAGATTTTTATCATATTAACAATTCAGTTCTATTATAATATAATTCTTATAGTTCTATTATAGTATTTTAAAATATAAGGAACTTCCTTTTTAATAGTAACATTTTAATTATGTTGTTTTTTTCTCTGTCTTTGAAAATTTGTAGAAGCATATTTTTTGCATAAGTTTTAAGAATCAATTTCATAGTTGATTTGAAATTCAAATCATTTTTATTGTTCCATTAGATATTCAGCTGCATGATCATAACAAATTATTGAAAGTTACAGAAAGATAAATCAGCGTAATAATCATGTGAACAACAAGGAAGTGAGGTCACAATAGCGCAACATTTAGAAGATAGTTTATTTGGATAGCACTATGCATAATATAATTTTAACATTTTTGCATTAGGCATCCTTTTAATATCTTTCTAGGTCCTTATATTCTTTGTAGAATCTCTGTCCTAGCTTCGAAAGAGCGTTGGTTTTTTGTAAATATTCTGCATAATATGACCTTCAATAACCTTGGAACTAGAATGTTGCAATCATTCATTTTACTAATATTCAGTAATCCAAATTCTTGATATTTTCCAGAATTTGCACAGTTTTGCCTTAGTAAAATGCCATCTTTCTTTCAACTGCAATTATAAAATCTTAAATAAAACATGTTTCACACATTTATATAAAAATGCTATTCAGTTTCATCTATATACTGTAATACAAAATATATATTGACAGAATTTGGAAATTTAAATGAATATTCTATTTATATTCAAAATGGATTCTTTTTAATCATTTAGAGTAAAGAAAAATTAATTTTTAACAATGATTATGTAAGCAATTTTAAAAAAAATACTCAGCTCACATATGCGGATTATCTTTTCCATTTCTCAGAAAACAATAATGCAAAGATGAAATATTATGTTGAAAATAAAATATCCTCTTGACGTCAAAGTAATTTTTTGTCGAGTTAAATTTTTAAAAATATTTTCAAGATTACATAAAATATTAATCAGACGAAAATTTAAATGTCTCATCACTGAATGACATTCATATTCAGTTATGTTACATATCACTAAATGTTACATTTCAAACAATGCATGCTTCTTTCTTTCATTTTTAAATAAAGAGAAAATGGTCACACTTTAGAAAATTTTAAAATACAAAATATCAACTTTCAAAATGTAATCTGACGCTAAATATTTGTCTATTTTCATTTTTGATAAGACATACCGATCTGAGCAATAATACTTTGATGTCTGTCGAAAAAACCCTTTACAAGTATTCACTAAAAACTACCATAGGACTTTTGAAATATTCTATAAAGTTATCGTCTGCCAAAAATTTAAATAAACACATTCCATCACACACTCCTCCTCAATAAAAGATCTTTTCTTTTTTTTTTTTTTTTCCATCCATCAACAAAGCCTTCTGAAATCCAACACATTTTTTACTTAGTCACGTGATGTAGACTCATTTTTATTTGGAGAATACTGTTGCCACTGAAATCACTTTTAATTTATAAAAATTGAGTTTCGAAACATAATCCAGCGTGTTGCTCTGATCCGCTGGAAACAGTAAGGGATTATGGGTAATTAGTCCGTCGTCTTTTTAGACGATGTTGTTCCTTTTAAATTCTTTTCGATGTCTAATTTTATATTACTTGAATTATTCTTTTCCGCCTTGTTTTAGAATTATGTTTTCATTTCTTTGCTTTTGATGTATTCATTTCTGCTTGCTCACTTTATTTTTAATGGAATTCATGAGGATTTAAATAAGGTAGAAAAGTTTAAGCGCTATCTAATTTTGGTGCCATCGAATCAAATTCATAAGAGAGTAACAATTTAATTTTTAGATTAAGCAAAAGAAGAAGACAATGAAGTGAAAATCGGTATAAGGGAAAAAGTGAAATTGATATCATTTCTGGATAAAATTAGCTTTGTAGCAGCACTTTAAAATTTATATAGTTAAGCATCATTTAAAACATGATTTCGAATATCTTACCGTATTTTAATTAATTTCTTAGATCAATTAATTCATAGTGATAATTTAGAGTACATCTAAGCATCTAAAGCAACCAGTAGAGATAAACAAAAATATTTAATATTTTAGATAGAATTAAAAAATTTTAATCTAACCATTTAAATATATTTCGGAATTTCTATAAAATAATGTTTAGCTACAGCTTTAACATTATTTGTCCTGTTAGAAAGACATGATATCCCTTTAAGTGTATCAGTAAATCAAGAATTAATTAGATTACAAAAAGGAAACTCTGAAATTTATTTTATTATTTTTTTCTTCTTATTTTGAAAGCCGGAAATTAAAAGATTCCCCAGATCATTTCACGTATTAAATAGTTTTTTTAAACGCATGATTGCTGAAACGGAAGGTTTAATGAAAAATGTGCGTTTATTATATTTTAAAGAAATTATGCAGATAGTCATCGGTGAACTAAAATTAACGCTTCAGTCTATATTGCGTTCAAAAAAAAGTTAAACACAACTCCAAACAAGAAAATAAGCATCAAATCTCCCCGAATAATTAATTTTGAATTATATTTAAGCATCCGTCTTATCCTTTCCTTGGAAAAATAATTTTACTGATATATTTAATTCTTATTGTTACTTGTTGCAGATCATGAATCACCTTTTGAAATTCGGCTATTTGTAATTATAGCATTATTTTGTTCAATATTAGTCCGATTTTTGAACTAATTTGTATCATTTATCCAGTTATTTTAATGAAACAAATGGAGAATTTGGCGTCTTGTGTGATCATTTTTTTGGCTGCTCTATATAATATTTCTTTTTTTTTTTTTTTTTTTTTTTTTACTTTAACTTGCTATGATAAATTCAATATTTCTATTATGGTAGAAAATATTATTTTATATCGTAATAGAAAAATAAAAATAAAACCACTACTGCTGATTTGTGAATAAAATTAGCAATTGACAATTTTATTGAAATTTTAAACTCTCTTTAAAATTTATTTTGTGATGTCACTTGAAAATGAAGGTGTTAGGAAGGAGTGATTCATTCTATCCTTAAGATTTATTTAGAGATTATAATCTTTTATATGGAATAAAATTTGAGGAAATCGATACATTGATAGATACATAAGGGCCAATATCATATTTTTTTCAATAGAAAATATACAACGACATATGATAAGTCAGATTATCATTAATGGTTTACTTATCGATTGTAAGGTTTCATATAGGATAGAAATTGATGAAATCGATGCATTGACTCGGGCATGAGCCAGCATCGTGGGATTATTTTTCAAAAGAGAATATTCAACAACCGAGGATAATGTTTTTTCTAAAGGTCATAAGATTACATCTAAAAGTAAAAAAAAAAAAAAAAAAAAAAAAAAAAAAAAAAACTAGCAGATTCGAACCAGTGGTTTTTTTTTCTGTAATCTTTATTATAATAAGTATTTGGATCAGCTGCCATCGGCGAGCAACTGATATTAAATTGTATTAATTATGTTTATTTAGCTATGTCGCCAAACTGATGAACTTTTACTTATACAACAAAAGCATAATTTAAAATTAAAACTGAAATATAAATACCAAGCAATCTGATTGTTCAGCAATATCCATAAATTAAAACTGAAATATAAATACTAAGTAATCTGATTGTTTAGCAACATCCATAAATTAAAACTGAAATATAAATATTAAGCAATCTGTTTGGTTAGCAATATTCATAAAATTAAAATTGAAATATAAATAGTAAACAATCTGATTAGTTATCAATATTCATGAATTAAAAATGAAGTATAAGTATTAAGCAGTCTGATTGGTTAGCAATATCCATAAATTAAAACTGAAATATAAATTCTAAGCAATATGATTGGTTAGCAATATCCATAAAATTAAAATTGAAATATAAATAGTAAACAATCTCATTAGTTATCAATATCCATAAATTAAAACTGAAATATAAATAGAAACAATCTGATTGGTTAGTAATATCCATGAATTAAAACTGAAGTACAAATATAAAGCAATCTGGTTAGTTAGCAATATCCATATAATTAAAATTAAAATATAAATAGTAAACAATCGGATTAGTTATTAATATTCATGAATTAAAACTGAAGTATAAATATTAAGCAGTTTGATTGGTTAGCAATATCCATAAATTAAAACTGAAATATAAATTCTAAGCAATATGATTGGTTAGCAATATCCATAAAATTAAAATTGAAATATAAATAGTGAACAATCTAATTAGTTATCAATATCCATAAATTAAAACTGAAGTATAAATTTTAAGCAGTCTGATTGGTTAGCAATATCCATAAATTAAAACTGAAATATAAATTCTAAGCAATATGATTGGTTAGCAATATCCATAAAATTACAATTGAAATATAAATAGTAAACAATCTGATTAGTTGGCAATATCCATAAATTAAAACTGAAATATAAATTCCAAGCAATATGATTGGTTAACAATATCCATAAATTAAAACTGAAGTATAAATACAAAGCAATCTGATTGGTTAGCAATATCCATAAATTAAAATTGAAATATAAATAGAAACAATCTGATTGGTTAGTAATTTCCATGAATTAAAACTGAAGTTAAAATATTAAGCAATCTGATTGGTTAACATTTTTTTATAAATGAACAAAATATGCCGAGTTGTTTAGATGGACAGCTCTGTTAAAGATTTATTCTTTTGTATCTCTTCGAGGGCATGCGACCATTGATTGTATATTTAGAGATCACGAAATTTCATATGGGATAAAAACTTTTCAAATTGGTAGAATGGTTGCAATAGAGAAACTGAAAGTGTAATTTTTGCCTTTAATCATAAAGATAACATTATTTCTGTGCCATTTGAAATCCAAAACAAGATTTAATGTCTGCATTGACAATTTAAAAAGGATATAATTTCATTCACACACATTGCATATTTCGACGGATCATGAGGGGCCGCGGTTGCCTGGTGGTAAGGTCTCGGCTTCGGAACCGGAGGGTTTCAGGTTCGTGACTCGATTCCACCGAAGAACCGTCATGTAAGGGGGTATTTTGCACGTTAAATCCGTCATGACCAAACGTTCTCCCGCTGGTGTGGTGTGGCGTGGAGAGGGTGGTGCCAGCGCAGGTGTCGTCCTCGTCATCTGACCGCGGTTCAAAATGACGAGGTCCGTCCCAAAATAGCCCTAGTGTTGCTTCAAACGGGACGTTAATATAACCAAACCAAACTGAAAAGAGTAGTGGATGGTCAGGAATTAACGTATGAGAGCTTTTTAACAGTCATTAATCAAATTGAAACCATTTTTAAATCTTGATTACTTACTCCTTTATCTTCCGATGTCGATGATTTGAGCGCTCTCACAGCAGGCCATTTCCTGATTTTTACAAATGTATTAGAAAATCGACTGGGTTTATGGCAAATAAACCACAAAATTTGTGCAACTATTATGTAAAAAAATGGCACAATGACTGTCTTACCACATTGCATCAAAGATCGAAATGGTACTTTGATAAACAAAAGATAGGAGACATGGTTGTAATAAAGGAAGATAACATGGCTGTGTGCAGTTGGGTAATAGGTAGAATTGTGGCAGTCTTTCCGGGAAAGAATGGCAAGATTCGAGTTGCTAATATTAAAACAAATAAAGGAGTTTTCAAACATCCAATTTCTAAACTTTGTGTATTGCCTATGCAATCTTAAATATTACTTACTCGCTATCTAGTGCATATATCATATTTTATTTTGTTAAACTTCTCAAATTTTTGTGTATCATTTGAGATTATTCTATTATTTTTCATTATATTGTGTCATTTGAGAAACTTATTACATTTAATGTTGCGAATTTATATTTATGTTGATTTGTGAAACAGTGCAATTTTGCTGAATGTTAAAACATTGCAAACGCCCGCCTGAGCATACTACCGTCGCGCCATCTGTATGAAAAAAAAAAGAGTTTTGTTTTAAAACCGTGTTCAGTGGCGATCAACCGGCAACAGATGTGTGTAACATCGGCTGTCGTCAAGTTAATGAGCGTGAAATAAAAGTGAATTACAGTCCACTAAATAACCCTTTATTTAATGAGTTTGAGTTCTTCTATGAGCATCGACGGCAATTGGAAAGCTCATGACTTTTAGATATGACACCAATGTTATTGGGTTCTCCCTCCATTTTTAATAGATGTCACAATATATGAAATTAACGGGAAATTCAGCGTTAATAATCACACCAAATTTTGCAAATTTTATTTGTCAACTACTTTGCATGCATTACTAATCATTCAAAATATCTATATTTATTTTGTAAATATAAATTATAATATTATTTTTATTAAGGGTAGTAAAATTAGTACTCCAGAATTGGTTGACATTACTAATATGATTATTAATGTAGCGAGCAAACATTTGATGCCGAAAGTTGATTTGGAGATAATTTTGAAATTGTTTCCAAACTGAATTGTTAAACTGAATATTATAAATTTTGCTTCTTTCAAATACATGCAATACTAGTAGTGAGAAACCTTTCCCCCAAATTATGGTTAATTTCCCATAATCGGTACAAAATATAAAATATATATATTGTTTTTGCGAAATATAGAAATATTTCTAAGAAATAGAAACACATTTATGCAAGCTTAAGAAACGTCGACTCTATGGTTAGGCATTATGATCTCCATGTTAGGCTTTCAATACGTATTTTTAAAATAGTCTAAAAATTAACTGAATTGACGAGACTGATGTGAAATTTACTTTAGAAAATAAAAATTTCAAAAAAATATTATCGGTATTTAATTTATTTTACAAATTTACTTAGTTTTGTATTCGAAATCTGCTTTTATTTACATTTTGTACGAACTCTAAATTTTCGTCCATCCTTTTATGCTCCAGGAATATTACTTGCGATTAATTTCTAATGCATAATTTTGATATTTGTGATTATCTGAAAAAAATAATTAAGTACAAAAAAAATTTTAAAGCTGTGTAATTTTACATGTTTTACAAGTATTCTATTTGAGGTATGTTTATATGAACTTCCCAACAGGACTCAATCTATATATGTCCATTAATATGTATTAATGGACATATATAGTTCTATTAATATTTCCTTAATATGTTCATTGTCACGAGTCTCACCAGCTGTTCACACTAGAATTTAATTATATTAAAAGATCTACCTAATTAGATGCCCCACTACTCTTCTGTGGGTAATAAATAGCAAAGTATCGAACCATTTATCTAATTAAATTACCCCTTTCTCTTAACCCCCGAGGTTCACCTCGGAAAGAGGATGAGATGCTTCCGGTATGGTGGTTGGATCTCACCACCCTGAAAGGTACACAAAATGTGGGGGATCTGACTCCTCCCATCGATGACTGTATGTACTTCCTTCGGGAAGGGCTGTACCGTGGCTGGTGATGTCCCTTAGGACTTAGCAACAGTACCTGAAGGGTTGTTGTTGCGGCGGTCAAGTCATTCAGTTTTCTTTATCTCCATGTGCCTCCGGGCACGTCGGAGAGTCAGTGATATGACTTACCACTTCTATAGTTAAAAAATGGCAGAAAAGGGTTCATTTAACTAGGCATGTGATTCGAATATCAGATTTGAATCATGGAAAACATGTTGAAAGGATTGATTCGAGTTAACCATATTATATTATAATTATTCAATTAAACTACATAGATAATAAACGGATATTCTTTCATTGTTTTCTGCAATATAATAGAATCTCAAGTTTATAAGTTTGTATAAATAAAAAAAAAACAATTACACTCATTTGCAACAATAATTTATATTGTTGGAGAATGAAAAAAAAAAGAAAAAAGATTGTCAAGACTAGGAAAATTCTGCATATAAATTAAATTAATATTACTAAATATATATTTTTTAAATTTTGAATTGGTGTAAAAATCTATATTTGTGAGACAAGAGTTTTAGAATTGACATATAAAAATATATAAAAATTTCTATTAATTTCTAACTGATTAGAATTATAATCAAAATTAATTATAAAAATATCCCGCTTTAAGTACACATTTTTCTCTTCTCTAAAATATGTTTCTGCTAAAACGTGGTTAATCTTAGCCAAACACTCTGCCTATGAAACTCCAATAGACAAATGCTTATCCTTCTTTGATATTTGTAAAGGCAAATATAAAATTATAAATTCATTCAAAAATATTACTGCAATAAATACTTAAAACCTTAAATTGATTTTATTCCCTTTTGTCAATAGATAGTTAGTTTGTTCTATCTGTTTTGCATATATTCATCTCTGCAATATGAATAAATACAACTTGCACAAAATGCAGCGACTTCAACTCATTTGAAATATTCTTAAAATCAATTAAAAATATTTTTAGCCATTATGAGCTTCGGAAAAAAAGTAATAATTTTATTATAGTTCAAACTTTTTATAAAGGCTTCTGCGAAATATTCGTAAAAAAATAATAAATAAAGTTTATTTTTATTTTTTTTTCAAATTGACTTAATGAAGCACTTGAGGAATGAGGTTATCAGCAAACAGTAATACTAATTAATTAAGTCGAAGAGTCCTTGAACGTTTAAATAAATCGATTAGCCACTCCTGGATTTTTCTCTCTTACTCATGTTCTTTGAACCGATCAAAAGTTACTCACTCGTCCGAGAGGAAAGCTTGCGCAAAAACAACGAGAGGAAGAATTAAAGGGAGAAAGCGAGAACTGAGATGATAAATTGACCCTTCAACGGAAACGGAAAATTTCATTATTCATCTAATACTGCTTTCCGTTTCAGATGCTTTTTATTCAAGATGGAATTATTATTATTTTCGTTCCTTTACTTGGAAGAGAAGAAAGGCTCTCCTACGGGAATGGTTTTAAATATTAATTTGTAATAAATAAGCAAGAAATAATATAAATTTAAATAAAAATATTTAACGAAAACACTTTTATCAGTGCAATAATCAGCTTTTATTTTTATTTTCTTTAATCAGTAAATTTATTTTTTTCTAAAATGATGATTTATGCATACATATTACGTGATTTTTTAAATTATTTTTGTAATAATAAAAATAAAATAAATAATATTGATTTTTTAATTGAATATAATATTAAGTGCACAACAATAAGAAGTGATTAGGACAAGAATATAGTTTCATGCTATAAATTATACAGCATTATTGAGTAGCAATTTTTTAAAAAGGCTCCCCGATTAAAAATACAATCTGGTTATGATTAAACTTCCTCTATAAACAGCATCATACAACGCAAATGGGTAAACAAACTGGAACAAAATTTGGTATATAAACTATACACGAGTTGCGCTCAGGGAATTAAAAAACATTTTTAGTTCTAAAATGTTCATTAGAGGGCGCTTTTTCTGGAAAAACATTAATTTTAACACAATAAGCGACCAAGACAGAATACAGAAACAATATTAACGATGCAGAACAAGAATTATGTAATAAATTGTAAAACCAGGAAAAGTGTCAGTTCGAGGAAAAAATGCCGCGATTTGCATGTTTGCTAAGAAGAGGAAGTTTTATGCAAAACAGGTTAGGGTAAGAAACGTTTACAGTCGCTGTCATGCATGTTTTATGTTGATGTTTCCGGCTATAATGATTATGGTATCCTTTTGCGACGTTGAATGACTTAAAGCAGCGATTCTCAACATGTGGGGCGCGCCCCCCTAGGGGGGCGCGAGCACACTGGAGGGGGGGGGTGCGAGAATATTCAAGAGAAAATATTTTTAAAAATTAATTAACTGACTGAAAGGAAAGCACACATACAAAAAGAAAACAAAATACATTTCGACATATTTAATAACTTATTAAAGTAAAACAACTTACTAAATCAAAATATTCTAAATTAAAAACAAATTTAATAATTATTAGTGACTTCCTTGGGCCTGTCTTGCAGAGCAAAGTTCTTCGAAGGGAGGATTAATATTAGAAATAGCCACTCTCACTTCTGTTTCTATATTTTGTCTTCAAAGAAACCACAGCAGAAAATCCAGATTCACAAAGGTAGGATGTTGAATGTGAATAGAAAGGTAATAGAAAGTGAAATGTCCTTGTTTTTAGTGCAGAAAAATAAACAGATTGCCCAAGATTCAAACAGTGATTTATTACTAAATTGTCTTTTTGTTTCGCCACTTGTCGTGAAGTCTATGAATTTTTCTTCCTCATCAATTGAGAGTCCTTCGAGAGTCTTATGAAATGGATACCTAATCCACTCGTAACTTGCTATCAGTTTGTCGTTAACATGAAAATACTTTTTAAAGTTATTTGCCAACATGGCTAAATGATTTTGAATGGTTACAAAAACAACTTTTACATGTTCTTCTTCAGCCTTGTAAGTTTTAGTACAATCACCCGCATTTGCAAACATTGTTAGATTTTTGCTTTAAATTTCTGCTCCACAATTCCATTTTTCTACAAAAAGCATTAACTTTATCACTCGCATCCAATATATGTGTATTTGCTACTTGGAGTTGAAGATTCATGTTATTTAATTTCTCGAATATGTCGACCAAGTACCTCAATTTCATCACAAATAAACTATCGCGAAAATTTTCGGCATCCTGTCTATTTTCTTCTTCTAGGAAAATGGTGATTTCTTCTCTTAATTCATAAACATGTTGCAAAAATTTCCCACGTGATGACCATCTTGCGTCGCAATAAAATAGTAACGCTGAATGTACTGAACCCCTGTCTTTATAAAGTGCGGAAAAGATTCTCGATTTCAGGGGTCTCATTTTTATATAATTTACTACGGTTACAACCGCAGTTAACACAATATTCAAATCAGGACTCATTTCTTTCGAAGCTAAAGCTTCTATATGGTTCATGCAAAGTGTGCACTGAGGCTATTTTTGTTTTAAAAGTGCTTGTATACCTTGGAATCTTCCGGACATTGAACGAGCCCCATCGGTGCATATTCCGACGCAGTTTTTCCATTTTATAGTCATTTAAAATAACAAATAATGCGAGCGCTGATGTTTTCAGTTCTATTGGGTTGCAGAAAAGTAGTTTTTCTACTAATGACATATTATCACAAATTAAAATTAATGTTTTTTTCTGGAAAAATCTCCCTCTTGTGGACATTTTGGAACTTTTTTTTTTTTTTGATATTCCGTGAGCGCATCCCGTATTGAGTTTATATGTCAAATTTCGTTGCAATCCGTTCACCCGTTTGCGTTGTAAAATGCTGTTTATGGGAGAAGTTTAATTATAACCACTCTGTATATCATCCTTTCTTACTTGTGAAGTTATAACATGACTGTAGGCATAACACGCTTCAAAAAGTATATTAAAAGCATATTTTAAACACAGACCAACTCATTTTGAAAAAAAAAAATAAGACACACTACGTAATTATATATTCAACAGTGGGAAAATAGTCAATATGATGTATTAGTAGTAACTATGAAACCAATTTGAATATCACCTTAAGGATAAAATATATTTTTGTAAATTACACTTAAAAATTTTCTATAAATTAAAAAAAGTATCAGGTGAAAACACCAGAGTCATTTTCATGGTTTTATCTCAAGTTCTATGATAACGCAAAATTCTTTTGGGTGTGTCATTAAATCATATGACAGAAAAATGAAGCAGTTTTTGATATAATTTTTAATGAAGTAAAATTCTGATTAAAATTTGAAAAGGAACCTTTCAAGATCCACAATTTCACCATCTTTGTTATACCTGAATGAAATTTTGTAATTCGTTATTTAATAGTCTATCATCAAGAGTTCCAACAGACATACAATCATTTTTATTAGTAGTACAGATACAGATTGAATATACTAGCCCTATATTTGCCCATGAATTAAAAAAATGATGAAAAAATAAATAAATTCAAGAATTGAAATTTCATAATTCGTTGCTGTTAAATAGAACTATGTAGTATCGGCTTTCAATCAAGAATTGTTATTAATCCGAAATAATTATAAATTACCAAGAAATCGAAATTTCCGATTTTGTTTTCAGTAGATTTTTTATCTTAGCGCATATCCAAAGGAATTGCACTATAATTTATTTTTGCTGCATTTGAAATTATTTTGAATTGTTACCAAGCAATAAATAAACATTCATTATTAGTTAACATATTTCCTTAACTTATAAGTAAATATTGAAAATACTTAATAAACATTAGACATTTGAAACTGCATAACTCAAAGCATCTTATCTACCAAAAATTATTCATCTCATTTAGAAAAAAAAAATCTAATACAACCCATCTATAAGTGCAAGCAAGCATAAAACTAATAACAAAAATTCACCAAACGATATTAATTCTGTAACCGGATAATATCAGTACGAATTCGTAGGCGATTCAAACAGCCGTTTTTTTGTTGTTGTTGTTGTTGTTGTTAATTATAGAAATATAAAATATTCATGAAAAATGAGGGTAGCATTATATTACCGATTCAAACAGTAATAATACAACATTATTTTGGTTGCAGCAGAATGCAGGTTTGACAAGCAGTGAAGAGATTTGTTTTATTCTCTCCTGGGAGGCAGGCATGATTTATTTACAAGAAGGCGCAGCGCGACACAAACGCAGAAGTAAAGAAAGGAAGGAAGTAAGAAGGGCCGAAACAAATGATCACTAGTATTATATAACATGGGACTTCCGGCGACGCGCCAATTCAATAAAGGTGTTGACCTTTGAGAAAGGCAACGGAAATATCACTTTCACTCGATACGTAGAATTAATTGGGCAGTATTTTTTACACAGCTTCAGTTGAATTCATTAAACCGAAAGTAGGATCAAGAAATAAGAGCATGAAATTACTATGGGCTAAATTGAGATAAGGTTTTGAAAATAATTTGGATTAAATTAAGAGTTTAAAATATCATTACATACATATATATCTCTACTTTATTAGAAACAGTTGACTTTTATTCTGTAATAGTTATTCCTATTTTAATTATTACCATGTTAACCCATTAACCGCCAAAACTCAAAATCATTATTTGTTTTCAATGCAAAAAATACAAGTTATTATTTTGATCACTTACAATAGTAATTTAATAAGGAAAATAAGGAAATTGCATTTACTTTAAAAATATTGGGCGTTGCGTTGGCGCAACGTCAGCGGAAAAGAAGTACGAATGTTGATCGTTATCACCGAGCACTACGCCGCATTTTCTTCATGTTTTAAAAACTAGAAATTTTTGTGAGCTTATTAAATGTGTAAAATAGTCAAAACAATTCTTTAAAAATTTTAATTTATTAAAAACTAACAAATAAATGTAGTTGACAAGCTTATTATGTAAGAATAAGGTGATATAAATTTCAAGTATGATGTGCTCCACAGCAATGTGGTGTAAAGCAACTTCACAAACATTGCAGCGATATATATTTTGGCTGTGGCAAACTATTTATTATTATTTAGTCTTCTACTGTCTGTAGACTTAACAATAAAATGTCCTTCGGATATTGGTTTTGTAAGGCTGAATTTGCTTGTACGTCCTGTAGCTGATCTTTTTTTATTTATCTCACTATCCAAAGGCGTCTGTAACAGATGAAGCACAACCTCTCGTCTAAAATCCAGCAGTAACTTTTTACTTCCTTCTTCAGAAAATCTTGATATTCTCCAAGCATTTATTAGTGCAGCATCGATGAAATTTGAAAATTTCGGCCATCACCATTTTTTGTCATGGACACTAATTCTGTAATTGGAAACAAAATTGTCACACAAATCTACACCACTTATTTTCTGATTATATTGCTCAATGCAGTGAGGTTGGGCTACTAATATTTTCTTCTTCTGATTTTTAGAGTATCAAGAAACAGTTTTTAGTGGTTCAATTTTTCCAAACGTTGACCCTATTGTCACAACATAATTGTCGTTCCACCGAACAACAATTATCTTTTGTTTTATCTTTTTGTTTTCTTCATATTGAAAAAAAAAAAAGATTGAAAATATCAGCATGTGCACTAGTTTTAACTTCTATGATTTGTTTTGATACTATCAATTGAAGCTTTTTCTTCATTTTTTGGTTGAGGCCTATAAATTGGTTCCTTTTTTTTGTCTATCGTAATTCTTCCTTTTTCCATTTGTATGTTTTATTAGCAGGACTTGTGGGAGGATCTAACTTCTTCTTTACATGAACTTCAACTTCCCCTGCAGTATCTCTAGGTAAAACTTCATCATCGTTATTTAAAATATTTTCATTACCTTCTTCTTCATCACTAGCATCTGCTGTTTCTGGAGGTACGACAACAATACCGGCCTCATCTGCATCTTCGTCATCGGAATTTTGTTCGGAAATTTTTTCCAAAGCTTCTTCTAACCTAAGATATCCTGTTCTACGCATTTTAAACCACAGAGGATAAAAAAGTTGCTACCAGTAAGAGGCACAGTACTGAAATGAAATCTTTCAAGAAGGATAACAGTCTACCCCCTTTCCGCTGACGTTGCGAGAACGCAACACCTGTTTTTACTTTCCCCTCCTCCCCCCCCCAGAAACACCTTCTTTGTGGAATGTACTGACAAAGAGTGACATTGGCTAATATATTTCTCAGCCAAACACCAATTTGTTTTTAATTTTTATTTTTTCTAAGAAATAATGAGTTTGGAAATTTGAACAAAAAAAAATTGCTTAAAGTAAAATATCGATTATTAGGTGTAAAATAATTTATTTAAGTTAATTTTTTCACCGATTTGTTAGTAGTGCTATTCTTTAACATAAAACTGTAATTTATTCAAAAATTTGTTTAATCGTTATTTTTTTTAAATATTTATTTGTATTGACCGTTGCATCAACGCAACACCAGCGGTTAATGGGTTAATACTACTATGTAGAATAAACGGTCCGGATAAATGTCTGTTGCGACCAAGTTAAAATATTTGGTAAGCGAATTGTCGGTGAATATAGTCCAAAAATGTTTAAATGCAACCTAAAATATCACTTGTTACCATACCTCAGAGCCTTCTAAGATGACTGACTTCTGTTTAATTTTTACAAAATAGACATGATTTAATCGTGTTTGGCGATAACTTGGACACTAATCTTAAATTTTACCAAATGAATCAATTTGTGTATTTTAATAAATTTCTGTCGTCATTTCAAATTAATTTTCAGATTAATAAAATAATTAATTTTAAGAAAAATAAAACAAAATGCCAGCCACATCCCTTGAATTTGAAATAAAAGAAAAATGGCCATAATTAGTGGTATTCCAGTAGTAAGTGCCTTTATCCTATCTTTCCAGGTACATTTTATAGCTGTCTTTCATAAATATTCTTTAATTATCATCAAATTGGTATTAAATCTTCTTCCTAATGTCATTTGAGGAATCTCTGTCTAGACTTCTTTCAAAATACCCTTAGATTTACTAGCAAACGCTTTGCATAATAAGGCAAAATATGCATAATTTGCATAATTACGAATTTAATTGTTATGTACCATATATTATTTTAATGCAATTATTTTTTCAACTTGAATCCCTCAAACATCCATTTTATCATGCTTCGATAGCCCAAATTTTTGAGCAAATTAGTGACAAAATTTGAATACTACACTCTTGGATGCACGCCGTGCTTCAGTTTTGGCATGATTCATGTTTCGGATATGAATATATTTCATAGATGTTGAAAAATGCCATATATAATCAAACAGTGTCGAAAATATAGGATTATAGAATTTTATAATTTAAAGTGAATTTCATTTTAAAATTGTTTTTGAATTAAAAATTTAAAATAAATAAAAATTATAACTTTTAAAAATCAATTGTAAAAATATTTTTATAAAATTCAATACAAGTACCATAGCATATAGCATATAACTATTTTCCGACAATCCTAATTCTTGGCATTTTCCAGAATCTAGATATTGTACTCTAGATTGCATCTCATGTTTCCTTTGCAGAATCATTCAAAATATCTTAAAGGAAAAATATTTCTCAGATTTTTGAGAAAACTGCAATATACTATCAAATATAAACTATGATGAGCATGCGCAAAAAGGATATCCGTTATGGAAAATATTGAATATCACAATTTAGATTAAAGGAAATTATATTATTTTTTAAATGGTACAGGTACATTATATGTTACATTAAATATATAATGATAATGTAATAAAAAATATTAATAATGTAATAAAAATATTGCATTAAAAATTAAAAATATTATTATTATTGCTACTTCAAAAAGTAATTTCTTTCAGAAATGGAAATCAAATAACTATATTATTAATTTTTCGTATTACAGAAGCTAAAATTATATAAAAAAAATATTTTCTTTTATCGTACATAAAAACTCTGCTATGTGTTACAAAGAAACTTTTACAATTAATATTTAAAAAAAAATTTCATGATTTCATATATTTTTATGTCTTTAAATTATTTAAATTATTTATATATGAAAAAATTCTTAAGCTAACAACTATCAAATGCAAGAATATTACTTTGTCTTGAAGCATATATATATATATATATATATATATATATATATTTATTTTAATTCAAACTAATTTATCTCCTTACAGATAATATTTAGGTAAAAAAATAATGGCAGTCCCAAAATTTGCAAAAGATTTTTTTCAAAACCATTATTATTTTTTAAATTCATCCAATCCGCTTTATATTTTGCTGAAAATAACAAGATAGAAAAATAAAATTACAAACAATCTCTCAAAATCACTTAAGCGAATTTTACAAGATTTTACATTACTAACAACTGCCGGAAATATAAATAAAGACATCCCATCATTCACTTCTATCCATTCAGCCCTATCTTATATTTCAGCCATCAGCAATGCCTTCTGAAATCCAACACTTTTTTTCCTACATCACGTGATATATGACATGTCTTTATTTTGGGAATATTACTGCCAGTAAAATCGCTTTTAATTCATAAAAATAAAACTTAGAAACATAATCCAGCGTGTCGCTGTGATCTGCTGAAAACAGCGAGGGATTATGGGTAATTAGTTCGTCGTCTTCTAGACAATGTCGTTCAATTTAAATTCTTTCCTTACGTCAAGTTTTGCATTCCTTCATTCATTCTTTTATGTCTTGTTTTAAAATTAAGTCTTCCTTTTTAGATATTTCCCTCTCTTTGCTTTACTCGTATTAGTTTTTTTTTAACTTAATTTGTTTTGATGAAATTGGCGAAGAATGAAAAAAGAAGGAAGAGTTTTATCGAAATCTAGTTTGTGTCCCATTAGATATCAATGTATCAGATAGACATCAATTTAATTGCAGATTAAACTAAAGATAAAAGGAAGTGAAGTAAGAATTTCGGAAAAGATGAAAGTGATATTACTTCTCCACATAATTAATTTTGTTGATTGAAATTTAGCGCTGTCTTTTAGAATCTTATTCTAAAAGTATTTAATTATTGAAAGTATTTATTGAAATATTCTAAGTATTCTATGGAATATCTTAGAATTAAGATGGAATATCTAATAATAAATTATTAGAATATGACTGCAATTTGATTTTAGTTCTAAAACAAGTTGAGTGTATTTAGAGTAAATGACTACGTTGAAAAGTCGGGAAAAATGTTTTTGTTAGATTAAGAATTTTTTTAATTTAATTTTATTAATATTTGCGCAGGTATCCTTAAAAAATCATAAGAATTTTGTTTGTAAGTCTGTTTTTTGGAACGTTACACGAATTTTTATTTTTGAATTTCATACGTTTTAGTGCTATACTAACGCTTAATTTTTTTTTTTTTTTTGTTTTTTTTGAAATTCCAATTTTTGATAGAATGTTCTTACGTGAAACATTATAAATTAAAATACAATGAATATTTTTTGTTGTAACTTGATATAATAATTACTCAATAAGTTCTGCAGTTCCTGAACTGGAGAATTACTAATCTCTGTATTTTGAGATATTTTATATTTGTTTCGGTGCTTCACAATGTGAAAAAAACATTGAAAATTTCGTATAATTTATCAGTCGAACCCTAGTATTCAAAGAATAGCCAAAAATATTTTAAGTTTTTGTTCAAGAACTAGATAATATATTTCTTATATAACTATCTACAAAATTTTAAGCAAAACATCTGATAAACCTCTAAACTAGATGTTTGCTAATACCTTTTTTTGACAAAAACATTGCCTTTTATTCGATTAAAAAATACTTTTGACACTCAAAAGGTATATATTTTTAGATATTTTTTTAAAATCATTTATGCAAATATTCAAAGATTTCAAACTATTTTCGAATGTTTTTTCAAAGAACACTTCTCGAATGTAATAACCTAGCTTAATCAAGAAAATATTTCGTTGTTGATTTTTTCTTTATATTTTCTTTTTCCCAAATCTAAAAAAAAGTATTTAGATTAAATTATCACTTTAGTATAAAGATATCTTATCTATGTAAATTTTTACGGTTATAATTCAAAGAACAGTGTGTTACACAAATATTTTGCAAAATTAAATAATGTATTTATTGCAAAAAGTGCTAAATATATATTTATTGTTTTGGATGGATTGAAATGAAAACAATTTTTTTCCTTAAGCTATAAATCAGTTTAAATATAGTGTATAATTGAATACAGCATAATGTTCTTCAGTTGTTAGAGAAAATGTTTACAGAAATAAAACAGCGAAAAAAATTGCTATTTCAAAATATCTAATTTGTCATCTATAATTCTAGAATGCAGATCGCAGATTAAAAACCGAAAAGAAAATGTGTGATATAACTACATGAAAGTCAGCCTTGCATATTTGAAGACTAATGGAGTGATTTTCCACAAACTTCCTCGTATTCTCTTTATTAAATTTTCTATCCCTTTCCCTCACATAAAAATATGGATTTTAAATAAGGTCGTTTAGTTAATAATTAAAAAATGTGGATCTTTGATTAAATCCAGTAAGTTTACTGAATATTTCCAGATAATATATATTCTGTACACCTTTTTAAAGATATTTTGTTACCAATATTTGGCATGAAGCTGCAACCATAGTCACAAGGAAAAAATACAGAATTTCTTTGATTTTAATCAATATGTACTGAATCTTTCAAGATAACTGAATCAAGACTTTCAAGATAACTATCAATATTACTGAATCTTTCAAGATAATATATATTTTGGACACTTTTTTTAAGATATATTTTTTACCAATATTTGGTATGAAACTGCAACCATAGCCACAAGGAAAAAATACAGAATTTCTTTGATTTTAATCAATATGTACTGAATCTTTCAAGATAACTGAATCAAGACTTTCAAGATAACTATCAATATTACTGAATCCTTCAAGATAATATATATTTTGGACACTTTTTTTAAGATATTTTGTTTACCAATATTTGGTATGAAACTGCAACCATAGTCACAAGGAAAAAATACAGAATTTCTTTGATTTTAATCAATATGTACTGAATCTTTCAAGATAACTGAATCAAGACTTTCAAGATAACTATCAATATTACTGAATCTTTCAAGATAATATATATTTTGGACACTTTTTTTAAGATATTTTTTTTACCAATATTTGGTATGAAACTGCAACCATAGTCACAAGGAAAAATTACAGAATTTCTTTGATTTTAATCAATATGTTTATGCGTTGTTGTGTTCATATACATACAAAGTACAGACCGACAGAAGACCAGACATCTGATGAATTCGGTACAAAATTTGAAAAATATCTATATTTCGGATATTAAATCTGTGTACCAAATTTTGTCTACCTAGTCCTGTGCGCTCTGTAGATATCGAGTTTACTTTTATCCCCACCGCTAAAGGATATTTTACAAACGGATTTGTCCAAAATTGGAAAAAAAATCCACAAATTCAATTCTAATTCGGTATGCAAAATTTTAGCAGTTCAAGATCGCAGAGTTTTTGAATTATTGTGCTCAGAAAAAAAAACAAAATGCCAAAAATTCGTTTTTCTGACTCAGAGTGCCTTTACTTCACACTCTTGAATACATCTCATGTTTCTTTTCCATCATCATTCAGAGCATCTTAACAGAAAACTTGTTTCCTAGATTTTTGAGAAAAAGGAACTTATATATTTTCATCTGAAAACTATCATTTAAACATACAAAAATTATATCCAATATAGAAAATATTAAGAATTACAATTTAGAATAAAAAAGAATCTATATTATTTTTTTAGAAAAAAAAATTATTGGAATCATTTAGAAATAATTTCTTCATCACATTCAGAAACGGGAATTAAATACTCTTATTATTAATTTTTCTAAAAATAGAAGCTATAATTATAAAGAAATATATATTTTTTGGGGTTATAAAAAACTATTATTTATCGTTAAAAACTTTGCACTTGGATTCTTTCAATATTTTTACATAGTTTCCTTAATTTTATACAATTTTTTACACGTCGTTAATTTATATAGATAATTCAAAAATGATAAAATGCTTAAGTTAACGATAAATATCGCATGCAATATTTCATATCTTTTTTCTGCCTCGAAGCTCACTTTTTATTTTTTTTAATTCAAAATATTCATCTTCTTGAGGACATTTAAATTTTGAAAATTTGATTTGAAAATATAATCCTTCAAAAAATTTGAAGATATATATTTTTTAAATTGTTATAACTGCTTATTTCAATAAAACCTCGCTTTAATTTTGTCAAAACAACAAGATCAAAAGACCTCTGGAAATTATCAAAAAAAAAAAAAAAAGATTACAAGCAATCACTCGAAATCACTTAGCCATTTTACAAGATTTTCTATTACTAATAATTGTCAGAATAATAACCTTTGGCCATCAGAAATGCATTTTGAAATCCAGCACATTTTTTCTCTATCACGTGACATATGACGTGAGTTTATTTTACTAATCCTTAGCAAAATAGGCAAAAATTTGCTTATTATTGCTTATTTCCCTTAATACGGATTTTCGCTTTGATAAAACAATCAGAACAAAAGTCTTTTTAAAATTATCAAAAGAAAAATTTATAAGCTATCACTCTAAATCACTTAAGCCATTTTACAAGATTTTATATTGTTATCACTTACCAGGAATAATAAATGCATCCCATCATTCATTTTCTTCTTTTTGTTCAGTAGAAAATCTTATATTTCAGCCATCAGCAATGTTTTCTGAAAACGATCACATTTTTTCTCTATCACGTGATATATGACGTGCTTTTATTTTGAGAATATTACTGCCAGTAAAATCACTTTTAATTTATTAAAAAAATAAAACTTCGAAACATAATCCAGCGTGTCGCTACGATCCGCTGAAAACAGAGAGGGATTATGGGTAATTAGTTCGTCGTCTTCTAGACAATGTCGTTCAATTAAAATTCTTTCCTTACGTCAAGTTTTGCAGTACTTGATTTATTCTTTTATACCTTGTTGTAGAATTAAGTCTTCATTTTTAGGTGTCTTCCTTTCTTTGCTTCTCTCGTATTAATTTCTATTCACTTAATTTGCTTTTGATGAAATTGACGAGAAATAAAAAAAAGAAGAAAGAGTTTTAGCGAAATCTATTTTGATTTCCATTAGATATCAATGTATCAGATAGATACCAATTTAATTTAAGATTTAACTAAAGAGGAAAACGAATTAAAGAGAGGTAGGAATTTCGGAAAAGATGAAAACGATATTATTTTTCAATAAAATTAATTTTCATGATCGAACTTTAGCTTTGTTTTACCGAAACATTTTTATGAAAAAACATAAATATGGTATCGAACATCTTAGATTATTTTAATTGAAATTACAGTTCAAGTAATTATAATAAATATTTTATAAATAATTAGACAATAAATAAAATGTGATGGTAGTTCTAAGACAAGTCGTGTAATTTAAGGTAGGTAATTACGATGTTAAAAACTCAATTATTTTTTCATGTGATTATGATCTTTCTTATTTATATTTTTAATTTTTGAACAGGTATCTTCATAAAACCGTTAAAAATTTATATCTATGCTTATTTTTTGAGACGTTACGCTGATTTTTTAAAATTTGAATTTACAGAGGTTTTAATGTTATTTTTTTATATCTTTAGATTCTATTTTCTCAAATTTTAATCTTTAATTGAATTTTCTAACGAAAATCTCATAAATTAAAATTTAATGTATATTTTATGTTTAAATTTAATGTAATATTTTTTCAATATATTCTGCAGTTTCTGAACTATAGAATAACTAATCAATTTATTTAGAAATATTTCATAATACTCCAATATTTAAAGAATGGATAGAAATATAGTTTATATTTCAGTTCAGGAACTACATAATGTATATTCTTAGCAATCAACAAATTTTAAGCAAATCATCTGAAAAACCTCTAAATTAGATTTTAGTTTTTTTTGTTTGTTTTAGTTATATTAATGTCCCTTTTTTTAAGGTAACACTAGGGCTATTTTGGTATACACTTCATAATTTTGAACCGTGGTCAGATGACGAGGACGACACCTGGTCTTGCATCCCCTTCTCCACAATTCCATACCACACCAGCGGGAGGACTTTTGGTCCAGACGGATTTAACGGGCTCCAGGATCGCTTACCCGACGAATCTCCGGTGGAATTGAGTCTCGAATCTGAAACCCTTTATACTTGAAGATTTTTGATAATACCTCTTTTTAGCAAAAAATGATCCTTTATTAAATTTTTAAAAAACTAGACTCATATCAGGTATAATTTTTGGATGTTCTTTTTCAATTTTTTTATGCAAATATTCAAAAATTTTCATATTTTTTTTTTCCAATTAAATATTTCTCGAATGTAGTGACATAATTTAATTGAGTAAATATTTCGTTTTTTTTTAGAATATCTAAAAATGTATTTGGAATAAATGATAAAAATAATATTACAATATCTTACATATGCGTCTTTTTACTATAATAATTAAAACTACCGTATTATTCACAAATAATTTGCAAAAATAAACTTTTGATTGAAAATTATACTAAAAATATATATGTATTGTGTTGAAACGATTAAAATGAAAACCATTTTTTTATAAAGTTACAAATCTGTTAGAATATGTTATAATTTTAAAACATCAGTAAAAATTTCCTCAGATGTAAGAGAAAATGTTTATATAAAAAAGACAGAGAATGAAATTATAGTATGATTTTTTTTTAATTGACATCTGCCTTCTAGAACACAGATCGCAAACTAATAACAGAAAAGACAATGAGTTATAGAATTTCTTAAAAGAAAATGGTGCGCATTTGTTAAGCAGCAAGAGTGGTTTCCATTACACTTTCCGGCATACTCTACATTAAAATTTTAATCCGTTCGCCGCATAAAATTGTGAACTTAAGGTAAGGCCGCGAATATGGTAGTTACGAAATATAGATATCTGGTTAAATCTAGCAGGTTTACAGAATCTGTCGAAAATATATATATATTGGCAGCTTTTTTGCAGAACGATTGACCCCAAGATCTAATACGAAACTGAAGTCATGGTCACAATGTAAACATGCAGAATTTCATTGATTTAAATCGTTCCGTTTATGCATTATTGCGTTCAAATGCATGCCAAAAGAGATTACGGAAGATCAACCGTCTGACGAATTCGGTTGAAAACTTGAAAACTTTCTATATTTTATATGTTAAAATATGTACCAAATTTTATAAACCAAGCTCTTTCTGTAGTTAACCAATGTGCTTGTATTTATAAGGATAAGCAGACAACCTCTATGCTAAATAGATTTCATTGGAAACTTGACAGAAATCAAAATATTTGGTCATAATTCCATATGCAAATTTTCAACTGTGAAGCTCCAAAGTGTTTATGAATTATCGTTCTAGGTTAGACTGACAGACAGATAGAGAGACGTGAAAGCAAAAATGTGTTCGTCGGAGTCTGTGAAGTCAAAAATGTGAAGATTTATTAAAATCTAGAATTTATTTTTTTTGAAGTTTACAATACTTTATCTATACTTCATATACGAGAAAAAAACATTAGTTAGAGTTCGTAAAAAAAGATTTTGTATCCGATTGGAAATCGATAGTAATTGAAAATTATATAAATTCATTGAATGTATTATTCAATCAGATTACGATAAAAAGATTATTAAAAGAAATTATAATATACAGTGGCTCAAAAAATTGAGAGTACACCTTACTTTTACTTCCTAAATCCGACTTTCAATATAAATAACACATTACCGGGTAGTGCAAACACGTTTTTATTTTTACACATAACAAATGGTTTAATTTAGAGTAAAAATAAAGAAAAATCAACGAAAAATTTCTAAATTGAAAATTTTCAGAAGCATTTTAAACAAACATACGCAGAATTTTGCCTCAAAAAATTGAGAATACACCAATAAAATATTTGTAATATCACGCATAGAAATAAAGTGTCACTATTAAATTGCATGTCTTTTGGCTCTTATAATGGCCTTTAAACGTCATGGTACCGATTCGACCCATTTTTGGTGGTATCTGAAGATATTTTACACCATTCATCTTGCACCACTTGTTTTAAATGGGTTTTGTTTCTAATTTTGTGTTTTTGAACCCCTTTTTTGGGTATGGCCGACGAATATTCAATGGCATTCATGTCGGGGCACTGTGGTGGTGTGTGTAACTGCTATTTATAATGAAAAATACACCATATTTTGAAGTTACGTGTATTCTGTTCCCAAATGTTTAGCACTTTCCTTTAGATTGCTGCGAAGTATATCCAAGTAAACCGTATCATTTATAATGCCATCTATAAAAATTAAATTTCCTACCCCGGATGAAGCCATGTAACCTCAAATCATCACGGAGTCACCATCATGTTTAACTGTAGCACATAAATTTTTTGGATACAAAGCAGTATTAGGCTTTCTTCGTACAGTACGATGGCTGTCACTGCCAAAAATGTTGAGGTTTCTTTCGTTACTAAATATAGATTTCTTCCAAAGGTTATTGGTCTTCAATTGATGTGTTTTTGCAAACTTCAAATGCTTTTTCTGAATTTGCAAGCTGGTGAAGGGTTTCACTCTAACAATGCTACTTTTATATCCAACTTGTCTAATGGCATTTCGTACCGTTTCAGCACTTATACTTCTGCCTATGATTTGAAAAGTTTCTGCAACAAGTTGGATGAACCATATGGTAGCAGCAATCTAAACGAAAGTGTTAAAAATTTGGGTTTAGATGGATATTCCATTTTTCAGCAGGACAACGACCCCACACAGAATGCACGTAACGTCAAAATATGATGTATTTTTCATTGTAAACAACAGTTACACACACCACCACAGTACCCTGGCATCAAAGCCATTGAATATTCATGGGGGATACTCGAAAAAGTGGTTCAAAAATACAAAATTAGAAACAAAACCCATTTAAAACAAGTGGGGCAAGAAGAATGGGGTAAAATATCTTCAGATACCACCAAAAATGGGTCGAATCGGTACCATGACGTTTAGAGACCATTATAAGAGCCAAAAGACCTGCAATTTAATAGTGACACTTTGTTTCTATGCGTGATATTGCAAAAATTTCATTGGTGTATTCTCAATTTTTTGAGGCAAAATTCTGCGTATGTTTATTTAAAATGCATCTGAAACTTTTCAATTTAGAAATTTTTCGTTGATTTTTCTTTATTTTTACTCTAAATTAAACCATTTATTATGTGTAAAAATAAAAACAGGTTTGCACTTCCCGTTAATGTGTTATTTATGTTGAAAGTCGCATTTATAAAGTAAACGTAAGGTGTACTCTCAATTTTTTGAGCCACTGTATATCCGCTAAGTTCATTAAAATCTGACAGAGTTAGAATAGGAAAGCAAAAAAAAAAATCATTTAATAAAATCAAGTAAAATGAATTCACATTTAAAGAATTAAAAAAAAAAGGAAAAAGTAAAATATTAAATAATTTTTACTCTATGTTATAAAGTGCAAATCAATGAAGTAAACCAAAAAATATTTTGAAAAATTTTTTATTTCAGACTTTTATTTCTTTTTTCATTCTCCAAATATCATGTTTTAATATTTTTATTTTTATTAATCTTTTGGTCAATTAATTTGGAAAAATACGTTATTTTAAAGAGAGACATGGAGTTTTATCAAAATAGTTTGCAATTAATGCTGCATCAAATTAAATTAAAAACAAAGATAAGAATATAGTGATTCTCGCAATTTGACGAACAGATTACGATTAAAGTGTATTGAAATAGATGATGATAATAAATAAAAATGCAAAATATATAAAACAAGAAATAAAAATAAATCAAAATTCTATTAATGAATTTGTTTTAAAAGAAAGCATTTTTTTCTTTAAAATTGACAAAGTGTCGTGCCGTTTCTGATAGTAGTATTTCATTTAAACACGAAATTGCTTCTTGATTGCTTATATGGCTAGTTCAAGTGGAAACAATCTTTAAGCTTGGTAGGAATATATTTTATATAATATCACTAAACGAGATTGAGATTATCTACTGTTATCAATCTCAAAATGTTATAAAAAAATTCAATAAACAAATAAAAGAAAGAGTGTTTTATCATAACAATTATTATTATATTATAAAAAAAATTATCCAATTTTAACAACAGAAATCTTCTCTTTATTCATCATAATTTAACTCTTAATTCCCTCGCAATAAATAAAAATTGTTCTAAAATATTTTACTGTGAATTAGTAACTTCTTCCTACAATATTACAAATTACCTGCAGTTTCAGTGCCTCCTATTGCTAAATTTTGAAAAAACCCTATTTTGACTAAATATTTAAAATACTATACACTATTTTTACCAAATAAACATATCTTGGCGCATGTACCTAAGCGTGGAGGATTTTAAAATTCTAGATTGAACAGTATCAATATACATATAGATAAAGATGTATTAAGTATTGCAATTGTCATGAATCGAGACTCTTTTTTTTTTTTCTGAAATCAGATAGCGTCATCCTATATGATGAAAATTTATCTATAATTTATCCATAAGTTTTTATACAAAATTATAAATTATTTACCAACATATACTAATGGAAAGAAAAAAAATCTGAAACAAATGTTGAAACTTATAGAATATCAGATACCAAAAGAAATATCAAAAATGCATATAATTTTCAAAAAAAAAAAAAACTAAGACAAGTTAAGAAAAAAAAGATGTATTATTGTGTAGATTCAATTTAAATTAAATTAAATTAAATTTAGGTTTATATTAGTTTAGCATGTTAATGAAATATAATTACGATGTAACTTAAGACCTTATTTAAAAGACATTTCCTGACAATATGCTTCCATCACTTTAAAAAGGCATTCTGCCTCATGAACTTAAGAAATAAATCAAAATTTGATTAAATTGCAAAAAATAAAAACTGGAATTTGTCTTTTTTATTAGCATTTTAATTATTTTGGGAGCTGATTAATTTTAAGAATTTTATTCATTCGTGTAATTGCACAAAGTATCTCTCCGGCTATTTCATGATTAAATTGTTTTTTATGACATTAATAGTTCAAACAAGGTTTTTGATTAAAAATAAATGATTTATTACAATTTTCGATTCTTATACAGATAATCATCGTGAAAGTAAGATTAATACGTCGAATTCAATTGCTTTTAAATAAAAAAAAAAATCAAATCAAAAGAACAAACAAGCAAGTAGGCATTGAATTTCTCTTTCGTAATTAATTTAAATTTCTTAAAAAAAATATTTTATCTACTCCTTTGAAAAGTATAATTGAAAGATTGTCGGTTCTTGTTATAAATGTCGCATGCTATTTTGAAATTCAAATTTTTGTGGTTATTTTACTTAGAACCAATGCAAATATTGAGATTATTTTTTTTTCATTAGTTTCATTATTTTTCAGAAAGAAATAAGTATCAATCACCTGCGGCGACCAGATTTTTGATCTTCATATAAATGTCCTTGATTTACATGAAGAATAAGGAAACAACGTTACGTTAATTTATATTTAATCACAATAGAAGAAATTTCATCTTAAATTATAAAAGGTGTCCCAAAATTAAGGCAAGATTTGAATTTGCCACCATTAGTGCAATAAAATGTTAGCAACCCTACTAAAAATACATTTGATAGCTTATAGTTGGAATTAAGTATATTGGAGAATTTGTAAAAGTAAAATTCGACTTCCGTATCCTGATGAATCCTCTCGTGTCAGGCATCCCTGGATTCTAAATATTTCTTGAAACTATACTTGCCCAGCTATATTAGATACTAGCCGCCTTTGGCTACCAGCCGGTTCGCCAATCTTAATGCTCGTTAAAATTTTAATAATTAAATATTTTATGTAATTCCTACTTTAATAGCTTCTTCATCAAATATTTTAAAGCTTCAAATTTTGATAGTCATGTAATTCACTCATAATAATATAAAGTCCTTCAGCCATAACATAATATGTATCTCTCTAATTTTCTGTTAGTTCCGGTAGAATTTATGCTTAAAATCAAAATGGAAATGACTAAACTGCAATTAATATAATAATATTTTTTACTGAAACAAAGCATTTTTTTAATAATATGATTACTGATAATAGAGTCACTGAGAGTTTAAACTTTATGGGCACTAAAGAATATCTTTCTTAAGTTATGTAATATCTCAAGAATTTGCCAACAAAATTTTCTCAGATTCATCATGAACAGATCGATTCATTAACAATGTTTCATTTTAAATGCATCAAACTTTAAGAAAATAAAATGAATCGTTTAAAATAATCGGTCGAAAACAGGTTTAAAAAACTGCTTAATAAACGATGTACTTAAAACTATAAGCATATACAAAAAATATATATAACTAACATAAATACAATTTAATTACAAAAGCATGCAACTAATCTAAAAATAATTGAAATAATTGAAAACAGGTTAAAAAAATCTACTTAAAAAACGATGTACTTAAAACTATAAGCGCATACAAAAAATATATAACTAACATAAATACAATTTACTTACAAAAGCATACAACTAACCTAAAAATAATTTAAATCTTTCGTTGGTAACGGTTGTCATGGCAACAATCAGAATGCGCATGCGTGAATTTTCTTCGCCAGCTCCGGTAACGCAAATGCGTGAATTTTTCTACGCCAGTTGGGGTAACGCTATGCAGATTATACATTTTTAATTTCCTTTATTCTGTGTTATTTTAATTCAAAACTACTTCAGAATGAATCTGAAACATGGATTAATTAACAATGTTTGAATTTAAATGCATAAAACATTAAGAAAATAAACAGAATCGTTTGAAATAATCCGCCGAAAAATCTTAACCCTAGCCTCATTACTGTTGGGAGAAAAAAACATTGAAGCCTTACTCATTTGGCGGTGGGGGAAATGGAAGATTTTTTTGGCGGAAAAGTTGGCGGTGGGGAAAATGGAAGATTTTTTTGGCGGGAAAGTTAGTTTTTAATTAATAATTAAAATTTCAAAAAAAGGGACCCCAGGTGCACATTCCTGACCTCTAAGGTATACATGTACCAAATTTGATAGCTGTATGTCAAATGACCTGGCCTGTAGAGCGCCAACACACACACACACACACACATTGAGCTTTATTATAAGTATAGATATAGATGATCAAAAATAATCGTCTGTTAAAAACGCAATAAACTAAAAGAATGGAATAGGGCTTAGAAACTTTGGTTTTCTTGGTTTCTCTCAATGTTTTTGCAAATTATATGAAGGAAAAGCGTATCCATGTTTTGTCTATGCAATGTAGAACCGACATGCAAAAGATTTCAAAAATTTAAGTAGCGATTCAATTGTTATATTATTTTCTTTATTGAACGCAATTGCAAATATAAGTTAAAACTTGAAATAATTGCACCATCTCGGTGAGTGCCTATGGACTATATTTTCGAGTGTTCAATATGTTCATAATTTAAAGTTGTAGGCAAAGATGAATGAGATTTCTATTTTCCACTGTCATCAAAATAAATTCATATCGAATTTAGATAGTAGTAAGACAAAGAAACGTTAAAATTTCATATTCAGCTATATTTTTCCATATTCGAAAGGTAAAAGCATCATAATTTGAGATTCTTTAGAGAAGAGTATTTCATGCGTTCTCTTAAAGACATGGGATTTTCTCTTCGAAATTTCTTACTTTCGCCCTAATAAAGGTGGTATTTTCTTCTCAATATATGAAAAACGTAGACCTTCAGCTTGACTATAAGCTCAACGAGTGCTCAATATTTTTTTATATGCAGTGTCCTCTTTTGATGGAATTAGATCAAAATTTGATAAATATTTAGGTTTAAATAGTAAAATTGTGTACCAAAATTTATTTACATTACATTTTGTGTTTTGTTGTTATCAAACTTACTTGCACTTGAACAGTCATATAAGCAGACTTCCCATGAATTGATTTCGTTTAAAATCTGATAGAAATCGACAAATTTGGTCGTAATTTTATAAGTCAAATTTTAGCTGTCGAGTTCAAAACTTTTTTTGTGTTATCGGTTCCATGGATAGACTGACATACATAATATCAAAAATGTATTTATTACTCTCACTAAGGTTTGAAGCGTGAACATTTGTGAAAATGTCGAGTTCGATTTTTTTTTTATTTTTTTTATTTACAATAATTTTGTTTTGTACACTTCGCATTCGAGAAAGAATTAAAGTAAAAGCATTGTTAGTAGATTCATTTAGATAATTTGTCCTTGATTAAAATTTTATGTGATGACGCAAATTATTCTTTTATTCATCTTTCTTCTTGAAACAATGTGATAAATTTCTTGCAAATAAAGAAAAGGAGCAGAGATAAACCAGCTGTTAAATAACTGATCTTCTTTCCTAAGTCTGGGAAACATCCCAGAGGATACAAGTGTAAGTAATACATACTGATTACTTGACGAAATAGGCATAACCTTTTTATCGCCAAGTACATGATCAAACTAAGGTCGAGAAACATGAAAAGCAAAGCATTTCAGCAAATGAAATGTTTATATTTAAGCAGTTTATCGTCAAGGTTTTAACATAAGGAATAGCATTAATGATAGCTATCAACACTTCTTTAATAAAATTTATTATTATTTTACATGTTACGTTTTTATATTAGATGCTAAACGTTTAAAAAATACCGTTGTGAATTTATATACATAAACTGATGAGAGATATATAAAAACAAATAGCACTAAAATTAGCTATCTAAAATATTGTAAATTCTTTTGCTTCGTACGAATGATCATATGAATTTATCAACCGTTTCTAAATCCAAAGGGCTGTATAACAAAGCTAAAATCAATTAAAAGTTATATTTGCAATTTAATAAATCACTTTTTTTATTTATTTCTCTTATTGTAAATATCAAAACATTTAAAATCAAGGCTTTGATAAATCTACACGTTTCAAACCTTCCTAAATTAGAAAAATAAACATATTTTTGTCATTATAATTGTATAACAAATTAACTCCCAAAGGCTTTGATATGGACAGACACAATTTGATATATGGATTTACTATAAAATGTGTTGATTTCTATTTCATGTTGTACAAAGTCTATTCAGAGGAAATCTGTCTGCCTGAATCTAATATGCATTCTCATTGCGTCAAAAATTATTATACACAGAAAATATAAGTACATTTTTTAATATTTATTATTAAAATAAACGCTTGTGTATTTTTTTTTTATAAAATACTAAGTGTCTGGTTGAAGTCATCTAATAAATCTATAATAATATTCTATAATAATAGAATAATATTCTATATTCTATAATAATATAATATTCTATATTCTATAATAATATAATATTCTATATTCTATAATAATAGAATAATATTCTATATTCTATAATAATATAATATTCTATATTCTATAATAATAGAATAATATTCTATAATAATATAATATTATATATTCTATAATATATAATTCTATAATATATTCTACAATATATATTCTATAATAATATAATATTATATATTCTATAATATATAATTCTATAATATATTCTACAATATATATTCTATAATAATATAATATTCTATATTCTATAATATATTCTACAATATATATTCTATAATAATATAATATTCTATATTCTATAATATATTCTACAATATATATTCTATAATATAATATTCTATAATAATAGAATCTGTGAAAATACAAATTTAATTAAGGTACACATATTTGTACCTCAGGCGTTTTCGCGCCTGTTTCTTTGGGGTCATCTTCTGAGCGCTTGTTTTCAAATTGTCATTTCTTGTCCTTCAATATACTGCATATCTTATTTTATAATAAAAAATTCTTATGTTCTGTAATGTGATAAAATATAAATTTAAAAAGATTCATTTTTTAACTTTAGTAAAAGAAATTTAATTTTATAGCTTTCTTGTAGTCAGTAATTGATATTGTTACGAATCTGTGATGCTGCTTCCTAGCATAGTTGGTTCCATCATCAGAAAGACTGTTTTACAGTCATGGGTACTGGACGAAGTCCGGGTGTCGCGTCGGAGGTCCCAGAGCTTGGCGACAAACTTGGCGACCATTCGTCGACTTGGCGACGAATTTGGCGACTTTGGCACCAAAATAGAATATACCCGAAACAGAATATACCCGAGAATTTTCCCGATCCGTCCACTTTGAACCGAGATAAGCCTCGAAAGTTCCTGATTGATTGAGAGGCTTCTAGCCCGTGCCCCGAGACTTATAAAATTAGACAGTCTGCAGCTGCCGGGAGTAGTCGGAATCGACGATGAAGAACGAGTCTTCCAGAGATTAGCAGAGCAGCGACGGAGTCAAGCTTGTGGTCAACTAAGCTATGCGTTACTGTCTGCAGTAGAGTCTTGTTGTGAGCACGTCTCGGCTGAAGATAATTGTCTTCTCTGTGTTGTATATAGTTGTCGCCTTTATGTTGTCCTGTGTGTCTTCGTATAAATAAACGTCGTTGTTTTTTTTTCTACTGCCGCCTGCTGATTGAGCGTTCTCCACACCATATAACTTCCAATATCCAAACGAACCCGGAAATTTCGTAACAATATTTCAAACCCACATCATGCATAGAATATACGGAATTTTATAATCTAATGATATTTTTCACGTCAAGTGGCTTTAACTCAACATGAGGTCATTGATTTTAGGGGAAGCAATAGAATTTCTCATGTATCGAAAATAATGAAACCGGGCAAATATGATGAATGGGTCACAGACGATAGTCAAATGTGCCTTGTCAAGTAAAAAGATAATAAATCCGTGACTATTATCCACATGATAATGAGTCAATTGAAATAGGCAAAAGACAGACAAAATAATTGAAACCAAAAGATGATATAAAATAATCTGCTATTGTAAAAGCATATAACATGGGAGGCATCGATCATTATTTTGAATATTACCGGTATGCAGCAATTACAAAAAATGAACATACAAATAATTATTTGCAAAAAAAAATTGTAAATAGTTTTTTGTAAAGTATTTACATGGGTATGCTTTTATTACTATTTACAGTATGTCAAACTGATTTAGTTTTTTGATATTTTATCCTTAAACAAAAATCCAAAAAATTTATAACAAGATGCAATATTTTATAATTTAATGAAAGCGAATAGCAGAGAATTATATAACGTAATTTGTGTTTCTTTTCAATAAAAAAATGTTAAATTTAGAATTAGAGAACAAAAAAAAATGAGAGAAAGTAATATTTTCTAGGTAAAAAGAAGCATTTTATTAATTTGTGTCTGATATATACAACCCATAATTTGAGGTTCTCTCATCAATTGTCAGTAGACGAAAGGTACTAATTTTGTCCAAAATTGCTACTTTTCTAAAAACAGTTTTGACAAATACTTTTTGTTGCCAAATGTTACGCCACAGTTAGATCTTTCTGCTCCTTAAATTATTTTTTATAAAAAAATTGCTTTTATTCAAACTTATAATTGTAGTAAACACAATTATTAAATTTTATTTCTTCTTTTAAAAAATTGGGCACATAATTCCGAATAAAATAAAAATTAAAAAAACAAGGCAATTTGAAAAAAAAAAAAAAAAAACAGAGATACAGAAAATTAGCAAGCAAAAAATGAAAATATGCATACTTCATTGCACTACGAAATAGAAAAAAAAATCACAGAAAAGTATTATTATCAAAAGAAATAACAATACTTGAAACACTTCAAATAAACTTTTATTTATAAACTTTTAAATCTTTGAAGCATGGTGGATTATTTCCTGCATCAATTATATCAAATTATTTATTGCATGGTAGTTCTGCTTTGTCTAAAATTGCTACTTTTCTAAAAACAGTTTTGACAAAAACTTTTTGTTACCAAATGTTACGCCACAGTTAGATCTTCCTGCTCCTTAAATTATTTTTTTTATAAAAAAAATGACCACTCTATAAAGAAATGATTTTTTATCTTCTATTTGATTTTTAAGAATGATTTTATATGCTTTGATATGATTTTTATGAAGAAATGATTCTTTAGCTCTTAAAGTATACTTTCTTCATTAAATTATTCACAAAATTTTCCACTATGCATTAAATTCTTTCATATAAGTGATTCATGATAAAAACATAATACTTAAAATAATCAATATAAGATAGAATGTTTAATAAATAAATGTCGTTAGATTATATTACTTTATTATTTTCATACCATAAAACATATATGGCTTTATATTCTATATTTGTTGAAATTGCTTTTAATGACGGAAAAAGATATATTTTTCGTTGTTTCAGTCAATTTACATAGCTAAGTGATTAATTTATAAATTACTAGATATAGCCATATAATTCCATTTTAAAAGCGTGCCTTAACGATAGAAAACGATATATTTTCTGTCGTTTGAGTCAATAAATATACTTCTGAAAATGTTAAGAATTTTAACTTTTCTTACAGTCACTTGATCCTATCATCATATTCAGGAAAAAAAAATTCTAAAACATACATTAAAAACAATCTCATCATTTTATGACTAACATTGACTGAATTATAGCTTTTTTACCTAAATAACTGTTGTATAAAATCTTGTTTTAAAGAATAATTTGAAGAAGTTTTAAAGACATGTATGATTTCAATTTGCAAACGATCCACTAAGATGTCTCGCGATATTTAAGATCAAACTGTTAAGGTCGTCTGAAACAGTGATGTTTTACGTTTCATAAGTTGATCAATTTTAGTTCAAAAGGAATGGATTTTTTTTTTAAGTTGCGATGTTAAAAGTATTATATTAAATATCATTGAAAGTACCAGGCCACTGCATAAAAAATTTGATATAAAAAACAAACAAACTTGCAAATTAGTTATTGGATAAAGATAAGAATGAGCATTTTGGATATCTTTTTTGTTAAAATATATTTCACAGCAAAATTAATAGAGTGTTCTTTTATCTTTTTTTTATAATTATTATCTGCTTTAGAAAGCACTAATAATTTGCAAAGTTTTCATTACAAATATTATGGAAACATAAAATTATTTTATTTGATTCAGAATTCAGAAATGAATATCAAAATTAGAAATGCATTTATCCATTAATTTATGATTAGTATTAATGGATTTCAAGAAAATTAACAGATAATGTAATGTCGTTGAGAACATGCAACTATAAAATTTTCAGAACTCTTCTAGATTAGAAAATGATTATGATAGTGATTGCGATTATTTCGTTCTAAAATTTTGAATCAAATTAAATAAAAGCGTTAATAGATTAGTTACTGTTGCATCTTCAATAAATAAGGTAAAGAATTGTGTGGTTGTAAGGTTGTGAATTCAAGAAATGCAGTTTGATGAATGAATTATTTTCTTGTATTGAATACTCATAATTTTTAATCATATTTTCTTTTAAATATTTATTTTTAAAATTTTGTTAACACCTTGTCAAGCAATAGCCAACACAAATATGACAAATAAGTTTAAAAAAACTATAGTAACATTTTAATTTTATCCTTTTGAAGTTTTAAATGCTGATTTAAAAAGATGATTTATATATTGTTTCATATAATGCATTCATTTACAAATGATAAGTCGAAACTTGCATAAATTAATATTCGCATTTCATGATGTAATTCAATTATACGAGATGCGTCTGGTGTTTGAAAATTCATGAAGTTGCAAAGTAATTTATATTACTTAGAAATTTGTTACGCTTAAATCTCAAGACAGCAATTAGTTACTTAAATTTCCGTTTGGATTAGAAAACAGTAGTAATACTTCATCATTTACTCATACTTTAACTATTCAATTTTCATAATATAATAATTAGATTACATAGATTTTAATACATGGGCCGTATGGAAAAAATATTTTAAAAAATTTCCTACAATAAAATATTTTATATTTTGATTGTAATTTTTTTAAAATTATCTTAAAATGTTTATCATAGAAAAAGCAAGATTTTGTTAATTTAAAACCAATAACATTGTTGTCTGTATTCAAACGATATTTATTTTGTTATATAAGGACAGCATAAATATTTCTTAAATTGAAAACGATAATGATAAATTATATTTTTTAAAAATTAATCTTTATAATTTCGTTGGTTTCTTTTCAGTTTCTTGTAGTTTTTTTTAATCTTTTAAATTTATTTTGTTTTGTCAATTGATTTTCGAAACAATTACATTAGCTTTCTTTTCACATTTTAAATGAGTTTTGCTGTGTTATATCCTAATCACTTTTGGATTAGATTAATTATGGCATTTAATTTCTCTTAAATATAATAATTTGAATTATAAATTCTTAAAATTTACACTTAAATACGAAATGATGTAGATCTGCTTCGTATGTTTAAAACCCTAATATTTCTTTATGTAGCAACCATTACATACAGATTTTTCTGTCTTAATTTTACCAAATCTATTTTATCGTTTTGGAACAAAACTCGAATTTTTGACAGTTTATTTCTTTATCTGTGACAATTTTCATTGTTGGCATTCTTTCTGAGTGCAATTTCATTTCGGCGGGTGTTGCGAATTACGATTCTTTATAAATAAAATAATAAAAACATACAAGAAAAATTGTTTTACTGATAGTAACTGATAAAAAAATAATTTTAATGATAAAAAGGATCATAATATATGATAGATTCATGAAAAATATTAAAAAGTTTCAAAAATAAATCCTATTGAGCAGTAGCCCGGCAATTATTTAGTTATTGCAATAGTTTTATATATTTTATAAAGCGGTGTTCAAACGACAGCAGCGGACGTTTAAGCGCAAACGAAATCCCGGATATTCTAGTGCTAAATAAGAAAGTTACATCATTTTTTGCCGTCTACGTATATACGAAAAGCGGACGTTAATCATTAGCCTACATTTTCAAACACGTTGAAATGTCAAACTCCACTATATAAGAATACCATACCATGGGTTATGTAGCAAGTGCAATGTTCATTTGTTATTAAATGCTAAAAATAATTATTTCAAGCATTTTTATGTGTTGTAATGTAATGAGGAGTATTATTTATGTTTGAAATGTAATATTATTCTGCGCAGTAGATTTGTAAAACTCAAGGAGTGATTGTTCATAAAAAAGTAGAAACACATCAATATTTTTTTTTTCAAAAACGACAACCAGTTTCCAGTTGATTTTAAATGTTATTTATTAAAAATGAATATAAAAAAATATAAAAAATAAAATAAATATAAAAGATTTTGAATTTGTTAGCTGTTTTTGAAGATGGCGAAATCAGTTGTCGAATATTCAGATGAAATAAAATCAGCTCGAAAACGCACCCCTAAATATTTTCACATATTCTCTAATATATTGTCCGTTCTCGGATTCTAAAACACTCCACTCTCATGCGCATGCGTCAGGATGTATTTATTTATGTATTTTTGTATTTTTTTTTCAATAATGACTATATGTTTCAATAATGACTATGTTATTTATTAAAAATAAAAATCCATGCATTTAAGCATTAATGCTCAATTCAAATGAAAAATTATCGTATGAAATAACACTCGGTCGTCATTCGTTTATGGACTACCATATCAGTGCTGAACCTGCTCAGCATTTTTGCTTTTCATCTTCATTCTCCATAAGAGCTTTTAAATTTTACTTCCTATCAAAAAATTCATATTGCATCCTGCAGTATTTCGTAAACATTTGGATACTTACTGACCTAGCTTACCAAAATTTGAAATTCTGTTTAATTATAAACCATCAATTATACCAAAATGGGTGGTTTTGTAACTATTATTCTGCAATAATTGTCTTAAACATATTTTGGTGTTTCAACTTAAGACGGAATAATAGTGTGATTATATATATATATAGTAACCAATCTAAAGTAAGAAATAGTTTGAAAACGAAACTAAAATGAAAACGAAACAAAACAGTTTCGAAATCGCAACTAAAATTTATTACCTATTTAAACTAAAACCAAAAAAGAACTTCATAGTATTTAGAGAGCGCAATTGCAGCTACTTCTAAAATACAGATGAATTGATACAAAAGTATTAGAATCAAGTTAATAGGAAAATCACAAAATCAAATAAAAATTAAACCAAAAAAATTATAAAAAATATAAAAAAAAGAATCCAGCCAGATTCTTTTTTTATATTTTTTATAATTTTTTTGGTTTAATTTTTATTTGATTTTTTGATTTTCCTATTAACTTGATTCTAATACTTTTGTATATATATATATATATATATATATATATATATATATATATATATATATATATATATATATATATATATATATATATACTTTACAATTAAATGATCACTTCTGGTTTGATTTGGGGATTATTTCTTACTTCTCATTTGCGTGTTTTCTTTTTACGGAACTCTTCAAATAGAAATAAAAAATATTTTTTCCTATTATGTATTTTGAAAAATATATTTTTACTATCAAATAATTGAAGTAATTTTAAAGTACATATATAAAAGATAAAAATACATTTATTGCAATAAATTTTTGAGAGAAATCTGTTTAGTGAATGGAATTTTATAAAAATATTCTATGATAATTAAATCTACATAATAATCATTACATTTACTTTTTATTCTCAAATGTTTATTCATACATATTTCTCAAACCGTCCGGAATGTAATAGTTTATATGATAAAAATTATTTAAATAATAAAAATTTATGATCATCCGATGTTGTCATTTAGGATTTGTTTTCTCGAAATGTCGGTGTGTTTAACTAAAATTGACTGTAAAACGGGACTAAATAAATATAAATGAAAATCTTTCTATCTATTACACTGTTTGTTACTGTCTATTATCTAAATCTGGCTATTATACTGTCTCACGGTTTTTCACATGCATACCAAAGATTTTTGATAAATGCATTTAATATATGTTTTTGAATTGTTTTGAAAATATCTTGAATCAATCGTATTTTAATCCTTATTATTCGCAAAATTATTTTTGCATTAATCATTTCAATGAACATGAAACCATTGCCATCTTTTTTAACAGCACAAATTGAAAAACAAGTATGGCTGAAAAAATAGATAATTAATATTAATATAATTTTCTGAGAGTATTATAATAAAAATAGGATGACTCCTTCAATTTCAATTTCAATATTATTTATGGTTTCGCTTTTATCTTTTCGTATTATTAAAATGTTATATCAGTAGTTCTACTTTACTTAGATAAAAAATAAATAACGTTTTAGAACGCTAGAGAGTTGCAGCTATATTTTTAAATCATGAAATAGAATTTTATTTATTTATTTATTTTTGCTGAAAATCAACGTTTTAATCTTTTGATAAAATCAACATTTTAAGCTTTTTATAAAATGGAATAAAAGCACAATCAAAACCATTTATTCTCTAATGCATTTTCTAGTCGTTTTATAAACATAAGTAACGTATGTCACTAAAATGCACGATAAAAAGTTTAGTTTTAAATCCAATTCTATATTTCATATAAAATTGGATTTAAATATCAGTTTCCGTTTTAGAATTTGAAACAGAATTTTATATCAGAAAAGAAATAAAATTGAACATTCAAACGCACTCCACATGGAATTTTATTGGAATATACTTTCTCCCTAAAGAATTTAAAGTAGAACATTAAATAAGAAATAACTCTGCATTGCTGTATTCTGTCAAATGTAGTGTTTGCTTTTCCTAACGAACTTTGTTCCGAGTTCCGAAAGAAAACTTAACTCTTAGTAAGAAATTCAAATCAACGTAGCTGCATATGTTTCCCCAGCACAAAAGCTACTAGGAAATTCAAAATTTAAATGTATATTATTTTGTTTACAGAAGTTTATTCTTTGTTTGTATGCTGGCATCGTGCTGAATAAGGATAAGAAATCTACTACTCGTATTATATATCCTTGTATTATATTATATGTCCTTTACATATGTATCTTTTTTCAGAAAATATTGATAAAGAAACGGGAAAAGGTCCTAGAGCTCGTATTTTCATAAACTATTTTGCTCAAAAAATGTAAGATACTGTATAGTAAGAGATTTTTTTATCATACATTTATTAAGCATAGTCTGAAAATAATACCATACGTATCGTATAATTTTGTTAATACTTTTTAAGAACGTTTCGATAATCATTTTTTGTCTTCATATATATATATTTTTTAAATATCAAATTTTTGTATAATTTCGAAGTAGGCTAGCATCATGTTGAATATGGAGGAAAAATATACTTCATGTGTTATAATTTATGTATTCCTTTCCAAGGAATATTGATAAAGAAAGGGAAAAAAGCCTTTAAATTAATATTTTCGTAAATTATTTTGCTTCAAATAAATAAAAGAAACTGCATAAAAAGAACTTATTTTTTTAAAAAACTTACACTGATTACTCATAATCTGAAAATGATATCACATATACTATTTAATTCTGTTGCTACTTTTTAAGAATGTTTGTATAATGAGATATTTTTGTCTTGCTACAATTTTTTTTAAATATTGAATCCTTGTATAATTCAGAAATATGATGGCCTCACGCTGAATAGGGACGAGGAATCTACTACTACATTATAATATATGTACCATTTTTCAGAAAATATTGATAAAGAAAAGAGAAAGCCCCCTGAGTTTATATATTCATAAAGTATTTGGCTTCAAATAAATGAAAAGAACTGCTACTTTATAAGAACGTTTCCATATTGAAATATTTTGTCTTGATATAACATCTTTTAAGAATATCAAATATCTGTATAATTTAGAAGCATGGTGGCATTAGGTTGAATATGGAGGGGAAAAAGGTGTTGTGATTTATGGCACTTTACAAGCCCGTTGATAATTATTTGTCAGCGATTTAAGCCGAGAGAGCGTCTCTTGTTTTTTCTGTAGCGCCAACTAGGGTCAAAAGTGTGACTTAGCTACTTCATTCGTCACACTCGCTTGAACAGCCCCTTTTTTCAGGAGAAGGCACATTCACACACCTCACAGATAGAGCACAGAAAAAGAACAACCGCCCCCGAACTAGGACTCGAACCCGGGACTCCCAGCTTACTGGAAAGTCGCGCTACCCCTATTCCAGAACGCAGACCACGGGAAATCTAATACCCATATTATAATTTTTTTAACATGCTTTTATTAGTTCATAGTTTGAAAATAATATGACATATACTGTATAGTTTTGTTACTACTTTTTAAGGAAATTTGTATAATTAAATATTTTTGTCTAGATATAAAAAATTTTGAAAATATCCAATCTTTGTATAATTTTGAAGCATGTTGGCACCATGCTGAACATGGATGTAAAATCTACTTCGTGTATTATAACATATATACATCTTTTTCCAAAGAATATTGATAAAGGAAGGAAAAAAAAAAGGAACTTGAATTCAATTTTTCACGAAATATTTTGCTCCAAACAAATGTAAGAAACTTCATAGTAAAAGATTTTTTATACATTATTTAGTCATATATAGTGTAATTTTGTTGCTACTTTTTAAGAATGCTTGTGTAATGAAATAATTTTCACACAATATTTTTTTTTAATATTTAATTTTAGAAAACTTAAAAATTTCTCATTTATAAAAAGATTAACCTTTTGAAAAACTGTTACTCTAACCTATATTTCAATTTTCAGAGCAATAAAGTCAAACCTGTGTTGAAAAAATAATTTTTAAATATTTTTTCCCCTTTAATTCTGTTTAAATTCTTAGAATATGATTCAACAATGGATCAGGCATATATATTTTTTGCGTGGTTTCCATCATTTCATTGATTTAAGCATCCGTTGAATTATTATTGTCGTTAAATTTTAACAATCGCATGTGACATATCATATAGAATCTATAACTCACTCAAATCTTCCATGGACCCTTCATTTGATTCACAACATAACACATGTAAGGTGAAGTCTTGTCCTCTCGACAAGTTATAGTAAAGAAAGTGTGTCAGTGTGTGTGCCTATCAGTTTATTTATATTAGTTATTAAAGTAAGTTTAGTTATATTAACGTCCCGTTGCAAAGCAACACTAGGGCTATTTTGGGACAGACCTCGTAATTTTGAACCGCGGTTAGATGACGAGGACGACACCTGAGCTGGCACTCCCATCTCCACACCAAACCAGCGGGAGGACATTTGGCATGACGGATTTAACGTGCAACAGACCCCCTTACACGACTGTTCTTTGGTGGAATCGGGTCTCGAACCTGAAACAATACGGCTCACAAGACGCAACCTTACCAGCAGGCCACCGCGGCCCTATAGATCATTTCATCCGGAAATATAATTTTTTTTTAAGAAACGAAAAAAGTAATTTTGTTCGATTAATAATTTCATCATAACAACCAACTTTATTGAATTGCAACAAATTAATTCAAAATAAAAAGCCAAATTTAAATTTTATTCGTTGAATAAATATAAAAGAATTTGAATTTGTTAGCGGTTTTTGAAGATGACGAAATTAACTGTCGAATAAATTTTTTTCTAATTGTTGAATTAGAGTTCTGTACATTCTTTAATTTGACATATCATTTGTAACTACCGGGTGATGATTAGGATAAATTTGCTGAAGATATAATTATAGGTGATAAATATTCAGATAAAGTAAAATCTGCGGGAAAATTCACCTCTAAATATTCTCGCATATTCTCTAATATATTGGCATTTCTCGTATTCTAAAACATTCCATTCTCATGCTCATGTTTCCTGGTGTATTTATTGAGTCACAATAGAATGAAATGAGGAGATGTTTACAATTAATAATAAAGTGAGTTCGGATTATCAGCTAGGGAGGCATAAAAATTGCAGTTAAATTGTAATATTGTCACTAATTCACAATAAAATACTTTATAGCAAATTTTTATTTAATATAAAAAGTCTAAACCTTAAATTACAATTAATAAATGGGAGAGCTTAAAATTGAATTAATCGCTTTTTTATTAGTAATATTTATTTATTTATTTATATTGGAACACATTTTCGTTATTATATTTTTGATAACATTTTCAGAACAACAATAGAAGATAATCTCGGAAACATATTTAATAATATTATATAAAATATTTTTCTGGCCATTCCTAAATTTTTTTCGTCACCGGAATGAGTCGTAAAAGCAATCAATATGCAATTTTGGGTTCAAAAAAAAATAATACGTTAAGAAACGACACGACATTTGGGAAAAAAAGAAGAAAAAAAAAACTGATCGAAAAAATATCTAATAGAGTGATAATCAAGGTCAAAGAATTCCAGAAATGCTCTCATCTTTTCCTTCTCACTCTTTAGCGAAGGGATGGCCTCGGTGGCCTGGTGGTAAGGTCTCAGCTCATGAGCCGTAAGGTTTACAGTTCGAGATCCGATTCCTGCGAAGAACTGTCATGTAATAGGTCTGTTGTACGTTAAATCCATCAAGGCCAAACGTCATCCCGCTGGCGTGGTGTGGAGAGGGGGGAGTGTCTGCTCATGGTCGTCCTCGTCATCTGATCATGGTTCAAAATGACGAGGTCCATCCCAAAACAGCCCTAGTGTTGCTTTACAACAGGTAGATAATGTAATTAAACTAATCTTTATCGAGGAAAAATCACTGAAAAGTACTAGTCTTGAGATGCTGGAATGAACAGAGTTTTTTATCATCCCAAATAAAATTATGGATCTTAGATAAGGTTGGGAATGACACGAGTGCTCATATTTTTATCTCCAGAGTCTCATGCACGAGAATTGCATGTTTAGTATGGTAAAGAAAACTGATACATCTGTATAAACTTTATATCATTAGAGGACAATGATTACGAAATGTGAATATTTCACGTAAATCTAGCGTTCTTATACTTAATATTATATGTGATCTTTGGAGATTTGTTTTGCAGATTAATAGCTGACCCTCGATATGGTCCACACTATCGATGTTAAATTTGTTTGCTAAATGTTATCCATTTAGCACTCTTCTTTTTGTAGTACCGTATTAGTTAATATTGGAACAGCCGGACTGACAGACTTCCGTAAAACGGATTTTGTTCAAAATTTGATATAAATTTACAAATTTAGTGCAAAGACCGTAGATCAAATTTCATCCGTCTAGCTGAATGAAGTTTTAAATTGCAATTTTCAAACATAGACAGACAGACTAACAGACACACAGCCTTAATGTCAAAAATACATTTAAAATTTGCCATAATTTTCCTTATATTTCTCATATAAGAAAGTAAAAATGAGTTTTTCGGTTACCATGACATCTGAATTGTGAAGATAAGAATTAAGAAGAATTGAAATCTCGATTTTGAACTTTCTGAGAATTACAAGACTTTCTCTTTGCATACTTTATATACCAACAATTAAAAAGTTAATAATTTTTACGTAAAGGTCTTAATAATAAAATGTTGTAATTTTTTTATATCTTGAATAAGCAGATCTTGTGTAAAAGAACAAAAGAAACACTCTTTACATTTCTAACTGATTTGAAATTTTTAAATAAACTCCTGAAAGAACCATGAATAACATGTTATAAATCCATCGCCCTTATTTTAGGTCTTTCTTTTAAATGTGCTGTATTTTTTTGTTTCTTGTTCTTCATTCAAAAAATATTGGCTGTGTTTTTTCGTCTCTTGAGTTCAAAAGAATTCACACAGATTCTTTGGAATTCTTTGTTTCTTTTCATATTTATTGCGTCGTTTTATCTTTCCTCCTGCTACTTAATGGGACTCATCTTTTTACGATTTTTGTTTTCACTTCTAAATTTCTCAAGATTTCATTTGCTCACGAAAATAACTACAGTCTATTAATTAAGAAATATCTTGCAGTTATTGCAATAAATCAATTTTTTATTCGAAGAATCTTATTCATAGTTTGTTGCTATTCATTTAATATAATATCAGCTGTGTGTCTTTTCATCTTTTAATCAAAATCAAATAGTTTATTTTTTTACAAATTCTTTATCTCATATAACCTTTAATGGTGAAATGTATACTTCTTTATTACTTACTAGGAATTTTTTTTTTCCATTTCTGTTTTGATCTCCAGAATTTTTTTACATTCCTTTTTGTTATGGAAAACAATCATTATGTACCTGATGAGAAAAATTCTAACAATTTATAGACATGTGTAGAATTTTTATTATCGGTATCTATTATTCGTTTTATAAATTGTTGATAATGTTTATATTGTTGCGAAATTTCCGGGGTTCGTTTGGATAGTGGGAGTTATATGGTGTGGAGAACACTCAATCAGCAGGCGGCAGTAGGAGATGAAACAACGACGTTTATTTACACGAAGACACACAGGACAACACAAAGACGGAAACTATATACAGCACACAATTATCTTCAGCCGAGACGTGCAGACAACAGCACACAACAGACTCTAATGCAGACCGTAGCACAAAACTTAATTCAGCACTCACTTGACTCCGTCGCTGCTCCGCTAATCTCTGGAAGGCCAGTTCTTGTTGTCGATTCCGACTACTCTGCCACTACTGGGTCACGACTCAATTCAACACGACGACTCTGGTTCACTCTACTCTGCTCTGTCGCTTCCGACTTCTCCTCAATTCACCGCTCGGTTCACGACTGCCCGGCAGCTGCGGCTGCATCCTTTTATAGGTCTCAGGAGGCGGGGCTAGACGCCTCTCAACCAATCAGGAATGTTCGAGGCGTATCTCCGTTCCTACTAGACGGATCGGGAAAATTCTCGATGTTTCGGGTATATTCCATTTTTCCGCCAAAGTCGCCAAATTCGTCGCCAAGTCGCCAAATGGTCGCCAAATTGTCGCCAAGCTCCGGGACCCTCCGACGCGACACCGGACTCCATCCAATAACGATGACTGTAAAACATTCTTTCCGATGGTGGAACCAACTATGCCTTCTATTGTTTACTGCGAATAACTGATTTTACGATATGTGTTTTCACTTCAGCTTTCTCCAGATTACAGTTTTGCCATTGAAAATTGTTACAGTCTACTCGATAGACACATTTTCATGATTTACAGAAATGGTACGAAGTTTTATTGGTAGCATCTTATATATGCATTTCATTTAGTAGATTGTGTTATTAGGCTTACTTTGTTACTTTTCTCGAAATTGTTTCATATATTCCTTAGGAATTTTTTATTCTCTTGATATTCATTGTGAATTCTTATTCTCCTCCTATTGCTCAAAGCAAATCACGTTTTTCTGTTTCTCAACACCAATTTTTTACAGATTACAATTTTGTCACTGAAAACAATCATGGAATACAGCTGGAGAAATTTTTGCAATTTGGCGAAATAGCTCAATTTTTTTTTCATAGAGTCTTATCTCTAGCTCTTTCCATTTCATTTAGTAAATCATTTATTATGTTTATTTTGTTAATTGCCTCGAAATTATTTACATATTAATTTGGAATTCTTTATTCTTCTGACATTCATTGTGACTTCTTATTATGTTTCTAACGCTCATGATATATATATATATATATATATATATATATATATATATATATATATATATATATATATATATATATATATATATATATATATATATATATATATATATATATATATATATATATTGTTACGATTTTAATGGTGGCTTCATCAATTTTTCTTCAGATCACAATTTTCTTGTTGAGAGCAATTATAGTCTATTCGATAGACAAATTTTCATGATCAGTCTAAATGGTGCACATTTTTATTTACAACGTTTTATATATAGCTTATTGCAGCTCCTTCAGTAGATTGTTATAACAATTATTTTGTTACTTGAATAGAAATAATTTCGTCTATTGTTTTGGCAATTTTTTATTCTTATGATTTCACTGTGACTTCTTACCCTTCTATTGGTGTCGGGGAATCAGTTTCTAACAATTTGTGTTTTCAGTTCCTTCGCTTTTCAGATGGCAATTTTATCACTGAAATGAATTATAGTCACCTCGATAGAGAAAATTTCATGATTTACCGAAATACAACCTTATTCCTAGCGTTATATTCATACTCTGTAACATTTTATATGAAATGTAACCAAATTTGAATATTGCGATACAATTCTAAATACGAATTTAATAAATTATTAGTTGGGTTTTTTTCGTGACTTTAGTCGAAATCAATTTATTCCTTAAAAATTCTTTATTCTTATGATATTCACTGGGAATTTTTATAAATCTTCTATTTCTTACTTTTTACAATTTTTGTATTCGCTTACAGATTTTTCCAGGTTCTATTTTGTCAATGAATTTTGTTGCTTTGTTGTCTACTCATTATAAAAATTCTCAAAATTCAATAAAATGGGTCATTTTTTAAAAACTTTTTGCTATTTATAGTTCATTTCTATTCATTTAATGGATTATTAGCTTTTAATTTTATAATTTTTGTGCTTTTCTACATTTTTCCAGGTTTCATTTTGTTATCGAAGCTTCTTTGTAGTCTATTCGTCATAAAAATTCTCGAAATATGTTTGAATTAGTTTAATTTTTTGTATTCAATGCTTATTATTTTTAGTCTACTGCTATTCATTTAATGGGTTATTAGTTGTGTTTATTTCTTGACTTGGGTGGAAATAAATTTTATCTTAAAAATTCTTAATTCTCGTGACATTCGTTTTGGCTTTTAATTTTATAATTTTTGTGCTTTTACAGGCTTCTTTTTATCACTGAAGCAATTTTATAGTCCATTCGACATAAAAATTGTCGGAATATGTTTGAATTAGTTTAATTTTTTGTATTCAATGCTTATTATTTTTAGTCTACTGCTATTCATTTAATGGGTTATTAGTTGTGTTTATTTCTTGACTTGGGTGGAAATAAATTTTATCTTAAAAATTCTTAATTCTCGTGACATTCGTTTTGGCTTTTAATTTTATAATTTTTGTGCTTTTACAAGCTTCCTTTTATCACTGAAGCAATTTTATAGTCCATTCGACATAAAAATTGTCGGAATATGTTTGAATTAGTTTAATTTTTTGTATTCAATGCTTATTATTTTTAGTCTACTGCTATTCATTTAATGGGTTATTAGTTGTGTTTATTTCTTGACTTGGGTGGAAATAAATTTTATCTTAAAAATTCTTAATTCTCGTGACATTCGTTTTGGCTTTTAATTTTATAATTTTTGTGCTTTTACAGGCTTCTTTTTATCACTGAAGCAATTTTATAGTCCATTCGACATAAAAATTGTCGGAATATGTTTGGATTGGTTTCATTCGTCATTCATTGTCTGATATTTTAAATTTATTTCTATTCATTTAATAAACTGCTATTTATGTTTATTTTTTATTCCGAATCGAAATCAAATCGCTTATTGTTTAGAACTTACTTATTTCTTATGAATCCAATGTGTTTTTTATTTTTTCTTTGTTTACTGCGAATCAATTTTTTACTTTTTTTTCAGTTTTGTTTTTAGATTTCTTTCTGTCAAAGAAAACAACTACAGACTATTCCATAAAAAATATTGCACAATTTATATAAATGTTTCAACTTATATTCTCAGTGCTACAATCACATACCAGGAAAAAAAATTGGCTATTTCTTATTTTCTCTGTTTTGTACATTCTTAGGAAGACAACTGGTTGTTCGATTGATTTCTCCATTCTTTCCTCAATACACTAAAAGCACGTTCCTATAAAAGAATTTGAAGGGAAAGGTCTCTCCGTTTTTACGCATATTTGGGCTCGCAACCCGTCATTTGCTGCATTTGATTCTCCCAATATACGAAGAATCAAAGGATAAAATCAATTCCATCTGGGAATAAATGATAGTAGCGTACATTGATGTAATTGATGGTTTCGCTTACATTTATTTCTATATTGATTTTTGGAAATAAAATGAAATACAATACCTTATGCCCAATGTTTCTAATTATACTAATTTGATATATGTCACGATGTCTGAAATTATTATTATAAATTTACAATAATTAGGTAGGTGCATACGCTAAAAATCGATTTTTTTTGGGAAAATATGATTTTTTTAAAAATGTAATATTCTTAATATTCGAACTGATTTCTTTATAAAACCATTAGAATTGATTTCCGACATCTGATTAGGAATTGATTAGTCTGATTTTTAGAACGTTTAATTAATTTTTGTATTTGCGTTTAATACTGTGCGTTTTAATACTATTGCTCATCTTTGCATGCTATTTTCTTAAATTTGAATCTTTGATAGAATTTTCTTACGAAAGCTTCACATATTAAAATCTATAGCACATTTTTTCTCAAACTTTGCATAATAATTTCTCAATTTGTTCCGAAGTTCCACAAATAAAAAATAAGTATTCTATTCATTCAAAGCTATTTTATAGTTATTTTATTTTTTCACAATTTGAAAAAAAATTTTGAAATTTTTTGTTGTTTATCAATTTAACTCCAATATTTAAAAAACGGAACGAAATATTGCTTTTTTTTGTAGTTCAGAAACAATATAATATTTTTATTAAGCTACCATCAAAATTTTAAGCAAATAATTTGATAAAAATCTTAACTAAAATTTTTTTGTTTTGTACATCTTTTTAACTAAAATTGCCTTTTTTGCAATTTTTTAAGAATTTCTATTCTTTGACTAATATAATTTATTTTTATAGATGTCTATCCAAACTTTTTTTATGAAAATATTGAAAAATATAACTATTCTCGAACTTTTATATATATATATATATATATATATATATATATATATCATTACGACCGTAATAACATACTTTAAAAAATGAAAAAGAAATACGAGGAAAGTTCTTAAAATTAAAGTTCTTAAAAATATTAGTTTCCTAAATGTAAGTAAAATTCGAAACTCGTACTAAATGTCTTTTGTAGACATGCTTATAAATATATTTATAATTTTATTTGCTTGAAATTTTTAGAATTGATTATTATTTCGTTAATACCGAGATTTCCATGTAAACATAAGAGATTATTTTAGTATTTTGAATGTGTTGTATAAAAAATCTAAACTCCGCCGTAGCCGAAGCAGAATTTTAAGGAATCTCGGTGCAAGAAAAATTCACTTTACCCTTTCATCACTATCATAATAACAAAATATGATTATTAAACAAAATTTGTTACAAAATAAACACAACAAAAGTCACAATAAATAATTAAAAAAACGTATGTCACGTAGATACTTTAATATTAAGCTGTTAAGTTGTTAAGTTAATAAAAATATCAGTCTCCTAAATGTAAGTAAAATTCGAAACTCGTATTAAATATTTTTTGTAGAGATGCTATGAATATATTTATAATTTTATTTGCTTGAAATTTTTAGAATTGGTTATTATTTCGTTAATACCGAGATTTCCATGCAAACATAAGAGATTATTTTAGTATTTTGAATGTGTTGTATAAAAAATCCTAACTCCTCCGTAGCCGAAGCAGAATTTTAAAGAATCTCGGTGCAAGAAAAATTCAATTTACCCTTTCATCACTATCATAATAACAAAATCTGATGATTAAACAAAATTTGTTACAAAATAAACACAACAGAAGTCACAATAAATAATTTTAAAAAAAACTTTTTAACGCTTAGGTTTTCAGTGTCTCGCTTTTAGCTATGCATGTCGGTTATTATAAAATACAAAAAATATAACTTAAACACTTATAATATACAAAGTCACAGGACGAAAAAACGTGTCTCATACTTCTGGAACAATTTTGTTTTATAAAACCACTACTTGAACAAATTTTTTATATTCTAATAAAACCCGTTTATGTCAAACAGTTGAGAAGTCTAGAATATTGCTTATGTTATTTTCAATTAAATCTTTTGTTTTGTTATGTTATTTTCAATTAATCATCAAATTATGATTGATAGCAAAGCCTTAATAGTTTAATAACCTCTCACTTGTACCAATCATTGAACTATCCCAATAATCGAGTTAAATCTCATGACATTACAGAGCTATTAAAAATGTCATTTTCAGGATAAAGTATAGTTTTATTTTCATGATATTGTAATTCCATTTTCAGATTCCTGATTTAATAAGGTATTAAACAGAATCATCATTTCACAGTTTGTAAAATTGAAAACAAAGTATTTATGGAATGATGAAAACAGTTTGAACTTTTTTCAACAACCAAATATATTAATAAAAATCATGTCAAGAATATTTTTAAAGAAATGACAAAAAGTGTTGTACGAAAATTAAATCGGTATGTGCAATTTGAAATTGATTGCTCAAATACTTAAAATGTAAGCTTTTCATAACTAAGATTGTGAACTCCCATCAGAATATAGGAACGCCCTTGTTTCAAAGATAAGAAAAATTCCCTAATATTTTTATAAACTTTAATAACAACCGTGCTGTTAAAGATTTGATCTATAAAAGAAAGCACGTGTAAGTTTACGGATACTAAGTAAATGTATACTATGGTATTTCTTGAGAATTCTCAGGAAATCCACAAAATCATATGGGTGAGCGTCTAAAGCACAGGACATGGATATTCAATCAATTGCATTTAACAAAAGAAGGAAAAATTTCTCAGTGCTACCCAGGCATGTTGGGCCTCCACCACAATATCTTCAAAAGGGCGTTTAGAACGTTTCAGTATAGATAGAGGTAATGCTTCTTTGATAACATGGAATTTAACTCCATGAGGGAGATTCGTATCCAAAATATAAAGAATATCTTTTTAAAATAGCAAGTTTTTAACAACATTCTAAATTTGATGCTGAAAATGCTTTGATTATTTTAATGAACATCAAGTTTCGAGTAAAAGATTTAACTAAAGCCTACCCATTCATTGCTCCAGGAAAACCCGAAACCAGACGGTTAATAATTAAGCTAAAAAGCAAATATTAAGTTACTAAATTTTAATTAACATATTGCTTTAAACAAAAAATAGGGCATTTCGTTAATAAAAATGACTAACTCTACCTCAAATAAAAATTAGAGGACAAAAAATAATTTTGATTATAAAAATAAGTTTGAAAAAATATCCAGGGGAAATCCGGAAACTTTATCACATACTTTCTTTAATAAATCTGATATCACCCGCTCCCCTAGGCAATAAAAGTGTTGACTTAATGTAAGGCCAAGGAAGCATGACAGACTCCTATTGTCGGAGTTCAGCAAATGTGTGTCTTGTATTTAGTAACTTAAAAAAATCCAAGAATCTATTTTTGACACTTTTTATACCATTAGAAAATTATAAAATACTGCAAATCAAAATTAAAAAAAATTTATCCTCGTATGTATTTTCTAATCTATTTGTAAAACCAAAATAACATACGCTTACTAAACGGAATTAATGGAATTTTTAGCTGATATCCATTGAGAAGTGAATTTAAATATCAGTGTTTCTCTATTATTTACATCTGTGTTTTATAACAGAAAGGATTGAAAATGGACTTTCAAATTCACTCCACATGGAATTTTCTTTAAATATTTTCCCTCTGTAGATTTTAAGGTAGAACATTACAGAATCAGAAGTTGGCATAGATTCATTCTAAGACATATAGTGTTTGCATTTCCTAACGAACTTTGTTTCGAATTTCGGAAGAAAACTTAACCCTTAACAAGAAATGTAAAGCAGTGTCGCTACTTGTGTTGTACCAGTGGAATAGCTACTTGGAAATTCAAATTTTAAATATATTATTCTGTTTACAGAAGTTCCTTTATTTATTTGTCTGCTGGCATCACGCTGAATCTGAGAGAAAAATCGGCCAGGCGTATTATATCATATTTTCTTTCTCAAGAAATACTGAAAAAGAGAGTAAAAAAAGAAAAAAAAAAGAACTCTTGAAAAAACAATTTTTTTGTTTGATTGTATATTCAAAGGATAGTGAAAAACTCAAGATGCATATTATTTTTATCATATTTCTCTCAGTCACAATCTAAAAAAAATTACCGTTATACTTTTATCCAGTGCGTTATACTTTTTTTAAGATTGTTTGTAGATTAAAATGCTACATCCTTTGTTTTTCAAGATTTAGATTTGGAATACCAGGGCTTTATGTAAAATATAATTATTCTCAATATTAAAACTAAAGTGGATGTAAAAAATAATACTGAGATTTAAGCCTCTGCAAAAAGTCGAAACCATGATAATATTTTAGTTTTAATTTGTATTTCCAATAATTATAAGGAATGGATTTTTAAATCTAGGAATTATTATATTTAAATCAAGGAAGAACTGTGTTTGATGTTGTCACTTTGAAATGTGTGAATATAAAAGTTAAATGTACATTATTCAAATAAAAGAAAAGTTCTGCATACATAAAATTAATTTCATTAGAAAACTGTACTGTCTTACAGCATTCGTTTTCCATTTGATTTAGAACATAGATTTTAGTGAGTTTTTTTCAAGTGCATTTAAAGAACCAAAACTAAGATAGCAAAGTAACAAAATTGAATTTCCTTAAGGTGTATGTACACACTTGAAACATAAAAAATCGTTCAAAATATCGAATATTTTTTAATTGCTTAATAATGTTCTCTGATCCTTTAGCGTTCAAACGATACCAAGATGTTGTCAATATTCGAAATATTTCTCGAGTTATAATTATTTTTCTTGAGGTGCTTTCATTAAAAACTCTACGGTGTTTTTACAGTTTCTAAAACTAAACAGTGTTTTTAAAACTCACTTTATGATGAATGATATTTTCCACTATGTTGCTTCATTCAAACAATCATAACTCAACAAGAAATTAACCAAATACAGTTATTTATATATCAAAATAATCTGTATGAAATAGCGGATCTTTTGTGCTTCAATCAAAGTTATATGTATAGAAATAAGTTTTTAATAGATGTTTAAATGTTAACATTACAGAAAAATTCTGCTTTTTCTATTCATCATTGATGAAAAAATTGTTTAAAAAACTATACATTTTTATAACTTGTTTGACGCAGATAACATGAAGATTAATATTAGGCATCATTTCCAACTAGAATTGTGTGTCTGCACAAATTAGAATTTAAGATATCATGTTTCAAAAAATAGGCTCATTAGCTCATTAAATGTTATTTAATTAATTAATAATTAGTGTAATATGGTTTTTTCTAATTGAAATGAGTTTAAACATATATTAATAACCTACTGTGAAAAAACTGGATTTTTAAAGTTAAAATTTAAAAAAAAATCTTCAAGTGTGTACGTACACCTTAAAACAATATTTTTTCTATCTTTAAATTATCTAAAATATGGAAGAAAATATTAATTTTTTTATAAAGATATATATTAAAAATAAAGTATAAATTTCGCATTGCTTATATTATTTCAAAGTTAAATGTGAGAAAGAAATGCAGGAAAATTTATGCACTATTTTCACTTCAAAACGTATCCAATGGGTGGTATTTCCAAGTTTAAAGCCATTTTTAATTATGGGATTGTATAATGACTTTATAAACGAAGCAAAATAGTGGACGGGGTGCGTATATTTTACTAAGGCATGTAAATATAGCTGACCAAGAAATAGAACGATAACGTTAGGTTTCAACGGGAAAATTTTAAAATATTCTGAGAATTTTTTTGCGTTAGATTGCTTTGAAATTGTTGAAGAAAAATTTTAACTCTTCAAGCTAATTATTAACTAAATATTTATTTGAAATTTTGAAAATTTGCTTGCAGCGTGTACCTAGAACTTAAGACATAAATGTCTGCTTGAACGGTATTTGTTTCATGCATATTATATAGCACGAATTACAGGTAGAACAGAGCTGTTAGCTGAAATTGTTCCAGAAACTGCAACTTTGTGCACATTCAATCAGCTGTAATTACAAGAAGCAGCATTTAACAGTAGCAAAATTCAAATTACCAGCAATCTTTTTCAATAAACTATTTTGTTACATCAAATTAACTTAAATAATTTGAAGAATTATTTTTATTTAACTCATAAATATTGTATTATATCTCATTTATATATCGAAGTATTATTCCCTTTAAATATGAAAATTAAATTCTCAAACTTGTTGAGAATATAATTTCATATAAAGACATTGAATCCAAATAATGTTGAATGTTGCATGGTTGAGAGTTGTTTGGTAAAATTAAAATAAAGTACAATTTGGCTTTGGCTTTGAAAAAACTTACGCGATTTTAAAACATCGTCAGATGTTGTGGACAGCACCTGGGATGGTACTTCCAATCTCAAAGCTTTTACATCATATCCCTGACCAGCTTATAAATGGCTTTACACATGAATTAGGTGAACATTTATACTTTTGCATTCAGTACGAGATCTTTCAATCAAACTATCGAGGCTTTGTGCTCATCTTTTAGTCTATTTAGCAATCATGTCCAAAATAAGTGATAATATAAAATAGAAGAAAATAAAGCAGTTAAGATATGTGACTATGTTGGGTAACATTTTTATAAAAGCGCTCTTCGATAATTTGGCTACTTCTATATTGAGGGTATTTTTAGGGGGCGGGGGCTAAAATGAGGTATAAAGCAAACACTTCTTGCTTAGGAAGTTATTAAATGACCTGCTTAACATTTTGCGGATTTATTAAGAAATACATTATCTAGATACCACGCTAAAAATAAGAAACATTTTTATCTATTATTTAATATTAGGTTTCGAATGATAATTAGCATGTAATTTTCTATTCGTTTCATATTGCATAACTATAAAATATTTCTAAATGAACAGTTTACTTATTTCATAGTTCAGGATTTGCAAAACATATTGAGAAATTAATCTAATCAAATATGAAGAAAAGAAATATGTATTTTATTTTAATCCCTAAAGGGTTTCGCAAGAAAATACACTAAATATTAGAATTTGAAAGAAAAAAAAACATCATCTAAAGGTATAAAGTAAAATGAAAACGTACGTAAATGGAATTATAAAAATGTAATGTTATTTTCCAAACAATTGGATTTAAAAACAAATCATTTTTTTTATTCAAATTGTTTTAAAAAGAAATCTTTTCAAATTGGAAGAATATGATTTTTTTTTTTTTTTTTATAAATTCACAAAAAAATTGACTTTTTAACATAGTCAATTGCATTAAGGGCTTGAGAAAAAGTAATGTATTACTTTATAAAATCGTACAATTTAAATAAACAATATTTCTTCACGTCTTTTTATCATCTGTTTGTACAAAAACTCATTACTTCGTACCAAACATTCCTGCACAAAAAAAAAAAAAAAAAAAAAAAATCAAAGTTGTGCCATCCCGCTAAGTTTGCACATGTTAATAGAATCATCCAGTATAAAATAACTGTTTCCTATCTTTACCATTTCGTCCACTCTTAAGGATGGAATTGTATGTTCCATCGATTGCCTTACTTTTTTCTCAGTACTGGAAGCACGTTTCGTTCCGATAATTTGAAGGGAGCCGTCTATCCGTTTTTACGCATATTTGGGTTTGTAACTCTTGATCTATTGGGGCTGATTCGCTAAATAAACAAAAAAAAAAAAATAAAGGATAAAACCAGTTTCTTTTGGAAGTAAATGATAATATTTATATCAAAACAATGGATTTCACTGATATTGCATTTTCTTCTGTATATGCTTGTAGAAATAAGATTTCATTTAACAATGAAGACTCGAGGTTTTATGAGACGTAAATACTACAGATAATTTGTCATGCAGAAGGACCAAGGTAATAGTGCACAGTAAAATATTTCAGAGCAATTTTTATTTAATGTAAAAGGCATCAACATAAAATTATGAAGAAGAAATGAAAAATTTCTGATCTTAAAATTTGGTAATTACTCTTTTGCAAAATAATAATGTTTTTTTTTTTATATTAAAATGCTTCTTTTTTATATGTTATTGAATTTTTTTGGAAATATTTTAAGATTAACAACAATAGTTATTATTTTAATTTTACTTATTATTTATTCTATTTAAAGCATTTTATTTTCATTTAAGGAATTGCTGTAAATATAGAACGTCTTAAAATATTATTTTTAAAATATATAATACTTTATACATTTTGATATTTAAAAAAAACATTATTAATCATAATTTTTCTACTCACGGATATTCTATTTTTAAATATATTACATAAAATAACTAGCAAAAGTTTCTTCGTACCTCTCATGAAAGATTTTTTACCACTTGAACTAGCCATACCAATACGAAATTTTGAGTTAAAATGCGCACCGAAAAGGCACAAAATTCACATACACGTAAAAAAAAAGTGTCTAATGGGAAAAATCCAAGGTCAAATGTGAATACCAGATATCCACTCATTGTCCCGCGTCTTACCCCTTAATGAGATAGAATCGTCGAAACAGCAGTTCCAAAATTGTGTTTAATGGATTCCGGAATGTCTGAAAAGAGGGTTTTGACAAAATTTCGAGTTCAAATTTTTAAAACATAATAATATTTTCTTCTCATATACTTCATATAGGTGACAGTGTGCATTAAGTCCTAATTCTTCATCTGAGCCCTGAGATAGTCTTTCTGTAGAAAATTAAAGTCAATAATTTTGATGAAATTGCGTCGTTTCGTTTTGCAAAAAGTTGTAAGCAAATTTCGAGAAATATTTCTTCATTCAGAATATATTTCTTCTATAAACCTCTTTTGATTGAACTTCATGATATTTCAAAAATGTTATTTATATTCTCTTGGCCCACTTTTCAATATTAAGTGAGGTAAAATAACCAGTCATGAACAACAGCAATAAACAAATGTTAATATTGTTACAAACCTATGATACTGCTTCCCAGGACGGTAAGTTCTATCACTGGAAACACCGATTTACAATAATCTGTATTGGATCCTGCTAGAGTACCGAGTCAGTAATCCCAAAGATTGGCGACCATTTGGCGATGACAAGTTTGGCGATTTCGGCGACAAGATAGATAATGCTGGAAACTTCCAGAATTTTAATGCTTCATCCAGTGGGAATTGAGATACACCTAGGTGGCTCAGAACCTTCTCGGCCCACCTCCCGGGAACTATAAAAGGCCAGCAATCTCAAACTGCAATGAATTATAGTCAGCTGGATATATGAAACGAGTCTTCAAGAGGATAACGAAGCAACGGTGGAATAGTCCAGCCTTGTATGGAGCTCAAGTAATTATTGAACTGTGCTATGCGCCGAGTCCTTGCGTTTATTGTAGAAGCAACGTCGTGTAGTGTGTGGAATAGCCAGTCGTGTAGTAGTGGGTCGGCAGTAGGATACAGCTAAAGCGAGGAAACAGTGGAGAATTGCAGACGTTTGGAAAGGCCGTAGAGAGAAGTTACGAGAAATTCTTCCTTCTGCTGAATTCTGTCTGGCCGCTTTGTGTGCTGTGGTCGATTATTATTTGTGCCTCTTTTTGCAGTAGTTTACTGCTGGCACCCCTCTCTCCGCACCACACCAGAGGGAGGACGTTTGTTCATGACGGATTTAACATGCAACTGACCCCCTTACACGACGGTTCTTCGGTGGAATCAGGTCTCGAACTTGAAACCCTCCGGTTCCGAAGCCGAGACCTTACCACCAGGCCACCGCGGCCCCGTCATAATAGAGGAATTGAAGTAATCTGCAACAATATTTTATTTGAATAAATATTTCAAAATAGAGTTTCCAATCATTGAATGTTGAAGCAAAATATTAATATATTTTTGGTATTTTTTTATTGAGAAATTGGATTTCAGAGTTTAAATATGTCAGTGAGTCCTATCATATTAAAGACGTTTCCCTCAGTCCTTCTTTTTCTCAACTTTTTCTTTACTCACAGCATTTTGAAATTATGAAAGGATATCTCGAAACTTATTAATTACTGAAAATGAAGATGTATTTGAAAAGAGAGAGAGAAACAAACAACCGAATTTAAATTATAACATATAAATATAATATCCGAGTTTTATTTTTGTGTCTTTGGACTCTAATAAATCCATTAATTAAAATCAATGAAAAAAGATTATTTTTCTTTCAGTATTAGTATTTGATATTCGAATAATGGTCTTGATAAAATATGGAAAATATAACAGAGTACCGGAAGTAGTATTCTAATTCAAAATTTTTCGGTAAAATCTTGTAATTTTTCAATCGATCAAAATTTTATAAATTTCAACACAAATAAGAAATAAGTTTCTTTAAAACAACAATTTTATGTTCTATGATATGGCCCTATTTTTTTATTATTTATTTATTTATTTGTCTTTAGTTAGGAAAAATGACAGTATGAGAAAACACGTACAAGTACTTATGCGAAAAGTATATCAAACCTGAAAAAATCGATATTAAATTTCGAAATTCAGGCTTCAAGGGTCATTAATTCATCACTACGTTAACGGTATGGCAATATCCATAGATATAAGAGAGATGGATTTGTATAGAGACATACATAAATGGAAGCAAACTTCCTTTTATAATTACGGAATAAAATTTAAATAATAGTGATTAACAATCCATTTTCAACCCAACCTCTGAAGAAAGCGGTTTTAAAAAGAAAGAAAAACCCCGATGGAGAAACTGTGAATTGCTTAACTATATACTGGATCTGATTTGCAAGCGATGCATCATACAAAATGTTCTACAAAACTTCGATAGATACAAAACAAGATGCTGAGTTTAAAATTAGCAATTTGTCACCACAACGAAGAAGAACAAGTAATTTCAGAAATATAAAATTATCTTTTATGTATGAAAAAAGAAAGAGATCTATTTATAACATCTGAAAAATGCAAGGACATGAGGGATTTATTACCATATATACCTCCCGTTTATCATAAACATTTTAAAATGCAAAATCCTGAATAAAATTCAATTTAATTATATCTTCGTTTAAGCTGAAAATGTAAGATTTCATTGAAATTCTTTATAAAAGTGAATTGTTTTTTGTTATTTTATATTTTATACAAGAATATTCTTTGTTTTGTTTCACCTTTTATCAGATGATTAAACATTTATAAAAATTTGAATAGTATTTTGTATTTATTATAAAAAAAAGGCTGATGCAACTGAGATAATTCCCATTTAAATGAATGTTTACAATAATTCATTCATTTCGAAAGTGAAGCAAGTCCATTTAGTTATAATAAAACTTTTATTTTTTATAGACAACAGTGTAAACATTATTGGTTATAAAATTACATTATCTGGTACCATAAAATATAAAAAAACAATATATCTATTAATACTTATCAATATTTTTAAATTTATTGAAATGCAAACCTTTAAATATCTCGCAATAACAAAAACGGACTTGTCCCTTTTGAAAATAAACGGCTCAACGTATAATTGTTTATATGTTTATCTACGTATAAATAATATATTATATTTTTATATACACCGTAAAGAGATCCCAAAACATTCAAAATCAAGTACTCTGCTTACATTTCTAATCCAATTCTACAAATATAAAAATAATTTAAAAATCTATGAAAATATATAGTGCAGAAAGGAATAGAATTTTTAATAACTTTTGATGTAGATTTGGTTTAAACTTTTTTTTTCTCATTTCTGAGTTTGCGTTATAACAAAAGAAATAATTTCCATATAACCAAACTCTTTTATGCGCAAAGTTTGCATTTTGTAATGAAATGTTTTCGCGAGTTCCAAAATAAATAGAATTTTTTGCAAAATTTTCAAATCTATATCATCACATATTCTCTCTTTGAGTATCAATTTTTTAGAAATCACATATATTACTTTCTTTATCAAATTCCATCGTTGTCATCAAATGTAATAGAAGTAAAAATGAAAGAAATAATAAATAGATACATGATTGGATATAATTTCTTTTTCATGAAAACTGAACCTAAAGAAGAAAATAAAAGCAACGGGAATTTTTCTGGGAACTATTTTATTATTATTATTATTATTTTTTATTTTTCTTGAACAAAAAAAAAGAATAAAAGATGTAAAGTTTTTTGCATTGTGTTTAGTCATGTTACAGAAATTATATTGAAACTACTTCTCCCACATGGTATAGTATTTTGCGATAAAACTTTATTTTCAATTTTTTATATGATATTACTTTCTAAGAATGTTTTTGTTATGTATAATCTATTTTATCTATTTTCTTATGAGACAAGAATATCCTTTTCTTATAAGCCAGTAATAATATTCTGAAGAATTATTATCGATGCCAACCTCATATTTTAATAAAATGAAAAAGTATTCACAAAACAGAAAGTAGTTGCTAATATATCTTTCTTGTTACATGCTTGAAAGAATTTAATAAGGAATTTCCAAAACGCATACTTCACTTTTTTTTCTTTTTTTAGTATCCTCTTAGAACTTTTAGAAAGAAACTATGTTATATTAATTTGAATAACATTGTATATGGAGGACAAGCAAAATAAACTAAAACACTTTTATAAAGTTTTTCTCCAAGAATTATTTGATTCATTGAAAACTGTATGAAAATAAATATAGAAAGAGAATTTGTTTAGTAATTATCAGTAGAACTGTCAATTATTTATAAATAACCATGCGAGATATCTCATTAAGTTTAAGAGTTATAGTTACAATTTCATAATATATATTTTTAAATATCCTATTAATTAAATGAACCCTTTAACTGGCGTATTTTATTTGGCATCTAATTAAATGACCTTTTATATTTTTGGAAATTTTTGTGAAACAGAGCTTTCATTACTTTATTTGTAATTCAAACATCAAAAAATGAAATTGTTTTTAGTTTTTTTATACATGATTTTGTGACGTGTTCACTGAATTTCAGAGACTCTTTATTTATAGTGAGTAAAGAAATTTTAAAATTTTCTCCATTCAGTACTTTCTATTTTTAATTTATCATGTTCTTCTATGGAGGTAGAATTATCATTATAATTTATAAAAAGATTTTTGGGATAATAAGATGAGAAACCGGGAATTTCATTAAAATCTCGATGTGCAATTTATTTCTTCCTAGTCGTTACAGGTATTGTTATCAATATGGTTTAAAAATGGCTCTCGAACCAGAAGAATGTGGTACCAGGAAATCCGTTAAAGTCACGAAGTGAATCTTTTTTTTTTCTCCAAAAATTAATAATTTATAAATATGGGAAGTTATAAAAATGCATGAGCCATTATGCCAATGAGGCTGCTATCAATATGCGCAGACGATTTTAAAAGCCTAGTTTCCAAAATTATCAAGATTGATTTGGTTGTATTTATTCATCAAATAAATTTTCAGTTAAACTTTTATATTTATTTTTTATTTTGAATTTTTCTTTTATTTCTCATGTTGCAATATTAAAAATAATTATTGTTTTTGAATTTTGGATTGGCAAGATGATACGTTTTTAAAATGTTGTCAAGAAAATGAATAGAATTTGGGTATATCTATAATATAGCTATCACTCTTAAGTTTCGACTTCTTATTTAATTGTATATTAGTATATATTAGTTAAAATAATTTAGATGACCGCTGAATAAAAAAATGCAGAATAATGAAATGAATAAGTTATTGTATGAATCACGTAAGATAGAGAAAAAAAAAAGTATACCATAAACTTATAACATAATAAATCCAGTGGATGTCATCTTCCCAACAATATCTCGCTTACACTTTAATAAACTAATAAAATAATAAACCTGTAGTTAGATCTAGTCCAAAATTTGATAAGTGCCTACATTATTGAATATTGAATCTATGCACCGAATTTTATTTGTCTAGCTCTCTTCGTTTTGTATTTATTGTGTTAACTTATTACCGAACAGCAACTCTGAACCGATTTGACTCAAAATTTGATAGAAATCTTCAAATTAGTTGTAAAGACTGTATACAAAATTTCAACCTTCTAGCTCAAATCGTTTTTGAGTTATTTTTGTCACTGACAGACAGACGGGCATTTTCTAAAAATTTGCATTTCGAACTCAGGGAACATTTAACGTTTCTAAAATGTGGAAATTTGTCAAAATCTTGAGTTTGAATTTTTTGAAGATTGCTATGCTCTCTCCATACTATGTATACAAAAAAAGTAAAAATGAATTTATGAAATATATTACTCTATATATTTCATAACTTAGTATGTTCTTTTTATATATGATTTGTATTTCCAAATGTGTGTATTTTTTCCAGGTCGGCTAAGTTATACAGTACAATAACCAAAATTCAATTGCCATATTTTTTTTTAAATATAATTAGGTGCAATTTTGTCAAAACTGGTTGAAAACTTGATACCACAAATCTTCTATTCTTCTATTACGATTTATAAATTGTAAAACTAAGGTAAAATAAGGTTAATAATAATGTTTATATAATATTTTTCATTTTATTTTCTCACATTCAAAACATGTAAACAGAAAGTATTACAATTGTCAAAACATGTGAGATTCTAATTTTGACGAATTTTAATGTTTGAGAGTCTGATGTTTGCAATTATGCTTTGTTCCCTGTCTGTAAATGACATAATTCTGAATTCTGGTTGAATGAAATTTAGTATATTGTTTCTGCACTCTTTTGATATAAATCTATCAAAATGGGAACAAAATCCATTCAGATTAAATTCGTTTGTCAATCAGAAAAATACGACCATAAAAACAGGTAAAAAAATACAGGAATAAAATTTTGTGCACCATTATTCAGCCTTTAATATATTCGCGTGTTAAAAGTATACAATTCGGATAGTATGAATTATGATTATACCTTTATGAGAAAATGCGCCAGCAAGTTTTAAGAGGAACTCTAAATCCTATTTTATTTAAAAATTCCTTAATTTCTTTTAATTTTTAAAATGTGTTAAAGACATATCTTCATATTTATTGCATATATGTATATTCTAAATTAACTGCCTATGTATACTGCATTCTGCGAAATATTTCTCTGCGTTTTTATGGATATGGAAAATCAGAATGAAAAAAAAAAACGATTCATAAACTTTGCTTACAAAATGTTTCTTCTAAATCAGATGAATCTATATGGAATAAGGTATGTTTTCCTATATATATATAATGTAAAATATTAAATAATCAATTATAGATTTACAAAGTATCAAAAAAATATTTTCGTAAATGATGTTTTAGAGTATGAAGATTTTAATTTAGTTCAATTATAAAATTTACATTCCATAGGGACCTCAATTTATACAATTGATTTAAGAAAAAAGCCTTTAAAGACGTATCAATGGCATTCAGTATGTTGTTGTCTTGTGATTACAATTGTAGTTCTGTGTAAAATGATGGTTGAATCGATCTGCAAAAGGTGCTCGAAACATTTATTCTTAAAAAAGATTCTGTAAAATTGCTAAATTCATGCCAAAGATCTAATATTTTATAACTATCATGAAATCTGTGATTTGTAACTATCTTACATGTCGTTCACCAACGATATGAAAGGCATTCGACACCTTATTCAAGATCAACAATTTTATGCTGGTAGAGGGGAGGAAATTTCATTCAATTATAAACCAGAATGTTTCGGGAAAGTCTTTCTCACTGGAATTTATCTAAGGATTGAAATAAAGTTGAAAATTGAAACTTAGATGATAAAGAATGTACCTTTGCCTTCCAGATTGCTTAAAGGAATTAGTTTAGTTCTGTTATAAAGTCATATCACTGATTCTCCAACACGCCTGAAGGCACTCGGAAAAAATTAACGAATTACCGGACCACCGCAAAAGCAGCGCTGTCGGGAACTGAGGTTGAGTCCTAAGGGCATCACCAGCCACGGTACACCCTTTCCCTAAGGAAGTACATTCCGGCATTGATGAGATTAACCAGACCCTGACTTTTTCGCGTCCCCTCCATGGTGGGGAGAACCAACCGCCATGCCGGAAGCTTCTCATTCTCATTTCCAGATGCCCCCCCCCCAGGGAAGATCAGAGTTCTGTTATAAATCGGAAATCTCATCTATTGCTATCACAATTAGTACAATAGATTTCAAAAACCGAAAGATATATAGTTACTCGCTTTTTTTAGTAAAATCAGAATGTTTTCATTCTAGTTTCGATTTGATATAATAATCATTGCTCTATGTTAAGAATTCAAGCATCTATTTCTATTCATATATAAAATATATTCATTGATTAATTAATTCTATTCATTTGTTTACAATTTATGCAAAACAATTACTTTTTAGCTGATTAAAAATAAAATTGCAGAATAAAGAACAAATACGAATTAATTATTTTTTAATTCATCCTGTCGTGACTCTTTTTTGTTAAGGAAACTGTTTGTCATAGTGATGGACCATTTCTTTTTTTCATTGTGCAAAACATGCATCTCGAAAGAAGGAATGATCAGCAGTCAATCCGTTTTTACGCGTATTTGGATCCCCACATCATTTTACTGCGTTTTATTCATTTAATTTACTTGGAACCAATGAATAGAACTAAGATAAGTCTTAAAAATAAATGAAGATGATTTTGTGACTAAATAAATGCATATTTACCTGGAATTTATTGCATTATCGATCTGTTTCAATACAATGTAATAGAAATTGTGAAGATTTGCATCCAGAATTTTCTAACAGTATATATATATAAATATATATATATATATATATATATATATATATATATATATAATCTAATGTAAGTTCCATCGCTAATCTAATGTAAATTCCATTGAAATCGTTTTCATTTTTTAATATCGAAATCAAAACTCAAATGCAAGCAAATCATCATACAAACATTCTATACAAACTGATTCGTTGAACGTTTCTACGGTTGCATTGAATTCAATACCAAACTAATTAATGGAACACTATAAAATTTTAACCCTATTTGACGAATGTGTGCGAGCTTTTCGCGTCACTTAAGTCACCATTCTGTCGGAATGAAGAAAATCTCAGAATATAAGTCGAAAGAATATGTCAAAATGTTAGAAGCAATCTTAAGAGAAAGTTTTACCGAGAGTGAAAATAAGCTTAACTATGGTCAAATGGATAATTCCTATGAAAACTAGATGATCATATTTTTAGTATTTGTCCAAAAGAGGTAAATTTAAAAGAATTATTTTTTTTTAATAACATCACTTTTATTTCTTTAAAAATTGTTTCTTTATCTATTCAGAAAAATATGGAATGTGACATTGCGTTTTATTCAGTTTGTGATGTGTAGGTAGCGAGTCACTTGACCAATGACCTTTGAGGTTTGTTTTGTCAGTATTGTTTAGAATGTTTCATGAAAATTATTATTACGTCGTGAGAATATACTGCACTATAGGGTGACAAAAAAAAGAAAGATTTAATTAATCCTAAATCCTAAATAGTATTACTTGTTAATTTGGTCACTCTGAATTAATCATTTCATTGTGTAAAATGTTATTAATTTAAGTGAACACGCTGGTCGCCATAGGCAGCTAGTTTCAAATAAATAATTATTTAATATTAAAAAAGAGTCTTTAATTATTCAGTAATTAAATTAGTCAATAAATCAGTAATTAAAAAAATTGCAAAAACATTAAGATCTATCGAAAGAATTTAAGTGAGCTAAAAGTATATTCGCCTAAGCGACAATGAGTGAATTCAAACTCTGTCTTCAAGAAATAATTGATTTTCAAACATGTTTAAAATTCAAAATTAAATTTCATCTTTTCTTCAACTACGTTTCAATTAGTTATGATAATTATAATAATAATGTATCAAATGTAATGTAGCAAAAAATAATCTAAGAATGAAATAAGTAACAGAAATATATGAAAATAAGCGAAATCCATGCAAAATGTTGATCGTTTTGATATTTTCTATTATGTCATTGATACGAAAAAAATGTAAGCCCTCATATTTTTTTAACTGCATTTTAATTTAAAGAAATTTTATTTATTATCAGTTTATCATAATAGTTTGTAACTGACGATAATTTAAACATATTTTTAAAATAAATTTATTAAATAATTGTGCATCCAAATTTTTGTTAATTTTATTTCATTTTTTAATATAACATTACATTTTATTACATTGTAATGTTACTACAATGAAATTTACTACATTGACATTGTAGTAAATTTCAATTATTTTCGTAAAATAATTCAATAAGCCAAATTAATGAAGATATTTTTCTGATTAAGTTAATAGCAGTAATATTTATCAGTAATTCTGTCACATTATCATTTAAAATTCGATAATTTTTAGCAATATATGGCCATCAACAGTATCGATAGGATTTGATGCATATATTTAAATTTTGGTGAGAAATAGCCAGTTGGGAATGATAAATAATCGGCAATTTTTCTTAAGAATGTGACAAAGATCGCCAAATTTTAGTTAACATATTAATGAATGATGGCGCCCAAATGGGATAAAGCTTATAATTCATAATGATAGAAACTTTTATTCAGTTAAGAATCTGTCAAAATCGCTGGAATTTGACAGAAATCGGGGAAGATATCATTAGAAATTTGTAATTCAGCCGATGAAATGATTTAAAATCAATTGAACAGTTGGATTGGTTTGAGGCTGTCGCCAAAATAGTAACCCGGACAATCAAGTGAATTTCCACTTGCAACCCTTAGTGCTTTCGTGTGCTTAAGTTTTACGCTTACTCGAAGAATTTGATATTTAACTGAAATGTGAATCTCACTTCTTAAAAAAAATTAATATTATGGAGAATATTCTGTCTCTATTTTTAAATCGAAATTTCAAATAATAATTTTTTATTCATTTTCGCCTGTGAATGAACAAATATTTGGATATATTATTATAATAAAAATCGTCTGCTTTTGGGATTTTTGTATTTGTTTTTATTTCACATTTTTTTTTTTCATTTCACTCATCAAATCTTTATTTTAAAGAAATTCCTAAAATATTTAAGCTATTTTTTATTACAAAGTAATACGGTATATTTAAAAGAAAAGAAGATATTCAGTTGTTAAGTTTTTCAGTTCAGTTTTTAAAGAATTTATAATATTTAAGAAATTGGCCAAAAAAATGATACTAAGCAATTGGTAATTGATATATAGTTCAAGAAACAAACATGATAAATCAAAATGTAACTTATTTCCTTTTATTTTTTAAGTAATATGCTTACATGCAAATGAATAAAATTTGCAGATGAATGACAGAGTACAACACCAATTAGGATTCAAAGACTATATATTAGGGTTTAACTAAAACAGTCATTGTCATCAGTAACTGTTTCTAAAAACTAGTATTTTTTGTTCGATCTTAATTAAACTTAACTATTTTTTGCAGTTAATTACTTTTTCTTGCTTCTTTCTTCCTTAATGAGCTTGTGGTGGCTAACTATGTATCAATATAAACCTATAACGATTTAGTTAATATTGATATTATTTTTAACTGGTAATATTTTATTTATATGCAAGGCATTTGTAGCTGATCTAAATAGTATATTGGATCCAGTTATCGATTTTCCCCTGCTTCCGTATCTCACGCAAACAGTGGAAAGAGCTGTGAGACTAGTGGCCGAATCGGCTCAAAATGTCTGTGGTTCAATCGCAAGAGATGGATACATAAGAGCAAAAATTGACTCACGTGTATGCCAAAGGTTAATACCAAAAAAAAAGACAGTTAAATGTTGCAATGAAGTAGAAACAAACAGTTTTGCAGTAATCATTAAGGATACAGAAGTAAGAAACATAAAATTTGACATTAAAAATATTTTATTACCGTTCCATTTTGTAATTAATAATTATTTTAGTTGTAATGTTATATAAGTATTTAAAACCATCTTTTGTAACATTATACGTGGAAAAATTAATAGAAAATATTTTCACAAAATTTGTAAGTAAACTGAAAAATTAAAAATTTTAAGCTCTTTGCTGCACCTCAAAATGTTGTATTGCAACTAATTTTTTTTTAAATTTCTTTTTGAACTTAAAGGGCAACTTTTCCCCACTATTACAAACTAAATCTAAAACAAAACAAAAAAAAAATGAAGGCCATTTTCGTTCCACCCTACTATATAACAATTTTCATTAACCTAGTCTAAATAACTTTTGTGTCATCACATTTATAAATGGCAGATATACATTAATTCAAGATTTTTTGGATACAGCGATGCCCAAGGATGAAAATTTATAAAAATATCGAAATCAAATTTTTATCATTGATGTATTCTCTCTATCTTTGCTGTGTTTCCGAAACAATGCAATAAAAAATATAAAATGAAATTTACCTGAGGAGATTATAGTATAAATTTTTTTCACACAGAAATTCTGATAGTTATTGTAAAACTGAAGAATTTAAAAAAAATAGCTCTTATGAGTACAAAATAACCGATTTAGATTTTTTATGAAAAATTGGTTTTCACTTCTTTTTAGAACTCGGAGTTGAAACTTCTAGAGGAAATATTCTTAAATAATAAGACCAGTTTGAGTAATTTTGTGATTTTTTTCTTTTTCCTCCCTCAAAACACTATTTTGGAAGATTTTTATTTGATATAGGTAAAATACATTCATAAAAAAAATGCAAAATTGTCGTTTTTATGAAAATATACAGTGAAATTTGAAATAATTCGGACTGCATATAAAATAATTTTAAAAAAAATCCCCCTAAATAATGTCAAGTTTTGAAACAACTAAATTGAAATCATCAACAAAAAATGCAAATAGATAAAGTAAAATAAGTATTAAAACGAAGAACTGTTTACGTTTAAAAAAATAGTATATGCAAAAGCTCAGATACTTTTTTCTTAATGTTTCTTATGGTAAAAATCTCTTCAAAATAATAAATTTCTTCAATGAACGTGAGAATGACAAATATTATGAGAAACCTCATAACGTATTTTAATGAAGACCTTTAAAAATATTTTTAAATTCTATAGTACGATATATTTCTTCAAATGAATGAACATAGAGTAGTAGAAATTCCTTCGAGATACAAATAGTAAAGGCATCTCAGAAAAGACTAGAAAAAGCAGATTTCTTCGTTGACCCATTTGCATAACAAACGCAGATATACGCGGAATCATCCTAGCCATTATCATCAAAGCGCAAATATGATGGCATTTTCTGGGCCATTATCAAAAAAAGGGAGTAATAGGTTGATTTTTGTTTCGTTTTTGATCAATGTAACATTATCCCTGGCCATTGTCACAGAAACTTGGATACGTGTGTAAATCTATTGTGCATCAGGACAAACAAGTGGCATTCTTGGTGACAGCATGCAGCTTAAGAAAAATGATAATTGTTAAGTGATATTGAATACTTGGTCCTTATCAGCAAAAAATAGATAGGATTTTCTTTTTCTTTTTTACCATTATCAACAAACACAGATATGCGCAAAGGTTTCCTAGTCATTATCACTGGAGCATTTTTTCACAGTATGCAATTTTTGAAAAAAGATAATTGTTAAGTGACACTGTGGCGGCACTGCTACATGAATCGTTATTCTAAGAAGTGAGCTGAAATGAACTAACCTTTACATTTTTTACTCACTTATAACGACAGCTGAATAATATTTTATTAATAAATATTTTGTTTTTTGTAAGCGGAGTTTATTCTTGCTATTACTACCACTATTCAAACTACGAGCTAAGTAATGGATAAAACCACCCTGGTGATCAGGTAAGTTCACATTTCTTGTCTTAAGTTAAGATATGATTTAAAACATTAAGTTAACACATAATTTCTGTGTGACCGTCTTCTTACATAAAAAAATATTCCTTTGGTATGATCATTTTCAGCTCTTTAGTAAGTTTCAAAATTATTCATAAATTTAGATCATTTTGCATCTTCGGGCAAAAATTAGCAGAAGCAATAATTATAAAAATAAACCGGTACTTTTCCTTTTGAAGAGCGCAAATGTCGCCAATTGTGAACCAAATGCGAATTTGGCGTAAGCAATTTGGCGATTTTTAGCTTGCGCTAGGCTAACGGAAAAGTACCAATAAACGTTCCACAACACGAGAAATTATATCATGTCCATCATTAAAATTTACTCGCCAACATTTCCTGACATTCATTGAAATAGTTTCATTATGGAAAGCTCTTATGCTGTGTTTAGTTCATTTATTTTAATTACAAAAACTAACAGAAGTGATCGCACCTAAGCATTCGCGCACTCTTTTATAAACTTGTCATGCCAGTGAACGCCTTAGCATTGACGTGCAATAATTACAAAACATTAACTTTTGGCGTGAATTTCTCATTTTTATTGAATGTATCATGTCATACATGGCGAAATTTTTGGCGACCAATCCGTAGTATTTCAATACTGTTGTAAATCAACTTCTTCTCAACAGATTTCACTCAAAATTAGATAGAGGTATGTAAATTTGGTTTAAAATACCTGTGCCAAATTTCAACCGTGTCACTCAAAGCGTTTTTGAGTTATCATTGTCACGAACATTTCACAAGAATGTGTTTTTCGAACACATCAAGTCTGAAACATGGAGATTCGTCAAAATCTCGAATTCGAATTTCTTGACGATTACTATATTTTCTATATATACGTATTAGAGAAACTAAAAGGAAGAAAAAATACAATTTTTCCAAGTGATGGCAGCCATTTGGATATATTTATTGGTCATTTGAAGTACTATCATACTGTTTAAAACTATTAAGCTTATTTTTTGACTAATTACTTTCATTACTTAATTTCATTAAACAAAATAAATTTATAAATTATTTGTGTATGGAGTTTTGTTTTTTGTATTTTATTAGCTTTTCTAATAATACAAATGAATTAACATGAAATATTATTGGATTAATTCACCGAAGTTCGCTGATGTGAATTCTGTTTTACTTTTTCTTTTGTTAAGGCACTCTAATACTGATACAGCTAAGTGGGCATATTAGCAGCATATTCAATATTACCCTGAGATACCTTAGTTGAGATTACGTCTATTCAAAACATTCAGATGGCATATAGAGACATTTCAATTGCTTCGAGGGAACGTTTAACTCGCGAGCTGCTATTTGTACTTCAAGAGACATTTACATTTCTGAACATTGACCAAATAGTTTTTGTAAATTGACAGCAGAGCATTCCTACAATAGGATTCCCTCTGAGGCAAGGATCCAGGACTCCTGTTGTGAAAATGAACAAAGCGAAAATTGGACTGAATTCATTTTGTATTATGAGTCTGAATATCCTCGTAAACATTGTTGTCTGTGATTAGATGATCTTGTATTCAATAGACGCAAACACTATCGAAATCAGATAATTTGCAGAATAAATTACAATAAATTACTAACGATGGATTAAGTAAGATTTGTGATTTTATTTGTTTTCAAATGGTTAATTTAAGGATTAATTTCCATTGTACAAAGAGAATTGAAATTATTGAGTTCTGATGAAACCAGAAATATTTCACGGCGGTTTACTGATTTACGTCTTTCAAAAATTTACTTTATATTTTGTAATAAATTTAATCGCCTGATTTTTTTCTTCTGAGTTTTTTCTTTGTTAACTTTTATTATTTGGCATATATGTATTTGTTTTTTCAATTTTAAAATATCCCATTATATGCATAATTTAATGATGATATTTGAAACAATAATTTTCATTTTTCAAATGATATTTAATGGAGAAATACAATATAGCGTACAAAATTTTTTATAATTTCATTATTGTTGAAAAATTTGGGAAAATTCAGAATTTCTTTTGACTCAATTTTTTTCTGTTTTGAAATGATTTATATAAGAAAATTATCAGATTAATATATCTTCTTGTATGTTTAAGCATTTTCAAGATACAAAGACAACAATTTTAATTATTGAATTTTTAGTGTAAAATCATATATATTCTTTGAATTTTTACAATTTTAAAATGTGCACAATTTTATAGTAGTTCGTTATTGCCCTTTCAACATAAAATTCTTGCAAATTACTGGATTCTTAGTGTAAAATCATATATATTCTTTGAATGCTTATAATTTTATGCTTACAATGATTCGTTATTGCGCTTTTATTCCTGAAAGAGTAATATAAATTAAATGAATGCTAAATTTCCCATAAATTTCTTTAATAGAATTTCACAAATCATATTTAAAATATATAAACAAAATGTTTTAAAGAAATTTACCTCGAAGAAAATGAGTTTTTCAATTTTTATTTTTAATTTTCAATCAATTGATAAAATTGTGTTCCTTCAAAACTTCCTTGATTAGCAATTATTTCTTCTTTTTTCTAACTTTCAATTCCTTTTATTTTAAAATTTCAAGTTGGAAAATTTCTTTTTTTTTCTCCACTCGAAGCCTTACATATTGTTGTTGACATTAGCTGATTAGCTTCTCTTTTTCAACAAGAAATATGTGTGTTAAATATAGTTAATCAACATTTAATTTCAGAAATTACAATGCTTTGAAAAATAAAGAAATTCATACTGCAAACATTCTAAAATAATTCCCAGAATACTGTAAAAAAAGAAGTAGGAAAAGATAATTTTGAAATAATCTAAATAAAAATTATCAAAAATATTATTAATAATATTCTTACAGTTCCATTTTTATCTGTTTATCAAAATGCCCTGAATTTCATTTTTAACTATCCCAGGCATGAAATAAAAATGGTTTTCGAAAGATAAAAGAATATATGCTCAAATAAAATAAAGAAATATTGGGTTTTCAATAAAGACTGATATTATAAATTTGAAATAAACAATATATCTGTACGTAAAATGAGTATCTTATTGCAGAAAAGAGCAAAACATTCGATTATCTGCTGCATTCTTTATTGCATTGGTATAATAACAGTTAAAATAATTGCGGTAATTGTTGCATAGGAATGAATATCATTTTTAGCATTGTGGAATGGCATAAAAATGTATCACGTGTTTTCTGTAAAAAGAAGTAGAAGTTTTTTTTTTTTTTTCCAAAACAATTTATCGCTTTTATTATTACGTTGACATAAAATCATTTTAATATAATGCAATTTTAAATTACAATATATATTTAATAAAATTCTCATTCATTTTTTTGTTAAAAAATAAATTGATTTTCTTTATTGTTATTCTTGCTTTCTCAAGATTTCGTTCGCTAAATTCTTATCAATTTTAAACATTAGATAAACATTAGATAAAATTGTATAAATAATTTAATTATTATAATCTTCAATATTTAATGTTATTTGTGCCTTTTTCTAATATATATCATGTGTTAAAGCACAACATTTTTAAAAAAAAACATTCATGTTTCAATAATTTTATTTATGACAAGCTAAATTTAATATTATAATTGAAAATATTTTTCAGTTTTTTTTTGTTTTTTTTAATAATAAGTTGGGTCATCAGCCTCATAAAAGAATATAATCGATCGTAAAAAAAAGGCTCAAATATTTCTTATTCATCCATTGAAAGGCTTTCTTATTCATTAAAAGTAATGAAATGTCATTAATCTTCTTCAAACTTAATTATTATGTCAGATTTTGAGATGCGAAGTTTCTTTTCCTTCTGTATGGCTTTCCTCAAATATAATAAAGTTGAATAGTTTTATTTTTCTTCTAATAAAATTCTTTCGTATTATGCAGTTTATAATTAATCTTAATACCATATTTTGCATTAAAGATTTATCCATTTATCTTTAAAGAAAAACGTCCCGATTTCTAAATTAAAGTCTCCTTGCCTAGGTTTATGATCATCATTTTTTTCAAAAAATTGCGTTAAATAGCTTAATTTTATTTATTTGCCAGTTAAGATATGCAGCTTTACTAGAAATAAAATATTTTTATTCTTTTCCAATAAAATATTAATTCCTTTAGCTTGCACCATTTTTTTTTAAATTTGACTTGAAATTCAGAGTTTTAGGTAAAAATTTTTAAAACGTATAACATAGCAATTATTTATAGATAAAGTTTCAGTAATCACAGAGAATGAATTTTATGCAAGAAAAAATGTTTAATATAAAAATCGTTGTAATCCAAAAGCTCCTGTAAACAAATTCTTTTTTTATGAATGCAATCTTTCTTATGACAAGCGATATAAATATTTAATATAAAACTCGTTGCAATCCAAAAGCGCCTGTAAACAAATTCTTTTATTAATGTAATATTTTTATGACAAAAGATACTTCTATCTAAAATATTCAATGGAAACTTTTCACAAAACGCTCTTATAGTGTACAATTTTGTTTTTAATGCAAAAGATACACATTTTGCAAAGTATATTCATATCCAAATAACTTCGATAGTCTGCAAATTTATTTTTAATATAGAATATTCTTTTACATAAAATATTTTCATAAACAAAATTACTCGTCTGCAACTTTTAAGTTTACTTTTACATAAAATATGTTCATACAAAAAATCTTTTTATCGTCTGCAACAATATACTCAATTAAAATAAAATATTTATATATATTGGTTCGGATAATTTTAATATGTGAAAGTTTCAAGGAAAACAATAAACTATCCAAATCCTTTTTTAAGTTATAGAATATTATTTTTTTATCATGTTAATAATTTTATACAATTATACGAATTGTAATTAAGCAATATCAGTGGAAATTTGAAAGTGGACTATATGGGAAATGGAAACTATTTGCAAACACTACTTTTTAAATATAAGTTATAATTTTATTGACAATTACAAACGAACCATTAAGTTTTGCATGAATTTCTAAGTAATAAGCAAAACTGAAAACTTAACTTAATCAAATAAAACCTAATTAAACTTGAAAAAAAACTTAATCAAATAAATCTCAATTAAATATATTTTCTTTCCAGGGTTCTTGCTATTTAAATTATTGATTATCTTTTGAATCTTGCAAATTTCGTGCTGCATATTTTTTTTTTCGCTGCTTAATATTGATGCAATAAAAACATGGTTTTTAATTCATAAGTCAAGATTAATTTAATTAAATATGACAAAATGAATTTTGATAAAATATTGTAATTAATTTTAAATTGGCTTAATTGTATTTGAGAGCAAAATTGAATGGAAATGTATTCAGTTTTCCTGGAAGAAAAATTGCTCCATGAAATAACCTCGACTCAATGTTGTCGAAAGAAAACAGATCTTGCAGTTACATATAGAAATTATTAATCTATTTAATTAACGGTCACGTGATACATATTAAATCCATCGAAACCATCAGTTAAGGGCCTATTTGCATTTTGTATTGCTTAGTTCCTTTACTTTCTTAGTTAATAATAAATTTTATTCATTAAAAATTATCTTCTCCTTTATTAATAATAAAAAATTTTAGTTATTAATTAATAATAATACTATTTATAAATTTTAATGCATATATATAGTACTTTTTATATTTGTATTTATACCGTTTCTATTTAAATTGATAACATTTTATATTTGCAATGGATCATTTGCATTTATTAGCATTATGAGAGTAAATATAAAAATGGAATAAAACAAAAATAAATACAAAAATAAAAATACACAATACAGTGTTTATTATACATAAATTCTTTATTTTTCCTTTTTACTTTTTCATACACAAAGCATACATTTTTAAAATATGTATTTGTGAAAAAATTGTCAATATTTTGATGTATCTCCACCTTTGAGATTTCATTGAGTCCGGAGAAGAAAAAAAAAGAAAACTCTTCTGGAATTATATTTGTGTCTGAAAAAAATAATTCAAAATTGCTTTAAGCTGGAAGAATGAGATTTTATACGTGGTCTTTACATTACAGGAAGGCGAGGGAAATTCATATGAAGTTTGTTTGTCCAGCTGCCCTCCCTAAGTTACAAAATAAAGAGAGCCAGAGAATAAAATTTCGTTCACATTTTCGTATGTGAGATTTAAATTGTAGGCATACATCAAATTTGGCACCAAATCCGTTAAGGAATTAATCGTCTCCCAATCTGTTATTTTACAAGTTTGTAAATATAATAAGAGAAAAATGTGTTAACAGATTTAGATATATAAATCCGTCACATGATTTTGTGACTGCCTTTGTATGCCCATGACGAATTTTAAAGAAATGGCTTCTGAAATGCATATTCATTTTTCTAGTACTTGTGCATTAACCACATCTCAGCAACTGATCGCAAAAACTCGCAATCTAAAAGAATTCTTCGTAAGTATAAATTGGCATTTGCTTGAGGTTAATAAAACATTAGAATATTTTTAAAGGATATGGGAGAAAGTTTCAAGGAGACCAGTATCTCTAATATTTTTTTTTATAGTTTAGGGAATTAATAGATTCTATAAATAATTTAATTCTCTATATTGTTAAGAACATATTATACATTTATTTCTAGAACTAATTTTGGAATTTATGTAAGAGTCCCATTGAATATATCATGCCTGTTAAACTGAAACTTAATAGGTGTTTATATAGCAAACGGTTTTGGCCTTTGAATTAATAAAACAAACTAAATTAATTTTCTTAAAATTTTGTTTAAATTTTTAAGGAAGCAAAATTGCTCCTTGCAAATTATACAATACAGATAAATATGTTAAATCAATTATGCCACACATACAAATGTATTAAATCAATTATGCCACACATACAAATGTATTAAATCAATTATGCCACGCAGATAAATGTGTTCAATAAATTATGCCATACCGACAAATGTGTTAAATAAATTATACCACGGAGGAAAATATGTTAAATAAATTATACCATACCGACAAATGTGTTAAATTATGCCATAGAGGTAAATATGTAAAACAATTTATGAAATACCGAAAAATGTGTTAAATAAATTATGTTATAGTGGTAAATATGTTAAATAAATTATGCAATACCGAAAAGTGTGTTATACAAATAATGCCATAGAGGTAAATATGTTAAATAAATTATGCCATAGATGTAAATGTGTTAAATAAATTATGCCATACCGACAAATGTGTTAAATAAATTATACCACGGAGGAAAATATGTTAAATAAATTATACCACGGAGGAAAATATGTTAAATAAATTATACCATACCGACAAATGTGTTAAATTATGCCATAGAGGTAAATATGTTAAATAAATTATGCCATAGATGTAAATATGTTAAATAAATTATTCCATACAGATATATCAATTAAGTAAATTATGTCATAGAGATAAATATGTTAAATAAATTATCATATACAGATAAATCCGTTAAATAAATTATGCCCTACAAAAATTGTTAAATAATTTATGACATACTAATACAGGTGTTACATAACATGATCAATTACGTTTGATATGAGAACATTGTTTTACGTATTCAGATAAATATATCTAATTATACAGACAAAATTATCTTATGGATTATAATTACAAAGGTGCCTGTTATTATAGATATATCTCCTTTTACTTTCTCATATAGGAAATGTATTGACAGCATGGTAATCGTCGAAAAATTCGAATTCGAGATTTCGAAGAATCTCCACGTTTTAAAGCATACCTGAATTAGAAAAACACTTTTTTGGAAAAATTTCCATTGATCTATCAGTGACTCTATCTGCCTATCAGTGCCTATCAGTCTGCCTATCAGTGACAAAGTTAACTCAAAATCGTTTTGAGCTAGACGGTTGAAATTTGGTATACAGTACTTACATTATATTTGCATATTTCTATCAAATTTTGATAAAATTTATTCTGAGGAAGTTCGTCTGACCGGCTGTTCGATTGTAAATTAACACGATAATTGCAAAACGAAGAGAGCCAAATAGATAAAATTGGTTACACAGATTTTACATTTATATTATATTCACCTGTCAAATTTTTTGTCAAATCTAATTATGGGTTGATTGTCTGTCAGTCTGTACTTTCAGAAAAATGTAAAGACGAAAATTCAAAAACTCTGTGACTGTGTAAACTAAATTTATCAAATTTAGTTTAGTATTTTGTGACTACAAGTACAGTTTCATGCTAAATCTTCTTTTCAACTGGTTGAGAAAAACGCATGCCAGGGATTAATCGCCAAATAAAGATGTCACAATAGAAACAGTAAAAAATGCTAAATTCTCGCCAAAAAATATTTCAAAACTGTTATATGCCAATGCCGTGTAAAGCGTTCTCTAGATTCTAGAGAACGCTTTACACGGCACCAAATTTCAATACACCAAATTTCAGACATTTTAGAAATGACGACTTGAATAAATATCAACAATCGAAAATGAATGTGATTAACAAGATCAAAAAATATCAGCTGATTAAAAAGCGAGAGCAAAAAAAGTACGTGTGAAGATAATAACGGTGAGAACTAAATGGAGCAAAGCTGGCGAGGGCGTACAAGAGAAGCGCGCCAAATATTTGACCTTGGAGACCGGTTCTACAAAGTGGATATATAAGGTGCTCCTTGACAAGCATTCAACCGAGGTTTGAAGATCTTTCAAAATGTCTTCAAGCACAAAGTTCTCATTAAAACTGTATGACTTGCATTTAAAATTTAAAAGACTTAACATATGTATTGATGTTTCTTTTTTTTTTTTTAGGAATAAGTTAAAATGTCAATTATTTTCAAAAAGTTATAAATATATTTCAATTTGGTCAATAAAAATTATTAAAAACACTTGATTATTAATTAAATTTTCCTTGGATCCAAAAGTACTTTTGTTTATCTTTATTATTAAAAAAATAAATAAAAAATTTGTAAGTTAAAAAAATCATCATCGTAGGATTGAAGATTTTTTAAAAATACGATCTAAAATTAAACAATGAAAAAATTTTGACTTTTTCTCAAATTTCTCAAATTTGGGTCGCGGCTTAAAAAGGTTAAGAACCACTGCTCTAGAATGACAATTTTATTAGAGAGTTTTCTAGAAAGGTATTGGAAGATCACTCCCGGTCACGTTCTATTTACTTGAATTTGTATTATGTTGTTTTGTAATTTAATATTAGTTTTATGCATATTCATTAAATTATGAAGGTTACTACAGTAAATTATATATTTTAAGAAATATAAAGATTATGTCTAATAGTTATGTAATTGATGAAATTGACGAAACATTGATGAAATTATAATTTGTTCTTTGTGGTATTTTCTTAAGCATTTATTTCTGATACAAGGAATTAACCTCCAGAAAATGTCCTCACATGTTTCCTAATTAATTGTAATTTAGAACAAAGCCGAGAATGCCCCAAGTGCTCAGGTTTTTATTTTTAGTGTTCTGTGTTTTGTAGAATAATGAAGAAAACCAGAACTTATAATTAATTACTCGATTTTGGAAAACATTATCAATTAAATGTCGAACTTTGGATTTAATATAGTATGCGATTTATTTTAATTTATTTCTCTTTTATTTGTATATTTGGAATTTATTTCTCTTTTATATGTATTATTTCTCTTTTATTTTATTATACTTTTTATTTGTATATTTCCCATAAAAGAAAAAAAAATAATTTTCATAAAAATCTTGAAAACTCGCTTTTCATACTGTGTCCCGTTTGTTGTAGTTTTATATTAAAAAAATTCGCACGCATCTTAATGGAAACAAAAGAAAAAAAAAAGTTTGATTTCAGTTAGACAAAAATCCACAGAGATAATTCATCTTGACTTGATTCATTTTATGTGTAGCAACAAACTATTTTATTTTTTATCATTCCGTTTACATGACTTTTGTATCAAATGATCATCTGTATTCCATAATAATTCATCTGAATATTCCTTGGCATTTTTTATTTTCAAGGTATCGGTTGTACTAATTTCATGTATTCAATCTTCAAATCTATGAACATTTAGATATATGTATTTATCCTTTTAGAGAAATGTTCCACGTCATCATCTGTTAAACGGACGCATAAACGGCATTTATTATCTATTTGAAATCTATTAATTCTTTGTACTGCGGAACGTAATAAGAGTATAATTATTGTTACAGAAAATCCATGCGTTGGCATCCAGTCAAAATCCCAACAGGATTTCTAAATGTCCATTGTACTCAAAAACACATAAAACATAGGAGTAAAATACAATCGAAGCATAGCAAAGCAGAGTGTGCTGCAAATAGCCCGAAACGTGGCATTCATTTTACCATTATTGATGCAGCGATAATTATATTAATTAAATCTGTATAATTTTCTCTTACTGCAGAATCTTTCTTTGGACGAGACTTCTCAATATATGCAAGATAACACCTCATTTAAAAAACTGTAGTTTCTTTTTTTCTTGTTTTGTTGATATCTCCTGATTGTGACTTATTTCGGTAACCTATGGACGAACATTTTTCCGTTTCCCATATTCACTTCCTTTCAAATGATAATGATTTTGATAATGGTAATGATTCTGTGATAATGATTTTTAGAGACAAATACAAATGAATTTGTTCTAATTCTTGATTCTTAACATATATTATAACTAATGGAAGATTAAAATAAAAATGTAATTGCAGATTTATTTTATTTTAATTAATGACGTTATTATTTAATCCTTCATTTACCACAATATCTAATAGAAATGCATTATGGCGTGATTTCCACATTGCAAAATGTTTTATGAATTCAAAACTCGCCAAATGTGACAATCCACGGGAATTTCAGCTGCAACCATGCAAAACAAAAACTCAGTGTTTCTCATGTCAAATACCGTTTGTTATTTTTTTTATAGTTTCATTTTGGCAATATTTCAGCAGCTGGAAATCCTTTCGCGAGTTTAGATACAAAACTACACTTTAATCCTAAATTGAAACCATAATTACAAATAACGTAAGCTGAAAGTGAAAAGTTATTTATGTTTGATTAAAAGCAATTCTATTCTCTTGTTTCTAAATCCGAATTAAAATAATATTGGATTTTTGAATAAAATATGAATTATTTTCAAAAGAAATTTTTAAAAAATACTATGTCAGGTTCAAAGACAGAAAACTCTCTTCTTGATTTTATGCAGCTTCCATAAAACGTAAATTTAAATAAAGACATCGTATCACTCCACAATGTACCTTTATCTCTATCCATCAACAAAACTTCTACAGAGATCAACACATTTTTAACCTCACGTGATGTATGACGTATTTTTATTCCAAGAAAATCGCTTTTAATTTATAAAAATTGGAACTCCGGAACTTAATCCAGCTTGTCGCTGTCAGCCATGTCAGAAATCGAGAAGGGGATTATGGGTAATTAGATCGTCCGTCGTCTTTTGAACAACGTTGTTCATTTTAAATTCTTCTCGACGTTGAGATTTAAATTTACATTTATTCGTGTATTTTCTTGCTTAAATTAGTCCAAGATTTTTCGTGTTTTAGTTATTTTTTTGTTTTGTTTTCATTAAATCAAATTCTCTTAACCTTGTTTGTTTACAATAAAATTTATGTGTACGTAGAAATGAGATGGATTAATTTGAAAGCAAGTTGGTTTTGAAACCATTGATTCAAAGTACTCAGAGATTCCAATTTAATTTAAATTTGAGATTAGAATGAATATAAGTTAAATAGTCGAAATTTCAAGAAAAGCTTTTGACCTTTAGATACATTTTGATAAAACAATTATTCTCCGATGTTTCATAACATTTCAATGAAAATAATGTTTTAGATCTAATATTCTGATTATTATCTTGTTTTACTTATTATTTTGGCAAATATTTTTAACGCAATTACGATTCAATTTTATTTTTAAGTGGAATGCTATAAATATCATTTTGATCAATTATTTAAATTTTTTTCTCTAAAATATGAGTAAAATAGGAATAAATAATAATTTAATCTTAGAATAATAGGAAATAAATTTATGCACGAGAAAAAAATAATCTTTATATCTGTTTTTGAATGTGTGTATTTGAACCTTACAAAGCTATATTTTGTTAATAGTGATAATTGTTGCAAGCTGATATAATTTTACACTTTATCAAATTTACAAAAATATATCAATATTTCCTAAATGCCAATATACACTTTTTAAAAACATTTCATTTTAAGTCTTATTAAGTTCTTACATCCTATTCGAAATGACACTGACTGTATTTTCAGCAATTTCATTCTTGAAACATCTTATATATCGACATCTTATATATTTAATATTAGAATGTCAAACGAAAATTGTCGATCTAAACAGCAGTTCTGAATTACATTTGTTACAAATATACATTTACATGCTATATTTATATCTTATTTCCTTCTTAGAAATTTAGAACTAAATTATACGGAATCTATTGGGCATAACTTAAAACCATTTAGATCGCATATTACTTGAACCATGAGATAAAACTTGAACAGTTTCGCCATTAGAAGCAAAAGTGACGCTATAGACAAAATTTAGGTAATAAAATTGATGTAAAAATAAAAAAAAGAAACTTTCGCATTATTAACTAATATTTAATAATAAATATAATAAAATTGATGTAATAAAATTGATGTAAAAATAAAAAAAGAAACTTTCGCATTATTAACTAATATTTAATAGATTTTTAACAGAAAAGTATTTTTACACAGTTACATTTTTTTCTTTTAATACTTTATTATGTCTTTTCTAACGAAAATTGCACAGATGTGAAATATTTGAACTTTTTCTCCCCTGACATTTTGCCTTGGAGTTCTTTAATTTTGGTCACTTAAAAACATTTGTGTTTTATGTAAATCTGAATGATTTATCCAAATCAAATGGCTATATAACATTGCTCATGAAATAGTCCGATTCAGATGTTGAATCATTAATTAAAAAAGTTATTTCAATATGCGCTAAAATTCATACTGAATAAAAATTCAGGTGTTTATGTTCATGAATGTTAATAATGAAATGTAACTCCTCAATATTCATTCCAATGTTAAAATGCCCGATAAATTTCAGTAAATTACAAAAAAAAAAAAAAAATTTTTAAAGATTTTTACGTTTTTTTTACTATCTAAATTCAATTTGTAGTCGAAAATTCTAAATGAGTTTTCTCAAGTCTAAATATATCCTAATTTCGTACGATTTCTAATTATTACAAATGATAATGTATTTCTCTGAATATGTATAATTTAACTTAAATGTATTAATGGCTCATTTTCAATCAATAGAATGTATTTTAAGAATGATCCTTCTAATTCTGAGCAATGGTCAAATGACGAGGACATCACCAGAGATGCCACTTCCACATCATTATTTTCGCACAAGACCAACGGTAAAATGTATGACAAGATTCATCACATTAAACTTTCATAAAGGCTATGTACATGTCGCAAATTTCATTGGAATAGAATCTTAAACTTGGTACTCTCGGCCTGATATCTTGATTTAGAACATAATGGCCTTATTTTCTCTGAAGTTAATTGCTAATTACCAAAGCTTTAAGTATAATTAATGGTATGTAAAGACAAAAATGTAAAAGGAATAAGAATCACTGTAAGACATTTAAGATTAAAATTAAGAACTTTCCCTGACTTTATAAAGGGTTCGTCCTAAAATTGAAAAAGGCATTTTCGCGTATTATCATGCATTTTTCCAACAGCGAAGTGATATTTAATCAAAGAATAAAGTAAACAAAAATACTAATACTCTGTGAGATTGAAACCAGAATCTAACAGTATTCAAGATTTAGTTATCTTAGTAAACCAGAGGGAGTGTTCCCAAAAAATTTCTCTTATAACCCTTTAATGAAGGAGTTACTTAGAGAACGCCATGCATGGCATAGTAGTTTTAGAATATTAAGCTTTGGCATGAATTTGATATTTTTTATTGCATCTATCGTGTAAGTTCTGTGCAGAGAATTGGTGATTAATTCCTAGCATGCGGTCAATATTATTTCAAAATCAAATTTGCGCTTTAGACGCTTTTTTCCTACCCGATTGAAACCCAAATTTGACTCAAAACTGCGCTTGTAGTCAAAAAATACCATACCAAATTTGATGCATTCAATTAATTCCGTTTATTGCTTTTTATGTTTTTAAAACTATAGACCAACAACATCGTATTACAAATGGATCAAAATATTATTCATGTATAAATTATTAATTTTAATTCTTAGTACCGAATTTTATCTATCTAACTCCCTTCGTTTTGTATTTATCGTATTAACTTACATTCGAACAGCTGGACAGATAGGCTTCCTCTTAATGGAGTTAGCTAATAATCTGATAGCAATCCACACATTTGGTGTAAAGACAGTACACAAAATTTTTTCATCCGTTTCAGTTTAAGTTATTTTTGAGCCATCATTGTTACTGGTAGAGAAACGGAAATTTCCCAAAAATGTATTTCTCGAACTCAATAAGATGAACATGGGATTCGTCAAAGTATCTCGAGTTCGAATTTTTTGACGATTGCAGAAGTCTTTAATGCATATACATGGAAATAACAACGAGACGTTTTAGTGACTTTTACTGCAGACAAACATCACAATGACGCATGATGGAAGATTGAGATTATGTAGTTGCTATACCATCACTGTCCGCCAAAACATTGCCTATTTGTTTTATGCGCGAATGGTCATATATTGTCAAAAGGAAAGACACTCTTGAGAATGAGAAACACTTGTATCAATCCACCACTAAAACCAAACTTAATTACACTTTTAGTTTACATCAATGGTGTAAAGTTTTTATTTTTAATTACTTTCCCTTATACGAAGTATATAAGAAATAGTTTAATCGCCAAAATATTCGAACTCCATATTTTGACAAATCTTTATGTTTTAGACCTCTTTGAGCTTTAAAAACATATTTTTTAAAAAATGTCTTTCTGAGACAAAGATAATTAAAAAAATGTACAAGAAAGATGAAAATTTACATTGACATTCTTGTCATACTGTGTTCTATTTTTTCTAAGTGTCTAGAAAAATAAATGTTGATAAATAGTTTTTTAGTTTTTTGAATTAGTGGGTACATTGAAACATCCATTTGATCACATTTTTTCAAATAATTATCAGATATATTTTATCTATCTATCTATATATATATATTTGTAATGTGTAAATAAAAAATAGGAAACTGTAATTTTGTTTGTTTTCCTTTAATGATCTCTACAAATTAAAATGAAATAACTGATTCATAAGTTGCATAGATTTAAAAAAAGGTATCGATATTTTTTATATTTCATAATTTGAAATTGTAAACATAATTTATTCAATATATACTAATTTGAATTTCATGTTCTTTCCTCTGAGCAAACTTAAAACTTCAAAGTCTCAATATTAATAAAAATCATTACATAAGAAAAAAAAATGTAATAATTTTATGAGTAAGCTTTAAAATATTAACTTATCTAAGAGTAATAATTTATTTTTAAAAAGAACTATATTTATAAGATTCAACATTCAATAATATTTAAATAATATGTAAAAAATGAACATACGTAATTTTTCAAAAACACTGCCATAGTCATTTGTCAAAATGTATCCTTTGGATAAAAGGGGGGGGGGATATAGAAAAGGAAAGAATAAAGCGGCACCAAACGAATTAAAAAGCGATGTTAATTAATTATGCAAAAACAATAATTCCATTCAAAATACTAATTAAAATTTTAATATAAGAAATAAAATTATATAACTACGAAAATTTGGAGAAAATAATTCAAAATAATATCTTTAAAAAAAATCAGAAATTTTTTTTAATTGATCGGCTAGCGTAACATTTACTAAACAATGGTTTCATCAACGTTATCGACAGACATCCCGACTTGCGCAGAACGGTTGAAAATTGAACAGAACCGGTTTGTTTGGTACTTGACACGTGACCGTGAATTGACCTCATTCAAATTATTATTAATTTTCAGGTCATAACAATTAAAAGAAACATGTATTTAATGATCTAAACAAATGGGATTATATAAAAAGAATAATATTCCTATTGTTATAAGATAGAAGTATAAACATTCTTCTAAATATTAACACCAATGACTATTATCTCAATTCATTTATTCTTTATTTAATCCGAAAACATTTAATAAAAGAATATATTTCCAAAAGACAAATTGAATGGATTTTCAGAAATTTGCAAAATAAGGTGAAATTATTTCGTTCGATAAATAACTGCTTATTTGCATTTTTGATTTCCCCAAGATTCTTTTTAATTGAATTCTAATATAAAATGACAGATTAATCTTCGTTAAACGATGATTATTTGCATAAGACCCTCAAATTTTAATAAAACCTTTTTTTTTAATTAAGAACAACACTTCAGCACTAATGGATTATAAAAATAAATTTAATCGTAAAAAAACTGCATGACATACTTTAATTTAAGTAATTACATAAAAATGTTTAACCTAATCGGTTTCCAAAACATAGTTAAATACATTCAAAAGGAAAATTTCATATTTTATTTCAATACATTCTTTGTATATTGCTTAAATGGTTTAAGTTCTCTAAAAATAATGATACTGCACTGTAAAACTATAGTGTAACCCTTTTTGAAACGATTTTTTTTAAACAATTAATATGTGTTTTATTTTCTGCTAATTGATAATTTATTTTAACTTTAAATGGAATTTGCATTAATCTGTTTTTATTGATCAGATGATTTCATTTTGAAATTATTTACTTCTATTTATAATATTTTATAGTGAGTGAGTAAAATATTTAAGGCCATCAAGAAAAATTAAAGCTATTAAGAAAATTAAATCCAAGAAATGAAAACGCAATATTTTACACAAGATTAAAATTTTAATAAAAGATTTAACCAAATGTGTCAATCACATCTCGTTGCACAGATAAAATCTATTTTATGTATATTCTATGGCCTTTAAGATTGCGAAAAAAAGAAGCATATAATCAAGCAATATGAAATATTTTGTTCATAGAATAAATACTGGATATACTACTTGGCCACTATTATTTAGATTTTCATGAGTAGTATTAATTTTTGACTAAATATGTTAAGAAAAAATCGGTTTGGACAGTATGCGGTGAAACGTTCTACGCTCTCAATAATGGATAATCCTTCGTATTCCACATGAGAATGCGAAACGAAGGTAACAGAAGTTGTCGAAGCGCACACAAATTGCACCTGTAGTAAACAGCAGCACACAGGGAATCCTTATCACAATAGCTCAAAGCGTTCAGACAGATCTAATTGCAGATCACACTCCTAAGAAAGACTTTTTTGTACTCAGTTTCGTTTGTCTCCAAAGCCAGAAAGTCATTGATACCTTTTCTATTTCGCGTCCATTAGAATTATCTAAAAAACTTCTTTTCATATCAGAAAATCTGCAATGATAAGATGTATGGCAGCATTGTGAATAAATTATATAGAGTTTGTGAAACTATGTTGGAACTTGGGGCTATATTGTGAAACCTGACTCTTGCCGAAATATACTCAATAAAATTGGCTCCATCATCTAAAGGATAACATATTAGTTTTTCGAAAACGCCTCTTGTTATTCTTTCCATAAACTCTTTATGCGATTTTTCATGTTATCAACATGTATTTATAATTTTCTTTCATGTTGGTAAACTCATTGATTTGTTGATGGATCTATGTTTCCCCTGCTATATGCCTCTAGGATAAAGCAGAGAGCACTGTTTGACACTGCCGGTAAGCCAGGGATTTCACTGCTTGAAGCTACACGGTTGATACCAGATTCTCCTAGAAGTGCAGCTGCGGCACTTTTCCACCTTACTGCAAGTCATGACTATTTACCCACATTCTTGTATTAGCTTGGACTTTGTGACTCTCCCTTATGCTCTATGTGCAGACAACATCAAATTTTTGATGCTACTCATCTTGACACACGCTCTGTTTTTAAAATGTAAACTTCAGAAATATTGGAAGGCTAGAAATCTAATGGCACTATAGCCAATCTTCTGGGCATTTGTAATGAATAAATAAATTTTCCCCTGTCTGACTAAAAGAAGCAAACGAAGATTAATCAATTATAGTCCAAACTAAGAAAAGTCAATTACAACTCTATAAGAATAATGAATCACAATGACTGTCTGTTCCATCCAAAGTTTAATAAATTGATAGAGTCAAAAAATGGAAGTTAATATTTTGCCTTTAAAACTCCATAAGGATTATGATGTTATTAACTTATAACCCTTTTATTTATTTTTTACTAGAAAATTTATAGTTCTCTTTCCAGGAAAAAATGTAGTATACAAACGTTAGACAATTACAATACTTATACAAGATTTTTAAATTATTTCTTCATGTTAACCCCATATATTGAATAAAAAGCCACGCCCATTTAATAATTTTATTACGAACTGCCACACATTATTTGACATTTCAATAAATTTATTTCTCCACTACCGGCTACTGTTCTCTCAGAAAAAATACCTGACAGCCTTTGACTGCTCAAAGTTATGACTGCTTTTAAACATTATTTTGCATCTGCAAATAAAAGAAATGTTCATAGTCCGGGAATTCTGATATTTATTAAAGGTACTGCAACAAATGTTTTTGTAAATGGTTAAAATGAATACTATCATCTGCCAATTGTTTGACATTTCAAAAAATTATTTTTCACTGTCTACTGTTCTTTCAGAGAAAGTACCCAGCAGCCATTGACCACCCAAAGTTATCGTATATTTTTAAATATTATTTTCCTCCTAGTAATTAAAGGCATTTTTAAAGCTAAGGAACCCTTATATTTGATAAATGTACTGCAAAGAATTATTTTGCAAATGGTTAAAACGAAACACTGCCAATTATTTGGCATTTAATTTTTTTTTCTCCTCTCCTGGCTATTGTTTGATTGGAGAAAACATCCAGCATTCGTTGATTACTCAAGGTATCATATGCTTTTTAGACTTCATAGGACATAACTTCTGAACATCGACAAATAATACTTTTTAGGCTTATATCATGATAAAATGATGATGTAAATACTGAAACATCAAAAGTTTGCTGATTTTCTGTGCAATTCGAGAAATTAGGGTCGTAAACTCAATAGTAATAAAAGGGTCGGTAAATAAAGGTTGGAAACTGACAGTGGTAAGCATACTTACCACTGAACATTAAAGTTAAAATTATCATCGAATATTCACTGGTTCAATATACTTATTACAGAGTGTTAAGGGTAAAACCATCATCGAATGTTTACTGGTAAGTATACTTACAACTTAATTTTAGGTAATTTAAAAGAACTTTTTTTTTTTGGAACCATCGAATTTTAAAAAAATGGAATTGCGTCAACAGTTTTTGTTAATTTTAAAAACGAATGTTGAATTTAAATTAAATAAATTCAATAACAGATATCGGTAATTAAATATAAGAATATCTTAGAAAAGAACACAACACATTGGTGTTTCATTTCTGAAATCTTTTCCAGGAGATAACATTTAATGACAAACGCTGGAACTTAATGTCGTTACGAAATCCTTCGCACCGTGAATGGGCAGTGGTAAGTATACTTACCATTTTTGATTTAATTGATATCCAACTTTATATTTAATAGTTTTCTGAGCCATTAAGATAGTTTAATCGAATTTTAATCATCTGATCATCCTATTTATCTTTTTTAAATATTTCTTTGAATTCTCATAAAACCGTTCATAAAAAAATCTTTCGCAGATGGTTAGTATATATACCATAAAACTATAAAGGATTAAATACTATTTTACATCTGGTAAATAAAATATATTTTGATAATTTAGGAATTCTAGTTTTTATTACAGCAAAATATCATTTATTTATTTATTTTGTAAATACTTAAAACGAAAGCTTTTTCTATCTTCTTTATATTAAATATATAGAAGTGTAATCGAAGAACCAGTAGTAAACCTGGTGTTTAATATCTAACGAGCAGCAATCTGTTTTTCTAAGAGTGAGAAAACATATCAGCCAGTGCAGCTGCAGGTAATACACGCTGATTACTTGGCGAACAGGACATAACATTTTTATCGCCAAGCGCATGACCTTGTTATCGCGAAGAAAAAAAAACTCGTCTGCTTTTAATCATCTATGTGAAAGCTGCTTTCCTAATTCATTAATAATAAATACGTAATAAATATTTTATTAATACATTGCATTAAAATTAGTTACATTGTTATATTTTAATAAATATTCTGAAAATTGTAAATATTTGAAGTTGCATTTAAAACCGTTTTAGAATTCAATATTTTTTTTTGCGTATTTAGATGTTTCTAAAACCATATTTTTGGAAAATGTTCGTCTGTTTTAAAGACTTAATTTTAAATTTAATTATGAATTTTTCTGCAGGATACTCTTAATTTAACGAATAGTTTCATCTCAGCTGAACAAAAACGTGAATCAATTTTTCAATTTTTACTTTCTCGTATTCTAAGGTATATAAGAAGAAATATCGTAATTGTCAAAAATTCGAAATTGACAACATTTTGAAGAATTTTCCAATTCAGACATGAGTTTATAAAATACATTTTTTGAATTAAGTCTTTCTGGCTGTAAGCTCGATAGCTCAAAGCCACTTTCAGTTAGACGAAGGTAATTTATTCCAAATTCGATAGAAATATGGGTTTTATTCCAAATTCGATAGAAATAGTCCAAATTCTATAGAAAAATGGATTTTAGTCCAACTTCAATAGAAATATGGATTTTAGACCTAATTCGATACAAAAATGGATTTTAGACCTAATTCGATACAAAAATGGATTTTAGACCTAATTCGATACAAAAATGGATTTTAATCCAAATTCGATATAAATCTACGATTCCGTTCAACTTAAACATGTCTGCCAAAGCTTCGAACATACGGAAAAAGGGTAACAAACCAAGCTGGAGTTATCTTCCCAAAATTTTCTCACAATGAAGGTGTTACCCCGAGAAGGCCTTGAATAACATTGGCATACTAGAATTATGAAATATAACATTTGACATGGACTCAGCATTTTTACTGAATCAGTCGTGTCCTTCTTGGCGAGTTATTTGGCGATTAGGCCCTGACATGTGGTTAATTATATCCGAAAAAAGAATTTAGGTTTTAGATGTGTTTTTCCCACCGCTTGAAACAACAATTTTATCCAAAACAATGCTTGTAGTCACAAAATTCCCATAATAAGTTTGTGCATTTAAATAATTCCATTTGTAAGTTGCCGCGTTCACACGTTTCTAAAAGTAAATACCATCAACCACTTGCTGGAATTGGTTCAAAATTCTATTGATGAATAGACTATAAATGTTAATTCTATTATAGTCTATAAAGAATTCTATCCATCTAATTCTCTACATTTCGTAGTTATTGTGCTAATTTATATTCAAACAATCAGACTGATTGACTTCCAGAATTTCCTGAACGGAGTTTGCTCATAATCGTTCAGAAATCTGCAAATTTTGTTTAAAGACTGCATACCACATTTCAGCCGTTGGATTCAAAGAATTTTTCAGTTATATTTCTCAAAGATGGAAAGTAGACAGACATTTTCAAAAATGTAGTTTTCGAACTCTGGCTGAGATTCGTGTTGCTGTGAAACTAAGATTAGGAAATGCTGTTTGAATGTGTATTGTTGGTTTCTGCCATCGTTGTCTTTACGTATATTTTGGATGTATTTTGCTACCTATAACTCCTATTTTCTTGTGTGTCGATATCTTTTACATATTAAAAATACTGACAATAACACTTAGTGGACAGTTTCCATAACAATCTTTAAATTCTGAAGTTACAGGAAATAAATTGATGCAATCAGATGTTGCTGAATACTTTTAAATGTATCACAGTTTTTTTTACCTTTTTACGTTAAACTTATTAACCCTTAACTGGGGAGGTGCAGTACCTCAGACCACTAAGGATGGACTTTCGGTCACCCCTATTCTATTTTTAGCCCTAATCGAATGGATTGACATAGTAACTTCCTGTATCGTGACCTTCACTTCACGTTTACTTTTTCCATCGGTTTCAGCGGATGCGTTTTAAAAAAAATATGTCTTATTGCGCGACGTCTGTGAGACTACACCTCCCTTTTAGTATTTCAGAATTGTAAAACTCCTAGCAGATGTCTCTAAAACATGGTCCTCGAAATATCATCCAACCCACTGATTCCCTTATGAGGCAGAGCTCCAGAGACATTTAAATGAAGCAGAAAGTGACATTAGTGATGATGATAATTGCACAGAAGATTTTTTTGATGAATTCGCATTCGACTGATTCTGATATGTATGTTTAAATATAATCAATTTTTCTAGTGATAATGTATTTTGAAAAAAAAATTCTAAATTGTATTAATATACCAAGAAAAATATCTACAGAATTTACAAGCCGATTTTTATACCAGTACTTAACCTATATGTTTAAAATACTCTTGAGAACCCTGCTACGAAAGTTCACAATTTTCTGTGTTGAAATAATAAAATTAAAAAAAAGGCTCAAAATTACCCATTGTCATTTATTTTTATTTTTTATATAAGTATCGATTTTTTAATTATATTGTTCTTTATATTCTTTTATATACTGTAAAAATAAATATGTTTCAAAGGCTGAAAAACCATATGTTTTTTTCCAGAATATTTTTTGTTGTAACATGTAATTTGAGAAAAAAAAAATATGTTCAAAACAATTACTTTTCTTAATGTTAATATATTTTGAAAAATTTCTAAAACATATTTATATATTAAGAAAAATATCTGCAGATTATAATGCCTGATTTTCATACTAATACTTTTATTAGAAAATTTAATTTGAGTGTGAAGAAAATGAAGTGTCGTAGACCGTATTTCCCGAGTAAATTCCTAAATTTTCACTTCCCCAGTTAAGGGTTAAATGAATAAAAAAAATTAACTTTTTTAAAAATTGTCACCAACATAAAATGATGTGCAGCTTTCTTTTTGTAACGGTGTAGCTTTTAGATGGGATTATATCAACATTATCAGATTTTATTAGATATCTTAACACAACCAGTGAATTAAGATGTCTGAAAGATATTCTTCCCCTAATTTGTCAGTTTTACAAACATTAGAAAAAAACACCTAGATGGATATATCCCTTTTGAACCGCATGTTGATACCAGCTGCTGTGATATCCCCCAAAATTTCTCTCATACTCTCTATTAAAGCTGTCATACCAAAAAATGTCTTCCATGACTCTAAAATACAGTAGTTACGAAATATTTTTGGTGTGAATTTAGCATTTTCATTGAATCAATCGAGTCATCCTTGGAGAGTTATTTGGCGACAAATCCCCAGCAGGCACTTAATAGTATACGCAATTGAATTGTGCTTTAGACGCAATTTTCGCTACCGAATGAAACAAAAAATCGACATAAAGCTACTCTTCCAAACACAAAATATTTTGATATATTCCAATAACTGAAATATATCCAAATTTTATGTATTCAAGTCATCGCGTTTATATGTTTCTAAAAGTATATACATCCGATGGTCAATCTCTTGTTGAATTTGGTTCAAAATTTAATAGGTTTTTACTATAGATGTGAAATCTATATACTCGATTTTATCTATCTAGCTCTCTTCGTTTTGGAATTATTGTGTTTACTTATATTCGAACAGCAGAACCGAACTTTCTCACAACATATTTTACTCAAAATTTGACTGAAATATTCAAATTTGACATTAAAACCGTATGCACAATTTCAAATGTTTAGCTGAAATAGGTTTAGAGTTATCTTTGTCAAAGACAGACAAGCCGATTTTTTCCAAAATTTGTTTCTAAATCAGTGAGGTCTAAAACATGGAGATTCGTCAAAAACTTGAGATATAGCTTTTTGACGATTGCTATATTTTCTTTATACTATATGTAAGAGAAAGTAACAATTATATTTTTGATAAAAGGATTTGAAAAAATTCCTTATCCTATTCTTACATTTTATATTGAAGTATTATTTACTCTGTTTCAAAAGTCTCAATTTTAAAATATTAGTTCATTAAATACATCTTACTCGATTGATTTTTAAAACAAATATTGATCCATATAACATGTATAAATTAGTAATCAATGTAAAAAGACAATAGCTTATTAACTATATAATTTAACATTTGCTTCCTTTCGAAAGAATTAATAAAGCAACAAATAATTTTTATACGATTCACGAGCCATTAGTTTTTTTTTTCTTTTTAACAACACGGACAAAAAGGGGGAAAGGGAAAAAATACATTCTGCTACAAATAAAGTAATAAGACACCTGAGACACTCGAGAGTTAGCTAAGACTCATGTTAATTTATTATCCCGAAGTGGTCTTCGGAATACTGATAAATCGATTAATGTCTCCTGGTATTTTTTGCGGATGTTCTTTCTGCGGTTCTTTGGTTACGAAAGAAACTACAATGAGATAGGAATCTAGAAAGTAAGGACTAAAGGAATAAATTAATGCTTTGAATGAAATTGGAAATGAATTGCTTATTTAAATCCCTTGGATTATTTGTCAAAAATCGCAGATATATTTTAGTAAATGTGAAATTTTAAAAGTCATAACTTTTTTAGATAATGTAGATAGCACGAAAAGAGATTGCATACGGAGTGTTTGGTGCAAAGTAAGAGATGAAAAGAGAGAGTAGTATATAAAAATGCTGATTACGATGAAAAAGCATTACAAATAGGTTGCAAAGATAAAATATTATACAAGGAGAAAATATCGAACACATAGGGAGATTACAAAGAGAGAGTATTGTACAACGGTACAGATTAAAGAGAGTTAATGTTGTAATTAAAAGAAATTACTAAGAGAGAATATTGTGCAACGGTACAGATTAAAGAGTGTTAATGCAATAATTAAAAGAAATTACAAAGGGAGAATATGTATGTTCAAAGAACATTGTACAAAGAGAGAATATTGCACGGTGACAGAGATTATAAAGAGATAATGTTGCCTAGAGATATATTATTATGCAGAGAATATCAGATTTCTCTTTAATCTACAAAGATGCAAATTAAAGTGAGATCATGTTGCATCTGAAAGAAATGACAAAGAAAGAATACAGTATATTCAAATGAATCATACATAGAGAGAGTATTGTGAAAATTGTGAGAAGATAAATATAATATACCACTGACGGAGAGTTGTTGCTGCAAGCAAGCAAGCAAACAATTTTGTATAATTACTTTAGCTTGAGTGGCATCACCTTGTTTTATTGTTATTCTAAAATTACTTATATGCTTGTACGTCTACTTATTGTGAAGAATAAATGTATGCTTTACTAACGACGTCGTCTTTAATATATGGTGCCGAAAACTCTACGGTATTAGTGGGAATAGAAGCCTCACTCAACAGTAGACCTTTGATTTATGAGAGTGGTGAAAATGATACAGAGGAAGCTTTGACCCCAGCTCATTTCCTAACTGGTCGAAAGTTGACCATTGTTCCATCCGGACCTGAGTCAAGAAATGATAAGCTCACAAATATTTACCGGCAACAGCAAGACTTACTGGATACATTTTGGAAAAGATGGTCCAAAGAATATCTTTTGGAGTTACGTACATTTCATCAAGTACGAAATGTAAAGGAAACACCACGAGTACGAGTAGGAGACTTGGTCCTATTACAAGAAGATCTGCGACCACGACAAATGTGGAAGAAAGCTCTCGTGGTGAAATTAATCGATGGCCGGGACGGAAGAATTCGAACCTGCATCCTTCGTGTCAAAGGAAAGGAGATTACCCGTCCAATTCAACTGGTCATACCTCTGGATGTTGACCAGGGTGGGGAGGATGTTGCGGCAAGCAAGCAAGCAAACAATTTTGTATAATTACTTTAGCTTGAGTGGCATCACCTTGTTTTATTGTTATTCTAAAATTACTTATATGCTTGTACGTCTACTTATTGTGAAGAATAAATGTATGCTTTACAAACGCCGTCGTCTTTAATAGAGAGTATTGTATAAACAGAGAATATTGAACAGAATGAGAGCATTGTACAAACAGAGAATATTGGATAGAGTGAGAATATTGTACAAAAACATATTATTTTATATACAGGGACATAAAAAAGAGAGTGATGTCCAAAGATGCAGATTACAAAGAGTGAATGTTGCCCAAAGGGAGAGTATTGCACAAACAATGTGATTATAAAAAGAGAGTATTAAGCAATGAAAAAAAATTGAAAACAACGGTATTACAAAAAGGAAGAATTGTACAGAAACGGAGAATAAAAAAAAAAGAAAATATTGCTTACAGAAAGATCATTTATAAAGTGAAGATACTGCGCATAGGCACGGTATTTACAAAGCGGAAATATTACCTACTGGGAGAAACGTGTACAGAGAGAAAGCATTGCAGAAACAGAGAGATTACAAAAATTCATATTGTTATTTTTTAGAAGTTTGACATTTACCCAGATTTTTGTTATTCTTTCGTTGTTAGACCTTCATATGATAGAAAAAATATTTTACAAACCATGTATCTATATCTGTACATACGTTGATAGAAAAAAGAATTATTTTTTTAAAAAAAATTGTAAGTGAACTTAACACCAACTAAATTTTATTAATTTATTTAGCAATAATTATATTGATATTAATTAATATTATAATATCACTTAATAATATAACTTAAATAACATTATATTTGAAATTCATATAATTTATCAATGATCTGTCTATTTCTGGGCGATTACTAAGTACTGTATTATAATCTGCTTATTCTAGGAAAGGCACGGGATAATAACTTGGAACGTCTTTTAACAAAGGAAGATAATTTGGTAAATAGTTTTGAAACTAAAACTGTAGTTGTGAGGTGAATTTAAACAAATTATAACAACTGGTCAATCATCTATTAGTCTGTTAATGCATATGAGCATAAACGCGATGATATAAAACAGTAGAAGTGATCTACCAGGTACTTTCTTGCCTTTTTCGTGAAAAAATATTTGTTCACTACCCCCAACCGAAGATGTGAAAAACTTGAGAAAGACCGGGAACACCGCAAACATTCAAATTTTTTAATGTTTTGTGTACATGAATGTTTTGTGTTTTCTTGTACAGTAAAGAAATATAAATATATATTGTTACAAATTTTTCTTCTACAACAAATACCGCTAATCAATTGTAATAGCGCAGCACATTTAATTGCTATAGTTCAGCAGCTTTCTTGCTGTCTAATCCTCCAAGAACTTTTATTTGTCGGCGACTCCGACTCCTCTCACACACAACTTTTCTGACGATCCACACACTTCTTCCACTATCCACACACTTCTTCCACTATCCACACGACTTCTTCTCCAGCTTCAGAGTGCCCGTCTTTTATAGTTCCGGGAGGCGGGGCTAGAAACTGCAGACCAATCAGGGCGTACCTGGGTGTATCTCTGTTATTACTGGATGGATCATGAAACTTCTCGAACTTTCTGGTATTATCCATTTAGTCGCCAAACTCGCCAAATTCACCGCCAAGTCGCCAAATGGTCGCCAAGCTCTCAGGTCATTGACGTGGCAGCCGCTCAGCTCAGATCTTACAACGGTCTTTCTTACGGTGATACTAGCCGTGATGGGAAGCAAATTACAAGTTTGTAACAATATTTTCATCTCCATTTTCGTTCATTGATTGGAAAAAAAATTTGAAACAGAACTTAAAATAACATACCAAATTTCATTTATTAAATCTTTAAGTTTTGGATTTATCATGTTTAACATGCATCCGAAAGTAGAAAAGGAAAGAAAGTACATACGATCAACTCTTGGATAGATTTGATTCAAAAGTTGATTAAAAAAATCAAAATATTAGATGCTTAAACTCTATAACAGGGTTCATTTGATATAAATCGTTGTGCTAAGTCTATTTATAAGATATATACAAAGTAAGAAACTTTTTGATTATTAACAGGAAATGACTTTGAAGGATAAAAAATGAATGATTCAGGGATAATATTTACATCAGAAAATTCAAGCAATAAAATTAAATGCTCCTATATAATAAGAAGCATTATGGTGAAGCCTCTAACTTGTCTCTTGAATTTGAATTTGAGCTTTATCGTTAATTTTTTCTTTTCTTTCAATCATATTTTCCTGTCCTTTTCTTTCAGAAAATAGTCGTTTGCTAAATAGAAACGAAACATAAATAAGTGAGATCAGCGGTAAACGTATTTGTTACCGACTGTAGAAAATGATAATTGCACTAAATCATACTAGCTGCATTTGGCGACCAGTCTGTTAGCTTAGATTAATGAGTTTAGGTAATTAAATTAATAAAATGGGATGCATTTCTTAAAAAAAATGTCACCTTCTATTTTATAAGACAAAAACACTTGAATTCAGTTAAACAGTTGTAAATTAGAAAAGCTAAGGGAAAAATTGTTCAGGAAAGAATTTTATATCACTAAAATGTTAATATTTTTGTTTTATGATAGTTCAAAAAGGTATTTTTAATTTTTTTTATAAAATAACTGTTTGGGAAGATTTGGGAAATTCCATAGGCAAGTCATAATAATTACGCTAGAATGAAGGTCATTATAGTGTGCCAAAATTGAAAAATTTTGGAGCGATTTCTCGTCAAATATAATCTTGACAATTTTTTATGGCAACTTCAAAACCCATTTGTTAGTATTTCTGGTATACATTAAGGATTACTGATTTTTAGAGTTTCTGGACGATTGGCACTGTTTGACTGGCTTGGCGAGAAACCCAATATCAATTTTAAATCTTGAAGTTCTGGAACGGCAATCTACTTATCAGGCAATGATTAAGCCTATTTTTGCGCTTGATTAAATTTTTTGTTTGAAGCCTATTTCTTGATTTTTTTCTATATCTTATTTCATTTAACTGAATGTCTAAGGTGACGAACTATTTCCAGAACATTTCTACTAATATTTTGCAGCTCCATTAATTAGCTAAGCAAAATTTTTGATTCAGTGCAGCTGAAAAAATCATCAATGACTGAAGCAGTCTGAAATTTATATGATGTTTTGTTTATATTTGACTGTTGCCATTTGACAAGTAGTAACAAGTTCTATTTCTGTGCCACGTACGTTAACTTATATATATACAGATTTTTCACTATTTGCAGCAAAACTAAACTAAATTAACGGCGCGGAACGATGATTTAAAATGAATTTTCTACAGCAAACGTTGAGACCGTTTAAAGTAATTGGAATCAATTTATGTTTAGATTAGTTTATTATTCCTTTTTTCACATCTGTTTCTTTATTTATTGTGTTTTAAAGCTTCTTTCTAAGAAATGGAAATCTACACTTTTGTGAAGCAAACGTCAAGACATATTTAAAACTAGCCGCCTTTGGCGACCAGCCGGTTTGCCAATCTTAATGCTCGTTAAAATTTTACTTATTAAATATTTTACGCAATTCCAACTTTAATATATTCTTCATCAAAATATTTTAAAACTTCAAATTTTGATAGTCATATAATTCACTCATAATATTATAAAGGCCTTCAGTCATTACGTGATATGTATCTGTCTCATTTTCTGTTACCCCTCGTAGAAATTATGCTTGAAATTAAATGGTAAATGATTAATCTGCGATTAATATAATAATATTTTTTACTGAAACAAAGCATTTTTTTAATAATATGATTACTGATAATAGAGTCACTGAGCGTTTAAACTTTATGGGCACTAAAGAATATCTTTCTTAATTTATGTAATATCTCAAGAATTTGTCCTTTCTCATATTCATCATGAACAGATCGATTCATTAACAATGCTTAATTTTAAATGCATCAAACACTAAGAAAATAAAACGAATCGTTTAAAATAATCGGTCTAAAACAGGTTTAAAAAAACTACTTAAAAAACGATGTACTTAAAACTATAAGCATATACAAAAAATATATATAACTAACATAAATACAATTTAATTACAAAAGCATGCAACTAACCTAAAAATAATTTAAATAATTGAAAACTGGTTAAAAAAACTACTTAAAAAACGATGTACTTAAAACTATAAGCATATATAAAAATATATATATAACTAACATAAATAAAATTTACTTACAAAAGCATGCAACTAACCTAAAAATAATTTAAATCATCCGTTGATAATGGTTGTCATGACAACAATCAGAACACAATGCGCAAGCTTGTATTTTCTTCGCCAGTTATGTTAACGCAAATGCGTGAATTTTTCTACGCCAGCTGGGGTAACGCTATGCAGATTATACAATTTTAATTTTCTTTATTCTGTGTTATTTTAATTCAAAAGTATTTCAGAATGAATCTGAAACATGGATTAATTAACAATGTTTAATTTTAAATGCATAAAACATTAAGAAAATAAAAAGAATCGTTTGAAATAAATCGCCGAAAAATTTTAACCCTAGCCTCATTACTGTTGGGAGAAAAAAAACTGAAGTCTTACTCATTTGACGGTAGGGAAAATGGAAGATTTCTTTGGCGGGAAAGTTAGTTTTTAATTAATAATTAAAATTCTAATTAAAATTTCAAAAAAAGGGACCCCAGGTGCACATTCCCGACCTCTAAGGTATACATGTACCAAATTTGGTAGATGTAAGTTGAATTTTCTGGCCTGTAGAGCGCCAACACACACACACACACATTGAACTTTATTATAAGTATAGATTTATTCTACATTTTTAAATAACACAATATTTGATGTTTGTTGAATGTCTAATTATACCCTAAATGACCATTGATAAATATCTGTCTATCTTTTATTCTGACACAACAGATAAAACAAAATAAATCGGCCGTACCTAAAATTAATTTGAAATGATAGTAAATTTTATCCAAGAAAATTACTCTTTCCTTTTATTTCGGGAATGGAAACATCGTGCTTTATCCCTGTTTCTATTTGCTATTTTTCGAAATTCTTTTTTAGGATATCATTTAATTTGTTTTAGTAACAGAGCCTTTGTATCTCAAAAAGACCAGAGGCTTTTATTGATGAAAATACGTGCGGATGTTAATTTATAAAGATATAAACAAATATGTATTTATAAAAATACAAACGGGTGTTTATAGGAAACATTTAAAACAGTTTCCAATTATTGTTTTTTTATGCAAACCGTTGAATGTGTCATGTTGGCTGCGATATCATTTAATGTATGTATCAGCAGCTCAGCTTTTGTATTTGAAATAGACAAGCAGGTGCTTATTTATGAAAACAAATACGGATGTTTATTTAAATAAATAAAAATTATTTATTTATGCAAATATAAACAAATGTTTCCCGTAAACAATTCAAGCAATGTTTCATCTGTTTATTATGTAAATCCCTAGACATAACATGTAGGTTACAATGCAGTCTAATTTGTTTGTTCGCAACTGAGTTATTTTTTCTCAAAAATGTAAGCAGTTACTTATATTTAGAAGTGAATAAAACAGGTTCTCTGGTATCAGCTGAATATTAAAACAATCTTTGTTGCTTATAGTAAAGATGAATATGTATTTTTGTGTGTGCATTGGCTCTTTAGAGGGTAGTTTGATTGACCAGGAGCTGCCAAACTTGGCACATATTTTCTTTGGAAGGTGTAAAAAAGAAAACAAATGTTGATATTTTAATTTCAATTATAATTAACGAAAATATAAGTTAAAGTTTGACATTTTCCACTTTAAAGTCCAAAATAAATTATAGCAAAGAAGTGACTTTTTTCATGATTTTAAAATTCAAAAGAATTATTTTCAATGGCAGCAGTTTTTTTTTAACAAAATAATTCTCTATTTTTAATAAATTTCAAAAAAAAAATATATTTTGAACATATTTTACAAAAATTTATTTCTCAAAAATAAATATAAAATTTAACCTGCCCCATCGCATTATAGGAGCAATTAGCTTTTATCAAAATGTTGTCATCATGTTGATCGAAGCTCATTTTAAAAGATTAAGTTAGCTTCAAATGAAAATTAAAGGCAGATAAGTGAAATTTTCTGTACGTTTCTGTGCAAATTGAAATAAATATGACAGCAGGATATCTTGCGGAAAAACAGTTCCCTGTGATCTTTTGAAATATCTAGATTGATTTAATAATTATATATTACATACCACATGCATGACTTATATAAAAACAGAATATCCACTTTAATCGAGGCCTAACTACAATATTCGTAACAATTACTATTAGGAATCTAAATCTAATAAATAAAATGGTTAAAATGAAGAAAATAATGCTATTTTTTACAGTTTTAATAAATAAGTATTCTAATGAATGACGAATTTTATATCCGCTCTTCAGGTAACACTTATTAAAGTAATCTTGAGATACTAACATTTTAAATAAAATTCTATCCACTTTATTAATAATAATTGAATTATGGACATAATTTTAACATTATTATCTTAAAAAAATGTGCGATTTTAATCACTCCAACACTCCATAGGCCAATTCTTCATATCTATTTATAAGTTCAAGTGACAAAAATATTTCACTACGTATGGTACAATAGGACCAAAAGGATGCTATAAAACTCAAGATTGCATAATGTTTTTAGCCGTTTATTCACTGATTTTTTTAAAAATAATATTTCCATCATTTAAATCTTTTAAAAGCGAAATTAAGATCTGAATTTTCAAATAAATCAAAGAAATGCTTATTGAATAATTCTTTGGAATATTGCAAATATTATGAATATATATATATATATCTATTTTCTATATAACACTTCATTTCTAAACGTTTCTGTTTTCAGAACTCAAGTTTAAATTTAAAAAAATAAACATGTTAGTTTAAAACAAAAACATTTTTTTTATATATTTATATCATTCGCACTACAATAACCCTTTACGGCCCAACAGGCCGTACGCATTCTATCCTGGCAGGTCAGTTCATATTTCAAATGAGAAGTGCAAGAAATAAAGCGTAGACGTCCTTGTTGACAACTAGTTTTATATCATACACTCTTCTTTTGACAATAAACCAGCCTGCCGAGAAGTAATTTGCAAGGCCTGTTGGACCATTAGTAAAAGGGTTAAAATGCAAATTTTTCGGCAACTGACAAAAAATTGACAATTAACATTTTGGCAACTGACATATATATATATATATATATATATATATATATATATATATATATATATATATATATATATATATATATATATATATATATATATATATATATATATATATATATATATATATATTACATATCATAGGAACTATGATTATATTATGATTGTAGGATTATCAAAATTTGAAGCTTAAAAAGTTGAAGTTACTTTCCTGAAGTTGCCATCAAGCGATTAAATTAAATAAAATATTGAATTGAGTATTTTAATGAGAATTAATACTCCCAAACCAGCTGGTTGTAGAAGGCAATTATTGAATAAACGTGTATTCAAAGTCAGAGTTAACTTTTTTTAAGAATAACAATTTTTCTATATATGAAACAAAGCTAATATAAGTTATGATAGTTAAAATTTAAATGGTTTCAAATGGAATTTAAACTATTGTTGTTCATTAAAGATTTTAAAATAAAGATTTTATTATTATTTTCTGAAATTAGTTTAATTTTTTTTTGTATTAATAGAAATCTATAAAAGCGTAATAAAGTTGAAATAATTCACAATAACCGATAATAATGATATAATTTTTATGATGAAACGAGAATAGAATAGTGTTTGTCTAGACGTGATCTTATAATCCTAACAATATCATGAATCTGATTTAATGCGTCATTGGTTTGTCTCTAGTTACCGTCCCAATTCTCTCTCGCATTAAGGCGACACAACACATAAAAAAAAATGATAAAACAAATTATTGGCTCATTTGATAAATTGGATCTGTCTGTAAAATTTTAAAGCCGTTATCTGTTTTATTTTATTTAATCCTTTAAAAGTTTTTAATGCATGACAGAAAAAAAAACAATATTACCACGCCCATTTTTGAGATCGTCTGCGAATATTCAGTGTGATGAGAAATGAATTATATTTTTCTGCCACTCGAAAAATTGCGTATATAAACTGAAATGAATTAAAGTGTATGAACACACTTGAAACTTCAAAAATCGTTTAAAATATCGAATATTTTTTTTTATTGCTTAATAATGTTCTCTGATTCTTTAGCTTTCAAACGATACCAAGATGTTGCCAATATTCCAAATATTTCTCGAGTTATAATTATTTTTCTTGAGGTGCTTTCATTGAAAACTCTAGTTACGGTGTTTTTAAAACTCATTTTATGAAGAATGATATTTTTCCACTCTGTTGCTTCATTCAAACAATCATAACTCAACAAGAAATGAACCAAATACAGTTATTTATATATCAATATAATGTGTATGAAATAGTGGATGTTTTGTGCCTCAATCAAAGTTATATTTATAGAAATAAATTTTTAATAGCTGTTTAAATGTTAAAATTACAGAAAAATTCTCGCTTTTTCTATTCATCGTTTATGAAAAAAATTTAAAAAAAAAAAAAAAACTATGAATTTTTATAACTTGATTGCGGCAGACAACATGCCTGAGGCAGACACAATTAATCCATGTTTCAGATTCATTCTGAAGTACTTTTGAATTAAAATAACACAGAATAAAGGAAATTAAAAATGTATAATCTGCATAGCGTTACCCCAACTGGCGTAGAAAAATTCACGCATTTGCGTTACCTAACTGACGAAGAAAATTCACGCATGCGCATTGTTCTGATTGTTGTCATGACAACCACTTTCAACGGATGATTTAAATTATTTTTAGGTTAGTTGCTTACTTTTGAAAGTAAATTGTATTTATGTTAGTTATATATTTTTTTGTATATGCTTATAGTTTTAAGTACATCGTTTTTTAAGTTGTTTTTTTAAACCTGTTTTAGACCGATTATTTTAAACAATTCATTTTATTTTCTTAGTTTTTAATGCATTTAAAATGAAACATTGTTCATTAATCGATCAGTTCATTATGAGTCTGAGAAAATGTTGTTGACAAATTCTTGAGATATTACATAAATTAAGAAAGATATTCTTTCATAATATATTCTTTCTAATCATATTATTAAAAAAATGCTTTGTTTCAGTAAAAAAATATTATTATTTTAATTGCAGATTAATCCTTTGCACTTTAATTTAAGGTGTACGTTAACACTTGAAGATTTTTTTTTAGATTTTAACTTTAAAAATCCAGTTTTTTCACAGTATGTTATTAATATATGTTTAAACTCATTTTAGTGAGAAAAAACCATATTACACTAATTATTAATTAATTAAATAATATTTAACGAGCTAATTAGCTTATTTTTTGAAACATGATATCTTAAATTCTAATTTGTACAGACACACAATTCTAGTTGGAAATGATGCCTAATATTAGACTTCATGTTGTCTGCCTCAAACAAGTTATAAAAATATATATTTTTTTAAACAATTTTTTCATCAACAATGAATAGAAAAGGCGAGATTTTATCTGTAATTTTAAATTTTAAACAGCTATTGAAAATTTATGTCTATACATATAACTTTTATTGAGACACAAAACATCCGCTATTTCATACACATTATATTGATATATAAATAACTGTATTTGGTTCATTTCTTGTTGAGTTATGATTGTTTGAATGAAGCAACAGAGTGAAAAAATATCATTCTTCATAAAATGAGTTTTAAAAACACCGTAACTAGAGGTTTTAATGAAAGCACCTCAAGAAAAATAATTATAACTCAAGAAATATTTCGAATATTGACAACATCTGGGTATCGTTTGAAAGCTAAAGGATCAGAAAACGTTATTAAGCAATAAAAAAATATTCGATATTTTGAACGATTTTTGAAGTTTCAAGTGTATACATATACCTTAAAGCATAAATTCTACGAGGGGTAACAGAAAATGAGAGAGATACATATCACATTATGACTGAAGGCCTTTATAATATTATGAGTGAATTATATGACTATCAAAATTTGAAGTTTTAAAATATTTTGCTGAAGAATCTATTAAAGTTGGAATTGCATAAAATATTTAATTATTAAAATTTTAACGGGCATTAAGATTGGGGAACCGGCTGGTCGCCAAAGGCGGCTAGTTTTAAATAATTTAGAGTGAATTAATTAATTTATAGAAGTTATAGGCAAACTTGAATGGATATATCATGGTATAGATGAATGATAATTTAATTTTTTTTTTCATGTTGTGTTTTTGCTTATATAATATTTTTCGAAAGATCAATGATTTTTTAAATAATAAATTAATGGTATGAATTATTTTGTGAATATTCTAAAATATATGTTTTGTACAACTTACTATAGAATTATCTCTACGATGTGTAGTAAATTTTTAAATGTTCACAATCTAAATTAATTCATTTTTCAAAAATTTGTGTGCATTTTACAATACAAAAGTTATAAAAACTTAGATATTATTAGGAGGAAGAAATCGATAGCAAGTTTTATGTAGAATAAAAGTATATCTTGCTATAATTTTAAATTCGCACTTTTAAAAAAGTCTTAGAAATGAAATAAAGTTTATTTTTTAAATTTAAATTTTACAAAAATTTTAGAAATAATTCAACCGTTTTTCTGAGCAAATGCTAAAGAGAACTATTCTGCTTAAAATACAACTAAAATATAATTCCAAGCAATAATAATAAAAAAAATATGTAGATGTTACTATGCTTCCTTAACTTTTGTTTTTTTGCAATGCCCCCCTTTTTTTACACATAGTTATCACAAACATTCTCAAATATAAACTAATTATTAAAATTGAATTGAAACCCTCTAACAAAAAAAATTCGTAAAATTACTAAATTTAAAAATATAATGATAGGAAATATTAGCAATGACTTCTGATTCATAAAAGGAGATTATAATAAATCAACATAAATGTGAAATGATATAAATTAGATTATTTAGACCTCAGATTATTGGTCTTCACTTCAATCTAGAATAAAAAATGTAAAAATGTGACTTTTACGAATTCATGACTAATTTGTACTTCACGAATAAAAATTAGTTGTGTGATCATAAGTTTTGCGGAAACACCAATAAATTGGCTAAGTTTAGTATCTATGTTTTTACCCTTTTCACTACTAAGCAAGTCCAACAGCTTGTGCAAATTCTACACTGCCGAGCCAGCTTCTCTTTGAAACGAGGCAGGCATCTAAAGCAAGGGCACATTTGGTAATAACTCGTTTTACATCTTTTATCCCCATTTTGAAAAAGATGTCTACTCTTTAGAGCACAGTATGCTAGGTCTGTTGAGTCGGCTCAGTAGTTAAAAGTTTAAAACACTTATGTGCGTGATGCAGATACCGCCATTATTAATTATTGTGGAGTAGCAACAATAAAATACTACAAATCACTATACAAAAATTTTAAATTGCTTCTTTAAAAGCGCTTTATAACTGCACCTATTGATTCGCTTAGTTACTTAAGGAGTGACGGATTGTTATGAGCGAGGAAGGAGCCTGGGACTTCGTGGTTCGCTGCCGAGTAACAAGACCACAAGACAAAAGCAATTGCCCGTGTTTCGAAGCTGTTATCTGGCTAATAAGCTTTTCACCACAAATGTAGCTGCAATGTATTATCCAAAACAGACCGGCAACCATATCTGCAGAAATTAATCAAATATTTAAATTCACTATTATAAAATTTAACTTATGTAGATAGAGTTTGATATTTATATGTTTAAAGATTTTAAAAAGCTTGTGCATATTATATTTATCTTTTTATACAAGTGATTTAGAATGCACAATATTTATTTTAAAATTTGATTTATGATGTAGTACTAATAATGTGTGCTTGAAAGATGTTTGAGGATTTGTTTAACTTCTAAATAATTTAATATGACAACCAAATACATGAGTCACTTTTCCATAGGGGATTTGATCATACGGCAATAAGGCAGACTAAAGAGTTGTGGATATTTTTTCACCTTTGTCTCCTCCCTGTGTTCTATTTCGAAACACTTTTACATTAAAATTATTTTCTAAACAAAATTGTCCTCTTTTTCCAAAAAGGCTTGAATCTTAAAGCTTGAAAATCATGTACTATCTTTAATGTTTATAGGCATTGCATCAAAATGAATTACCTGTTAAGGGAATCGAGTCGAATTATCGCATTATTATTCAAACTATAATATCTGAAATCTTTCATCAGCTTCCTAAGATTATCAGGCAGTCAATTTCTAAATGTTTAAACTACGAGCACTGAAAGCCCTGCATGTTCAAGTATCCTAAAATAATTAAATTGACAAGTAAAATCTTAACAATCATTAAAGATAAACTGTAATCAGTAATTAAGAATAAAATTTAAGAATAAGAGAAACAACGTTGACATATGCAATATTTGCATGCAAGTATGTAACATTCTATAGTTCATTCCAAATATAAAGGACTTCAGTCATAACGTAATATGTATCTCTCTAATTTTCTGTTAGCTCCCGTAGTGGAAACAATTGAAGTGGAAAGAATTAATATGCAATTAATATAATGATATTTTTTACTGAAACAAAGTATTTTTTTTATAATATGATTGCTGATAACAGAGTCACTAAGCGTTTCAACTTTATGGGCACTAAAGAATATCTTTCTTAATTTATGTAATATCTCAAGAATTTGCCAATAAAATTTTCTCAGACTCATAATGAACAGATCGATTAATGAACAATGTTTCATTTTAAATGCATTAAACACTAAGAAAATAAAATGAATCGTTTAAAATAATCGGTCTAAAACAGGTTTAAAAAAACTACTTAAAAAACGATGTACTTAAAACTATAAGCATATACAAAAATATATATCTAACATAAATACAATTTAATTACAAAAGCATGCATCTAACCTAAAAATAATTTAAATCATCCGTTGATAAGGGTTGTCATGTCAACAATCAGAACACAATGCGCATGCGTGAATTTTCAACGCCAGTTACGGTAATTTAAATGCGTGAGTTTTTCTACGCCAGTTAGGGTAACGCTATGCAGATTAAACATTTTTAATTTTTTTTTTTATTCTGTTTTATTTTAATTCAAAAGTATTTCAAAATGAATCTGAAAGATCGATTCATTAACAATGTTTAATTTTAAATGCATCAAACATTAAGAAAATAAACAGAATCGTTTGAAATAATCAGCCGAAAAATCTTAAGCCTTTCCTCATTATTGTTGGGGAAAAAAACGGAAGCCTTACTCATTTGGCGGTAGGGAAAATGAAAAGATTTTTTTTGGCGGGAAGGTTTGTTTTTAATGAAAAATTAAAATTCTAATTAAAAATTCAAAAGAAAAGGATCCCAGGTGCATATTCCCGACCTCCAAGGTATACATGCACCAAATTTGGTAGCTGTAGGTCAAACGGTCTGGCCTGTAGAGCGCCAACACACACACACACACACACACACACACACACACACATTGAGCTTTATATAAGTATAGATTATCGCTATTTAACGCAGAAACTAATAATCACTAACACAATAAAACAATAAAGAATTTAACATTTATTAATAAACCGAATAAAATTTATGTTTTTAATATCTAGTGCCTGACTTTCGAATTTTTAAAAATAGTTTTTTTATAACGATAGGAGATATATGATATTCTCCTATTGATTTCGCGAAGTATTTTAATTTTAAATTATCAATTTAATACAAAAACCAAACGAATTATATTTGTTGAAATTAATTTGGTGAAATTAATTTTAACATTTGAAATTAATGTAATTACTAGTCAGATCAGTAAAGAACTAAAATGATTGGTAATTTAAAATTAGATTTTATAATATTTTATTTTAAGATGTCATATTCTTCTTGAAAAAATCTGTAAGAAAATTTAGATGGATATTTTTCTATTTTAAGCAAAATTTACTGGAGAATCTACATATCAAAATTTTATTTTATAATATAAATGCAGAATTTTCATTAAAATATTTTGAAACAGAAGTGACTGACATTAAATTTACGAAAGTAACCGAATCTGTTTCCACATGAAATTCGAATTTCATCTTCTATAATTTCAAAATCCGTTGGATATATGACAACCAGAATGCAGAAATATTGATTTGAGGGTTATTTCAAATAACTTAAAATTTCATAGTAATGTTCGCAAATTCATCCATGAGATATTTCCACATATGTCAAATGGAAGTTTTCAATAACTATTGAATGTTATTCTAGAATTTTGTAAATGTGTGTAAACAAATGATAGTGTATTTCAGTTTATATACGCATAGATGATCATAATAATTGTTTTAGATTGAAATAGTTTGTATCTATATAGCTGAAATTTATTTGCGATATCAAATTAAAGATAATTAAAATTATTCAAAATGGATGTCTTGACTCTTATATTTTATTCTAATTTCATTTGTTGTAATTTTGTTTATAAATGTGAAATGAAATCTAAAATAAATCATTTTTATGGCCTCATATATGAAGAGAGAAAGTACTGTAATTGTACAAAATTTTAAATTGAATATTTTGTGGAATCTCCATTTTTCTGCAAAAAAAAAACACTTTTATATTATTATATGTTTGCTAACAGGATATTTTAAAACCACTTTGAGCTAGATCGATGGAATTTAGCGTATTTTCTCTACTACATATCTGTAGATGTCTGTAAAATTTGAACGAAATTTATTCAGAGGAAGACTAATTGTCCATTCATCCAAATATAAATTATATGATGACTAAAAAAAAAAAACGAAGAGTGATAAACTGAAACAATTCGGCGCACAAATTTAACATCTACAGAATAGATATGTATCAAATTGTATTTTGGTAGCGTTATGTATCCATCACCATCAACTTCAATTCGGCGAAATATCATTATATTTTGTGTTCTGCAGTAAAACAAAACTTACATATTATTGTAAAAATTAAGATTTCATCGAAAATGATAAATATAAATAACATTTTAGCTGAGGCTAATTTGTGATTCCGGAAATGTAAATCTCACTAATTTATTTCCTTATTCATTCTTCTAAATATTTCATACATTGTCATGTTTAAAAATTGTGTTTGTAATACATGTGCTTCTTCGGTTAAATAGTTGCACGATCTCTAAATGTAAAGGAATTTGCTGTTATTTTTAGCAAAGTAATTGGTTTTAATTATAAAACACATATTTTTTTCAAACATAATTAAAATCGTATATTATGAGTAGTCTTTATTAAACAGCGCACAAAAGATCAAATTTATATTTCATTCAATTAAATCTTAAAGCCTTTAAGCAAATGCATTTACTCATTAGCAATTTTAAGCTAAAATTTAGTTTTAGTAAACTCATAAACAAATTTAATCCTAAACTTTCCAATCAAATCAATATAGTTTGCCCATGCAAGGGTTTCTCAGGAAGCAGAAGTGAAGTTGATGACGACCATCAGCCTCATAAGGGCTGATGGTCTTTTATGAGAAAGTAATGAACTTGAATAATTTCTGTTCTTTATTGTTAATCATCACATTTTTTTATTATTGTTTTCAAAATTATGTCCATTATTTATTGATATCCTATAGTATTAATGTTTATATGATATCGCAAAGAAGAAAAATAAAAGAATAAGAGATTAAGAAAGTAGTGAATAACCCTCCAACTGCACTGTGTTTATAGAACATTGAAATTTTAATCAACTGACATACAAATAATATCTATTAGTTTTTGCATCTAAAAACGCGTTTTTAGGCAAACTTTCATCAGTGTATATAAAAATAATTATTTTATAAAAAAATATGTTAATTGAAATTAAATGGTATAGGCACGAAGCGTGAATAGAAAAATACTAAATAAATTTTAACTTTGTTTATATATGTTATATTTTTAAAATTTCGACAGAATATTTGTAAATATTCTGCATGATAAATATTCATCTCTAATTTATTTTTATGATATTGTTTTAAGCGGCCTTCTCTTCTGCAATTTCATTTAATATCCACAATTTTGAGAAATATATTTTTTCAGAATTTTTTGCACACTAAGAAATGCGTTGTGGGAAATATATATTTTTTTAGTATTAAAAATGATTTTATTTTTTCGGCTTTTAATATATTCACATTTATTTGCTATAAGCATTACAGTGATTTCTATTAAGTATTTTTCTTATATTAACCCAAATTTATTTCATAAATGACCCATTAAATATTAAAATGTCGTAATTATCATCTGGAGTAGGTAAGTGTAAAAAATTGAAAAGTTAATTTAAAAGTGTATCAGAAAATAACCGAAAATTGAAGACAAGATTTCATTCTTACGAGCATAAAAATATCTTATCAAGTTAGATGTATAACAAATAAGAATTTCATATATCTCATGTTAATTAAAGTAATTAATGAAAATCATAGTTGTTATTTCTTAGTAATTAGAATGCGAGAACTTACTTAAATATTAAGAAAGCGCTATTTTCAAAATTTATAATATCTCATATTTAAAATCTTAAATAAAAAAACACAATTACTACATTTAAAAATAAAACTTTCATATATCCTCTGGAACATTTTTTTACAATATAATATTATTTATCTATATATTATCGTGAAATACCTATACATTTTCTCATTTTTACGTAATTATAAACAAACATTGAAATTGATAAATCTTTTTGACATAAAATATGAAAGTCAACTCTAACACTGACAAAAATTAAAGACTCAAGGCTCAAAACTTTTACGAAATATTATCGAGCAACTATTAGACATAAATTTAAATAAATACATCTCATCCTTCACTTGTTTCCCCTTTAGTAAATGATGTTCATATTGCACTTTTCAGAAAAACCATATGGAATACGACATATTTCCATCCTATCATCTGATGTATGAGATCATTTTATTCTGAGCAAGTTGTTGCCAGCGGATAATTTATAATTTATAAAAATCAGACTTCAAAACGTAATCCAACGTGTCGTTATGATCCTAGAAAAGGGATTATGGGTAATTGCATCGTCTGCCATCATTCGAGCAGACGATTTAACCATCTGCCGCTTTTTTAATTTCTTTCGATGTTTAGTTTTATATTTACTTCGTTCACATCCTGCCAATTCTTTCTGAAATTAAATTCTCAATATATTTTTTCCTTAAATATTCTTTTCTTTTCCTTCATCGTACCAACGGCTCTTGACTCAATTTGCTCCTAATTGAGTCAACGGAACTAAGATGGACGATTTTAAGTGAACAATATTTTCAATTTGATCAGATGAAAAGGTAGTAAAGAAGAGAGTAAATATATTTTGAAAAGGAGACTAAAGGATTGAAATTTGTGCATTATAAAGTTAAACCAATGGAAATGATTTGCCTAAAATTGTCTAGCATATTTTCTATTAAAAGAGTTATGCCTCGAAATGAATTCCATGGCATTGGCACGCGATAATTATGAAACACTAAATTTTGGCTTCAATTTAACCATTTTATTGAATTTCTTGTGAAATCCTTGGAGAGTGATTCTTTTCAATTGCTTCCTGGCATGTGATTTATTTTATTCGGAAACTGGAGTTGTGTTTTAGACAATTTTTTTTTTCTTCATCGATTGAAGCAAAAAGTTTATAGAACTATTGTCATAGCCACAAAAGCACATACCAAATTTCATCTATTTAAATCTCTCAATTTTTGACCTATCGCGTTTGCATGTTTTTAAAAGTATGGATTGACAGAAAATCAATCCTTAGTTGGATTTGTCTCAAAATTTAATATATGTCTACATTATAGATGCTAAATCTATTTTCTAAATTTTATCTATCTAGTCCTTTTCATTCTGTAGTTATCAGTTGACCTTTATTCGGACAGCAGGATAGACAGATTTCCTCTGACTGGAATTTACTCAAAATTTCATAGTAATTTGTATGTTTGATATATACAATTTAATTGATAAAACCTTAAATAAAACCTAAACCTTTTTAATTATCCTTGCCATATACAGCCAGGCATTTTCCAAAAATGTGTTTTTCAATCTCAGGAGGTCTAAACCGTAAAGATTTGTCAAAATATCTAGATCAAATTCTTTGAAGATTACAACAATTTCTTTATACATCGTTTACTAAAAGGTAAAAAAAAAAAAAAGCATTACTTTTAAATATATTTATTCTTAATTTTCATAAACATTATAATTGTGTCCATTCCTATTATCTTAAATAATATTGTGTGATGCTAAAAAAATTTAGTTAGTTCTTTTAGCTTTGAGACAGGAAACTGTTAATCATAGGATTGGTGAATTGTCATCAGAAACACACAAGTATATAGAATTTAAGAAATCTAGTTCATAAACGAGTGATGGATACTCTCACAAATTCAAAGATTTCAAACAAGTAAAAGGTTAAATCAAAAGCTAAAAAAAATCAATATAATATGCATCCATGTAACATAAAGAAGTAAAATTTATTGAAACGATGTATTGGGAAAACGAGTAAATATTTTTATCTAAAATTAGTGAGAATAAAATGCCATTTTTTTCAAAATATAAAATAAGCCATATAAAAATTCTTATTCAGACTGCTGGAATGCATTCTGAATAGTATAAAATTTAACATAAGGAAATCTATTTAATTACTAAACACGTTCTATTTGAATGTGTTCTCTCATCCGTTTAAAGTTTTGAAGTGTGAATTGTATTAAATTCGTTGCTATAAAAATAGCAATGAATTATAACATATATTACATAAGTGATATTACGTTAAGTTAAGTAAATATCACCAAAGATGAAAGTAATTAAAAACACAATTTGGTGAAAAATAGAAATAAAAATGATTCAAGTAAATTAAATTTTTCATTAACTCATAATTTAGTTACAAACTGCACTTAATGAAAAGTTTATACACATGTTTAAATTAGTTTTCACAAAATTAATAATGAGATTAATTATGATTTCTTCTTGAAAATAGTAACCAATTAAAATTTTTCCTTTGAAAAATCTTTTTAATGAGCATATAATGTGTAAAAGTCATTTGTCCATTTTCAGTGGAGAATATTTTTAGACGGTTTTCAACTTTTATTGAAACATGCATTTTTAAATAAAAACGACATTTCTTTAGTCATAAGTTATGAAAAAAAGTACTCCTTTAATCTTGAATCTCCAGAGGGATACTTTAATAACATAATACTTTAGCCACATAATTAATTGAAAATTCTTATTTTATAACATTTGAAACTAAATTTAATGATTAATAACGAGACTAAAAGCGGTTATTCTAACCATATGACATAATTACTTAATTTATACTTACTTAATTAATAAATTCTTGAAATCATGCTCAAGGTATAGAAGACTACAATTGATAGTCTTAATGTGATCCCTGTGGGGATTAATATTTTGAAAACATTACTTGAGAGATGGAAAATAATTGAATAGTATAAAATAATCAATATTTTTATCAAATTAAAAAAGGGGAAATGCATTAAACTCTGGTGTTATCTATAATTTATTTCATAAAAAATTAACAAAAACATTTTGCATATTGACAATAATTATTTAACAATTCATTAATATACCATTCTTATTTGCATTGTTTTATTGAAGGAAACGTTTCAAAAACGCATATATTTAAATTATGACGGCGTTCTTCGGAGAGCATTCTAGAATCCATTCGTTTGAGTTGAAATCATGAAAGTTTATTGCTTGATCTTACTCACGGAAAGTTAGCGATTTTACGAAACTTTGAAAAAGAAGAGGCTTTGAAAATTTCAACAACGGAACATATTTTTGTTGGCTCTTTTTAAATAAACTTTTATACTTATTAAAAATTTCAATTTTGTCTTTACCATTCAAATAATTTTTCTTAATTCAATAGTAAGAAATAATGTATGGTTATACAGTAGATTTCAGCGAAACATAGAATTGCAACTTTGCCTTTAATCCAATCCAAATAGTTCTGCCTTTAATCCAATCCAAATAGTTCTGCCTTTAATCCAATCCAAATAGTTCTGCCTTTAATCCAATCCAAATAGTTATTGCTTTAAACCAATCCAAATAGTTCTTGCTTTAAACCAATCCAAATAGTTCTTGTTTTAATGCAACCCATATAGTTATGCATTTAATCCAATCCAAATAGTTCTTGTTTTTATCCAATCCAAATAGTTCTGCCTTTAATCCAATCCCAATAGTTCTGCCTTTATTCCAATCCAAATAATTCTGCCTTTAATCCAATCCAAATAATTCTGTCATTAATCCAATCCAAATAATTCTGTCATTAATCCAATCCAAATAGTTCTGGACCAAACAAAAGAATGTGACTTCTGCCTTGTAGGAAAAATGACACCGTTTCTTTACAATTACAGCAAGAAATTCCACGAAGTTCCATGGTTGGAAATGAAGAATATATCAACTCTCTATTTACGCCATGTCTCTATTTAAACCATGTTTGACAGTCACATTAAATGAATATTATAGGATACATTCGAATTAGGGGCCAGAGGAGTTTGACAATATAAAGTGAATATAATATTTGACGGCAAACACATTAAGATGCAGCATTTGAATATAATTTAGTTTATTAACATTCAATAATAATAAATTTTATCTATGATCAATGTTAAGTACAAGGTGATTCAAAACTTATCCTTCAAATTTCTGGGGAAGTAGGGAATACGCCAGGAAACAGATTTCATATAAGAAAATGCGCCCACAAATGGTCAACTGAATGTACCAAATGAACAAATGAAGTGAACACAAGGAAACAGTACATTTAAGTAGTTGCAATTGTGACTTTTTTTCCAACAAGGTAAAGTACAAGTTCACAATCGGTGCTCAAAATTGCGACCATTCATACGAACATAGGATCCACAGAGCCGTTGTATCGACCACCAAACATTTTCAAAAATGCCTGGTATATCGAGGGCAATGCTTGCGGAGGCCACTATCCGCGCAGCAAATTCCATTTCACTGTCAACGGTGGTCTCGTATATATGGTCTTTCATGGCCCAGCACAAAAAGAAATCCATGGGTGATAAACTAGGTGACCTGGGTGGCCAAGCGATCTTTTCGCCTCTGCGGATGCATTGAAGCAAGAATGTTCGGTTCAGATAATTACGCGCAATAATTGTGCTATTGTCTGGAGCTCCGTCATATTGATACCACATATCTCGACCAGGCATTGGTGATATATCAGGCGCTTTTGAAAATATTCAGTGGTCAATGCAGTGGCGCTGTGAATTCCGTCTTGGTCTAAATGGTTGCATTATGAACATCTACTGTTAACAAATATACTTTACCTCGTTGAAATAAAAATCACATTCGTTACCACTAAACTTCATTTCTTCCTTGTATTCACTTCACTTGTGCATTTGTCTATACCTCCCCACAAAGATTGAATCCACGAATTAATAAGTTTTGAATCGCCGGATAGATAAAACCCCCGAAAGAGGGCACCTCGAAAAAAGATCTTCCGGTATCTTGGATCTCGCCACCCTGGAGGGTGCAAAAAAGGTGGGGGATCTGGTTCCTCACATCGATGCCGGGAATACTTCCTTAAGGGAAGGGTGGTACCGTGGCCGGTGATGTGGTCCTTAGAACAACCCAACCACAGTTCCCGCCAATGTTGACGTTGTGGCTGTCTGGTTATTCAGTATTTTTATCCGTGTGCCTTCTAGTAGGTCGGATTGTTAGTGGTATTATTATCCTCTAGTATATATATATATATATATATATATATATATATATATACAATCAATACTAATATTCAATATTGAATGTCAATCAACTAAATCACATTACAATTCGGAACCTGAGGTTATTTGGCAATATAAAGCAAATGTAACATTGGTTTCGAACACATTCAACGGAAATGTCCAATGTTTTACATGTTAATAAATAAAATTAGCAGATGGAGTCTCAACTGTGTATTGCTTACATGGAATGATTTGATACGTTTTTTCATTTATTCAAACTTCTTATCCGTAATTTTTAAGCGTCATAATCCCAGCGTTTGGGATTAATCTTTTGGCTTAAATTGAAATAGAACTTTCCTTGCATATTAGATCACTCAATAGATGGCGCTGGGAGCCTACAATTTTTTAACTAAATTACCGTTAACTTTATGTTTTTAAAAAGCGGGAATCACAATCGATAGCTTAAAATTTCCTTGACTGCTGATGGTAGGGTCTTGCTTTTCGTTTTTCCTTTAGTGCTATTTTATAGTATTTTTGTTTTTATTGTTATTTTTGTTATTGTATTTTTCCTTAGTAGTGGTTATTATCTTCTACTTGGTTGTTTTGTATTTTCCTTTATGTTAAAATGGTATATCACTTGGGCCTAATTTCAGAGGATTTTCGGGTCATGAGAATTCATTATTAGACTAATGACTGCATTTCCTTCACAGAAAAAATCCCTTTCTTTGAATCCATGCCTGAGGGTGACCTTGAAAGAGTCTTCAGGCCGGATTCTTTTTTATATTTTTTTGGTTTAATTTTTTTTTTTAATTTCCTATTAACTTGATTTTAATACTTTTGTATATATATATACTCTTAAGTCTTAACACATTGCGTGCGCCGTTCAGCGCGCTCAGCGCACTCCCACTTCCTGCGCATTTTTGAACGCTGTGGAAGCATGATTGTCAAGCAACATGATGCTAATATGCACATTTTTAATTTGCATTTGGCCTTATATTTACAGAAAATGTTCTCAAATATTACAATACATTTTATACATGTATTTATTATATAAAATCTTTTTAGATATTAACTATTATTTATTTCACAGACCTAAATAATGCTTTAGAGTGCGATAGTTGGAAAAGCATATTCCCTTGTGCAATGATGTCCGGCAAGATTTGTAGTAGTATCTTGTTTTAAAACATTAAGGACCGCTCACAAGTTTTCTCGTATTTCGCATCCCGTCTGTTACCAATCACTCACGAATTTCACAGCTTACGAGTCTTCTCTGTTGAGTGCCTCGTCTGTTTTTGCTTCATAAATAACAAAATTATGATGATTTTAGAAAGTACAAGTTTGCTCAAAAAGTGGTGCCCAGGTGTATGTCTTGCAGATTTCTTTGCGGACTTAGTGTGTTAAATATTTGCCTCTGGCTGTTTACACATTGATTTAGAGGGGAAAAATGAAAACGAGTTATCTCATGTCCCGACCACAACGTTCAGCCTGCTAAAAACGAGAAATCTCGAGACTCGTACGCAATGTGTTAACATTAACCTTAAGTACAAAATACTAAGGTTCGTGACGACTGAGTCTCTGGTGCGAACTATTAGTGGTTTACTTTCAAAATTGATTTCGTAAAATTCGTTTTCAGTGTGTTTGTTGCTTAGCCTCTAAACAAGTGTGAAACTAATTTTTAACTGCAGGTGCCTGCCTTCAAAAAGGAAAATTTACTTTATATCATTACCATAAGGATCATATCGCATGTCTGACTGGAAAGAAAAAATCTCAAAATTAATTATTGTATTATAAGTAGTTTTTTTGTGTGCGAAATTTTATATCATTAATATCGTTTATATAACTAAAAGGACTGGCGTCTGTTGTTTTAAGTTTCAAGGTCATAATAAGAAAAATATTTCTTTTGTCTAAAATATTAACTCCCTCTTTAATGAAGGAGTCGCCCTTTCTAGTTAAGAATTCATTATTCATATTGAAAAGTACGTAGAAAATCATATATTATACGCTATTTTGATAGTTTTCATATGGAATAAAAACTAACTTCATGGCACGCTTTAATCAGATATGAAGGTGTATTATTATATAAATAGTCGAGTCACGCTATTGTTCAAGTTAAAATTTTGTATAGAATCTTAAAAAAATACACCGCATAATTTGTTTACTTGAAAAGATGGTGGCTGATTTTGGAAATAATTAATTATTTTTTTAAAGTTCAAACAGCATTCTATAAATTAAATTTCTGACACTTTGACTTTTAACAAGTTCTGATAACGCATAAGAACGTGGTTTGAGTATTACTATCAAAATGATTTATCGGTTACTAATAAATGAGATAAGTAATAATAATCAGTAATTATTAACAATTATCAGCTAATGTTATGAACTCTTCATGCGCTTTTGTCCGTTATTATTAATAATTATTGATAACTTTATATAAGAAAAATTCGTATTAAGTTTCTTTATCAAACAAATATTTTAATATATTTTTGATCATAATTCAAAATTGAAATTCAGAGCTTTTATTTGTGTTTGCTGTTTTAATTCGATTTGATACGTTTTTAGAATATCTGATCCTTATTTTAAGAATTTAATAGCCGTCCAATAATATAATGTATCAGTTTTGTCCTTCATCCTCATACCAATTGACAGAAAACTCCAAGGAAACGACAGACTGCCGCTGGTGGAGTTGCCATTTAAATTAACTGTTCATTTCAATTATTTTTTTAAAAATTAATTACGAAATTTAATATATTTCAATGCCCTAATTAGCAACATCAATGTCCCAATTTTTCCCTAAATTTTCGTCAAATTTCTGAATACTAAATGAATTGAAATTCTTCCATCATTTTATGAATATTCAAATCCAATGCAAAATCCCTTTTTTCTATTTTAATTTATAACCTGGATTTTTTTTACTTATATTTTTAACGTTTGACATTTAAATGATATATTTTAATTTCATTCAAGTTCTTCCAGCCTTTCTTGCCAAATTTCAAAATTATTACAACTTTTAGAGTTTTTCAAAATTTTCGTTCAGATCGTTGTCACATTACCTTAAAGGATTATCGCCTGTATACATGCAGATAAATCGAATTTTCAAAACGCGTAAGGGCATAGATAAATGTTTTTGTTACTTTAGTTGTAGTAACAAAATAATTGGTTTGTGAATATTTTTTTTCAAGAGTTCAAAAAAAATTTTTTTGTTCACTAAAATACTAAAAATTGTTTTTGAGCTTAATTCCGCAATGAGAAATTTGAGCACTTTTGGCGTTTAGAACTTCGTCCAAGGTTCAAATTTTTTTAGTGATGGTGGGATGGGTATATAATCTTTACTACGAAATATACAAAAAAGCTCCAGTGAGACCATTTCCGCTGAACATCATTATAAATATGATGACTCTTCAATACGAAATAGTTAATTTAAAATCTTCTTTCAATAATTTTGATGTTAGCCAGTTTGTAGATTGCATTTTAGCCATATTTTACTTTTTTTCTAATTTTCCGTCAATATTCCGCAATCTTTTAAATTTCAATCGGGTGTAGTCAAATTTCTTTTCTAATAACCATAGAGAAACTCCTCTACTCAATATCCATTTCTTTAAATAAGAATTTTACCATCATATTTTGTTCAAAACAAATTAGTTCAAAATGTAAATATGATATATCTATTAATTATCATCAATTAACTACTATCAGATAATTGCAATCACTTCAATAAAGCCATATTTTACTTTTTTTCTAATTTTCCATCAATATTCCGCAATCTTTTAAATTTCAATCGGGTGTAGTCAAATTTCTTCTCTAATAACGATAGAGAAACTCCTCTACGCAATATCTGTTTCTTTAAATAAGAATTTTACCATCATATTTTGTTCAAAACAAATTAGTTCAAAATGTAACTATGATATATCTATTAATTATCATCAATTAACTACTATCGGATAATTGCAATCACTTCAATGAAGCCCAATTTTAGTGCTATTACAGCATTGGGATTTAAAGCTTAGTTCTCTGGATTTAGAATGGAACTGAGTCGGTCGTAATTTCGCGTAATAGGCACGAATTTAACACTCGGAAGCATGCCATTTATAAACCGTGTCCCCATTCATAGCGGCTAAGTTTGTTTAGAGCAAATATTGATTGTTGGATAAATGTTTCGAAGGATAACGCGTCAAATAGGATAGCTTCAGTTCAAATTTCAACATCATGATAACTGTATACAGATGAGATAATTATTAAGTTAAAAGAAATCCACGTTAAGGAAAATAATCCTAGTAATTAGTGAATATAATGCTGAACCAACGGAATTAAATAAACAATAATATTTAATAATGCATTCAATTGTGCAAAGTAACTTTTCTAAATTGTGTTTATTATCAATTAGATTGTATCAACTGTCCAATTTAATTGTAGTCTTTATGTTTTATAAGATGAAGTTAAACACATTGTTGTATGGAATAACTACGTCATAATAATCAAAATGATGTAGTTCAACATAAGGAAAAATACTTGATTTTATGCAATGATTTTGGTTTTTTGGATTTGATAATTATTTTACTATAAATATATGCGTCAACTCTTAAAAAGCAATTTCTATTGTCAAATACTTTAATTAAATATTCTGAATGTCTAAATAATCGTCTGTATGAAAGAATTTGAATTTTATTTTATTTTTTATTATACGAGATGTTGCATTGATTTTTTTTATCCTTATAATTTGTGATTTAATGAAATGTTTGCATCTTAAAGTTTTCCTCAAATTTTAAATTATGATACATTTTTGGAAAAACCTCATAAATGAAAATTCATATGCATTTTCTTTGAAATTCGGTATAATATTTTTTATTGTATATGATTTACAGAGATAATCATATCTATTTATTTCAAATGTTTTGATAGTTGCTTTAAAACTTTAAACAAAATGAATTGATTGAATCAACTGTTGAATTTGAATGCATTCTTTATTGTCAAAAATATAATTTTAAGTCATATTCCTGAGTCTCCGACCCCCCCGAAGGCCCACGGATAAAGAAAACTGAATGACCGGACCGCAGCAATAGCAAAATTAAAGGAAATTGTGGTTGAGTCTTAAGGGTCATCACCGGTCATCGTACAACCCTTCCCGAAGGAAGTACGTCCCACCATGGATGGCAGGAGCTAGATCCCCCAGCTATTTGTGTACCCTGCAGTGTGGTGAGGTCCAACCACCATACCGGAAGTATCTCATCCTCATTTCGAGGTGCCCCACCGGAGGTTTTTAAGATAATGTTAGAGAAATTTTGAAGGAAATCATAATGCCATAATAATATATCAATATGTTATTTAGCATATAACTGGCATATGACTTAACTTACCTGCAATCTTACTTATTTTGATAAATTTATGAATTGTATTATGTATGAATTATACATCTTTTTAGACAAAAGATAAACAATATTTCTACCAATTTTTAAAATACGTTGAGGTTTAAAACTGCATTGTTGTTTTATAAGTTTGTTTTTAAATAAACTTTATTCAACACTTTCAAAGTATAATCATGATATAATTTTAAGATCTTTCATTTCGAGTCTTATTTCATGCCATGCATCCAAATACATTTCACTTCGTATACTAAAATTATTTGCACTGTTCTTCTATTTATAAGAGATTAGATTTGAAATTAAAAGCGAATGCAAAATTGCTAATATTTTGGTATAAATATGTAGAAAAATAAAAAAAAATGTATTTTAACAATTTATATCTTAGAAAGCTAATAATTCATTCATCAGTATTTTTTAGCAAAAACAAAAGTCTTATCTTTTGGATTCAGCTTATTATTACTTTAAAAAAATTGTTATTTCTTTAATTATAAAATTGAAAATCGATGACTTTTGTCTTTGAGATGCTTTTATGTTCCTTATTATTGCATCATTAAAGTACAACATTATTTAAATTTTAAAGTAAAAAAAATATTTACAATAAAAAAGTTCCAAAATTAAGATCTCAATGTGATAAAAAAAATATTCATGGCTCGAGGTTCCTTTAAAACTGCAGCAGAGTAAAAAAAAGAATAGTGCAATTACAATTAAGTTAATGAGACACTAGAGAAACTAAAGTGTTAGCAAACACTTGCATCAATTTATCTACTCGGAGTACTCTTCAGCATTCTAATAAATCGATTAGTTTCTCCTGTTTTTTTTTTTCTTTTTTTTTCTTTCTAGATATTCTTTGAGCAGATTTTAAGATAATCGAAATAAAATGCTTTTAGTAAACAAGAAGATGTTAGAAATAAAGGAAACTAAATCTAAAATGATCAATTGATCCTTCGAAAGAGACAATAAGATATATTATTTATAGAATTTCGCTTTCTGTAAAATTAATAAGTAATTATATCCAGAGAAGTTCAAAATAGTAAATATAAGATAAGTTTGTAGATTTGAATCTCCAAATTTTGTTTTCATTTGGGTTTAATCCAGTGATATCACATTCAATAAGTTTAAAATCAATAGAAAGCCAAATTTGAATTTCTATTATCATTTTCGATTATTTTTGGGACTAAATTATTTTTTTTAGAATTTATCTGCTTTATCGGCAACATTTTCAAATTGTTTACAAAACATAAATTTATTTATTGTTGCCAATGTGCAAAACGGAAATTCATTTTAAAGAATATATAAAGAGCAGAATTAGTTAGCTCTAATGGTTTGCGATGTAATTAGAATCTCCAGTCTAAAAAGTAAGATAAAAAATTCAATATATTATTTAAATCATAAATCTGAGCAAAAATAAGAAATTTTTATCATTATTTTCCGTACATTTTCTATTATTTTCAATGATTTATTGGAACAAGTGATTAAACTTCAAAATAAATTGTTGAAATAAATAATTATAATTTTTGCCATATGCTATGCAAGATTTAAATTTGATAAAAATTGTTAATTTGATAAAAATCGTTAATTTGATAAAAATCCAATGAAATAATTAATAAAATATCGTTAAAGTCAAGAAATTCTTCCATTTTTTCTCAAATTGTTGTAAAAAATAATTTTACATTTTATTAAAATATTAATCAACGTAATTTCTCTTTAATAAAAAGAAAATGTATAATTAGAAAAATCCTTCTAAGTTTAGTACAACTAGAAAATAAAGCAAAACTGATTAATGTTGATACGAAAATACGTAATTCTGAAATTTCAACATTGAATAAAATATGAATACAAAGGAAAATTATGGATTTTGCTATTATTAATTCTAATAATTTCATTTTGTGATTTTAAATTTGTCAAGATAAGCATTAGTGATTGTTATTTCTATTTTCATACATTGTATCAAATGATAAAATACTAATTAAAAATTTAAAAAAAAATAAGGAATAAAATTATAGATTGTGATATTTTGTTTGCATAAATTCTTTTTAGGCTAAAAAAAACCTTGTTGTTTCCTTTTCAGGATTTATCTCCAGAAGTGTCACAAGAAAAATAAATGTTTGAAGTAAAAACGATGCAGACGACTGTTCTCATCTTATTAATTTCAAAAGATATTTTTGCACAAATATTTTTTTCTAGATGTATTTTATTTAAAACTATTTTGTCGTATGAATTTTACTTTCTAAATGAAATATACTACGTCTTTCTTCGTGCATGCTGTTTATCCTGTTGAGAATTTACAAATTGTTTCTTAATTTATTGAATAACAAGAAAAATCAGGAAAACCACGGGTTCTGACACTTACAGAAAGGCAGATTGGCTTGTTAAGCTTGCCATTACATCTGTGGGCCAAATTTATTAATTTTCTATCCAAGTAAAATGTTTGAAAAGTACGTTAACAATTTTCTAAAGGGTCTAATTTCTTACAGAAAGAAAAAAAAGCACTAGTTTTCATTCGAAAACATTAGTATGTGTGTATGAGAGAGAGAGAGGGAGAGAGAGAGATTGTCTATATTTTACATATGTTATTCATTACTGGATGATCCAGTTTCAGTTGAATTTTGTATTTATTCAAATTAAATGTAAGATGAGTTCTTTAATAATCCTTGCACATGGTATGGAAGAAAATAAAACTTCAACTACGTAGTTATTGAATTCTAGATCTGCTTATTGAGTGCTGTATTAATCCTTGCACATGATGTGGAAGAAAATAAAACTAAAACTACTAAGTTACTGAGTTTTTGATCTGTAAGAAAGCTCTCTAGTAATCCTTGCACATGATATGGAAGACAATGAAACTTATTAAAAACAGAAACATTATCATGTAGATTCGATACTCTTTATTTTACTATGAAGCACAAAACACTCATATTTAAAATCTGATCACTCCCGGAGTCCATGACCTTATTCAAGGATAACCACTTATATTCCGAGAGAACGACTCAAGGAAACCAATTTATATTCCAAGAGAACGACTCAAGGAAACCAATTTATATTCCAAGAGAATGACTCAAGGATAACAATTTATATTCCGAGAGAACGACTCAAGGATAACAATTTATATTCCGAGAGAACGTCTCAAGGATAACAATTTATATTCCGAGAGAAAGACTCAAGGATAACAATTTATATTCCGAGAGAACGATTCAAGGATGACAGTTTATATTCCGAGAGAACAAATCAAGGATAACAATTTATATTCCGAGAGAACGACTCAAGGATAACAATTTATATTCCGAGAGAATGACTCAAGGATAACAATTTATATTCCGAGAGAACGACTCAAGGATAACAATTTATATTCCGAGAGAACGTCTCAAGGATAACAATTTATATTCCGAGAGAATGACTCAAGGATAACAATTTATATTCCGAGAGAACGACTCAAGGATAACAATTTATATTCCGAGAGAACGACTCAAGGATAACAATTTATATTCCGAGAGAACGACTCAAGGAAACCAATTTATATTCCGAGAGAATGACTCAAGGATAACAATTTATATTCCGAGAGAACGACTCAAGGATAACAATTTATATTCCGAGAGAACGACTCAAGGATAACAATTTATATTCCGAGAGAATGATTCAAGGATAACAGTTTATATTCCGAGAGAACGATATACCTTTATCAGAGAATATGAGAAAAAGATTCGGAGGGGTCACTCCTGTTCTTAAATCTCAAATATGTCTTATTTTCTTTGAAATGGCGAAAGGAAGAGGAATTTTTTTTAGCCAAATGTTTAACGGTTATCTAATACTAATGAAATGCATAGTTATTATGGAAATAAAACTGAATCGATATAAAGATAAAAATTTAATACTAAAGATGTCAACAATGATTAAAAGTTTTAATGATTTAAACTTAATGATTGGATGACTGATTTGGGATTTTAATTCTCTTAAACTTAAAATAATCTAATACGGTTATTCTATTTATTTTTCAAAATTAATAGAAACATATATAAAAACTTATATTTTGTCTCAAAGTAATTTAAAATACTGAAAATGTAATTTTTAAATTACTCAACAGAAGATTCTTGAAACCACACACACACACACACACACACACACATATATATATATATATATATATATGTGTGTGTGTGTGTGTGTGTGTGTGTGTGTGTGTGTGTGTGTGTGTGTGTGTGTGTGTGTGTGTGTGTGTGTGTTTGTGTGCGTGTGCATGTAATATCCTCTTGTAGGATACCAAAATTATGATTTTTTATTAGTTTTATATATTTTTTAAATTTTATTATTTTTAAACTTATATTTTGGCAAAAAAAAAAAAAAATCATTTTCCTATTTTCTTAAATCATGTCGTTAAGCAAAATTATGATTTTCCAAAAACTAATTTTAAAATAATCTATCAGAACAATAAAATTTTGAATATTTTTCCTTATTATCATTTTATTTAATAATACACTACAAAAATATAATATATAGTTTTGTTCAAAACTTTTAAAGGGCCTTTGAAAGAAAAACTTAATATAAAAATTATTGTCCATAAGTTCTTACATGTAATTTTTCTTTTCCTGTATACTTTGAGAGAAAAAAATTATGTTCTACATTGCATGAACAATTTTTATTCCAAATTCAACGCATTATATATACTTATATACACATGATAAAATGGATCTTCTAAACCAAATAATATATCTCACTTTCGAATTTTAAAGCAGACGATATGGAAATAATGATATGTCACTTTGAAGATTTTGTTAGAAGTTAAAATTTTATTTAGGAACAAGTGTTAAAACATGTAAAGTCTATGAAACAATTTTTTTTCCTCCTGCTTAGAGTTCAGTTTTAAACTCTTTACGCTGAAAGTATATTTAAGTTATGGAGCGAAAGTTGAGACTTATTTTTATATTCAGAGGTTGTATATTTTTTGAAAACTACATTGATTGACTTTAAGTTAACAAGACTCTAGATTCTAAAAATAAATAGAAATATCTTCTAAAATGTTTTGATTATTTATGTAATATATCAGTTTTTATTTTCGCGCGTACAGAGTAAATAAGAAACTGACTTCGGAAAAAAAAAGTGATATCGAGATTTCGACAAGTCTCCACCTTTAAACCTTCATGATTCCAAAAAACACATTTTTAGAGTTATGTCAGCTTGCCTGTTGTTTTTACAATCTATCACTCTGTGAACCAATATCTGAAAAATATTTTTATCTGAAATTTACGAAAATTGATAAGTTGCCTTTTATGCCGAATATATAAATTTATTTCAAATTTTGAATACAATTTATCAAGAGGAAATTAGTCTGTTTCGCTTGCCAAGACTGTCAGATTAAAAGTGAACATGGCAATATAAAATGCAAAAATTTGAATAGATATAATTTTGTACTATGTCTTAAATTGTAAATGACAGATCTACATCTAATTTCGAATCAATTTTTTGCATAATTTCCAACAATAGTTGTCTTGAAGTTCAAAAAATTTCACTTTTTTTATCCAATATTTAATCGAGTGCTTTTATTCCGCTCTTAAAAAAATAAATAAGAGGGATTCTATTGAATATCGGTGTTTTTTAAAAGACGAATAAAACCAGCGGGAGAGGTTTTATTGAAACTTTCTCGCTTACGCACTAATAAAAGTGTTACTTAGAAAGATCCATGTCATTGGCGTACAATAGTTACGAAACGTGAATTTAGGATTTATCAATTTGGCTTGAATTTAGCCTTTTTACCGAATTTATCTTTCAATTATTGGCGGATTATTTGGCGATTAATATTTCGTATGCTTTTAATAGTTTCAGAAAATCGAATTTGTGTTTTAAATATTTTTTACATAATTACAATTGCATTCAAAAAAAAATACCAAATTAAATGTATTTAAGTCATTGCGTTTTTCACTTATGGAGTTTAAATGTTTTGAAAAGTACAAATCGACGGGTAGTCAGATATTTGACTATCCGATATTTTGATTTTGATTTGGCTCAATAGTTGATTGGCGTAAACACAATAGATAAATATATGAATCGATTTTATCCATTTAACTCTCTTCCTTCTGTAGTTACCATGTTAATTTATATTCGAATTATCGAACAGACGGACTTCCTCAAAATGAATTTTGTACAAAATGTGATAAAAATCTTTAAATTTATTGCGAATACCGTAGATCAAATTCCATCCATCTAGCTCAAAGGATTTTAAAATTGACATATAGATATTTTCGGGTGTGTTTGATACGTGGAGATTTGATTGAATTTTAAATTCGATTTTATTGACGGTAAAAATATATTCTTAATACTACATATATGGGAAAATAAAAATACAAGTTACATTATACAGAAATGTAGAAAATCGATAATCCTGACATTTAAGCTTATAATTGATTGTTAGATGCCATGAGATTTGTTTCCATTAGATGGATTCGTGTTCATAATAAACAGAACTGAAATAAGGCAATTAAAATAATACGATTTTAATGTGAAATAATTTGGCAGAATTACGACATGAAGTCATATCTATATGGTTTATCTGGAATCTAATCTAGCCTGTCGCCAGAAACAGCTAGTGAGTATAGAAGGTAATTAAAACAATAAATGCAAATGCTAAATTTGTATTTTACTTACAAATGCAAAATGTAAGTAAATTTATAATTATAGGTAAATAAATAAATGAAAACAGTAGCTAATTTGTTGTCCAAAGTATATATCATTACAATACGTGTCATAAACCAAATAATATGTTTTTATTAAATGGAAGACAAGAATTGGATTATCTTTTAACTCTTCCACTCATCTTGGTTTATTTCTTCACCAACTTACATCAAAATATTTAAAACTTTGCATTCAGATTTTAACTCACTTAATGTAGAAAATACGTTTTAATTCATTAAAAATTTATTTTTTATTTAAATGGCTTAAACTTTTATAATAATAATTATTAAAATTTAATTAATATTTTTATGTATGTGATTCAGGAAATGAACCACCAAGTTTGAAAGAATTAATTGTTTCCTACAAAATGGTATATATCTAAACCTTGTTACAAAACTTGATTTTTATTGCATAATTATGCCCAAATGTTATTTTACCGATGTATAATATAAGTTACCTAATTCTCCTTGACTTGAAAAATGTGAGTATCGCCTTAATAATCAAAACACTGAAATGAATTATAAATTAAACATCTTGTGTTTTGCACGAAGCGTATACATCTAGTATCCGCCTCTAAGCTTAAACGAGTTTCATGAAAAATAATTCAGTTTCGTAGAAACTAATTGTTTTACATAGCGAAAACAATTACTTATTTTGAAATGCTCTTTTACATATTCGGTACTTGTTTTAATCAGAGGGCGATTTAGCATTCACAACTCGATTCGGAATACATTTGTTTGTTTTTAGCAATGCAGAATTATGCACCAGTTTCTGCTTTATTGCTTACGTTGTATGGTGTAATTGTTAATATCGTTTACGGGAACGAGAACTTAAAATTCTTTACTGCTTCAGAAATAAGTCCTTTCACAGAAACAATTGTATCGTGTCTAGTTTCGAAAAGTCTGGAATGGTAAAGATTTGGATTTGGATTTGTTAGATTTTATTGGCACAAGAGCATAGATGTTGAGTATTCTGCTCCAAACTGTATTTTTTTTAGGATTAAAATATAAAATGTCAGCTAAAAAAAGAAAATTAAAAACCTTTGAAAAAAATGAAGAAAGGGGATAAAAACCTATTGATCTCAAAAAAACCAAAAAGATGAGCATGTGGTATTTTATCAAGTAAAAGAGAGAATGTGAAGTTGCTAAAATGATATAAACGTTGAGTACTAAAATTAATACATTCATTGAAAATATTTTAACAGACATGATGCAATTGCATTGCGATCACATTGGTGCCTCTTCTCCAAAACGTAGATGGCGATGGGTGAATCTAGAGTGACCTTCTTCTTGCGTACAGCCGACCACCCCGCCACCACTGAACGTAGCAGTATCGACAGGATTTGTTGTGGCCGACTGCTATCTTGAATATTGTCCATCCTTGCATTGACCGATTTGTCAAACTGACATTCTCCTCGAGGTAATTGGCCACAAAGTGGTCAATTACTGTCCTTCTTCCTTATCTACAAACTCTCAAATAGTTGGTAAAAAACTGACCATTTTTGACATCATGTCCTTCAGAGTTTTAAGATTACCTGGTACCATCAGTACTGTGCTTAAGTCATTATTTATAATTTTCAGATTTTTTCTTAACTCCGAGATTTCAATACATTCCTTTAAATAGTGGTAAACAGTAAATCTAGAGTGACCTATACGCAAACGGGTTAAGATAGTGTCTGCTTTTCTATGTGGAAGACATGGTCAAGGTTCAACACGAGGTTTAACACTACGAATTTTTTTTTTTGTTAACAAATCTCATTGCATTTGCCATTTTAAGAGGTAGAGCAAAGCTATGTATGTTTTTTTTTTTTTTAAATCACTCACTGGGATACTAATATTTGTTGTAATAGTAGCCGATTTGGTGGCACTGTTCGCTTTCCCGTTGCTCCCAATACCTACAAGAGAAGACACCTAACATAGAAAAATAATAAATACACGAGAGTAAAGTCTATTAAAAAAGTTTAAAATCTTAAAAACAAGAGAGTGATTTCAGGAATGAAGATGGGATGATTTCAGAGACTGTAAAACACTTAATTAACTGGTGTAAATTATATATTTTTCTTGTGTGTAAATTATATATATTTCTCTTTATTTTTTCTAAGACAAATAAAAGAGTACTTACCACCGCTGTGAAAACTGAACAGGAAGGATGGATTTTAAATGAAAAGACTGCGTTTGGGAAAACAACAACAAATGAAACACTATCAAATGTTGTTGATCTGGCTGTGTATATTGCAACATATTCATTACAGTTATGCCTATGTTAATAAAAAAAAATTATCTATAAATAGAATCTAGAAGTGTCACATTTTGTAAATCCTTCAAATGGATTTAGGTATGAGGGAAAATATTGTCCATTTGGGGTGTTGTATGCAGACGAAGTAGATTGAGGTGCTAGAGAATGCTAAGGGACCTCTGTTTAATCATTTAGATATAATTCAAATGTTGTTATATTATTCCTTTCTATCAATCTCTTATTGGTTTCAAGGAAATTACACCTGTAGCCAATTTTGTCGACAAGTTAAATATATTGATAAATCGGTAATCTTCGATAGCCAGCTGTTTGCCAGGTATTGGATGCACCTAAAATTATAAAAATTATTAAAGGCATTTAAAGGGAAAAAAAAAGTTGTATCAATATAAAAGTATGTTCTAGTCAGAAATCTTTACTGAAAAAATTATTTAAAAAGTCAGTTTAAAGCTTTGAACATAATAAAAAAACAGCAGGAATAGTTTTCAATAATATTTCTCTCATCTTTCTATAAAGATGTTATTCCCCTCTGCCAGCATATAATTGCAGAATTTCGTATCAAACTTCCAATATCTTGCTTGGCATAGACGGACAATAATTTCTAAGTAATGGTATTGGTGTAATTTAATATTTTTAATAAATGCATTGTGTGTTCATTAGCCATGAATCCCTAAAATTTACTAGCAAAGACCTGAAAATCGAATTTATGCTTCAAGGGCGTTGTTTCCAACTAATTAAAGTCAAAATTTAATAAAAGTTATACTCACAAAATTATATACCGATTTTCATCTATTTAACCCGTTACTGGAAACGAGTGAAAACCCCCAAAAAAGGGGGTCTTTTACCCTTACCAGCCTTCTTTGGCGACCAGCCGGTTCACTAGTATTAATGCTCGCTAAAATTTTCAATTAAATATGTTTTGTTACTTGGTCTCAAAATAGAATTTTTCAGCAAAATATTTTTAAGCTGCAAATTTTTCAGCAAAATATTTTTAAGCTGCAAATTTTTCAGCAAAATATTTTTAAGCTGCATATAATTTACTTTTATAATGCACTTATAATGTTATGTAGGCTATAAGCCGCTTTGTTAATTGCACTACGTATCTCTCTCTATTATCCAGTTTCAAATAAAAGTAGAAATCATTAAGCTGAAATTTTAAAATATATGTTTTTACTGAAACCCAGCTTATTGAAAAAAAAAATGAGAACTGAAAGCAAAGTCGTTTGGTTTATGTGCACTACAGAATAATTTTCAAAACTTATAATATCTCAAAAGAATTATTCAACAAAAATTGTGCAGATTGATCTTAAAATTCAGTTTTTAGTTTTATTTTCAAAATCTTTTAAATGATATTAGTAATATTATATATTTTTTTCTATCTATATCTATACTTTAAAAAAATTATGAAGTTAAAATTTTAGACAGTGCTTTGATCCTAAGGAATCATATTCTGCAAAATATTTCTGACACTTAAACTTCTAAATAAATAAACATTTTTCATTTCTGCAAATCAAATCCGACTGATTTATTAAATTTTGGATATTACAATTTAGGAACAATCGACATTTTCATAATCTAGGCCAATCACTCCTAAGAAAACTTGGAAGATGATTGGCTTCTTTGAAACGGTCGATAAAGTGATCTAAAATCGATCATTTTTATTAAATAATTACGTTTAAGTTTTATTAATTTGGTCAATTTTAGAAAATTAATTACTTAATTGGTGCGCAACTCATTTTTGTTTAAAATATTAGCGTCTAAATATTTTTTTTTTAAATGATTCCCCGGGCAAAGGATCTATATAAAAAATTTAGAGTTCATAATTCATAGAACGCTTATTGATTAAATTTATATAAAATATTATTATTTATTTTATTAAACCATTTTGTTAGCAGATATATGTCTATTATAAAGGTTTACAAAATAGTTTTTGGGTCTTTATTAGAGTGGATATTCTGTTATATACTAATTCACATTTGTCTTAAATACAACTGATTTGTTGATTTAATACAGATATTGTAAAACCATAAAAGAATATTTCTTGCATTTTTTTTTTTTTGAAAATATTATATTTCACGTTTATTCCATTTCAAATAGACACGTGCTGAAAATCACAAGTTTTCAGATTTAATTTCCAGTAATAATTAATGTATTTTCTAATTTGGTCTTTCATCAATGTGATGACAACACATTGATAAAAGCTAATTTTTCCCCATGCATACAAAACGCGATCGTGCGGATAAAATATTATTTGTATTTTAAAATAATAAATTGTAAAAAAAATTGTAGAAAAAGTATTGCATAAATTGTTAAAAAATATGGTTAAAATATCTATTTTTAAATTTATTAAAAATAGAAATTTAATTTATAGGTTAAAAATACTTATATCATTAAAAATACAATATTTGAAACTTTAATTTGAAGTAAAAATCATGTTTATGCGATAAAAGTTTTAGAAGTTATTCGGAAAAGCGCCAAAATTTCGCTTAAGGTGTAATTTAAATTCTAATTAAAAATTTAAAAAATATATAGCTCTGTGATACACATATCCGACCCCCAAGGCATGCATGCGTCAAATCTGGTAGATGGAGGTCGTACGGGCTGACTTGTAGAGCACCAACATACACACACACACACACATTGAGCTTTATTATAAACATAAATTATCATGTGGTATTTTGTCCTTGAGTACAATCATGTCCTGAGTACCTTCAAGATTTTCTTTCAGCAGTATGCAGGCAAAAGTCTAAGTATGAATATGCGCGTATAACCAAGTTATTCTTTTTCAAAGCTTTTGTTGCTAGATATGGAATCATTGACTCCATGTCTCTGAAATTGCTTTTAATTTGAAGATTACAAAAAGAATAAAGAAATATTTTTAAAAAATATTTTAAAATATTATATTCTTCATATTTGTTTATTAAATTCTAACAGCTATTAACATTAGTATAATTACATAATATCTAAACAAAACAAATTATCATTAACATATTGTTTAGGATTTTCTTATAAAATGTTTCCAACTTTAAATTTGATAACATTTAACATTTTTAATATTAATATTTTTAATATTTTTGGGGACTACATGATTTCCGGAATGTATTCGGTTTCCAAAAGAAATTCCAATGCTGTTTGCTAAAGGCAAAAAAATTAATTTAATGAATAACAAATATAGCCATTTTGACTCCATGTCTCTGGCCTCTTGAAGAAATTCATGTATCCACTTACGGGATAAATCGTTGCATATCTTAGCGTTTGCAAGCTTGTGAAAGTGCTATCTAAGAGAAAGTCAACTCCTCGATGGATTTAGTTCCAAATTTGTGAGGTATCTATAAATTAAATGCAAAATCTGGGAACCAAAGTTTTTTTTCCATCTCTCACTCTTCTTTTTACGTTTTTCAGTTATATTTGTCACAGACAAACCGACATAATGTGAAAATTATTTAGTATTTTGGAATTAAGGTGTTCTGAAAAGTGGAATTTTATTGAAATCTCTAGTTCCAATTTTTTGACACTACTTTCTTTATACTTCAAAGGTGAAGCAATATAAATATTTCAATTTATTTTAATATCTTTTCAGTTACATGGTTCCAAATTTTAGCATTTATTGATATGTCCATTTGCCCCTCTACAATATTTTTCGTTTGTTTCTAATATACTAATAATAGTATAAAATTATTGCCTGATTAAAACAGTAGTATTAATGTATCCGAAACGTTCACCTATAGTGTCTAATATATTTTATTATGGAGCTTCTAAGGTTCGCGAATGAAAATTTTAAGCTTCATACTATAGTAAAAATTGACAATATTTGTGCGGTTACAACTTGATCCTGATGAGAAATAGTTACGAAAACGCTTATAAGAGACATTTGAATGTCGTTTTGGCGATTACTCGCTTGTATATTGCTTATAAACACGTTTCCAAAAATCGATTTTATACATATTTTGGGTCAGTTAATTCTGATAATTTGTTTCCAAAATTTGACAAAAAATATTAATTATAATTACAAGATCCTCTTATTATATTCACAATTGTGATTAAAATTTTATTTATTTAAGAAAATATATGCTTGAATTATTGGAAATTCATGCAAAAGTACAGACCGTCAGGTGTTCAATTTAACGTCTGATTTGATTCCAAATTTGAAACGAAAATATATTTTAGAAGTATAATCTAACTAAAATAATTCATTTACCTACATTATGAATTACTGAATGCATATGCATGTAAAAATAGATAGATAAATGATCATTTTGTTTGTCAGATCATTTGGTTTCAAATTTTATGTAGATCTATAGTTACGATGCTTTTTCTGTTAAATAAATTTTATACATCTAGATATATTCATTTGGTACTTATTGTTTTACTTTGTATTCCGCAGCCGGACACATAAAATTCATATTAATTAACTTCGGTCAAAATTTGATAAAAATTTCCAAATTTGACGTTAAGATCATTTACCAAGTTCTATCCATCAAGCTGAAAGAGATTTTGAGTAGTTGTATACACAGATAGAACGATCCGCAGATTGACATACATAATTTCAAAAATGTGTTTTTAGAATTCAGGAAATTTTGAATTTCGACAGAATCTGGAGTTCAAATCTTTGAACCATTATTTTGTTTACTTCATGTAAAAGAAAGTAAAAGAAATAAATGCAAAGCTTTAAGATATGATCAACAACTTTATTTTCTTAGTACAATTTCGTGCAAAATTATAAAATGATTCATTTAATATTTTCTAATGTGCATTTAATGCATTTCTTTAAAAAAAATTGAAATAGAAAAACATTTTAAACTCTTTTTTTATCGATTCAATTGCCTAACCCAGAACATTTGTTTAAATAAAAGAGAGCTATTTTTCTTTCCTCTACCACTCTCATTTAAAACAAGTAACGACGAAACAAATACCATGAATCATTCTGCTGTAGTAAGTGCCTGTCGAAACAGATTTAAATGCGAAAATATCTTGATGAAGATTACAGTTTTTCACATTCATCTCCAGTTCTCACAAGCTGTTAAAAGAGCTACAAAATTACGGGTTTTAACTTGGCACGGAAATAATGAAGGTTTCCTACGAAGGAAGAGAAATGATGTATTCAGTTCAATGCTAATTTTTTGTTTATTGGTTTTCTCTAATGCCGTCAAAATTTAATGTTTTTTTGAGTAAATAATAAGTAAATTTTCGAAGGATACAAAAAAGCTTTGAAATCGTCAAAAAGAAATCTTAGATCTCCAGATTTTGACGAATCTCTACGTTTAAAACTCAATGAAATTCTGTCAGCCTCTCTATGAGCACGGTAATGTAAAAACATCATGGACTTGAAGCATGAATTTTATTGTGTCCTTACATCAAATTTGTAATTTTCAACCAAATTCTGTACGCACTTAATTCATAGGAATTTCGTAGACACAGTAACTGCAACATTAATTCAAAGGAAGTGGAGCTAGTAACTGCAACATGTAGAATTCTTGGTGAATGTAATTGATACTCAATTTCAGAAATCCATATACAACAGTAAAAAATTTTGAATCAAAATCTGACATTCAGTACTTTAAATACTTCAATTATTAAATTTGTTCAGTGTTTCAGTAATTAGAAGTTGTGTAGAGCAAATTACTTTTCAATGTCTACAGGGTGGTCATAATTAAAGTCCCACTTTGAAATGGTCATAAAAGGAAAACTATTGCACCAAATGTTGTCAAACTTGTAATAGTTTAAAAGGAGTCATGGGATTTTTTTTTTCTCCAAAAAAAGGGGGAGGGTGTTTGAAAACTCACCACCAGGAGTGAAATGGAGCTGTATCAATAGTATTACCCACTTAACTGCCTTATTTTCTTTACTATCTAATAAGATGACACCATCTATTTTGAGAATATTTTCTTATTTTGATTCAAATGGAAATCGATTGAATACTTGACATAACTATGTATTCGAAGTAATTTTAATATTGGATTATAATCGTTATGAATGGTTTATATTTTGCTCACAACTATTGAAATTCGATAAATCGACGCGCGTATAGCACTCGGACAAAACAGTTAAGCGGTTAAGTAAAATATGATATGAAAAAAAAAAACGTTTTCAAATGTGTTTAATCATTTTTGAAAGGTGTTGCAAAGCATGTTCAATGTGTGTTATCTCAAAAGCACTGTTTATGATGATAATATACACAATTTGGCGGAACGGAAAGATGCGATGCATCGACATGTGGGTAACATTCCACCTGTTATGCTAAGAGCTACTGTTGAGAATGTAGAAATGCGATTTAAATTGTTTTCAGGAAATGGTGGGCGTCACATTAAGCATGCTTTATAGAAAGCTTCAGAAGCGATTAAACACATTTCAAATTGATGTCTTCATGCCATATTTTGTTTAACAATATTGCATACATACCCAATTTTCCCCTGGTGGTGAATTTTAGAACTTTTTTGCGAAAAAGAAATTCCCATGACCACCTTTAAACCATTACCAATTTTGTTAACATTTGGTCCAGTAGTTGTCATTTTATGACCATTTCAAAGTGGAACTTTGATTATAACAACCTTATATATTCACTGCATTCTTTTCATTTGTAGCCAATGAAATGTTTCTCACCAAGTGATAATCACGTTTATTGAGCACAACATATTGGTTATTGTTGTCACCTGACAACACTACAGTGATACAGCTTTTCTTCTTCTTTAAGAGTCATAATGTAGCTTAGAAACGAAATATTTAAAAATTTCGATTTTTACTTTCTTCTATGCGTAGTATAGAGAAATAATAATAATAATAATAAATTAGAACTCAAGATTTTGACGAATCTTTAAATTTTAGACCTTTATATGATAAAAAAAAAACAACATTTTTTGGAAAATGTCCGCCCGTCTGTCTGCTTGTGACAAAGATAACTAAAAAACGCTGTGATCTAGATGATTGACAATTAGTATACATATTTTATATCAAAAGTGTACATTATTGCCAAATTTTGAACAAAATCCGTTTAGATTACGACTGCCTGTCTGTTTGAATATAATTTAACACGATATCAATAAAACGAAGTGAGCTAGATTGATAAAATTCGATCCAAAAATTGAGCATCCATAGTCTAGTGATCTATCAATTTTTGAAAAAATTCCAGCAAGAGGTTGACAGTCTGTAGTTTTATACTTTTTGAAGCATGTTAGAGCAAAAACGGAATGACTTGAATATATCAAATTTAGTATGGGATTTTTGGCATGGGACAACAGACGTAGTTTTGTGCTAAATCTTTGTTTCAATCGGTTGGAAAGAAAATTCGATTTCCGCATACTTTTAACCACATGTCAGGAAGAATCGCCAAATAACTCACCAAAAATGACCCAAAACTGGCGTCCTGTCAGCGTGATTTGGGCGTCCCGGGTTCTAGTCCCGGTTCGGGCATGTTTGTTCTTCGTCTGTGTTCTATTTGTGAGGTGTGTAAATGTTCCCCCTCCCCCCTTGTAAAAAGGGGCTCTGCAAGCGAATGTAACGCATGAAATAGCTAAGTCGTACTCTTCGCCCTAGTTAGTGCTTCTGAGAAAAAAAGAGACGCTTATTTCGACTTAAATCGCTGACAGATAAGTGTCCGCCGGCTTGTAACGTGCTATAAGTAACAACAACAGGACGACACAATAGATTCAGTAAAAAGAAAAGTAAAGGCTAAATTCATGGTTAAGATTAATATTTCACTAACTATTTTACGCCAATGCCATGCAGGGATAACATCTTTATTAGAGATTTTGCGAGAAAATTTTGGGGGTACTATGGCAGCTGGTTTAAATTCGTTATACATCTCTTTTAAGAAACACTGTGCAGTTAAAATTAGCATTCAGATTTTAAACTGTGTCTCTTCTAGCTCAATGGTTTAAAGGAGAAACTGACTCAACCATAATCAAGCTTAATGAAGTTTAATCTTGCACTCAGAAACATGTCGCCTTGTCGTCTGAGACAGAGATTAGGTTTGAGGTAAACATTGATTGCAGGATAAACACTTCGAAGATTGTCGTGTCAAATCAGACTATTTCAGTTAATTCGAAGCTAGACAGTGATTGTTTATTGATGAGATCATTAATATTATGAAGTCGATTCTTATAATAATTGTGTCTCTATCTCTAAAGAAAATTAAGATGAATGATATATATTCATGTTTAGTTTTAGTAAAGGTTATTGTGTGTTAGTTGGTCGTTTGCATTTAAGACTGTGCGACCTAGACTTCCCAACTCGGCAAATTTATATTTCGGATGTCAAAAATGTGCAACTAATAGAAATATTTTTCTGAAATTTTGATAAAAAAATTAAGTCAAATATTGCCATTCTTCCGTAATAAATTCTGAAAATATTACGAGGCAAATTCTTTCTTACTCTGGAAGGAAATTTACAAAAAAAATAATGATAATAATTTTTTTGTTGTATAATGTTTTTTTTTCTATTTTAGATATATTTAAACTTATTTTCAGCAATACATTTTATATCTCAAATGAAATACAAATAATATTCATTGCTGCTATTAATATATCATCCTGTTTTTTTTTCTTTTTTTTCATAATTAAAATTTGAAGATCCAATTTATTTTTCCATGATTTGTAGGCATGCTTTAAATCTTTTTTTAAATTTTGTTGTACTTAATATAATATAGGTTTAACTTCAGAATTAGGTTAAAATGAAATATTTTTAAAGTGCTTTTAAAATCTTTATATCAAAGTTCTTAATGTTTGAGTGCACTGAGCGTGGAGTGATTTAGCCAAGTATGGCTATTGAACCAAAACAAATGAACAAAATAAATTCTCTAAGTTCCTTTTTCCATTGTAAGTTATTGCATCCATATGACAAAGAGAAATGTGAGCAAGAGATAATATTGACACATAACGCAACCCTAGATAATATATTATTTAGCTTAGTTCAGTAATATAAACGTCCAGTTTTAAAGCAACAGTTGAGCTATTTTGGGACAGACCTCATAATTTCAGACTGCTGTAGGATGATGAGGACGATACCTGAGTTATCACACTCCTCTCCAAACTTCCACACCACACCAGCTGGAGGACGTTTTGTCCTGACTGATTGAGCTAGATTGACAAAATTCGTTACAAAAATTTAGCATCCATAGTCTAGTGATCTATCAATTTTTCAAAAAATTCCAGGTAGAGGTTGACCATCTGTCATTTTATTTTTTTAGAAGCATGTAAAGGAGATAGCGCAAAGACGAAATGGCTTGAATGCATCAAATTTGGTATGGTATTTTTGGTATGGGACAATAAACGCAGTTTTGTGCTAAATCTTTATTTTTATCGGTTGGAAAGAAAATTCGATTTCCGCATACTTTTAACCACATGTCAGGAATAATCACCAAATAACTCACTAAAAATGACCCAAAGCTGGCTTCCTGTCATAGGGATAGCGTGATTTGGGCGTCCCGGGTTCTAGTCCCGGTTCGGGCATGTTTGTTCTTTTTCTGTGTTCTATTTGTGAGGTGTGTTAATGTTCCCCCTCCCCCCTGTAAAAAAGGGGTTCTGCAAGCGAATGTGACGCATGAAATAGCTAAGTCATACTCTTCGCCCTAGTTAGTGCTTCTGAGAAAACAAGAGACGCTCATTTAGGCTTAAATCGCTGACAGATAAGTGTCTACCAGTACCATAAGTAAGAGCAACAGGGCTACACAATAGATTCAGTAAAAATGCTAAATTCAAGATTAATATTTTGCTAACTATTATACCCTAATGCCATGCAGGAATAACATCTTTATTAGAGATTATGCGAGAACATTTTGGGGGTACTATATCAGCTGGTTTAAATTCGTTATAGGTGTCTTTTAAGAAACACTGTGCAATTAAAATTAACTCTCCATATTGAAACTTCTTACATCATTTCAATTTAAACGAATAAAATGTTTTCCCAGTAGCAATCACGCAATTAAACCCAATTTCTGAGCTATTAAGCATTCAAATTTTAAACTGCGTCTCTTCCAGATCAATGGTTTAAGGGAGAAACTGGCTCAACCATAATCAGGCTTAATGAAGTTTAATCTTGCACTCGGAAACATGTCGCCTTGTCATCTGAGACAGAGATTAGTTTTGAGGTAAACATTGATTGCAGGGTAAACGCTTCGAAGATTGTTCTGTCAAATCAGACTAAGCCAGTTAATTCTAAGCTAAAGAGTGATTGTTTGTTGATAAGATCATTAATATCATGAAGTTGATTCTTATAATAATTGTATCTTTATCTCTAAAGAAAATTAAGATGAATGATATACATTCATGTTTATTTTTTAGTACAGGTTAATGTACGTTTGGTGACGGTTTGCATTTCAGATCGTGAGACCTAGACTTTCCTACTCGGGAAATTTATATTTCGGATGTCAAAAATGTGTAACTAATAGAAATAATTTTCTGAAATTTTAATTAAAAAAATAAGTAAAATACTGCCATTCTTTCATGATAAATTATGAAGTAGGGGCCGGGATAACCTGGTTGGTAGGGCGTTGGACTTGCATCCCTTAGGTTGTGGGGGGCCGCGGTGGCCTGGTGGTAAGGTCTCGGCTTCGGAACGGGAGGGCTTCAAGTTCGAGACCTGATTCCACCGAAGAACCATCGTGTAAGGGGGTCAGTTGCGCGTTAAATCCGTCATGACCAAACGTCCTACCGCTGGTGTGGTACGGTGTGGAGAGGGGGGGGTGCCAGCTCAGGTGTCGTCCTCATCATCTGACAGCGGTTCAAAATTACGAGGTCCGTCTTAAAATAGCCCTAGTGTTGCTTCAAATAGGACGTTAAAGTAACTAAACTAAACCCTTAGGTTATGAGTTCGAACCCCACCACCGGAAAACTCTCCTTTGTGTGGTGGCTGTCGCATGTATAAATTTGTCATGGTCACTAAGTTATCCATGTCGAGAGTAATACCACTGGGAGCACTAGTTCAGAGTGACCGTTCTCTGATTCAGGTCTTTAAATTACGATCTGTGGATGAGTGAAAGGAATGCATGAATGAAGTCCGTCCTATAGAAAGGGTTGCGATGCGCGAGTAGCTAAGTCGTACTCTTGGCCCTAATTGGTGCTACTGTAAGAACAAGAGACGTTCACTCGGCAAGTCAGAACAACAACACACAAATAATCTGTACTTAAATGAATTAGGGAATAATAAATGCAGATAAATAAATAACAAATAATATTTGATATAGGTGGCAGGAACGCTAGATGAATACATGTCAATTTTTTTCATGTTTTTACTTTTTGTTATGAAAACATAATATGAAATATATAATAAGAATAAATTTTTATATTATAATATTTCATGCAAATACTACAAAATAATATTTTAATGTAATAGTTGGAACATTTCAACATAATAGTGTACCTTGGTTCTTATTTTTTTTATTTAAGGTATCTGTCTACCTACGCAGACAAATTTTTGAAAAAAATCACTCTAATAAGCTGCTTCAGTTCTTTTTCTGGATCAGCCTGATTGTAAATAATGAAAAAATATTGGTCAGGAAATTCTGTGCCGATTGAGATTCTATAAAAAATGTCATTTTGGGTAAAAAAAAAAATTGTAAAATTGTCATTAAAAAGCAAAACACTAAAAAGATTTTATTGCACATATTCCAATTCTTTTGATACACACCATATTTACAGCTGTGGTGAAGGAAATGAACTAGAATCTAAGAAATATTGCATTTTCAAAACAATTATAGCTAATCAAGTATTTCTGTATTGAAAATTTCATAAAATTCGTTGCTGAAAATTACATTAGGCAGTTTTAAAGCAAAAACTACTCAGTTCAAAGTTATATCCATAGTTCATTGCCTTTAGAATACAGGCAATATATGCAAAATGCATATATCATATATGCAAAGGTAATATATTATTAAGTTTTATATATTATATCATATATAAAAAGGTAATATATTATTAAGTTTTATATATTATATCATATATAAAAAGGTAATATATTATTAAGTTTTATATATTATATCATATATAAAAAGGTAATATATTATTAAGTTTTTAAGATATCACGTTTTGCATATGAAATATTTAACGAAATTCAAGTTTTTCAAAAAAATCATTTAAAGTTTTCATTGGTTTTGTAATAAAATGCTTTGTAAACGTAAACAATGTTCAAAAGCCGATGTAATTGCCAATCCTTTCGACATAAAAACTACTCAAAGCGCATTCTAATACGCGTAGCTTGCTGATAGAGCATATTATAAAATAAATTTATAATTCGAGAGGCCTGTATTTGATAAAATATTGAAAAGCATTGAAACTTCCGGTTTCATTGTCAGCTACAGTAGTTTACAAAAAATCACATATCTCGGTTTCTATTTATCGCATAATTAAAACAAACACAAATTTGGAAACACAAATAAATGTGTTTTAAAATTAAAAAAAAAATGTGAATTTTGACTAAAAACTGCCTTTTAAACGTACACAGATACCTTAAATTCCTTTACCTAAACACATGCAACTATTCCATAGCAAATGTAACTAATATACGCAGTTCTGCAGGTTTCAGCAGCGCTTTTGACGTAAATTATGTTCAAAGAATTTCCGATTTATGTCTGCCAGCTTTCCTCCTGCTGGAAATTTCTTATGAAAAAGAATTAGTCTGTGTTCTAAAGGGAAAAGGTTTGTTTGCATGCTTGGATTTTTTTCTCAATGAATGTCAATCCACTCTCTAAATCTCCCCCACCCCCGAAAAAAAAATTAACCATCGAACTGGAATCTTCTCAATGAGAATCAATATACTCTCTAAAATTGAGATACTCACTTATCGGAAAGAAATTTGATCAAGCCATCTTGGTTACTGAACAAATGAAAGGCTTTAAAAGTAATATTCCATTTTTACAATATGACATATCATAGTGAGTGTGTTGTGATTTTCTAATGCACTTGTGTAGATTATAATATTTTTAATCTACACAAACACAGTTACACTGCAAAATTTACAAATACACATAGAAAATTAGGTTTAAGAAAACAGTATGGTGGAGGGATTCCACCGGCTCCAACCGAAAGCAGTCAGCGTTAGCGCAAGGGTTGCGCATGGGAAAAAGTCGACCTCAGGATGCAAGTCTCCCGTTCAATTGCTTGTCCTCTTTAAAATGCCACAAGGGGGCGCTCACTGCACAAGGGGAAAAATAGGTGCTGCAATATAACATTTTGTTATAAATGTGATATATATTGCTAGGAAAATAATGTGAAAAATGAAACTTATATAAAGTTTTTCAGTGAATTAATATTCAGTCTCTCAAATATTTGACAAATATGTATGATAAGAATTATTACAAAATAGATTCATTTAAATATTTACAAATGGATGCAATATAATTTCTCTTTCATATAAAATAGCTGGCAGCCAATAATACAATTGAGAATTTGTAATTTCACTTTCCTGCGCATATAGTTTCATAGTAGAGAAGAGAGATTTTCAGTTAGCACTAATGGACGGCGAATGGATGCCGAATCAATGAACCCAACCTTGGCGGCGATATTAACCCTTAATTCTTTTATTTTCCTTACTATCTTATAAGATGATACCTTCTATTTTGGGAATATTTTCTTATTTTGAATCAAATGGAAATTCATTGAATACTTGACTTATCTATGTATTCAAAGTAATTTTAATATTGAATTATAATTGTTATGAATGGTTTAATTTTTGCTTTCAACTATCAAAATTCGATAAATCGATGCACGTATGGAATGTGGGCAAAACAGTTAAGCGGTTAACGTTATTGGAAACAAAAAGAAAAAATACAAAATAATCGAAAGTGTTGGTGATATCTTCATTTGAACTCGAGTTCCGTAGTTTGTTCTAGAATATTTACTTCAGCATTGACGTTAGGGATATAAAAAGAAGAGGGGCACAAACAAATCTAACGAATCAATAGTCGAATGAATTATGAGCTGAGAGTAATGATTTACAGTTAATTCAATAAGCGCTTTGCATGGAAACAATTATTGAATAAAGATTTACCGCTTTTGCGCTGTTGATTTTTGCAAATATTGTTTGTTGCACACTTCATATGTGTTTTGATTCAAGTGTTTAGAATAAAGCATCGTTATCCGTTACTTAGTCTGCTCTATTTTAACTGGTACATCCACAAATAAATACTTCAATGTATTTCCTCCCCAAATTAAAATGTATGAGTATACCAAAGAAATTTTAGTTGTCTTTACGATTTTATAACATTGAAAAATGTGTCCATCGTTAAAATTCTTTGCTTACTCGTATTAACACCATTTTGTTGTAGATATTGCCCTTAAGAAATTGTCCAACTATAAAATTCATAAATCTCAATAATTAACAAGTACCAAAAAATCATGATTTAATATGCAAAATCGATTATTTGTTTAAAACGCTATAATAAGATAAACATTTATAAGTATGATGCAAATTTTGAATGAAACCTTGAAAGAAACATAGATTCTGAAATTAATGTCATCTAATCGTTTTAACAAAATAGAGATGCTTTGAATTTAGAAAATTTTATAATTTTATAAATTTTAAACTCTCAGTTAACTTGGTTGGGTTATATGCAAATTTCAATTTTCTGAAGTATGAGTTTTATAATTGATCTTCCACTTCCGATTTTTGCGATTTGTACACAGTTATAGTGGGTTAATGCTACACTTTCAGAGGTTAGTTACAGTATTTTGTAAATAGGATTTACTTATATACTAATATTATGTGATAACAAATTACGTTAAGCAATTTCAAAGTAAATTTATAAATGGATTTAATAACATTTGTAGCATTTAATTATAAAATATAATAATAAAATGTTAATGCAATGAGAAATTTTCATGAGATTTTAAAAAATAATAATACATAGTTTTTACATGATATTTTTATTGTATTGGACGCTTTGGTGACCTCGGGGCTCTGGGTCTCCAAGTTCGAAACCCGATGCTTCTTAAGTTCTACCTTTTTTCAGGCTTGTTGCTTATCAAATCCGATGTCGTGAGCCAAGCGTTTCCTCGCTGGTGTGGTGCTGAAGTTTGGAGAGTGGGTGCCAGCTCAGGTATTGTCATCTGACCAGCGTTCAAAGACCGTCCTTAAGAGACCTAATGATGCTTTCAAATGGAACGTTAGTATATCTAAACTAAATTTTTGTGATATCTGTTGTAAATTAATTAAGCAAAGCACATGTAAAAGAATTAAGTAGAAAATAATACTGCAAGAAATATATTCATGTAAACATGATTGAAATAAGAAAAATATTAATAAAAAATTATAGTATGCTTTTAATGTGTTTAAATTTTCATATGACTGAAATTAAATTTTTTAAGTACTTCATGCATTTAAGATTTTATATTGATATCCATATTATTTAATGAAAATTAGTAACGCCTAATTTTTGTACACATAGAAAATGTTAGTAAAAGCGTTTTGTATTTTTTCTTATGTTTTGTACTATTTATTATGTTTTTTTCACTTCGCTCGAATGAAGAAAAAAAAACCTATATCCTGAAAAGAAATACAATATCCCACTATTATATTATTTTCGTTTTATTTTTTTTCTCATCAACTTATAAATTATATGAAACTGCTATTGCAATGCTAAATATAGTTATATCTCATAAATCGGCTCAGTAACCCTTTTTTGATAAACTACTTAATAGATGCATCTCTAAATTTCAGAAATTGCTGATAATTATTTTACATGTCCTTTTATAAAAGTAATAACGAAATACTATTCTTGAACAAAACGTAATGAAATGATTTTTTTTTCGTTCATACTAAAGTCTTTGAAAAACGTTAAGAAAATATTCCCTTCAAAAGCAATTTCTGTCTTATGATTAGTCTCTAATATGACTAAAATTAAGTCATTGTTCTTGAATGTTGAAAGGAGAATGTCCTCGTCATTCCTCGTTGACACCGTCATTCTTCGTCGAATTTCCCCGTCGACACCAAATCCCAACATCGTTTTGGTGTCTAGCAATCCACACATGTTCTTTATGTGAGCAGATAAGGTAAGAATGATAAAAATTAGCAACGCAAAAGCAAAGACGCCTCTATATTATTCTATGCTGGACTGTAGTAAAGATCAATGAAGTGAAGTCTGAAATCTTTATATTATGCTGATTCAACATATTTTCCTTTTGAGGGATTGCAGAAAATTTGATCAATTATTATCTTTCATATATTTTTTTATGAGTGCCTTTATTTTGCATTTTTGAAATGCATTTATTTTCCTGTTAGTAGATCACTATTTGTTTTAATACGATTTGAACGTATAATTTTGATTTGTGTATTCCTGACTACTATGTGTAGAAAGATCCCATTGACAAAATTAAGATTATCGAGAAGTAGAAAAAAGCGTGGTGAAGTGTGGGACAAATGCAAGAGATTATAAATTAGTTATGGAATAGCAAAATTTATAATTTTTCTGCTGGGTTGTAGCAAAGGATAATGAGTTGTGGTGAGCTGGCTCATAATATTCTCATTTTATTAGGATTTTATCAATATTATTTTCTATTTACAATGTTTTCATTTTATATTCTTATGATCTTTTATTTTCTATTAGTGGATCACTATTTATTTCAAACTGATTTTAAAGATTAGTTTTGATCTAAGAGTTGGTGAACATTCGGGATAAAGAAGATCCTACTTCAAGGAAACTAAAACTTTATATTTATTATAAATTGTTTTTAATTTCTGAAACATTTTGTCAACATACATGTGATTGCATACTAACCATTCGTTAGTGAATCTCTGACTATCCTATTCAGGATATTTTAAGAGGATAACAGCCCTTTTTAAAGGACATATTTTCTAGTTCGTCTTTAAGAAACAGCATTATTTTATATTTAAAAAAAAACACAGCTCCATTTAACCAATTCTGATTTTATCAATTGTTTTAAAACGCTTTATAAAACTATATTCTTTTATAAAATGAATATACCTGAAGAAAATAAAATCCTTAAACAAAGCCGGTTCTATATAATTTCTATATTAATAGTACATAAAATAAGATAAAAGAATTTTTAAAAAAAATTCACCAGAAAGATAATTTAATTTTAAAAAAATCAGCAAATATTCTTTTTTTTCTTCGGTCTTTCTACTATTTCTTCAGGAAAAAACTATATTCTGCTGTCCAATGCTAATTTTATTTTCAAATTCAGTGTGATTCGTACATTTATACACAAAAAAAGTTTTGGTAAACAGAATAATATATTCCAACATTAAATTTTAAAGTAGATGGTTGGAAGAGAAAATATGAGTTTCTTTGAATTTCCAACTTCAAGATGAATTTTATTTAGAAATAAATTTGTTAAGAAAAAAAACAAGAATTGCTTTCATGAGAATATATTTTTTTTATGAATTTTCAATGTAATCTTCGTTTTCACATACTTTAAAATGGATTCCATGCCAATTTTCTTTAAAAAAATTCTTTTTGCATTCTGTTATATAAAGCATATGAAATTTAATGAGTTTTATCAAAAAAGTGAATTTCGAGATGTATCTCTCCTTTTTTAACCTTCCTGAATCAATTTTTATTCATATATATATATATATATATGTAACCAATCTAAAGTTAGAAATATTTTGAAAACGAATTTTCTAATTTCTAATTTTCTGACAATTTAACAGGATCAAAAGGATTTGTAATAAAAACAAAAATTTCTATATTGAAGCATCAAATAACGTCATTAAAAATTTACTTCATTTTCTAGAATTTGAATATGCTTGAAATAAGTAAGGATTTTTTTAAAACACACTTTTTTTTTTTTAATTTTCATGTATACAAAGGAGAGCAAAGAGAAAGTATCTGGAATATCAAAAAATTCTTAAACGAATGTTTCAGAACTCTTTTTTATTATTTCCAACTTTGAATGTGATAACTTAAATCGCTTTTAGTTAGATGAATTAAATTTCGTATGCGATCTTTACATCAAATCGGTATATATTTCTCGAATTTCCGTACGTACTTCGTATAAGAATACAAAAAGAAACACAGCAAATGAATGTTCATCTATTCAACCGAAATTTACAAAGAACTTCAGTAAAAATGACTAAAATTAAGTCATTGTTCTTAGTAATCTTTTAGTATAGATAATTTCTCATTGAAATCTGTAATGTTAAAATTCGAAAAATATATTGGATAATAGGGAATATGTTTTCAAATATTCAAACATGTAGTTTGCTTATCAAATCCGATGTCGTGAGCCAAGCGTTTCCTCGCTGGTGTGGTGCGGAAGTTTGGAGAATGGGTGCCAGCTCAGGTATTGTCATCTGACTAGCGTTCAAAGACCGTGCTTAAGAGACTAAATTTATTTGTTAACGGATGGTTAAATAGATTTATATAACAATACCTGCATCGTATTGATGCTTAAGATATGGCTGTTGTTAGTAACGGTATACATGCTGTAAATCATATTATTAATTTATTTCTGTTTTAGAAACTTTCTGAAACAAAAACAATTCGTGGAACGTCAAAATTCGAAAAATATATTGGATAATAGGGAATATGTTTTCAAATATTCAAACATGTAGTTCGCTTAATCCTTCACATTTTTAACTAATTCTACTAACAATTTTGTGCAAACACCGATTGGAAATTATTTTTAGCACTCCCTTAGCAATCGGGGGGGGGGGGGAGTGTCAACAAGAATAGTTGGTCGCAAATTTCTGAGAAAATCATGGAGATAATTATTTATTTTACGACTAGTTTTGAAAGTAAATGTAATGAAAAGGTAGAAAAGCATTATTGATTAAGGTAATGCTATTGCTTTCCTGAATATACATTTAAATATTCTTAAGCTATCCAAATTAATGCATATTATTAAAAAGAACTTATGGAATCCGATAATTCAAGCATAATATTAAATATTTAGGTAAAAATGTAATCTAGCACCATAAAATGGGTCGTTAGCATTATTCTCTTTTAAGGTTGTTAAATAATTAAAAAAAGAATGCATTTATTTAAAATGTCACCTTGTTATTCGATAAGACAGAAAAAATATGAATTTAAATCAATCATTCTACTTAAAAGTTTTGCAAACAAATTAAAAATTGTGCTGATAAATACAAAAAGGATAAGACGAAGACATCTTTGAAGTTAATGTTAAAAGAAAGCAATTGGGTCATCCTCACATTAAAAAAAATCCTTGACTAGTGTGTTATTTGGCCCGCCATTGGCGACGTCTGCGGAAACGATTGGCGGGATTTGCCACCGCCGTTGAGATTTATTGTTGCTTTTTTTTTTAATGTTTGATATGATAAGAAGATCTTGTGTGGTGGAGGGAGAATGATATTTGTGCATTTGCTTTGATTTTGAATAGATATTTCTAAAGGAAAGTCTGAATGCTGCCTTTTGTTTATGTGTCTTTTCTAAGAAGTATCAAACGCTCGTGGCATTACAAATAGTTTGATAGAACAATAAATCCATTATAGCAACCAAGCAGTGTTTTATATCATATATGAACCAGTGGGAAAGATTCGCCCCGAAAACTTCCTCGTACACTTTCTAATTAAGGTGTTTTACCATAAAACGCATTGCATGGCATAGATGTACAATAGTACAAAATATTAACCTTTGGCGTGAATTTAGCACTTTTACTGGATCTATGTCTTATCCCTTGGCGAATTATTATTATTTAAATATTTACCTTTGGCATGAATTTAGCAGTTTCACTGAATCTATCGTGTTAACCTTTGGCGAATTATTATTATTTTAAATATTAACCTTTGGTGTGAATTTAGCATTTTTACTGAATCTATCATGTTATCCCTTGGCGAAATATTATTATTTTAAATATTAATCTTTGGCGTGAATTTAGTATTATTACTGAATCTATCATGGTATCCCTTGGCGAATTATTATTATTTTAAATATTAATCTTTGGCGTGAATTTAGCATTTTTACTGAATCTATCACGTTATCCCTTGGCGAATTATTATTATTTTAAATATTAACCTTTGTCATGAATTTAATATTTTTATTGAATCTATCGTTTTATACCTTGGTGAATTATTTGGTGATTAATCCTTGGATTACCGTTAATAGTATCCAAAAATCTTATTTGTGTTTGACACGCTTTTTTCTCAAATGTTTGAAATAAAACTTTAACACAGAACTACAAATGTAGTTGAAATTTCTCATACCAAATTTGATTATGTAGGTCACTGCGATTCTGAATTATCACTTTTACTTAATTATGCAAGTACAGACCCAGAAAGTCAACGACTTGTTGGATTTGGCTTAAACTTTGACATGTGCATACAATATAAATGTTAAATCTGTGCACCGAATTATATTTTTCAAGCTCTCTTGTTTTTGTCATTATCGTGCTAACTTATATTCGAACAGCCAGACAGACGAACTTCTGAAGAGATTTTACTCAAAATTCGATATAACTCTGCAAATTCTATGTAAAGACAATGTACCCAAATTACTACAGTCTAGATTAAAGCATGGGGGTTATGTTTGCACAGACAGATGGACAATTTCCAAAAATGTATATTTTGCACTCAGTCAGATTTGAAACGTAGAGCTATCTATGTAGCTTTCTTCTTTTTGTAGTTATAGTGTTAACTTATTTTCGAACAGTCAGACAGACAGACTTCCTTTGAGTGGATTTTGCTCAAAATTTGTTAGAAATTTCAAATTTGGTATAAAGGTTTATACTAAATTTAATCCGTCTGTATCAAAGTGCTTTTAGATTATCTTTGGGACATTCATTCTCCAAAAATGGGTTTTTCGAACTCAGGGAACTAACTCTAAAACGTGGAAATTTGTCAAAATATCGAGTTCGAATTTTTCTCTATACTATGCTCCAGTATTATTATACTTTCTCTATATTTCGTATACGAGAACTAAAACACAAAGAGTTATCTAAATAAATTATTATAAATATAAATATATTATTATAATAAATATAAATTTGATATCAGTAAAAGGATAAGGTTGCACATGTTACGGTAGTTTAAAATTAGCTTTGTGAAACTATAATTTTGGAAGATGTTTGTGAAAAATGCAATGATTTGCTTAATTTTTAATTGAATTTTATTATAATTAGCTTTTGACTTGAAAACTGACCGTGGCTTTCTTTTTATCTTGAAAAATATAAATATCATCAAGGTCTGAGAAACTATAGATTTGTATTACATAAAATATAAACAATCATATAAGAAATAAACAAAATATATTAACAAATATTCATTCATTTAGACTACACAACAGTATAAATAGAAACATTTGTTATAAAGAATTCACAATCATTTTAAAAACAAATATGATAGTAAATTGTGGTTTCAAAGTGGTATATGAAGAAACTGTCAAAAACAATTCAAGCAAATTTGTTCCCTTTTAAAATGCCAAGCGATTATTGTTCTATAATATTGTTGCTGTTGTGACTTATGGCACTTTACAAGCCATCTGACAGTTATCTGTCAGCGATTTAACCGAATGAGCGTCGACTATTTTTTTCAATAGCGCCAACTAGGGCCAAGAGTACGTTTTAGCTACTCACACGTCACAACCCTTTTATGGGGCGGACTTCATTCATGCATTTCATTCAGTCATCCACCGATCGTAATTTAGATCTGAATCAAAGAACGATCACCTCTGAACCAATACCCCCCCCCACGTATTGCTTCCACATGGATGACTTAGTGACCACAACATATTTATACGGGCACCAGCCACCACACACACGGAGAGTCTTCGACCGGCGGGTTTTGAACTCTCAAGCCAAGGGATGCGAAATAATAACTATAAATATAAACTATAAATATAGTTAGTAACTGAAATATAAACTATAAAAATAGTAACTATAAATATAAACCTGTAGTCCATTAAGTAGACCAAAAGTGTGTGTACTTATTTTGCTAAAATTGCGTACAGTTACTGCTAGTATGAGCATTTTGGGGGTGGAAGGGGAGAGGAAGGAATTTTTTAATCTTTTTTTTTATTTTGTCTATTTTCAGTATTTACGACTTTATTTCTCAAATAAAAACCAAAATCAAGCAAATGCTATGTAGCCGACACATTGTATTTCGAAGTATATCGTTCAAAAGGGTTGCTCCAGAGTCATTTATTACTTAAAAAAAGATATATTTTGGGATTGAAGTTCAAAATATATTGAGACATTTTCTTTGTTCAGCAATGAAATATTACAAGTATGAATTCTATGAAAATAGACAATCGATAGACAGAAGTGAAATCCAGTTTCAATTGCAACGATTTATTCTGTTATTCCGAAGATTTGTTTGTTACATAATCACGATCAAATACCTTATTAATTTTTATTTTCGGATTTGTCGTGGGAATTTAATATCCCTTGAAATAATTGAAAATGACATATGCGTAAATGATTTACTTTTTAATTGTATTTTAAGATGTTCCTCAGTCTCAAAGACTTCAATGTTTTGGGTATCATTGGCAAATTTGACATATTTTAGCACCGGTGAGATATTTAATGGTAGATTTGTTCGCATTGTTAAAAGCATGAGTTTAACTTGAATCACTATATGTTGTTATTATTTATGACACTTTACAAGCCAGCTGACAGATCTATCAGTGATTAAGCCGAGTGTTTTTTCAATAGCGCCAACCTGGCCAAAGAGTACGACTTAGCTTCATCATGCGTCACGTTTCCTTGCACAACCCCTTTTTACAGGGGGGCACATTCACACACCTAACAGATAGAACAGAAGAAGAACAACCATTCCCGAACCAGGAACTCGTGACGCCCAGATCACGGAGATGACGCGCTACCCCTATGCCAGGACGTCATATGGAATCGCTTATAGTTTAAATGATGTTTCAATTTTTCTGATTAAAAAATATTAAATTTGTTGAATGCAATTATGAGACACAAGACTTCACATTCCAAGATTGATAATTAAAAATTTATATTATTTGAATTTTAAAATATAGCTATTCTTATGATACTAAAAGCTGAAATGTTGACCAATTAAAATGTATTAAGGGTAAATGCTTATAATATACAGACATTTAATTGTAATTATTCGTGCTAACACTAATTCGTAATTATATGAATTGTGATAAAAGTAATGGCGTGAGATCTATAGTTTACAGCAATACTAAAAATTATTTCCTAATTATTTTAGCACATGAAAAGTATTCTATTATTTTACAAAAAAGGAAACCCTGAGGGGTGATCTTCCAATTATTATTCCCAGTAAATATATTATTCTACAGTTTCTAGTTAAAATAATAGTTTTTGGATAAGAAAATGTTTTTTATGCATATGCGATATTTCATAAATATCGTTCAGAATTGTCAAAATAATAATTTTGACAACGGTGAATGAAATATAAATATTTGGCTTGAATATATCATTTTTACTGAACCTATCTCGAGAATACGATATTTGAGGTCCTTTTCACCGCTGATAGACTCCATAATTTGGCTCAAAACTTCATTTGTAGTTGAAGATCGCATATAGAATTTTATTGATTTGTGTTATTGCTTAATGGATTTATTACATTCTGAAAATCATTGGTATAAATCAATACGTTTTGGGGTTATTGCGTTCACATACATGTGAAAGTACAGTCCTACAGACAATCAAACAATTTATATCCATATTTTGATTCATTCATACCTATATTTTGGATACTAAACCTGTGTAACAATTTTTTCAATTTAACTATGTGTGTTTTGCAGTTACCAAAGTTCACTTGTACTTTCAGAGCCAGACAAAGAGACTTCTTCTGAATAGAATTCTTTCAAAATATGACAAAAATATACGAAATTAGATTGTAATGCATTAAACCACATTTCAACTTTCGAATTCTGAATGGTTTTTAATAATCATGTTCACAGACAAACTTAAAGACAGTGTCAAAACTGTACGTTTCGATCTCAGAGTTGTTTTAAACATGGAGATTTATCGAATTGTTTGACTCTTCTGTACTTACTTTTTCTATATTTTTATACGAAATAGTAAAAATTAGTATGTTTCTCACTTTAAAAGCTTATTGATTACAAAATATTAATTTTAGCATTTTTTCAAAATAATTTCTTGCAAATACGCGTATATACATATTCATTTCCAATATTTTTGCGGCATACGATGTAATATATATATATATATATATATATATATATATATATATATATATATATATATATATATATATATATATATATATATATATATATATATATATATATATATTACTTTCTTCTTTTTAAGTATAGCGTACCGTAAGAATGTTTTATGCAAAGATTTCTAAACATTAGACTTCTTTGACTAATCCTTGGAAATTTGAGAAGTCTTCGAGTCGAGTGATAGTATAACCTATTTTAGGCTTAACTCGATAGGGGAATAAAAAACACGTCAGTTTTTATTTATGCTCGGAAATGAAAAACTTATATTAGAAGTCTAAATTGGACGTTAGATTTGCAGTTAAATGGTTTCGAGCTCTTTAAAGACTTTCTTTAATTGTTTAGGAGAAACGGTGTATATACAGGGTAATAAGAAAGGTCCAATAAGGCCCTTTAAACTTAAAACGGCGTCTTGCATAACCAGAATTGTACCATATACATGTAATTATTTGACAAAGTTGAATTTATTGAGGCAGGTTAAAGCGTTCCTAGTGACGAAAATTAAAAAAAAATATTGAAGATTCGGCTGAAACAATGAGAAAATGATCGTTATACCAAAATAAAAGCACAAGAGTGCCATGACATTATTTTATAAAATAGGTAAAGATATTAGTGAATAAAATTATAAACTTTCCGTCTTGGAAAACAATTCGTCTAAAATAAAAAATGTATTATCCGTAATTATCAGACAGTTTTTTCGGGTTAAGCAATGGTGAAATGAATTTCAGCAACAATGAAAGTAAACAAACGTTATAGGAAAAATGTGCTCGAAGAGGGTGGGTGTCTGAGGATACATTTTAAAATTTTATGATGGGAATTTCAAATATATGACGGAAAGTTCGAAACTTAAATTGCAAATATGGCTGTCAATAAAAAAGAAGCAATTACCTTTATTAGGCTTTTTTCTTTCGTGAAATGTTAAACTCAATTTTTTTATTCATTTTCCTCATTTTTTGGAGTTATTTTTCTTTTTATTTTGCCGGTAGGGACGCCAGTAAACTCAGCAAAATCACTTTATTATAAGTACACATTATTTCTTTGGCTATAGGAGAGACCGTATTGAACTTAAAATGAATTTACCAATCGCCACGCATACGTACATACATGTAATCAAATTGTACCACGTAATTACATTCTATCAATAGTTTCAAATGAACTTCCTCCACAATTTGTTCTGAATTTCATAATTTTAGCTAGTTTTTTGAAATGCAACCAATTGATCTTGAACAAGAATACGTTTGAGATATGTCCATATCAAGAACGAAAATGAAGATGAAAGCTTAGAATCTTGACGTAGATCATTATCAGATGGAAGCAGCAAGCGAATCGTCTTTGGCACATAACGGGTTAATAATGAAATGCAAAGATCTAAATCCGGCTCAAATGCATTACACTTAATTAAGAAAAATGTATTAATTTCCTGAAAGAAACAATTTATTATATTATTTTATATTTAAATATAAAATTTAATTAAAATTTTAAAAAAGTTTTAGTGTTATGTTAGTTACTCTAGCCAAATGTTTGTCTTTCTAATCAATTATAAATAAGTTTATATAATATTATTTTCACTCATTTAGAAAAAGGATATATTTGGACTTAACTCAAAGGAACCCTTGAATTAAATATGATAAAATATAATTTTAGCTAATATAGGCAGCTTCAAAATTTCATTTATTAAAAATTAAATAACAACTTGACAAAACTATGAATTCATTTCTAAATTTTTAATAAAAAATAGTTATATTATTTAAAAAATGAAAGCATAAGTAATAGCATATAAACGGGAATAACAATTTTCTTAGTTAGAAAATAGCAGGGAAATTATAAATCAGACCTCCAATCTCCTGCTAGATTTGGATTTTCAATCCAGTTTCTTAAATAAAATCAAGAATTAAAATACGAAAAGCTTTCTCTTTCATAGATGTAATTTTCGAACTGAAAGGACCAGTCTGAATAAAAGCGAACTATTTTTCTTCTTACTTATGGTACCATTTGAAACAAATAACTAAGAAACAGTCTTCACAAATCGTTTTGCTGCAGGAAGTGCCTGTCGAAACAACTTTAAAAGGGGGAATATTTTGAAGTAAATTACAACCTTCCGTATTCGGCTCAGACTCTTGCAAATTGTTGAAAGAGCCACAAAATTACAGGTTTTAGCGCGGCTGGCACAGAATTAATGAATGTTTTCTGGAATTTGAGAAAAAGGATATTTCCTGGGTGATTTTTTTTTCTGTCAGGCGGCCAGTTTAAATGAATTTTGAAACGTTCTTTCCTTTCTCTACCAATATTATCGTCTGATGTAATTGAAGATATTGAATGGTAAATATGGTTGTTCTTTCTTGTTTTAAACAATATTTTGCAGATACTTTGTTGTTTTTTAAAAGGTTATTTTTTTATCTTCTCAAAATTATTATGTAATACTTTTGTATTTCAATTGAATATGCTTTAAATTTTTTTATCGGAAAGAGAAATAAAAAGTAATTAACACGGCATATTTGGTTCGAACAAAAATCTCATATATTTAGTCTGTTCGTTATAAATTAAGATGTTTTACCATGTATGTTTTTTGATTTTTAAGCATTTTTTTTGTTAGTTATTGATCAGTAAAAATATTTCAAAATCTGAAAATGAAAACTTTAGTTTAAAATTCAATATTTAAAATAATATAAATCTAGAAATCCTTCATAGCTTTTAGAATTGGAAGAAAGATAAGAATTACAGAGTAAATTCTTTGTACTATGAAGCATTTGGAAATAAGCAAAGCATTTGAAGTTGTAGAATATTTCTATAACTCGTTTGACAAGAACAGAATACTGGAAATCTTTTGTATTTCAAATATAGCGAATTTGGTGATAAGTAGAACATTGAATCTACAAGAATATTTCAAATACGGCGGAATTGGCTATAAACAAAACATTTTAAGTACTAGAATTGTGCAAATATAAAACATTTAGCGATAAGCAGAATATTGAATTACTATAATCTTTTAAGTATGGTGCATTTAACGGTTAGTAGAACATTGAAATTACTAGAATAATTCAAATATATAGCATTTTATGATACGCAGAACATTAAAAGTACTAGAATCATTCAAATATATAGCATTTTATGATAAGCAAAACATTGAAATTACTAGAATAATTCAAATATATAGCATTTTATGATACGCAGAACATTAAAAGTACTAGAATCATTCAAATATATAGCATTTTATGATACGCAGAACATTGAAATTACTAGAACAATTCAAATATATAGCATTTTATGATACGCAGAACATTGAAATTACTAGAATCATTCAAATATATAGCATTTTATGATAAGCAGAACATTAAAAGTACTAGAATCATTCAAATATATAGCATTTTATGATAAGCAGAACATTAAAAGTACTAGAATCATTCAAATATATAGCATTTTATGATAAGCAGAACATTAAAAGTACTAGAATCATTCAAATATATAGCATTTTATGATAAGCAGAACATTAAAAGTACTAGAATCATTCAAATATATAGCATTTTATGATAAGCAGAACATTAAAAGTACTAGAATCATTCAAATATATAGCATTTTATGATAAGCAGAACATTAAAAGTACTAGAATCATTCAAATATATAGCATTTTATGATAAGCAGAACATTAAAAGTACTAGAATCATTCAAATATATAGCATTTTATGATAAGCAGAACATTAAAAGTACTAGAATCATTCAAATATATAGCATTTTATGATACGCAGAACATTGAAATTACTAGAATCATTCAAATATATAGCATTTTATGATAAGCAGAACATTAAAAGTACTAGAATCATTCAAATATATAGCATTTTATGATAAGCAGAACATTAAAAGTACTAGAATCATTCAAATATATAGCATTTTATGATAAGCAGAACATTAAAAGTACTAGAATCATTCAAATATATAGCATTTTATGATAAGCAGAACATTAAAAGTACTAGAATCATTCAAATATATAGCATTTTATGATAAGCAGAACATTAAAAGTACTAGAATCATTCAAATATATAGCATTTTATGATAAGCAGAACATTAAAAGTACTAGAATCTTTCAATAACTTATTTGGCAGAAAACATAGTATTGGGACTGGTAGGTTAAAAAAAAGCTATGCACTTTGAAGCATAGCCTTTTACGTAAATGTAGATTAAGAATAGTCTTAACATTCCAAAATTTCTTAAGCCTAGTTTCTTTGGATTTGAAAGGCACATACGAATTCCGTGCATAAACATGCGTAATGCTATCGGTGGTACAAAGAATTTGCCATCAGAAAATAATAAAGATAATGTCAGTGAATATTCAGTAGCATCAACATTTGAAAATTTTATATTTCTGGTATATTTCAGAAATTAGAAGTATCCTTTTAACTAAATTTAACTCCTGCACCAGATGTTCCACTGTGCACATTAAAGATTCTACTTTATTACGTTTGTCTAGACAAAAATAAGAGTAATTTGTTATGGATTCGTAAATGTTAGATATTATGATATAGGCTGATAGAGTTGTTAGCGGATTCTTCATTTTCGAACATGAGAGCCATATGGAATAGTTGCAGTGTCCGAAGATATGGTGGACCATTTTTCTACGTTCGTTTTCCAGTTGTGCTAACAATTGCATAATATGGAAATTTGTACTTCCAAAACACTCTTAAAGATTTTTCGTCATGGTCCATTATTTAGAAATCTATGTCAAACAAACTTTATAAGGGTTTTCACACTTGACGTTTATACAATGGATTGGCTGAAATCAAAATATAAACTCTCGAATTTTTTTTTCTAGCAATACTGAAAAAAAGAACGTTATAAAGCAAAAAATAGACTTTATGATAAGTCAATAAATTGCTGAATTTCATCACTTTAATTTGAAATTTCGCCTTATTACTTTATTTTATATAAAGTGTTGAAAGAATACCAAGAGAAAATAATCATCAAAATGTTAGTCTAGATTTTGATGATTTTATATAAAGAGTTAAAAGAATACCAAGAGAAAATAATCATCAAAATGTTAGTCTAGATGTTTTGATGAATCTCCACAAGGCTTCCTGACTCCAAAAAGCATAATTTCATAATTATGTATGTCTTTTTGTAATTACAAAAAAAATATAAAAATTTCCTTTATTTACATAATAGTTTCTAGTATTCCATGGCAGGTTCTTTATGATACTGAGAGTTTTTTCTAGGGATATATATATATATATATATATATATATATATATATATATATATATATATATATATATATATATATATATTTATAACAGCCCAAATATGAAATGCCTATGACAAGATGGGATGGAATTTTTAAATAAACTTTATTTCTTCACGAGAGTTGCCATTAATTTCTAATAAGAGCAATGGGTAAATATATTTTCTTCAAAAAATTTACAGTACTATTACAGATCAATTCTGAATCATGATATTTATATACCAAATACAAAGTTAAAAAAAATATATTCCTTCAACTAGCTGAAAGTTGATTTTAAACTAGCTAATATATTCGGCGTTCATTGGAATTAATTTTTTTTATATCTAATAATTTTAATACGCAAATTAGTTTGGAAAATAGTATTATTATATACAAAATACTTTCACCGTCTAAAACATATTTTTAATTAATATCCGAATATTAATTGAATCAGACGATTTTTAAAACCACCCTTAATTAATATTCTTTATAAATTCTTGGCCTTCATTAGCTTCTTATTATATTATCATTTATTAACTTCTAATTTTATTTATTACTGAAGTAAAAGACAAATTTTAATGGCATTTTAAGACAATTAATTTATGACTTAATTTTCATTAATAAAAATATAACAATAAACCAATTCAATAATTGTTTTGGATAGCTTTTTTAATATTCTGCATTTTCTATTTTAAAATGCTTTCAGAATTTTACTAATGCGTTTTGTCAATAATTCTTTGCGTGTGTTTCTGCTCTTCGACGATATAAAATATTTTATTTGCTCAAAAAAGTTTCATTTTTCGTGACTTCTTTTAAATTTGAGTAATGGACAATAAATTTCTCACAAACTTTTTCAATACTCTTATTACACAATGCTATTATTTACTAAACTGTATTTTACAATATTGTTTATTTAATGCTTTGCAAAAGATGAAGGTAAAGATGACAGCGAATTTTAATTGTAGTATGCTTTTAATCTAATTAAATAAGCTTTACAATTGTTTTAAAACCAATAAAAATAAGTTACCAAAAACAGTAAAGAGCTCCTCGAAGGAAACATTCTTTCAAGTCTAATGTTTTGGGTTTAAAAATTACTTCTGCATAAATAATTACAGTGCACAAACACATTTTATCGTCTGAAATGTTTTTAATTTGAAATGAAATTATCATTCAAGCCAAACGATTTTTTAAACTGCCGCTAATTTTCTTTACTATTTAATAATATTTTTTACAGAAAAACTTTAATTTTTCTTTAAAAATACTAAACCACTAGAAAAACTTTTAATGAATCTTTTGAGAGAATTTATTAAATATTTAATTTTGAAACAATAAAAAAATCTAAAATTGTTGAATAAAAATGATTCATCAAGAAATTGTTAATTTTCAGAAAGTAATAATTTATTTTACTGTTTTTCCAGAACTGAGCTAAGGTTTTCTGGCAACAACTTTTAGAAAACAGAAGGCACTTTTTTCCATTTTAATATGGTGTAAAAGTAGCAATATATATTTTCGGTGGATATCGCAATAAATGCTGAAAAAAAAAATCTACCTAAATTTTTAATTAACTATGTTTTGAGATGACAATCGATTTAACCGCAGTCAGATTTTTTTAATCCAATTAAATAAACATTAAAAAAATAGTAAATTTACCAAATATTAATTAGATTATGTAATTTTTATGTAGAAATTTATTTTTTAATCAAATTTCATTTTTAACGAATCAAATGAACTTGCAAACTTTTAAACTTTAATACAAAACGTCATCATTTATTTCCAAACGTGATTGATTTTACCCTTTGATTCTTCGTATATTGAGCAAATAAAACGCAGCAAATATAGAGTTAGAAGCCAAATGTGCTAAAAAAGAAATAAGCTGTTTCCTTTAATTTATCGTCGAAGTATGTACTTCGAAAGCTAGAATCTAGTTTATGTGGAATCTAGTATATTCCACATAAACATTCCACCCCCTTTTAAGAAAATAGCGGACATTTTGAAAAAACAGGGTCACATTAAGTACACGGAATCATATTGTCTATTAAAATTAGTCATATTGTCTATTAACCCTTTAAAGGGCCATTTTTTTCTAGTCATATTATGTTAAAATATTTTTAGGCTTGAAATTAGAATAAGAAAAGGGATTCATTTAGCTTATTAGATAAATTTAATATGATTAATTAATGAATTTTGTTAATTAATAATTGAGTAACAAATCAAGACACATCATTTTGTGTGAGATAAAGAACTGAAGCATCTAAGTTTCTGACTTTCTAAAAAAATTTGTCAGAACTTATGTCAACCTACATAATTTCATACAAAGATTGATAAATTTGGTGGGAAGCATACTTCCCATGGCCCTAGAAATGGTTAAAGTATATTTTAAATCTGTATAATGAATTTTATCTCTACAACTCTCTTTGTTTTGTTATTATTGTGTAACTTCATTTCGGACAGACGGACTTCCTGTAAACCGATTTTACTCAACATTTAACAGAAATGTGCAAATTCGGTTTTCAGATCGTATACCAAATTTCAACCGTCTAGTGTTAATTGGTTTTGAATCCTCTTTGTCATAGATAGACAGACGGTCCCAAAAATGTGTTTTTCGAATTCAAGTAAGTCTAAAACATGGAGATTCGTCAAAATCTCTCGATTTTTTTCTCTATTACTACACTTTCTCTATGCTGCGTTTACGAGAAAGTAAAAAGAAACCAAATATGTCCTACTCTATAATCATAATTAGAAGTATAACAACATTATAATAAAAGAAGAAATTTATCTATTTTTCGTATTTTTGTACTTAGACTTTCGTATACTCACACGGGGTTTAAATTTTGAAAACAAGCAACGGTTCCGATAATAGAAACTGATTATAAATTTTTGTCAATCTTTCTCTTTGGAGCCTCTTATGCATCATTATCACTTGCACATGGACTTAAATATTTCCATTTAGACCAATTTTGCCCAAAATTTGATAATCTACAAATAAGCAATTTGGTAATCTACATCATGAAAACTTTTCTATCTAGTTGAATATGGAATTATAGCGTTCACAAAAATGGAAAAATATTGACATAATTCCAGAAACCGTTCTTCAGATTCAGAGGCATTTAAAAAAAAAATGTGAAAGTTCAATTTTATGTCATGGTAGAATTATTTAAATATAGAATTACTTCACTATTTTATATTTAAAAATTGTGTAGCTTATATGACAAATAAGAAAGTGAAACAATATCACTGGAAGTAGAAAATACATGATGCCTAGAATATTTTTCATTTAATGCCTGAGAACTTGTCAGAATCCTGGCCCTGAATTTATGCATAAGCTATTTTATTGGAATTAAATGTAATACAATATCCGTAGTAAATCCAGTTTGTCGCCAATGGAAAATAATATGAATTAAAAATTTACGGAATATGTATAATAATTTTGGTTAGTTGATTTATTATTTGGTTTAGCCAATTATTTTTTATAGATTTTGGTTGAAGAATTACTTGCCGATGCACGCTTGAATATTTAAAAAAATATTTTAACAAAATGCTTTCGAATAAAGGTATTTTGCAATTGCTGAAGAATTAAAATGCGAACCTTTCAGATTATTTCTTTTCCTATACAACCTTGAATAATTAATTTGAACTATAATTGAAAAAAAACCCATTATTAATTAGAAAACTTTATATTTATGTTGAAATCATAATATGTTGCATATCCACATCTTGGAACACAAGCAATTTCTTTTCAGTTTTGTGGAATTATTATAATATTAAAAAAAATAGTATATAATGTTCAAGCATAATTAATTGTATTTCCATCTTTCAACATCCTTTTTCTTCTAAAAATAGTACAGGAATTATCAAAGTTTCTAAAATTCTCTTTTTCATCTTAGGATTTCAATAGTATCTATTTAAATAACATCAACAAAACTAAAATTTAAATTTTCTTTTTTATCGACTAAACGTTCTGGCTCAAAACATTAACCTGGAGAAAACGATTTGTTTTCTTTCGTATAAACACTCAGATTTGAGAAATAAGGGATAAAACGGCATTCGTAAAATGCTTTTAGGCAAGAAGTACTTGTAAAAACAACATTAAGAACGAAAGATTTTGAAGGAAATTATGGCCTTCTTCCGCAGGCATCTCTACTTGTTAGCAGCAGCAAAATTATGGGTTTTAGTACATAGCAGAATTAATGATTTTTTCCGACTGAGAAAAATGATATTTTCTAAAAATGTATTTCAAGAACAGTATTTCATGAATACTTTTTGTTGCCTGTTGTATAGCTTTAGTGATTTTTTTAATAAATAATTTTCTTATTTCTTTTTAATATTATATTTCAGAGATAATTGAAATTTCGAAATGTAAATCTTCAGGTGTTTTTTTTTTGTTAGGTTTACAAAATTAGAAATAATTGCATGTTTTACATCTAGATTCCTAAGTGTTAACGTATTTTTTATCCTTGTCTGCTGGCTTTTCACTTTTTCGTATATGTAACTTAGAGAAAGTATTGTAAACGTCAAGAAATTTGAACTTCAGATTTTAATGAATTTCAACATTTTAGACCCTCTATATAATTTCTAATTTCAACATTTTAGGAAAACACATTTTTGGAAAATGCCCGTTTGCGTGTGAGAAAAATAATTCAAAAAAATACTTTGAGCTTGTGGTGAATAGCATATAAGCCAGTTAAAAACTCTTCTACCGGAACGATCGTTTTGGTATATTGGTTTAGTTACTGGACTGCTAACCACAAGGCCCCAGGTTCCATCTTCGCGCATCGCTCATTGCTTCATTGGTGACCTCGAACGATGGTTTTGGTATAATGGTTTAGTTACTGGGCTGCGAACCACAAGGTCCCATGTTCTACCCTTCGCACATCTCATATCGCTTCATTGGTGACTTCGGACGATAAACCTTCAACCTTCGTAACAGCTGTTGAGGCGCCATCTACTCTCAACCCAAAAGTCTTCAGACTCACGTGACGTTTTGGTATAATGGTTTAGTTACTGGACTGCTAACCACAAGGTCCCAGGTTCCATCCTCGCAAACCGCAACAAGCTAAAAGAATGAAATTTGGTATGCGGTATTTAAACCAAATTTGGAGATTTCTATCAATTTTTTAGCAAACTCCTTTCAGAGAAAGTCTGTTTGCCGACAATTTTAAAATAACGATAACTGCAAAATGAAAAGGACTAGATATACAAAATTCTTTACACAAATTTGACATCTACAGAAAAGACAACTGTCTAATTTTGAGCCAAATCCAATGAGGGGTTGATCGTCTGTACTTTCTGAAACATATGAACGACTTAACTCAAATAGGCAATAAGTTTCATATATTAAATTTGGTATGGGATTTTGAGATTGCAACTACACTTTTTAAACACATTTTTGTGCCAACCTATTGGAAAAAAACACATCGAAAACATAGTTTCGATCTTCGGATGATATTGGCTGCATGCCACGGCGTAGTTTCCAAAGATCTCACAGATTCAGAAAGAATGCTAAATTCACACCAAAAGTTAATATATACTAACTGTTGTACGACAATGGCACACAAGATGTTCTCTTGTATGAAACATTTCTTAGAGAGTTTACGAGAAGGTTTTGGGGATACTACGCCAGCTGGTTTGAAATATTATTTTAAATAGTGGAATATAGATATGCCTTAAATAAGAAGAAAAAAAACAGTAAGAAATTTAACATAAAAGTAGAAAAGGAGTTTATATCTTATTATGTATGCATTACTAATTTGCACCTTGGAAACAAATGCCGAATATTGTACGAACATTATCATTGTTTCATTTGCAATAAAAAAGAAAGAATTTTAATAAACAGAAAATAAGTTTTTGCCTTTTATTTATATTTTAAACATTATAATTATTTTTTAAGAAAAGCCTGTTTAAACAAAATATTGGTTATCAAAATTAAGTCTTCAATCCAATTAAATACAATGGTTTTCCAAACCGGAACGCGAATTTCTTCAGTATTCTCATTCTTGTGTTCACTCGAGTCCGGATCCCTCAGAATTTATCAAAGATTATAAAAATATCCTACCTCCCTCGAACACTGATGTAAGAACTATCTTTCTAAGAAGTTGGTATATTGTCACGTAGGTACTCTAGTGTGGAACTCAATGGCACACACAAGAAGTAGAGCTAAACCAATTTATTTCATTAACTCTGAACTCAGAACACAATGACTGACAGATCTGCTTTTATACTAGCAGTGAAAGTTCCAGAATACTTTTCTGGAGACTGTAAGAAAATTCCAGAACACTTGTCTGGTAAACTAAGGAAAGGTCCAGAATCTTCTGGAACATGGAATAAAGGAAAACATAAAATCAAGAAATTAAATCTATACATAGACTACGAATCGCATTGTCTCTAGCGGGATTCGAACTTACGATCTCTTGATTAAGAGATCAGCGCTATGACCACTCGTCGATGAAAATGCGACTGCCTGTTTTCAATGCGGTGATATAAAAGAGAACACCGCTGAGCTGATGGCTATTTAAGCAAATGCATGTTCGAATATCAAAATACATCCCTTTACTCCAAATCCAATTAGGTAAACGTATCTAATGAACAATGCAAGTCTTGTTGATTTAAGCAAAACACTTTTTTGATTTTTTATCCAATAATATTGATAAAATTTACAATGATATTGAACACATGTCGTAGCACATCATGGGGTTTCTTTGGGACTTTCAGCATTGATATCATCTTCGTTTTACAATGTATTACGTTTATTTCAAAATATATGATAGAGTCAAAAGATTTTAATGCTTTTCATCCTGAATTCCTAACTGTGATATGTGACATAATTACTCATCTAGGAAATTTAATCTGACTTGCATAGAACTTATGAATATACATTTTATAATTTGCTTCAATTAACACGGCAAACGTTTGAGAATTAAATGCATGCGATCGCATGAAATGTTGGAATGTCAAAGCGATACTCAATAAACTGTAAATATAATACATTAGGGAACATTTATCGCTACATTCTCTGCACATTACCATTGAGTTAAGATAAATCAACGAGGTACTATCTATTAACTGTGGATTTATTGCAACTTCAAAATGAAATATATAATGAATATTCAATGTGAATTCCGATTTATGCAATGTGGAATCAGAACTTGCGAAATTGTCACTTATATTCATTTCTGGTTTATTATTTAAATGCGTAATAAAACTTTAATTGCATTTAATAAAAATAAAATTCCTCAGACTTATATATGTGTATCTTTCAAATCACCTTCTAAACGAAAGGGCTGATTTGAACCAAAATTTGTACATATGTTCTTTAAGACAAAATAAAGAATACTATCAACTTTTCAAAGACCAAAAGTTAAATAAATATTCAATCAATTTTAATTTAGCTGGTATTTTACTGTAATTAAATTAATTACTATAATTTAAAGTGATAATTTAATGCAAATAATCTTTAAAAATGTATTAATGAAAGAAATATCAATATTTAATAATATAAATATGTTTATATTCAAATTGTTACCATTTCATGACACTAGTTTCATTACAGCACAATATTTCCTCAATTTAGTATCAACTATCAGTGCCCCAACAGCGTTGCCCGTGGCATAACATCCAAGAGAAAGAATTAACTTTTAATTTAAGTCTGATTCATTCTGTCTCTATAACTGAATTGCAGTGCGATTTAAAGAGAAGCGGTTACTTCGCTCAACAGAAGACTTTCCTTCCCCGAATGTAAACAGTCTTTCTCTGATATTCGCTAACCGAGCATTTCTTTCCTATGCATTTTCATTGTCGCGCAACAAATGAAGCGTTTTGGCATTTAATGTGCTCCTACTTAGGTTGGATATCCATTTTTTGGGGCAAAATGTGCTTCGAATCGCCGTTTAATATCAGACGCAAACAAAGAAATTTATCGCATATGGATACCATAGCTCTTGTTATTTGTGCAGGCCTGGTTTGAAGTTTCCGCACATAAGTGGACAAGTCAAATCACAGATAATTTTGTTTTACGCATGCGCGAATCGTAGTAGGGAAATGATTAAAATCGTAGTTTTAAAACTCCTTTTTTTATTTTCATATGACTTCAAAAAATTAAAACCTTCCCCAATAAATGTCCTACAAAATAGTGCAAATATCTCCAATATCAGATAAGTATTTCTAGAATATCTGTCTTTTACACAAACAGATGCTTTCAGGAGATTTTATTTTATACTATGTATGAATACATTTAAAAAATTACTGCATATTAAATTTCATGTTGATTTTAAAGTACCTCGATCATTATTTTCATATTTCTGCTTTATTTTAACTTACAACCTTTTCACAAAATTCTATGCATTTCAAAATATTAATAATAACTAATTTAACAATGCATAAAAGTAAACATAAGTTAATAAACAGAACGCATTCAAGAAATATAAAATCTATGCGAAAAAACGAAAAACATGTTTGAAGATAATAGCCTTTTCAGGTTGCGAGAAACTATGCATTACTTTGCCTTTTTTCCGCAGAAACACAAAATTGAATTTATTCAAAAAAAAAATGCCATAATATATAATAAACGATCATTCCTTTTCAAAGACGCACATATTATTTCTGTACATTTTTTCATTTAGTTATTAATAATTCTAAAAAGTATTGCATCAGTTGTGAAGAATAGAAAATTAAAAACCAAATTTTTAACCAAATTAAAGTTAATGTATGAAATGCAGGCATAAAAAAAAAAAAAAAAAAAAACGATAGGCAAGCATACTATCAGAGATGAAAGTGAGACATGGATATATGCCAAAATATATCGCTTAAATGTTCTAACGATTACAATACTTTTTTTTGCACATTTGCCATACAAGAAAGTAAAAATAATTAAATAAAATAAAAACCGTTTAGGACAAAATATTTTATTTCATTTGACTGGTATATTAAAAACTATATCAATCTCTTTACTTCACCTTGTTTTGAAAAATAATAGCATTAATAAAAAGTAATTTGTGTCTGAAAAATTAAAATAGTACATCTACTAGCTAAACCATGCAAACGATATTTTCATTTTTGATATATATGTTTCTTTTTTCGCCTGACATATGACCTTCAATTATGTGATTGCTAAAACTAGTTCGTCTCCGAAAATTACAAATCTATACTTATAATAAAGATCAATGTGTGTGTGTGTTGGCACTCTACAGGCCAGGTCATTTGACATACAGCTACCAAATTTGGTACATGTATACCTTAGAGGTCAGGAATGCGCACCTGGGGTCCCTTTTTATGAAATTTTAATTAGAATTTTAATTATTAATTAAAAACTAACTTTCCCGCCAAAAAATCTTCCATTTTCCCCACCGCTAACTTTTCCGCCAAAAAACATCTTCCATTTTCCCCACCGTCAAATGAGTAAGGATTCAGTTTTTTTTTCTCCCAACAGTAATGAGGCTATGGTTAACATTTTTCGGCGGATTATTTCAAACGATTCTGTTTATTTTCTTAATGTTTGATGCATTTAAAATTAAACATTGTTAATTAATCCATGTTACAGATTCATTCTGAAGTACTTTTGAATTAAAATAACGCAGAATAAAGGAAATTAAAAATGTATAATCTGCATAGCGTTACCCCAACTGGCGTAGAAAAATTCAAGCATTTGCGTTTACGTAACTGGAGAAAAAAATTCACACATGCGCATTATGTTCTGATTGTTGCCATGACAACCATTATCAACGGATGATTTAAATTATTTTTAGGTTAGCTGCGTGCTTTTGTAAGTAAATTGTATTTATGTGAGTTATATATTTTTTGTATATGCTTATAGTTTTAAGTACATCGTTTTTTAAGTAGTTTTTTTTAAACCAGTTTTCAACAGTTTATTTTAAACGATTCGTTTTATTTTCTTAGTGTTTGAGGCATTTAAAATAAAACATTGTTAATGAATCGATCTGTTCATGATGAACCTAAGAAAATTTTGTTGACAAATTCTTGAGATATTACATAAATTAAAAAAGATATTCTTTAGTGCCCATAAAGTTTAAACGCTGAGTGACTCTATTTTCAGTATTAAGATTATAAAAAAATGCTTTGTTTCAGTAAAAAATATTATTATATTAATTGCAGATTAATTCTTTCCACTTTAATTTAAAGCATAAATAATACGGGTGCTAACAGAAAATTAGAGAGATACATATTACGTTATGACTGAAGGCCTTTATAATATTATGAATGAATTATATGGCAATAAAAATTTGAAGTTTTAAAATATTTTGATGAAGAAGCTATTAAAATAGGAATTGCATAAAATATTTGATTATAAATATTTTAAAGAACATTAAGATTGGCGAACCGGCTGGTCGACAAATTCTTGAGATATTACATAAATTAAGAAAGATATTTTTTAGTACCCATAAAGTTTAAATGCTCAGTGACTCTGTTTTTATTAATCATGTTATTAAAAAAATTAACATTTATTGACGAACATGCTGACATTCACCGTTACTCTGATGAGACATTATAAAATCTGAATAGCTAAACATAAACGTGTAAACAGCTTTGCGCTGGTTTCTATGGCAACACAGCTGGAAAGGGAAAAGAAGTTTCTAAGACAGAATATCTGCTTTACCCAATTTTATAGAATAATTTTTTCCCCTTTTTCGTTTCATTTTTTAAAAAAATAACATATTTAATAAAAACACCTGCTTTACTCAACTTTTTAGAATAATTTTTTCCTTTTTCGCTTGCTTTAAAAGAACATAAAAAAGAAACGTATCAAAATTCTAGACAAACTGCGCATGCGCCTGTCTCCATGGTAACATAGTTGGAAAGGGAAAAGTCGCCTGTAAGACAAAACACCTGCTTTACCCAATTTTTTAGAATAATTTTTTTCCCTTCTTAGCTTGCTTTAAAAAAACATATTTAATAAAAACACCTGCTTTACACAAGCTCTTAGAATAATTTTTTTTCCCTTTTTCGTTTGCTTTAAAAAAAATATTTAATAAAACATCTGCTTTACACAAATTCTTAGAATAATTTTTTCTCTTTTTCGTTTGCGTTAAAAACAAAAAGACATATTTAATATTTTGGCAACGTACGGTTAAATAGTTTGAGAAAAAGAATTGAACATAAATCTCAAAAAGAATTTTTCAAATCTGATAATCAAATTTTAACGTACAAATAACTGAACCTAAAAACTTTAACTGTTTCGTAAATTTAGTACTGATTTTAAAGAAAAAAATATATATATTTTCTAATTTATATTTTCTATGAAAAACGTATGTCTTCCTCAAGGAAAAAGAAATGTTTAAGGTCAATTCAAAACCGAGAAAGGAAAAGAATCGCGACTTCTCGGGAAAAAGAAAATCAAGAATTTCATCAACAACGGCAAGTGTCTAACAGCCAAAGAATGTCCACTTTAAGAGCATCGGAAACGGACGAGGAAAGACGAAATAAACGAGTTTCTAACAGCCAAAGAATGTCCATTTTAAGAGCATCAGAAACGGACGAGAAGAGACGCAATAGACAAGTATCTAACAGCCAAAGTATGTCCACTTTAAGAGCATCGGAAACGGACGAGGAAAGACGAAATAGACAAGTGTCTAACAACCAAATAATGTCCACTTTAAGAGCATCGGAAACGGACGAGGAAAGACGAAATAGACGAGTTTCTAACAGCCAAATAATGTCAATTTTAAGAGCATCGGAAACGGACGAGGAAAGACGCAATAGACGAGCATCTAACAGCCAAAGAATGTCCACTTTAAGAGCATCGGAAACGGACGAGGAAAGACGAAATAGACAAGTGTCTAACAACCAAATAATGTCCACTTTAAGAGCATCGGAAACGGACGAGAAGAGACGCAATAGATGAGTATCTAACAGCCAAAGAATGTCCACTTTAAGAACATCGGAAACTATTGATTATCGCCAATTAAGGCAATTAAATAACGCGATGAGGATGTCAAACACAAGAAATAAAATCTGGAGACAAAAAGAAAATTCTGCATTTGCATATGATTCCAATATTTCTTATGAATGTGATTCTCTAATTGAAATTGGTCGAATGGTTATTGAATGCAGTTTCTGCAAGGCTCTTAAATGGAAAGGCGAATCCAGTAGCATGTGCTGTAATAATGGTAAAATTCAAATTCCTTTGCTACAAACACCTCCAGAACCACTCCTCACGCTTCTCTCGACCGATTCTCCTGATGCAATTAATTTTCAAACTAACATAAGAAGATATAATTCATGTTTTCAAATGACTTCATTCGGTTCAGGACGAGAAATTAGAGAGCTAGGTTTTATGCCAACATTTAAAGTTTAAGGACAAGTGCACCATAGAATAGGTAGTTTACAGCCACAACCAAATGATGAGCCAAAATTTCTTCAAGTTTATTTCGTTGCTGATAAAGAACAACAGGTTGAACGGCGCTGCAGGAATGTGAGTGACATAAAACCAGGAATAGTGTCGCAACTACAAGAAATTCTACATCAGCATAATAGTTATGTTCGAAGTTTTAAATGTGCAACGGAAAAAATCATGCCAGAAATGAAAATTGTCATTCATGCAGATAAAGTACCCTCCGGTGAACATGAAAGAAAATTTAATGCTCCGACAATATCAGAAGTTGCAATTATCTTAGCTGGCGATAAACATGGCAGTCGTGATATTTCGTTAGAGCTGAGGAGTAATGAAATAAAAAAGATAGCGGAAACTCATCGCGCGTACGATGCATTACAATATCCATTAATATTTTGGCAAGGTGAGGATGGATATAACTTTGAATTGCGACAAACCAATCTTTCAGGTGATAAAACTACAAAAAAAATTTCAGCAATGGATTTTTATGCTTTTAAGATTATGTTTCGTACATCAAATTTCAACATTATTTTAAGGTGCAAAGAACTTTTTCAACAATTTGTTGTATATATGTATGCTAAAACTGAAACCGAGCGACTACGATTTATACGTTTGAATCAAAAGAAACTCCGTGTCGAAGATTATATACATTTGGGAGATGCTATAACTAATGATGATAATATAAAACAAATTGGAGAACCAACAATTTGACCATCTACTTTCACAGGCAGTCCTCGATACATGCATGAAAGAACTCAAGATGCCATGACATACGTTAGAAATTATGGAAGCCCTCATTTATTTATTACCTTTACATGCAATCCACAATGGAGGGAGATTACAGAAGAGTTGATATTAAGACAAAAAAGCCATGATGTCGAGTATTCTATTTGAAACTGAAATCGCTCATAAATCTTATAAACAAAGGAAAAATGTTTGGGGAAATAAGATGCTTTATTTATACAGTTGAATGGCAGAAGCGTGGACATATTCTTCTGTGGTTTCAGGAAAACTTTTATGCTCATAAGATTGACGACTGCTGAATTGCCAAATCCTGAAACGGATCCAATATTATACAACGTTGTTAAGACACAGATGATACATGGGCCCTGTGGGAGCATTAACCCTCTGTCACTATGTATGAAGGATGGAAAATGTACAAAAAGGTATCCAAGAGATTTTTTAAAAGAAACACAAACAGGTCACGACGGATATCCACTTTATCGTAGACGGAAACCTGAAGACGGAGGCCAAGTAACAATAAAAAAAGTTCGTGGCTCTGAGGTTGTGATAGATAATCGATGGATTGTTCCTTTTTGTCCATTGTTATCAAGAGCACTCAATGCACATATTAACGTCGAATATTGCAGTTCTATAAAATCTATCAAATATGTGTGAACATATATAAACAAAGGTTCTGACATGGCTATATTTAATTTAAAAAATAATGACATTCAGTATGACGAAATTCAAACGTATGAAATAGGAAGATATCTCAGCAGCAATGAAGCAGTTTGGAGGATATTGGGGTTTCCTATTTACGAAAGGCACCCCACTGTTGTTCATTTAAGTGTGCATCTTGACAATGGTCAGAGAGTTTACTTTACAGAAGAAAATGTTTTAGAACGAGTGCAAGCTCCACCAGAAACTACTTTAACTGCATTTTTCTCTTTATGTCAAAGTGATGCATTTGCTCGATCTTTATTGTATCATCAAGTGCCTAAATATTATACATGGAATAAAAGCAACAAGAAATGGGTTCCTAGGAAATCTGGACAAGCTGTGCCTGATCACCCAGGAATTAAATCAAGTGATGCTCTTGGTCGTGTCTACACTGTTCACCCAAGTAATTCGGAATGTTTCCATCTAAGATTATTGCTTCATGAGGTTATAGGCCCGACATTTTTTTCTGATTTAAAAACATTTAACGGAATTGTTTGTGAAACTTTCAAACAGGCTTGCGAACTGAGAGGGCTTCTGGACGATGATTCTCATTGGAAAAGTACTTTAGATGAAGCAGCTACAACGCATTCAGGGCGAATGTTGCTAGATCTATTTGCAGTTATTCTTCACACTTGCTGCGTATCTAATCCTGTACATTCTGCGTATCTAATTATGAAATTTACATAGAGAAAATATGTCAGAAGACATTTTGCATAAAACAAGAATTACAGTTAATAATATGGATTTAGATTACAATGATGAAATATTTAATAGCGCTTTACTTGCTCTTGAAGATAAAATTAAAGCATTGGGCGGTACAGATTTAAAAGTCTTTGGACTTCCAGAGGTACACCGTGATATCAATAACAGTTTAAATTATGAAATAATAAGAGAGACATGTTACAACATTCACCAACTAACATCATATATTGAAACAAATGAACCTAATCTGACTGACGATCAAAGACTTGCTTTTGAAAAAATTACATCTGCAGTTTTTACAGAAACTGGTGGTATATACTTTTTGGATACTCCAGGTGGAACAGGTAAAACGTACCTAATTAATCTTTTATTAGCAAAAATTAGACAAATGGATCTAATTGCTCTTGCAGTAGCTTCCTCTGGCATTGCTGCGACTCTCTTGATGGGCGGAAGAACAGCTCATTCAGTCTTCAAATTACCAATAAATTTATCGTTTGTTGAAAATCCAGTTTGCAACATCTCAAGAAGTTCAGATAGAGCAAAATTGCTTAAGAAATGTAAATTAATTGTATGGGATGAATGTACAAGGGCACATAAGTTGGCATTGGAAGCTCTTAATACAACTATGCAAGATATTTTTCAAAATAACAAGTGCATGGGTGGCGTAACTCTGGTTTTATCTGGTGATTTTCGCCAAACTTTTCCTGTTATTCCACGAGGCACAAAAGCAGATGAAATGAATGCATCGATAAAAGCATCTTATATTTGGAAAAATGTTCAAAGATTTGGATTGAAAACGAACATGAGAGTTCTTCTTACAGGTGACATTTCCACCGAGCAATTCGCTCAGAACCTACTTCATCTTGGTAATGGAACTATGACAATTGATAGTGAAGGATTGATAACTTTGACAAATATTGGTAACATAGTAGCAACAATCGAAGATCTTCAAGATAGAGTATTTCCAAATATCGAAAGTAATTTTCGTGATATTAATTGGCTATGTGAAAGAGCTATTCTTTCTCTAACGAATGAGGGAGTTAAGACGATAAATTACTATCTGTTAAGGAAATTACCAGGTGAAATTCAAATATTCAAATCTTTTGGCACCGTAATTGAAACAAATCAGGCAGTTAATTATCCAACAGAATTTTTGAATTCATTGGAACCATCTGGTATACCAACACACAAATTAGAGTTAAAGATTGGTGCACCTATAATGCTTTTGAGAAATCTAGACCCACCAACTCTTTGTAATGGAACAAGACTGATCGTGAAGAAATTGATGCCAAATGTTATTGAAGCAACTATGTCTACAGGCCAATCAGCCGGGAAAGATGTCTTTATCCCACGGATTCCTCATATACCATCAGATGTCTCATTCCAGTTTAAAAGAATTCAATTTCCAGTTAAACTGAGTTTTGGTATGAGCATTAACAAATCTCAAGGCCAATCTTTAAAAGTTGTTGGCTTAGATTTACAAAGACCTTGCTTTTAACACGGGCATATGTCACATATGTTGGTTGCTCGAGAGTCGATGATAATAAAAATCTGCATATCCTTGCACCACAAGGAAAAACTAAGAACATTGTATACAGAGAAATATTAGAAGAATTGATTAATTAATTAAATTGGAATATGACAAAGAATGAGAATGGTTGTAAGAATTCTTTTCAAAAGGATAATAGTATTTAAAGATGCAACATCCTCTTTTAAAATATTTTATTTATACTTATTGGGTAATGAAACCTACTCATAGTTTTGTTTTTTTTCTTTTCACGCCTTATTTAAATCTGCTGGATGTCTCAAGTGGGTGTAATGTTGAGTAATGTTATGATAAATTCTTATTTTCTTTATCTTATTGTTTTCTGGATTCGTCAAGTGCTTACTATGAGACGATATGAACTTTGAACATTCCCAGAAAGACATTTTATGTTAAAAATTTTATAATCTGTTTGGATAATGCTATTTAGGGGTAAGCCCTATTCCTGTTGGATGAAGGTGGAATTCCTTCTAGATTCTTTTTATATCATTATTTCCTGGATCCGGTTAGAACTAGGTTAGTTGTGTGCTTTTGTTATTAAATTGTATTTATGTTAGTTATATATTTTTTGTATATGCTTATAGTTTTAAGTACATCGTTTTTTAAGTAGTTTTTTTAACCGGTTTTCGACCAATTATTTTAATCGATTCTGTTTATTTTCTTAGTGTTTGATGCATTTAAAATGAAACATTGTTAATGAATCGATCTGCTCATGATGTATCTGATGTATCTTATGTTGACAAATGCTTGAGATATTATATAAAATAAAAAAGATATTCTTTAGTGCCCATAAGGTTTAAATGCTCATTGACTCTTTTTCAGCAATCATATGAAAAAAATGCTTTGTTTCAGTAAAAAGTATTATTATATTAATTGCAGATTAATCATTTCTACTTTAATTTAAAGCATACATTCTACCGGAGCAAGCTGAAAATTAGAGAGATACATGTTACGTCATGACTGAAGGCCTTTATAGTATTATGACTATCAAAATTTGAAGTTTTAAAATATTTTGATGAAGAAGCTATTAAAGTAGAAATTACAGAAAATATTTAATTATTAAAATTTTAACGAGCATTAAGATTGGCGAAACGGTTGGTCGCCAGAGGCGGCTAGTATTCAATAAAGAGAATAAATCGGCAACTCTAAGCGTTACATACAAACACCACAGACATTTATTTATTAGACATTATTGAAAAATCATTTTCAGAATAATGGCTAGCATTGACTTTAAACATCTTGTTATTTTCCGACCAACATCTAAATTTGTTAATGATTAATAGAAAAAATATTTCATGTATTACCAATTCATTCCTTAAATCTGCATTCTTTATTCGCAGCAAATTATTTTAATTTGATAAGTATTTTTGTTTTGATTTATAGCGTTGATGATAATTTTAAATCTTCGTCTAAATCTTCCGACGCATTCTTTTTTCTTCATTCTATTGCATGTTAATTCTATATCCTCGTCTATAATTTTAATTAGACATCTATTTTAATTAATTGTTTATGAAATTTTAACTTGAAATATTCAATATTATTTTATTTACAGAGTGATGGATCCTTGGTAATTAGAAAAGGGAATTCAAAATTCTTTGGAACACCCCACTTTGCTCGTCTAATAAATCAACGGTTCAGGAAAGAGCAAATTGTAACTATCTCTCTCAGTCGTAATTTCATAGGGGCTCCTATACTATTAGATTGAAACCTAAGAAAGCATTTGATCTCATCTTAAAAACTGATTATTACTCAAAAATTAGAAAGTTATTGGTTTCTTAGTTTCAATACTGTTAGAATACTACTTCTCCTCTTTTAACAGTCAGTCTTATTTTATTCATTAACCTGAATAATCCTTAATCATATTAAAAGATTTTTAATAGTATTTCTCTTCTTGTTATAGTCAATATCTCTGTTTGAATAAATGCATTATCGTTTGCATTTGTAATCATACAATTAAATTAATTGCTCTTGAAATTTTGGTTTCAATTAATTCTTATTATTTTGATTAACGGAAATTAGAGATTGGAATTCGGCAGTCTTTGGGGGAGCTCTCAGCTTGTTCCTTAGGTTAATCAACTGACGTCAAAAGTGTTTTCTTGATGAGATGAAATATTATTTTTATCTAATAAGGCCAGAGTTCTGAACTCTGGATAAATTACAATACTCTTTCTCTGTATTAATCTCATTTGAGCTTATCCTGTGGTAATACATCGAAGTTTAGAAAGAACATTTCTCATCAAAAGTTTAGAAAATGGTATATTATTGCTTTGCTGATTCATATATTGTAAGGACATAAATATATTATAATATATTCTATATTAAAAGGACATAAGGACATAAATATATCTTATAAGAATATATTCTATATTTTACTGTTCAATGATTGGTGGATCCTTTTGAACCAGAAATGGGTTTTCCACACCGTCGGTCTGTGGAAAAACCGTGCGCTCATACTCATGTTTTATGAAACCACTAAAAACTTTCTCTTATGTCCATAATAATGCTGTTATTCATGTAAGAAAACATGATAATAATAAATTCTAATTCTGATTTTGCCTTATTTTCTGTCTTAATCTCATAGACGCTATTTTTGTGGCATAAGATTTTCGGTTTTATTAAGTTCTTGAACTCATCAAAGGAATAACATCTCAAAAATGGGACAGTATTTATTTGTATGTTGAAATATTATTGGAACTATGAATTTTGAATTCTTTTTCAATTTTATTTGCATAAATCAGCAATTTGAATTAATTCATTATAATTTTTGCCCGTCTTTCTTCATTTCATTATTTTTAATTTAAACTGAGACAAAATCACGAAGACCATTAGTGAATTTATTTGTTTACCATATATGATATAAGTCAAGATATATTTAATGAATATGTCTATTATAAGCACATAAATATATTATCATTAAGTGATTTAGAAACCTAAAGAAATTAGCCTTCTCTGTGTCAGAGATATTCTAGTAATTCAATTCAGTGGCATTTTGTTAAAAACTAGATTATGTGACCGTCTAAACAGGGTATTGTCCTGTTAGCAATATCCAAGTTCTGATTTTTTCAAATTGGTTAAATAAATCTTCTTGTAAATAATATCGCTCACAGTGGTAGAATGTTCACATGCACTCAGATCAAACTGATGATAGCATAAAAACAAATTATGATCCACTAACGAAAAGGAAATAAAAGCACATAATACCAAATAAAAAAATAAAGAATGTTTCAGACAGTCAAATAAAAACTTTTTTTATTAAAATAGGATTGAAAATTAGATTGAGAGATTTCATTATTGTGAAAATTATGATCCACTAACGAAAAAGAAAGAGAAAAATAATTAAAAAAAAAACATAATACCAAATGCAACATCGAAAATGCTCATAAACACTCAGATTAAAACATATTACTCTAACCAGATTGAAACAAATTATAATATACTAATTAAGATGAAAAAAAAAACGTACTACCAAATACAAACTCAAAATGGTTAAACGAGAAATTAGCAATATCTTTCAATAGAAGTATAAGTAAACAGAGAATTCAGAAAAAAAATAGTGAATACAAAACTGTAACCAAACACTGAATACAAAGACGATAATGCACGACGTAAATAATTTAGCATAAAATTTTTGTGTTGCTTTTTAAAATTGTAATTAAAAATTAAGTGTAATAAATCTATCTTCGGCGTTTTCTTTTATTACTTGATACATGTATCTTGCAGAGATGTTAAAAAAGTCGTCTGCTTCCTTTCACATAATAATTTTAATTAAAAACACGATTATGATGCAAAAAAAAGATTTAAGGCAATTAAGGCAATATTAAAGAGTTTTTTAGGTAAAAAATATTAGACATGGAAATAATTTAACCTCAAACATGGTCAGAAATATTAGCTAGTAATTACTATTTTATATTTAATTTATAGTCATAAATATGTGAAGAATTACGTGATAAATATTTATAAAATTTTAATTCGTACAATTCCTGAAAATAAAAACTCTGATAATTTATTATGATGTGGACACTAAATAAGTCATCTTTCCGAACGTCGTAAATTATTTTTAAGTTGTCGTATTAACTAACATTTTGATTTAAGAATAAATTTTTAATACTCTATTCTGAGATAAATATTTCATAAATGTCAGAATCATATTAATCACTTTGCGTCGGTGTGTACCTGTCGTTGCCAGTTGTTTCCTCCATAAACAGCTTGTTTAAAATAATTTGTGTCAACCGATGACAAAATGACAAGACATTTATCAAAATATTGCTTTAGCATTTCCAAAGATAAACTTCATATATGCTCTTGATTGATTATGAAGTTTCGGTTTTCATAAGTCGTAAGCTGCAAGCTCATACAGTGAAATATTATTAATATATTTGGAATCTTATCAAAATATTTTAATTAGTTATTATTGAAAAAGAGCTTGTTGCTCTGAAGAACCCTTTTTGTTGTTCAAATAGTTTTCGATTCAATTTTATTAGAATTTCGATTGCGCAAATTGCTTATCATAAATTGTGTATTCTGAATATCTATACAAACCGATATCTGAATACCGATACAAACAATATTCTTTCTAATTATTTGGCTAAATGTTGGAAATTATAAACTTTCACGACCAGTTGGAGATATTTTTTAAATGTATTTAAAGTTAAATATCTTTTTAACATAGATTCGATCAAGGAAATAATTTTTAGCATTATAGTGTGATTAAAATGAGAAATGTGTTATTTTAATAGCTTTACACAGCTTTTATTTATTGTGTATATCAGCATTCTTAAAGAAATATTTTTCCATAACATCAGCGAAGTATTAATAATTAAAAGTTCAGATTATTTAACTTCTTTTTATTTATTTCTTTTTAGCTTTATTTCGTAATATTTTGATTTTATTTTCTTATTCCTCATATAAATTAAATTATATTACATTTTAAAAAAATGAATCTTTCTTTCTTAGGATGCAATAATGGTAAAATATCAAGATGCTAAATACATAATGAAGCAATGAAGACGATTTTGAATGTCACTGCAACCATGGAGATGTTTGTTAAAAATTTTGCAAAAATAGATTTTTAAAAAAATTAACAAAATGTTACAGAAAAATTAAAAATGCATTTTTGTAAAGACAAAATTTAGAATATCATATTGTTGCGGAAATAATTCGTATGTAATTCTGTTTTCAAGGATTTGTGATAGGAAACCCTAAAATTCGGACTAATTATTAATAAATTGACACTTCATTATTAATATATGGATTATTTATTAATTAAAATTTGAATTAGCTTTTTTATCCTAGCAATTATATTATAGATGAACACACCCACCTTCTAAAGCGTATGTTTGCCAAATTTAATGATTTAAGTTCAAACAGTGTGTTCTATAGTATTCCAGTAGTATTACCCGCTCTCCTTTATGATTATGTGAGATATAGATAGAGATTAGCAGTTTAACGAACTTTTAACAACGGTTTTTTTAAGATGAATTTTACTTTAATTAGATATTTTTCAACCTAAGGAAATGGTTTTCCCAACGTGACTTCGGAAACTTTTATATATATTATAACATTATTATTATATATACACATTTGTTTATTTTTTATTTATCTAAAACTGTTTTCTTGCAGTGCGAAATTTAAGATTTGCATGAATGATTAACAAATAATTCTATGTATATTTAATTGGTAGTTTAATTACCTGAGGTCTTAAAGCTAAAGATTAAGGCTCTGTAAAATGCAAGAATCATGACCCTACCTTTGTTGAAGATGAATTGAGAATTGATGAGTTTCCGGAAAATTCATCGATGACATCAGGCTCTGACGACAAACATCTTATAAACTTGAGAGCTAAAGTGATTCAATCATTCTGTTTTCGAAGTGAATATCATAGGGCATGTTCCCCAAATTTCCCGTTAAGTGAGTTTCTTTTTAATTATTTTGTTAGTAATTTTTTTGTTATCAACTTGGTTGTATTTGGTTAATTTTTCTCTGCGTCTTCTGGAGTATTCATAGAATAAAACTCCTTTATCTCTTAGCCGGTATATTTGATTTCTTTCCCCAATTACTTACCAGACAGATTCGCAACAATATGTATATTATATAGAAACTTTTTTTTCTATTTTAATATGTGAACAAGATTAGCCGAGTAATCTTATCAGGATTTCAGCTTGAAAAGTAAATATTAAGTGAAGAATGGAAACTTATGCATAGCTTGAGGACGACACATATTTGGAGGGATTCCAAACGGACAGGAATTTGGAGAGATGTAAAATTGTTATTTCGGTTCATTCCCTTATTATTGATACCAGATAGTTGATTCTATTTAAATAAAATAGCCCTTTCTAACAAGATTAATATGTTTCAAGACTATGAAATTTCGTCTATAGCTGTCGCTGTTCAAAAGTTAAGGGCTGAAAAATAATTTAGAACCCACTGGCTCTGAAGACATTTTCACTTATTTTATGATACTCTGAAAGGAAACTCTAAAAAAAAAATGTTTAAACCTTAATAGCTTCGCCATTTATAATATTAGAAGAGGTAGGTATCCTAATGTGTCCAAACATAAAGAATTTATCACCTCATTCCAGCCTTCCGAGAGGATTTTTTTTCTTTAAACAGTATAATAATCGTTATTAAATATTGTTCATTGATATGAAATATTTAATAATATCTCTCTTGATAATATACAAAATTGTGTGACTCTGTAGCCACCCGTGACTGTGATGAAGATGTTAGACGACTTAATCCACATAATATCCATATTCATATCACTTGCTCAGTAGAATGCCATTTGGCTTATAGCTGGGAAATTTGGTATAGAACATATGAAGTCTAGAAACAGATGTATTACGTTAAGAATTATGGTACAGATAGGTTTTAAGAATCTGGAAATATGTACAACTAAGGGATAAAAATACTTCAAATTTCAGAAATTTAATTATTTAATAAACCATTCAAGTTTCTGAGATCTTCCAAATATGATTTGCAAAAATTTTATTATAGACACCATTTATAACCTGTTACACAATCTTAAAATTCGAAAAAAAAAATATTATCTTTTCAGTTACACCAATTTATTTGCTAAGTGCAACTTTAATTTCGATTTTTAATACATTTATTATAATTTTCAAGTTTATTTTACAGTAGTATGCATTTCATTTTTGTTACAATACTGAAATATCTTAAATTTTGTAACAAATATTTAATTCTGGATTTTATTTCCCGACTTTTAGAATAAAATATGGAAATTTAGTTTAATTTTCCAGATCATAGTTATCCCTAAATCATACTTTTAATAACTTAAGTTTTATTATAACTACAGTGAAACTTTAACTTTATACGTAATTTACGGATAAAGATTTTTAAATCTCCTCATATTTTAAAGACTGCTTTTTTCTGTTTTATGATAGAACGTATGGATATATAATTTAAGATATTGTAGAGTACAAATTTCCTACTTAATGTGACGGAATTAAAAATAAACATTAATTTTAAGTTTAAATTTCATGAAAGGGAATAAAAATTGTAATACATAAAGAGTATTTTTGAATAAACGAAATTTTATTGAATATTCGTCTTAGATACTACGAAAAAACACACGCATTTTTTAGTACATTTGAAATTTAATTTCAAATATTTAAATATCCCGTCTTCATATTTTTATATGAAAATAATCTTTTTAAACAGATCAGCTATAATACTAGTTGGGGTTTAACAAATTACTATCTCAAATGGCACTTCAAATTTTAGATCAGATATAATTAGAGAGACACGTAGCAAAATGATAAGAGTACTTACTACAAGGCTTAACAAATAGTACAGTTGTATAACTAGGATGAAGTTTAAGAATGCATTGATGAGTAAGCCATTTAGATCAAATTATGTATAAAATATATTACTTTAATTTTTATTAAACAGAAATTGTAAAACAAGATGGTTGCTAAATGCAATGGTTAGTTAAATGCGAAAAATAGTTACAAGTTTTTAAATAGTTGGACAACAATTAGTATTTATTTATTGATTAGCAAGATATTAAATGTCAATTCATGTTTTGTAAACTTAAACAAAATTAAATACTTTTTACCGTCCTAGTATTTTTAAAGTGAAGATCATAAAAATGATATATATTCTTAAAATTTCTTTTAATTCTGAGCTAAATTGATAAATGTGTATAAAGGTACTTTTTCCTTCGTTATCGATTAAATATTCTAAACCAAACATAAATCTGAGTAAGAAAGACTTAATGTTTTTTTTTCTTATAAATAGTCCACCAGCATTAAAATGCGCTTTACTTCAGGAAACAGTTGTCGAAACAACGCTCAGAAAGGAAAAGTTTTTGAAGAAAATTATAGTTTTCAGATTCGTCCCCACCTCATCAAAATGATTAAAGAACCTGAAAATTAGAGGTTTTTTGAGCAGCTGAAAGTTAATGATTGTTTCGCCAAACTGAGAAAAATGATATTTTTTAGTGGTACTTTTTACTATTATTTACCATATTTTAATGATTTTAAGTGCGATTCTGAAGTAAATGAACATGTGAAGTGTATGCTTTTGTTAGAGGAAGGTAGTTTATAATTGTGAAGAAAACGTGTTTCTTTTTTCTTGGCGTTGAATCGTGATGTATTACGTTTGTGTTTTGATTGAACGTTTGTGTTGCCAAGAGAACGAAATGCCCTTTTTTAGCTCATTATAAATGTTAAAATAAAAATACACATTAACAAGGAAAGGGAGATTAAAATTCTCCATCAGGAGTTTATGCTTTACGAGTATTTGACAATACAATTCAATATAAAAAAAGACATTTTAATCAAATAAAATATACGAGCATTGCTCTGAAGGAAAATAATTAAACTGCACAAACCCATAACAACGGGGTGATTCATTCTAGATTTACTGGAATAGAAATTCTAAAGCAGGCAATTGCTGTGTGTCATACAAATATTATTGTCTCTAAATAGATGCCTGGGCTTTCAATAATAATATAGGCCGACCCCCTTTATTTCTTTGAATTGAAGTAAGATATGTTTATGCATTATAAATAAATACATCAAATTCTTTTCTTTGCTGGATGAATTGCTTATCGATACCTTTCCCTATTTCCTACTGTTACGAATCTGTGATGTGGCTTTCCAGCATAGTTGGTTCCATAGGAAATCCCAGAGCTTGGCGACAAACTTGGCAATCATTTGGCGACTTTGGCGCCAAAGTAGATTATACCCGAAACATCGAGAATTTTCCCGATCCGTCCAGTAGGAACGGAGATACGCCTCAAACGTTCCTGATTGGTTGAGAGGCTTCTAGCCCCGCCTCCTGAGACCTATAAAAGGAAGCACCCGCAGCGACCCAGCAGTGGTGAGTCGAGTGGGGAATTGAGTAGTCGGAAGCGACAGAGAAGAGTGGTCGTGGACCAGTGGAGTCGTCGTAGTTGTGAACCTACGGTGAATTGCGTCGTGGACCGGTGGAGTCGAAGAGTAGTCGGAAGCGACGGTGAAGAACTCGTCTTCCAGGGACTAGCGAAGCAGCGACGAAGTAGAGCTGCTGTGTATACTGTTGTATGCTTCTGTGTTGCTGCACGTCTCGGCTGAAGATAATCGTCTTCTGTGCTGTGTATAGTTGTCGTCTTTGTGCTGTCCTGTGTATCTTCGTGTAAATAAACGTCGTTGTTTTATTTTCTACTGTCGCCTGGTGATTGAGCGTTCTCCACGCCATATAACTCCCACTATCCAAACGAACCAAGGGAAATTTCGTAACACTACTATATTTGTTTTTTTATGGTCGAAGCATGAATTGTTTCTTTGGAAAAAAGTCATACGAGCATGGGTAGAATAGTTTCCAGTCTAACAAGAAAAAAAAATGTGTTTAATGATTGCTTTATTTTTCAACTTCTTCTTCCAAAGACATATAGTGGTGCGATGATGCCTGGATTCCCTCTCTGTAAGATCTTTCTTCTAAGGCCTCAAAGTAGGCAATCGTTTCTGAGTTGACTTCGATATCAAAACAGAATTTCCTTCCAGTCAGAAATATTTTCAGGTTGGGAAAGAGACTGTAGTCCAAGGGAACCATATCAGGAGAATAAGGTGTATGAGGAAGAATTTCAAACTTCAGTTCATGAAGCTTTGCCATCACAATGACAGCCTTGCGGACGGGAACACTGTCTGGGTGAAACAGGACTTTCTTTTTGGCCAAACCTGATCTTTTAATGGTTCTGCCGTTTCATAGATAACGCAATAATAAAATTCCCTTACAGTCCCAAGAAGCTGTTGCCACAACCCTTCCAGCAGATGGTGCACTTTTTGCTTTTTTTTGGTACTGATCCATCCTTCGCTGTGCACTGATTTGATTGATGTTTGGTCTCTGGAGTATAGTGATGGATTCATGTCCCATCCACAGTAAGGAAACGCCGTAAAAAACCAGTGAGGGGTGAATTGCACCGCTCCGATATCATCATGCGCTGGAGTTTCTGATTCAAGGTTAACAAAAGCAGCACCCATCGTGCTAACAACTTTCTCGTACCCAAAATATCAATTAAAATATGATGTGCTCGTTCTTTTGGTATGGCAACAGACTCATCAAAGTCTGTCAATTTCAATCGGCGATCATTCAAAATATGTTTGTGAATTTTTCCAACGATTTCTTCTGTAGTGGCTGATTTTGGTCTCCCAGAACGCTCCGCCTCCAGAGTGCTTGTAAGATCACATTTAAAGTCTGCAACCCATGTTTTAACAATTGTAAATGAAGAAGCAGATTCCCCCACTGTGGCATTTAGTTAAGTTTTAATAACCGTTGAAGATAAACCTTTTATAAAAAAATATTTTATCACCACTCGCACTTCAGTTTTCACCATACTCAGCTAAAAATAAAAGAAGAAAATTTTAAAACCGCATAGTATAAAAACAACCAAACACAAATATTTTTAAATACGCAAGAATTATCAAACAAAGATGTCACTTTGAAGTGCTTTCGTCACAGTTATTCCGAGAGTGCCACCTCTAAGTCAGGCTCGAAATTATTCATCCCACCCTCATGTCTGAAACACTTTAGTTTAAAGATTCATCATGAAAATAAATTAAAATATAAAATAGTATTTTTGCTGCCTCATCTACGAAATACTCAAAAAGAAAGTAATGGTCTAAAATATTTGTACTCAAAATTTTTGACTGATTTTAGTGTTCCAGATTTCCTTGAGTCTGAAATAACATATTTTTGGAATTACATCAGTATGTTTGTAAATATTTTAATTAAAAAAGGCTTAGAACTAGAACGGATGAAATTTCATATATGGACTTGAAAAGAAATGTGTAGATTTCCTTCAATTTTTGAAAGGAACCTATTCTAAAGAAGTTTTTCTGCCCGGTTGCTTGAACACAGCAAAACTACAAAACTTAAAGAGCTCGTCAAATAAACTTTTATTCTCAATTTTGGCATCTGAATTCTAGAAGTACACTTTCAGTTTAGCATCTGAAATGGGCAGGGCAATTGAAAATGCAAGGTAAATCGAGCTTCGATCATTTTTGGCACTATATTTTTAATTGTAACAAAAGTTTACAATATTACATCAAATATTACAAATGCTACACAAGTATAAAACATCATATAAAATATTACAAATGTTACAAAAGTATAAAACATTACTTTAAAGGTTTTAAAGGTATGTTTTACTTCATGTTAGATTTAAAATTTTAAAACCGTCTTCAAATTGTAAGCTGAATATATGTAAAAATCTCCATTTTGAAGAATGACTGGAAATTGTCTAACATTAATAATTTGATGTTTAATCACCTTTTATTTGGATAAAAATATTTAAAAGAATTTATACTAAGGGTTTTTATGTATGCTGTACTATTTTTAAGATGATGAAGATATTTGGGTTAAATGTTCTTATGTTATTTGTTTTAAATTAAAAAGAAAAAAGAATCTTATAAACAAAATTGATGATCATTGACAGAAGGAAATCATGGTTAGGGAAAGCAAGGATAATTATATGCATTCATAATTTATGAAATAGATAATATTTTCATAGAGAAATTAATTCCTATGTTAATTTATATCAGCATATAGTGCAGGCAAATACATATCAATCATCTTATCCCAATCCATGCATTCACTTTAAGTTTGAAGATTTATGTCACTTCTTAAGTCAATCAATATATCTTTGTGCCATTAAAAATAACACTTCTAACCTCACTTAGCGAAAACCGCGTAATCTTGCCTATAAATTTTTAAACAGAAGATCAATTTAATTAATTGCTAGCGAATTTGCTCCTTTAATTAGGAAGCCTAATTTTATTCACCTATAAATGGATCCTCGTGAACTAGAAATGCGAGCTGGGTACTCTTTGATTGGACTGAAGCCTATCCCTGGGGTTTTCTAGACCCCATCGAAAGTTCCCCCTGGATTCGACGATGTGTAGCTCTCCTAATCAGGAAAGGGGTGTGTAGAGTGGTCCAACCGATTAATTACAGCTCTCTTCCCCTGCCGTAATCCCATTGGAGCTCTTCTTGTGGCGTTAGGTTGGAGATTTAGAAAGCTGATGGTTTCACCAAAGAATTATTCCCTTCACACTATAGAAGATTACCATTTTTTTTGTAAAGAATAATATAAGAAAATAGATAAATTTACGAAAAAAATCACCACTGCATTTACTAAATACTATTTTCTTTTAATTATTTTTTCAGAATTTTTCTTTATTCATTTTCTGATTGTTATAATGTTTTCTTGAAGACTAATTAAGTTCTGTGAATTCAAAATAGATTAAGGATATAAAAGATAGCTTAAATATTGATATTTTTATTTTAAAAATTGTGATTTACTCTGAAGTCATAGGATTATTGAAGCATTATCAAAAAATTTTAACAAAATAAAGAAGTTAATTCATTAATAAAATTTTAAAGAAAATAAAGAATCTTTTTTTTTCTTAATTTTCCAGGACATTAATTTCAAACTTGTGTTAAAGATTATCTATGCATATAAAATAATTGCATGAAAAAAATGTTTTGTTTCCTTACTCCAATTTACATTGTCAATTTACTTTTGGACAGTTTGATTATATTAAGGACCCATTTTCAAACCACACTTGAGGTATTTTTGGACGAACCTAGAAATTCTCAAAAACGTTCAGATGACGGGGACGACACCTGAGTTGGCAACTGCTTCTCCAAACATCATCACCACACCAGCGGGATGATGTTTGGCCCCGACGGATTTAGCGTGCACCTGACCCGCTTACATAATGGATCTTCGGTGGAATCAGGTTTAGAACCTGAAACCCACCGGTTCTAAAGCCGGAGGGTTTAGAACTGGAGGGTATAGAAATGAAGGCCACCATATGAATAAGTATTTTATTGTTTCCTTAAAGACTATTTAAATGTATTACGTATATCAAATATATATGATGAAAAATATAATACCTTGAATATTTTTTAAAAAAATGATTAATACCGAAATGCCAAGATTACTAAAGAACAAACTTTGAAAGAAAGTAGATAATTAATATTTTTATTTTTAAGAACACGTTTCCAAATGTGTTACCAAGATCATTACATACTTAAAATAATTGTCTAAATAATAATCACTCTCTAACGCCAGTTATATTGCCAATATGTAAAATTACATTTTACGCTTATTTTATGACCCTCTAGATATATCAACAATGGTGTATTATTTTCCACCATTATCCATTTCAAAAATATATTTTTAAAATATCACTTGACCTTACATTCAACGAAAAAGAAATTATTGATAATCCCTCAGCCGCAGCCATTCTTCCAATTATGAGATCTTTACTTTTTACTAAGCGCCTTTTTTATAGTACCTAGATATGTATATTATTGAAGATTTCCTGCCCCTACGCCTGTCCAACATTGGCAGAGCACCCCGTCCTCAATTCGAGCAATTACGTAAAGTTTTGCAATTTTATCACTTTGAAGATGATCATAATCAGCTTTATATTTATTATGCAAATGTAATTTGAAATAGTAATTTTTTTTTTGTGATAAGATTTTTTTTTTATAGTTGGTTGATATGATGAATAAAATGGTGGACGAAGGTCGTTGATTATTTTATAATTTGTGAATATTAATTCATAAGGAAAATTGGCTAATGAATGTTAAAGATGAATAAGTAAAATTTAAACGTTACCAAACATTCTAATAATAATAATAATAATATATAGGGAATCACAATCGATAGTTTAAAGTTTCCTTGACTGTTGATGGTATGTACTGGCCTTTTCGTTTTTAATTTTTAATTTTAGTGCTATTTTTTGTTTTTATTGTTATTTTTGTTATTGTATTTTTACTTCGTTGTGGTTAATTTCTTCTAATTTGTTGTTTTATATTTCCTTTCTGTTAAAATGGTATATCTCTTGAGCATAATTTCAGGGGATTTTCGGGTCACGAGGAATCATTATTAGACAATGTCTGTATTTCCTCACAGAAAAAATCCCTTTCTTTGAATCCCTGCCTGAGGGTGACCCTTGAAAAAGTCTTCAGGCCGGATTCTTTTTTTATATTTTTTATAATTTTTTTGGTTTAATTTTTATTTGATTTTTTTGTTTTTCCTATTAACTTGATTCTAATACTTTTGTATATATATATATATATATATATATATATATATATATATATATATATATATATATATATATATATATATATATATATATATATATTCGATCAGATATAGTTCTTCACATAAGTCTAAGTTAACATAATTTATATGGTGAACCAAGGTGGTTGGTCATTTTAAAATGTGTGAATAAATCGGTTAGAGAATGCAGTGGTTGAAAATTGGACTTTAAATACGATTACCTAATATTTCTGGTGAAAATCGTTCTTTTCGTCAATTTCTGGGTTATAATTTTATAGTTGTGACATGTTTACTGTGATTGTTTTTCTTTTAGCACTGTTTACTTCTGATCTTGTATTATGCGAATAAATTTATGCAATTTAATTCACTCATAAAAAATTCGGAAATAAAAAAATGGTTGTAATTTTTAATAAATTGTTGTTTCTCCTGAAAATAATTGAAATTATGTAGTTTTAACCAGAAGGAAAAATATCAAAAATAAGAAACTAGTAGAAGGGGTCTAATCTCTTAATACTCCCCAATAAAAGTCTTCTTCTTCTTCAACACCATCCTAAACACATAAAATTTTGGACTTAGGGTAAGAGAGTGAGCACCTTGTATGGCATTGGGTAATATTAATTACAAAATATAAATTTCAAATATATATATAATAATATATAAAATATATAAATATAAAATTAAAAAACGCCCTTTTTCTGACCGATTTTAACCAAAATTAGGCATTAAAGAACAGTTGTAGTTACAAGATAAATTATTTATAATTTATTGTTAATAAAATAAATGATGAAAAGTTATGTTATTTTGTTTATGAGTTATTGAATTTACAAACTTGCGAAAATACAGCCCGATAGATGGTTAACCATTTGATGGATTTAGTTCGAAATCTGTTTAGAATTTGCTTTTTTGATCCTAAACCTGTGCATCAAATTATTCTTATTTAGCTCATACAGTTTTAAATTTATCGAGTTTCACTTTTATTTAAATAGGCGGACAGACATACATATACATTTTCAAACACAAAGAAGTTTCGAAATGTAGAAATTCATCAAGTTCTCCAGTTCAAATTATTTGATAATTATACAATATTTTTTCCATATTTCGAATATAAGAAAGAAAAAAGATAAATTGGCAACTTATTTTGTTGTATCAAATTTATCTTTTCAGATAATTTTGATATTATCCAAGTACGAATGGATAGATATCAAAACTAATGTAAACAAACTACATGATTTGAGTAGATTTTCAATAAAATCCTTAATAAATCAAGAAATGGTTTGTTTGAAAAATACAGCATACTTGACATCTTTAATTCTGAAAAAATAAGTAAAAAAACACCATGATCTTGGAAAATTGAAATGCTATCAATTTCTTTAGTTATTTTTGGTCAAATTTTGAGATAATAATGAGTTTTACCAATCGGTGATAAAAAGAGCATATTCTCAGAATATTCTAATTGGCACTATTATAATTTTTAGACATTTCCTATTAATTTTTCATTCTTTAAAGACATTTTGCCCTTTGTTTTAAAAATTGTATGAAGTATCATAAATTACTTACTTTAAGAATTGTACTTACGCATAAAATCAATATTGATATATAACCAAAAAAACATAAACTGAGAGATAAAATTTTCAAAAATCTTATTAAAGGAAAACTTTAGTAAATCTTCCTTATACCTTAATATTTATACGTAAAATCAGTGAAATAACAAAATCATTCGCAAACAAATTCTTTCCAAATAACATATTTAAAGCAAAAAAATTATTTTATAAAAATAACATATAATAAATGAAACATTTTGATTGCTTCCAATTTTACTTTTAATATACAGTGGCTCAAAAAATTGAGAGTACACCTTACTTTCACTTCATAAATCCGACTTTCAATATAAATAACACATTAACGGGAAGTGCAAACATGTTTTTATTTTTACACATAACAAATGGTTTAATTTAGAGTAAAAATAAAGAAAAATCAACGAAATTCTTCTGAATTGAAAAGTTTCAGAAGCATTTTAAATAAACATACGCAGAATTTTGCCTCAAAAAATGGAGAATACACCAATGAAATTTTTGCAATATCACGCATAGAAACAAAGTGTCACTATTAAACTGCATGTCTTTTTTTTTGTCTTTTATAATGGTCTCTAAACGCCATGGTACCAATTCGATCAATTTTTGGTAGTATCTGAAGATATTTCACCCATTCTTCTTGCACCACTTGTTTTAAATGGGTTTTATTTCTAATTTTGTATTTTTGAACCACTTTTTCGAGTATGGCCTGCCAATATTCAATGGCATTCATGTATAGTGATGTGTGCAACTGCTGTTTACAATGAAAAAGACGCCATATTTTGAAGTTACGTTCATTTTGTTTGGAGTCGTTGTCCTGCTGGAATATGGAATTGTCGTTGTCCTGCTGGAATATGGAATTTCCATCTAAATTCAAATTTTTAACACTTTCCTTTAGATTGCTGCGACCATATGGTTCATCCAACGTGTTGCAGAAACTTTTCAAATCATAGACAGAAGTGTAAATGCTGAAATTGTGCAAAATGCCATTAGACAAGATGCATATAATAGTTGCTTTGTCAGAGAGAAACTGTTCATCAGCTTGCAAATTCAGAAAAAAGCATTTGAAGCATGCGAAAACTCTTCAATTGAAGACCAATAACCGTTGGAAGAAAGCTATATTTAGCAATGAAAGAAAACTCAATATTTTTGACAGTGACAGCCATCGTACTGTATGGAGAAAACCTAATACTGCTTAGGATCCAAAAAATTTACGTCCTACAGTTAAATAGGATGGTGACTCCGTCATGATTTGAGGTTGCATGGCTTCATCCGGGGTTGGAGATTTAATTTTTATTGATGGCATTAGAAACGATATGGTTTACTTGGATATACTTCGCAGCAATCTAAAGAAAAGTGCTAAATATTTGGGTTTAGATGGAAATTTCATTTTCCAGTGGTATAACGACCCCGAACAAAATGCACGTAACGTCAAAGTATGATGTCTTTTTCATTGTAAACAACAGTTACACACACCACCACAGTACCCTGACATCAATACAATTGAATATCTGTGGGCCACACTCGAAGCAGTCGTCCAAAAACAAAAAATTAGAAATAAAAACCATTTAAAACAAGTGGTGCAAGAAGAATGGTGTAAAATATCTTCAGATACCACCAAAAATTGATCGAATTGGTACCACGACGTTTAGAGGCCAGTATAAAAACGAAAAGACATGCAACTAAATACTGACACGTTCTTTCTGTGCGAGATATTACAAGACTTTCATTGGTGTATTCTCAATTTTTTGAGGCAACATTCTGCGTATGTTTATTTAAAATGCTTCTAAAGCTTTTCAATTTCGAAGAATTTCGTTGATTTTTCTTTATTTTTAGTCTAAATTAAACAATTTGTTATGTGTAAAAATAAAAACATGTGTGCACTTCTCGGTAATGTGTTATTTATATTGAAAGTCGGATTTATCAAGTAAAAGTAAGGTGTACTCTCAATTTTTTGAGCCACTGTATGTGCTTTATAATTATATTTTAGAAAATAAATAACATTGCCAATATAATAATATGAAATTTTAAACAATAATTGAAATTAAAGTCTAAAATATTAAACAGAAATATATAAAAATAATAAATAAATAAATAGCTCAAAGTTCCACCATTTACTAGCTAGAATATTTATTACTTTTATGAAAAATCGTCTGCAAATATTCATTTTTAATTACTATTTACATTTTAAGAATAATTATATATTTCAATATTAATATATTAAAGATTAAATTATATGGGAATGCAATTGGTAACATTTATTGATAACATAAATTATATTGATTTATATATTTCGATAACTTTAATAAAATAAAATTTTGAATCTTAATAAATTAGAAATATATTCTTATGTAAAAGTAGTTGAAGAAAACAACAACACTTCGGTTAATTTAAAATTAAATAAATATTCAATTAAACGCTTCTTTTTGAAAATTTAATGCTATAATTTGTAGTTTTCAGAGTAAGATTTAGGATTGGGTTGTAGAAAATACATAAATACAAAATATTCATAATGAGTCGTATTGGTATTAAAATGGAATTTTTAAAATCAATATTGATTTACTGTAGACTTTTAAACTCCTTTATCATAACTTAATAATATTGATTGGTTAAAAATGGTTTGATATGTAATTGGTTTTGATATGTAACTAAGAAAAGTGTACGAACTTTGTATTAGTTACATATCAAAACATCAATTCTTTATTGCAATTACAATTTAAGAATGTTTGAAATCTCCTGAGTAATTTTAATCTGTATCAAAAACCAAAATAATTCCTATAAAAACCAGCGTTTACTTTGATAGAAAATCATTATAATTCATTTCCAAGCAAGCCCTCAGTTATCCCTTGAATTTTAGTATATCGAGAGAATGAAATACAATAAATGATAGGGTATAGGACCAAATATTCGTAAAAATGAATAGACAATTCCTTTCAAATTCTTCTTACACGAACGTACTTTGGATATTGGGAAAAATAAATAAAAATCAATATAGTAGACATTTTCCCCACTGTAATTGGGCAGTGCGGAATACATATAACTAGTTTGTCTTAAATTGTTCGTTGCAAATATATGAAATTATTGTAAAAGTATCAAATGAAAATATTCATGCGGGAAATAATATATAAATATGTCAATACATTTCAAATTTGTGTCATGTTTATATATTGGGCTTGCGGTAAATATATTTTCTTGAGAAAGACTAAAAACATTCGACTAAAGATAACATTTTTTCAATAGGATAATTCATAGTATCTGATTTATGAATGGAAGAATCATTTAAAATATAATGCTAAAAATAATAAAATATACACTTTTTTATATAAGATACTAATTAAAATTTCAATATAACGGTGTCAAAGAAAAAAAATGTTTTTAGAGAAAGCCAATACAGTCAAATTTTATTCAGTGTTCAATTTATTAAGTGCGTTTTTTTGTTAATCTTTTACACAAAAGTATAGACTTTGTCCAACCTAGATGAAAGTTTTTACTCAAGAAATCATCACTCTCAACTTTTCACAGTCCAAAAGTTAATTAAAATCTCAGTAAGTTAGAAACAAAAAAATGAAATCCTAAACGTTAATTAAAATGCAAAGTATTCAAACATTAGCCAAATTTTAGTGCTTTTCAGTTCTATCCTTAGAAACCATTATTTCGCAAAGATATTTTTTTCTTGTCTTCGTTTATGAAACATTATTGAGTTTTTTTGTTAAAACCTTCCCAAAAATTAACATTTTTTTTATCGAACCAACTTTTTTATAGAAACATTTTAAAAATTAATTTGATACGCATTCAGTGTTTTTTATTGTTATAGTGTTCAGTCTAATGATATTGTTTCTTCGAACCATTCAATCGCGTGATTTTTTATATGATATAATTAAGATAAAACTAATTTCCTTTGGATTCATTAAAATCTTCAGTTCAACTATTATTTATTAGTTTGTATGTATTTTTAACTTAACATCATATTATTTTGTAAATTTAATTAGTATTTAATGAATTTAAACTTTAAATTATTATTTCAAAATATAATTTAATAATTTCATATTTATTTTTTTTATTTATTAACTTCAGATGATTTTTTTTTAAGATTATGTCATTTAAGGTGGTTAGTGTTTCATATATAAGAAAAAAAAAACTTCGAAGTGTGCAATATATAGTTTCAATAACTTTTAAAGATATTAATAATTATTGGAAATTTCGAATTAGTGGACCTTTTCTATTCTATACAATTAGTTAGACAAAAATCTAACAAGTTGTTTCTGCAATCTTTTATTCTAGTTTCAGTTCGTATGTTTACTATTCGAAAGACAATCTTTGCTCTTAATTTTAATATATTTCTTATAACACTAGAAGTTTTGCTCTCCAAGAAAAATTTTTATCGTGCTAACAATGCATGGGTTCTAGTTCTCAAATATTAATTACTGAAAGTTGTAATAGAAACTTTCAAGTACATTGGCAAAATGTATAAGAAATAACCAAAAAAATGTATTCATTGAACTAGATTGTAGATGTAAATATGCAATAATATCAGACGTTTCGTTTCTTTGAAATAACATTTTCTCTCGACATTACTTTCACGAAAACTCAAATCAAATCTAGTCGCTACAACCGATTTCAAACGAACAGTAATCCTTTAAAAGAAAAAAAAATGCCATGCCAACTACAAATTTTAAGAAGTTTAAAAAAAGTACTGGAAATAATCTCGAATATCGTCGAGGGAAAAAAAATAATTTCATCATCATAAATATTACTAAAATTTTAATTCGCATTTTCTAAATCCTCTCATTATTACAGACATTGGAGAATTATATATATTTATGACTAACAATTTAAACACATGTTCTTGTCTAATAAGCCTTAATAAATAAAAAAATATAGAACCAAATTCTCAATCTTCTGTAGATACAAGTTTATTCAATAGCGGAAAAAATAAAATTTTACGAAGATTGCTTAAGCCTAATTCATTAAAGCCGAGCTAAACAAAAAGAAGAAAAAAAATCTTAAAAATAATATTGAAAATGCCAAAACAGTGATGAAATATTTATGATTTTAACTTTTTAAAATATATTAGCAGGTTTTGAAAGAAATTTTTACATTAGTAATCAACAAAATTGAGCAGTTATGAAACATAAAAGAATTGTTTTCAGTTGAAAATCCAAAAGCAATTTGAATTTAACTAAGATATTTAAGTTCCTAAAATATAAGAGATAATAAAAAATATATTTGTGAATTACAAGATTTCGCTTTCAGTTGTTCGATTCACTCCTTAATTCATAATTTGTGTTCAATTTTGATGATATTATATAGTCGAGTGCAACGGACATAGAAGAGTTTTGAAATGTATCAAGAAAAGAATGCGAAGAAGAAGGGAGAAAAATGTGATAATATGAGAAGAAACTAAAGATGCTGATTTTTTTCGATAAGAAATAGAGGCTGTAGAGATGGAGAAAGTAACTCATTTCGAAGCATCCAGTGTTGATTCTGCATGAAATATGCATATTTTGTCCTAAGATGTTGATGGCATTAGCATGGAACCTAGTAGAAATTGATTTGTTTAAGTTAGCAATACTCAAATGAAAGCGTGATTTAAAAGGCACACATTTGAAAGAATCAAAATTTGTTTTGGTGATAAATATTAGTTTAAGATTTCCGAGAGTAAGATATTTATACTTCCATATATTTTATTTGGCGTAGACCGTTTTAAGTAGTGTAAGCAATAAAGAAAAAGGAGTCGTATAAAAATTTGAGTTTTCTATTTGAAGCGAGCATTGTTCATTCTACGGCAAAATTGAACTTCTAAGCTTCACTCATTACAGAGCATGTTTCTATGTTTAGATATTTACTTCACTTAACTCATAAAATTCAGTCATTTCTGATAAAAAAAATCATTTCTTGATAGAATTATCATGCTCCAAATGCAAGACTTCAAGGGAAATAATAGAATAATTATGAAATATTTTTTGAAGTAGATTTTTTTTTAAAATTGGTAATCAATAAAAAGACAGCATTTTAGTTGGCATCTTAAAATAAATTCTCTAGAAATAGGCAATAATAACTTGCCATTTCAAATATATTCAGTTCAAATCAATTCGTTACTGTAAACAGAAGCTAAAATATGAATTCCCAATTTCTCCAAAGTTTCTGGTATAATTGGGAGCAGTCCTGATTAATCATAACCTTGCTGTAATCCTAAACTGATTAATTAATAAACTAATTTTGAGAAAAAAACGTTGTTTTAAGAGCCCTCTGGAACATAATTATACCCTCACATTGTGAACGGAAGCTAAAATATATATTCCCAATTACTCAAACGATTCTGGGATAATTGGGAACATTCCTGATTAATCATGAGACTTTGTGTAATCCGAAACTAGTTAATTAATAAATTAATTTTGGGAAAAAGACGTTGTTTAAAGAGCTGTCTAGAACATAATTATACCCTCACATTGTGAACGAAAGCTAAATTATATATTCCCAATTACTCCAACGATTCTGGGATCATAGCGAACATTCCTGATTAATCACGAGACTTTCTGTAATCGGAGAATGGCTACTTAATAAATTAATTTTGAGAGAAAGGACTTGTTTAAAGAGCCATCCATAACATAATTATGCCCTCACATTTCCATCCATACAAGCCAATTTTCCAAATGTTTAAGATCATTTCAATCCGAAGAAACTGACGCAGTCAGCAAAATGCGTGACCAATTACTCTAGCTCATCTTATATCCAATAATAAAAAAAGATTTTTCAGCTTTCATACAGTTTTGCATCTGACACAAAAACTAGAAACGCGGTTTCAATTAATTTCATTTATTTATTTATTTTATTATTTTAAACGCATAATGAATTTTTTGCTGTCCTAATAAAAAATTGACAAAATGCATATTATTATTTTAATCAAGACATTGACCATATATAATATGAAGATTTAAAAAATGGACTGTTTTTTTTTTATTTGATTTCTCCTATATCTTAAAGCACGTTGCAAAAAAAAGAAGTTTTTTTTTTTAATCCTTTATGTTTTATAATGGATCCTTAATATTGTTAAAGCTATGGTATTCGCCATCGAAACTGCTTTTGAGAAAGGAGTTATTATTTTGCAACAAATAAGGTATTTTTTTATACAAAGATTTAATATCTGTCATTTTTCTCCAATCTTTAGGCTAAAAAAATTACTCGCAAGTTTTATTATACGATCATTCTTAAAAATTAGCATAACAAAAAGAATTTTCAATATCATTGCTGTAGCGTAAACATATACGTTACAAGGCACAAGAAAAATATCACATTATTTCTATGCCATTTTTTTAGTCTCTGGAAAGAAAGAAAAAGCAATTTAAAAATGTATTGTGACGTTTTTATTTTTTTTACTAAACTCTTTCGATCATTTCTTTTCAAAAAGATATTATGTTTCTCAAGGCAAGGTCGATTTTCCACCCGACTCTTCCTGATGCCAAAAACCCAAACAAAAAAAACTTTAATAAACAAAATAAGATATTGAAATTTTTAGACATCAGATTTTGGATATAAAAAGAAAATCTCTCTTGTGATGTTACTTTGAATATTTTAAGTTTTCTTTAAATTTTGCTTTGCAAACGATATTAAAACTCATTTAAAAATGAAATCAGGTTTTTCTGATGTAAAGTTCAGCTGTTTTATATAAAATATTTAAGCATATTTAAAACAAAACCCACCTAATAATTCTTTCTATCGATTCTGCATCTGAATGTAATTTATTTTTTTTTTTGAAGTCATAAAAATTTAAAGTGCGATGACACATTACTAACGTTCTTTGAAATAATATTAATAATTTTGTATATTTAACTGTAGAATTAATAAAAAATTGTTTAATATATTTCATGTAATCACAAAATTTGCAGCTGTTTTCTGTAAATTAATGTCGCATTTTTTGGAAAGATTTTTATAAATTACGTTAATCTCATTTAATTGTCGATACATTCAGTGGTCGATACATTCATAAATTATGTGGGAAATTTATGAATCTACATAATTAAATTGTAAATGTTAATGTTCAATATGTTTGATTGAAATGAAATATACTTATAATAAAGAAAATTATGTAAGTGTGTGTGTGTGTGTGTGTGTGTGTGTGTGTGTGTGTGTGTGTGTGTGTGTGTGTGTGTGTGTGTGTGTGTGTGTGTGTGTGTGTGTGTGTGTGTGTGTATTGGAGCTCTAAATCCGAGATTGTTTGACCTAGAACTATCAAACTCCTCAGATATATGATTTGCTAATAACATGTAACTCGGGGGATATCTTTTCGAAATTTTATTTAGAATTTTAATTTTAACACATTAAAAACTTATAAAAATTTTGAGGATTTAGTCTAAATTCTAAAAGTATTGTCCCATAGAAGTCATTCTGTCCTCTTGTTAAAATTAAAATAAATAATTTTTCAATGTTCGAATTAGTTTTTTTCCAACAATTTATAGTTTAAGTTTTTCTAATTTTAGTTAATTTTTATGAAATATTTTAAGAGTAACTTTCAAAAATACGTTTCATTATTTATATAGAACTGAGATCGATTTCATTTCTGCTTTTAATATTTCATCCTGGCAGTTTTCTCATTTTTGATGAACAAGATGTGAAGCTTCGGCTAATGTTTCCAGGTTAAAAGGTAAAAGTTAAAGGTATGCTTTCAATAAATTTCTTGAAATTTTACAGAATTTAAGGTTTAGAATCAAACAATACTGAATGAGTTTTAAACTGCGCAGATTTTTAAAAACTACTATTTTGCTCTGCAATTTATTTGGATATATAAATATCAAAGCAAAAATAAATTAATGTTGTATAATTTTCAAAATTTAATAGTAAAATATTTTTTTGAATTATCCATGAAATCTTTTACCGAAACGTATTTAATTGAATGTTTTTGCAGCCATTAATTCCAAAGAACCAACTGGTCGTCCAAGACAATTTCAATTAATTTGCGCAAGAATCGCTAAAAAACAATCTTTATTAAATTGGATTTAACTAGAAAGAGAAAGAAGAAAATAAAACATCATTTTATTTTCGAAATTATGTCTATCTCAATAGGCTGCTGCTATAGCGTAAAAGCAAATTAAATAAAAAAATTAAAAAATTAAATGCCAGTTATTTGTCAAGTAATTTTTTATCAATTCACAAAAAATGCACTAACACAGCGTTTCTCAACCTTTCAGTATTCGTAGCCCAGTTTTCAATCATAACTTTCATCGCGCCCCCCCTTACAATAAAATGTATACAACAATAATGTATATTGTGTATTCTGTTTTTAAATTATTTTTAATCTACTGCCAAAACAAGAGTAAAAACGAGCCAACGTTGGCGAGAAACCACAGCTTGCATTTTGGACAAGCGGACAGTAAACAGATGAAGCGAATGAAAGCGGAAAAAATTTAAATATTATATTTGAAATGGAAGTCAAATAGGAAGATAACGTTAAAAGAATATGAAAGTAGAAAAATTCGTCAACGAAAGTTAACCTAGACGGGGTGAACTAAATTTAGAAAAGGGGAATACATTTTTTAGAATAATAAAAGAAATAAAACAGAAGCATGACAAAACAAAAGTGAAAAAAATATGAATGTTTGTGCAAGGAAATCCACACGACCGATGCCGTCTCGAGCACGCGCGGAGCAAATGTTTTCTCATAGGAAGAAGGAGAATGTTCGATACGCAAATTTCAATTCCAGCCAGTCTCATTCGAGTCGATCCTTTTATCGCTATCGAATCAATTGCGAATTTGTATGTTATATATGTTTTCGTGTTAATTGCAATTCATCATATAAAATATTCACGGCAGCAGATTTATGCAGACTCATGAATAAATTTTTAAGCGGAAGTAAGCAAGCATTAGACGATAGTCAAGCATCAACAAGTACACAGACGAGCGTGGTTCCGAAAATAAAATCAAGGAACTATTCTCAAGAATACTTAAATTTTGGGTTTACCAGTACTGAAGTAAATGAAGAAAAAAGGCCCCTGTGTATCATTTGCTCAAAATTGTTGACCGCAGACAGCATGAAACTTAATAAACTTAAACGACATTCGGAAACGCTTCATAATGAGTACGTCAACAAACCCAGAGTTATTCGATTTAAAATTAAAATCATATAACAAGCAATAACAATCATAACAATTTGCGTGACAAATTGTTTTCAATACAGCTTGACGAAGCAACAGATAGTAATAAAGATGCCCATTTAATTGCCACATTCTAATTTGTGGTAATATGTCAGTAGTAGAACTACTTTTCTGCAAACCAATAGAACTCAAAACATCAGCATTCGCATTATTTGCTATTTTAAATGATATTATGAGCGAGGCAAACATAGAATGGAAAAATTGCTTCGGAATATGCACCGATGGTGCTCGTTCAATGTCCGAAAGATTCCAAGGTATACAAGCACTTTTAAAACAAAAATCGCCTCAGTGCACACATTGCATGATCCACAGAGAAACTTTGGCTTCGAAAGAAATAAGTCCTGGTCTGAATATTGTGTTAACTACAGTTGTAACCGTAGTAAATTATATAAAAATGAAACCCCTGAAATCGAGAATCTTTTCCGCACTTTGTGAAGACATGGGTTCAGTACATTCAGCGTTACTATTTTATTGCGAGGAAAAATGGTCATCACGTGGGAAATTTTTGCAACTTGTTTATGAATTAAGAGAAGAAAACGCCATTTCCTAGAAAAAGAAGATAACAGAAAGGAGGCCGAGAATTTTTGCGATAGTTTATTTGTGATGAAATTGAGGTACTTGGTCGACATATTCGAGAACTGAGAGTGGCTATTTCTAATATTAAGCTTTACTTCGAAAAACTTTGCTCTGCAAGACAGGCCAAGGAAGTCACTAATACTTATTAAATCTGTTTTTAATTTAGAATGTTTTGATTAAGTTGTTTTAGTTCAATAAATTATTAAATTTGTCGAAATGTATTTTGTTTTCTATGTGTATGTGTGCATTCCTTTCAGTAATATTTTCTCTTTCAGTCATAATATTTTCTCTTTTTCTCTTTTAAATAATATTTTCTCTTGGATATTCTCGCGCCCCTCTTCTAGTGTGCTCGCGCCCCCCTAGGGGGGCACGCCCCACAGGTGGAGAATCGCTGCACTAACGTGTGATCACAAGATATTTAAAAGCGACTGGGATTTTGATCAAATGTAAAGCAAATTCTTATCTCTATTCTAAAGCTTCGCAGAATGACAATATTTTAGGTTTGATACATCTATAATTATTTTATTTTGTGAAAAAAAGATACATTTTGTTATATAACTGCCATATCGTGGAACTGAAAACATATTTATTGGTGGTAACGAGCGTAAGAATTAAGCTTAGTAACTAAATATATGAAAATATTTTTGTAAAATGTGCTTTAACAAATATTTAATTCAAAAAAGTGTATAGACATCAAATAAGTAACACTCTCAAGATTATTCTATAAATTTTAAAGGCGTTTAAAATAGTTTATACTTAATAATATGCTTCGAAATTAATGAGGAGAAATATCAAAATTTTGACTAATATCTAAAAATAATTGAAATTTTGGAAAATCCTTTTTTAGAACGTACCCAAAAATCAACATTGAAGAAATCTTTACCCCAAGCAACTTTCAATAGCTTTAGTTTAAATGATCCATCCTGTAGAGCAAACTGAGAAATTTGTTTCATCATGCAAATCACAATTAGAGACAAAATTTATCAGTCTATCAACAGTATATATAACATATTGTTACAAAATTTTTCTACAAATACCAGACCAATCAAGGCGTATCTGAGTGCATCTTGGTTCCTACCGGATGGATCGTGAAACTTCTCGAACTTTCCAGTATGATCCATTTTGTCACCAAATTCATTGCCAAGCCGCTAAATGCTCGCCAAGTTTGTCGCCAAGCTCTGTGGTCATTGACGCGGGATCCGCTCAGCATGCACAGGACAGATCGTACAACGGTCTTTCTTACGATGACACTAGTCGTGATGTGAAGCAAAATTACAGGTTTGTAACGATATTTATATAGCATGCAGAAGTTCCTTCAACTTTTAAAAATTGATATGTTTTATTAATATTGTCAATAAATCTATAATCGTGTTGTGGATCTTTTATGATTAGTGTTATCTTATCTTTTATTACATGTACTTTCTAATATATATATATATATATATATATGTGTGTGTGTGTGTGTGTGTATGTGTGTGTCTGGTTTAGCCATGTCTGAAAATTATTGTCTGAGTGATGTGGATTTTTTAGTTTCATTTAATAGAAGCAAAAAAATCATATAATGAAAGTAGTAGGCGATGTTTACTTGCCGTCTCGATGAAAATAACTCAGTGGAAGTTCGTACTTCCTTTCTTTCCTGTTATATCAAAGAAATAATTCAATTTCCCGTAGGCCACAACAAGAGGAAGTGCATCCAATTTCTTGCTTTTATCGGACTAACACAAAAGCCTTGTAAAAATATGAGGGAATATTTGTGTACTTCTTGACTGAGATTCAAGAAAAAATCTATATCTGTATATAAAAGAGAATGACTAAACAATAAATAAATACATATAAAATAAAATGTAAATAAATACGTCCGTGACCTAATGCTCAAAATAAAAATGTGAGTTCAAATGTACTTTTTACAGGGTCAAAATTCAAAGACATCAAGGGTCATATCTTGACCAGCCTTTTTAGACTATTGTTCGCGCAACATGACAAATTATATTCCTGAGCCAATAAATACCAATTAATATATTAATTAACCAGTGCATCTTCCTGGGTATATACCGAAAAGTGAGCAAATTCAAAATACTTCGTATAATTCTTATCAAATATTCTATATGAATTAAAATTAAAAATAAATCTAAATAATATTATGTAAACTAGAGCACTTTGAAACAATTCTCATTATTTAGAAATTAATTAAAAAATAAATAAATTAATATAATAATTTTCTTAATATTAATATTCAGTTTATGTACAGACAAATAAATTTTAAATATATTGTCTTATTTATATGCATGGCTAGTCAGTAAGTTGAAGTATTCTGTATTTAATACCATTGCATAAATTGTATTATTTTATTCCATGGAATGTAATATATATTTAACAGTTGCTTTTGCAAAACAGATGTTGTTGTGTGTGTGTTTTTCAAATTATTCTTGAGATATTTCTCTGAATTTTAACTCTTAAATGAGCATTTTACATATATTTTGAAACATTCAATAAATTTACATCTTTTGGTTATCTTTTATTTGGCTTGATTCTTTAATTCTTGTAAAAATAGATTAATCAAATTAATTAATCGATTCAATATAGATTAATCTATTTAATTAGATTAAAGATACATTAGTCGATTCAATACTTTTTTCCAGATGTGATAGAGTTTTAATTTATGTCATTCAGGCAGTCCTGATATTATGACTACCCATTACCGCAAGTCACTTGTTTACGAATTTATCAAGTTGGCCATTCCTTGATTTCCTGCTTACAATAACATTTGGTGCTTCTGAATTGCGAAAATATAGAGAATCAAAAATTTTACTATGTAGAGGGGTAAAAAGAAAATCTCAAAGCTTAGATATATATGTTGCGAAAACAAACTAACAGAATAAAATAAATATTGATATGGAAACTTTTTAGTCATGTAAAAATGAATTCTTAAAATAGTCAATGCAATATTTTAAACTCTAAGGATCTGCACATTTCAAATATTATCCAAAAATTGATTTACATAAAAGAATATTTTAAATGAATTTCATAATGCAAGTCATTAATTTTTGTATGTATAACTTTTAATTCAAATATTAATTCCATTTCCATGTGTTTGTTGTTGGTATGGTTTCAATGTTTTCGTTCCAACAGTGTTTCCTATAGGCACTAACACAGAAAGAACTACAAAACGAAACCCTTAACGATTTTTTTAGGAATAGATATTTTACTTCCTTGCATACGAAGATGGAATAAATATCATAATTGTCAAAAAAATTCGAACTCAGGACTCTCACAAATCACCAAGTTTCGTTATTTCTGAAATTTTGCTACTTCTACGTTACCCTTGGAAATCACAGGATACGCAACGAAAGGGTAAATCAGGTTCAAACAGGTTCAGCAATAAGTATAATTAGGCATTATTCTACACGAAATACTAATACACAGTACCAAACACAGCACTTACACAAGAATAGCGCCTGCGGTAAACGACATCATATAAGCGGCAACTCGATGTTAATAAAAATCGTTTTAGTGCTTGCGTTAAACAACATCATATAAGCAGCCCCTAGAAGACAAGAAACCGTTATAGCACTTGCAGTAAACAACGTCATATAAGCAGCAACTCGCTGTCAAGAAACCGTTATAGCACTTGAGGTAAACAACGTCATATAAGCAGCAACTCGCTGTCAAGAACCGTTATAGTGCTTGCGGTGAACAACGTTATATAAAGCAGCAACTCGCTGTCAAGAAACCGTTAGAGTGCTTGCGGTAAACAACGTTATATAAAGCAGCACCTTGCTGACAAGAAACCGTTATAGCGCTTGCGATAAACAACGTCATATAAACAGTACCTTGCTAACAAGAAACCGTTATAGCGCTAACGGTAAACAAATTCATATAAGCAGCAACTCACTGTCAAGAAACCGTTATAGCGCTTGGGGTAAACAACGTCATATAAGCAGCAACTCGCTGTCAAGAAACCGTTATAGCGCTTGGGTTAAACAAAGTCATATAAGCAGCAACTCACTGCTAAAGAAACCACTATAGCTCTAAGCTTTCAGATAATACTTGAAAGAGAATCTTCAATCAGTCACTCTCTCATCCACTTCTCAACCACTACTGACTGTCTTCTCCTTATAAACTCCGAGACAGGCACGGATCGGTCAAGAACAAAGCCTGTAAATTGAGTCCTAATGGAGTTATCCTGGTGATTCTCGAATATTCTGGATCCCTTATTTTTGTCACCGAATTTATCAAGACAGAGGATCAGTGATTTGGCATCCTTTCAGCAGCCATTACTATTTACATAAAACTATTTTCCCTAACTTACTTACTGCTCTTTTAAAACTTATTAATCAGAAAAGCATATTACAAATTCTAACAATATATTAATGTCTAGAATTAGTAAGATAAAGCATAAACTTAATTCTTAGAACACTAGTAAATACAGCTTTTATAATTTTTTTAAGAGCTACGCACCAGGTTTAAAACATTAATCTTAATATCCACAAGTAAATAGCGGGAATTTGTCCTTTATTTATAAATTAAGAGAAATAAAAAATAATACATTATATGATACTTCCTTCTAACGCATATTTTTTTTCTTTCATCTTTCTATCAAATTAAAAGTTGCCATGGCTGGAATTCCCCCCCCCCTTTCATTAACATTTCTTATAAATAAGTGAGCAGCTGTTAAAGGGAAAAAAATAGTAATGAAATGAAAAGTTGAAAACTGTGAGCACTAAACTATTCAAATGAACTTGGAAATGGAAATACTTCTTATTCGCTAAATGAGGAGAAGTTTGAGAATTCAGTATGCAAAACGAATATTCCTAAAATGAATGAATGTGAGCTAGGGAATGAGAATTTTAATTTTTGTTTCTGATAAGAAAGTTTTCCTTAATAATTTAACTTAGAGTATTATTTTTTGTTAAATTCTTAATTTTCATTGTGGAATTTATTTCACAAGCGCTAACTGTGGAAAATGGTGTTAAATTGGTATTGCTTTCAAAGTATTAAAATCGTTTAGAAAATTTGGAAGAAATTTTTGTTTAAAATGTTTAAACATTTTCAGGAAAATAAAATATGCGCAATCCATATTTTCTCATTTTCAATTATCAATGCTGTACAAAATAAAACAAAATATGGTTTGTTAATTTTCAATATACAAGGTATACAAAAAATTATTGCAATCATAAGAAAAAAATCAAAAATAAGATTTTGGTGAATATGAACGTTTTACACTTTCCTAAGTCTTTATATTGTAAAATTATGTATGTTTATGAATATGATAGTCAAAGAAACTTTGAGACTGACGAGCGAAATTTGGTATACGGACTTAACATCAAATATGTAGTAAACTACTCCCTTTCTATTTAAAGAAATATCCTGTAAAAAAATTTAAAAAATTAAACCAGTGCGATTGATTTTATTTTTAGTTACTCGCCTACTCTTTAGAAAAGCTCTTAATCCTTTATTTACTGCCGCATAAAATTGTGGACTTTGGGCTAAGTCGTGAACGCTGTAATTGTTCAGATATTTGCTTTTAGAATACCAAGTATGATAATTGAGTGCTTTAGAGTATAACAAGGAAAACAGGTACTTTTCTTCTTTTCTTTGTTGTAAATGGTACTGGTGTTTTCTTTCTTACGTACCAGTTTTTTTTCCTTATATATTTGCTTAAGAGTATAATAGTTAAGACAGAGCCCATATAGCGATACATTCCTTATCTCCATTAATTCAGATATCATGCATCTGGATGCAGATATCATGCATTAGGTACATTAATATTCAGTTTTAAAGCAACACTAGAGCTATTTTGGGACGGACTTCGTAACTTTGAACCGCAGTCAGATTGCTAGGACGACGCCTGATCTGGCACTCCCCTTTTCCAAGCTTCCACGTCACACCAGCGGGAGGACGTTTGGCCCCGATCTGATTTAGCGTGCAGCAGACACGCTTACAGGACGGTTATTCGGTGGTATCGACTCTGGAATCTGAAACCCTCCGGTTTTGAAGCAGTGACCTTGCCACCAGGCCACCGCAGCCCCAAAATTTGCAAGAAAACTGCAGATTTAAGGTTAAAAGCGTACAAAAATTTCATTAAACTTACTAAAAGCGTTCTTTATTTTGAGGAGTACGAAAAATTGTCTTAAGATCTATCTGACAGAAATTTAATTCTTTTTCCAAAATTTGAATTTTTTCAATAGTTTAATTTTTTTTCAAGTGGATTTCCAATTATAAAGTAGTTAACTGTTAAAATAAAAAAAATTAAAAAAAATCTCTTGAAATAACAAGCCTCCTGGTGGAGATGTCAAGTCATTATTCTTGAATTAATATTTCTCCACTGAACTTTTAAATAATCAATGAATGTCTTTTTTCTTCCATAAAGGAAAGTCATTTGAGCCCCCTAAATTGCTTGCTCTGTAATTATAGGATTAGTGCTTGAAATTATTCCTAAATATTTTTCCTAAGATATACAATTCTGTTACTTATCTTTGTTGTAATTGGTACCAGTGTTTCATTTATTATATATCGACGCTTTTTTGTTATATGCTTTTTTAAACGTACAATAGTTAAGGAAGAATCTATATAGCGACTAATTCTTTACAAGCTGCTAACACAGATATAAGAAAACTGGATATGTCTTTGGGCACTTTTTTTACAACTGATTCGATTCGGTCAGACTGATTGCGATGACATGCTACTGATTACAAAAGGACTGATTTATTCATCTGAGCCTCCGAAACTGCCTGATCTGTCATTACAGGAAGAGTCCTAAATATTTTCCTAACAAGAGGAGATTACGGGATTCAAATCTGAGATCGGGTTTATACATTTAGAATGTTCATTCATGAAAATATTAAAACAAAATAGCCAGTCAATTTCGAGAAAAATAGTCCTCAAACTTTTGGTAAAGCTCAAATACTGATAACTTGACTCCCTTCTGGATGATCCCAATGGCATGGTTGTCTAGGTACCCGTCTCGTACGCTGAAGGTCAGGTTTCGAACCTGGCTAGGATTTTTTTTTCTTTTTAAATAACTTTTATTCAATTCAACATTTAAGAATAGTCTTAATTATTATGTTTTTATGTTTTTCATTCAAAATAAATATTTATTTTTGAAATACATAATAATAAAATTAACATTTTAAAAGAAAAAAATATAAATACAGATGCATTTTTTAAACAAAATAAAATTATTTAAAATTAATTAACTATTTACAGATAGTTTTAATTAATATAAAAATTTTTCTATGCAAGGATAAATGTTTATTCTTTTAATACTTAAAGTATAAATAAATGCTTAAAGGAAAAGTAATTAAAAACGTAACATTAATGGCTATAGATAAATTAACTTGCTTGCATCATTTTAAAACAATAAATTTACAAATACTTGGATTTTAATAATAATAAATTATCAATTCTATCTCAACGAAGCTGTATTTATATCAAAAATTGAAGGGAGCAGCTGATATTTGCTAAATATGTCTGCTGTTAATTTATTGAATGCTTAGGCAGATGGTTCAAAGCGTATTAAGAGTATACACAAGTCTTAGTTAATCGAACATGATCAAAAGAAGAAATAAATTCTTGCGAAGATAGTATAAAAATGCAATCAATTGTATACCATCAATTGTCATCACCAATTTTTAATAAGGTATTCAAGGTACGCTGTAAACTTTCTGATGAAAGAGAGATATTTTTAAATGCAAATGAAGTTTTTTCCCCCATAAATCTCTTAAAGAAAAATTTCTCTTGTGGAAAATCACCATTTATCAGTTGTGCAAGATGTCGAAATACATTTTGTTTCCAATGTTTTTACTATAGTTACCATTCTGGTTCTTGTATGTAAAAGAAAGTAAATATACATATATAAGATATTTTTTTTTAGAAATATTGAATATTTTTTTTACAATGTGAGTATTTATAATTAAAAATTATCACCATTCATGTTATATTTATTACTATTTTTTAAACATTAAATTTCAATTTAAGTATTAAAATAATAAACATCTATCCTTGCATAAAAATAAGTAGCATATTAATTAAATGGGATTTTTCTATCAACATATCAGCAGACATATCAACATATTCTATCAACATTACTATTTTTTAAACATATCATAACCAATCATTTGTTTCAAGCAACATTTCTCAAATACTGTTTGCAACATTTTATATAGTTAGAAACATTAATTTTATTAATAGCTTAAGAATTCCTCTTATCCTTATAAGAAAAATTTTATTCACCAGTTGATTGATTGATAATTCGAAATACACACGTGAGCTGGTTAGTCTCTAATATACTCCATAGCCTATCCCTAGAGTTCTCGAGAACCTTTTGAACGCTTCCCCTTTCTATGGCGATGTGTGGTTTCCCTAATCATGGGAGGGTGTGGAGACAGGAGATATCATTAATTACAGCGCTGTTCCTTTGTCGTGATCCCGCTGGAGTTCTTCTTACGGAATTATAACAGAGCTTTAGTCAGTCTTCCCCATTATGAAAGATTTTTTTTCAGTCACAAAATAGAATATTATCGATTTCTTGAAAAGATAATATCTAGTAAGTATAAGCTTTTAGGAACGATTTCACATGTAATTGTGAAAATTTTTAATTTCCCACCACACAAAAAGGAAGGAAAATATATGGAGTCAGTTACAAGTTAAATTCATGAATTTTATATGTTTATTTATGCGTTAAGATTAAATGAGGTAATTGTATATTTGTACAGCCGCAAGTTTTGCTTCGCGATTTTCAGATTAAGCCAAAATAGCAACGAAATTGTTTCATTGAAAATTTTCAGATTAAGGTAAGATCGTCAAGAAAATGGAGATACTTGAAAATTTGCAGGTTAAGTCAAGATCATCAAGATAATGGGTTTCCTTGCAGATTTTCATATTATGTCAAGATCAAAGCAGCCTTATACATAAGATGATACAGTAATGGAATTTTTTCAGATAAAGCCAAGGTCACTACACTCAATCATACGTAAAGTACCAAAAAGATTTTTTTTTTTTTTTTTTGCGATTTACCATGCAGGAGCATAAAATAAGCAAGTACCACAAGTGTTTATCTTGTAATTTTAAATTTCACATTATACAATTTTGGAATAATAAATTTTCTTCATTGAAGTTAATTATTACTAGTTTTTCATTGGCAATCAAATGGTGATTTAATACGAAGTATTTCATTGCAATGGGTTGTTCAAGAACACACTCCAAAGTGAAATTTCGCATCAAATTCTTACAAAGTTGGAAAATTTAGAAATTTTCTTGGAATTTTCCCAAGAAAAGTATGGTTTCATAAACTTGGACCTTGGCTATACATTTCAAATTCTTTTGCAGTTCTTAACACTTCATTATAAGTTTCTTAGAAATATACAATAATTTATTTTTGTAAGAAAATAGATGTTAATGACACTATAAATTCATAACAATGATTCGAATTGAATTCTGCAATCTATTATCTTTGCCTGCAAATAAAACGCATTTTTACTGTAAATCATTAAAAGACTGCCACCTAGCTCGGAATATTTTCAAAGTTTTGAAAACGTGTCGAAAAGGTTTGAAAAGAGTTTAGACCAAAAAAAAAATCAGCTCTTTCGAAAGGAATATGGTAAGGAACATAAAGACGGCTGACGAAATTTTTTAGTGTCTCCAAAATAAAAATAAAAATGACTTACAAGGATTTATACCATTTGAAATATTATAAAAAAAGAAAATACAGTTGGAATCTTCTGAATGCATCTTAGTAAAACGAAATTTTATCTTGCGCAATTTTATTTCATATTATTTCAAGTTTTGTCAAAGCAAACTTTTTGTCCACATTTTGCACAATAAAATAACTTAGAAATTAATTTAATAAAAAGATTCAGGAATTGATAACACCAATTAGTTCCCTTTAAAATTTAGATTATAATGAATCTCAACGGAACTGTAAGAGTGGCCAAATAAGTCCCGAAATGTAATTTAGTCTATTTCTATTCAAGTATTTCAATAACTTTGAAAGCAACTTAAAGTATTGTATACCACAATGATTAAAATATTCATTCAATTAGGAATGGTTCATATATATATATATATATATTCAAATTGTTAGTTACATTTTGATATTGAAGTTTCATTTATTTTACGTAGAACTTTTCTATTTATCCTTTTGTCTGAACGAATGTTTTTAAATTCGCTACAAAATAAAACAATTAAGTATCTAAAATTACTATAATTGCTACTTCTCTTGTAGAGAACTCTTTCAAATTCCAGACGGTGCTAAATTTTATAAAATCAAAGCATATTCCGCCAAAATTCGCATTTACCATATAAAATCATCATCATTTATTTCCAGACGGAGTTTGTTTCGATCGTTGATTCTTAGTTTATGGAACTAAACAAGTCTAGCAAAGATGAGTTACAAGCTCAAATATGCGTAAAAAGGTAGATAGACTGTTCCTTACAAATTCTTTCCGAGGAACGTGCTCTGGGTATTAAGAAAATTGAAAGACAATCCATAAATATAACATGCAGTTTCTTTTACTAAAATGTTTCAGAGAACAAAGTAGTTTTCCTGTCTTTGTATTTTAGTATGTGATTGCATGTATTGAGAATAAAAAATTTAAAACATCTCGTAAATTGCAGATTTACGTCAAATAAATTGATTATATTTGTTGCACAAATATTGTAGTCTGTACTTCAGGGAGAAAATATTTTTTTTTTTTAAATTTATGTCAAATGTTTTTTTTTAATGAAAATGGCATACATCTTCCTCTTATAAAATGTATAAAAGGGAAATTTATTGTAATAGTGAAAAACAACTCGACGATGAGTAAAAACACATCGAGGTTTTTGCCGTGTCTTCCTGATTCAGACCAAGTGTTACACTTGTAGAAGAAAATATTACAATCGGCAAGAACTTTGAACTCAGGAATTCGATGAATTTACACGTTACAGATTTCCATGAGATCGAAAAACACATTTAGGAATCATTTCTGTTTGTCTGTCCATCCCTATGACCGTGAGAGAGATAATTCAAAAGTGGTTTCAGCTAGACTGGTGAAATTTTGAATATGATCTTTATATCAAATATGTCTATTTCTGTCAAATTTTGAGCCAAATATATTCAATGGAAGGCAGATGCATGGCTGTCAGAATACAAGTTAACGCAGAATACAAAACGAATTAAATAGATAAACAGCAGTTAGTCAATCAAATAGATAAACAGCAGTTAGTCAATCAAATAGATAAACAGCAGTTAGTCAATCAAATAGATAAACAGCAGTTATTCAATCAATTAGATAAACAGCAGTTAGTCCATCAAATAGATAAACAGCAGTTAGTCAATCAAATAGATAAACAGCAGTTACTCAATCAAATAGATAAACAGCAGTTAGTCAATCAAATAGATAAACAGCAGTTACTCAATCAAATAGATAAACAGCAGTTAGTCAATCTGAATCAAATTTTGAACCAAATCTTTCAGAAGAATCACCATCTTTTGGTCTGCACATTTTCCTCTAAATTATTGCAATATTTCAAAGACTTAATGACTTAAATATATGAAATTCGGTATGTGATTTTATAAGTGTAATTGTAGCTCAGTGTCGAATTTTAGTTTTGTTCGTTTGGAAGCAAGTAATCCAAAACACAAAATTAATTTCTGTGCCCATTGCTAAATATAAGTTATTTATTGCCAGTTGCATCGAAAAATGTTGCAGGCCAGATTCAGTAAAAAGGCTAAATTCAAGCTAAATATTTATTTTTTGTGACTATTGTTCACCAATGCCAATATGGAGATCCTCCAGCTTACCCAATATCCACAATTTTATTGAGAGAACAGCATGTTAAGGTCTTTGTAAGAAAGTTAAAAGCTTTTTAAGAAAATTAAAGTGTTAAGAGATTTGTAATAAAGTCTTGGGGGAACTACTTACGTTTACTAGAATATTATTTTTTTCTTTGAACACAATAATTTAGAAACGCATTGAGCAAAATAAATAAAATTTAGTTTATAGTCTTAATACGTGATTTTTAGATTTTTCTCAATAACTGAACAAATTCGTCAAAGTGAAATATTATCCCTCGTTTTGGAGAAAATAAGGGCTGATTTCGGACAGACTGCGTAACTTTGGAGAGTATTCAGATGACGAGAACAGTATCTGAGCTGGAACAGCTGTTTTTAAACTTTCGTGCCAAGCCAGCAAGACCTGTCCCTACAGCTTCTGCGTATGTCAGATATGCAATTTCTTAGTTGAAATCAAATTTTGAAATCAGGCAAACTCATGCTCCGTTGCCGAGAAATTAAAAATAGACAACCACAATTCTCATGAAAGAAAATGATTTGTGCTTATTTGCAAAATGTGGGTATAGATTGCGTGCGTTAGGATGCATTTTATCCTTTGCTTGCGTTAACTGCAATTCTAATTGGTTAAAAAAAATTGTATCTTTATTTAGCCATAAATCACTTGATAACATTTATTATCACAATGCCGAGGGAAAATAATTACCGAATGTCCTGTGCACTTTGATTGATGAAATAATAGAAACATAAAACAATTTTAAATATTGTTATTTTACTGCTGCAAATTACCCCACTTCTTATACAACTTGCCCCAAATTCGGGACCAGTTGTAGCAGCTGGTAGATATAGAAAACTAATTTCTGGTGCTAAAACTAACAAAATTTCTTATTGTTTTTAATGCATATTATAAATGAATATATAAAAAAGAAGTTATAATCAAAGAATCACAAATACATTAAATAATATAAGCATGTTTGAAGGAAATCATTACAACTAAACTCAGTCTAAACCTACCACTTTTTAAATATTTTATACCAGTTCATGTGATGCAATTCTCATATAACTAACATTGGTGAAACTGCTAAATTTTAAATTAGGAAATATTTAAAGCAGTAAAATGTTATTTTAGCTATCCTAAACGATTGTTTTTCAATTCAATGTTATATTATTTTTATCTTGTGAGAACATGATCTTGTTTTGGTTAGGGGTCTTTGAAGATCGAAATCGCGCAGGCAATGAATAAAGCATAAATGACAATTTTCATCATATCTCTTAATTGCATATATTTTTTTGCCTGTTTTTACCTTTATTGCATTATTATTATGTATGTTTCTTTGAAAGCAGATGCGTTTCTAAAAGGTTGATCTGCTTTTGCCAATATTGTTTATTATTACGTATGCTTCTTTCACAACAGATGTGTTTTTAAAAGGTTGTCGTAGAACTTTGACATCATAGATGTTATTTCATTTCAAAATTCGTCGAGTTTCAAACAAAACTTTGTTTGCCAGCTGAAAAAAGTTTAAAAAAATTATATATATATATATATATATATATATATATATATATATATATATATATATATATATATATATATATATATATATATATATAGAGAGAGAGAGAGAGAGAGAGAGAGAGAGAGAGAGAGAGAGAGAGAGAGAGAGAGAGAGAGAGAAGTATCGTGATTGTTTCAAACCAGCTTAAACAGGTTAATGACTTAAATTAATTAAGACAAATAATGATTTAAAAAATAATAATGTTCTTACATGAAGACTTGAAATTTGCGATAGTAGATTTCATTTTAATTTTTGAAAATTTAAATCAAATTCAGTTCTTTTATCTTATATTCATCTAATTTGATCTTGTCTGATAACTATCAGAGTATTATGCAATTTTAGTTTCATTCGTTAATAACAATAAAGTCGTAGAATGACAGCAATAGAATGTTTTTTTTTTAAATTTTACTGTATATTGGCGTGATCCTTGGCGACTTCCTCGGCGATTAATCCTTGGCATGTCGTTAAAAGTTCCGAAAATTGAATTGGTGTTTTACGCACCTTTTTCCCAGCCGATTGAAACAAAATTTTGACAGAGAATTATACTTTTTACCACAAAACCACATACCAAATTTGATATATAAAAGTCACTGCATTTTTTAGTTATAGCGTTTACATATTTCTGAAATTATAGTTGAACAGACAATAAATGTTTTGTTAGATTGAGCTCAAAATTTGACAAATATTCTGCAAATTTGGTCGTATTTCAAATATCATTGGTCTAGCTCAAAGCGCCTTTGAGTTTTCTTTATCAAAAATCGACAGACATACATTTTTAAAGTTTATCTTAATTAAAGAGGTCTAAAATTTAAAGATTCGTCAAAGTTCCGAATTCGATTGTTTAGGTTATGATACATTCTCTATACTTTGCATGCATGAAAGGAAATAAAGGAAGCTCTTTACATTAACATGCCATAATATCATTCAGTAATATAAAAATGGATTATATATATGTATGTCTTAATAGATGTAGGTTATGTAAGATTAAGATTATTAGAAATGTTTAAAAATTTAGTTATTTCAAACTCTACGGTTAAATTATTTCCATGAACAATGTGAAGCATATTGCTTTCAATAGAGATAAACATTAAGCTGTTGAATGGCGTTATGTTAATCTATTGCCTCTAATTTCGCATCTAATTTCCGTAAAATGATTCCATGAAAATCGAATTTGAGAACTTAATTATTTTCATGCTATTTTCCAACGAATCTGCAAAATAACTTACGAAAGCAATTAATCGCATATCTGTTTTTGAGAATGTTTCTGAATGTTTACATTAACTGTTACTACAATGGTGCAAAAACAGACATTCGCCTAATTGCATGAATTTTGTATTTATTCTTTTGCCCAAATTTAATTAATTAATTGATTTGTAACACTGATTCGTAATAAATATCAGTATAATATAGGAAATTATTATTTATTCCTTTCTCTGTATCATTATAAATACATGATATGGACAAAGGAATAATCTAATATAATACTCGTTCAAATATGCTTCATTAATATACAATTTTTATTATAATATTATTTAATCAACTAAATTCACATTTATATATTTTAAATTCTATGGTTTATTCATCGCCACTTATAATCCCATTTGAGGAAAGAAATTTTGTAAATGCTGTCTGTATTTTGGAAAACAATATACAGATTTCAAAGAAAAAAAAGAATTATATATTATAAAGGAATTATAAATTATTATATAAAAAATTAAAAAATTATAATTATTATATAAAAAAGAAATAAAAATTGATTGTATTGAGAAATCAATATAATAAATTATTTATATAATACAATATAATATAAATAGCTCACATTACATTGCTTATCTCAAAACCTGGTGAGATTTATTCATTTCAATTTATCCTATAGAAATTTCTTTGAATTTCATGACTTAATTGAGCATTCTTAATAAATTAGGGATTATCGGCTAACTTCTTTTCAATACATTTTAATTTAACATAAATAGTCTCATGTGTGTCAAGACGAAATTTTAAAATTAATATTATATTAACTTCCAAAGTGTTCTAGAATTGTGAATTAATGTACACTTATATATTCTCATTAATAATACATATTTTTAATATTTTCACTTTTAAATTATATGTTAATAAAATAATTTTGATTTCATTTAACAACACCATTTTTAGCGAATTTCCTAAAAGTTTATTATTATAGATTCTTTGATATCTATAATAATAAATTATAAACTAAAGATTTAAAAAAAAGAAAAAAAAATTAAATAAAAACTCAGAACATTTTATATTTTTTTATAAAAACGTGATTTTAAAAATTTATTAATATTTTAAAATTTAACACAAGCTTTAAAAACATTAAATATATGCATGTTCATCATCTATTTATAAAGTAAAATATATCTAGAATGAAATGAATTTTACTTCTTTGAATTATAAGTATAGTGTTTTCCAATTATCTTTCAATCAAATTAAAATTTGTCGACTGAATATTTTCCACCTCATAAACGAACAAATAAAAAAAATAAAATATATAACTAGGCATTCCTCTTTTTCATAAACATAAATAAGTGAACATCTGCTTTAAAAAAAAAACAGCTGTTCTCTTATTTATAACAGCTGTTTTCTTTTTGGAAAAGCAGCTGTGAATGAAAAGGAGAAATAATATAAGCACTTATTTATTCAACTTGGAAATAGAAAATCGTCTGTTATTTCCAAAATGAGCAGAAGTTAAAGAGCGTAGTTTGAAAAACGAATTAATGTGAAATAGAGAAAATAATTTTAAGTTTTTCATTTTGGTAGGACAATTTGCTTTAATAATTTTACTTGGAGAATTCGGCTTCATTAAATTCTAAATGTCTACTGAGGGGTTTGATTTACGCACACTGACTATAATTAAATACATTAAATTTATATTCGTAATAATAATATTTGTTTATAATAATAAATTAATTCGTAGTAATAAATGTTTGTTATAATAATATAATTATTTGCGTTTCGTTATAAGTAACGCAAATAATTATATTAAAAAAATATTGGAATATCTGGAAGATGATTAAGCTTTAAATGCTCTTGATAAAATATTTCAATATTTTTATGAAAAATTACGGATAAAATATTTATTTCATTTTTAAAATTTAAATATGCTTGTTTTCGTGAAATGTGATTAAATGTGCAATTTTCAGTTGGAAAACCTTTAATTCGTATTTATGACAACTAGCTTATTTTCGAAAATAAAGCGATTCAATATCGTCCATCCCTGATCAAATTCTGAATTTTTACAATAAATAAAGAAGTTAAATGCTTGAAAATCGCATGTTAGAGTGCTATGTTTGGGGATAAACACCTGAGATGAAGTTATTATAGAAAACCAAATGTTCATTTTGACCGCCGTTTATTCAGACTTTTAAAAGTAGCATTTGACACAGAAATACAAATAAAATTTATGAAATCCTGCAACCAAATTTCATATATGTAAATCTTTGGCATTTTATTTTTGTGTTTACATGCTTGTGCTGATTAACAACAAACGGGCAGCCCCAAGATGATTTCGGTTTCAAATTTGAAACTGGGCCTCACTTCCGATGTTAAATCTGCATGCCAAACTTTATCCCTATTGTTCTCTTCACTCCTTAATTAAATTCGGACAGCAGGACCGACAGACATTTACAGAATGGGTTTCATTTAAAATTTGAAAGAAATACATAAAACTTCAGTAGAAATAATGTACTAAATTTATCCACCTAGCTCAAATCATCTTTGAGTTATCATGTTCTAAAACGGACGGAGATATATAATTCCAAAATTTGGTTTTTCGGACTTTAGGGCGGTCTAAAACATTCGTTAATACGTAAAGAATCAAATTTTTAACGATCTCTTCGATGCAAACAAGTCAAACATATGTTTTACTGTTTGATTTCGCCCTGAAACCTAAATTTTGAAAATAAAAATGAAAATTTTCCCTTTGACAGTTATCGCATACATTACATTTTTAATTATAATAGGACATCTTCCTGATAATTCGTTAATTATAATAATTTTATATTTCCTAATTTGATAAGAGTACTTGATTTTAATACACATACATCATCGCTTTCTTAATTTTGTTTCCAATCCCTCTTACTGCAATTAGACTGTTTAAAATTAATTTATTTAAGTGGTATTTAGCATTTATGAAATCTCTCAGATCAACATTCTCCTTGGTTTATTAATAGATGTAGCAATATCCAGTAATCAACAATTCGTATGTGCTGTTTCCCATTCATCATCATAAACAAGGGAATGTGCTTGTATTGTTTCTTCCCAGATTAGTTAGTTTCATTGCAAAGAAGACAATTTTACAGACAGCTCTGAAGGATACTGGATTGATAATCCTCTATGTCTTGGACTCAGATTTATTACAAGAATTCAAAAACGCAAAGCAATTAGGAAAATGAAATTTGTTTCACAATTTAAAATTTCTAAATATGAACCTTTATCAAATTTTGAGCCAAATCTGAGTAAGGTTCAACTGTATTTCGGTATGTACTTACCCAAGCATGTAAATGGAATCATATCAAAACTTGACTAAAATAATAGTTCATGTCAGATTTTTTTTTTTTTTCAATAGATTGGGAGAAATATGTTCAAAAACATATTCAATTTTCTGATACCGCATGCCAGGAATTAATCTACTAAATGAAATTTTAAATTAATCTGAAATGAAAGGAAGGATTGAGTAAAATTGTTAAACCCACGCTGTTACTGTTGTTCGTCAGTATTCTCGGCCTTACCCATGGTTCTTAATTTTACGCTGGAGGGGGGGGGGTAACATATAAGATATTGGAGTGAATGCGAGGAAGTTTTTGATTAGATACCTTTCAATGATTGCACATAAATTCGAAACTCTAAATTGCAAAAATAATAATAATAACAATCAAAAAAGCTATATAAAGAGAATTGATTTTTTAAAATTCTATTATTATGCATAAAAAAGAAGCGGTTTGATCTTATTTGAAAGGAAACCCCAGGGTGGGGGGCAGCTAGAAAAGAGGATGAGATGCTTCCTGTATGGTATTTAGATCTTGCCATCCTGGAGGGTACACAAAAAGGTGGGGGATCTGGCTCATACCATCGATGTACGGGACATACCTCCTTCAGGAAGGGTTGTACCGTAACCGGTGATGGCCCTTAGGACTCAATCACAGTTTCCGCCAGTATTGCTGTTGCGACGGCCTGGTCATTCATTTTCTTTATCTGTGTAGGTTCGGGTGGGTCAAAGATTTAGTAATATGACTTACTTGAAATGAAAAAAATCGCAATCTGTTCCATTCTAAACGAAAAAAATAATTTTCCTTTCATTTTTTTGCAAACACTTTTCGTGAACAGAATTTGATACGCAATTTTAAAAGCCATTTTCCTGTTGTTTATTATGTAAAATTGCAATTTTTGAATCTTAGAATAATTTTGAATCATTTTTCGTTTCACTCTAGTATTGAACCACTATTTAGTAGTATTGAATGGTTATCACATCATACAAAAGAAATAAATGTGACATTTTGAAGAATGTGTGAGTATATATTATATCAAAGACCTACGGCTAAATGATTGTTCATAAATTTAGGTGTAAACATTCACATACTGCCAAATATAAGAAACGCAGAATTAAAATATATATATATATATATTTATTTCTATTTTTTTACCCACAATTTATTCAAGATATTCTAAGAAGTTTATTCTTTATACCTCTCATTGTAAACAGCGTAAAATAATGATAATATATTAAAAGGTAATGTTATTATTATATTGCAAATTTATTGATTATATTATTATTTTCATCGGTTAAACTTTCAATCCCGTCATATCTTATGGATAATTATCCATTTTTTCATATAATACATTAATTAGATATGCTCCCACAAAATCTGATGAACAGTTTTAATTTCTTTAATTAATTTTATAGTAATATTTTATGGTGTGCTGATTTATATTTCTACTCGTTTTGGAATTTTTCTTTAAAAATTACTTTTGAATTCATATATTGTGGTTTAATATACAGTTCATTAATTTTATATAGAATCTTACCACCAATCATTTTATTTTCTGACACCCGTTTCAGAACAAATATATTAAATAATTATGATTATTTTTTCTGTTTATACAAAAAAAAAAAAAATCTTTTGCATCTCATGTAATGAAAAAGTTTTTTGAGATTGAAGATAATTCCATTAAAATCCACGTTTCCCGTATAAAATAGTCATCCTTTATTTTCAGGTGGGATGTAGTTAATAGATTGATTCTTAATTTATGGAGCGAAATAAGTCTAGCAAAGATGAGTTATAAGCACAAATATGCGTAAAAGGTACAGACTGTTCCCTTCGAATTGTTTTCTAGGAACGTGCTTCGGGTATTGAGAAAATTGCTAGACAATCAATAAAACATGCAGTTCCCTTTACTACAATGAGGCATATAAAAAAATAGTGCTCTTGTTTTTGTTCTTCAATATGTGATTCTATGTATTTAGAATGAATTGCGAATTTTTTCAACGAACAAATTGTGGTTGATGTAAATATGTTGCAAGCTGTGTCCAGACAGAATTTTTTTTTTTTTTTTTTTTTTATGAATACGGACTACATTTTTTCCTTCTTTCTGCTATACGAAGTATGCAAAGAATTGAACTCTTAAAAAAATTCGAATTCGAAACATAAAAGAATCTGACCATTGTCACACTCAATAAAAAAAATCACATTGCTGGAATTATATTCAACTGTCTGAATATACGATAGTTCAGAAATGGTTTCCGATAAACAGAAATAATTTGATATTTGTTCTTTATGTCATATTTATAGATTTTTATCGAATTTTGAGTGAAATCTGTTCAGAGGAAGACTGTCTGTCCGACTGTCGATTACAGTGACCACGTTAGCTATAAAACATTAAGAGATGGATAAAAGAAATTTGATTGGTATATTTAGAGGATACAAAGTATTTTATTATAAATTTTTTATATAAATATAGGGAATTTGGTATGTAATCTTTTGAATGTAACCGTATTTCTATGTCAAAATTGATGTTTCTCTATTGAGAGAAAGAATGCGAATACGAAATACTAAAATACGAATTAGAAGTATTCAAGCATTTGTGTATTAATAACGTGACAAGGATTGACGAAAAACGCAAAATTTTTACAATTTGGCCAAAAAAAAGTCGCCAAAGAGGTCAAAATGCATTAAGTAAAAAAGCTAAATCCATGCCCGTGTTCCACAAATGTAGTTTCATTTTTAGTTTTGTATATATATATATATATATATATATATATATATATATATATATATATATATATATATATATATATATATATATATATATATATATATATATATGTATATATATATACGAAAAGGCAAGAACTTACCATCAGCAGCATTTTTCCGTTAGTGCTATTTTATGATATTTTTGTTTATATTGTTAATTTTTTTATTGCAGTTTTACTTTGTGGTGGTTATTTTCTTCTAATTTGTTGTTTTGTATTTTCCTTTCTGTTAAAATGGTATATCTCTTGGGCCTAATTTCAGGGGATTTTCGGGTCACGAGGAATCATTATTAGACCTTTGTCTGGATTTCCTTCACAGAAAAAATTCCTTTCTTTGAATCCCTGCCTGAGGGTGACCCTTGAAAAAGTCTTCAGACCGGATTCTTTTTCATTTGGTTTAATTTTTTTTATTTGGTTTAATTTTGATTTGGTTTATTTGATTTTCCTATTAATATGATTTTAATACTTTTGTATCAATTCATCTGTGTTTTAGAAGTAGCTGCAGTTGCGCTCTCTAAATACTATGAAGTTTCTTTCCTTTTCCTTTTTTGGTTTTAGTTTGAATAGGTAATAATTTTTAGTTGCGATTTCGAAACTGTTTTGTTTCGTTTTCATTCGTTTGTTATATAATTATAATTTACAGTCTGACATTTAAATATAAGAGAAGAAATTATTTGGAGGTAACAAGAATATAATTTTTTTTAAATATAATATTGTTAAACCTCTTGCAAGTCTTACAACTATTAAAGATAATCAGGAATTAAATTTTTATTTTAAATGAAAGACTATTAAATTAATAGGATCTGGCAATAAAAATTGTACATTAAAATTCTTTCCTCTTTTTCAAAATTGTTTTTCTTTTATTTCACCATTTATATGCTTCAGTTGTTTCTTGAAAGAAAACATCATTACCGACATCAAAAGCACGTTATTCTTTTCGCCACAATTCTGAAATCTTTTCTCAAACGAATTATTTTACTGAAAAAAAAATATTCCATTCTTCAAACAGGATATCACAATAATGTTAAGGCGATTTCTGAATTGTAACTGAACAGAGCACCATAAAATATGATTTCATTTTTATACATTTTTCTATTTCTGAATTTAGAAAACACATTATAAAAACCTTTTCCCCCAAAGATTCTATATTTTATTCCATTATTTATACTTTTTTTTTCTAGAGAAAGGATATACAATAGTATGCATGGCTGATTTTTGTTCTTTATTCTACCTGACGCCAGAAAGTAACAAGAAAAAAAAATTTGTAAACAGAAAAATATATTTAAATTTAGAATTTCCAAGTAGGTGATGTGGAAAAGGGACATATGTAATGATGTTGCTTTGCGTTTCTTCTTATGATTTTAGCTTGACTTTAGAACTGGGAACAAAGTTACTTGGAGACTTCAAAGACTGGTTATGTCAAAATATAAGTGAGCTAAGGTATTTCTTTTGATGTAATGCTGATTTGAATTTTCTAAAAGAAGGAAAAGCGTATTTAAATCAATTTCATATGGAGTATAGTTAAAAAAATTGTATTTCCTCTCGCGACGCATTTAGAATATTTTTAAAATGTAAAAAAAAAAAAGTATCAAGATACATGGTTTTGAATGTTGTTTTAAGAAGCTTACAACATTTTTGCACCTGGAAAAAACAATTTATAAATTTTATATTATTTTTAAAACGGTGCGAAACTTTTGCTTTGAAATTGTTTTTTCAGACTCCTTTCCAAATTGCACTGATTCTCTATATATATTTTTTAATATCATGTGAGAACATGATATTGTTTTGGTTAGGATGGTTTGAAGCTCGAAATCGCTCAGACAATGAATGAAGCATAAATGGCAATTTTCATCATAATTTTTTATCGCATATATATATATATTACCTTCTTTTACCAGTATTCCATTTTTATGTATGCTTCTTTGAAAGCAGATGCGTTTTTGAAGAGTTGACCTGCTTTTACCATTATTGCTTTATTATTACGTACGCTTCTTTGACAGGAGATGCGTTTTAAAAGGTTGACGTAGAACTATGACATCATAGCTGTTATTTGAACTCAAAATCGGTCGAGCCAAAATCGGTCTTTGTTTGCCAGCTAGAAAAATTAAAAATGAATGTTTATATATATATATATATATATATATATATATATATATATATATATATATATATATATATATATATATATATATATATATATATATATATATATATATATATATATATATATATATATATATATATATATATATATATATATATACCAGTGCTGTTTGCAAAAGACGAAATGGAAAAATAACAATGGAGTCATTTTGACTCCATGTCTCTAGATGTTTCCGGTTCTGAATTAGAAACGCACAAACAGCAGGCTATATGAAAACCCTTTGATAGAAATCGTAATAAAAAGAGTCATTTCGTTCATCCTAATGTATTTTATTCCATGCAATGATATTTTATTAAAATAAAATAATGATTTTTGTAAATTTAATTTTTTAGTTACAAATTATGTATTATAGTGAGTGTTTTGTGATTTTCTAATGAACTGTCCGGTTTTAAATGCACTAGGTTTAATTTTCACAAACATAGCTACATACAAAATTTACAAACACACATAGACAATTAGGTTAAAGAAAACAGTATGCTGAAGAGATTCCACCGTTTCCAACCGAAATCATTCGGCGTTAGCGCAATGGTTGCGCATAGGGAAAAAGTCGACATCAGGAAGCAGGTCTGCCATCCAACTGCTTGTCTTCTGTAAAACGCCACAAGGTTGCGTTTTTTACTTAATGGAAAAAGAGGTGCTACATTATATATTATATTGATGCCCCATATTCCCTGTTATACTAGGATTAAGGATATCTTGATTTGTTAATATAGTCATTGAGATGTGAGTGATCTGATTTTAAGACGTTTAAAATGTTTGTATGAGTTAGATGATATAAATTGGAAATAATACATAGACACACACACTCGTTCGCATACAAATATGCACATTCCTTCTTTAAATTAATAAAAGTAATAATAGGTAAAAAATAACTGAATTAAAAATTTTAATAAATAAATTTCCCATCAGTCAATATTCCAACTAGGTTTTAGTTTCCTTACTTTGTGTTAGTTCTGAAAATGTAACTGTTACTTCCCTTCTGTTAATAATTTTGATATTTCAAGTTGTCTTTAGGGTTAATATAATAATAGAAGAAAACTTCGAGGTTATATTTTATTTAATTGTTTGAATTTGAGTTAACAAAGGAAATAATTATTTTAAAATAAGCGATAAAAGTATTTTTAAAAAAATCTCTCGGATTTTCTTAGAGAAAAATCTACGTGGCATTTAAATAATTTCCTTAAAAATAAAATTTTCCAAATTTTTATAAGTTTTACAATTTTTTTTTGTGAAGGAATATTTTTAATTAATATCTATGAATATAGTATATTATCCCATTGGCACCCTACTGGTGAGAATGTGTCTAAATTGCTTTCTTAGATGTGTTTAGGATGCGCAATCAGACATCGGCGACACAAATATATGGGCAGATGTATTTATTGACCTAAGGGTTGTTCCAGGGAAACATATTGATATATATAAACGTTGATAACTGTAATGTCGATTGCGACTAGCTGTTGATACTTCAGATTCTCTATCAAACGGGCTCTCAGACATGAGGTTTTCCATGCGATCAAATCTCCGCTTTATATAAATCAGTAACAGGGCCTGCAAGCGATATCTTGTGTTTTATGTAAATTAATTTCAATAAAAAAATTAAAAACAATGTCTTCTATGGTTACATAAGTACACTCAAAAGTGAATTCGTGATGAATTTGGCAATTCTTTATCAGATGATTTGACATATATATATTGGTATTGATATTCAGATTTCAGAATATTTATTCATTTATTTTGGCTTGATATATTTTGAAATATTTTTAATGTCTGGAATATAAGGTTTGCAAATAGGAAATATCTTAATCATCAATAAAACCAACTTCAAGATCTTGATAAACTTTAGATCTTCAAAAATACCTGAGACTGAAAAATACGTTTCTGGAATTATGTTTAAATGCCTTTCAACATAGAAGAAGTATCTTTGAACTCACCATGTGATATTAGTATGCGGCTTTATACTGAATAGGTAGATTTCTTTCTGTTGAAACTATTGGTAAATAATTATGTGCTATTTAAAAAAAATGAATTGCTGTAGCCTAGGAAATAGAAAAAAAGCAATTTAGATATTCATTGCAGGATGGACTGCAATGATGAATGCGGGGACTCAAAACGATGGAAACAATACTAATAATCAAGAGCATAATATCGAATTCGTTCCCAAATCTGACTCTAGAGGATAAAGACTCACATAATTACAAAAATGTGTAATCGTAATTCAGGATCTCGCCTACTTGGCGCTGTTGGCGACAAAATATTTTTCAAACTTTGAACGAGATCATTTCAGAGGAAGTCTGTCTATGCGATTGTCTAAATGAAAATAAATAGAATGGATACAAAACGGAAACAGCTAAATACATAAAAATCTGAACATACATTGAACTTGCACCTTGAAAATCTGAACATAGAACTTGCACCTTGAAAATCTGAACATAGAACTTGCACCTTGCATTTGACACATAATGAAGTATTTTCAACAGATCCCGATGGTATGTTTTCCTTTTTCTCTGTATTCGTTTCACTATTTTTATTCAGGCCTCACTTCTTGGCAGGTGTGACCTTGCTTCAATGTGTGGAAAAATGAGTAATTTTCCCAGTTCTTCCAAAAACAGTCTTCGTTTAGGTTATTTGTTTTCGTTCCATTCACTATGTATTGAAGTCCATAGAACAAACGCATTGTACGAAGAAATATCAAGCATGTTATAGAATACTATCAAGGGCCAGCGATTTGTTTTTCTTTTACAAGTGTATGTGTTTAAAAGTTGATCAAGAGTATCCACAGCCCCTATAGTTGAATTACAATCTTAAGATCTTTAAGGGTTTTTTTTGTCAGATCTGTTGCTAACTTCTTTGTCATGATTCAAATTGCTCGTAAGAATAACATTCTTGTTCTTTTTTGGGATGTAGTTTACAACTGTTGTACTTTCTGTAAAATAAAATAAAAAGGTGTGAACTTCTTTGTTTGGCATTTATTCAGGAAGTTCTGATTTATCTTTTAATAGTGCCAAGTATAATCATTTTCCATTTTAGAAGAAGTTGTTCTAAGTTGTAAGATGTGAAAAAAATTATCACATATAATATTGTGCACCGAATACCCCATAAGTAAGATCACACACTACTCGCATTCCCTGATTTTTCTCTGGCTTTGACCCTTGATCTTTTCCAGTGTAAGCGAAAAGTGTTTGGAAGTACGAACGAAGTTTTACTGTCACATAAAGTCCATATTTTGATCTCATATTTAGATAACTTACTTGGTATATACTGTTTGAAAGGATATCGGCCACGAAATCCTACTAATTGTTCATCTACAGTAATTTTTTCATTCGGATTATATAATTTTGGTAGAATTTCTATCCACTTTTCCCAGATATATCACATTGCAGCTAATTTATCCAAATTTCTTCTTTCTTGATGAGTGGATTTATTATCAAAACGAATAACTCTCGATATGGTGCAAAATGTTTCGAAGGACATAGTTGCAAGAAATATATTTCTGCCAGTTTCTTTATCCCATAAGTTTTTTGTTGATTCTCCATATGTTTTATAAACACCAGCTAACAATAATAATCCAAAATATGCTTGAAAAGTTTCACTTTCAATATTTTTCCATTTTCCATAAACCCTTTCTCCTTCAATATAAGTCATATAAGTCTCCTTCAATATAAGTTATGAATTCGTTTTCAGTTGCAGAATTGAATACCACCTCAAATGCACTTTTTACGTCTGATATACTTGCCATTGCATATCCCCTAGGAGAGTTTTTATACTATTAGCAGTGGTTGATCGAGAAGAATGCAGTAGCGGATCCAACTTCCCCTTTATTTCCCAATTCTGGGACTGAATACTCCCTTCATAATTCATTTGTTGAATATAGGTATCAAAATTGTTGTCAGAACTTTCGCTCTTAATTTCATCATTTGTATGATTTTCATACTCCGATTCCATACATCGCTGTCAGAAGCTTCTATTAGTTTAACTATATCAGCGTGTCTCAAATTTCTGCGATTCGTCATTTTTTCTTTAACTTCCGTAGGCACAACTCTTTTACAGTGTATCAGAAAGTGAAATACAGAGAAAAAAAAAAGAAACGTTGCAATAAAAGCGAAGAGATTGACCTCCTGTCAATCGTATCAACTAATGGACCTTGCACGCGCACTCTTGTCATGTGACCAAACGCATACGTCAACGAAACAGGTTTCAAAAACGTATAAATTACAGAAGCTGTTGTTATTCTTTTCTTTTGAATTATTCCAACCAAAATTGAATATGTAAAGTAAAAATAAATGTTTTATTTAGTTTTTTTGTTTGTTTGTTTGCATTGGGTCATATTGGCCCGAACGATACAGTAGGTATAAATTGAAAAATATTCCTTCGAAATAAGAATAAACTTAAATCCCTCTAGGAGTACATATTTATATTATTTTGCAAAGATGTCAAGAAGTTTCATGAAAATATCACTGTATGATATATTTTTACGAAGGTATAAATTTTATTTCGGGTCATATAGACTGAAAAGAACTGCAGGGTTAAAAATACATACTCGATACTGTGAAGCAATAAATTCTCTTCAGCAAGATCACTAAGAAAATAAAAATCTGAGTATTCCTAGCTTTCAGAGAAATTTCGTATCTTTTCGTCTTGCTTCAAGTCCGAAATGTCATGCTTGAAAAGGGATGATGATATTTTTATCATTGAATAGGCGTGAATGTTCTGTTATACCTCTTCTTAGTCAAACGAGCACATGTGACCAATAAAAATCCAGAATAATCAAATCAATATTTCATATTACTGAATCAACCAAATAATTCATTATAATTTGTAAATTAAATTTAATATTATATCCATAACAATCAGTCATGATTGTACGAACCAGTGTATAATTTCCTTTAAAGAGAAAACCATATTCACTAAATCAGTAAATCGATTTGAATTTCATGGAAATTCGATTTCTATTAAAATAAAAAAAAGGCATTTTAGAAAGTTTCTAAATTGCATTTTCTATTAACTTGCTACCAAAGGCAAAACTAGTGGATTAGTTCAGCATAACTATTGTGTTTTATTTTTATTCCTATACCTAGGTTTCCTTCCGTATAATTTTTTATTTTAGAAAATAGATCATTTTTTCTTTCCAAATGTCAGCAAATTTGTCAAACATGCCGCTATTCTAAAATCACAATTCAGAAAAATAGAACTAATATGCTATAAGGATGTCAATACTCATCTTTCTTTATAATCCAAATATTTATCAACGGGATGTCTTAATATATACGCAAAGTTCATAGAAAAGGGTTATAATGATAGAAATTAATCTAATATATTTAAATAAGTTCTTTAATTCATAATTTTGTGAAATAAACGAATAATAAATTTCCAAGAATCTTGAAATCTGAAAATAATGAATTCAAAATATATAGCTTAAATCATATATATATATATATATATACAGGGTGTTCCGAAAAAACGTGGACAAAATGACATGGCAGATCAGTCATACCACAAGGATCAAAAATTGCATAGAAACATGGGGTCGCAACTGCGATGCGGAGCCGCTAAAGGGCGTCTAAAATAATACATAACACAAAGAGAAGAAACAAAATCAATACAGAACATTTTATTGATATTTACCAACTGACATGCGACTTATGCATGCCAAACGTTGCGCCTACAGGAGGTGCTCAAAGGGTTTACCGGATGCATCGAGACATGCCTGGCATCGACGTTGCATGGAATTGCGCACCTTCTCAAAGATACCAGGTGTATCTCGAACACATCCCGCTGCCTCAACGATTCTTCCTACCAAGTCTTCTGGCTTTTCAACAGGTGTTTCATACACAAGTCCTTTTAAAAAGTCCCATAAGAAGAAATCCACGGGAGACAGGTCTGGTGATCGTGGTGGCCATGCAATTGGTCCACCGCGACCAATCCAGCCGCCAGGAAAAGTAGCCTGCAGATGTGCTCTGACATGTGCACTGAAATGTGCGGGAGCGTCATCGTGTTGAAATTCAATGCGTCGACGAATAGGCATCGGAACATTATTCAGCATGTCTGGCAGAACCTCTTGCAAGAATGTTAGATACGTGGAACCGTTCAGTCTGTCTGGTAAAATGTACGGACCAAGTAAACAGTCTCCTACAATGCCAGCCCACACGTTCACAGAAAATCTTCGTTGTGCGGCGTGCGTACGTGTAGCATGCGGGTTTTCATCTGCCCACCTATGCAGGTTGTGACAATTCATCACACCCTCTAATAAGAATGCAGACTCATCCGTGAACAGAACACTTGCAGCGAAATGTCGGTCGGCAGCCTTTTCTTGCACATACCACCGCGCAAAATCCATACGACTGCTGTAGTCTCCAGGTTGAAGTGCCTGGACGCGTTGTAAATGATATGGATAAAGTCCTTCGTCGTGTACAATGCGCCAGACGATAGTTTGGGGAATATGGGTCTCTCGGTATACAACTCGTATGAGGATTACTCGTTGAAGGATTACGCTGAAGTGTTTGGACAACTCTTTCTTCAGCATCAACAGTCCGAGGTATTCGTTGGCGACCTGAATCTGGCTTGTGCACGTCTAACGAGCCGGTTTCACATAATCTTCGGTGAATAGTGTCAAAGAATGAGCGGCTAGGCATCTTTCTACTAGGATATTTTTGACGATACATTCGCAAGGCTTCTCGTCCATTGCAGTTGGCCATGCCGTAAACTAAATGCATGTCAGCCAATTCGCGGTGCGTGTAACTAGCCATGTTACGCCCAACGCACCCACGACTCGAATGAATTCAATCTCCTTCTGCTCGGCTCGTGTCTGCACCGCAATGCCCTCTCGTGCTTCTCGCGCCCTCTACAGGCGTTTGCGACCCCATGTTCCTATGCGATTTTTGATCCTTGTTGTATGACTGATCTGCCATGTAATATGTTTACAGAAACCTGGAACAAAATTTTTCTATGTATCCATCCAGATGACACCCTAATAACAAATGACAATTTAATTTAAATAACCTATTGGCAAATAATTAAATTTTGAAAATATTAATATATATATATATATATATATATATATTGCAGTTTGGAATGCATAATTATGCAAAATCTCAAAATTCTAACACATCCGAATGAGAGGGTGAAACTAATTAGAAAATCCATGTCAATGAATACTTTTACGAATCTGTAATTTTGCTTCCTAGCACAATTAATTTCATCTCTGGAAGGATAGTTTAACGGAGAGCTTTATTGGATGCAAATTGGACGCCAGATGAATGACCTCCAGACTTGCCGACGGATTTAACGACTTTGATTACAAAATGGATGATACTGGAATCTTCAGGAATTTCGGCGATAGGACCGATATAGCTTCGAGAACCGCTTGTACCCTGCTCGCGAGGCCATGAAAGGTTGAATGAATAGTTGCGTAGATTCTCACTTCCTGCATGGTTCTATCCTGCCGCTTTGTGCACTGTAGTGGCTGTTTACACCAATTACTATTTGTAGGCTGCTGTGTTACACCCATTACAGCGAACAGGTTCGAATTAATCGGAAGTAACATTTTCGTAACAATATGAAATAAGATAAATTAAATTAAAGTGCATTTAATTATCTTTTCGCAAGTTATTAATGGTGTAAACTGATTATTGGAATCATATTTTATTCCTATGAGTTTATACTAATGAATTATCTAATTTGTTTCCTTATTTAATTAGTTCCTTAATTAGTTTCCTTATTTAATTATGTCCTGTTTGAAACCCATGTTAGGGCTCTTTAGGATGGACCTTGCAATTTTGAAATTCCTTGAAATGACGAAGACGAGACACGAGGTTTTACTCTCCTACTCCAATTTTTGCATTATTTTAACGAAAGAAAGTTTGACAAAAACAGATTTTAGTGATAAATTAATTCAAATTATTTATTTAATTACGAATTACGTCGTACTAACAAAAACATAAAAATGAAGGTCTTTTTTTGTGTGAACAGCACGAAAACTATTTTTGCAATATCTAATCGCTTATCGGCATAAAATTCTAGCAAAAATTTTTTTTCTTTAAATTACGAGAAAATCAAAATTTATGTAATATTTTAAAGACTTGACAAACAGAACAGGATATTTAAAAATTTCCATGACTTTAGAAAATTATATTTCTCTATATTTCAATTACCTTATATTACCTATTCAGTTCTTGCTGTCTAAACAATAAAGCTTCGCATATATTATCCAATAATGGATAGTTGAGAAAAGTTTCTACTATGCAATTACAGACTGTAGAATATATGTTTAATGAATACAGCTGTTGTATAAGTCTTAATACTGTTGCAAATGTTGTAACCATAGCAACAACTACATTACTTCTTTTAATGCTAAAGCAATTATTCTTTTATTATTTATAGCGAGTGACAAATAGATATTTTCTGGCAGCACTTTTACAATTCACTTTGGCCTTTTGAGGTATTTTACCATGAGAACATAAATAAAAAATATCGAATCCTTTAAAAATGCATTTAAAATTAACATTTTAATATATATTTTAATATTTAAGATAAATATTAGGAATAATACTTAGTCAATATATTTTTTTTTCGAATTGAAAGCAAGTATATAATGTGTAAATCATTTGCTAAAATTCTTGTTTAAGATATTGGAAATACAAAAAAGCTATTTTGAACTTTTATTTTATAATACCTACTGATAAAAGGCATATGGTGTTTCGATATGAAAATACTTCGGTATTAAAGAAACATAAATAATTATGAATGTCATTTATTAAGATTTTTTGAAGGGCTTTTAGAATCATGAATTAAATTCTATTTCCTCCCATTTTTATATATTCTATTATTTTTCTATATATAATAATTACTCCAATCAAGACTGAAGAATTTTTTAAGCATTGATATCAAATATAACAAATAAATCCCCCATTTAATTTCAATTTTATCTATTCTTTTATTTCTTTTCATAGTATAATAATCATTCGAATTGTTATTATTTTTTTCATAATATAATAATCATTCGAATTGTTATTATTTTTTTCATAATATAATAATCATTCGAATTGTTATTATTTTTTCCATAATATAATAATCATTCGAATTGTTATTATTTTTTTCATAATATAATAATCATTCGAATTGTTATTATTTTTTTCATAATATAATAATCATTCGAATTGTTAAAGTAGAATTTTCTAAGGCTTAATGTTAAAAATCATGATTAAAATTCTATTTCCACTCAATTTTATTTATTTTATTAACATTAATAGTATAATAATTATTCCAGTCATGAATGTTGAATCTTTTTTAATATTGATGTTAAAACCAATAAATAAAAATTCATTTTCTTTCAATTTCATTTATTCTATTATTTTTTCATAATATAATAATGTTTCTAATTCTGAAAATAGCATTTTCTTAGGATTGATGTTAAAAATAATGTATACAAATCCATTCACTTTCCATTTTATTTATTCTATAATTTTTTTATAGCATAATAATGTTTTGAACTGTAAAAATAGAATTTTCTAAAGACTGTTGTTAAAAATAATAAATAAAAATCAATTTCCTTTCAATTCCATTTATTCTATTATATTTTCATTGCACAATAATTATTCCAATCATGAAAGTAACAAATGTTTGAAAAAAATTATGCCACAGGAAAAGATATTACATTCTTTTATATACAATTTCAAAGTCAATCTTTCTAATATGAATTTTTTTGAAAGGAAATTATTTCATTATCCAATCCTTCTTTAAACATGCTATCATAATTAGATGCTCTTAATCTAATTCCAGAATTACGCTTGAACAACACACTGTACATTATAATATCATTTTTAAAATGTCTTTATTATGTTCAAACACACTCATTATGGAATCATTTTTCCAAAAGGATTTTATTTCATATTCCTTTATTTCTTACATTTTTCAGAAAACACTGTATATCTTTTTCCAAGCTTGAATGAGTTTTCTTTCAGATTCGAAGTGATACCATCAAACAACTAAAGAAGGAAACTTTGGTAAATAGAATAATATACACTTATGTCCATAAATTAAGGATTATTGTCATATTTTGAAGAAAAATCTGAACAAAATTATTTTCTGAAAGTATGTATTTTAAATATAAACACCTCTGGCAAAACCTGTATATGGAAAATAACAGATTCATAGAAATATGCAGCATATGGAAGGAACAAAGAATAAACATTCTGCTTAAGGATTTTTAAAGTAATTATCAAAATGAAAATAAATATTTGAATATAACTTCTTTTAAGAAACTTTATTCAAATATGCATTCATCTCGATAACGCATATTTGTGACTAGATTATGGTGAAAAATTTGAGAAAGAAAATACGCTATTCCTTTTTAAAGCACCATAACATTTATATATATATATATATATATATATATATATATATATATATATATATATATATATATATATATATATATATATATATATATATATATATATATATATATATATATATATATATATATATGCACTTTCCATGTCGCCAAAGCATCCCAGGTATGTTCATTGTTACTAAAGGGGGATAAGCGAGCAGATCAATGTATTCACTCTCCAGGATGATTAGAACAAAATAGAAAGTGATTAGACTTCCCTATTGGAAGCAGCACTTGTTCTATTTCCTAAAAATTTCATACATATACTTTCCTGAGTATGTAATTTCAAATTTCTGAAAAATAAAATTGAAAAAAGTTCATATTCCTGCCGCAAGGGAAGGAAATGGCGTTGCAGATTAGGCACATTTCTTAAAATGTATAACCTATTACCCTGTAACGAGTCTTGAATAATGTTTCACCAAAGAAAGGTTCTGTAACGAAAATGACTGCACCAAATCCCGCTTTTACTTGCTTAGCTGTTTCATTTAAAAACAGGAATGCCGTTAAATCGTAGGATAGTAAGGTTTTTACATATAGGTTCTTTAATAATAAAAAACCTTCGAAAAAATGATTCTGCTTTTTAAAACTATTGAAATACTCACCATCAACCCGGTCGAAACTGTAATCTAACTCGATTGCAGACAGTTGAGGAAAGTACTATTTCAGAAATGGAGAAAGGTATGAAATGTACTTGTTTGCAGTAATGTACTTGCGGGATCATAGGAATATGATATTACATATGCGACCATATACAACGTTGCTTCCTAGTAACAATGAGATACAGAAAGTATTTGCTTTTAGATGGTAATATTATTAAGGTAGAGCGTTGAATAACCTTGACAAGTATTGCAAAATGATAAGGCGTATTTTCACTTGAAAAAGAGAGTTATCTGCCTAGTTTTCTGCTACTAATTCACAGTTCCATCAAAAAGTTCAGTTGTATGCTCTAAGACCGACAGTGTGGTATGGTTTCAATTCATCTGTCTTAATTGGTGTTTATACCTTTGAAGAAAACACTGACTCAGGATGAATGAGATATTATCAACTCTAAGTATGCATTGATTCTCCAAAACATTATCATTACATCGCTTAAAAAGTAATTGTCCTCACGCAACAATCTTCATGAAAAATAGCGCGCCCTGAACCCAAAGGAATTGGTTTATACAGTCAAAAAAATGTCGGTTTGGCAAAGTAACTAGCTTTTCTTTTTCAACATCTCAGTCACACGATAAAAAATCTTAATATTTTTTACAGGTATTTAAGAGCTGCATTCATAAGGACAATATTTGACAGTCTTAAAATACAGAATTTATCAGCAACTGTCCAACTTCAAACCATTGATATCTGCCTTTGAATGTATTATGTATAAAGTGGCATTTGTAGAACACTGAGACAGATGATATAGTATTGAACAGTATCTATAAAGACAGATGGGATAGTTATAAAGATGTTGCACAGATCTGTTTTCAATCATTTTGCCTAATTTGTAGCTTATATGAAGTATTCCAGAGAAAACATTGCATTTTAATCCTTTTCGGCTCACTATTCTTTAAGTTTTTAACTCAAGCAAAAATAGTCGAGGTAACCTATTAAGTCTTAAAGGAATACACTGGTTCATTTTATGAAGAATGCACTCAAGGTTATGATTTTTCGGGTGTCCCATCAGCTTGCACATTGTACCGCTAGAGTTCTAAAAGGAGAGACTAAGCGAGCATAACAACGAAGTGCCAAAATAAATAAAATCTCTCATATTTCAATGAAAAAAAAACACTATGTATCTTTGTGAAGATGCACCACAGGAACCGTGCTCAGATTTGCCATCTGAAGGCAACGCTTTAGCAATTTTGGTGCTTCAGAAATACTTAGCTGATGACATCAATGCAAATAATTACAATTTACTTTACTACAATTTCAATTTTTACATTTAATTCTAAATAAAATAACTGCAATTATATCTATGCATAATATAAGTGAAGTCTCCTGAAAACGTCTGAATATGAAAAACTCGAGAATGCTTAACTGATATTGGAGGTATTTGTACCAATTTGTAGTTCATTTATTGGGGAAGAGTGTAATATATCGAAGTCATATCGAAATAAAAGTAGGAGAAAAGGAGGAGTCCTATTACAATTTACGCATGCGTAAAACAGCACTATCCATGCTTTGCACTTATCCGCGCAAGCGTGAAAAACTCAAACTGCAGATGCGCAAATAGCAAGAGCTGTGGTGTGCATATGCAATACACTTCTTTGTTTAAGTCCGATTTTGAACCGTGATTAAAACAAATTATGTCCAAAAAAAAAGGAAATCTAACCTTGGACGGAACACATAAAATGACAAAACGCTTCTTTTGTTGCTCGATAATGAAAATGTTGATGAAAGAAACGTTCGGTTAGCGAATATCAGAGGAAGAATGTCCACAGGGAAGGAGGGTCTTCTGTTGAAGGAAGTAACCGTCTCTCTTTAAATTGAGCTGCAATTGAATTACAGAGACAGAATGAATCTCATGAAGAAATTTTAAAACAACTTTTCTATTGCATATTTTTAGTGAATTGAATCTGTGAGCATATCATACTTTTACTTTTTTAACAGTCTAAATATTTCTGAATGTGTGTTTAAAAAATTGCTTTGTAGTTTAAGTTTAAAGCTAATTTTTTTTTCTTGGATATTATGCCAAGGGCAAAGTTGTGCAGCTACTGCTAGTTTAAAATAAAATATAAGCTATAATACGTATATAATTAAAGAATATTTACACAATTATAAAAAAATAAATGCTTGCGAAACTCTAAGAGTGAAAATTCCGCTTTAAGAAAAGATGTTCAGATATACAGATTAAAAATAAAAAAAAAAATAAAAAATCCCACAAAATTTCAGAGATCTCAAAGTGAAAGCGGGTCATTTCTAAGAATTCTAACCATTCCAAACAATTTTCCTCGGTCAGTTCATTTTCCAAGAATAATAATAATAATAAAAAAGAGAACTGAAAATGAAGATACAGGTTTCATCTTTCTGTCGAGTTTCCCGTCGCGTAACATGGTCGGCGCAGTGTTCAAGCTGATGGAACATCTAATTATATCAAACGATTATATGTATATGTATTATTTAAAAAAATAAAATATATAGAATACGCTGTATAAGATACAGTGAAATTTTATTTCAAAAATTATTTTTCACGAGCAAAAAAAAAAAAAAAAAAAAAACCCTTGAAATTTTTTTTACATAACGTTCTATAGCTGAAAATTGTGGATTTGCTTGTTTTAAACTGCCATTTAAAATTAAAAAAGTTAGTTAAACGGGAATCCTTAACCTATTATATCCTTTTTATTTATAATTAAAATTAAGAATTTTAGAAGTAAACAAAATAAGACGTTCCATATATTGGAACAATACGTCGCAAACTTTCCCATTGAAAATACTTCCATTGAAAATCTATCAGGTAGAGATGTGCGGTAAAATATCCAATAAACGGAATAACGGATAACGCTCTTTATTTTACGCGAAACAAAGCTAAAAAAACGCAAACTGTACAAAACACAGACTACCGAGAACTGGGTTCAATTCAATACTCCAAACCTGCCCCGATTACATAAAATATTTTCCACCACACTCCTTTCCATATACTTATTTGTATACTTTGCACTAATTTGACCCCAATAATCCAAATGATTACTTTGGATATAATATATATATTAGGAGAGAAGGTTTGGCTTATTAACCAAAATTTAAGCATTTTCAAACGGTCCTCATTTAATAATTCATCATTCAGTAACATTTCAAGCAAGTCTCTACTCAAAAAGTATAATCCCTAAGCCATTAAATAAACATAACTCATGAAACATAATCTTTAATTTAACTAATGTCTTTCAATGTAAATATGTATTTTAACTAATATACAAAGTCCATAATGTATTTCAAACTCATCTACATGGGCTCTTTCTTTGATATAATTTTTTGTATCAAGAGAAAAAAAAGGGTAAATATTTTGCATAACACTTGTGAAATATCTTTCATATCATTGACTTGCTTTAGTTGTTATTAACTTATATTATTAAATGCATATCATGTGTTTCAAAATGTTTGCATATTCTTCAATTAATGAGTAATCAATTATGTCAGCCTTATTTGCTAACTTTCCGCATATTATTGGATATAGAAATTAGCAGTTTTAGGTTATTCTCTTAGTTATGAACATATTTAGCATATTATTTTTTTCATTTTATTTTCTCTTTGATAATGCACAGAGAAAATGCATATAACAATAATACTTTGTAATTCCTGATTAGAATTAAGTTTTGTTTTACAATTGGGCACAAAGTTCCTTTAGGGCTTACAAAGATTGTTTATTAACCATATTTTAGCAACCAGCTGGCTTATTTAAATCGCCTATGAATAATTTAATATTCGAAATTCCGTGATGAAAATATTTTCAAGCATCATATTTTTTGATAGAAGTTAAATCCATATTAGATTAACACCTATTCTGTTCATTGTATATATGAACCTAATAGAGGCAAGCCCCATGATATCATGGCGCTTATAACCGCAAATGTCCGGTTCAAACTCTAGAAGGCTGGAATTTTATTTTCTTATTGGTTAAATCAAATATACATTCATAAAAGAGAGTCCTTGTTCCTTAGCTTTAAAGGATGGAAAAATTCGAATTATTGAATATTTAATGAAAATAGTTTGAATTTTAGAGTAACAATATTATTTATTATTCAATTTTCGGCAAGAAACAATTTAAAAATTGCCAAAATTAAGGAACAAAATACACGATTATGAAATTGGTATAACTGATAACATAACTTTTTTAAATTTTAGGATGGTTTAAAACATACGAATAACATTGCATTATTATCAGAAGTTATTGCGAAAAAGAGCCGAAATTTCGCTTCGTTTTTAATTAATTAAAATTCTAATTAATTGAAAAATTCTTTTTTATTAAAAGTTGAGACAATATCTGGATTATAATAAGACATTTCTTCTAAAGAAATATTAATATGAAATTTTTAAAAAAGCAGAATATATTTAAATTAAATATCATATATAATAGAACTAGGAAATTCTGCTTTAAACCGTTTTGTATTTGAACAAATAGTAGTATAAAAAGTTTTTAATAGTGTTTTAATAATCATTGAAAAATCTGTATAAATTGAATTTGAACATCATGTTATATTTATAACATACATCGAATGCAATAGTTTTTCTGATTTTTTTTAAAAATTTCAGTTAATTCTGTTTCCACAGAATAACAAATATTTATTTTTTAATTTATGATGCATTGAGTTTTGGAAATGTGATTTAAAATTGTAATTCTTATAATAATTTTTAAGAACAGATAAAAAAAAGGGAATTTAATTGATATTTAGAGAAATAAATTAAATCCACTGGACCAAATCCTTACAGCTTAATAATGGTTTTTAATTTATTCTTTTTTGAGTCATTGGCTTGGTTGAATAAATCTTTGCATTCAGTGAGTTTACACAATTTTCGAAGAAGTATTATTTATCTTATCGTTTGCAATTTAATGCTGCCATTTTTCCATATCTCTAAATAAAATGCGCAGTTACATTTTTAAAAAAATATATTATCATGTTAAAACATTATTTATTTAATCGTCTGCGTTTGTATAATGCTGTCTCATTTAATAAAACGTCTTTACTTTTATAACTAACGGCTTTGAAGCAACGGAATTAAATGGATATGGACTAAAATTTGCTATTTAAAGTTTCTTTCATTTATTGAAAATTTATTTTCAACTTTGTGTTAAATTATTCATTTAGAAACGCTTCGGTGTCATGAAAAAAGTTTAAAAGCATTTTTTTAGCTCTTTAATACGAATTATTTTTATTATTACCCTTGAGTGCAGGTGTTTGCATTTATAGTTCCCGTTTCTGTTTGTTAATAAATTTCATTGCTTCATAAAAACTTTTTTATCAGAATTTTATTTTACATATTTTCTACTGGAAATATATTTTTTTCTTAAAAATATATAAAAATAATATGAAATACATGATACCCCATTGCTACATTTGAAAGAAAACAAATCAAGTAATCGTTGAAAATTAAATATTTCTGAAAAGCAAATTTATTCATTTTTAACATAATAGGTTAAGAACGTGAAGTATTCTTAAATTCACATGTACATCATTAATATTTCAATAAATGACCTGCCATAAAGATTTTTAACATTAAACTACGAAAATAAAGTTTAAAAACTTCTTGGATAGTAGGTTTTCATCAAGAAAAGTTATTTTCAAAATTTTAATTAGAGTTTAATGAAAAATAATTTAAATTCGAATTTCGATACAATTTACAGAACAAAAACTACTTTTTTTCCTCTTTAAATTTAAAATAAAATTAATTGTTTAAATAAATATATATTTATTACCACACTATATTTTCTCTAATTTCAATAAATTTTTATACAAATTTCTGACAATGCTTTTGATTATTTTAGAAATATTGTTTATTTATAAATTAATTCCAACAACAATAAACAAAACTTTTTTGTATCAATTATTATTGCTATTATTAAAAGTAAATTTTTAGAAACATTGTTAAGAATGCTAATCAATTATAAAATAATAAAAAGAATCAGATATGAGACTTTAGTTTCTTTCTTTTTTTAATTTTGTTACAGTGTGGAAGCAAAATCCATAATTAAAATGACAACTGAGTATTCCATTAGAGACTGAATGGCAAAAATAAATCGTTTGCCATTTCATTATAAGACTTAAAATAATTATTTAAATTGAAGAAAAAACGTATATTAATAAAATCTGTATGCGTAAAAAGCCAAATTTTATTATTTATTTCGCATATAAATTCCTTTTATGATCAGTTAATATTCCATAAAAAAAACTAAAAATTTAATTACTTTAATCCGTAATTGGAGAAATGAATTTCCTCAAGTGGTCGGAGACATGGAGTCAAATTTACTGCATTGTCATTTTTCTTTGATGTCTTTCGTAAGCCGAATTAAAATTTATGTTAGAAGCACTATACATTCTGGAAATCATGTAGTTACCAAAAATATTTAAAAAGTTAAATGTTATAATATTAAATATAGGAAAGATTTAATAAGAAAAATATAAACTATCTTTTAATGAATATTTATTTCGTTTAGATATAACGGAATTACACTAATGTTAATAACTGTTAGAATTTAACAAACAAAAATGAAGAATACAATATTTTAAAATAATTTTTAAGAATATTTCTTTATTATTTTTGCATTATTCAAATTAAAAGCAGTTTCAGAGACGTCCTGTCAATAACTCCATAAATAACAACAAACACTTTGAAAAGAATAACTCGATTATACGCACTTGTTCATACGTATACTTGACGGGACTGAAGACGTGATTATATTCAAGAAAAAAAAATACCACCTGATAATCAGAGGTAATAAACAACACGGAGTCATTTTGATTCTTGTCTTTAATTACGGATTAAACTAATTGAAAATCTAACCATAATTAAAAACTTGTATTGCTCTAAGCAGATAAAATTTATAGAAACTTTGATAACCTCCAATTATTATCAATTTTAAAAGGTTCGAAAAGTTTTTATAAACTCGAATGCGAAAGAGACTTTAATAAACTTTTATTGCATTAAAAACGACTATGTCATGAACTGTTTGTTATTTGTATATACTTGGGCTATAATCATTCGATTAAAGTAGTGAGACGGGATGTTTCTAAGTTTCAATTATATGAAAATGCATTTCATGCAATAATGACTCGAGAAAAAAAAATGAATCAGGATTTAGTGAAAATAATATATAATTAAATATTTCACAATATAAGCCTGATAAACTTTATCGTGGCTTCAAGAGCAGTATCTAATGAAGGTGCTTTAAATAGACTTTAAACCAATTGGCATGTATTAAGAATTCTGGCACACACTTGGTTTGGACATTCAGTGATTTAGATGTCAATTAAAGTATATTTATTGTTCTTAAACTAATTTAATTGGAATTTCGAATTCTGTCCCAAAATAGCCTTGTTGAAAAATTGGAATTAAATTTTAAAGTAACTAATTTTTTATTTTTTCAAGGCTATTTTTACGAATAAAACCTTTTTAAACATATACATACACAATTAAGTAGATGGTATAAACAAGGTGACTTAAAAAAGAAAAATAACTTTCCAATTTTTGTTCAGATTTTTAACGAAATTTTATTTTTATCATGAATCTTAGTAATTGAAATAATTATTGTTCTATTGTTTCTATATATAACTGATTTAGAATTATGTTATTTAATGTACATATCAGATTTTTTTTAAAATGCATCGTTTATTTTTCCGTTTTATATTTTTATTTAATTTTTGCATAAAAATAAAAAAATATCTAAAAGCATATTAATCTGACTTTTATATCATTATTCAGCCAAATAAAGATTAAAATTTAAAGTAATATTTTTATTATGTATATACCTATACTTTAATTACCTATTGTATAATATCTTAAAAAGCATGAATAAACACGTAAATCAATTAATTTTGTTGAAATCCATGACCCATGAAATTTTAATAAGAGTTGGAGAAAAACAATTAATTACTGTATTTCAAAATACTTCATTATAAAATTCAAATCAACTACGTATACATACAATATATATGTTTTTCCACAATATTCCCACCTAATATTCAAGGAATGAATAATTTAAACAAAAATTATATTCCATTATGGTTTTCATGTACACTTTACTTTAGACTAATATCTGATTTCCCATTTATAATATGCATCTTAACAACAAATATTCAATATTATGTGTATAAATTCTTTTGAAATTGACAAAAACATTTGAATGTTAAAAAGTTAATTTGAAACAAGGAAAAACTACAGAGAATGATAAATCCCAGGAGATTTAAATAATAACAGATAATTTTTTAATCATCCTTAAAGTGAAATATGCAAATAATATAGTGAATAAAAGCAAATATATTTTTTAATTCACATGCAGATTACTGACAAATTTACAGAATATAATTGCTATTAATTTTAAACATTTTAATAAGTACTTTATATTGATACATATTCGAAATTTATACAATGAAAAAAGAGCTAATAATTCCACTTGTTTCCAGGAAATGTAAACAATTTTTCACAAATTATTTGTGAAACAAAGTGGATTATATAAATTCGTGTAAATTTCCCAATTAATTTCATCTAATATATCCATTTTGTTTTATATATCTTTTTTGTGCGTGGGTTTTAAATGAAAAATATGCATTTATTTGCAACTTTCAGACAGTTGTTAGTTAAATATAAAAGGAGAAAAGGATTTACTATTTTCAAATCTTCGAGGATATAATCTAACTGAAATGAAAAAAAAATATTAACACAAATGTTGGAATCACAAATATACGATAAATATGTTGCAATATATTAACATTAGACAAAAGAATAGAAGTTGTTAGTCTGTTAAAAATAATATTCTAATTATTTACAAAAGACTGTGTTTAGTCATCATTACATTTTTAAAAAAAATAACATTTTCAGCTTTAAAATCATGAAATATTTATATTATTAGCACCGCTTGCACTTCATGGAAAAAAAAATACTTGTAAAATTAAATTATAAAATAGTAATCAGTTTAATGCTGAAATATGAAACTAAATACTGAAAGTGATGTTGTTACAAGACATAACAGATATAGCTGTAATCATTTTTTTTAGTCAGTTATTTCGTTAAAATGTTCATTTCATCTAAAAGATGATCAGTTTTTGTATTTATGAATATTTATGATGTTTTTAATTTCACCCAATCATTTAATGTTTTCAATATAAGAAATTGTCGTCTTTGAGTATCAGCTAGTCCCCACGATTAAGGCTCGTTAAAATTCCGAATTCAACATCTTATAAAACCTAATCTTTCGATAATTTTACCGAAAAATAATTTTATACTTTAAATTTTGATAGTCATATAGTTCATACCATTATACAAACTTTACGTCATTATGTTCAGTGCACTATATATTACTCTAATTTTTTGTCAGATTTTATAAAATTTGAGTTTTAAATTGAAGCGGAATTTATTAAAATTCAATTAATATATAAATTTTTCCTGCTGAAAAAAACTTCCTATACAGATATACATAGTTTAATAGAAAAATGTCCATTCTAGTTGGACCTAACATTATTTTTTAATATACTTATCTAGAACATGTATGTCATTTTATTTTTTACAGATACTTCTGGAAATCACATTGTTTTAGATTAATTTCTTATGAATGTTAGCTTAATTTTTTTATTTGATCTTTTGCCAAAGTGATGGCAATACGTTCAGGAAAGCTAATTTTTCCATTGCAAGCATAACATGTTCATGTGGATTACATTTTATTTTTTAATTTTTATAAAATAAGTTGATAAAAACTATGCTCTAAATATTTTTTAAATGGATAAAATGTAGAAACTTATTATATATATAAGAAGTTATATGTAATTTAATATATAATTTCAGAAAGATAGTTTTTGAATTTATATATCAGGAGCTCGTTCTTGTAGTACTACACAAACATATTTTCTGATGTTCAGTAATTGTGCTTTTATTGATGATTCTACAAACATAATGACGTAAGAATTATTTTTCTGCTCTAATAATTTCAGATGCTCTCACGAAAAAAATCTAAAATTTTTCTTGGTTTTTAATTAATTAAATTTTCAAATAATCCTTTCGAGTTCCTCATTTCGACCCTCTCCTCCAAACTCTAAATGCTCCAAGTCTGGGAGATGTAATTAAAACTGTTTAGTCTATAGAGAATCACTAAACACAGACAGACACTATCACGCACATTCATCTATAATTAAAGATAAACTATTTTCATTATCGTATTTTACAGCTTCGTTATTAAGACTAATCTCGGGAGCTCGTTCTTTGAGTACTACACAAACACATTTTCTGATGTTCAGTAATTGGGCTTTTATTGATGATTCTACAAACATAATAACCTCAAATCGGAAACATTTCAATGAAATTGGTTACCTCTTATTAACACTATAATTTTGATTTTTTGTTATTTCAGTTAAAATGTTCGATAGGATAAATCTATGGGAACTTCTTTATCAGAACAAAAGTAACACTATTGCCGGCGTCCTGGAATAAGATTCGCGCGTCTTCCCCGTGATCTGGGAGTCCTGGGTACGAGTCCCGGTTTGGGCATGGTTGATCTTCCGTTGTTCTATCTATGAGATATGTGAATATGTGAAAGGGGCTGTGCAAGCGAATGAGTGATGCGTGAGTAGCTAAGTCGTACTCTTGGCCCTAGTTGGCGCTACTAAAAATACAAGAGACGCTCTCCCACTGGCTTAAAATTGCTGTCATCTTAACAGCGGGCTTGTCCAATGAAAATGCCATAAGAAACAAAGCAATATTATTGAATTAAAATTCCAGGTAATTAGAGAAATGGAACTTGGCATAAAGTTATATTTCTTGCTTTTTGAATTTGTATGAATTTTAGTATGGATCTGCAAGTACGGATTTTAGACTAATTCGTGTTCTATTTATTTGCTTACTGATATTCTATTCAAATTTGTATACATATGAAAATACGACGGCTTTGATATCTACGTTTCTAATTCAAAATCATAAGTGAATGTCAACGTTGTTACATTTTATTTTTAGTTTAGAGATAGTGGCAACGCTGTTGTAATTTTTCCAAAAATAAAAGATGTCAATTTAAAAAAAAATGGTTGTCAGCTTCTTGAGTCTTTAAAGAATATCTACTTTATTGCGTAAAACCTGGGATTCAAATAAAGTGAGAGATATTAGCAATCAGATAATAAAAAAGCATAAACTTTATTTTGAAATAGATAACATAAAAGCTTTTGTGAATGCTTAGTAAACGATGTTTTCGATTGTACGTTAAATAAAAACGGTTATAAATATACTTCTAAAACAAGAAGCTAGATAAAAGAATGCATTTTAGTTTATAAATTTTAAGCCATTGTTGTTGATTTGTGCCCAGTTTTGAATCTAACTATTCAAAGAATTTTAATACATGAGTTTTAAGCCAAAAAAGTAAATATTGCCCAGTTCTTGCCCAGTTTATTTAGATTATTATCATTGTTTAATGGACTAAACCTGAAACATTCATGCATATTACCGAATGTTAGAAGTTGCTGATATGTCATCATAAAATATAAAACGATAAAACATCTCTAAATTTAAAAATAAAGGAATCATATATTTTTTCTTCTATTAATTCATTTGTAATTTCCATTTTGACGAAATATTTGCAGTTTAAAGCTTGTTGATATGTTTTTTTTTTTTTTTTTTTTTTTTTTTTTTTATATATATTGCTCAGTTCATTTCAGTTATTGTTATTGTTTATTCGACAAAACCTGAAACTTTCACTCTTATTACACAAATATAAAATAACGCTGGAAGTTACTGATAAATCATCATAAAAATAAGAAATCATATCTAAATTTAAAAAAAAAAATATGTGATAAATATTTTTTTAAATCTTAGCTCATTTTTAATTACCATTTTAACAACAACAACAACAAAATATGCTACCTGAATGTTGTAGATATGTTTTGATTTTAATTCTTGCTCAGTTTACCTCATTTATTATTATTGTTTATGGAACACACAAAAAATACCACATTTATTACTCAATTACAAATGAATGTTGGATATTGATGATAAATCATTTTATCTTTTACTCTGTAATATTTTAAGCATGCACTGCGATTCTTTATATTCGAAGAGATATTGTCTAGTTTTCCTTTTTTATTTGCTCAATTCTTCTAAAAGCCTTTTTTTCTTAGTTTGTTTTCTGTGCGTTTGGTATTTATTGATGTCAAAAGAATAAATGCGTTTTAAGCACAACTATCTAAAGAACTATTATAAAATATATTCTCAGTTTAGTGATTTATCTTCCTTTTTATAAATAAATATCTTTAAAAGTTCATCAAGAGTGACCAAAGCTCCTTTCTGATGTTTTAATCTAATATCATAATGGATATCTGCATGGTTTGTTCCTAAATGATTTATCGTGATGCATTTTTATCATAAGAATAATGTTCTTTCAAAATTTATGAATGCAATATTGTGGTATCATTTGTATTTTAAAAATATGAAATATGGATCTGTTTGTCATTTGATCAAGAAGTTCTGCTTTATTTGTCTGACGATATGAAAAATAATAATATTTTACTTTCAAAAAGTTAACCTAATTTGTAAGAGATGAAGTTAACACACACACTTTTGAATTAGTTTATGTTGTGGATAATAACTGCTGCTTTTTTTTAATCCGAGTTCATGTCCAGTATAAATATGTGCCTTTAAAACAAATTTAGTTTTAATATTGCATAAATACAATATTTTAATTCCATATTTAGATGGTTTATTCTATATTTAGATACTGATAGCCGACCACGAAAATAAATAATGATTTGTCTATGGCATTATTTCCATGTTGATTTTAAAGTTTTGGTTGAATTTCTTGTGATTTTTTTTTGTTCGAATTTCCCTAACAAAAGAAAATTGATCAATGAAACTTTTTAACGTATTAGTTTATTATTCGAAATAATATTTTGGAAGAACTTTTCTTTGTCCTGCCTAGTTGAATCAGCAAAACACAGTGAAAGACATTAAGTGCAATTAACAGAAAAATAGTTTTGGATCTTGGAAATGATAACAGTGGTACGATTTAAAAAGTTTAGGGATAATGCATAAATAAAAGAAAATATTTTCAGGGAGATAATTATACAAACACTAACAAAACCACGAAATATCTATAAAATTACTCAATTGCTCCGTTTCATAATTAGTTTAAAGACATTTCTTGTCAAATAGACTCGAATAGAATAGAAAGGGTAGTCTTAATTTCGACATAATTTGTAATCCTGTTGATATTTACAGATCAACAAACCAATTTGATGACCAGTCCTTTAATAGATTTGGTAAAAATGTTGATTCCGTTTCTAATTATAAAAAATAAAACTATAATATAGAACTATACATCAAATTTCTTCCATGAAAGTATTTAAAGTTTTGAGTTAGTAAACTTACAAGTGACATATATGGACAAAGAAATTGTCTCAAAGAGATCCGAAGAGGACGGCAGGATGAATCGAAAATTCGACAATAATGTGCTATTTTTGTTGAAATATGCAAGCCAATAGATGAACAATTCTGTGATAGCTTTGGTCAAAATTCTGATTCCGATTGATAATTTTAACGATAAAACTGCATATGAAATAAGCGCTTATGTTAGTATGGTTACATGGACATAGATGGAGGTACAAAACCTGTTCTCGTAAAGAAATTTCCTGAAATTCAATATAAATTCGTAATTTTTTTTTCCACAACAAAAGCCAAATTTCAACTCCTCCCATTTATTTTGTAGAAAATCTTCACGTTCTAGAAGACAAAGTTTGTTGGTTATGACACTCATACAGAGACATAACTAAAAATGATAATGCCGAACTCAGAAAATTCTGAAATATGCAGAATTGATGAAAATTTACAAAATCGCAGTTTTCCCCGATCTCTTTTTATTCATTCTTAATTAAGAAATGAAAAGCCTGGCAACGAATTAAACAAGACTATTGAGACATGGCAATAATACTGTTTCACCATAACTGTCTGACTATGAAATCGCAATTGATAATATTTAAATTTATATACTTCTTCATGTTCCTGTTCATCCTGAATGAGTTTAAAAATTTCACAACTTTCTATGGTGTTTCATAAATGCAGATTAATTTGAAGTAAATGTTTGTCTACTGAAATCGAATACTTTAAATATGAGAAAATTTCGAATTCTTTACTGGTCTAGTGAATTTAAATAACCTCCAATGAACAATCCTAAATTGAAAGGTAAATATTTTCGAGAATTTAGTGACATTCATTTAATAAATATCCGAAATGATGAAATAAATAAATAAATAAATATATATATATATATATATATATATATATATATATGTTTGAATATATATATTGAAAACTGACATCTTATTGATTAAAGAATATATTTAAATTTAGATACAGTATTTGTAAAATTAAAATAAGTAACAAAAGTCCGTTTTCAAAATCACATTAAAAATCATATATCGAATAATTATATTTTAAGGGTTTCTGCTAATGAAAAGTGAGCACAATTTTGCTAGACGATTCCGCAACTGAAAATTTGCAAGATATTAGTTTATATAATAATACCTTTCATATTGTAAATTTTCTTGTTCGAGGATTCTTACTTTTTGGATAGAATCTCAATTACCATATTTAACATATTCAGGTGTAACTTGCAATACTAACAAAATGTATAGTATTGTTGCAGCGCTATAACTAAAAAGCCCGTTTCATTATCTATACACATTATTTACAAAAATTCAATAAATATATCAAATAATCAAGGAATCCAGAATTGTAAGTTACGTTTAATTTATTATTCAATTTTTTCTTCAAACATTTGAGATTACAGTGGAAATAGTCGTTTTTGTAAATCATTTTAAATTCGTTTTGCGAAAATTATAGGCGCTCGTTCAACTGTCGAAATACATCAAATTTTGTTTCACCAAGGCAACCGAAGATAAGCGCAGATTATTTATAGGAATTTTAAAGAAATATGGATAAATTAGCTAATAATCCATATATAGGATATGTTAACACACTATTTATTGTGTAACATTCCAAAAAATGCAAACTAAACTTTTCAGACAAAATATACTTCCTTATAAATACTACTATACTTAAAAATACATCCATATCATATAAAAATATAGTATTACATATAATTTATATTAAAGGGCTTTATTAAATAAAAGCAGGAAACATATCACATGGAAATAATGTAGCTATCGAAATTCATCAACTTTTGTGCCCGTAAGACAAGCCTTATACTTGAGAATACGATTTATATTTGGAATTTAAAAAAAATATAAATACATTAGCCATTAAAATAATTTTTTAAGGGTAACATAGCCATTTACGGGATATCTTAACATGCTGCGTATTGCGTGAAATTCCAAAAAATGGCAACTAAACTAACTATTCAGGTAAAGTATATTTCCTTATAAATACTAATTTAGCTGAAAAACATCAATATGACATAAAAGTATGGTATTAATGGTAATTTACATTGAAGTGCTTTATTAAATAAAAGAACGAAACATGTGACACGAAATAACAAAATATACAGTTTGTAAACATGGTAGAGACATATGAAAATCCGATTGTATGGTATATACCGAAAATATAAAATTTTTTCAACCAAATCATATATTTTAGTAACTTATTTAATGCACTTTTTTTTATCTGAAATTCAAAAATTTCCAAAATATATTGTCATTTGTGAGTTTTTCTTTTATCATTATTTATAACACCATTTTTAAAATATATATGATGCGTATGGTTTATTTTGTTAAATAATGAAAAAGGAACCTTTTAGTTTCAACCTTAGGAATAAAATACACCGAAAGAAAGCATTTCTAATAAAATGTGTCTATAAATTTAGTAACACATTTTGTATAAACAACATTATCCATGCACTTTATGTCTTCTAAGACGGTATTTTATGGTTACATAAAAAATGACACTGGTACCTGTTGAAAGTTATCAAAAAGAATAGTACTATAGAAATAAGAAAAGGAAAAAAAACATTGAAATTTTTGTTACATAATATTTTAATATAATCAGTTTATTTTAAAGTTTTCCTTTTAATGCAAACATTATTAAAATATATAATCTGAATAACACCCTACCTTTTAATGTCTTTTTAATTTATTACACACTCCTGACAAAATATGTGAACATTTGTATTCGATTTCCTATTTTTCTGAAGTAATTTAAAGTTCTTCCCACAAAATTTTATTTATTGTTCTTTTTCATCGAAATTTTTTAGATAATGAAAAAATACTGTTTTGATTTACAATGAATCATCATTTTTCATTTATATTCACCGCGATACAAAGAAATAATCAAAGCGAAGCACAGGTAATGAAATAATACATTACTCTTCCTATTCTTAAGTATTAGATGAATAAAGCAAACATTTGTTTCGATGTTAATTTGATTTTATAGTACAAGTAAAACTTTACTTTTGAGAACAGAACAGTGTTCTTTATAAAAAACAAAAACTGCATTACATAAAATATGGAAATGCTAAGCTATTTATTTTAACTAAAGATTTTTCCATAAATTTCTAAGAGCAAAGAGGTATTTACAACAATTATTCTTAGAATAACTGCGCAATCAAATAAGTTTATTTGGATATGACCTAAATTGTCTTGATTGATGAATGTTAACATAATATTAAATTTAAAAAAACAATGGCTACAGACACAGCCACGATAAAATGATATAAATGCATAACTACTTTGACACAATACGTATTTTTTTTATTCTAGAGGAAATAATTAACAAATTGCAAAAAATTATAATAACTATTCTTCAAATTTATATACACGAAAGTAAAAATTAACCACGTTATATATACAAAAAATAATTTTTACATGAATTTAATTTAATACCTGTAAAAATTTCATTTAACCGATAACATATACTCATTTATCTAAAACTCCAAATACAAATCGTCTGCGATTTTCTATGACCGCCTTGTTAGCACAAAGGTTGATGCATTTTGATAGCTGCATTAATGCTATTATTTTTATAAAAACCAAATATAAAATGCTTTAAAAATAACTGTTTCCATAGAAATCCTATATTTTTGAAGACAGTTTGAAAAATTAAGGAGATGTAATTTTTAATTTGGGAATATAGCTTTAATGTTTGAGAGAAATTTCAATTTTTTTAAAATTATAAAATTTGTTAAAGTTTGCAAGAAAGTGCTGATTTTTTCATATCATTCTTTGCTTTTTTTCCTTAAAATTACATAAGAAATTCACTTGTATGGGATTAAACGTATCTTTTGCAAAATAGTTCGAACTAAAAAATATAATAAAAAATTAATCAAATTTATATAAATAGCATAATATATAAAAAAAAGTTTAAAGTACCAGATAAAATGAAGGAGTGACAATGAAGGAAAATAAAATAAAGTGAATTCATTTTTGAATAACAAAACACGATTATCTGATTAGATTGAAGAAAATTTATGAAGGCTTTCAAACGAAATATTTTTGTTTATTTCAAACATTGTAAATATATGTAACATTATCTTTTATAATAATTCTTACTTTTTCGGCAAATTTATAAAATAAGTTTTTAAAACAATTATATGTTTAATATAAAATTTTTGTTAGAAAATGAAGAGAGGAAATTTCGATTATTCAGGAAAAAGAAAAAATAACTTTGAGAAATTTTAATATATTTTATAAAAAAATTTATAACCTATTATCATAATAAATTTTTCTATCGGTATTTTTTATAATAAGGGGTAATCTTAAAAAAGAGAATCCTTCTCAGTTTATTGTTCTTTATTTTCATTGGCAAAAACCGCTGAACATTTATCAATGGAATCATTATTAATCATTAACTTTGACAATAAAATGTATTTTTAACTGAAAAATGTAAATGATGTTTTATTATTCACAATGAAAATTATATGTATTCTTAACTGAAACTATTTAAGGTTTTTTTTTTTTAATTATTTGCTACGAAAATGAAAGGCCTTTGTAATGGAAACCTTTAAAGGATTTTTTTTATTATAATATTGCATGTAATCCTATGTATTGGAAAATAAAAAAAAAAAGATTTTTTTTTTAATTTTTACTGTGACAGTGAAATGCATTCGTAAGTGGACATTTCAGTGGATTTTTTTTTATTATTATTATTGATGACAATGAAGCGTATTCTTAATAGGAACTTCTAATTGATTTTTTTATTATTTACTATGTAAGAAAATCCATTTGTAACTAAAAATTTTAAAATATTTCTTTTCTTCTCTATGCATCATTTTTATAAACTTTTATTTTTTGAAATGCTGAAATATTTCTCCTCTTTAAGATAATAGTGTCATATTTTTTTTTTCTTTTCATGTTCATGCCATTATATAAACGACAAAACACGATATGTAATGGACATTTAATTTTTCAATCAAGAAATTGATTATTTCTTTGAAAAAGCGAATTCAGAAAATGGTCTAATACATTAATGTGTCAGCCCCCCCCCCGAATAACACAATAAAAAAAAACTATACAAAAATGAACATGTAATGTGTGTTTTAATTCATGCACAGTTTTGAGTAGCATAATTCAATAAATCTACAAATAAAATTAGAATCTAATATATTATATTTGAAAAAAAAGTAGTAAAAAATTGCAAAAATTGAATTTCTTAAAATGTAGAAATAAAGAAAAAGATCAAAATAAATTCAAAATTATTTTATTTTATGTTATCTGCAACATTACTAAATTGTTTCAATAATATTTAAAATAAAAATATATATCGTAATAATTGTTCTGCAAGCTCTTTAGAGCATTTAAGTTTTGCAGAATTCGAAGTTCATCTTTCCTATTTTATATTTTCAAAAACAGACCATGTTTTCTTATTTCATTTTCCGTATCTATTTATACAAGTAGACTTTAAGTAAAAGATATTTTTCCAGAATAAAATAACATTTAATAGCAAAAAAAAAAATAATTCGAGAGGTCTTGAATTTGAATATTCTTATATGAAATAATTTTTAAATAAGCTAATTTTACTGAATATTTATATTGTACCAGAAAATTTGTTTTGGCAATTAATTTATAATTCAGCAAACTCAGAAAAATTAATACTAATGTTTAAGCAATTTTGAGAGAATGATAAAAATTCCGAATAATTTTCTGAAATTTACATAATAATTATGTTTTTCTTATTTAAATGCGGAATTATATAAAATTAATTTGAGTGGAAGATAAATTATCCTAAAAAATATTTGAAAAAATCATTGGAAACAAAAATTTTTACCTTAACAGTGCATTAATGGCTTGTGGCCCTCAACCAAATTTTCGGGGACTCTTGGCAGTTGTAGAATATATCAAACTGGTCCAATGACAAGACACCCAACACCTTTAAAATATACAGGGTGGAAGATGAAATCCTTTTATGTTGTTTAAAACGGCATTTCGCATAGATAGTTAAGTAAGTCAGCCATCTGACTCTCCGACTCGCGATGAAGGCACACGGATTTAAACCATAAAACTGAATGAACGGACAGCCGCAACAGCAACACTGGCGGGAACTGTGGATTAGTCCTAATGGTCATCACCGGTCACGGTACAACCCTCCCCGTAGGATGTACGTCCCGTAATCGATGGGAAGAGTCAGATCCCCCACCTATTTGTGTACCCTCAAGGGTGGCGAGATCCAACCACCATGCTTGAAGCATATCATCCTCATTTCGAGGTGCCCCCCGGGGGTTAGCCAGTTAAGAAACGCGGGCCTGTAGTAAAGCGATTATAATTTATTGAAGCAGGCTGCACCGTCCCTAAACGTAAAATGAAGAAGCTATAAAAATAATTCAAAAATAAAGGAGAACTGGTAAAAGGTACAGTTAGAAAAATGTACCTTGTACTATAATTAAAAACATAAGAAAACGTTTCACGGAATTATTTGTAAAATTGGTGTAGATATTTGAAATTAAAATTATTAACGCTTCTTGACTTGAAAAACGGTTTGTCCTATATTGAAAAATGTATTCTCCAGTTTCATCAAATTGTTTTTCCGAGTTAAGAAATAGTGAAGTGAAATTTTAACTACGAAGAAAGAAAATATAAATTGCGGAAAGTTCATACTTTTAATCTCAATATATCCCGTAATTCACAGATAATTTAATAATTCTTTGCGTCTGTTTTTAGAATTATATATCGTATATTGTTCTTGGGAATATTTTGGCCAATCTACTTTATTTTTGAGTTTTCTAAAAAATTTTCGATTCTAGGGTTTCTATAAATTGTCTCAATAAATTCAGCATTGTCAGGTTGCTATAGGTTATTGTTACTTCCTTTGCTATACAAGACGCCATTTTGAATTAAAATAGGTTAAATGGACTTTATACCAAGTTGCTAAAATCTCCATTAAAATCTGAAAATCTGATGAAATGAAATTCAATCAGCATTTCATAAAAAAACATGTTTTGAATTTTTTTCAAAATATACATTATAAATAAAATGAATTTCTTCTCAGTTTATTTAACATGATTCAAAAATTTCAAAACATGAATGAAATTAGTATTTCATATTTAAATTTACAATTAACACCCACTTTGCGCGAATATTTAAGGAGTAAAAATTTTTCAATTTCACTGCCTTTGAAAACATTTAAACAAGTTTTAAGAAAATATTTTACGATCGAAATTGAATACTTTAAATGCTCTGCTTATTTAGTAACTTTACATAAATTTATACAAACAAATTCTAGACTGAAGGATAAATATTTTGACTAAATTTGGGACAAATATTTAATAAATACACCAAATGAAGGATATTTATTTCCAGTGTTGTGTGGGTGTCTTGTGACGCCCATATATTCATTTTCAACTAGATGTTTTGAATTGGTTATTGAAAGTTGAAAATCCATTCGTTTAAATATTGTTTTAATTTTTGAATGAGAGTTGACAGTTTATTTATTTATGTTTTTAGACAACATTGTGATGTAAACCTATGTATTAAAAATAATGTCTGTCTGTCTATGAACTGATATTTTAAAAACGCTTTGGTCTAGACGGATAAATTTTCCACATAAATTAAACACTAGTTTTATTGTTTTCTGGGAAATTTTAAGTGAAAGCCAAGTAGGAGAAATTTGAATGATCGATTATCCGGTTGCAAATGAACCAATTAACTACAAATTATAAAGAGCTAGATATATGAAATTTGTTAGACATATTTAATATTTAAAAGATTTTGAAGGATGTTCAGATTGCAGATTTCCTTGCTTTTGAACAACTTATTCTTGGAAATTGAATGTCTGTGCAAATAACTCAAAACTCTTTCATCAAGACAGGCGAAATGTGATATATATTCATTTTAACAGTCACACATTTCTATGAAGTTTTGAATAAATTCTATTCAGTGGAAGGCTGTCTGTCTGACTGTCGGTGTGCAACTGAGCACGATCAACATATAAAAAAGGGCAATACAGATAAAATTTGTTAGACATATTTAATATTTAAAAGATTTTGAAGGATGTTCAGATTGCAGATTTCCTTGCTTTTGAACAACTTATTCTTGGAAATTGAATGTCTGTGCAAATAACTCAAAACTCTTTCATCAAGACAGGCGAAATGTGATATATATTCATTTTAACAGTCACACATTTCTATGAAGTTTTGAATAAATTCTATTCAGTGGAAGGCTGTCTGTCTGACTGTCGGTGTGCAACTGAGCACGATCAACATATAAAAAAGGGCAATACAGATAAAATTTGTTAGACATATTTAATATTTAAAAGATTTTGAAGGATGTTCAGATTGCAGATTTCCTTGCTTTTGAACAACTTATTCTTGGAAATTGAATGTCTGTGCAAATAACTCAAAACTCTTTCATCAAGACAGGCGAAATGTGATATATATTCATTTTAACAGTCACACATTTCTATGAAGTTTTGAATAAATTCTATTCAGTGGAAGGCTGTCTGTCTGACTGTCGGTGTGCAACTGAGCACGATCAACATATAAAAAAGGGCAATACAGATAAAATTTGTTAGACATATTTAATATTTAAAAGATTTTGAAGGATGTTCAGATTGCAGATTTCCTTGCTTTTGAACAACTTATTCTTGGAAATTGAATGTCTGTGCAAATAACTGTGCAAATATAGTCTCATTTGTATAATTGCATCAGATTCGAAATTAAATCCGTCAAGGGGCTGATCACTTGCTTTCTTGTCTGTGCTTTCACTTGCATGTAAACTCAAAAACGAAATGGCCATGTCAGATTTTGGCTTAAACTATCCAGAACAACTATCCAAAATATATTCATGTTTTTGGAAGATGTGTATAAATTGCATGCGAGCATTTGTCTCTGAAAAATATATCAAAAATGTTCATACTTTCTTAAAACTTTCGAAATTATTGGTTGATCAGAAACAAAAACGTCCAAGTTGCATATTCGATTTTCTGGAATTTGTATATGAAACGTTCGTCAGGGGTTAATCGATAAAAAATGCCAAAGATCGTAGGCTCGATTAAGTTGGATAGATTTAGGCCAACGTTTGACATTTCAGATAGTTCACCAGTGGTATGCAATTAATACACAAATGCCTTATTTTTTAGCTATGCCATGAAACATGTAACTTCCAGATATAGGATTTTAAAAATAAAAATTAATTCTAGTGGCATTCGCAGGTTAGAAAAAATTCACACAATTTTATAGGTGCTGAGATAATACTTTTAATCGAAAAAGCACGAGAAGATTTGGGGAGATCTATACTGCTTATTTCACAAAAAAAGATGCAATAGAAGTTGCAAAAAATCGCCGCAGCACAAAGAAGGGACTTGCAGAAATCCAAGACACTTATAACAATGATTTCTTAATTACATAGCCGTGCAGCACAATAGAGTGCAAACTGCATACAGATAGAGAGCTGACTCCGCATCATTCAAAGGAAGAATGTTCTCGACTTTTTCGATTTAGATCCCTCATATTTTTATATTAAGCGTTTAGGATGGATGTCCAGTTTTATATAGATATCGGCATAATTACTGTATTTTCATGAGCCTTCACTTTTTGGGCCAAGGTCGCCAAGTGATCGCCACGTTTGTTGCCGAGACAAGGAATCACTCACTTCGGATCCATTATAGTATATGTAAAATATTGCTACTTTTTATGTGAATGCAGAGAAGATTTATTACAGATTCTTCATAGTACATTCAGTTAGTTAAAACTGAAATTATTTGGTATCGAAACAATATGGAATACCACATGATAAACTATCATATGTTGAATAGTCAGAGCAGAATAGATATAAATTAGTTGGAAATTTGTAAAATATTAATTCCGCGATAGTTTAGAAATGACCTATTTTATGATTTCTAGTAGTTTACTCTAGATTTCTTTATATCCACATTTGAGGAAAATTAGAGGCAATTCAAGGATGTTCATTAATTTCTTTTGTTGATTAACATACATCCACTTTTTCCCAATATTCTTTTTATGCTTATCAACTTTATTATACTAGTATGATTTTGATGAAACATGTGCAACTGTGACGAAAAGCAAAATCTACTTAATAATTTTTATGAAATTTATCTTCTATGAAAAATAGAACGCAATTTAGCACGGTATATGCTCAAAAAGAAAGACCATAGCCGGTAATTATTATATAACTAACGAGAAGAACCGATTTTCATAGATCCATTATTTGTTTCAGTAAATTGACTAGGAAACATACTCGAAGGGATTGAAATGCAGGGCAGTTATAATTAAATTTCCCTTGTAAACAGCATCATACAACGCAAACGAATGAACGGATTCCAACGAAATTTGGTGTATATACTATGCACGTGATGCGCTCTCGGAATTTCTAAAAAAACACATTTAGTCCCAAAATATCCATCAGAGAGTGCCTTTTCAAGAAAAGACATGAAATTTAATGTTTTTCCAGAAAATGCGCCCTCTGGGGGACATTTTGGATCTTTTTTTTTTTCGAAATTCTGTGAGCGCATCTCATGCATGGCCTATATACCAAATATCGCTGCAATCCTTTCATCTGTTTGCGATGTAGAATGTTGTTTATAGGGGAAGTTTAATTATAACCATCCTTTATATTTATTATTACAACAAAACAATAATATTGTAATGAAATACAAATACAGTCCACTAACATGTAAATAGCAGCGCTTTATGCGGTTGAAAAGGAAAATCTTTGATGAGCTAGATTCATTGGAAGGCAAATTGTGACTAAATTCATGGGTTAATTCATCGAAATAGGCTAATTCATACAAAAAAAATTTAAGTTTATTATGGCTTCAACAATAATTTTTTTTCTCATTTATTTAAAATATTTTAAATTGTATTTGACATAATCACAAAATATTTAAGATTCATTTTTCAGAACAAGTAGATTCAGGAATATTAAATTTTTATGCGAAAAGTAAAATTTTAAAGATTGATTGATTGAGACAAGCAGTTCAAATCATTTTCTCATAAAAGATCCGTACATTTATTACTGACTATTAAGTAACAATACTATTTGATGCCATAAAGTTCTATATGAAAATATTCATATTCTTTAATATGGACCCTACAATTATACATAATTTGTTACCAGTGATTAGTAGAACTTTGGAATCAAAATATTGATGCAGAGAATCTATAAAGAGGGAGCATTGCGAAAAAAATGTAAAATATTCAGTAATTGATAATGCCTGCTTATTCTATACGGAAACACGAATTTAGGTTAACAAAATACAACCGAAGTTTGAAGTAAATAGCAATTAGTTTTTAAACAAAACTAACAGCACAAAAATCTCAGAGAGAATTCAATTGAAATCAACATTTTAAACAGAGATTTCTCTTAACTAATAACTTCGGCTCGGCTTGATTGTTTCACTCAACTGTATGCTTCTACGTTTATAACTCCAGTGACAGAACTTTGAATATTCTAGAGAAAACGCTAGAATGCGAGTTGTAATGGTGATATTACTATTTTTTTTAATATTTATTACTTTACTTTTTTTTCCAATAAAACAGCCGAATTCCCAGGGGTCTGTCGACAAAGCCGGGAATTATTTACCCAATTTCCATTCACTATTTGTTACGCCTTATTTTATTAATGTAATGACCATCATTTTTTCACTATTTGTTACATCATTACCATTATCTCTTACCGTGAAACAAATTAAGTAAGAAACAGTATTATAAATTCGTAACAATATGTTTAGTTCGTGTCGCTTATTGAACATAGTAAAGCTGTAATTTCTATAGTAGAATTTGATAGTTTTTTTTTTTTTTTGGCTAGATGGTGATTAGGATTTTTTTTTTGGTTCTATGGTGATTAAGATTTTTTGGGGGGTTCAATGGTGATTAGGATTTTTTTTTTGGTTCTATGGTGATTAAGATTTTTTGGGGGGTTCAATGGTGATTAGGATTGAAGTAACCAGATATAAACTACTGCGATTAGGATATGATGTAGAAAAGAAAGAACAATATCGTGGTATCTGGTAGCAAATTGTTATTATTATTATTTTGAACTCTATAAATTCCTCATTATAAATCAACAACATAAACCTACATTCTCAACTTCCTCGTTGATGGAAGAAATTTGAAATAAGACACTACTCTTGATAGTACCTACAAAATATCGCCGGTAACTACATACTTAACAGTATTAAACTCATAGCTAATATAAAAGTGCAACTAAATGCATATCACTTTTCCTTTCCATGCTTTATACCATCAGCAACTTACATTTAAAATTAGTTCAAGAACATAAAAAAATAACAAACAATAAAGTATTGATATCTAATTAATCTCGTTGAATTTTACAAGAGAAATATTATAATATATAAATATTTATTTTAAACATTTTATTATTTAATTCATTGAATTCCCTTCTTTTCTTGAAGAAAGGAAATACTTTATATTCTCTATGGTAAATAGAAATATAAAGTTGAGAATGGAAATTTTTCAGAACTAGTTTTGTGCGAGATGCTGTCATGAAATTCTTTTTTCCGATTTGGAAATCGCTTTAAAATTGAGAACAAAGTGCATTACGTTGTGAAAAGAGTGGAAAATTCCATAAATGGCTATACTAAATTGTATCTTCTGATTTAATGTTTGGTGTTAGAATTTGTAGTGAAGTTAAGTAAAGTTACCATATGGAATATTTCTACATATTCGATTTCACTTCGTTTTTGGATTTGTAAATATTTATTTCCTTTACTATGTATAGATGAATACTTATTTATAGTTTAGTTTGAAATATTCTTCATTTCTGAATATATAAAAGCGAAATATCCTTATAAATTTCCATGTTATTTCCAACACCCATGGAATACATTTGCTGCGCATTGAGAATTTTAAAAAGTTTGAAAATATACACAATATACACATAATAATTAGTATAATAATTAGTTTATTTTGTAGTATAATAATTAGTTTATTTGTAGAAAAAAATAATTAACATTTGTTAATATTTTGGCATGAAGGAAATGTACTGATCATTGGGAAATTAAAATGGATTTCATAGAAATATATTAAATTCTCAAATAATAAAAACAAATGAATTTCAAAAATTTTTGACACAATTATATATTAGAAAACAAAAGTACTACAATCAACAGTAACATTACTATTATTAAAATTGCAAAATAATTTATGTAAACCAAATTCGTTTACATAATACATGTCTTTAGGAATTAGAAAGTAAATCACCAGTAATATTACATAGTTTTACGAAAATGGTAAAACATTTTCTCTCAACCAGATTGGTTTACTTAATACATTATTTTATGAATCAGAAAGTAAAAGGTACTACAATCATCAGTAATATTACTTATTTTTTAGAACATTGCAAAATACTTTCTCTCAAACTGATTGGTTTACTTAAGAAATGATTTTAGGAATTAAAAAGTAAAAGCACTACAATCATCAGTAATATTACTTATTTTTACGAAAATGGAAAAATGCTTTCTCTCAACTAGATTGGTTTGCTTACGAGATGTTTTTATGGATTAGAAAGTAAAGGCACTACAATCAGCAGTAATATTACTTATTTTTACGAAAATGGTAAAATACTTTCTCTCAATGAGAGTGGTTTACTTAATACATGATTTTCTGAATTAGAAAATGAAAGGTACTAAAATCCTCAGTAATATTACTTATTTTTACGAACATTGTAAAATAATTTTTTCAATCAAATCAGCTTACTTATTAATTGAATACATTGTTTTAATAATAATAAGTGGAAGATAAATTATTGTAAAAATTCCAAACATTAAAATAATTTCTATTTTCATCATTTTGACCAGGATTAGTATTTGATAAAACTCACCTCATCTGCTAAAGGCTCAGCAAAGGTTGACTAATATATCCGTACCATATGCCTGATGGTATTTTATCGCTAAATGGAGTAGAATAATTATTATGTATTATGCAATTTTCTGAGAAAAATATTCTTTAAGTATAATAAAAGCTGTACATAGTATAAATTACAAAGTATTAAGCCTTCAAAACTTGATGTCAGTAATTTAAATTAAAGCTTCCAGCTCTATTTTTGTAAAAAGACTTATGCTTTGAATTATTGGGGCATAATTGTTTTAAGAGCAATTTTCTTAGTAAATTGTTTAATAAATTTTAAATCAATATAATATTCTCCATTTCCATCTTTTATGAATCTTTTAAAATATCCGATCCAAAAACATAAAAAAATTTAATCATTATGATCATTTATTATTTATTTTTAATTTAGACATTTGAGCCCAGAATCAGCATATGTTATTAGAGAATTTATAGCAAATATCATTTTATTATAACTGTATCCAAGGAATGAAAATTGTATCTTAGTTATTTATTGCATTACATTTCATTTCATGCACTCTTTTCTATGCATGCAAAAGGAATTAAATAAATTTATTTGAACTCTCTATATGCAGTGAATATTATGTTATATATTATGCAGCGAAATTCTACTAAAATTATGCATTTTGAATATAAGATTCATAATAATTTAGGAAACTATGAGTTTCTATTCAGAAGATTGCAAGAAAAAGTAGAAATAATTTGATTTCCCTAAAGTGAAAGCTGCATATTTTCATATGATATATGTTCACAGGATGTTACGATATTTCTGTACCTCTAAAAGTTCATAAAATTTCAATTTATGATAGAAATTAATGATATATGTTTAAATATATACTTTGCATTCTATACCAGATTCCATTGATAAATATGTGAAAGTTTTCTGAATAAATAAATTTAAATTTTAAATACTTTAACGTCCATCCAAATGAGATTCATATAAATCTTTCTACTATTGAAATTAAATATTTAAATTAGTAGAACGTATTTAAATATATGTTCACTTGTATCGTAAATTAAATTTATACGAGAAGTATAAATAACTTCTGTAGTATAATCAATTTCTTGATGTTCAAGTAACTTTTAGCGACATTTCACCTCACAAAAGTGTAAATGAAAAATTAAATTTATAGAAAAAGATTATAACATATTAAAAGATTAAAGAACGACAGATATGAGGGTTTTTTTTTATTGTTCGTGATAAAAATTGTAGATGACTAGAGATTTTGCTATTTAAAAAAAATGCTTTGAAAACCTTCCAGATGCACAAATAAATCGTTTTCCTAACTTTTTGAGTTCAAATTTATTTGTATAGATGAATCGATGATTTAGAAATTAAACCAGTTAAACTCGCCAAATTTGGCATTTGATCGTTAAGTACAATTTGTTTATCTCAATTAATTTTTAACCAGATTGATTTAAAAAACACTATTCCACTAATTAGAAATATATATATATAGATATTTAAAGAAACGAAATAGATGTAGAATTCCTTTTTTGTGTAAGTTAATGCTATAAAGCTTTTGTTTAATTAGTTAATGTAGTATTTTATGCAAAGTGTGTCTATAAATTATAATAATAAATAAATAAAGTAAATAAATTTTAAATAAATAAAGGCTATAAATTTTTTATGCCTGTATATAAAGCTTATAGCCAATAATAAGCAGTTATGTAGTTTGTTTGTTTTTCTTTTAAATTTTAATTTTTTTTCAATAGTGCACTTTCCTGAATTGTAATCGGATGTATAAAAGTACTGGATGAGTTTGAAATTATCTACCAAATGAAATAAAGAGATAGAAGATAACTTGTGTATGCCAAAATACCGTAGAAAGCCTTGTCCCTATTCCTTACAATTTGTACATCATGGCACAAAATATTAATATGCTAACCATCAGTAGAAAACCTAAATTAAAACGTTTCGGGTAGACCTAATAGTACAAAAAATTTAAAAAATAATATTTTAATTGATCATGGAAATTCCTACACGTTGATATCAGTTTCATCAGGATATATGGACTTAAATTAGAAATACAAGTTCTGAAAATTCTGAGAAATGCAAAATCGAAATGACGCCAAATATCTTTAATACTGAATACCGCAAATATAATTCCATCTACAATCTGTAGATATTTGTATATTCCTTCATTATTATAAACTTATATGAATATTGAGGAAATGGGTGAGTGTTTGGCAAATTTGGCAGATTGTATCTAGAACGGTACATGCATTATTCGATATTAGAGATATAGATTCGATTTTATACTGCTTTCATTTCTGCCTTAAAATCCAGGCATCGTGATGGAAATGGAGTTTTATGTATAGGTTTGTTAGAAAAGTTTTAAACTAGGAGTTATCCTGTTTTAAGCATCTTTTCACTTTTTTCTTCATCACTTGCAAATGGTAAGGGTAAGGATAGGATTGCTATAATATTTTATAATCAATATATGATTTCTATCATTTTTCTTCGTTTGACAGATTAAGTCAAATTTAAACTATCTATTTTTTTCGTTTTGTTTAAAAATTATTATTTTCATTGTAGCACGCTGAAAATTATTTCTTATTATTTAATGAATTAAAATTTAAATTTTTGATGATGATTTGAGTGATTTCGGGCCACTTTTACTTATTAATAATTGACTAAAAAAGTCGTTTCGTGTTTAAATGGTAATTGAGTATGAAACCAAAGTTTATATTTTAAATGAAATGGTAGTGAATTAAGAAATTGTATAAACATAGCTGTCTAAGACTTTTTTAAATAATATGTTTTACATATTTGATAATTTTTTTTAATTTAAAATTCAATTGAATTAAAATCCCAGAAGTCATTCATGCAGTGAAAGTCATCTAGTATACAGTTATGAATGTGTAATATTGCTTTCCGGCATCATCGCTTTAAAGAATATTTATAATATTTTTAATATATGTTTAAACAGCTAACCAACTATGGAGACAAATTTGGTGAATTGTTGATGAATTAGGTGATTTAAGTGATACAGAATCTCATACAAGGTACAAGAATTATGATGGCACTTTTATTAGTTGAATATATTTGATTCTATTTAAAAATATAATACCTTGTCAACGAGACTATATAAGCCGCGACAATCACACGGAATATAACAATTTGTTATCTACTTGTGCTGTGAATTTCTTTAAGTGATCTTCTTTATGTACATTATGGCTGTGTTTTTGTAAAACGTGCTTCGTTTCCGGGTAAAATAAAGAATCGTTTCATATTATCCATTATCAATTTCTTTCATTATTTACCTATATACTGTGATGTGAAAAAGTTCTTTTTTTTGTCATCTTTATTCCACTAGGCAGGCAAACTGAAATGAGCAAGTTCATAACAAATTGCATACCATCAAATCTCCCATTGGATCATGGCAATGTACGGAGCTTGAATGTCAAACGTATAGTCATACGATAGTCTACGTATAGTCATACAGTCATATAGCCTACACGTTTTATTCGTAAACATCTCATTTGTGGAGAGAGGAAACCCATGTGTCTTACATGCTGTACTGATTTTACTGTAAAACACATTCTTATTGAATGTCCTGATTTTAAATACCATCGTGAGTTGTTTTTCCAGTCATCGTCTCTAACTATGCAGGACTTGGTGGGTGAAAAACACCACCAAAATATTTTTAATTTCTTAAAAGCTCTTTGCTTTTTACGTATATTTGATAAATCGTCATCTTAGATAAACTTTGTACTTTTTCAATTGCGCTCCCTTTATTTACTTTATAATTTTTTTGCCAGTTTTATTTTATTTTCATGTATTCAGGCATTTTCTTATATTCATTGTTTTACTTTTAAATATTTCTCTTGTTGCTGGATATGATTAGTTTTTAACCACATGTATGCAGCAGTTTAGCCAAGATAGGCTCTTGTGTCATTAAACCTCATGAACCATACCAACCATATGCCCACAAGATAATGACAATACACGTAAGGTTATCAATTCACTTGGCCCTGAAGGTTACATAATATACTCAACAATACTTACCTTTTAACATTTAAGAACGTACTGTGCTGCACTGCTGTATTAAATCAGAGCTATTTTGCTTCATTCTAAATAATGAAAGAATTTGCTCTGAAATAGGCGCTATGTGTTTTGATGTGTATCATGCCATTTTCATATCTCGATCATTAATGGAAATAGAATTATGACTTCCTCCTAACATTTTCAATGACGATGAGCATAAAAATTAATTCATTTGATATCTAAAGCACGTTGTCTTTTAATACGTTAAATAATCAATCCCATTTTATTTTATTCCAGACAAGCAAAGTATTTCAGTGTCAAATTGACTCTACGCATTTAAACAATATTAACACTTTCAAGAGCGGGTCCTTACAATTTTTGAAATATGATAAAAAGACCTAATCAATGTGAGTAATAGGTTGCGTAGATTTTGCAATTATTTTTTTTTAAATATATATCCTTTCAAAGAGGACAGTGTCCTCCTTCTATGAGGACACCATACGTTTAGAGCACTTTCTGTGTAGGAAAATCTTTCAAAATAATTGCGCAAATTTCATATGATAATAGCAGTAATTTTGAATATTTTAAGCTAATAAACATTTGTATTTAGGTTTTAGGTAATTTGAAACATATAAAATATTAAGAATACAATTTATGACATATTTATAACGAAGTTTCTAAATGAGATCTAATATATACAAATAATAAAAAAATTAGAAAACATTGCCATTAAATAAAAAATATTAATTAAAAATAGGAACTATCTAACTAAAATGCTAAATATATATATTCAAAATTAAATTTAAATTGATAAATATCAATATATATTGATCAAATACACACACACACACACACACACACACATGTATATATATATATATATATATATATATATATATATATATATATATATATATATATATATATATATATATATATATATATATATAATATATATATATATATATATATATATATATATATATATATATATATATATATATATATATATATATATATATATATATATATATATATATATTGCTTCCCTTACTCCTCATTTGGCATGAAATCTTTCGAAACATGTAGAGGTCTTTTTATCTAACAAACAAAGACACATTTACATGTTTTCCACATTGTTCTTTTATGCACATTTTTTTTGGAACTGTACAGGTATTTTTTTTTTTTGAACTTTACAAGAAAAAAATTGCAAAAAATTAAGAAGAGCATGAGAGTTAATAATAAGAAACCGTCTGAAACGAAAGACAAAACTAAAATATGAAAGGTTTTCTGCCTTCAAATATGAGTGGTCGTTCTCTGAAGACAATAAATACACCACCACCACTACCGAATTCAAAATCTGCATCGCACCCTTCTCTGAAAAATATCAAGTTATAGCTTTCCCACGGATACAAGAGGCGATACAATTGAAGATAAGCGAACGAAGAAATATATATTCTAGACTGGCAGTGTTCCCAAATGAGACCACCCAGAAATCAACCACTTTGGTTCGTTCTTAAATTAATTAGAAGCCTAAAAAAATTAAGATTTAAAACCTCATGGATGTTGTAAGAAAGCGAGGGACTGATTTGATAATTTCAATTCTTAACAACTCAAAAAATTCCCACATTTCAGGCAAAAAATTGTGGCATTTTTTAAAGATTAAATTAATACCAACTAACAATATAAAATTGATCTGTGGTTCCCATCTATTCACTAGAAAAGAAACTAATTGCCCTTTTCCAACATTTTTTTGAATTTTAATAGATTTTTTTAAGAGAAGTTTTCAAAATCTTCTTTTGCGACCACCGCTCCTAAAAGGGTTAAGTGAACATATACTGATAATTTCTTCCAGTTATTAATGGAAGAGGAATCATATATCACATAGCAGTCACAGTTCAAAGGAGCTTAGGAGAGGATTTACATCTAACAACTAAGTGTATTTTGTATTTTCCTGTCCTTTTCGATCACATCAGTTTAATTTCTTTTAGAAAGAACAACGAAACCGACAATCAAATTGCCGCCATACAATAAAAGTGAAGCGTATGACTACGAATTCAAATTTAAATCTTAAAATCGTTAATGGAACAAAATTCACAGTGTCACCTAACAGAGGCATAAAGACGATACCTTTCGTTTTGGGATAAATAATAATCATTAAACAATTTTTAAGATTTCTATATTTAGTTTTGTAAATTTTTGGTACAAAACGCTCGGTGTTATTTATCTATTTTTTTAATACAATTGAGTGCACTAGAAAGAAGTAAATTTATTTTGGAAGGGTAAATTTTTTCAGAGTTAAAATAAGTATAAAATTGCAATTAATTGTTTGACTTTAATTTTTATGGTCATTTAATTCTTTCTTATTACAAAATAAATAAGGAAAAAGAAATATATATATATATAGTTTAATTAACAATAATATGGTAATAAATAAAAAAAATAGGCAAGTAATATTTGAAAGAGAAATAAATTGCGTAATACTAAATGGCTGCATATTTAACAATTGCGAAATCTGTATTTTATATCATTATAAAAATATAATGGCTATTTTAATATTTGTCTGAAAGACAAGAGATGTATTTTTTTAGGCTGAAAATGAGAAATAAATTATATAAATTTGTAAAAAAATAGTACGTTTACTGAACATATTTATAGTTATACCACAAATAAATACTTACATTTTATTTTTCTTTTATAAGGATTTTTAATAATACTGAAATGAAATCGTTTGTTTCTTTCTAATTTTTACAAAAAAAATATTTGAATAACTGATAGAAAAAAAATAACATGCTTAAAGTTAATGAAAAAAATCGTCTGTTTTTTTCACTGTAAAAAAAGTCGCATTTTATTCAAAAAAAATCGTCACAGAAATATATTTTTCTTATTTTTCTGGATTATAAATAAACAACATAGATACAATATTAACTTTATTTATTTTTACTTATTTCTTTTCACTTTTTTGAAAAAATACAATCTAAAAATTTACAAAAAAAAAAAAAAAAATGAAATTTAATCCATTATCCATTATTTTGAAAGATCAAAATATTCTTCATTACGTGTACCTGAGTTTTCTTCCAGTAGCAAACGTGATGCCAAGATTTGACTGAAAAATAAAATTTACTAAACGAAATACAATTTTGAAATCTGGAAATCATGCAAGCGAATGTTATGTAGGGATGCTGTGTCAACTTTATTGCTGTCAGTACACTTTTACCTCCAGAACTGGGAACAAAGTTTTTCAGGAAATAAAAACATGGTGTAATTTTAAAAATGGCTATAAAGAATTATTTTTGCTCATGTTGAAATTTTTAAATTGGATTATTTTTTTATCAAGCTTCATAGAATGTTATATAAAGCTCTATTTCAATTTCTTTTTATAATAAGTAATTATTCGTTCGCTTACATTTGATCGAAAATGCTTGGAAAAATATCCAATTTTTAATGTTACTTGAAAAATATTTCGATTTAAGGAAGGGATTAAAACATAGATAAACTTGTGGGTTATTTTGAATTAATCTTGAAAATAAAGAATTACATCACTTTTAAAATACGGGAGTAATATTATTTAGATTATTGTGTATTATTAAAAATCATATTGATGTTCTGAGAATTTAACAATTTATTAATTTTGGGAAAAAACGATTATATTTGAAATTAGTTACAAGTTTCAAAATATCTGCGAAATATTTACAAAACGCAGATCAATATCAATCGATATTTTTTAAATCATCAGAAATGAGATTAAAGCATCTTGTCAGAAATATAGTGAAAATATAATATCTATACATAATTCCTCTATCTTTATATTGTGGTACAAAAGTTATTCATGACTGAATTCAAATAATTATATGCATTAAAAATAAATTTAGCATCTCTTCAATGCGCATGCTTATGCATAAAGAAAGAAACTCTGAATAAAAAAATAGTGTCACAAAATATACTTTAAATAGCTTTCAAATTTATTAATTGTAAAAAAAAGAATTGTTAGAAAATAAAATTAGCGTCCTTAAAGAATCAATTTTTGGAAATTTAAAATAAAAATTGCCTTTTATTCAGCAAAATAACTTTACTAAAAGAAGCATGGAAATTTAACTTGATTTTAATCGGAAGTTTTATAAGATTTTTTAAAAAAATTAGTTATTTGCTAAATTTTGTTGCTATATGTTTAATGTTTTGTTCAATAAACCATCATGTTCGAAATATGTCACAATTTACAAATTATATATAACTTATTTAAATAATCATGCTGAAACCAGCTTCGTAATATGAAATATTTTATTCAAAATAATTTCTTTTCAAACTGCATAAAAACTATATTCATGTGAAATATGTATTAAAAATAGCCTTTATTATTAAAATTCTATATTAATCTCTAATTTGCTGACGTACAAAAGCATCGGAAACCATTATTTTAGTAAATTATTTATTGAATGTTAAAATGAAGTGTATAAAACATATTTATATATTATGGTGTCTGTATAATTCGGATAAATAATTTTTTCCAAAATTTTGATAGAATGTTCATTTTAATGATTCTTATATTCATGGATTTGAATAAAGTTGTTATAATTATTTTTTAAACTATATTCTATACAATCTTTGGCATACAATCAGTTTCATATTCAAAAAATGGGAACAAGCGTATCAAATTATTTTAAATGTATGCACTGAATTATAAAATATGCAAGCACAATATAATAATAATTTTCGGAAAGCATGAATTGAATTCACAAAATTTCAAATTACAACTGAAATTCCTTTATTCCTAAAGTAAATACATCATATTATCTTTAAGAATGTATAGAAACACAACATTTTAATATTCACAAGGTAATCCTTAATTAAAAATTACTAAATATTTTTAAAAATAATATTAAATATTTCAATAAATTGCTTATGCTATTAAATTTATAGGAATTCTGAAATATAAACTTTCTATTTTTTAAAATGTGTAAACATTTATTGAATATACTTTTCAGTAAGTTTAGTGAAAAGTAATAAAAATTGGCATTTAAAACTCCAGATAGTTGGTGTAGGGTGCAAAAAGTGCAACAAGAACTCTTCATTTCACAAAAGTGACTCTTCATTTCACAAAAAACACAAAATAAAGAGAGCAAAACGCACGAAACGTACATAAAATCAGCAGTTGAAAAACTCAAAAACACACAGGAAAGTAGCAAATCTCTCTTAATCAACTGTAATGGTAAAATAATACTGTTCTTGCAGCAAGAGAGCTCGTTCCTTTCCCAACGCCCTTTAGAAATAATGCCCAGTCTTGTGAGCATTTTCGCTTATACAACTTTCGTGTTAGGTTATAGCATATTCTAGACGGATAGGTGGACATCGCTGCTATATAGAGATGTCGCCTGAATTCTTATACTTTATGGGTTTTTTCCTTTTTTATTTCTGCGAAATTCGCTAAGACTGTCGCCAAGATCAATTGTCATTGGCCTCTAATCTATTCAGCATCAATTTTAACTTTCTCAAAATATTGCTTTATACCTATAAAAGTCATTGCATAGGGAAACAAAATTAAAGATTCTTAACCATATGCAACATAAATCAAATAAATATGTAAACATCTTTTTATTCCATTTTAAAAATGGTAAAATCTTATGAAGGTGAGTCTTCTATGTGAAACTACATTGTTTTTCATATTTTTAGACTTTAATTATCTGAGCATAAATTAATTTTATATGCTTTTTAAACTCCAAGTACTTGATGTTGTAAAGTAACCAATGGGAGAAAAGAATTTATCATAAAATTATGTAATGATTATAATAATGAAGTAAGGAGTATCAAAACCAAACTACTAAAAAATAATGAAAATAAAAAAAAAACCTTAAAAAATTATGTACTTAAAAGTTTAAAATAAATTGTATCAAGAAAACTTTATGTATGAAGAATTGTAGAAGTGTAAATAAAACGTTAATAGATTGAGACACAAAAAGTAATTATATAAAGAAATTGAAATATAATAAATACAAAACATAATCATTTTTTCAAGTTTCGTATAGATTTCAAACGAGGCATCTTTGGCCACCTATTGATTCATCAAAATTAAAGGCTGCCAAAATTTTCATTTAAATGTTTTTTTTTTCATAAATTAATCTCTAGAGTTTTCAGAACAAAATATTCATAAACTGAAATTTTCTATGGATATATAAATCATACAAGAAACCTTACACCTTTATAATCTTTGTGTTGTGCATTTCAATTTTTTTATATATATTCATACATCCTGTTATATTTCAGGAAAAAAGTAGCATAATTAAAAGTGAGTACGCATTAAACCTTTACACCATTCTTTGGTTCTGAAACAATGGCGTATTCTGCAAATGTAAATAAATGCGCAAATATTTTATTAAAAGAATGACTTTTATTGAAACGTATTTAACATGGAAAAATAAATCAAATATTCATACTTTGATCATTAACAATTGGAAATAAAGTTGGTTTAAAGCGCCCGTAGTCACAATAAGAATGGCTGGAGTTTTCTTCCAATAATAAAATATTCTAAAATCGTTATCTAAGAATTAAATAATAATTAAAAAATATTATACGCAACAAAATTAGTAACAATGGTGAAATGATTCTTTAAATAGGATGATAAAATAAAATTAATTTTTACACTATAATGTCTTTGGAAATTATGGTGACGAAAAGTCAAAATTCTGCTTATAATTAAACTAATTAAAAATCATTAAAATTTAAAAAAAACCAAACAGGGTTGTTAAGATCTCTTCCAAAGTATACCAAGTTTGGAAATTCTAAGTCAATATATCCGACTTGCAAGAACGGTAACACACACACATGGCCACACATACATACTTATTATTAATTAATTAATTGAGATGGAACGAATATTTTTTTTTCTTTATTATATTTATATCAGCCTCTACAGATTAATGTAATTTTGCTTCGACATCCATATTTTGAACCAAAGGAATATTTTTATATTTATAATTTAGTCCTCTAATATAAATCTTACTTTTATTTTATTAATCAAACAAATATCCATTTATTTTATTATTATTTTTATATAAGAATTATTTGGTTAATGTTTGATTAGTTATTCAATAATTTAATTAAACTATTTATGCAATGTCTGATTAACTTTTTTTTTTCAAATATCATATGCAATATCAATAATCAATATTGCAATATGTTGATTACATTTATGACATATTTTGTCAATATTTATTTTCAACAAAAATTAATGATTTAATAAAATAAGCGGCGAATCATAAAGCAATATAAGAACTAAAAACTTCCATTAAATTTTGAAAAGAATCCTCTCTGTGGGCAAACATTAATCTTTCCTTTTGTATCATCCACCTACTGCAGAAAACCGTCTGCAGGAGTTGAGTATTCCACGCACCCACTTCCGAATAAACGATGAACAAGGGGTGACCTGAGTAGGGGAGGTTGTATATTGCCTGTCGTTCGGCGTTTCTGGAAAATTAATGATTGGACGGGAAGACGCAGATGTTCAATGGAGCAGATATTGGGCCGTCATTGATTTAGTGATCACGTGGTCTTCCTGCGACCTGCACGAGATGTATTAGTTACCCAATTAGTCTAAACCAGAATGGGATTTGGGTTGGGGAGGGGGAATGTATTTGATTCCGGAAAGTGGGCTCTTTGAATGCTGGGGTAGGAAGAAAAATGGCACGGCATTCCTCTTTTTATCGTTCTTTTTTTGCGTGTGGAAAGGAAGTAACAAGTGGTGTCATTTTTTTTTATTGTGTGTAGATATGATGTTGTATTGGAGATTAGATTGATGATTCAGAGGATGAAAAAAGTCGTATCAGGGGGTAGAAAATATAGAATAAATGTTGTAAGGATATAAGCATTATGATATATTATGGTGAAGTGTGGTAGATACTTTCTTAAGAATAAAAATTTATTTCAAAATTTGAAATTTCGGAAATTATTCATACGAAAAATTTCCATTTTGTATAAAAACATTTCGTATTTGTTAGATGCTTGCTCAATTTTATATGGAATGGCTTTTCATATTGCTACTCGGATTGCTGAAATGACGAGAAGAATCTTGATGACGATGTTTCGAAATAGATTGACAAATAACTGTAGATGCATATAAATAGTTTCTAGGTTTTTCAATCCAAACTTCGACAGTCAGATTGCCAATGAAATTCCAGAATTGATCAGAAGAATTATGATGATGATGTTTTGAGATGGATGGACAAATGACGTATAAAAACGTCATAGTTTCTAGACTGTCCAATCAGATTGCAAGTGAAATAAATGACTTGGAGAATTTTCATGATGTTGCAAATGCAATGTATATACAATCCTCATGAGATGTTTCCCTGCATCATGAAATGTTGCTCTGCAATGTATATACAATCATCAGGAGATGTTTCCCTGCATCATGAAATGTTGCTCTGCAATGTATATACAATCATCATGAGATGTTTCCCTGCATCATGAAATGTTGCTCTGCAATGTATATACAATCATCATGAGATGTTTCCCTGCATCATGAAATGTTGCTCTGCAATGTATATACAATCATCATGAGATGTTTCCCTGCATCATGAAATGTTGCTCTGCAATGTATATACAATCATCATGAGATGTTTCCCTGCATCATGAAATGTTGCTCTGCAATGTATATACAATCATCATGAGATGTTTCCCTGCATCATGAAATGTAGCTCTGCAATGTATATACAATCATCATGAGATGTTTCCCTTCATCATGAAATGTTGCTCTGCAATGTATATACAATCATCATGAGATGTTTCCCTGCATCATGAAATGTTGCTCTGCAATGTATATACAATCATCATGAGAGGTTTCCCTGCATCATGAAATGTTGTTCTGCAATGTATATACAATCATCATGAAATGTTTCCCTGCATCATGAAATGTTGCTCTGCAATGTATATACAATCATCATGAGATGTTTCCCTGCATCATGAAATGTTGCTCTGCAATGTATATACAATCATCATGAGATGTTTCCCTGCATCATGAAATGTTGCTCTGCAATGTATATACAATCATCATGAGATGTTTCCCTGCATCATGAAATGTTGTTCTGCAATGTATATACAATCATCATGAGATGTTTCGCTGCATCATGAAATGTTGCTCTGCAATGTATATACAATCATCATGAGATGTTTCCCTGCATCATGAAATGTTGCTCTGCAATGTATATACAATCACCATGAGATGTTTCCCTGCATCATGAAATGTTGCTCTGCAATGTATATACAATCATCATGAGATGTTTCCCTGCATCATGAAATGTTGCTCTGCAATGTATATACAATAATGTATACTTAAAATTTATACATAATAGATCTATACTTTATTAAAATGTTAGTTGATGATATCATATAAAATAATGGAAATCATTAAACGGGCGGGACACTACATCGTTCCTAGATTTAATATTGCTTAATATCTTGTAGTAAATTGTTTTAAATGTGTGAAAAAACGCAGGTTTTTATTACTATAGAAAGCATGTTTATATTTATACCACGACGAAACTTAGCAGAAATACCTGAGAACCTAAGAATGTCAGAATTTCAAAGAATAAAGAGTAAATCTTACTCGTTGTTGCTCCACGTGTCAAATCCAAGAAATTTATAACTTAGAGCTGGCTAACAAACATGGGATGTGAGAAATGAATAATGATTCTTAAAACACTTTTAGTTTCCCTTTCTTGGATACAGTTTTAACACAACAAAGTAAAAGAGAAAAAGAAAAGGAAAATTTAAATGAAAAATGTGGGAAAGTATTTATTGTATAGAAAGCATGTTTCCTGACTCACAAATTCTTTTCCAATTTATTTTCCAATTACCATTCTTCACCTTACCCAATTTTAGATTACAACCTGTAGATCCTTATGCAAATTTGAACCAAATCCATCAATGACATGACCATCTTCCTTTCTGTACTTTAGCATGCATGTAAAAGCAGTAACTCTTAGGCTTTTAAATAAGTAACATTTAAGACATTATCTGGCTATTAAAATCGCACTGTGTATTGAACTTTGCTCCAATAGGTCAGAAAAGTCATGTGTAAAACTACAAAAATGAAAATCTGTGAAGTTATAACGTTCAAGGGCTTGTCAAATATCTATGATTTTCTGTATAAGGAGGGGGAAAATATTTTTCTTAGAGAATATTCAAAAGTTCAGGGGACCAACCCTACTGAATTCTCTAAAAGTTTTTATTATTAAAAGATATCCTTCATCATTTTGATAATGTACCAATTAAGCATATTATGCTAAATTAATAGATAAAACATATTATGGTAAAATCTCAGATGGGCCCACCTCTTGTCGACTTATTTGAAATCTCGCCAAGTTGACTACTAATTGAATATTTGTTATGATTATTTTTCAATTAAAAAACGATACTTGAAGGCCAGAAATAATAATAAATAAAACAAAATAAACATAATAAAAATAAATATAATAATATAATATATAATAATAGAAAAATATAACATAAAAAAATAAATAAATAAAAAATATATATAATAAATAAATAATAATAAAAATAAATAAATAAATAAAATGAATAAATTAATTAATAATAAAAATAAATAAAAAAAATCCGTCTAGGTTGTCACATTGGCGATGTTATCGCCACTCGTTTGGCGAGAATTCACAAAGACCCCAAGATGTGGGCTGTGCTAGGATCCACCCCATATTATTCAAAATATGAATATTATTTACATATTTCATCGAAGTAATTTCACTTGACTTTCGGACGGTGATTATTTGTTTCAAATTATAATATTATTTATGTATGACGATTTGTACTGAAACTAACCGGTGTGATATCAACAAAGCTTTATTGCCTACCCTGTAATTAATACGCAATGCCAGAAAACGCCTTGAATGGCAGTGACATTCAATTGTTACGAAATATCAACATTTGGCGGTAATTTAGCATTTTTATTGAATGTATCATGGCATCCTTGGTGAGTTATTTGGCGATTGATCCCTTAAATACAGTTAATATTATTCGAAAACCAAATTTCAGTTTTAGATGGGTTTTTCCCTAACCGATTGACACAATAATTGGATACAAAACTACGCTTAAAGTCCCAAATCACCTATCAAATTAAATACATTTAAATCATTGTGTTTATGAGCTATCGCGTTTACATGTTTTTGAGGGTACAGTTAGACAGACAGTCAACCAGTTTTTAGATTTGGTTTAACATTTGGTAGACCTCTATGTTATTGATTTTAAATCTGTGCAACGAATTTCTTCTATCTAGCTCTTTTTGTTTTGGGGTTATAGTGTTAAAGTATATTTGAACAGATAAGCAGACATACTTCCTCTAAATGGTGTTTACTAAAAATTTGACCGAAATCTACAAATTTATTATAGAGATAGCATCAAATTCTATTCATCTAGCTCAAAGCGTTTTTTGACTTATTTTTGTAGCAGACAGATGGACATTTTCCAAAAATGTGCTTTTCAATCTGAGGGAGTTCTAAAACGTAGAGATCTTCAAAATATCGAATGGCAATTTTTTGACGATTCTATAATTTCTCTATGTTACGTATACGAGAAAGTGAAAATCCACTTGCTGAGCAAAAATATATAAATGACAAAATAAAAATTTCATAGAAAGAAAGGGTATTAAATGTTCTGATGTCTGATGAGATATGTGAATATAAAACAGAAAAGTACGGTTCGAGTTAAATGAAAATCAGCGGAAGTAGTCACCTCAAAATTCCTCGCATACACTGAAATAAAAGTTTTATTTCCTTTCATCTTCTTGAGTAAGGCCGGAAATACTGAGCATGGCATTGGTGAACAATCGTTACGAAGTATTGATCTTTAACATGAATATATTATTTTTATTGATTTTGCAAGAAAATACATTTTGGACAATTTTTTGCTGACCAATTTACACCAAAATTTGATATTACAATTAGTTACAGCCACAAGATAAAATACAGAATCCCATTAAATTATTTCACTACATTTATGAATTGTGGCGTTTACATGCGCATGGAAGTACAGACAGACGGTCAACCGTACTGACGAATTTCTTTGAAATTTCAAGAAGTATCTTTATTTTAGATGCTAAGGCTGAGTATCAAATTTTATCTATATAGTTTTTTGCGTTTTGTTGTTTTCAAATTCATTTGTATTCAAACAGTCTAATAGATTCACTCCCTGTGGATTGAAACATTCGAAATTTGGCAGAAATCTAAATGGTTTGTCATACTTTCATATACCAAATTTCAGCCATCTGGCTTAAAGTGTTTTTCATTTACCGTATTTACAGACAAGATGGACAGACGTAATGCCAAAAACATGTTTGTTGGATTCGCGGAAGTCTAACCGTGGTGATTCCTCAAAATTTCGAATTCCAATTTTTTTACCATTACAATATTTCCTCTATATTTCGAGAAAATATTAATTCCTTGCAATATTTGCTAAAGAAAACAGTTGATTTTATAAAAAGCGAAAATAGGAAATTTTATGTTTATTATTTTATTATCAAAATATATATTTATATTATACTAAAGAAGCTTTATAAAATATATTATTCAATAAAATGAAGATTTGGAAGGCCTAGAGAAAAAAGTAGATTTTATACCTTTTCTCAAAATGATAATATAGTCATATTGAAATATCGTTGAAATTCTTATGAAAATTCATTGAGTGTACATATTTTTTAAAAAAAAAATTATTTAACACTTAATTGGAACACAAACTTATGTACAATTCCGTTCCGAATACATCCTAAAAAATTAGTAAAGAAAAAAAATAACAGAACAATTTAAAAATTGAATCACATGAAATATTTTAATTTTTATATAATTATAAATCATCTGATTTTTATAAAAAAATAATGTAATTCGTTTTAAAGAGGGTTTTTTTAAAGATATTTTATGTATTTATCGTTTGGTACATATGCATAAAAACTTTCTTACCCTGAGTGAATAATTCGCAATAGTCCTTATTAGAGTTCACTGTCTCCTTGATAATCAAAATATTCATATATGGAAATTTTAACTTATTTTCTGGCTATAATTGAATGTAAAATCTCTGGTGATCTGTCTAAACGTAATTTAATCGTAAATTCTATCTAAAAAAAGATAATTACTGTAGAAAAGCAACTACAGTTAAACTTACTGTTAAAACTTTAAAAAAGATAACTTACAAACACAAGTAATAAGAAGTCCCATGTTATCTCATTTATTTTTAATAACCCCCACTTCTTATTTTCGAAATTACTTGCATCATTAAATTTATATTAAATATTTTAATCATATTTAAATAATTTTACAAATTGTTTAATGAGATTTTAATACAATTATCCCGAAATCGGTCAGTTATTTTTGTGCTGAGTTGCTACAATTCATAATGTGCAAAAAGTATTTCTTCTTAAATATTCATAATTAAGCAACGCTTTATTAATTTTAAAATTTCTGATTTTAGATGTTAAAATTTGATTTCTTTAGTGTAAATAAAAAAATATCAACAGAGAAATTAGTGAGAATTGTTTATAGGATGAAATAGCATTAAAATAAAACTGCGCATGTAAGCAAATACTTATAAAATATATATAGATATATGTCAATATATGATACAAAACAAAAAGTAAACATAAAATATTCTATCCAACTTGGCATTATAAGTGTGAATATTTTCATGTAAGTTTTCTATATGGTTACGTGTAAATGATAAATTATATTTGGGTTGCACTTGAAATGTCTAATACGCATTCCATATTTAGCAGTTAATAATTTAACTAATTGAATTTCGATTTCCTGAAGATTTAATGATATGGATTTCTCAAATATATAGTCTGGCAATGGATTACATATATATATATAAGGTTGTGGTATGAAATCACAGAGAAAATCGAATGCGATAAACGTCATCTTGAAAGCTATGACAAATTACTTCGCTACAGATTAATTTGTTTTGATCAGTCTTTAACAGCTACAGTAAATTTAAAAAGCGAAATATTCATCAAAAATTTGTCGAAAATTAAGTAACCTTCCCTAAAATTGATTCCAATAACTTGTATTTTAGGAAGTTATTAATAAAAATATGCTCAACACTTTCATAGAGAAGAAGTTTAAAAAATAATTTATAGCGATGATGAAAAATTTATATCCTAGTGATAAATGAATGCTTCTTTTTTAAATTCATGAAATAATACCGTTGGAGGATACAAAATAGATAGCAGTGTTTAAAACAATGATTAAACCGTTTTGTCAAAACTACGTTGATTTTTAAAGCTTTTTTATAAATATAAAACTACTATTGAAGTAAATTATATAACAGTATCAATTCAATGAACGAAGATTCATTTCATTCTTCCATTGGAATTTTTATTTCATTTTTCAACAGAACATTCTTGCAATTTTTTTCCTTTTCGAAAAGATTTAAACAATCTAGTACAATTTCTAAATCTTAGATTTTACTTTTCCATATTCAAACAGAAAGTGTTGCAATTATTGAAATTTGAACTAGATATTTTGAACAGTATTCATGTTTCAGACTTCTTTAAGCAAGAGAAAACATATTTTTGGAATTATGTCTGTCTTTTTATGCGCTTTCTGTTTTTCTACATTTGAAATTAGTGTCTATGAATATGACACAAAAACTTTTACAGTTAGACATATAAAAATTGATATGCAATCTTTACATTAAATTTGTCGATGCATTTTCAAATTTTGGACAAAATATAATGAGAAGAAGTTTCTCTGTCGGTCCTTGTGGTATTGAACATGCTATCTAATAAGCTAAAAAAGCTAGACACATGAAATTCAGTACACTGTTTTAGCCCTTAAAATGCATATACATGTAAGACTTCGAAGGAAATCTGACAATAAATTGAAAATTTGTAGATCTGCAAATGTGCATGCATTTAAACGCTCGATATTTTGAGGAATCACCATTTTTCAGACATCTCTGAATCCGAAACATAAATTTTTGTAACTATATTTGTGTTTATCTATCTATCTGTAATTGGAGAATGTTTTAAGATATCCCTATGAAAATTGTTATATAGTCTTTATAACAAATTTCTTGACTTCTGTCATACTTTGAGCGGAATCCATTCATAAAAAATATATCTATTTGTCTCTTGAATGCGATAAATTCAAAGTATTAGAAGCTAGATAGATGAAATATGATCCATAGGCTTAGAATATTTCAACCTTTAATATGTAGATACTTTCAAAATTTTGAGCAAAATCTATCAATAGGGCGATATTTTGTCTGTCCGTACAGCCTCCTATATGTAAATGCAATAAATAAAAAAAGCTATTGTTCAACGCAATGAATGAAATTAGTATGTGAATTTGACGTAATACAATTGTAACTCTGTGTCAAATATTGATTTCAATCAATGGATAAAATAACGTCCAAAAGGCATATCGATTTTCTGGAACTTTTGTATTAATCGCTATAAAAAATCGCAAAATGTCTGTCATAATTAGGCTCTTTTCCAGCTGTTATTTGCTAATCATACATAATTCAATGTTTTCTTTGCTATACTCTGAAAATAAAAATCTGAGCTCTCTTGGAGTTCATAGCTTCATCCAGATCCATAATGCTATTCTAGGAGAGAGGGATAATACTGTTAATATAATGTTGTGACTTATGGCACTTTTCAAGCCCACTGACAGTTATCTGTCAGCGATTTAAGCCGAGTGAGCGTCTCTTGTTTTTCCAGTAGCCTCAACTAGGGAGAAAAGTACGACTTAGCTACTTCATGCACCACATTCGCTTGCACAACCCTTTTTTACAGTGGGGCACATTCACACATTTCACAGATAGAACACAGAAGGGGAACAACCATGTCCGAATTGGGACGTCCAGATCACGGGGAAGAAGCTACCCCTATGCCAGGATGCCAGCTGTTAATATGTAGTATGTTAAGATCAATCCCTCTCGTTTCCTTTTATTTTAATAGTTGTAGTTACATTTTTTATTTAAAACAGAATCAGTAGGTACCGAAAAAAAGGTTTCAAAACTCGAATGTACTAGAAATTCTGGCAACTGGTTTATTTGCTAGAATAAATTGTTGCTAAGAATTTTATATTGTATCTTGTTCTGAATAACTGTTGTTGTTGCTGTGACTTACGAAACTTTACTAGCCTGCTGACAGTTATCTGTAAGCTATTTAAGCCGAGTGAGTGTCTCTTGTTTTTGCAGCAGCTCCAACCAGGCCAAGAGTACGACTTAGCTACTTCATGTTTCACATTCGCTTGCACAACCCCTTTTTACAGGGGGGGGGCATTCACGCCCCTTACAGATAGAACACAGAAGAAGAACAGCCATACCCGAACCGGGACGCCCACATCACGGGAGAGACGCGCTACCTCTATGCCAGGACGCCGGCCTTCTTAATAACTTCATGGGAAAAGTATTTTTATGGCAGGTAACAAAGTCGAAAAGTTGATTTTTTTTTGCGAATTTATGACTTTAAAATATATATATATTCTTAATATTTGAACGTGTTTCTCTATAAAATTGAATTTTGTTTCTCAGTCATCTATATTTTGGAAAGTTAAACAGATTTTTATATTTGCGTTTGCATACAGTTTTGTGCAATTTTATGCCTACAGTTTTACAGTTTTGTGCATATATTTTGGTCAAATTTGATTTAATAATTTCTTAAATTTTCTCGGTTCCTAAACTGGAGAATAAATAATGTATTTATTTAGAAATATTTTATATTTGTTTGAGGGCTTCCCAATATGAAAAAAATTGAAATTTTCGTGTCATTTATCAGTCGATACCTGATATTTAAAGAAGAGATAAAAATACAGTGTGTTTTTTAGTTAATATACTAGATAATATATTTCGCAAGCTATCTAAAAATTTTAAACAAATCATTTTAGAAATCTCTAAACTAAAAATTTTAGCATTATACCTCCTTTTCGCCAAAAAAAAAAGAAGAAAAAAAACTCTTTATCCAATTAAAAATAATTGACACTTAACTGGTATATTTTGGTTTCATAGATATTTTTTCAATCTTTTTATGCAAATATTCAAAAATATGACTTTTTTTTTTTAATCATTCTCAACATAGTCACTTACCATATCAAATTTTGGAAGACTTTTGCAACTTGTATTTCTTTTGTAACATTGACTCTTATAGGACCATTAGGTTGCTAAGAGGAATTATTAGTATGTAACTGTTTATTTTAGTTTGTTTAGGCATAAAACAGATAAAATTCATAAATAAAAGTACATAGAAATGTGTCGTGTTTTGGAATTTCATAAGTTGTATTTTTCCTAATAGATTATAAAGGTAACGCAAATTACAGTTAAGCTTATTATGGAATGCCTTTTATTATTTGATTAATTATAACAAAATTTTAACTAAAATGGCATGAAATTATAAAACAAATTAACTGTAAATAATGATGTGCTAATTATATTACTCGGCAAAGCAACTTCTTTTGAACATGAAGAAAAGATAGATATTCCAAGTAGTATATATATCATGCATCCTATTTTCTTTTCATCAATGAGCCTACTTTGCATATTTTTTCATCGCATCTTTGCATGTTATGAATTCATACCAACATGCTGCTTTTCCATATTGATTACAGCTGGCTTTGGTCATTATCGACATGTTAATCATGTATGAGATATCGTGCTATGTGTTGGCAATACTCGAGGTTGCTCAGAGTCGGTCGTTCTAGGCGGTTCCTTTCATGCAGCTTCACATATACTACATATTAGATGTTTATTACTTTGTTAAATAATTTAAAAATAAAGCGCAAGTAGTGTTTTATTTTTGCTTTACAATCGGTCTCATAGCATGCTTTGCCCTAATCCATGGGATCGACATCGCCCATATGTTTATTATAGTATACGGTGACTTCTGGGCAAGTCCCATGTGTTTTTTCAGCATATCCTACCTGTGTTTTCTTGACAGTTTCAGTCGGCAGCGGAGAAATAAAATTTCTCAACATACGAACCGATTCGGTGCCTATTAATTTTACACATGATATGCCATTTGAACTTTTAGCATGAGTATCACCATTTTGCATATTTACGATCAATTGCAAAGAATTTGGGCACGATTTTCCTATCAGCTACAATCTGTATCAAACTTGGAACCAAACCCATTGAACGTTCTTTATGAATTTTAGAATGTGCTTTCATTCGCATGTAAGTTTGATAACGCAAAAGCCTTAATGACTTAGATAATTAGAATTCGGCATAAATATGGAGCATGTAAAGTATAAAATATAGCATATCTGGTATCAAGGGAACTCAAATGAACTCAATGAACTCAAATGTTCAGTTTTAGTTTTTATCTGTCGAAAACGTATATTTTATGTTTTATAATACATTAAGAAGCAGAAAACTCTCTTGTGTTGTATGATGTACTCTGAAAATAAAAATCCGAGCACTCATGATGTTCACGGCCTTTCCCAATATTTAAAATTTTTATTGGTTTGAAAGACGATATCACCTTTATTAGATAGTATATGAGAATATTTCGGGAAGCCATTACCTCTGGTAATAGTAAAACATATAATCCTTATAAAACAATACTGAGGCGGTGGTATGAATGTGGTAAATATCCCATTTATTTTATTGCGAAACACAGAAATTTTAAGACTGTGTATTCAGCAACATTGATGAACAAAATCGTAGATAATCTCTTCGACTTGCAATTTTCTTATATTTATTTTTAAGCATTCATTCTTAATAGATTCATAATGGTAAAATTATGGTCAATATGCAATTATTTAAGACACTAAGCAATTAATAAAGTCAATACGCAATGCAATTATCAAAGAAAAATAATTATAAACATATTACAAGTTGTCATTCTAACCATGCCTAAAACATAGGATTGTTAAAAACTATCATGGATTAAAACAAGATAAAGATGAAACACTTAAATATGTTTTTTATAGTTATTATTTAATCAACAGTTTATTAAAAGATATATTTTATTTTAAAATATGATGTTTATAAAGACATTAATATTTTGTCAAAATAGTTTCATTTTTCTGCTTTTCGTTTAATGAAACCTGACATTATGATTACTTATTTAACACCAATTATTTATTTTATTGGTCATTCTTTATTCCAATTTCTTTTAATGATTTTATTTCCGATCAATATAAAATTACATCCCGTTAATTAAGGTTAATTATTTTTAGAAACTGTCAAATGGATCTCAAGAAGAAGTAAAGAAAGGTTAATTCTTTCAGTTGCTCTTTTTAAACAATAATAACTGATCATTTCAAGCCACTTTAATGAAATAAGAGTTATTTTTATCAAAAATTTCTGAAAGATTATTTTATTAAAATTGTGCTTAAGATTCCATTAAATAATTTTTTAATTGTATTAGTTTGGATACAACATTAAATATAGTTTCTTAAATAAATTGCTCAACACTGAGTTTCACTTTTTTTAATCCATTATTGAAAGAAATAAAATCTACAATAGAATAAAAATACTTATTCATATAAAATGTGAAGTTAATGAATTTTTACGTCGGATATAACGTAATAGGATATATTTTCTTCTTTTTATGCACTTTAGATTTGAAGCTTGTACAATTTTATTTTAAATATATATTTTTTTAAATTTATAACTTAAAAGCATCTTAATACGAGACGTGAAAAATATAATTTTGTACAGCCTGTTTCTTTAAAGAATAAATACACTTGAATTATTATCACTTTAAAAAAAACGTTTTTCAGATTTTAGTAGAGTATTTCTTTTAATTTTGTTAACAAAGGGCAATAAGAGAGCTCAAAATGATTCAATTCCTCGGAAAATACAGTTTCTCTTTATACCCTGAGTAAATTAAAAAAAAAAAAATAGTTCCGATTTAGCTACATCTTTTCCAATAAATTTCACATAACGTGAGTAAAGATTAATTCTTCTTTAAGTTCAGTGAATTCAAAGAATTTCAATTTCTATGCTTTTATTTAAAAGAATATAAAATGGAATATTTCCAAAGGAAATTCAGGTTCTTTTGTTTTTATAATCTTTATCAAAGTTAAGATAAAAGAAATTTTTCTACAAATACAAGTGAAAATATAATAATCCCATTAATATTTAATCAAGTGTAACTTTTCTAAAATATTTGTTTAAACCTTACTTTAAGAAAGAAAAATAGCTTTAAGCAGAATCAATGGAATGAAGCACGTCTTTTCTTAAAATTGCGATCTGCGAATTTCTTGGAAAATGCATCCATTCATTTATGCTATTTCTTTTTCTTCAAAGAAAATTTACTTTAGAGTGAATTTTCTGTGATGCTGTGAATCTATAGATAATTTGAAAACTATTTTAATTTCCTTTTTCTTGAATACGTTTTCAGGAAGAACATATTTAAATAAGTATCATGATACTTTGTTTAATAGAAAGGCGTTGATTATACATTGAATAAAGGAACAGTAAAAAAAAATGCTTAGAGCTTTAAAAATGTTCCATACAGTTTTACTTTTTGAATGAAAGAAGGTATTTTTGGTTTACGCATTCTCGTGTGAGTGGATGAAAAAAATTCATTTTCATTTTTAAGACCAAAATTTATATTCGCCATGCTTTGATGTAATTCTTTTGTTCGATCAAATTCAATTCAATTTCAGCAAGGCTCTTTACTTTTATTTTGTAATATTTCATCTTATTTCGAAGACGTATAATAAAAATGGCGATTTTATTTTAAAGAAGTATTATCAAAAGAAGGTAAAGAACCTGTAATGGGTGTTGAGTACAAGAAAGGTTAAGAATTTTCTTATACATTTGAAATTGGACCATTTTCGTTCCCTTCCCCCCCCCCTCTCTGTATATATATATATATATATATATATATATATATATATATATATATATATATATATATATATATATATATATATATATATATATATATATATATATATATATATATATCTTAATATATATAAATTACGTGTCACGTTGTTTGTCCGCGATGGACTCCTAAACTACTTAACCGATTTTAATCAAATTTGCACACCGTGTGCAGTTTGATCTAACTTAAAAGATAGGATAGCCCTTTTTTGAATTTTTAATTAGAATTTTAATTATTAATTAAAAACTAACTTTCCCGCCAAAAAAATCTTCAAATCGCCAAATGAGTACGGCTTCAATTTTTTTCCCCAACAGTCATGAGGCTAGGCTTAAGATTTTTCGGCTGATTATTTGAAACGATTCTATTTATTTTCTTAATGTTTGATGCATTTAAAATGAAACATTGTTAATGAATCGATCTTTCAGATTCATTCTTAAGTACTTTTGAATTAAAATAAAACAGAATAAAGGAAATTAAAAATTTCTAATCTGCATAGCGTTACCCCAACTGGCGTAGAAAAAATCACGCATTTGCGTTCCGTAACTGGCGTTGAAAATTCACGCATGCGCATTGTATTATGATTGTTTACATTTCAACGGAAGCGGACTCGATTTAAATTATTTTTAGGTTCGTTGCATGTTTTTGTAATTATATTGTATTTAAGTTAGTTATATATTTTTTGTATACGCTTATAGTTTTAAGTACATCGTTTTTTAAGTAGTTTTTTTTAACCTGTTTTCAACCGATTATTTTAAACGATTCATTTTATTTTCTTAATGTTTGATGCATTTAAAATTAAACATTGTTAATGAATCGTTCTGGTCATGATGAATCTGAGAATATTTTGTTGACAAATTCTTGAAATATTACATAAATTAGGAAAGATATTCTTTAGTGCCCATAAAGTTTAAACGCTCAGTGACTCTTTTCAGTAATCATATTACAAAAAAATACTTTGTTTCAGTAAAAAATATTATATTAATTGCAGATTAATCCTTTCCACTTTAATTTATAGTATAAATTCTACGGGAACTAACAGAAAATGAGAGAGATACATATTACGTTGTGACTGAAGGCGTTTATAATATTATGAGTGAATTATATATCAAAATTTAAAGTTTTAAAATATTTTGATGAAGAAGTTATTAAAGTAGGAATTGCATAAAATATTTAATTATTAAAATTTTAACGAACATTAAGATGGGCGAACCGGTTGGTCGCCAAAGGCGGCTAGTATATATATATATATATATATATATATATATATATATATATATATATATATATATATATATATATATATATATATATATATATATATATATATATATATATATATATATATATATACAGGGTGGTTATAATTAAAATTCCCCTCTAAACAGCATCATACAACGCAAACGGGTGAACGGATTGCGATGAAATTTGGTATGTAGACTATACACGAGATGCGCTCACGGAATTTTAAAAAAGCTCCAAAATGTCCACAAGATGGCGCTTTTTCCGGGAAAACATTAAATTTAAAAAAATGAAGACAAAAGCAGAATACAGAAACAATATTAACATTTATTGACTAGTTGTGATCACTTTGTCGTCGAACCACATTAAGTAAAGGTAAGGAAAAAATAACAGTACTCTGTTTGAGGGGAAAAGTCAATTCAGTTAGCAGAAAAAAGAACAGATTAGACGAAAATGCACAAGAGAAGCAGTTGTTAATCGTGCCCAGGATGATGAAGGGAAAGGTGTTCCATATGACCACCCTCATTCACCTGCAAAATTTCAAGTCTCGTGTAAGTGTGTTCAACAGCAGATCGTAATCCATAAGTTGTGATGCACTTGAAGCGTTATGAAGTTATTTAAACATTCAACGTCGCAACTAGATACCGTCATCATTACAGCCGGGAACATCGACATGAAACATGACAGCGTCTGCAAACGTTTCATACCCTAACCTGTTTTGCATAAAGCTTCCTCTTCCTTGCGAGCATGCAAATGTCACCTTATTTCCCTCGAACTGACAGCTTTTCCCGGTTTTACATTTTATTACTCATAATTCTTGTTCTGGATTGTAAATATTATTTCCTTATTCTGTTTTGATTATCAATTGTGTTAAATTTAGTATTTTTCCTGGAAAAGATGCCATCTGGTGGACATTTTGGAACCATTTTTTTTTACCGAAATTCAGTGAGCGTATCTCGATATGTCATGTGACATTGGTTTCTTGGCAGAAATTATAGAATCGCAGATATTTTAATGGATTCTGACTAAGTACCAAGTTAATGAATCCAACCTTGGCACAAAATTGTCGTGTATTTGGCGACAAAAATGAAGTATCGGGAAATTTCAAGGAATTTTCCGCTTTACCTATTAGGAACGAGATCTCTAGATGCATCTCGAAAATTCCATTCACTATTGGAAAACCTGTATAAACGCAAGATTTTAAAGCTAGTCACTGAATTTTGTCTTTAGAATGTTGATAACAAAGCGAACTGAGGACTTGCGCATTCAGAATTCTGTTTCTGTTTTCTATCTAGAGATTTCTTGCTTGCCTATATTCTGTGTTACTTCAAATGTTATTTTTTTTTTTTACTTTTACTTTCATTTCTTGTGTTCTGTGCTTTCTTGTAGGATAAACCGTTATTTATAATTATCCAGTGTGTAAATGACTCTCTGGATTATTCTTTCACTCTGGAAATAGTATATAATGAGTTTCAAAAATCAATGTTATGTCGCTTGAACTTAATTACAACGAAAGTACTTCCTCCTGTCTATAACCGATCCCACTGAATGAGGCAGTATCTGCAACGATAGCACCGTAGTAAAAAAGACATCCTTTAATATATACACTATTTAGAAAAAGAAAAAATGATTTATAAAGCAAAAAAGTAAAAATTCAATTTACATTTCATCACCAGAGGATGAAGTTGGATTTACCCTTACAAATTTCGTACAAAAATTTATGTGTTTGATTAAAATTCAATGTATATTTTAGCATATAACTTATCTTCAGTTGCTAAATTTGATTTTTACTTAAATGTACTTAATGAATTTTTACACTTTTTAATTTCTGCCTTTATAATTCGCATTTTGATATTGTATAACTTTGATTCATTTTACTTCATAATTAAGTGCAAAAGTCCTTTACTTAAAAGCAAAAGTGCAAAATTCTTCTAAGTGCAAAAGTCATTTTTACTTACTCAAAGACCATGATCAGTCTGAAAAAGAATATGCCGATTGTAAAACGGAACTTGTCGTTATCAATCTATTTTATTTGCAGTGTTATACGATCCTTTTTAAATTCATTTTAATTATCACGTTTGGAAAATACTTATTTACATAACCCACAAAAAAGTTTCGCATTATATCTCATCAATCGGGACAAATTCGTATTATGCACACACCCAAACGTTTTCAAAGACTCACAGAAAATGGGGGGGGGGAAATAATGAAAACACCTAAATGTTTAAATTGATTTAATGTCGATTAATCAAATAAAATACTATTTTTCTTTTAAGTTCCTGATTGCAAAAACAACATGTATCAATAATATTATAGCGTTCGCAGGTTTAAGCAAGCCTAATTATTATTATTTTTAAATCAGTCATTAATGATGATTTGAATCTTTTTGATTGATTAATTGATGAATGAGGCAAATATTTTTGATTGATTAAATGATGAATGATGCAAATATTTTTGATTGATTAATTGATGAATGATGCAAATATTTTTGATTCATTAATTGATGAATGATGCAAATATTTTTGATTGATTAATTGATGAATGAGGCAAATATTTTTGATTGATTAATTGATGAATGATGCAAATATTTTTGATTGATTAATTGATGAATGATGCAAATATTTTTGATTGATTAATTGATGATTGATTTAAATCTTTAAATGATTGATTTAAATCTTTAAATGATTGATTTAAATCTTTAAATGATTGATTTAAATCTTTAAATGATTGATTTAAATCTTTAAATGATTGATTTAAATCTTTTAATGATTGATTAAAATCATTAATGAAACTTAATACATTTAATATGAATTTAGATAAACCTTTAATCTTTTTTATGAAACTAATTATGAGTTTCCTTTTAGTATTTAGAAAAAGCTAATATATAGGAATATTAAAAAGGAATAAAGGAATATTAAAAAATGACTCAAGTTGCCTCTGATGACAGAAATTTAATTATACACTCTCACTCCAATTGTTTACTGCCATCTCTCGGCATAGATACTCACACGATAGAAGAAACTGATTAACAGTTCTCTTACTTCATTTGTAAATGAAAGTATTTTTTAAGATATCTGAGATACACGTTTTATTATACACTTTATTAAACATTGAAATAATTAATTAATTATTAAATACGATAAATTTGTATTAAAAATTCATTTTAACGATGCAAATTAAATTCATTTCGATAAAGATTCGAATAAGAAGATATCTTTTAATGGAGCATATCTCTATCTCCATTAATAATAAAAACGAATGTTTTTTATTTGTGTCTAAGCGGGAACTGTCCACAGGTCAGAGCGTTTCTCCTAAATCTTTCAAACTCGGACCATGTAAACCTCGGACCTTGAAAACGATATTCTGATGCATAGGATTTTGATTCCCTTACTGCACAGCCAAGCAATATTATAAATTCGTAGCAATATGTTAGATGCTTTTTCTGGTCTTTATTTTTCTTTTTCTAATTTAACTAAGGGACCACTCTCCGTAGCGGTAATTTTTCTTGCTTTTACGAATTCAGCCTTCATTGGGAAAATATCTTGCTCCGATACGTCTTAACTTCCTTAAAGTTAAGAAAGCCTGTACACGAACAGCTGTAGTTGTTTTTAGACGCCAAACAATTTATTGATAGACTCAATGTGAAAATTATAATTTATAAAATCTGCATTGACATGTGTAGATTAAAACCCCGCGCTAATGGAAAATATTATAAACAAATATGTCTATTCAAATAAACATCAATAAAAGTCAACAATTGAAATAAATTAAAAGAATTGCTTTTGGCAATTTCGCTGAAGTCATAAAATTCTCATCCATAAGTTTCAAATTAGATTCAAAAGTTGCTAACAGTTATAACTAGGCTTTCTTGTCCCAGTATATTGTTTGAGAAATGGGTATATATTGCCCTGTTGTTATAAATCAACGTCACATCAAAATTAATTAAAAGGGTTCAAAGATGGCTTTGTGAGAATAAAATGCTGAAGAATATTTTCTAGAATATTTATGGCAAGCAGACTATGGAACAGTATATCACAGATATCAACAATTTATAAAACTATAGAGGTGAATAAAAGCCATTTATACTGGCTTCTATGGAAGTGGACATATATGTTTCCGTTAAAATTCATTCAAGCTCATTTAGATTTGCGGTAAAAGATGTGCTCTTCAAGAAAGAACCTCAGCGATGTATCATCTCATGAATAAAGTCAATCAATGCATGTTCTGGAAATTCTAAGCTCAAAACAATGAATATTCTCGAAGTATTCCTCAAGAAAGGTACGGTAAATTCCAGTTCCTTCATACGCCAATGCGTGTTTGGTAAACTCTCTATGAGTCATTAAAAAAGATCAATCTATGCCTGTTATGATATTTGCAGAATGGTTCAAAAGAATGAATATTCTCGAAGTATTCCTCAAGAAAGGTACGGTAAATTCCAGTTCCTTCATACGCCAATGCGTGTTTGGTAAACTCTCTATGAGTCATTAAAAAAGATCAATCTATGCCTGTTATGATATTTGCAGAATGGTTCAAAAGAATGAATATTCTCGAAGTATTCCTCAAGAAAGGTACGGTAAATTCCAGTTCCTTCATACGCCAATGCGTGTTTTGTAAACTCTCTATGAGTCATTAAAAAAGATCAATCTATGCCTGTTATGATATTTGCAGAATGGTTCAAAAGAATGAATATTCTCGAAGTATTCCTCAAGAAAGGTACGGTAAATTCCAGTTCCTTCATACGCCAATGCGAGTTTGGTAAACTCTCTATGAGTCATTAAAAAAGATCAATCTATGCCTGTTATGATATTTGCAGAATGGTTCAAAAGAATGAATATTCTCGAAGTATTCCTCAAGAAAGGTACGGTAAATTCCAGTTCCTTCATACGCCAATGCGTGTTTGGTAAACTCTCTATGAGTCATTAAAAAAGATCAATCTATGCCTGTTATGATATTTGCAGAATGGTTCAAAAGAATGAATATTCTCGAAGTATTCCTCAAGAAAGGTACGGTAAATTCCAGTTCCTTCATACGCCAATGCGTGTTTGGTAAACTCTCTATGAGTCATTAAAAAAGATCAATCTATGCCTGTTATGATATTTGCAGAATGGTTCAAAAGAATGAATATTCTCGAAGTATTCCTCAAGAAAGGTACGGTAAATTCCAGTTCCTTCATACGCCAATGCGTGTTTGGTAAACTCTCTATGAGTCATTAAAAAAGATCAATCTATGCCTGTTATGATATTTGCAGAATGGTTCAAAAGAATGAATATTCTCGAAGTATTCCTCAAGAAAGGTACGGTAAATTCCAGTTCCTTCATACGCCAATGCGTGTTTGGTAAACTCTCTATGAGTCATTAAAAAAGATCAATCTATGCCTGTTATGATATTTGCAGAATGGTTCAAAAGAATGAATATTCTCGAAGTATTCCTCAAGAAAGGTACGGTAAATTCCAGTTCCTTCATACGCCAATGCGTGTTTGGTAAACTCTCTATGAGTCATTAAAAAAGATCAATCTATGCCTGTTATGATATTTGCAGAATGGTTCAAAACAATGAATATTCTCGAAGTATTCCTCAAGAAAGGTACGGTAAATTCTAGTTCCTTCATACGCCAATGCGTGTTTGGTAAACTCTCTATGAGTCATTAAAAAAGATCAATCTATGCCTGTTATGATATTTGCAGAATGGTTCAAAAGAATGAATATTCTCGAAGTATTCCTCAAGAAAGGTACGGTAAATTCCAGTTCCTTCATACGCCAATGCGTGTTTGGTAAACTCTCTATGAGTCATTAAAAAAGATCAATCTATGCCTGTTATGATATTTGCAGAATGGTTCAAAAGAATGAATATTCTCGAAGTATTCCTCAAGAAAGGTACGGTAAATTCCAGTTCCTTCATACGCCAATGCGTGTTTGGTAAACTCTCTATGAGTCATTAAAAAAGATCAATCTATGCCTGTTATGATATTTGCAGAATGGTTCAAAAGAATGAATATTCTCGAAGTATTCCTCAAGAAAGGTACGGTAAATTCCAGTTCCTTCATACGCCAATGCGTGTTTGGTAAACTCTCTATGAGTCATTAAAAAAGATCAATCTATGCCTGTTATGATATGTGCAGAATGGTTCAAAACAATGAATATTCTCGAAATATTCCTCAAGAAAGTTACGGTAAATTCCAGTTCCTTCATACGCCAATGAGTGTTTGGTAAACTCTCTATGAGTCATTAAAAAAGATCAATCTATGCCTGTTATGATATTTGCAGAATGGTTCAAAACAATGAATATTCTCGAAGTATTCCTCAAGAAAGGTACGGTAAATTCCAGTTCCTTCATACGCCAATGCGTGTTTGGTAAACTCTCTATGAGTCATTAAAAAAGATCAATCTATGCCTGTTATGATATTTGCAGAATGGTTCAAAAGAATGAATATTCTCGAAGTATTCCTCAAGAAAGGTACGGTAAATTCCAGTTCCTTCATACGCCAATCAGTGTTTGTTAAACTCTCTCTGAGTCATTAAAGAGGTCAGTCTATGACTGTTATGATATTTGCAGAATGGATCAAAAGAATGAATATTGTCGAAGTATACCTCAAGAAAGGTACGGTAAATTCCGGCTCCTTCATACGCCAATGAGTGTTTGGTAAACTCTCTATGAGTCATTAAAGAAGTAAATCTATGCCTGTTATGATATTTGCAGAATGGTTCAAAGGAATGAATATTCTCGAAGGATTCCTCAAGAAAGGGAGGTTCTATGTAGTCCTCCCTTTCTTGTTCTTTCAAGTTCTTTCAAAGTACAAGGAGTGTCAGGCAGATTCTTTATACGACTGCGTGAGTAAGGGAACTAATTCATGCTTGTTATAATATTTGAAGAGTAGTTCAAAAGAATGAATATTATTGAAATATTCCTGAAAAAAATATAGGTATGATATAGGAAAAAGATATAGAACAATTCTTTCATAGAAACAAGAAGGGCTGGTAGGTTTTCTATGATTGGGTAAGTGACGGATAATAAATCGATGCCTGTTCTGATATTTGCAGAATGATTCAAAAGAATGCATATTCTCAAAGTACTCCTCAAAAAGGAGGTTCTAAGTAGTCCAGTTGAATCATTCTGTCGTAGTTTATCACAGCACAAGGAGTGTCTGGTAGATTTTCTATAGGAATTAAGTGATTAAGAAGGCTAAACCATACCTCTAATAGTTGAAGAATAGTTCTCAAGGTATTCTTCAAGACAGGTAAATAAAGTGTCATTTAATTCTTTCATAGTACAAGGAATGTCTGGTAGATTCTCTTTTGCTTGTATTGAGAAACAAGTTGTAAAGCCACAAAATATATTTTTCTTTTAAAATCGTCTGCAGCAAGAAATATTGTGTATAAAAACATAAGATATTGTAAGATATCACCAAGATTTTTTTCAATATTTTATCCAATATTTTGAGATAATGACATGGCCAATCTTTTAAAAGATCCAATTCCGACTTGAACATACAGCGCCACCTATTGCAGCAATATTTAAATAATTTAAACCTTCTCTATTTGAATTTTTCGCCATACAAAATAAGCATACTTTTATTTTATTACTTTTTTTAATTAATGACCGAGCTTTTCCTTCTTAAATTGAATGAATCCCTTTTGGGATTCTATGAATGTGAAATAAAAGAAGTTGAATGCATAAAAAGAATTAATTTTCAGTTCAAATACAATATGATATTATGAAATAAAATAAATATCTAAATAAATGTTTCTAAAATTTTAATGGTCGTTACCCTTGGGATAAAAAGTACATTAACAGAGATAGGGTTTGTTTTTTATTATCTTTTCATTATTCATAAGTGCGATAAACGCTTAATACGTCAGGTTATTTGAAATTAATGGGTTTTCCTAATTAATTGGGGATTGCTTTGCAAAATAGGAGGGGAGCGGGTAATATTTTTAAATTTATCCGTTAATTCTCTCAAACCTTTCTGAGAAATATAGTCGGAATAAGGAGACACATTTTTTTCTTTTAAATCAGATTTGAGACTCACTATTTCAGTATCGTCTGTTACTGAATAACCTTTATAATAACATTTACTGTAGTTGGCATTGGCCATTTAACAAAAGTAATGAAATGAAACTCATCTAAATAAATAAAAACATACAGGGCAAATATATATATATATTTTTAATAATGTCAGTTTTGTAACATGGATTTTAATAAACAGTGGACATTGCTAATGAAACATAAACGTTATTTTGCCATACTTTTAGAAGTATTGATTAATAAATAAATAATATTTCCTTTCAATGGTACAAGTGGAACTAAAACTCTTATTATTCGAAACAATTCTTTGATAAATAGTTCTCTTTTACTTTCATTTGTTTTTAGTGAATTCTCATTTTCTGAAGAAATACTGTACGTTTTCAAGAGCATTTATGGTGTCCAAAATGATTAAAGCTCAATTTTGATTTATATTTTATATAGATGTTTTAACCACTCGTAGTGTACCTACTTTTCTTAAAATACATTTTTTTAACATTTTAAGGGTATCTTTTAGCTTTTTTCTCTGTATGAGTGGCGAAATGTTTTCATTCATCTTCTTTTTCTGATGTAAATTGAAATAAATGTCGTATGTTACTAACGTTCTTAACCTTAAATTTATTATAAGTCTTCAGTTAGTATTTTGTTTAGTTCTCTAGCAATGTTACTAAAAATTCTGTAATTCATATGTGTGATATATGTTGCTTTTTATCTTCAATCTCCATTGGATGGCAGAAAAATACAACAAAGTCAGGAAATAAAATAAATGCATCATCATAAATTAAATTACACACAAACATGGCTACATTTTGGCATCACGACAGTCAAAATTCTGATATTTATCATATCAGTGAATACGATTTTCGTTTCTGTATACAACAAGCATTGCCACCAATATAATAAAATGGGCCTTGACATTTTTTTGAAATTTTTCAACAGTCCGTACAATTTAATCTTGTAGTCAACTCTAACTCCTCAATTCAGGAGAGATTCAATTCAATTCCACTTTCATTGAGAGCTTGGTTTTCGATTAATTGAATTTTCTTTTCTCTTCTACATTGAACTTGATTTTTTATTAAGGGAATTTTCCTTTCTCTTCTACACTGAACTCGATTTTTTATTAAGGGAATTTTCTTTTCTCTTCTACACTGAATTTAATTTTCTATTAAGGGAATTTTCTTTTTTCTTCTACATTGAACTTGATTTTCTATAAAGGGAATTTTCTTTTCTCTTCTACATTGAACTTGATTTTCTATAAAGGGAATTTTCTTTTCTCTTCTACATTGAACTTGATTTTCTATAAAGGGAATTTTCTTTACTCTTCTACATTGAACTTGATTTTCTATTAAGGGAATTTTCTTTTATTTTCTACATTGAACTTGATTTTTGATTAATTGAATTTTCTTTTATCTTCTACATTGAACTTGATTTTCTATAAAGGTAATTTTTTTTACTCTTCTACATTGAACTTGATTTTCTATTAAGGGAATTTTCTTTTATTTTCTACATTGAACTTGATTTTCTATTAAGGGAATTTTCTTTTATTTTCTACATTGAACTTGATTTTTGATTAATTGAATTTTCTTTTATCTTCTACGTTGAACTTGATTTTCTATAAAGGTAATTTTTTTTACTCTTCTACATTGAACTTGATTTTCTATAAAGGGAATTTTCTTTACTCTTCTACATTGAACTTGATTTTCTGTTAAGGGAATTTTCTTTTATTTTCTACATTGAACTTGATTTTTGATTAATTGAATTTTCTTTTATCTTCTACATTGAACTTGATTTTCTATAAAGGTAATTTTTTTTTACTCTTCTACATTGAACTTGATTTTCTATAAATGGAATTTTCTTTTATCTTCTACATTGAACTTGAATTTCTATTAAAGGAATTTTCTCTTCTCTTCTACATTGAACTTGATTTTCTATAAAGGGAATTTTCTTTTATCTTCTACATTGAACTTGAATTTCTATTAAAGGAATTTTCTTTTCTCTTCTACATTGAACTTGATTTTCTATAAAGGGAATTTTCTTTTCTCTTCTACATTGAACTCTTTTTTCTATTTAGAGAATTTTCTTCTTTTACCTAAATTCAAGAACTTCGTTTCTTATTAAGAGAATTTTCTCCTTTTCCCTAAATTCAAGAACTTCGTTTCCTATTAAGAGAATTTTCTCCTTTTCCCTAAATTCAAGAACTTCGTTTCCTATTAAGAGAATTTTCTCCTTTTCCCTAAATTCAAGAACTTCGTTTCCTATTAAGAGAATTTTCTCCTTTTCCCTAAATTCAAGAACTTCGTTTCCTATTAAGAGAATTTTCTCCTTTTCCCTAAATTCAAGAACTTCGTTTCCTATTAAGAGAATTTTCTCCTTTTCCCTAAATTCAAGAACTTTGTTTCCTATTAAGAGAATTTCCTTCTTTTCCTAAATTGTAGAACTTCATTAAAGAAAATTTATTTCTTTTCCCTAAATTGAAGAACTTGGTTTTCAATAAAGGCAATTTTCCCCTTTTCTCTAAATTGGATAGCAGGGTTTTCAATTAAGGGATTTTTTTATCTTTTCACTAAATTCAAGAACTGGTTTGGGATTAAAACTTCCAGTTCGGTTTCGGTTTTCGATTTAGTTATATTAACGTCCCGTTTGAAGCAACACTTGGGCTATTTTGGGACGTCCCTCGTTATTTTGAACCGCGGTCAGATGACGAGGTCGACACCTGAGCTGGCACCCCCTCTCCACACCACGCCATACTAGCAGGAGGACGTTTAGTCATGATGGATTTAACGTGCAACAGATCCCCTTACACGAAACGGTCCACCAAAACCTGAAACCCTCCGGTTCCGAAGCCGAGGCCTTACCACCAGGCCACCGCGGCCTCTCAAAACTTCCAGATAAATGGGAGAGTTCAAATTAACGTTCAAAGTTCAGATCAGTCTCACAGCGTTGATGGCAATGCTTGTCAAATTGTGGTGACACAGTAGATGAGAGAATCTTTATGGCTATTATGACATAAAGCAAAAGTATTACCAAAAGCAAAATTATTTTACATAAATCATTGGTAATTCTTCTGTTACTAAGGTTTTTTCACGTTAAAAAAGAAACGACTTCGTGTTTATGATTATAAATTTTGCATCTTTTTTTTTATAAGTTAATTTAAAACTAGGAACGCCATTTTAAATTCGATATTTAATTTCTTCTGTAGTACATCTATGTTTTATGATATATATATTATTGTGAATGTGCTATATAATTTCCATCTGCCATAAGTTTTAAGTTACATAATTTCCATCTGCCATTTTCATCTCACCATAAAGTTTATAAAAAATATATAAGAAATTGAGTCATCTTCGAAACACATATGAAAGACAAAATTCGGTATTAAGTCTATTCCCTTTCTCGTGTAGAATACTCTATCATAGAAAAAAAATACAATACCAGAGAAATATTTTCTCTTGAAGAAAAATTCCATTGCTAGAACTCATTCTTTCAGAGGGCCTTTTAGAGTCTTTTGAAAAGAAAATACCTCCTGTGCCGTTTCGCTTCGAAAGAGTTTAAAAATATAGAGGATAATTTCCGAATCTAGTTTTCGAAAATAAGGTCAACAGTAACAGCGATGGAAATGTTCTAAGATTTCTTGAAGATGTTTACATTCTACGTCCCTGGAGGCAATTCGGATGAGTAGATCGCATTTTCATTGTGTCAAAGAATGATTTTTTCTTTCCTCCTTCCGTTTCTTTAGTAAGTGAACCGGAAGAATAAGATACAAGGCATATTAAAATGTGATGAGAAATTTCGTATAATATTTAGTTCTACATGAAATGGAGATATATTTTAGATTCTTCGCATTTAAATAATGACCTTTCTGAAAAATATGATCATGAAGATGAAATTTTCGCTATATCTGTATAAACATTTATTAAAATGAGTTTCAATAAAGGTTACCAATTAAATATTGCCACTAAGATAAAACAACGTTAAGACAGATTCACAAAATTCATGAGATATTTTTGTAAAGCTAATTTACAACAAATAGTATTTTGAAGCTTTTTAGCATGATTATCTTAGCTAGCAAATGCAGAACTCAAAATAAGATGAAATTCTTTTCTTGCTATTTATTCTTTTTATTTTCTGAATCAAAAATTTTTGATAATGTATATGGATAATGATATATCTTAATCTAGTTTAAATCCTAATGAATTTCCTAAGTTTTATCCTAATTTGGCCCATATTAATACCATTCTAAAATGTTCTTTTATTTCCTTATCCAATTTCTACTTTTTTATTAAATTATTTTTAACACGTACTTTAGAAAACTGATGACTTCAGCATTTTCTGACATTCCGAATGAACGGATAAAAGTTCCTAAGGCTTACAACACTCTTTTAAAAATATCTAAGATGATCTTTCTTAAGTCCATGCACGACAAAGAAATGCTAATCAAAATTTCATGATAAAATCACTGAAGAGAAAAATTTTGCGATGTAGATTGACGTATTTTTTATCACTTTTTCTTTGCAGGAAAATTATATCATCAGCAGTGAAATGAATTGAAGTTAGAATTCCTAATATTTCTTGTTTTCGGCCAAGTATCTGTGAAAATACGTTTGCATATATTACAAAGTTATAGTTCTGAAAAAACAATAAATAATTTATCTTTGTGGTACAAGAGATTGTACCGCGTTATACAAGTCGGGGTAAAATGTACATCGTATGTTCATTTATAAGTACAAGCGGAGAATATTCTTAATATTAAACTATAATCAGGTTTTTTATTGGTTTATTTGATAATGAAATACAAATTTTACATTGCACGGGATCTATTTTTCAAGAAATGTTGTGCAATCTAGGATATTTTAAATTCTGTAAGCATAGAATTTTTAAATATGACATATAACTTTCTTAAATTCTACGTTAACATTTTTTGGGGTTTTGATGCTTTACCATATTAAACGTAGATTTAACTATTAAATTCACTTTTGGATTTAGACTAACTTTACTTTGGGTTTAGATATATCAAATCTTGGTACTTCTTATAACTTTAAACGTTCAATTCTTATATATGTATAAATTTATTTCGTGTATCTCGGAAAATTGTATTTATTTCGTGTATCTCGGAAGATTATATTTATTTCGTGTATCTCGGAAAGTTGTATTTATTTCGTGTATCTCGGAAGATTGTATTTATTTCGTGTATCACGGAAAATTGTATTTATTTCGTGTATCTCGGAAGATTGTATTTATTTCGTGTATCTCGGGAAATTGTATTTATCTCGTGAATCTCGGAAAATTGTATTTATTTCGTGTACCTCGGAAGATTGTATTTATTTCGTGTATCTCGGAAAATTGTATTTATCTCGTGTATCTCGGAAGATTGTATTTATCTCGTGTATCTCGGAAGATTGTATTTATTTCGTGAACCTCGGAAGATAGTATTTATTTCGTGTATCTCGGAAAATTGTATTTATCTCGTGTATCTCAGAAATGGCTTTAACGATTTAAATCACATTTTATACTGAGAAAAGGTTTGATTTTTAAGTTTATCTAAATGGGTGTCTTTCCTGAAAAAATCTGATTTTACACACACACACAAAAATATATTTTTTAACTAACTATTAGACCTTTTTTCTCTCTGATCTGAGTTGCCTATGTCATATAGCGCCATCTAGTACATTTTTGTGGTACTTGAATTGTTTCCATAGGGTAGTATCTCAAAATTTTGTGATATGGCTCTGTATGATATTATCCAAATACGTATACTTTTGGCCGACATCCAATAGCAACAATTCAATTATTTTCATAGACAATCAACTTTTCACACAAGTAACATTACCAAATTCCGGCATCAAATCATTGTTAGATATATTTCTTTTTTGGCTAGACGACGAAATTCATACGCATTATTTATAATTATATAGCCAAACTGCATACTTTACAATACCTTTGAGTAAAACATTTAATTTAAATTCATGGATTCAAGTCTCAAGAAAATATCGAAGAAAAACCTCCCAACCTGGATTCTCGAACTTCGCCCCCCTCCCAAAAAAATCTAATAAATTCATAACGTATAATTTTTAAATCCTGAATAATACAATTCCCTAATATTACTTCAACATTTATTTGGTATTTCTCTTATAAAGAAAACTCAAACCATTCAAAATTTTACCTCACTTAAATAATCTTACTACGTTTTTAATTTAATCACTAATCTTATTATCTCTCTCTTCAACAGCAGCTAATGGAAAATCTATCATCTGCAAAAGACCTCGAGGAAATTCAAATGACATTTTAGTTGAACACATAGGGAAACGCACATGTCAGAAGGAAATTAAAATACCTTAGTCTATAAAACCAGATGGCAGTGCTGACTTAATAATCAAAGTTTCATCCTCCTCCTCCGTCCTCCTCCTTCTCCATTACTTTTTTCGAAAGCTTGCTAGATTTCTCCTTATTTCGGAAAGATATTTTATGTTGAGATTTAATAAAGTTTGGTTAAAGTAGTAATTTTAAATTTCTGGTTCTGTAGTAACTCAAGAGGTTAATACATTTATTTTAAATATTACTTGAAAATTTCTCTATGACTGTATTGAATATTTTGTATATTCTTTATATTTACTCGTTATTTAAAGCATACCTTCAATAAAATGTTTGATTTTATGAAAAAAAAAGAATTTGGAAACATGAAAAAATTTAACATTAAACGCAAGCAATAATTAAAATTTTTTGAAATTTGTTCATTTATAAAATTTATTAATCTTTCTTTCAATATATGTGGAAATATAAACGCATATTTTCTGTGTTTTAATTTGGGATTTGGCGTTTTCACTGAAATGTCTTGAAAGTTCTTATTGAATAATTTTTTGAGATGGTTCTCTTATTATGAAACGTGTTCTTCAATATACCATAACACTATATACTAGGGAAAATTTACAACAGAATTTTCTTTTTGTTTTAATTTCTTCTAATACAAATAGCATCATCAATCGTTTGCAAAAAAATAACAAAGTTATATATATATATATATATATATATATGTACATACCGTCAACAGTCAAAGAAACTTTAAACTATCGATTGATTCCCTGTTTTTAAAAAACTAGCGGTAAATTATGTAAACAGATGTAGGCTCCCAGCGCCTATATATATATATATATATATATATATATATATATATATATATATATATATATATATATATATATATATATATATATATATATATATATATACCCTTTCTATTGCTAAATAAAAGTCTTTGAAAGGAACAAAAGATTATTTAAATAAAATTTCCTAATTTTTGAAACTTCTTTCACCTAAAGTTTTTGTGAAACTTTTGTCACGCTCCATTTTATTTTAAATAAAACTATCTAAATATATTCCGAAAAGGATGCATATATACATACAGGGTGTTGTCGAATTCGACCGACAAACTCAGAGGAGTGATAGTAGGCATCAAGAGGATAAAGAATCACCATACAAAGTGGGGTCCCAAACGACGTTTACGGGGTGAAGCTCGCAAAAATATAGGGATTCGGAGAATTGTTGGAAACTGTAAAAAAATAATAAAAAAAATAACAAATAGTGTTTCAAATGTGATTTTTTTTAAGTGAAAGCACATTTTAAAGGCTATTTTTCATGTAAGTAACATGCCAATTTGATGAACGAGAGGGTCATAAATTATTAAAAGTGAAAAAGTAGTTTAAAACCTTTATCTTCAAAAATATCAAGACTTTAAGAAAAATAAAAGCTTGAAAATATAAGCATTTGCATACTGTTTAATTTGATATAAGTTTGTAGTGTGAAAACTGAGGATGTTTTAAAATATTCAAGAAAAACTAAAATTTTTGCCGGTAAACATCGCTGCAATCCGATGTTTACAGTAGGTATTGCAAAATTTTACCGAAAAATTCTGAGGACTGATAGCATGCAAAAAGGCGATAAGAATTTCCAAAGAAATAAATATAAAGTCTCAAACGATGGTGAAAATTTATTTGGTGGAATACATATACAGCACATACATTTTAATATAAGAAAGGAAACGATGGGAAACTTTTATAAAAATTACTGAATATTGCGGCCGCAAAAATCATTGCACAACCGACACCGATGTTTAAAGGACCGCCGGAAGTGCTCAAACATACCAAGTGTGCTTGCGATTTCCCCAGCAGCGATGACGATCCGTGCTACGAGATCTTCAACTGCATCCAAAGGTGTCTGATAAAAAAGATATTTCATGTGGCCCAGAAGAAGAAATCCAAGGGATTGAGGTCCGGGAAACGTGGAGGACAATCGATAGGTCTGATATAAAATCTGTGAATAAAATTCTTGCAGGAAAGAATGCATCTTCCTGTGTGGCACCAAGTATTCAGAGTGCCGAATACCCAATTCAGCTGCAACTGATCGCGTGCTTGTCGATGGTGTATCGGCAAAGCACTGCAAAACTTGGTTTTCTGTTCTAGGCGTGCGAAAACTGCGTTCTTACCCTCATTTGGTCGCGCAATTTTGAAGGATCCTCCAGCAACCAGCAACCGTCTGTCAATATTTGTATAGGTGTTGTGGCGTGGACAATGCCTACTTGGATATTGCTATTGGTATATTCTTTGTGCTAGGCGTCCATTATCATCCACTCGGCCGTAAATTAAATGCATATCCACATATTCGTCATTCGTGAAATCTGACATGTTGTTTACGAATGAAACTTATCGATTATCAATTCTGCACTGTTCTTTAATGAATACAAGTTGCTTTTATACTCATCGAACCCTCAATTCTGCAATGCTCGCTGCTTTTATATTCCTCGAAAGCATGGAAAATTTACATACAAGAAAGCTTCTTCTTCTCGACTACCTTTTTCCAAATCCTCGCATTCATAGGGTCATTCTCTTCGCCTGGCTAATTGTCTCTTCGAAGTCTGTTTTTGCGAGTTCCACAGAATAAACGTCTGCTGCAACCTTATATTTTATGATAATCTTTCATCTTCTTAATACCTGCTATCACTAAATTTACTTTTCGAATTTGGCAACACCTTCTGTAAACATCGGTGCTGATGTTGCAGCGATGTTTCCCGGTATTTAAGTTTTTCTTGAATATCTTAAAACCTTCTCAGTTTTCCCACTGCAGACATATCAAATTAAAGAGTATAATATTCTTTATATTTTCCAAGATTTTGTTTTTCTTAAAGTTTTAATATTTTTGAAGATAAGGGTTCTAAACTACTTTTTCGTTTTCAATAATTTACGACCCCCTGTTTCATCAAATCGGCATGTTACTTACATGAAAAATAGCCTTTAAAAATGTGCTTTCACTTAAAAAAAAATCATATTTGAAACGCCATTTGTTATCTTTTTGTTAATTTTTTTCCAGTTTCTAACAGTTATCCGACTCCCTATATTTTTGTGATTTTCACCCCCTAAACGTCGTTTGGGACCCCATGTTGTATGGTGATTCTTTATCCTCTTGATGTCTACTATCATCCCTCTGAGTTTGTCGGTCGAATTCGGCAACACGCTATATATATATATATATATATATATATATATATATATATATATATATATATATATATATATATATATATATATATATATATATATATATATATATATATATATGCATCATTTACGGAATATATTTAAATAGTTTTATTTAAGATAAAATGGAGCGTGACAAAAGTTTCACAAAAACTTTAGGGAAAAGAAGTCTCAAAAATTAAGAAATTTTATTTAAATAATCTTTTGTTCCTTTCAAAAACTTTTATTTAGCAATAGAAGGGGTGTTCAAATGAAAAAGTACGCAACGTAACCGTTAAGATATTTGCCTATGCCGCTATGGGAGAAGTTAGCGAGACATCTAGAGATGCGATTGGAGTTTTCGGCGTAGATTGGAGCATGCGCAGGAGAAAGCAGATGCTCTTATAAAGAGTAACATCCGCTATTTGTTGAATTCCTCTATCACAGAAGAACCATTAACTCCGGTGCATAATGTGAGAAAACTCCGAAGATTATGCAGATCCATCAAGAACAAAAGACTGAGGCTACTCACGGAGGGTGTGGTTCTGCTCCTTGATAAATCGCGCCCACAAGTCTCCAGGATCACACACGCGGAACTGGCCAAGTTCAAGTGGGAGCAGTCGATCATCCGCACTACAGCTCCGACATGTCGCCCTGCGATTTTCACGCGTTTGGTCCCCAGAAAAAATGTCTGAAAGGGAAGCGCTTCAACTCGGACGGCGAACTCAAAGGCGCTGTGAAGGACTGGGTCTCGTCACGGCCACAGGAATTCTTCGGCTCGTTAATCAATGGGATCGTTGTGCTCAGGCCTATGGTGTATGCTTTGAATAAAGTCTTCATTTATACCCACAGTGTCGTTCCGTATCTTTTCATTTGGACACCCTTTTGTATATTCTTCCACATTTAAGTTAAGGATTTTTCTGTATTTTTTAAAAAATATTTTTTTAGGGAAAGAAAACATATTATATCAACAAAACGAAACTAAGTGAAAAGGAAATAAAAATGCAAATGTTAGAAACTGCATAAAAAATTATTTGCTTAAATGCAATGTGACTATCTGATTTATATTTCCCGAAACAGTACCGATTCACTAAAACATCAGATAACTTTCAATATAATACGAAGCGTTGTCTTTCTTTTTCTTAAATATAACTATTTTTTGAGCAAGATATTATGGGGTTGAATTGTAAAGTTCTTATTAACAGGAAGTGCTTGTGATATAAACCATTCTCCCAATGTACGTGTCACTAACAATTCCTCAGAACTGTTCTCGGCGACTTTTCGTTTCGAGAATTTAAAGCGACCAGGCAAAACTAAGTGAAAAGGAAATAAAAATGCAAATGTTAGAAACTGCATAAAAAATTATTTGCTTAAATGCAATGTGACTATCTGATTTATATTTCCCGAAACAGTACCGATTCACTAAATCATCAGATAACTTTCAATATAATACGAAGCGTTGTCTTTCTTTTTCTTAAATATAACTATTTTTTGAGCAAGATATTATGGGGTTGAATTGTAAAGTTCTTATTAACAGGAAGTGCTTGTGATATAAACCATTCTCTCAATGTACGTGTCACTAACAATTCCTCAGAACTGTTCTCGGCGACTTTTCGTTTCGAGAATTTAAAGCGACCAGGCAAAACTAAGTGAAAAGGAAATGAAAATGCAAATGTTAGAAACTGCATAAAAATTATTTGCTTAAATGCAATGTGACTATCTGATTTATATTTCCCGAAACAGTACCGATTCACTAAATCATCAGATAACTTTCAATATAATACGAAGCGTTGTCTTTCTTTTTCTTAAATATAACTATTTTTTGAGCAAGATATTATGGGGTTGAATTGTAAAGTTCTTATTAACAGGAAGTGCTCGTGATATAAACCATTCTCCCAATGTACGTGTCACTAACATTTCCTCAGAACTGTTCTTTTTCGTTTCGGGAATTTAAAGCGAGCAGGCAAAATTCTGGAACCAGTTCTCCAAAATAAGGCTAACCGGTGAAGCAGTAGAAATGTTGCTGTTGTTGCGAGAGAATTACTGGAAGATGTTTGCATTCGTTTTCCCCAGAGACTTCAGCTGGCGAATTGGCCTTTTTATGGCTGCCAACAATGGTGTTTCTTCTCTTTCTACTCTCTCGTATACGAAGCATGGAGAAAATAATGTCATTGCAAAAAATTGCAAGAAATGAAATATATGCACATTACACATTTCCTTGAATCAGAAAAACCCATTTTTTTCATTGAGTCATTTCATTGAGTTTATGAATATGATAATTCAAAAATACCCTGAACCAGACGGCTGAAATTCGATAAAGGGAATTACAATGAAATGTGTCATTTTTTATATAGTCCAAATTAAAAATTTTTATATAGTTCATTTCTTGAAATCTGTCTGACCTATTCAAGTTCAAATGACCTCGATAAGTACAAAGAGTTAAGAAAATAAAATCTGGCACTCCGATTTAACATCTAAAATGGTAATGCTTTTCAAATTTTGAAACAAATCTTTCGTCTGTTGGTTTGTACTTTTGCATGTCTTTAAAAGCAATACCTAATAAAATGAATGACTTATAGAATTTGGTATGTTATCTTGTGACTACAACTGTATTGTTTTGTTAAATTTTTGCGTCAATTGATAAGCTCAAAGGTGTTCCAAAATATATATTCTCGCTATAGATTCTATAAAATGCTAGAATCACGTCGAAGATCTATATTTCGTAGCTATCTTTCCCCAATGCAAAACAAAATATTTTTAAACTAAAACTGTAATGAGGGATTAGTGAAAAATTTAGGATTGCCTATTGGTATCAACTTTGGCAACTGGAATGTCATTCTAATCGAACATGAAGAGTAATGCCGAAAAAGGACGCTGTCATTCATTTGGAAAATAAAATGATTCAGCATAAAATGCCATAAAAGATTCATCTAGTGTCTACTATGATTACTTTTAATTGCTTCAGTCTCTACTTTTCATCTTTTATGAATAATACCGAAATTTTCCTGGTTTTTTACACCATTTTGAAGTAATATTCTAAATTGAAATAATAATACAACAACAACAAGTTAATAAACAATATCAAGAAGGGAATGAAGGATAAATTTTAGCTAATGAAAAAATCAGAATGCCTTATGATCGTTCCAGACAACAATAGCAACAATGGAATAAAGAATGAATCTTAATGAATAGAATAAGAATGTCTTGTGATTATTCCAGGCAACAATATCAAAAAGTGAGTGAATCTCAGCCAATGAATGGAATAATAATGCCTTGTGATCATTCCAGGCAATAATATCAACAACGGAATGAGGAAGGAATCTTAGCTAATAAGAATACCTTGTGATTATTCCAGGCAACAATATTGTTACGAAATTTCCGGGTTCGTTTGGATAGTGGAAGTGATATGATGTGGAGAACACTCAATCAGCAGGCGGCAGTAGAAAGAAACAACGATGTTTATTTACACGAAGACAGGACAGCACAAAGACGACAACGATGTATAGCAGAGACGAACACAGGAGACGACAGTAGCACACTTCCGTAGACAGCAGTACACGAAGCGGATATACAAAATCCAGCTGGAGAGAGGTTCCTGGGAGCTTCGCTCTACCGTCTCTCCAACGGCTGAACTTCTCGCTTTAGCTGCCGACTCACTACTTCTCACACGACTTCACTTACAACACTCTTCTTCTTCGCAGCTTCAGAGTGCCTGTCTTTTATAGTTCCGGGAGGCGGGGCTAGAATCTTCAGACCAATCAGGACGTCTCTGGGTATATCTAGGTCCCTACTGGATGAATCGTGCAACTTCTCGAACTTTCCAGTATGATCCATTTTGTCGCAAAAGTCGCCAAATTCATCGCCAAGTCGCCAAATGGTCGCCAATCTCTGAGATCATTGACACTTAGCACGCACGGGGCAGATCGTACATCCTGTCTTTCTTACGATGACACTAGTCGTACTGGGAAACAAAATTACAGGTTTGTAACAGTATCAACAAGGGAATAAAAAATGAATCTTAACTAATAATTCGAATAAGAATGTCTTGTGATTATTCCAGGCAACAATATCAAGAAAGGCATAAAAAATGCACCTTAGCCAATGAATGGAATAAGAATGCCTTGTGATCATTCCAAGCAACAATATCAACAAGAGAATAAAGAGTGCATCTTAACTAATGAATGGAATAAGAATGCATTGTGATTATTCCAGACAACAATATCAACAAAGGAATAAAAAATGAATCTTAGCCAATGAATGGAATAAGAGTGCCTTGTAAAACGGATTTTTCATAATCCAAATTGGCTTTGCTCATGATTCAGTTGAAATATCGATATCAAGAAATCCATAAAAATTATCCAAAAGTGTTCAGGTGACGCATATAAAATCCGTGATTAAAAATCTGTTTAGAATAAATTACAAAAATCTGATAGAAATCTAAAATTTAACTTTAAAAACTTTGCTTTCCAAAATTTTATTTCATACCGTGTTCATATTTTTTCTGTCAGAGAATACGAAATTGAACCGCTTTCTTGCAAGTAGAAAAAAAATTATATTAGATGACATCTAAAAATAGTTGTAAAGTTCTGATGAAAGAATTACGATTCTATCTTCAATCATAATATAGAATAAACGTTTTTATAGAATATAAACCTCTTATTATTAATATAAACAGCAGTTATTGAACTATGCATATATCATTCTAACTTCAATTGATTTTATAAATATTAGAATGAGACATCTATTAAATGTATAACATTACTTTAATTATTTGCTCTATCAATAAAAAATGGCAAAAAAAATCAACAGTTTTGATTTCTATTAATAACATTTCATTCTAAGAAATAGTTTCAATATATTTTTTTATAAATACAGAAAAAAAAGCTATTTTTTAAAAATATTTTAAGACAGAAAGTGGCAGTACTTCAGTTAAGGACGAATTAAAATGAGGTGGATTATTTTTATTACAAAAGAACTACTAGTAGCCATCAATTAAATAAAAAAAAATGAAAAATTAATGTTACTTTGATCTCCACAATTTAGGCTTATAAAATTTAATATAATAAAATAAAACATCAAACAAGTTGTCTTAAAACATAATTTTACAGATTTCATATAATCTAGTTTGAAACAGTATAAATTCAAAATTTGAGAATATTCTCCAAAACATAATAATATTGTTACGAAATTTTTTCTACTGTAAATACCGCCAATAAATCGTAATGACGCAGCACATTTAATCGCTAGTTGTGTCAACAATTGTAATTCTGAGTCAAATTTTAGTTCCCATTGAGTAGGAAAAAAAAATCTAAAACACAAATTCAATTTCTGGGCGCTAATAACCGCATTTCTTAGATTAATTGTCAAAAATGGATCCAGAATCGAAAGAAAAATTTCTTAAAAATGCTAAAGTCAGGTCAAAGATCTATATTTTGTAGCAGCTGTTTACCAATTACATTCGTGGTCGTCTCCAAGATACAAAATTTTATACGCAGTGAGGGAGATAACAGTTTTATTAGGGAATATGCGAGAAAGTTAAGAGGAGACCAGTCTATCTTGTTTAGTTTAGCACTTCAACTGAAAGATTTTACATTAGAATTATAATGATTTCAGAGAGCTGCCATTTCGCTTTTCTGAAGGCTAATATAAGTAATATTTGGAAGCCTAAGTAATATTAGTATATTTGGAATTAAATAATATAACAAATATAACAATAATAATAATATAACAAATATAACAATAATAATAATATAACAAATATAACAATAATAATAATATAACAAATATAAGTAATATTTGGAATTAAATATAAAAAATATAAGAATGATCTGAAAGGCTTCTAAATGTATATTTGAATTTAAACCCCTTTTTCGTCAGATATAGAAAAAGAACTAATTCAATGTGCATTCTATATAATATAACCTCGATAGAGAAAGAACCAGAAATAATAACTACAATTTCAATTTCACCAATTTGCGTTTCATATGAAAGCTAATTATCCCTTGATAAGTTATCAATAATATATTTCCAATGTGCCACTATTAAGTATTAAGATTCAATGCAAAATAAAATTTTGAAGAGACTCTAATCACAATAATTAAAACAATTTCTCCAGTAAATTTAGTAATTTTATCAACATAATTTACAAATTATAACGACTTGTTCTTATTATATACTAGCCGCATTTGACGACCAGCCGGTTCGCCAATCTTAATGCTCGTTAAAATTTTAATAATTAACTATTTTATGTAATTCGTACTTTAATAGCTTCTTCATTAAAATATTTTAAAACTTCAAATTTCAATTCATTCAGAATATTATAAAGGCCTTCAGTCATAACGTAATCTGTATCTCACCAATTTTTTGTTAGCTCCCGTAGAATGTATGCTTTAAATTAAAGTGGAAATGATTAATCTGCAATTAATATAATAATATTTTTTACTGAAACAAAGATTTTTTTTTTGTAATATGATTACTGAAAACAGAGTCACTGAGCATTTAAGCCTTATGGGCACTAAAAATATCTTTCTTAATTTATGTAATACCTCAAGAATTTGTCAACAACTTTTTTCAGATTCATCATGAACAGATCGATTTATTAACAATGTTTCATTTTAAATGCATCAAACACTAAGAAAATAAACAGAATCGTTTAAAATAGTCTGTCGAAAACAGGTTAAAAAAATTACTTCAAAAACGATGAACTTAAACTAACATAAATACAATTTAATTACAAAAGCATACAATTAGCCTAAAAATAATTTAAATCGAGTCCGCGTCCGTTGAAATGTAAACAATCAGAATACAATGCGCATGCGTGAATTTTCAACGCCAGTTACGGTAACGCAAATGCGTGAATTTTTCTACGCCAGTTAGGGTAACGCTATGTAGATTAGAAATTTTTAATTTCCTTTAATATGTGTTATTTTAATTCAAAAGTACTTCAGAATAAATCTGATCTATTAATTAACGATGTTTAATTTCAAAGGCATCAAACATTAAGAAAATAAACAGAATCGTTTGACATAATTGGCCGATAAATCTTGAGCCTAACCTGATTAGAGTGGGAAAAAACTGAAGCCTTACTCATTTGGCGGTGGTGAAAATGAAAAGTTTTTTTGGAGGGAAAGTTAGTTTTTAATTAATAATTAAAATTCTAATTAAAATTTCAAAAAAAGAGACCCCAGATGCACATTCCCTACCTCCAAGGTATACACGTATCAAATTTGGTAGCTGTAGGTCAAATGGTCTTTTCTGTAGAGAGCCAACACACACACACACACATTGAGCTTTATATATAAGTATAGAAGTATAGTTTTTTATTTATTACAAATTTTTATTTCCCCTTAAACATTGTGTTTTATTTATTTGGTGATTGGTAGATTGCGAGTCGCCTGGCCCTTAACATTTTTGGTGTGTTTTTAACAGTATTGTTTGAAATATTAAAATTATTATTACGTGGCAGTAAGTATTTATATTGCACTTGTTGGTGCAATGGTGACAACAAACGAAAAGTAAAGATTTTCTTAACCCCAAATTACTAGCAAAGGAATTTAAAATAATGATATTTGCTTATTCCACTTTTAGATATACTGCTTATGGTAACACTAATGAATAAACTTCCGGTCTGTCAGACTTTTTCTAGTAAAGGAAATGTTTCAGTTCTCAAATAGCAATCATCTGAATACATGAGCAATGCACAAGCTGGACCTTCGTTGTTTTATTTAAATAATAATTCGGCGACCAGTAATATTAGATGAAGGGAAAAAAATGTAAAGAAAGGCAGAGTGAGAATCTGGCAATTTGAAAAGAAAAGCTGATCATGAGACTACGACATTGGTGGCAAAATGTGAAATATTGATTCAATTATACATTGGAGATATAATCAAAGAATTTTCTCATTGTGGTGCTTTGAATTTTGATTCGAAAGCAAGCCAATCGGAAAATGGTCAAAATGGCCAATCAGTAAAGCCTTATCTTGGAAAGAAAAGGCTTCCAGCATTGAATGAATGACCAATGGAGTTTAAACACCTGCAAACTGGAACTGATGAACATCGCATACAGTATCTTACAACATCTAGGTTGGCGAGCGAAACAGTGCACTGTGGAAAGCCCCTTAGTAAAATTATATGACTATTTTCCATCTTAGTTGGAAAATATGAATAATGCTTCTCTTAATATTGTAACAAACCTGTAATTTTGCTTCGCGGCATGAATAGTGTCATCGTGGGAAAAACCGTTGTATGATCTGTCCTGTGCGTGCTGAGCGGGTGCTGCGTAAATGACCTCAGAGCTTGGCGATTATATGGCGACTTGGCGATGGATTTGGCAAGAAATTGGATAATACTGGAAAGTTCGAGAACTTTCACGATCCATCCACTAGGAACCGAGATACACCCAGATACGCCCTGATTGGTCTGGAAGATTCTTGCCTCACCTCCCGGAGCTGTGAAAGACAGGCACTCTCAAGCTGGGAAGTCGTGTGTAGGAAGTCGTGTAGGAGAGTAGTCGGAGTCGCCAACAAGTAACAAATCTTTGAGAGGATTAGACAGCAAGCAAGCTGCTGAACTAGCGATTAAATGCGCTGCGATTGATTGGTGGTATTTGTAGAAAATTTTTGTAACAATATGGAGCACTAGGCCGAAGGAGTGTTGTAAATATTAGTCTCCAAAATTCACTCTATAAAATTTGTATCACCTTCATTTAAATTTATTGAATTCTTCTTAAAGTGTTGTATGCTATTCATTGAGGTATAGAACAATTCTAGAAATCCTTTCTTGGAGACGTCATTGAAAATTTTGTTCAGATTTTTTTAAAATATGCTATCCAAAAGAAATGAATCTGTGAAATACTTTTGCTTTCACAAGATAACAGATTTGAAAGTTATGAAATTATAAATCTTTTGATAAAGTACCTATAACATTTTAAAATTATTTCCTGATATTTTATGACTATAAGGTTTTTATAAGGTTTTTCTTTACGATATTTCCGATTTTTAAATTCAATTCATCGATAATGTCTTCAGTTATTGAGCTTTAATATTTATAATGCCATATTCGAGATTTAATATTAAATGTAGATTCCTAATGTAGATAATTCCTAATTCCTACTTTAATTCCTAAATGTAGATAAAGTACCTATAACATTTTAAAATTATTTGATGATATTTTATGACTATAAGGTTTTACTTTACGATATTCCCGATTTTTAAATTCAATTAATCGATAATGTCTTCAGTTATTGAGCTTTAATATTTATAATGCCGTATTCGAGATTTAATATTAAATGTAGATTCCTAATGTAGATAATTCCTAATTCCTACATTAATTCCTAAATGTAGATAAAGTACCTATAACATTTTAAAATTATTTCCTGATATTTTATGACTATAAGGTTTTATTTTACGATATTCCCGATTTTTAAATTCAATTCATCGATAATGTCTTCAGTTATTGAGCTTTAATATTTATAAGGCCATATTCGAGATTTAATATTAAATGTAGACTCAAATATCCTTTCACTTCAAGTATATTCTTCGATAAAAGAAAAAAAGAACGTTTCATAAAAAAATGAGGAGGAATATATACTTTTTATTGATTTGAATAGAATTTTACTACACGTTATAGCTAATTCTTTTAATTTACAAGATCACTTAAAAGTTACTTTTATAATAACTTGACCAAAATATTTGTTGAATCTACGGGTATATTTCTTGCGCTTCCAGTTACCAATCAGTTATTTTTTTCTTCTCTATCTCCCTTGAAATAAGAAGGCAAAGCTAGATTCTTTTTAACATCGATATCAATATTTGAGTGATTCCCAAGTTAAAGAAGGAATGCCATTTCTTGCGACTATCGAGCGTCCGTAAAAAATAATTTATTTACTTTTACGTCTCACGAGAGGGAGGATCAGGACAAAGAAAGACGTATTTAATAATGAACAGTAAAATTGTCCATCAAAGCGGGAAAAAAAAACATGAATTGCCAAATGAATTATTATATAATGATTTATTTGACATATAAATGATTTTACAGATAAACCTTACTTTGGTTCGAAGTGATTGTAATAGAACCTTAAGAATAATTCAATTTTATAAATTAGATTCTATAATTTCCAACTAATAATATATAATTTCGCCTGAACACTAATAATTTTTGATTCCAATATATTAAATGTAAGTGGCATAATGGACAATAAAAATAACACCATGAAACTGCGCATGCCATGCAAGACATTGTTGCATATTGCCTTGAATTTGTATCTCCCACTTTGATTCACTTCGCCTGAAAATTGAATGATAGTTTCCAGGATAAATAAGCTGATTTCTGCTTTTACAGTAGCAAAAGCAATGTTGTTAGATCGAGTTTCCTCCATTCCAACAATGGGAGGTACTTATCACTGGAAGGATTGTGCATTAACAGATAAACTCTCTTAAGTGTAAGCCTTATTCTGTATCGGAACTGCCACGGTGACTGTAATTCAGTTTCACTAGATATTATGGCAAAGAGGGAATAACTCTGGCTACATTCATAATCTCGCCAGAAAAGGGTGACCATACCATGAATATATAAATAAAAAAATGCGGGTGAATTTGGGCTGAGAGAACACAGGGAAGCATCGAAGTTAAAAGGATTTTTAAGATTAAAAAATGAATGCTCAACCGAAAAACAGACGTTTGTAATAATTTGATTACAATGGAAATCAAATGATTCCATCATTTGGCTGTTTCCAAGTTTTCTTGCCGTTTGCAACGGAAAAAGAATTTATCATCACAAGTATCTGAATTCCCACATACACGTGCAGCTGATTCTTTTAAATTTTTTTTAAAGCAGATGGTAAACGTGCCTTAAATTCGAATGATATTTATTTATTTAATGTCTCTGGAGAGTTATTTATATATATATTTTTTTAGTTGTGGGACATTTGATTTTTTTATGTTCCGCCTTTTAAAGAGGTAAACCAATTGTAATTTGCTTATTTAAAGACATTTCAGGAAGTGGAGAATTTTGTAAATGTATTTTTATTAATGCAAAATTAAATGAATTCAGCATCGAAAAATTCGTGAATAGAACAATTAGAAGCACCTTTAATATTTTAGATGTATATTATATTCAAGATTATTTTTCATTTTATTATTAGTTTATAAAATACTATTTTGAAATTTTTATGAATTTTATATAATAATCTACTTTAAATATCATAAAATTAAACCATCTAGTAAATACATTAGATCGAAATTAATAATAAATAACTAAACCTATTTCTTTTTCGGGAAATATAACCATTTCTGCACCAATATTTTGATTTTAATAGAATAAATCCAAAACATCAAAAGAAATGTTCAGGGAAGGGCTAATTCTCCCGAAAGGCGTTTTATACTTTTTCCGCTAAAAGATGTTTCCAAAGCCGTTTTATTTTGAGAATTTAGAACTCCAGAGTAGAATACTCGAATCCAGTTTTTGAAAATAAATTCAACTGCTGCATCCACGGCAATATAATGATTGCTAAAAGATGTTTACTTTTTGCTTCCCCGGAAGCAACTGGAATCGGTGAAGCGAGTTTTTTAAGGTTTCCAGCAAAAATAATGTTGGTTTTTCTTAGCTACTTTTAAAGTGAATCGAAAAATTCTCAAAATAAATCTAAATTGTTTATCTCAATAATTGTCAAGAGTCCTTTATTAACATTAAATGCAGATGTAGTATATTAATATATCCTTACCAGTTAAAATATTTCAATGTATTCTTCAAAATATATAAATAAAGAAAAAAAAAAGATATGAATACTTTCAGATTTTAGGAAATTCGTTTCAATTTCCGTTTTGAAACAAAAAAAAAATTATGTGATCACTTTAAGTTATAAATTTCTCTTGCAATATATATAACGACCTTCATATTTTATTTATATGTTATCGATAGTCGATTCCATTCACAATTCGATTATTATTTTAAAATTTATCAATGACTAATATACTAATAAGGAAATATACAGATATAACAAGAAACAAAATGAATAAATCTAAGTTGTGAATTAAGGTTAACAGAGTGAAAAATCTAATCATTAAATGAACAATAATAAAGCAAGTTAATCCGAGCAAATGAGCACTATAAATGAATTATTCTATATATTAAATGATTATCAACAAATTAAAAGATAATTAGTAATAGATTAATATTAATAAAATATAATAGCATCGGTAAATAAATGAATAAATCTGAGTAACTAGATAGCGATATTAATTACTCAGTCTTTTTAACCAGATACTAGAAAAGACGATATTTACTAAACTTAAGGAACTAAATAAATAAAATTTGTTTGCACTTATTTAGTGCATTTCAAGAATAATTTTTTAAACAAATTTCGAAATAAAAATAAAATTTTGTAACTTTTTTTAGAATTTTATCATAATAATCTCTAAATACAACACATTTTATAAATAAGATTTAAAAAAGTTTTTGCATTTGAAGTGTAATTTCTTATCACATTTTAAATAAACTCATTAAATAGCTTACCGTCTATTGGTCTGTCATTTCACATGCGTGTAAAGGCGGTAGCTCAAAAATACAATGAATTAAAGTTTTGAAATTTTATTTGTGATTTTGTTGTTCCATATCAGATATTGGTTCCATTCATTCAGTTGAACCTATGGAACCCATTAAATACAAGGCGTTCCACGAGATACAAAATGTTAACTGAAAGCAGAATACTGAAAATAAAAAGCTGTGGTCTGAACCCTTGTAGCATACCCTGCTCTCTCAAGGTACATGGTTTTAATATATGCGAGGTAATATTTACTTTAATATGTTAGCCTATTTTTCTGAATTCTTCACGCATGAAAACCCGGTACCTCAAAAATACAATGAGTTAAAATAAAGATATTGTGTCTGTGATCTTGTATATAAAGTTGCAGTTACGTATCTGATTTTAATATCACTCAATTAAAAATAAGGCGTTCCACGAAGCATAAAACAATAACATTTATGGCACTGAAAATAAAAATCTGAGCTCTTAGCACTCTGGTTGTTCTCTTGAGGTGTATTATTTCATTATGGGAGAAGAGATATTTATATTACTTGCTCTACTAGAGAATATACCAGAAAGGATAGGGAAACTACACCCCTGGTTTTAATTTAAAAACATCTGTTCTGAAGGAGTTCATTTGTTTACTGCTCTATAAAACATGTATAACTTATTTATTCTTTAAATATATTTTCTGCTTTTATAAAGCATTTTCTTACTATGATATTCAATTATTGCTATTCAAATCATAAAATTAAGTTGATTTGATGTAAAGAACAGAGAAAACAACAAAAAAAAATGTTTGAATCTATTTACTATTATTATAAAAGTTTCCGCTTGGCTTCCTTTGCAAAAATATATATAAAGAAAATGTTGTTATAGTACTATAATGTAAAGGAAGAAACTATCAAAATGTATCTTTTCATCATAACATCGTTATAGTAAATTTTTTTCCTTACATTCTATTATACTTAGAACTCATTTCTCTTTTATAGTTTAGACTAAACCTAATTTATAATAAGGACTGTCTCGACTTCAATATAAAATAAACACGTTTCTTGAAAATCATAAATAATACATTTTATCTTCTATTAGATGGATCCTACAATGAATGATCTGTACAATAATTCTTTCAGGTTCAAAAGAAAATTGTTCTAGATTTTACTCATAATAATCTTTCTTGATAAATCTTCGAAACTTGCCTGAAAGCTATCTCTTCTCTTTCTTATAATAGTTTTGGAAAAATTGATATTATGTAGTTTACTCGTAGCTCCTTTATTGTATCCATTGTCATAAATTGTTCATGTACTTCCTAATAGTTTACATTACAATGTAACAGATAATTAGATTCCGAACACGTTTTGTATATACATCCACTAGAATATGAATAGAATTTTTAACATCTGATATTACTATTGTTTCTATTTAATTTTTTTCCCTATTTCTGACAATGTGCTTTCGTATTCTCTGCCGATACATATTTTTTTTCTTAAATTGGGAAATAAATTATGAGAAGCTATTGATTTCTTTAAAAAAAACAAAACAAAAAAAAAAAAAAAAACGTTTTTTTTTTTTTTAAGGTATGTAACTCATAGCGGAGTAATTTTTTTTTTTTTAAGAAACGTTTGAAACTAGTTATGTTTTCGAATATTTGCATATAAAAAAATTGAAAAACACCTCTCTGAAAGCAAAATATACCAGTTGAAGAACCAATTTTTCACAAAAACTGGAAAAATGAGCTATATTTGGGGGGGAGGGGGAGGGAGGGGCTCAAAAGAAGTATAAAGCAAATATCTTCTAGTTAAGAGGTTTATAAAATAATTTGCTTAAAATGTTACAGACAGCTTATCTAGATATATTATCTAGTTGCTGAACTAATCAATAATTATGTTTAGCCATTTTTTTAATAAAGGTTTAGTTTAGTTGTTATATTAATGTCCCGTTTATTAAAGCAACATTGGAACTATTTTGGGGCGGGTTTCGTAATTTTGAACAGTGGTCAGAAGACAAGGAAGACTCCTAAGCTGTCATCCCCTCTCCAAACTTTCCCACCACACCAGCGGAAAGATGTTTGACCCCGCCGGATTTAGCATTTACCAGGCCCGCTTACATAGCGGTTCTCCGGTTTCAAGGCAGAGGCCTCACCACTACACCACCACGCCAATTTAAATAATGGGGTTCAACAGATAAAATATTTTTTTTTCATTTTTTAAACATTTTAAAGCACTGAAGCTACTATAAAATATTTCTAAATGAATAGATTACTTATTATCTAGCTCATGAATTGCAGAAGACATTAATAAATGGTTACACGAAATTTGAATACGAAAATGCATTAATTTATGAAATTTTTTTTGTCTGGAAATTCTATCAAAAACTAGAATATGAGAAAAAAACATCTAAAGATGCAAAATAGCATTTAACGAATGCAATTACAAATATAAAAAAAATCAATCCCAAAAAAAATAGTCTTAGAAACAAAATTCAAATGGTTTTACAAAGAAATATGTTCAAGCATTATTAATATTAGATTTAAAAAAAAATTCTTAATTTCTAAAAAAATGAATCTATTTTTCAGCGTAGTCATTTACCTTACAAAAAGTTGATAATATGAAAACATATTTTATTTCGCTACGATAATGATCCATCGGGCGAATTTGCCTTAACGTATTTCTCTAATCTAATATATAAAAATGAATTTTTATTTCTTCGTATCTTATACGCTGTCACACCATTCATCCGACTGCGATAAAACTTCGCCAACTTATTGCTTGTACTTGCGTGAAAGTTATATGCATAGTACAATTATATAATACAGGGTGGTCAAAAAAAAAAAAAACTTCCCCTATATATGAAACACTATATGGTCTATCCGCTGAAACAATCGAACCAAAATTTCAGACATGGTTGTTTGAATGTATGCGCTGGATATTGTGATGATTCTAAACAACGCAGAGCTCACGGTTACGATTACAGTGAGAGAATTTCGAAATTTTCGAATGGCAACACCCACTTTTTCCTTGCGCAAATTGATCAGCGTATTGAAAAACCACAAATGGAGTTGGAAAGATTAGCATGTGACGAAAATTGCCGCCGTAAAGCATTTGCAAAGAAGAGCATTATAAAGAACTAATGACAACACAGAGAGGAAAGAGAAGGAAAGCTTTTATTGGAATGGAAAGATGTACTTACAGGTTTTCAACGTGTTCACCTTCGTAGGCGACAATGCATTGCTTTCGGGAGATTGTGGACAACAATGACAAACGTAGCATGAAAGGAGGAATCTGTAAACCTGTAATTATAACTTTGAAGCCTGTAACCTGTAATTATAACTTTCCATTCCAATAAAAGCTTTTTTTCTCTTTCCACTCTGTGTTGTCATTAGTCCTTTATAATGCTTTTCTTTGCAAATGCTTTACGGTGGTAATTTTTGTCACACGCTAATCGTTCCAACGCCGTTTGTGGTTTTTCAATACGCTGATCAATTTGTGCAAGGAAAAAGTGGGTGTTGCCATTCAAAAATTTAAAAATTCTCTCACTGTAACCGTAACCTCTACTTTGTTTAGAATCATCACAATCTCCAGCGCTTACCTTCAAACAACCATGTCTGAAATTTTGGTTCGATTGGTTGAGCGGATAGGCCGCTAGGGTTTCATATATAAGGGAAGTGTTTTTTGACCACCCTGTATATATATATATATATATATATATATATATATATATATATATATATATATATATATATATACTTCTCTTTTCTATATCATTCAATTTCAATTACTGTATTCATTGTTGACAAGAAAATAAATATCACTCTTTCAAACATTCGTAATTAAACAAGGTAGCTATTTTAAATTTCAATTTTTTTTTCTTCTGTGGCAACAACGTGCCGGGTACCAGTTAGTTAGTACTAAAGCAAATTATTAAATACATTAGTGACGGTTAAAATCAGCAAAAATGAATTTTGGTGCAAATAGAAAAGATACACATGCGACAATAATAAATATGTTTTGAACACTTACCGCACAGAGTAAAACATATTTATTATTTGCAGGGGAAAAAAGGCATTGCTTGTATTCCATCTTTAGTAAACTACATATGCACGTTTGCGGCATTCGGTTATTGAAAACTGTCATTTGGTTTAATAAACTTAATGCTCAGATGATGGTTTATAATGGTTTCAAAGATGATCTAAAATATTGTTACAAACCTGTAATTTTGCTTCCCAGCTCGAATAGTGTCATGATAAGAACGACCGTTTTACAGTCATCCGTATTAAATGCTGCCGGACGTCAAGCCAGTGCATCCCAAAGCTTGGAAACAAGCATGGAGACTATTTGGCGACTTGGCGGCGAATTTCGCGACACAATGGATAATGCTCGAAACTTCGAGAATTTTGTCGATCCGTCCATCAGAAATCGAGATACGAGAATCGAATCCAGAAGATTCAAGCCCCGCCTTCCCGAACTATAAAAGACCGGCACTCTCAAGCTGCGGTGTGTCATGAATTGCGTGTGTCGAATTGGTCGTCGTCGAGAGTAGTGTCGTTGGTGTCATCAAGAGTCGGAGTCGCCGACCAGTAACGAGTCTTCGAGAGGATAGCGAATCAACGGCGGATTGGCAGCGTTGTGTGAAGCTATTGCTGAATTGCTGTGTGCCGAGTCGTGTTATCTACTGTGGAAGCAGCGTCATAGCTAGTTGTGAGAAGTAGTGAGCCTGCAGCTAAAGCGAAAAGTTCAGCCGTTGGAGAGACGGTAGAACGAAGCTCCCAGGATCACCTCTCCTGCTGGATTCTGTTTAGCCGATTCGTGTGCTGTGGACGATTACAACTTGTGGGATATTGTCGTCTGTAGTGTGCTGTCCTGTGTACTCGTCGTCTTTGTATTAATGTCTTCGAAAAATAAACGTCACCGTTGTTTCCTACCGAGGCCTGCTGATTGTGTGTTTTTTTCACCATATCACTACCACTATCTAAACGAACCCGGTGGTGAGGTGAAATCGTTAACAATATACAGGATGATAGGTAAAGTCCTTTTAAACCCTTTATATTCGAATATGTCGTCTCGTATAACTAGGATAATAAGTTTTACCGATAGTAAAGTGACTATGTTGAATTTATTGAATCATGTTACATCAGCTCCAGTGTTGAAATAACGAACTTACCAAAAATAACTTAAATGGTACAGGAGATTGGATAAAAAGCCCAATTAGTAAAATGTACCATGTACCATAATAAGAGGGCAGGAAAAGGTTTCATGGAGTTATCTGTGAAATTGGTGGAAATATTTATGATTATAATTTTGAATTTTCAGTGATATAAAAAAGGGTTCGTCCGAAAACTGAAAAGTATTTTCTTCGGTATCCCCCCCCCACATACACACTTTTAAGTGCGCTTTTCAAATTTTTTTTGACTATTTATTTTGTTTACTTTCTTCGTTACTTAAATTTCATTTCGCTATTGTTTAATTTGGAAAAAAAACCGTATGATAATACAGGATATTACATGTTTCAATTTAGGACGAACCCGAAACAAATTTTGAATAAAAATGTTAACTAAGTCTCCGTGAATATATTTAAATATCATGCAACTACTAAATCTTTTAATCTATGAGTTTCGTATCTTTTCTAACGAATTTTTAATTCCAATTTTTTTAAGAATTCAAGTTACTGCTCGATTACATTTTTATAACAATTTGTTACTATATCTTTGTATTTACGAATTTTTAATTCTAATATTTTAAGAATCTTTGTTATTGTTTGATTACATTTTTACAACAATTCATTACTGAATCGTTTAATTTAGGAGTTTTAATTTTAATATTTCAAAAATCTTGTTTATGCTTCATTACATTTCTATAACATTTCGTCAATAAACTTTTTAATTCCAGAATTTTTATTTCTTAGATTTTATATAAACATTCCCTTCCGTGCCGAGAAAAAACTTCTAAAACATGCAGTCGATGAATCGTTCAATTCACATGTTGGAGTTTCTTTTCTTTCAATATAAATTATTTAATTCACGATTTTATTTAAATTTTCCTGTTATACCCGGATGCTTTATTGTTAGGTGTATTCGTTAAATCTTTTAATTGAAGAATTTTTTTATATCATTTCTACTTTTTGTAACTCATAGAAAACATTTGCGGCATCCTCCAAAGTAACAAAAATGTTCTCTATCTTTTACTAAAGAAAAAGACAAAGCTATTTTCTTATTAATGTCATCCATCAAGGAAAAAGGAAAAAAATGTCCTTTATTGCTGATTGATGTATAAATCTAAATGTAATCGCGCCATTCTAACTATATTATGTGGTTTCAATTATTTAAGATCTACATCTAAAATATATTTCTAGCTTTCAATGAATCGATGATATCATAAAACACAGAATAACATTTATTGACGAACACGAACACAAAGAAAACATCGTTCTACGTTACATCTCTAATTAGGCATTACAAATTCTGAATCGCAAAATAATAAAAAAGAAGCGTATCAAAGTTCAACAGAAAACTGCGCATGCGCCGGTTTCCTGATGACTACAACTGGAATAGGGGAAAGGCATCTCTGAGACGGAAAAATTGCGACGATCAAAGATTCATAAAGAATAAATCAATCCAATACGCTAGTACAGCTTAGGTTTAGTACAATGGAAATAATATATAAAAATGGAAGTATTTTTAACCGCTTCAAGTCGTGATACAAGTTGATTTGCTCTATATTAATAAATACACATATGGAAAGAAAAAAAATCGATCATTAAGTTTTTAAATAGAAAGCATTGTAGATAATAATTGCATTTTAATGGGAAGTGTGAGGAGAAATGTTCATTAGGGTCGATTTCCCATAGAAATCATGTTGTTATATTAGAACAACAAGTCATTTGGAGCTCACTATTATTATATTACTCGTCATATTACTCTAATTGTCATGAAAAAAGAAAAGAAAACTGAGAAAAAATGTAATAGAAATTTCACGATTTATGCTGTTAAGCTGGTGCTCTAAGATGGCAACTTGAAATTTTATCTTATAAAATAAAGGAAGGGAAAAAAGGTGATAAAAGCCCTAACGCTGGATTTTAGCGGTAAAATTAAAAACAATCGAAAGGAAATATTTAGCTTAAAATGTTACAGATATGAAAATAACCTATACAATGAACTATTAAACGTAATCATATTTGATTCAGTTTAGAAAAAAAAATAATAAAGTGTAAATTTGAAAAAAAAATATTTGTTCACTTCTTTTAATTTTAGTGGCACATTTAATATAGAAATGTAGAGGTAGAGAGGTTTTGAAATATACATGGTTCTTATAAATTCTTAGTTCCAATTTTTCTTCTCAAATCAATGGATTTTTATCAAAAGAAAAAAAGAATCTATATTTTAGCTACACTCCGCATTTATTTTGTTTCGTATCTATGAGCAAGACTTAATGGTATGTTTTGAATACATCAACCATACAGTTTAAAGTAATAATTATTTTGTATTTTTTTTAGAAATTTAGACACTTTTGAGAAAGTCTGACAGAACTATGATCAGATTATATTAATAAGACAAAAAAATTCCAAGTAACAGATGTAAATACAAATTCAGACAGAAAAACATCACAGAAACTACTAGAATCGAAAAGTATACATTTAAATACAATTAAATGATTGCGCTCACGAAATCCAGATGTTTGAAATATTCTGTTTACAGTATTGATAAAGTGAAAATCTGACATCTGGTTGATTGTAGGTAGCTGTTGCCTAAAGCAAATAAAAAAATAGTTTATCACGTTGAGTTCTCGATTTCCGCAATCTCGTGCAGCTGACTTATCTAAACTGTTATTTAATGGAGATATTTGTTTACTTAAGCTTCGACTGGGAGTTGTTTATTTTTCTACCATTTTGAAATATTTGGTTTTCGTCTCTTGCATAGATGATATTTATATAACCATCATTTAAATTAATCTTGCCTTTGAATAATCATTATAATTCTGCATGAAAAGAAAATATCAGGATACTCAGCCCTGTAATGAATATTTGGATTTTTACAAGTTCATGATTGTGCTTATCATTCATTGACGGAAAACAAAAAACATTTCATTATTTAAAAAATAATATATACTGGAAAGAGGCATAAATTAGCGGATATTGTTTTATTTCATATTAATATAATTTTATATAGATAATTTCTATAATATCGATTGATTTAATTTCAGAAAGTGCCATGCAGTACAAATTCGTATTTTTTTTTTTTTTTTTTTTTTGCAAAATAAAGTTTATATATAAGAGGCAAAAAAAAGATTTTAACAAAAAGAAGGCGCACTCCAATAAATATATTTTAATTAAAAAATCATTGACACACACATATATATGTATGTATATATATATATATGAAATATTAATCGATCAGTGCTGTTGGTGTCGATATTCGATATAACATCTCTGATTGTCCGGTCACCTGGTATGAACATTCAGTCTATTGAATATTCTGTTTCTCAATAAAACATGCATCCATCTATATTATGTTTGCCAGGGATATTAGATGGATCTCGAACTTATTCACTGCAAAATATTTCACCACGTGTAACGTCTTTCAGCATTTATTGGCAGCTATCCCTGCACAAGTGTGGAACAACATTGATGAGCTCAATGCATTCAGGATTTCCCAGATGTGGATTTTTTTGAAAAGTTTGTTTCATTCAGAATTTTTTCATGCTCGGTATTTTGAGTGCCCTGATTCATTCAGAAATTTCCACAACCCACTTTTTGATTATTATTTTTTTTTTTTTTTTGTTCTGAGTACGGGCTCAAGGGTATGCAAACGCATCTTCAAATTACACTTTGGGCCCTACATTACGAACCGCGCGGACTTGAGATCAGCTGGACGTCCAGCTCGTTTTCCTTAAACGTTTTACAACTTCTAAGATGGTCTTCCATATAGAATACAGTTCTTCAGGGAATAGTTCACGACAAAGCCTTACAGATGCTTTTGCCGTTCGACCGTATTCACCGTAAATTAACATCTCTTAATCCTCGCTACTGCTAAACTTTGCCATAACCTTCTGTTTAACGTACAACCCATACTGGAAAATTCTTTTTTATAAAAGTTGTCTCTTGTGAAGAGGTATAACGTCCCATCCTCATTTGCAAAACGTGTGATATCCATGTGACTATGACACCAGATATGATTGAATTGAGTTACTCTTTTGGAAAGGCTGATTGACGGGCTCCTATTTTGCCTTTTATTTGGGTTTTTTTTTCTCGTTTCGTTCGTGTTTCAAGTTACTATAGTACCGAAAATCACAATCAAGCAAATGTCCATTTTTTACATTCCGTTTTGAATATTAATGAGAGCAAAGTGTTTTTTCTCCTTAAACTTTACACACATTTACCAGATTTCTACACTAAAATACGAAGCATCCAGCGCTTATGAGAGGAACTCTGAAAATAAAAATCTGAGCACTCCTGATGTTCACAGACAGTGCAAAAATCCACAAATTTAATAGCGGCAGGGTAAAGGAAATAAAGCATCTTTATTAAAAGTATGATAGAAATATTTGTGAAGATATCTCTAGCTAGTTTAATGTGAAAGAAAAGTACTGAAAATCTGAGAATAATTTTTTTATTAGATTTCCATTAAATTAAATTTCTGATAATTTCCCTTCTTTCATTAGAACGTGCTGAAAAAATTATGTCTTAAAGTACAGAAAAAGACATTTTTCTCTATGTTTACTTTTTTTTTTTTCAAATTAGTGAATTTTAATAAAAGAAAATACTGAGTGCAATCGAATTTTACAGTTATTTAAAAACTTTATAAGAATAATATGATTTTATTTATATTTTTAAACCCAAAATAGGAATTACGAGATATTTTTGATATTTTAACAGTTAATGTTTTATTAACTTGCCTTGTCCTTTGAGAATTAATTTTCCAAAGCACTAAATTATTTCTGATAGAAAGCACCCGCTCAGAAAGATTTAAATAATTAATTTAGAAAGATGAAGCCAGTTCTTCATAACTCGAATATATTTTTTTTTTCATTTCATTGGATATTCATTAATAAGTAACTAGTTTTTCAAAACCAGATTATATTTCAATTAAAAAAATAATAAATAAATAAAACAGCATTTTAACACTATATTCTGCTTGTTTACTAGAATTTACTTACAACATTTGCAATCGAGATTGAATTTTAATAAAATTTAATAAAATATAAAAATATATAATTAATTTTGAATCAAAGAAATTAAAAACATCTCAATAAGAGGGAAAAAAGAGGAATTGATTATTTCCTGCATGAATAATCAAGACATTTTGTATGCTATATTTGTTATGTTTCCACCAGTGATTGTTTACAGAAGCAAATTGTATTTCACAATACCTGATACATTATTAAAATTATTCTGAGTACTTCAAAAAAGCAAATATTTAATGTAATCATTCATCTTTGCGTTCTAATGAAATTAAAACTACTTTTTTTTATAAAACAGAAATAAATATCAAATATTTTTATTAAAAATAATGTATTTTCCCTATCTCCTTCACATATTTTCTTCGAAAGTGCTGAATGTCTTTGAAAAAAGAAATTTACGCAATAATTTTTCCATTTTTATTTATTTTATTATCAAAGTAAAATGATTTTCTTTTCTCTCAGAAACGATTCTTTTTATATCAGAGATTTTTATGAACCTTTGTTTGAAGAAGCTACTTTCATAGAGAATTTTGTTTGTAATGTCTTTTTTTATCTTTTGTAATATATCACTTATGTTTATTCACGTTAAAGCTTGGTATTAACTATATGGTATTGCAGTTAAATTATATATATCTTTTGTAAAATCCTTATTAAACTTTTTGTAAGAATGTTATTGTTGCTTCATTATTATCTTTTAAGATTCCAACAGTGTTTTATTTCTCATAGTATGGTATTTTATTGTATTTTTCATTTGATGAAAAAAAATCACTTTGCACATAAAGGACTTTTCTATGTGAGCATAAAAACTAACACTTATTTCAGGGGATTTTCTTTTTTGGTTCTAAGAATAACTTTGCTTGAAAAGCTATAGTTTTGCCACAATATATCTCAAGAGAAAGCTGCGATTCAAAAACTGTTCTGATTTTTGAAATTAGCATAAAAGTCCAGTAGAAATCAGTGGGGAAAAATCTTTCAGTCATAGAAGGACAACATATCATTTATTAGCCAGAGTTATTGAACTAATAAAAATCTAATTACACTTTTATTTTCTCGCATAAGTATTATAGAGAAAGAATTATAATCGCCAAAAATTGGAACTCGAATGTTTGACGAATCTCCATATTTCAGACGTCCTGAGTTAGAAACATTCTTTCGGAAAATGACCATCATCGCGTTGTCTGTCCTGACAAAGATAACCTAAAACCTTTTAAAGCTTGATGGATGAAATTTGGTATAGAATCAATACAACAAATTTCTAGATTTGTATAATATTTTGATCAAAATACATTCAGAGAAAGTCTGTCTGTTCGTCTGTTCAAATATAAGACAGTATCTGCAAAAGAAAGAGAGATATAGAGCTATAGAGAAAAAATTCGATGCACAGATTTAACATCTGCAATCTATATACCTACCCAATTTTGAACCAAATTCAACCAAGGGTTGAGTGTCTGTCTTTCTATAATTTTAAAAATATGTAAACGCAAGAACTCAAAAATGCAATGGCTTAAATATTTCGAATTTCATATGGAATTTTGTGTCCAATTTTTATTTCAATCGGTTGGTAAAAATGTGTCTAAAACACGAATACTATTAACCTCATGTCAGGGATTAATCGTTAAAAGTCTCGCAAACTATTACACCGCAGATTCAGTAAAAATGCTAATTCCCCCCCCCCCCCCTTAAGTCTAATATTTTGCATCTATTGTATGCCATTCCACGCCAGGCATTTTTCTTAGATGTCACTTTTATTCAATAATATACTATCCAATTTTGGCTAGACTACTCTTGCTGGTCCAGCACATCATCAATAAGAATAGATAATAAAATTGAATTGCAGATGGTATTTTAGAATGATAATTTATTTCATCAAAAAATTGATTTTACCTTATATTTATATAAATATTTTCCAACATTTTTTGCATCGAATAAGATAAGTATCAATAAATTAAGTTCAGATTAATTAGACAGAAATTTGTTTACAATATATTTCATAGTTTTTCGCTCAGATAGCAATATAAATGAGACATGAAATATATAATCGCCCACAATGATTAATTCAAATCATCGTTCCAAATTCTAATGCATATGTCTTTTTTTTCTTGTTACGATATTGGGCCTTTTTCGTTTTTGCCCTGAAGAAAGTTTCGCAACTAAGTTCGTTCGATAAAATTCATTATAAAAAGAGAGGATAGACTTTTTATTTCAAAGTAAAGCTAATTTTTTCCCCGAGTTAAAACTTTATTACTTTTCATGATCTTAATATCCAACCTTCAGAGGCGGAGTTATTTTACCGATTCGAAGCAAGAATTTGCTGATTTGTCATTAAAATAACTTTCTAGCTTTTGCTAAGTTAATAAATAGTTTATAATGATTCTAAAGTGCATTTTTCATCAGCCTTTAATAAATTCAATAATGGAAAAAGAAGAAAAACGGATAATGTTATATGGAATAAACTAATAGTATTCATTCTAACGATAATCCAATTAATAGAATAAAGTCTATATTGTCATATATTATGAATAGACAATAAGAAAAGAAGCCTGAAAAAAATTTACAGACAATTCAGAAGATTTCAATAATTTTTGAATGACACAATTTAATTAAAATTAACATATTTCTTTTCATAGTAATTTCCTCCACATTCACGTATTTTTAAATTCTCTTATAAGGAGTATAGAGAAAATATTGCAATTATCAAAATGTATAAATACGAGATTTTGACTCATTTTCACGCTTCAAACTCCTTAAGTTCAAAACCCCCTTTTTGAAAATATCTTTTCATCTTTAGAAAAGATAAATAAAAGACGCTTTGAGTAAAGCGAATGAAATTGGTATATATACTTTAAATCAAATTTGTTGATTTCTGTTAACTTATGAGTGAATTTTGTTCAGAGACACTCTGTCTGTCCGGCTGTTTCAATAGAAGTTAGCAGGACAATCACAAAACAAAGAGAGTTAGATTGATGAAATTTGGAACAATGCTCTAACATTTATAGTGTAGACATCTATATAATTTTGATCCAAATCCTTAAAGGGGTTGACCATCTGTCGGTCTGTACTTTTAGAAATATATAAGCTCGATAACTCAAAAACGAAATGTTTAAGCACATAAAATGTGGAATGAAATTTGGTGATTTCAAGTGTAGTTATGCGTCAAATGTTTGTTTTATTCTATTGAGAAAAACACGTCTAAAACACAGATTCGTTTACAGGACACTATAGATCCCATATGAGTGATTAATTACCAAAAGGATTCGCCAAAAAGTGATACGATAAATTGAAAAAAAAAAAAAAAAACTGCTAAATTCTTGCCAAAAGTAAATATTTCAAAACTATTGTAAGCCAGTGCAAAACATTGCGTTTTCTGGGTTAACATATTTATTAAAGTGTTTATGAGGAAGTGTTAGGGACCTATTCCGCTGATTTCTTTCATGATATCGATTCCAAAGTTATAAAGGCTTTAAAACGAAATATATAAACTTTAAAAACTACTTTATCATTGCTATGGTGACATAATAAATTATGATAAAAATAATGATAAAATAAAATGAACTGCTAGTCAAAACTATATTTTAGATTTTAATCATCTCATTTGAATGATTTATATTTTTTAAGAAATTTAATATTAATTATAGCAATGATAGCGTGTATGAAAGGAATATCTGCTTAATATTTACGCAATACTCGTAGACATTAATTCAGAAACTTAAACCTTAAAAAGTATTGTTACAAAATATATAATTGATATTAAAGGAAAAATTGCATCCTATAAATTTAAAGCTCTGAAAACCTAATATTTTCACCTTTTTAAATAGGATTAAAAGAAATTCCAACGCTAGTATGATCCAAATATTGAAGAAAAATGTTAATATTTTGATTAATTTTTAATTATAGACCTAATTACAAATTTTAAAACTTTTTCTTTGTGAGCACTCAGTACGTAAGAAATAATGTGGCAAATTTGGTACCTCTAACTCCAACAATTCTGTACTATAAGGAAATTTGAATAATTTATTTAGTTGATAAATTAATTTGTAAAGTGACTCAATGGATTAGGTTACATAGATTGCTTTTAACGATTTTGAAAATATTTTATACACTATATGCCTAATGATTCTATACTTTAGGGTTTCATAGGCCATTTGTATATTGATTTTTCATTAAAATTTGTATGGGTTATTTGTGCATTGATTCATTAAAAAAAATTGCAATGATTTGCAAGTTGTACATGATCATAGTACCAACAGCGCACTAAATGAAAAGCTGCAGAATTATTTAAAAATATAGAATATATAGAAAAAACTGAATCTTATAAGTGCATAGCTTATAACCAATTTTTTATTTTCATGAATACTTAGTAGAGAGAAAGTATAGTAATCATCGACAAATTTGACCTTGTAATTTTCACAAAACACCTCGTTTCAGATCTCCCTGAGTTTGAAAAACACATTTTTAAGAAATGCCCGTCTCTCTGTCTGCCTATGACAAAAATAATGCAGAAATGTTTTGAGCTAGGTGGTTGAAGTTTGGTATGCAGTTTCTTATTGCCAAATTTGCAGTTTCTTATCAAATTTTCTATCAAATCTGTTCAGAGAAAGTCCGTCAGCCCGGATACTCGAATATAAATTAACGCGATAGCTAGAAACCGAAGAGAGCTAAAGAGATAAAATTCGTTGCACGGATTTAATATATTTTATGTAGACACCTGTCGAATTTTGTGCCAAATCCCATGACAATTTGACACTCTGCACTTTCAGAAAAATGTAAATGCGAAAAATCAAAAACGCAATGACAATATATCATTGGTATGGTATTTTGTGAATAGCAGTGCAATTCTGTGTCAAATTTTTATTTCAGTCGTTTGGGAAACAAAGACCTGAAGCACAAATTCAGTTTTTAGACACTATTAACCTCAGACAAGAGATGCGAGAGATGTATGTAGGAGAGACATTTTCGAAGAGACCACTCTTGCAGGTTCCTTCTCCACTAAAAATACTTAAATGTTTACTTTATTGTAGTTATTCTGTTATTAAGTTAATTGTACCATAATTAATACAAATAGGCTTTACCGATTTGGCAACAAATAAGTAATATATATATATATATATATATATATATATATATATATATATATATATATATATATATATATATATATATATATATATATATATATATATATATATATATATATATATAATTAAGTCAATTCCTACTTAGGTCAACAAAATATATTTATTTTAGTTACTCTTTTATTTATATATATCTTATATTATTTATGATCGGGTGTCGCGTCTGTAATTTCAGAGCTTGGCGACATGGCGACGGATTTGGCGACGGAAATAAAAATTACTCGACAAATTTAATTAATTAATTTATATTTGAAAAAAACTGTATGAACATCAAGTGTCATCCACTACAAATTTAAAAAAAAAATGTATTTGAACTTGAGTGGATGAATAAAAAGTATTGAAAAAACATTTGTATTTGCAAAACAAAGAAAAAATAAATATGTCCTTCAAAAGAGGAACTGCTGAAAGAATGCAACTATTTTACTCATAATAAATTTTTATTTTCCACCTCTTTCCTGAAAAATTTTATTTTAAAAGCGAACTGAATCGGAAAGACGTTTTTTACAAAGAAATAAAATTAAATATCTGAGGTACTTTAACAGGTTAATGCCACCGGTATTGGTTAAGATTTAATTAAAGCAGATGAATACGGAATATTCTACTCATTAAAACATTTCATCCTGCGGTTGAGGGTAAGAAAGTAAAAATATCGTCTGAACTTAAAATAAAATTTCCATTTTGAAAGACGATTGGAATAGGGAGTTTGTTTTTTCGTATAGTGTTAGCACCTGGAGCAGGAAAAGTACATTTTTCAGACTTGGAACTCTTTTATGTCTAGACGTGAGCAGAAATAATCATGATTAGAAGGAAGGAAATAATCATGATTAAACTATGATATCTATATGATGGTCTCTTTAGAGAATGGTCTCAGAGAGCAGGTTTATTACATTACATCACGGTTTATATTCATCACAGTGTAGGACAGAGAGTGTATTTTAAATGCACTTTTATGGTAGAATTTTTTTAAATTTAAATATTTACGATTTTTTTCTCTCTTTTATTTATAAATATTTTCATTCGTACCGGAATACCTGAGATATGGGGGTGAGAAGTTATCATATATGTAAGCAGGTTCTAATTTCCCTATTCTTTATAATATCGATGTAATGTTGTGTTCCGTTTCCATAGTAACGTTTATCCATACCCCTTTGTAGGTGGTAGATGTATGGGCTGCAGAGTATTGGGGTCCTTTTTTTGATTAACTCAGTGTTTGACTATGTTGCCGTGATGGTTTCTTTTTCATTTTACCCCAGATGCTTTGGGGTTCAGTTTATAATTATAATTCCTGTTATGAATTTTCTGGGAAAATGATATCATTGTTCTCAAAAGTACGAGATGGCGCCACTGTAAAAATTAAGATTGTAGTTAGATTAATTATCAGTCACAAAGTTCTATATATTCAAATAGAAAAAAAATGACTTTAAATAAAAAGTTTTAATTGTAACTTTGAAAGAGCAACAACTTTAAATATTTTGCCATGTACTGCATGGTTTTAATTTTTCAGTTTAAGAATGATAGATTGAGATATTTCTTTTAAATATTCCATTTAACTTTTATTTTAAATACTCAATCATTTCTTTTACATTTAAAAAAAATGTTTTCATTTCAACGTTGAATTTATGTTTCAAATTTTGGACTGAATTCTTTAGAGTGATACATTATCCAACCTCTCTTTTACTAGAAAGTAACGAATTTAAATTATTCGCTTTCCAAAAAGTAATTCTTTTTCCAATCACTCAATTCAATATTTTAGGTTGCTAGACTTTCCTATGCTTTCCGATGGTTAATATCTGTAAATAAAATTGATCTAAGTGAATAATACCGCAGGAAAATCACGATTTTAAAATAATTCATATTTAGCTACATTTAAGACAATTGTCTCTTTGAACTATATGTTTTACTATTTTATGAATTTCTTAGAAGATGTAATACTAGTTATGGATTTGAAAAATGATTTTTTTTAATTTCTAAAGAGAATCATTGTCTAATAATGTAGAATAAATAATAATTCTATAATTTATAAAGAAATTTTAGAATTTTTGATACGTAAAAAGTTTCTTACTTGCGTGTGAATTAAAAAACAAACAAACTTTAAAATACAATAATGCTTTTAAAATTTATTAGGAAATTCGAATGATTAACGTGAAGAAAATCATAATGTCTAAAATGAAAACTAAAAATCTTGCGTGGTTTCTGCAATGGGTAAAAGTATATGTAGGTAATATAGGCAAAGAAAAAGCAGATCAACTGGCGAAGGACGCGACGCAAAATAGGGAATTTTATCGACAAACAAAGCTTCCTAAATCACATATAAAAGACATCCTCCGGAAGAGCATACTAAAGGAATGGCAAAGATATTGGAACAATGGTGATACTGGCCGAAATTTTTTTTAATATCCCGCCTTCTGTTAACCTTTATCCCACTAACAGGATGAGAGTGAATATTATTTTCTTCTCAGAACACGGCCCTTTCTCAGCCTACCTCAAAAGGTTCAATCTGTCTGAGAGTGACCAGTACAGTTGTGGCGAGATTGGCACCGCACTTCATTATGCTACGGAATGCATCCTCACAATCGCTTGGCATATGAAAAAAACCCACCACCAAGCCATGAACAAGAATGGCTGAAAAAAATCGCCAGCAACTTCCTCTCCAGGCAAAGAATCCATAAGCTAATTAAATTCATCAGTGAAAATAGAGATTTCTTCTTGCCTCCCTAGCTCTCAACATCAGAAGTCAAACGCACAAAGGGGGAAAAGCAAGCACTGCAGTCTCTTATCATACGTTTGCATTCATAAATTTGAATCAAACAGAGTTTTTATTCGTTTCCATTAACCAAATTACTTTCCATTTGATTTTTATAACTGTGTTCTCATCTATTATGCCATGTTAATAAGTGAACACAGGATTCATGTTTATTTTCACACTGCATATTATTATTATATTATTCTGCTTTCTGCATATTATTATTCCAACTGCATGTTATTGTTATTATATTATTCTGCTTTATGCATATTATTATTCCAACTGCATATTATTATTATTACATTATTATGCTTTCTGCATATTATTATTATTCCAACTGCATATTATTATTATTATATTATACTGCTTTCTGCATATTGTTATTATTCCAACTGCATATTATTATTATTATTATATTATACTGCTTTCTGCATATTATTATTTCAAATATTTTTTCAAAAGTTGAAAATCCTTATAAACTGTTTCATTTTATTATCATGTCTTATATGTTTGTAAATTCTGTACATAATTATTTTTGCTTTGTTTTTACTATTGTAAATATTTTGGAATTTCTATAAAATTCCCTGAACATGCCCACCAAATCGCTCAGTGACCAGAATGGTCACGGATACGGTTGTATGAGACGGTGTTCTGTTTTCTGGTGTTTCTGCAAGATAACGAAGATTTGATTTTCTCAAACCCAAGCTCAGAATAAATTTTTGTCTTCCTACTCAACCAAGTCTTTCTCCAAGAACTGTTATATTCGTTAAAATTCTTGAACTCATATTCCCCCACCCCAAACACTCATTTTTTTTCATTATTATATTGTTTACATGTGTAGTGTTATTATATTGTGTACTGTATGTAAACTCTAAGTATTTTTTTTAATAATTCTTTCCACGTATATTCATTTAACTGACAGGAAATTTTATTGGGATTCCAAAATCTGTAGCCAAATGAAAGAAAGTGATGAAAACTGGGTTTGTAAAGTAATATATTCAAAGATTATTAAGTCAAATTGCTCTTGTATATCTGTTAAAAATTAAATTAATTTTGAAAATAGCTGTCTGATTCAGTACCTACTATGCATGTAATAACTATGTGCGAAATTCAGTATAACTCTATGCCCAGTAGTCTTTTCCGTAAATTGTTTGGAGTTACTATTTCTTCATTTGTATCCCTTTGAGCAACGGCAGATAGTATATCAACTTATAAATATTACCAACTAAATATGTAGAGAATTAAGAAATGCTTTATTCACGTCACTTACAAGACCCTGTAAAAATATAACACAAGTGCTTGGAAAATTATTTATTAGTACGTTTTTAATAACTGTAGTTTATTTTGAAATGCGGAAGTTTTGAGGCACAGGGAGATCGTTAGCAAACATTTTATAGAGTTGCGGATTGGTTTTTTTTAAATTTATATGAAAAAGCAATTATCATGTGTTCTGAGAGGATATGAAGGGAAAGAATATCTACTCATGTATGAAACAAATTTTTAATAAATAAAATTAACCAAGACAATATATATAATAAATCATCATTCTGACATGTATATTAGGCATGATTTCTTATAAAATAGCACGAACTCATGTGAAGGGAAACAATATTTTTCATACTTCAAACTTTCAGTATTGAGTAAATCTAAAAATAATTCAATTGAACAATTCATTTAGACTAAGAAAATATTGTTTTAATTCTCATCAGAATAGTTAGCAATGAAATAAACCTTATTTGTTGTTGTTGTTGCGTGGTTTATTGGCGCAAGAGCCCTTTCTGACTATACTGAGCCAAGCTTACGGTAAAATCAGAACAGACATTTAAACCCACACGATTTTAAAAGTTAGTGTAAATAATTAAAACCACATAAAAATGCCGATACAAATATTATAAAACCATTTAAACGAAAGACAATCATTAACGCAAATGCAAAATAATCATGTAATGAAGACGTATTTTACATAAAAGGAAAAACAAACAGACGAGAAAGGTGTTAAATACAGTTGATGAAATGAATAGCTCTTAACAATTTAAAAATATTTGGGGGGAGGGGGTAATTCTCACCCACCAGGTCTTGTAAGTTAAGAGAAGAAGAGTTGAAAAAATTCTGACGATGAGCATTAAAATCAGGGCATTCAATTAAAATATGTTTCACACTAAAAGCAATGTGACAAGTGAGACAAATTGGCACCCTTTCACCCAATGATAATGAGGAAATAAACCTTATATAGAAGCCTTATATTTTACAAATAAATAATTTCTATAACTATTTTTAGAAATTATCAGAAAAAAAAAACAAAGAAATCATAGTGATAACTTAAAAATTAAATCATCAGAATAGTTGAATTTGTTAAATGGTAAAATAGTAAAGGAAAAGGGTATTTTGTATTTTTCTTCAGAATTGTATACAAATCAGAATGAATCTGAAATAATAGCATTAAATATCACTTTTATTTTAATATGAATAGAATTCATAAGTTTACAAGAAATTATACAATGAAGGCATCTGCCTATGTTCGAGATGGATTTTATCAAAATGTCCGAAAGTAGTTATATTTTTAATATTTGCATAAAAAGAATTACAAAAACATCTAGGAAATCAAAATATACCATTTATATGGCAAAAGTATTTTTTTAACATTGAAAAAGGGCTACTTTTTGCTAAAATAGTATAATGTAAGATTCTTCTATTTTAAATGTTTTTTTTTAAAAAATAATTTACTAAAAGTTTGATGATAGCTTAAGAAATATATAATCTAGATCTTGAACTTAAAATTATCTGCATTTCTAACCGTTTTTTTTTTTAAATATTGGAGTTCGTATGATAAATAATACGAAATTTTGAAATTTATTTTATAAAGCACTAAAACAATTATAAGTTATTTCTAAATGAATAGATTACTTTCAAGCTACTTTAAGAACTTCGGAATATATGGATAAGTTATTATACCAAATTTGAATATATATATATATATATATATATATATATATATATATTCAAATTAATATTAATAGTATATATAATAGTAATATATAATTATTATTAATATTTATATTAATAGAAAATTCTATCAAAGATTAGAATTTGAGAAAATAGCATTAAAGCGTCCGTAAATACAAATATAGAAATCTGTGTAACTTCCTAAAAAATAGACTTAGAACCAAAATTCTGACTGTTTTATAAAAACGCCTGTTGAAACATTAAATATTTAAAAAATATATATATTCATAATTTCACGAAAAATTCGATTTTTTAAAATAGTCATCTACCTTAATATGAGAAACAAGTGTTTTTAAGAAGACCAGAACAAAAGCAATGCAAAAGATTAGCATTTGCAATCACACTGGATTTAACAACTAAATATGTTTATACGAACCAAATAAAGTAGAAATATACACGTTCAATAAAGTAATAAACTAATGTGATATACAACTTCATTCAGGTAAATGCGTCAATCTCAAAGCCTTTAACGTTGAAAGAAGCCCATAATTAAATGCTGAAATGAAACTCATAATGAACAGTTAATGCCAATATAAGTGTCTCCTACATTTATAAAAACTAAGTTAGATTTTCTGCCCAGAATTGTTTTTCTTTTGTTTACTACCTCTATTAATTATTTTGAAACACGATTACCGCATGATGCCTCATGTTGTTCCCGATTAATGATTATTCCTGACGGATTGTGCTGAAGGCTACGAAGAAGAATTTTCTGACAGTTCTATTTAAGCTTATTAATTATAGCTGGAGATTGGTGAGAAGTGCTGGATAACATAAAAAAAATAGGTAAACTTTTTTTCAGATGACTTGTGATCTCTAATGATTATTATTTAGCATGCATTCTTTTTAAGTTCAATGAAAGGAGGGCTAAATTAAAAAAAATGGCAAAAGTATCATTTAAAAAACATAAGCAATTATAATTAATAAGCAGTGAAAGCGGAACTTCGTCATTTTCCCCTGTCAATGTTGTGTAGAAACTTTGAAACAATTGCGTTTGATGACAACGATTTCTAAAAAAAAATAATGAATAAAACTTTTCGATAGTTAGGTTTTTATAGAATGTTATTTCTCCGAATAGCTCTGAAAAATATTTTTTTTGTGTGTATAAACTTTCATTTACGGAGTTTTTATAGTTTTCAACTTCTGCGAGAAGACCTTTCATGTGTTTTGTCAGCGCCGAATTCAAACATTCGAAGGATTCGCTACCTTATGGTTTTGAAAACCTATTCCATTTCTTTTTCTACCTTCTGACATTGTGAGCATATTTAACCTATTTTTCTCTACATTATGGTGTTTTAAATATAATTAAGCTCTTTTTTCTCTATCTTATGATGTTGAGTGTTAAGAGCCTTATTCGCTTTCATTCGCCAGACCCGATGTTGTCCTTTAAAATTTCATGACAATATCTAAATACTGATTCAATTTTTCTCGTTTTGCCTCCACTGTAATATTTTCACGATCAGTTTTTTTTGTTTGTTTTATATTGGCAAATTGCCTTTCGTTGTTTCTTCGCATTTTTTTCATTTTATATCCTTATACGTCCTATTACTATTTCAAAAACAATAGAGGACTAACACATGTATTGCTTAGCAATTTGGACGATTACTAAACGTGAGACGGAAAATTTCCGTTACATGAAACAAATGAGAGGTAGGGATTTATATCATTAATGGCCGTTATCCCATGTTATTCTAAATATCGAAAGCAAGAAATTTCCTCCACAAACACAAGAGCGCGTACAAAAGCAAATTGAAATTCACAGTACACATAACAATTTCGCTGATGCGATTCAGTCCATGTTCAGGTTTCTACAGTTCAAATGAAGAAGTAAAACAAAGCGGAGAATTCAAGCAACACAAAGACCCTTAGAGACCACAACATAATGTGATTAACGAAGTTAGTAGATATTGAAGTGCTTCATTGCTTGAAGGGAAACTTGAAGATCGGTTTGGTTTGCAGCTATTTCATCGAGAATAGTTTTGTAAGATATATATTGTTTATCTCATTGTAGAAAAATCCACAATTTATCCATAAAATAAATCTATTTTTGCACGAAAGAATTATGTGTTAAATATTATTAAAGCTATTACATTCATGCCAAAGGGAAACATTTTGGTGGTTAAAATGATTCAAAAGTCCTGATGTTATAATTGCTTTGTTGATTAGTCTGGCCAAATCAATATTTTCCCTCCGATTTTTGGACCAGGAAGAGATTGCTTGAATGTAAGGAATGTCTCCTAAACGGATGAAATATTTGCTCTTTCGATAATTATTGACTGTGATCTGATGCGTCGCCTTTTTGAGGTTTGAAATAATATCTTTAGCGGAGATCCATTCAATCCAAGGTGTATTTTTTGTAAATTCTTTGGATAAACGATCTCCAAGTTCGTTCCAGATTATGCTCGAGTGACCAAGTACCTACATGGGAAGTATATTTTTCTTTTTCGTTTGGGTTAGAATTTCAACTCTTGAGCTTATACGTTGAATAATTTTTGGCAACTGGTTGGATATGTTACGGCCAAAGCCCGAAATGCGGCCAGTTCGCGAATTGGCCGGCCAATTCGCGAACTGGCCAAGAGGTTTGGCCAAAGTCCGAAATACTTGCAATTAATGTTGTATTTTCTACTTTGGCTGGCCATTTCGCGAAGTGGCCGGGCATCCTTGGCCAAAGCCCGATGTGATAATCTATACTTATAAATAAAGCTCAATGTATGTTTGTGTGTGTGTGTGTGTTGGCGCTCTACAGTCCAAACCGTTTGACAAACAGTTATCAAATTTGGCATATATGTACCTTGGAAGTCGAAAATGTGCACCCTGGAGCGATTTTTTAAAATTTTTAATTAGAATTTTAATTAGAAATTAAGCGTAATTTCGGCGTTTTGTCGCTATAACCAGAAAATATTACAGCACAAAATCGATTTTTGCATCAAATTAAAGCTTTTTTTTAATTAAAGCTTAAAATTTAATTTATAAATTATGCTTAGATTAAATTATGCTAAAATTTAATCTGCACGAGCACGTCAAATTAAAAAAAAAATATCTTTTATCAACGTGTTGCCATCACATTGATAGAAGTTTAAATTAAAAAATAAATCAACTATTACTGCAAATTTAATAAACAAAATTGTAATTTTCTGCAGGTGTCTGTATAAAATGAAAAAAAAAAGAAGTGAAATAAGATATTTTCTGAAAAGTAAAAGGAGGAAAAGTTTTCTATGAGCTTTGACAATACCTATATTATTAATTCAATAAAACAATTTAATTTAAGGCAAACATAGTTTAATATACTTAGGATAATCATTCTAATCAGCTACCATCAGCTAATTTGGGGCATACATTTGCTAACAAAATGGTCTAAATTAACTAAATAATTATATTTAATATAACTTTAGTCAATAAATGCTCCGATGAATCAGGAATTTTAAATTTTTACATAGGTCCTCTGCCCTTTGAATTATATTTAACAAAATATTCTTGAGACACCAATATTTTTAATAAAAATTGTTGAACTCCAACCAACTAAATCAATCACTAAAACTGACTGATTTATGAAATTTCAATATCTCACTTCTATAAAAACTGGTGATTTTAGACCACTTCACCGACTGTCTCAATGAAGATACGCTAATCCTCTGCAGGGTTTCTAGACAGTGATTGGCCTGTGATTATAAAAATGATGCATAAAAACTTCATAAATTGGTCAGATTTCACTGCTGAAAGACTCTGATTTCAATTTTCATATTTAAAAAAAATACATGGTTAGCTTTAATATAAAAAGCTTTTATATTGATTGCAGTTTAACATTTCCACTTTAGTTTAAAGTAAAAATTTTATGGATACTGACAGAACATTAGGGAAAGTAGTACAATGAAATAGAACTGTTTAAGGCCTACATAAAAGTACGACTGAATCATATAACTACCAAAATATGAAGCTCAAAAATATTTTGCAGAAAAAGCTACTAAGAGAGCAATTTACATTAATTGAAAATTTTAGCGATCATTAATACTGGTGAACCGGCTGGTCGCCAAAGGCGACTAGTGGTAAATAAATATAATGACATTCATGTATAAAATATAAATAAGGACATGTTGTAGGTGAAATTCGACAGATGGCGCCAACAAAGAAATGTCTTTAAATGATATTAATAACAAAACTATTTGCCTTCATATTTGTTTTAATTAGCCCTTATTTTTGTTATTTGCCTTTGCAAAAAATTTCATATTTTTTGAAGCGACATTTCGGGAGACAAAGTGATCTGGGATCTTTAACATTAGGTCCATGGAGCAGAAAAAGACTAAGGATCACCCTTAAAGGTAATTGAAAACTGAATACTCAATTTGCCTTTGTATTCATACACGATACGCAACGCTTTTGCTCAAGATATAATTATTTCATTTTGAAGGGCGCAAATCTAATCTTCACGCTATCACGTTGTTAAAGTATACACGTTCACTGAATAATTTCTATTATGGCTTTAATATGAGAACAGAATAACACGAGATCATATTTTTACATATTACAAGCTTATTTTTAACTCAGAGGTGTCACTTATATTTGAACTCGTTTCTGAAACAATTGTACTTAAAAAAAAACAGTACACAGAAGTACTCATTTTTAAATACTTCATTTTTAACAGGGTGTAAAACAATGTGTTCTTGATTCCTTTCTTTCTACTTTGGTCGATCGTCCCCAGCCATTTCGCGAACTGGCCGGCCAAAGCCCGAAATCAAGAAAAGATCGGACATTGGCCGGTAAGTTTACAACAACGTTGGCCAGATCGCGAATTGGCCGGCCAATTCGCGATCTGGCTGATTTCGGGCTTTGGCCGTAACAGATATATTTTTCAAGGATTAAGCGCAAAGTAGCTATTTGTAAGAATAAGACATTGTTTTTCAAATCCGTTACTCGAAAAAGGTGAAACAACAGGAAATTTATTCATTATTGTTGCCACAAACTGTGTGTCTAAAAGTGGAATTAATAAATAGTATTTTCACTTTTCTTTAATAGTAAATTTCACTTTTCTTTTTTTCTTTTTTCCCATTTCACCGTCAAGTGTGATATAAATATTTTCTAAGCCGTAATAATAATTTTCATTAAATATTTCAAACAATAATGGTACATCAGACCTCAAATGTCATGAGTCAGGTGACTCGCTTTCTACCAGTCACAAAGCGAAAAAAATGCGATGTTTACATAATTTCTTATATAATAGAGAGATTTGACAAAAAATTATAAGTAACAGTAGAGATTACGAATGATAGTGAAAATCCACAGAAAAAATTTCGAGGATATAGATAATAATCAGTATTATATCACAATTTTCTTAAAAATGTTATATGTTAAAAATTCTTACAAAAGCAAATGTAAAAAATTTAGATTGCTTACTATATAACAAAAACGCCATTTAGCTATCAAATATAATAATGTTAGTAGAACATTTTCTTCAACATAAAAAATACCCCCTCTGAATATTGTCTATCAATAAATTATTTTTGAAGTAAAATTCTTCTAATATTAGTTTTCTGAGAGTTTCGAAAATAACAAGAAAAATATTCGGTTCCAGTTTCAAAATATTAAGATCAACAGTAGAATAAGTAAAAATATTTGGAAAAGATTATTTGATGGTGTTTTCCGCCCGTTTTCCCAGAGGCAACGCGACTGACATTTCATGGCATCAAATGACGCTGCTTTTGCCTGTGATCTATTTGCGAACAGAATTAGGAAAGTCGGGGAAGGACAAATAATAATAAAAAAAAGATTACTTAAGTACTCCTCCAAGAAGTGAAGAATTTCTTAGACTCCTTATTTTTAACTAATAAACTGTCTCAACATATTTATCTTACTATTATCTAAATATGCTGTCAAAGCTATAATTTGACATTCAATATGTTTACGATTCTGCGAGAAAAATTGGAAATAATGTAATATTAGGTATAAGTCGCTTGGAAAAGAATAATAAGGATCATAATATAAAAAAAATTAATGTGTATTTCTTGTTCAGATTAAAATAATTTTGTGGAAGATTATTTGGACAAAAGAAACAACATCATATATTAATTTTCCTGCTTTAGCTTTTTTCTTATTTATAATGCGAAAACGATTTTCTATTGTTTAACTAGCAACGATTCAGATCAGGTGCATATAATAAAAATCGTTTATAGATCTACATTATTCGTTAAAAAGTAATCTTTGTCATGCTTCTTGCTTTTTTTTTCATACTTTGTCTGTAAAATGTATTGAAAAATTGGATTTTTTAAAAACTATTTATGGTTTTTAGATGTATTGTCAATTATAAACACTATATATACAAAAAAAAAATATTTGGAAATATAATATATTTTGAGAAATAGAAAAATGTGTAGTAAATTTTAATGAAATTTAAACTAAACGGTTAACACTCTACACAAAATTGTAATGCAGCAATCCTATTTTTCTTTGTACACAAGTTATAGAATATAATGATGAATGAATGAAATGAATCTAAGAAACATTTTGAGATGCAAAGAAATTATGTGTAAAAACGTACGTATATATACATTTTTTCCATAAATTTACAACTTAATTTTTCTAAAAACACCTATAAATGAAAAAGTATTTCACCAACAATAAAACTTTTGGTTCATTTCATTACACATATTATTTAAAACACACGCTGAAATTTTTATGTAAATACTTCTATTAGTTTTTGAGATATCATGTTAACGATGGAGAATTTTTATGAAAATTAAAGTTTGAGAAAATTGAAGTTAAAGAAATATTTTAGCTGAAAAATTGTTTGAAATTCTCCTGAATGATAGTTCAGACCTTCCTTTTCCTAGAAAATACTATTTTGGAAAGAGGAAAGCCTGAACTACAAGAAATGATAATAAAAGAAGAATTCGCCAATGTGGTCGAAAACCAGTGTTTTTAACGCAGTCGGATACCTTTTAAGAAAGGTAACTACATTAAAAAGTCAATTTTTTTATGAAATTAGGATTTCTTTAAATTTAATATTCTTAATGCTTGAATAGAGTTCTATATAAAACCGTTAGAATTTTGTTACTAAGCCTATTTTTTGGGAAGTTAAACTAATTTTTATATTTGTATTTACTTACTTTTTAATGTTACCTCTTTAGAGGTTATTTTTTCAAGTATAGAACACAAAGGATTTTTTTGCAAAAATCTCATAAATTGAAGTCTAATTTTCGATTTATTTTGTAATGTCTGACTATAATTACTAACATTTTTTCACAAATTAATAATCCTCCTTTTGAAATGTGAAGTAATAATTTTTCAATATATTCTGGAGTTCCTGAAAAAGAGAACAAATGATTTATTCATTAAGAAATATTTTATAGTTGTTTTAGTGCTTCAAAATGTGAAAAAATTGAAAATTTTGAGTTATTTTATCAGTTGTAACCCAATATTTGAGGAATTGATACTTTTTATTTTAGAAACTAAATAATATTTTTCTTAAGTCATTTGAAAATTTTTAAATAATTCATTTACAAACCTCTAAACTAGAAGAATTTTACGTTACACCTCATTTTTAGCTAAAAAAATCAGCTTTTCTAATAAAAAAAATCGTTTGCAATTTAAATGGTATATTTTGTTTTTATAGATATTTTTCAATCTTTTTTCAGGTAATATTCAAAAGTATAACTAATTTCGAACGTTTATCAAAAAATTTGTCTCGAATGTTGCCACATATCTTAAATGAAGAATAACAGATTTACGACTCTTTAGAACACGCAATGACAATATTGGAATCTATGATTCATATTCATATGACCAAATGAATTTATACTAACAAAAACGTTCAAAACAAGTGGATCAATTATAATTGCATATACACATAATTTGATTTCTTTTATAATAAATAAAAAAATCATTTTAGTAATATTCTAGAATGTAATGAAATTATAAATTATTTGTAGATTCAGCACACATTTTTCCAAACAACTTAATCGTTAATTCTAATACAAGGAAAAAACTCATTATACATTAAATAAATAAATAATTCACAAAAGTAAAATAAATTCTTAAGGATGAAAATAGAAATTATTTTCAAGATGCATGATTCTTTATAAATAAATAACTTGATTTTGAAATTCATAATATATTTTTATTTAAAGAGATTTATTCCATTATTTAATGGAAAATAAAATGTTCGTCTGGAGTCAGGTATTGAATTTTGATAAATTTCAATCATTTCAGTCTAAAATATCACATATAAAATAAAATGATTTACTTTGAATGAAAAATCAAATTATGTTGTATATAATATTTGAATTAAGTGGGCTTTCAGAAATTGATATGTTATTTACAGAAGAGGATGAATTTTATTTTGGCAGACACACTATAATTTTTCTTCATATTTTTTTTTTAAGTAATACTCAATGCAGGCAAAATTCTTAGTTCTCCTATACAATGAAAACGAATTTTTGGGGGATATAGAAGTTGAGTATCAAACAATCTCGAAAATAATATTTTCAAATTCTTCATTTGCTATTCGGATATATGTTAGAAAGGAAAAAAAAGGATTTCCGAAATATGGCAATAAACGTGATTTTTTTTTTCATTTTCAATGATATAGAGCAAGCATATCATAAGATTTTATTATTTTTTTTTTTATTTTCTCGCATAGAATACTAGGAGAATGTAATATATTCATCGAAAATTCCTTGTTTTATCTGTATTTTGTGCTTAAGAGTTTCCAGGTCCATAAAATACAATTTTGGAATTATGTTCATATGTTTATTGACCTGTTTAACTGTTAACATGTTGGGAATGAACTGGAACAATGAAATTTGGACAAAAATTCATTGTTAATAAATTTAATACCAAATTGCCATACCAATTTCCGTTTTTTTTTTTTTTGTCATAAATTTAACACCAAATTTCTACACATTTTTCCTCTCAAAATTCTTACGTACCCCTTCCAATGCAAGATTTACCCATTTTCTATCTGTATGCCTGAACACATTATTGTTTAAAAACGCTTTGAGGTAGAGTTATGAAATTTAGCATACAGATTTAACATCCACATGATAGATATATAATTTATTTTGGCCCAAACTATGGAAGAAAACGGAATTTGATATTTAGATTTATATAAATGCTATAACTCACAAAATGCAATGGATTAGATAATTAAAACTTGATGTACTATCTTGTAGCTAAAATTACACACTTGAGCTAGATTATGAATATAAACAGCGGGAAGAAAAGTGCTCAAAATGCTTACCAATTTTTCTACTTTATATTGTAAAACCCCTCATACTGCGTCCTTGCATGAAATTCTAGAGAAACCAGAGGCAGTGGTCTCCCTAAAACTTTCTAATAAAGGTTTTATCTTAGAGAATATCTTGGAAGGCAAAAAATTACGAAATATTAACCTTTGGTGTGAATGTAGCATTTACTACTGAAATATTGTTCATTGGTGAGATCATTAATCATTGGCGTGTCATTTGGCAATTAATTCTTAGTATGCGGTTAATAGTATCCGAAAATCTAACATGTGTTTTAGATGCATTCATTCCAACTGATAGAAATAAATATCTAGAATAGAGCTACAATTGAAGTCACAAAATCCCAAACCGAATTTATTACATTTAGGTCGTTGAGTTACGAAAGGTTTACATTTTTCGAAAGTACAGACATACAGATAGTGAATCCCTTGTCGGATTTGGCTAAGAACCTGAAACATGTATAGATTATAGATGTTAATTCTATAAATAGAATGTTATCTTCCTATTTCTCTTCGGTTTGTAGATACCTTGTTACAAACAAGACGGATATTTTTACAGATGGGTCCAAAATCGAGGGAAAAACCGGCTTTGCCTACTGCGTATTCCAAAACGAACGAATTACTCATCAGTGGCTAGGCAAACTGAACGAAAATAATTCTGTCTTTCAGGCAGAGCTGCTGGCCATTAAGGAAACATGTAAATGGGCTAGCAAATACGATCATAACGCTAAAATATGGAGTGATAGCGAGTCCAGCTTAAAAGCGATCAGTTCATTCTCCACCCCAAGCCCATTGTTCAGGAAATTCAAGTCATTCTGCTAACCCAACCTTCTATTAAGTTAGGATGGGTTAAAGCAAATTTAGGCCACAACGGAAACGAGGTTGCAGATTCCCTAGCCAAACAGGCCATTTCTGCAGGTACGCCCGTTCAATACCCGGCTCCTAGAAGCCATCTGAACAGTATTGTAAATGAATTGAGCCTACAGCGATGGCAAGAAGAATGGGACAATCGCTCAACTGGCAGAAACATCCATCAAATCATCTCGAAAGTGTCCTTTTACCCATCATCTTGGAATAGGCTGGACATTATCTTTGCAACTGGCAATGGCCCTTTCCCTTCATATTTCAAGAGATTCCATATTAAAGGATCTGATCAATGTGGCTGCGGCGAAGTAGGCGATCCCCTTCATTATGTCACTAGTTGCCCTCTCACCACATCTTTTCATCTCAAAAAACCCACCCACGACCTAGAAAATATCTGGTGGACCAACGTTATGAGAAACAAGATGTCCAAGGTTAAAATTAGAAATCTTGTGCGGTTCTTACAAGAGAACGAGGAATTGATTTCTCCAGACCCAATCCCAGTATAAATTTTCGTTTCATTTCTCAACCAAGCTCTTCTCCAGAATATATTAACTTCAATAGATTTCATCTACTCATACTCCCCACCGAACACCTCCTTCATCATTATAATATTGTATATAGTTACTTTTTATGTGTTTTGATGATATTTTATGTCTTTTTATGTGTTTTGATGATATTTTATGTCTTTTTATGTGTATATTGATATTTTATGTCTTTTTATGTGTATTTCTTTTATCTTAATCAATACTCCCACGTATATCCTTTCAACCGATAGGGAATTCTAGAGATTCCAAGTTCGGGGATATTCTGTGGCGAAAGAAAGATACCTTGTTAACCCCTTACCTGCCGAGGATAACTTGCGAGATGAGGTCCCCAATTCCACGCATATATATACGTATATAGTTGCGAGACGTATATATATGCCTGGGGCAGTTAACACATTGACTTAGGGAGACGTATATATACGTCCGCGGCAGGCAGGGGGTTAACTCATATTCAAAAATCCGGACAGACTTCCTCAAAAGAGATTTTGCTCAAAATCTGATAGAAATCTACCAGTTTGTTGCAAAGACCGTACATCAAATTTCCTCTTGTCTAGACCAAACTCACAAACGTTTAAATCTTAGAGATTCTTCGAAATCTCGAGTTCGAAGTTTTTGACGATTACCATACTTTCTCTATGCTACGTATACGAGAAAGTAAAAAGTAATAAAGGGAATGGAGTGCCATGAAACTTAGAGGAACTGCTGACACCCTCCTTACCTTACCAAAACTCCTTATGTGTTCTGGGAATTCAGAGAGGTAGAGAAGAAGAAAAGATGATATATTCGAATGTAGTAGTGTAAGCATTATTGTTGTATTTAAACATTTACTAAGTAATCTCATTGCAATGCCTTTACTTCATTCACCTGTTATATCCGGAGGTTAAGAACCTTGAGTTCAAACACTCAGAGAAACTCCCCTTACATCGGCAACTATCGTTGGATTTCTTTCATTTCAATTACTTTTTTGAAAGAAGATTTCGTTATATATTCTTCCTTATAAAGCCATTTTTTTAATATTTATATTCCCCTTTAGAATTCTGAATTTACCCTTGTTGATGTATGTATTGCTTCAGAAAGTATTTCTCTCCAAAAATCCGCTGTCTTCTGGAGGAGGTGATTCTGTATGATTATAAAAATTGTTGGTTAATTTCTCCAGAATATCGACCAAGAAGAAAGTTCATACAATGAATCAAACTAAGTCAGACCTTTTTACCTAAAGTACCTACTTGAATGTTCATCTGAGATAATAGATTTCTGTAGGAAGGATCATCAAGGTTCAAGTTCATCGTTTCAGAAATCGGCAAGTAAATAAAGAAATCAAACAAACAAAAAATGTAAAAAAATGCTTTTAAACACTTTATATATACCATGAAATAAACGTGATATTGAGATATCAAAAACACTATAGTTGCGTACGGAACAACACTTTTAAAATACCGCAACACAAGAAGACGTCAGTAAATTTACGCAAGAAAAAGCAATAGCACTCAGAGTGCACATGCAGAAAGCTAATCAGTGACTACATCTTTCAAGAGACAAGTAACTCTTCTATGTATCCTTAACTTTTTATGGATTCCATAAAAGTGTAGAATACTCTAGAATTCCTGCTTCTAACATGGATATCATCATAGTTCTCGTATTCTCTAGAACCTTCATTTTTTTATGGATTCCAAAAAAGTGTAGTATATTCTAGAATTCCTGCTTCGAACATGGATATGATCACAGTTCTCGTATTCTCTAGAACCTTCATTTTTTTATGGATTCCAAAAAAGTGTAGTATATTCTAGAATTCCTGCTTCGAACATGGATATGATCACAGTTCTCGTATTCTCTAGAACCTTCATTTTTTTATGGATTCCAAAAAAGTGTAGAATATTCTAGAATTCCTGCTTCGAACATGGATATCATCACAGTTCTCGTATTCTCTAGAACCTTCATTTTTTTATGGATTCCAAAAAAGTGTAGTATATTCTAGAATTCCTGCTTCGAACATGGATATCATCATAGTTCTCGTATTCTCTAGAACCTTCATTTTTTTATGGATTCCAAAAAAGTGTAGAATATTCTAGAATTACTGCTTCTAACATGGATATCTACATAGTTCTTGTATTCTCTAGAACCTTCATTTTTAATTTATTGAATATCAATAAAAATTACAAATATTAATTCCTGGAGTTAAAATCATTAAAAAAATCACCCAAACCGAAATCAAATACAACATTTTTTGAAAATTCATATTTATATGGTGTTTGTCTTCAACATTAGAGAGAATTAAAAAATTATATTATACACATATGCGAATAAAATGTGTATATCACATCAATATTGAATCAATAATAACTCTAAATACTGTTTAAATTCAAAAACATTGAAAAATAAACGTTTTAAGAAAAAAAAAATACATTTTTCCAAAGAGTTATAATTTGTCATTTCTTGAATAATGCAGTGTAAAAATTTTAACAAATATTTCACTCATTATTTTTTAAATTTTTCTTATCTTTAAGAAAACATTTTTTTTATAGAATTGTTGGCAATGTTACAGTTTTATTGATAATTTTAAACCTGTTTTCTTCCCTCATTTTAAATATCATTTTCTACTTTGAACTCTAAAACAAGGTTTGCCTTGCCATAGCTTTATAAAGAGAAATACATTTATTTAATCATATAAAAAAACTAAAAATTTAAATTTTTTGATTCTTTTCAAAATGTTTCCTCAAATTTATTTTTTAAGCTTTTTATTCGAAATTTCATTGGTCAAGTTTCATACTATAACTAGTGAAATAAAAACAAGAAAATAATTTGTTCTCATTAACATGATAAATTTAAAGATGCATGGTGTTCAATTTCATGTGCTTTGATATAATTTATCTTCATAAATTCAGCCTTAATTCTGTTAAAATCAAGTATTATTTCAGGTTATGAAAGGCATTGCTTTTATCTCCCATTAATATCATGAAATATAATAAACAGTTAGTTATGAGGAATATATTTACTAAAAAATATACAATTACTTTTTAAAAATTATTGAAATTTTGTACTTTCTATATCTTTTTTTAATACTTTTCATGCAAACAATATAAACACAAAGTATTTCAGTCGTCAAAAGACAACAAAATGATACTTTCTCTATCAATTTTTTTTCTTTATACTTTTCAGACAAATGTTTATGATTTTTAAATTTTTAAACATCCTTGCATTTGCTAAACACATTTTTGGAGTTATGTCTACTTGTCTGTAATCTTGATAGCTGTAAAGAATATTGATTCACCTGATTGGAATTTCGCATGCCTCCTTTGTATCAAATTTATTGATTTTATGAAGAAAGTATTTCTTTTAAAAAGTACAGTTACAGTACGTGTATGAAAATGTTCAGATTTCCTACTTTCTGTTTCTTTCTTCCCTTTTTTCTTTTCATACAATGAAAACAAAGATAAAATATTTTAATCATCAAAAGATAATGGAAGTTTGATGAATTTTCTATTTTGAAATATCTCGTGAATCAGAAAAAGCACAATTTTGGAATTATGTCTGTACATCTCTAAACATTTAGCTTCGAAACATTCACACAATAAACCTTCATTGATTCTTATGGTGAAATTTTTAAATGGGAGACTTATACTAATTACAGATAATGAAAATCCAATTTGTGTGAAAAATTGAACAGACATTCCAATTCTAACTCAACTGGTGACTCCTTCCTGTTAATACTGTAAAAGATGGGACGATTCCATTCTGTGTTTGTAGACTAGAAACTTCCCCATGTTTATAGGCACTAGAATTCTTACATTATCCGGGATGAAAGAGATACTTGTATTGTTAACAAATTATTACTACTTTTTTAAATAAAAACTGTGATTATAAATTGTGGGCATTATCAGTTTATTTCTCTTCCAGCAACTCTTTTTCTTATAGAAATAAACTCCACCCCACAAAATTCAATATAATTTGCCACTTCTTTCCCTTTGTGGCTGATTGGTATGATTGAGGATAGAACCTGGAACCTTATGGTTCGCAGCCCAGTAACATGACCACGATACAAAAGCAAATGCTCGGGTAGTGCAGCTGTTAACGGGTTTTATAAGCTTTCACCACACAATTTCAAAAAAAAAGGTATTAAAATGGGAACTGAAAGAAACGAAATTGTTGTTCGGAAGTAAAATGAAATATTTCGGATTTTTAAACAAATTAATCCTCTGGTACATGAGCAGATTCAATGAAATCAAGGATAAAAGTTTTTCTTCGAATTTACCCCCCCCCCCTCCTACTAATCATACTGGGAAAGATAAACTACTTAATTTTTCTTTAAAAAAATTGTTTTTTCACCAATTTAATATGGGAATAGAAATGTAAAGAGAGGATATTCAGTTACAGTTAGTATCTGTATCGTGAGAGATATATTTATCAGAAATAAAATTTCTTATAAAACTGGATTTTAACCATTATAATAAGAAGATAAAAGAATTGTGAATTATTGGCATTGAGATTTAGTAATTGGTCGTAGATTGTGGTCTAAGGCAACAGTTTGGGATCATAATTTCTCTGAATGAGAAGAATGCCAATCGTTTAGCTTATGAAAAATAATTAATTACTAACTAATGATGCATAAAATGCCGAATGAGTTATTTTGCTGTCAGAACAGAAAATTATAATTAATAGATTTTATGAAATTTGTTCCTCAAATTTTAGATTTCTTGGTGTACCTTTAGGAATCATGCCTTTACCTTTAGGTACCTTTAGGATTGTAAATTAATGCTGTGACATCAATTAGTCCTAAAACTGCATATTCATCCTTATCAAAAAATTTGAATAAAAAATAAAATGTCTATCGGATTAATCATAGAAAGCAATTTCTATTCATTTTCTACATATTTCATTGTGTAAGCAATGTTTTATCTAAACTAGGATTGGAAAAATACAACCTACTTTTAAATTAAAAATTATTATTAAAAATAATTAAATATTTTTATTCCACAACTTTATTACTTTCTATATACTTCAACTATAGGTCGAAGTAAATAGAAAATGCGAATTGAGTCTATATCTAATGAAATGTGTGTAGTGGAAAAATTAATTTATAAATTATTTCAATTTTTAAATGTCATGAATTAAGATCATCCGATAATTATAATGAATTGCATAATAAAAATAAAAATGATGTTTGATTTTTTTTAAAGATAAGAATACTTTGTTTATATTCAGTTGTTAGATATATTTACCCATATCTTACCCATATATTTACCCATATCCCCATCATGAACTGAAATCACTTGTTTCAAAATAAGCACTGAAAATATTTATTTATAAAGCTTAAAATATTTTAATTATCTTCCAAATAGAATTTCGATTGCTGTGATTAATAATATCTATAAAATATGGTATCTTTTATGTCTTTATTTTTAAAATGATTAACTGAATAAACCTCAAAAAAACATCAATAAAAAGCCTAAAGATAATTTCTTCGAGTTTGAATCATTTGTCAAAATATTTTATTAATTCGGAAACAATAAAGAATAATAATTTCAAGCAAAACTAATATTGTCCAAAAATTATAGTTCGTCATTTCTTAAATAAGGTTGAGTAAAACTTTTCAAAAATATTCCATTAATTCTTTTTCACCTTTCCTTTTGATAAAGAAGACTTTTTTATAGAAATATGTGCAATGTTATATTAATAATTTGAAACTGATTTTCCTCCCTAATTTTAAATAATTTTTATACTTGGTTTTTTGAAATATTTGCTTTTGTGTTTAGTTTATTATTAGAAATACTTTGATTTCCTCATATCAATAAAAAGAACATAGAAAAAAAATTTCAAATCCTTAATTTAAAAAAAAAAAAATTCATTTTAAATTGATTTATTAAGCTGTTTTTTTGGGAAGAGTAAAATTATTTAAATTTCATATTACATGTAATAAAATCAAAATAAAAAAATTTAAAAAAAAATATTTTTGTTTTCTCTTTTAAAGGAAAAATTGCGTCTGGTGTTCTATTCCTTTTAATTTAATATAGTTAATCTTGGGGAAATTCAAGCTTAATTTTATTTACATCTTCGCAGGTTATAAGAATTATCACTTTCATTCTTCATATGTATGATGAAGTATAAAAATAAGCAGACGATAAAGAAGTGTTTAATTTTTGTAGAAATGGCAATTACAATACTTGTTTATTTTTTTGAAATTTTGTACTTTCTTCTTTTTTTTTCACTTATTAGTGCAAAAAATACAATGATACAGTATAATAATCCACAAAATACAATGAAATTCTAACACATTTCTAATTTTTAGATGTCTTTGAATCAAGAACACTCATTTTTGGAATTACATCTTCAGTATGTAAATAAAAAAACTTCAAAACACATTGATTTGTCTTGTTGTCTTGCAAACAGTCTTTGTGCCAAATATATTGATTTAAGTACATGCATTAATTTAAGAAAGTACAATGCATCTTAGAGATTTTTGGAACTTCGCACTTTCTCTCTATTATTTTTCCTTTTTACATTTTATACAAAGAATACATGATATTGTAACAGTCGAAAGCCAACGGGATTTGATAATTTTCCTATTTTTGAATGCTCCTGAATCTGGAAAATGCATTTTTGGAATTTCTGCTGGGAAATTCTTTGGAATAATATTTGTAAATCTGTATGAAAATATGTAAATATTGATTCATATGGTTTAAATTTTGTTTATGATCTTTGTATCAAATGTATAGATAGTGAAATTTTGTACTTCCACTTTTTCTGTATCTACGCCCGAATTTTCTTCCCTTTCTTGTTCACATTTTGCTTAATGATCGCTTATAATGGTTTCTGAAAAACAATATACAATAAACTTATAATATAAAACATAATAATAATATATAATAAACAATTAATAATATATAAACATATAATAATATGTAATAAACAATTAATAAACATATAAAATATGTAATAAACAATTAATAATATGTAATAAACAATTAATAATATATAAACATATAACTAGCCGCCTTTGGCCACCAGCCGGTTCTGCCAATCATAATGCACGTTAAAATTTTAATAATTAAATATTTTATAGAACTCCCATTTAAATTACTTCTTCATCAAATATTTTAAAACTTCAAATTTTAATAGTCATATAATTCACTCATAATATTATAAAGGCCTTCAGCCATAACGTAATATGTATCTCTCTACTTTTCTATTAGCTCATGTAGAATTTATGCTTTAAATTAAAGTGGAAATGGTTAAATTGCAATAAATATTATAATATTTTTTTTAAATTTTTTTTTACTGAACCGAAGCATTTTTTTTTAATATGAGTACTGAAAACAGAGTCGATGAGTATTTAAACCTTACGGGCACTAAAGAATATTTTTCTTAATTTATATAAAATCTCAAGAAGTTTTCAACAAAATTTTCTCAGATTCATCATGAACAGATTGATTCATTAACAATGTTTAATTTTAAATGCATCAGCACTAAAAAAAAAAACAGAATCGTTTGAAATAATCTATGGAAACATATTAAGCCTTCAAAACCAAGTCCGTATCCGTTGTCAACAATCAGAACACAATGCGCATGCGTGAATTTTCAACGTCAGTGATGGTAACGCAAATGCGTGAATTTTCTACGCCAGTTCGGGTAACGCTAATTAGATTAGAAATTAGAACTTTTTAATTTCCTTTATTCTGTTAAATTTTAATTCAAAAGTACATCAGAAGGAATCTGAAAGATCGTTTCATTAACAATGTTTAACTTCAAATGCATCAAACCTTAAGAAATTAAACAGAATCCTTTGAAATAATGCGTCGAAAATTTCTTAAGCCTATCTCCTTTAGCTGGGGAAAAAAACTGAAGCCTTACACATTTGGCGGTGGGGAAATGAAAAGATTTTTTTTAATTTATCCGATAGCCATTTTATTTATTATTCAAATTTTTTGAATATGCAATTTCGGGAATAATTGATGTTGCAGCATTAATTTATAATCCTATATAGATTATATATTTATGCATGATTCATAACGATACACCAAGAAATCAAAAATTTGAGAAACAAAATTAAAAATTATTATTAAACAAAATAAAAAAAATATTACAAATAATTAT